>NC_138349.1:16281649-17699149 GCF_046562875.1 Panthera onca
GAATTGGCTGCTTTTTTTTTTATGGGGGAACAGTTCGCAGAGGATGGGGGTGGAGACTGGGGATGTCTCTCCATTTCTCTTCCCAAAGATATTATTCATTTTGGGGGCACCCGGGTGGCTCAGTCCGTTAGGTATCCAACTCTTGATTTCGGCTCGCAGTTTGTAAGACTGAGCCCCGTGTCAAGCTCTTGGAGCCTGCTTAGAATTCTCTCTCTCTGTATCTCTGCCCACCTCCCACTCACTCTCTTTCTTTCTCGCTCTCAAAATAAATAAATAAGCTTTTAGTAAGTAAAATATAAAAATATATTACCTATTTTTTTCTGGTATACATGGTACCTATACCTTCCCATTTATTGACAGCTCTTCTGATTTTAAGTCTAAGGCTCTTTCATTCTTTTAAAGGATTCATATTAAGAATAAGCCTCTCGAGTTGTTTGTCTCCTAGGACTCATGAGGGTGACTCGAAAGGAGTGCGCCGCTGTCGTGAAGCGGTTTCCAGATGGCTGAGACAGCATCTTTCCTGATTTGCCATCTGCACATCACCTCAGAAAGCAGAGCTTTTCCTTATTTCAAACGTCTGTTTCCATATCAGCTCTGTCCAGGAGACGATCCACTTCTAATCGGTAGTGTACTAATTTTCTCGTAAATGTAAAGTTGAGGCTGTAGTCACTTCCGTTCCGTACCCACAGTTTTCCATTTTAACAAGTCCCCCAGGAGGCTATGTAGGAATTGAGATTTAATCATGCCCGGGTAGATTTCCTCCTGGGTGGAATAAGAAGGATTTCCAGGGGAAGTGATGGCAGTCCCCGAGGATCACTTATTTCTACGCAGTCCCAAGCAAAGCAACAACAGATTTCCCTGAGAGAATGTAGAGAAGGGGTAAAGCTTCTGCTAAAACCTGGGACTGTCCATTTCTGTCAGTGTGCCAGCTTTTTTCTTCCATGCAGTATAAGCTACATGGATGAAAAGCCTAAAATATCCACTCTTAAAAGGAACTCTTATGAATAACTATACAAAATGGGCATTTTTATTAAAAAAATTTTTTTAACGTTTTTTTAAATTTATTTTTGAGACAGGGAGAGACAGAGCATGAACAGGGGAGGGTCAGAGAGAGGGAGACACAGAATCCGAAACAGGCTCCGGGCTCTGAGCTGTCAGCACAGAGCCCGACGCGGGGCTTGAACTCACGGACGGCGAGATCATGACCTGAGCCGAAGTCGGCTGCTCAACCGACTAAGCCACCCAGGTGCCCCAAAATGGGTATTTTTAAAAATTTGAGGCACATCCTAGCATTTGCCAGGTTTAGTGAAGAATCATGTAAGTGTTTATTAAACTATCTACTACATCATCAGGGGCTCTCCATTTATTGCCGGAAGCACGGTTAAATCATTTTGGTGACAATTCTTTCGGTGTGTGCCATAACCGCATACTGTCTGCTCCGATTAGGACTTTAAAACATTGGTGCTACCAGATTTGCTGTTATTTTAGAAATAGCTGTCCTTATCCTCGCTGAAAATCGGGAGTCTGTCCATTATACTCAAGGCCACTGCATTTATTGCTTCTTTCTTTTTACTTTATTTTTTACCCATAGAAATAGGCCTTACCAAGAAGATATCTTGCTTGAACTTCCTCTGAGCCTGTTAGCCTGCATTCCGTTTATTCTGTAGTGTCGAAGCAACAGCCCTGTTGGCATTTGACCGTCTGCATTGACATAGGAAATTGCCATATCCAGAGGATTCGTGTTTTTGATGGCAAAAATGCCTTCACTGTGCTAGTTGTTATGTAGATCGTTTTTTCCCTTGATTCTGTGAGTTAAGAATCAAGTAAGTATTATAAAAACAATGTATGTATAAGAAGAAAAAAAAATCAAGCAATACTGAGTGGTATTAGGTAAAAAGAAAAAATATCCCAGCCCCATTGCTCTGCACATCAGAAGTTAACTCTTTAAAAACAATGTGTCGTTCTAGAGCATAACATCTAAAAACCATGTTGCTCTTTTTTTCGTTCATTAACTTTAGACTCCTCATTAAGAAAGGTAAAGATTTAGTATGCTTTGGGTGCCTGGGTGGCTCAGTCGGTGAAGCATCTGACTTCAGCTCACGTCATGATCTCACGGTTTGTGGGTTCAAGCCCCACATCAGGCTCTGTGCTGACAGCTCAGAGCCTGGAGCCCGCTTCGGATTCCGTGTCTCCCTCTCACTCTGCCCCTCCCCTGTTTGCACTCTGCTTTTCTCTCTCTCTCTCAAAAATAAAATAAACAACAACAACAACAAAAGATTTAGTATGCCTCTTATATGTCTACCTCTCTTTGCCCTACGTGGTATTTTATTATTTTTATAACGTAAATTATTTTTACTTTTAACAATTATACTTTAATCCCAACTTCCTGTGCTATCAACTCTAAAGTGTGCAGACTCACTAGGTTGTAAGTGGGAGAACTAGTGTTTCTAAATCGCTCTCAACTTTTTCACTCAACTCCTGAAATCTGTCAACTCTATCACTATTCTTACATTATCAAAATTTAACATTTACATTCTGATGTTATTAAACTTACCTTGTTTTGTCTATAGGCTCGTTCTACACATTGGAACCCGGAGAAGGAAATGCAACTCCATATAACCAAACCTGTCCTTCTTTTTTTATTAAAAAAGTTTTTTTAATGTTTATTTTTGAGAGAGAGAGACAGAGACAGAGCCAGAGTGTGTGTGTGTGTGTGTGTGGGCGGGGGGGTGCGGTGCAGAGAGAGAGGAAGACACGGAATCCGAAGCAGGATCCAGGCTCTAAGCTGTCAGCACAGAGCCTGACACGGGGCTCAAACTCACAAACCGGGGTGATCGTGACCTCAGCTGAGGTCAGATGCTTAACTGACTGAGCCACCCAGGTGCCCCCAAACCTGTCCTTCTTAAAGAATGTTCAAAGTATTGAGATCAAACAGATTTCCTCTCCTTGCATTCCACAATTACTCAAAATCACATCACCTTTTTTATTGGTTTCTATTCAGAGAGGGGCTTTCTTGTACCTTCTCTGCCTCTTCCGAAGGTTTTAGGTGCCTTTCTTATTTTGTGATTAGAGAAGACATGTTGTGTTTTCCCCATACCCCTAATTTGGTTTCTTAATCCTATTCTCGTTGCAAGAGAGTTGTTTCCCTTATTTGTCTTACACAGAGTATGTTCTGGAACATCCTTACAAAACCAGCAAGTCTGTCTTCCCTTCCTTTGTCGTCTGGCTGTCCCAATTTTCCTTACTGTGCTTTAGTTTCTATTTCTTATAGAGCCAAGTAGGAGTTTATTCATGAAGTTGTTATCTTTTCTTCCTTTTCGGTTTCCCACTAGTCAAGGGGAAGGGCCTACGGAAGACCCTGTCTATTCGTGACAAGTCACCGAGGGCTGGTGGCTGTCTTCTGAACTTCTTGGAGGAGACTGTGCACCAAACCTGGAGAATGAGAGGATTTTGTAATTATCCTTTCTCTTTAATTGAAAGCCTGGAGGGGACAAAGTGCTGCATTAGATTTTGTCCACATTTGCACATTTTCCCCTGGATGCCCTATTTGGCTTTAAACAGATGACTTTATTTCTCCATATGCTTCAAATTTTCTCCCATCTCCAGTCTGGAAAGCAAAATGCTTTATTATTTTTTTTTTCTTATTGGGATCTAATTTGCACTTAAAATTCACCCTTTTAAAGTATACAGTGTAGTTATTTTTGGTAAAGTCACAAGATTCTGTGACTTAATTTTTTTTAGTAAAATATTTTAACATCCACCAAAGTGGATACAGGAGTAGTGTGAATATGTATCCATTATCCAGGGATGAACAGCTATAATAGTATCTTTTTTTTTTTTTTTTACTAGTTCTGAGGCTAAACTGTTTTAAATTTTTTGGAGAGAGAGAGAGAGAGAGAGAGCGAGTAGGGGAGAGGGACAGAGGGAGAGAGAGAATCTGAAGCAGGCTGCATGGTCAGTGCAGACCCTAACCAAGGGGCTCGGTCTTCATCTCACAACCGTGAGATTATGATCTGAGTTGAAATCAAGAGAGAGAAGCTTAAATGACTGCTCCACCCAGGCGCCCCAAAGGCTGAACTACTGTTGCGAACCAGCTTTTGAGAACTGCATTTCTTTTAAGAATGCAGAGTATTTTATTGTGTGGATATGTAAGTGTGAAATCACTCCATTTTTGGCCACCGTCTCCTAAGACTATAATCATTCAGATCTGTTTGAGTGTTCTCTGCCTTGTGTAGCAACAAGCTTAGAGATCCCCCCCCCCCCACTGGGTGGCTTTGAACTCTATCTTTTTGTGTGTCTTTAACACCTCATCTTCAAATGTGAGATAAAATTCTTAGAATAAAATTTTAAGTGATATTTGTATGTGTTGATCATACAAGGGTAGAATCTTTCTTCATTTAGGGTAAGGATTCAGCAGGCTAGGAGTAAGCCCATTTACAGGGTTAGGATTCAGAGCCCCGGGGTGAGTAAGGTTCAGGTTAGGAGGGGTTTGGATTTAGAACTGCCATTGTGTGGAAACCAGGAAGTCAGGAAGCGCGGAGGATGATGCAAGTCGCAAAGATCAAGGTGAAGAGTGCCTAGAGTTCAAGAGGTCAGAAAAAGTGGCTCTCCCAAACTAATCAGGGACTGTCCACTTTCTGCCTTTTCATTTCGTGTGGATGGTAGCTGCCACTGTCCCACAGATGGATCTGGGACGTGCCAGGGTGTCTTCTTTTTCTGGAGTTACTAGATGTTCAGCAACGTATAGTCTGAAACTGATTTCAGATACCTATAGTGTAAGCATCACGGCATTAAATTGGCTTTTGATTTTTTTTTTTAACGTTTATTTATTTTTGAGACAGAGAGAGACAGAGCATGAACAGGGGAGGAGCAGAGAGAGAGGGAGACACAGAATCTGAAACAGGCTCCAGGCTCTGAGCGGTCAGCACAGAGCCCAACGCGGGGCTCGAACTCAGGGACCGTGAGATCATGACCTGAGCCGAAGTCAGACACTCAACCGACCAAGCCACCCAGGCGCCCCAAATTGGCTTTTGAGAAAAGCACAAAGCAGTAAAATGATATGTCTGTCTACATGTCACCTAGTAGATTTAAGGGCGTTGTATATTTTTATAGTCTACCCTGTCCAGTGTACTGTTAATCTCAAGATGGTCCCTGAATTTGTGTTCAGATAGCCGCCACTGGAGGTACCATTTACGTATTTCCCAGCACAAATGTCTCCTTTATTATTTATAAACAGTCGTTAATGAAAGTGTATAATTGTCAGTTTTATTGCTTTTTAAGCAGGGACTAAAATGGTGACCTTATGGCTGTTTTTTTTGTTTTTGTTTTTGTTTTTGTTAATGTACAACCCAGTCAGCCAACACACCCTCATCTAATTCTTTGTCTCTGTTTGGCTCGGCTTGATAATCAAACCCCAAATGGCAATGAGATTAAATCACTATGACCCATTCATTACATTCTTATTTATGAGGTCTTTGCTTAACTGCCAGTGCTATCTTTGTTTTACCTCATGTCCTAGGGCCAGGCTATTCTTTACAGAGGACAGAGAGTATAATAGTGGACTTCAAAACCCGTGTCTTCTGGTTCCTCGGGGGGTCAGCTTAGGCTTACAGAAATGGTTCTAGAAAAACACCACCACCTGTCAAAATCTCTTTTGCAGAAACTCACACTCTCTTTGTGGGTGTATTATGTAAAAACGTTCCTTTGCTGGCTACACTGCTCCCCGGATGGTCAGGCAGGAAGCTCTCTGGCCCTCTGTTGGTAAAGGATGTGTGGTTTGATATTTTGAGGGTTATGAAGAGATTTGTGATTACCTGTCCATATTTCTTCACCTAGTCTTCTTAGTGACGGAGGCACACACATTATGTTGTAATATTGGACTATTGGGTTCCTGTTTCAGCTTTGCAAGCACAACTTGGACTTGGCCACATAGCAGTTTTACTAATATGTTTTTTGTCCCAAGGCCAATTACATATATTTATTAATATAGTAAAAACTATAAATGAAAAAAAAAAAAAAATAGACGGGACTCCAATTGGCTCCCGAATCCTTGGAACATATGGAAAATGGAAATTTTTTTTGTTTATCTGTGTCCAAAGGAAATTAAGGACAGGACTTGATGGGCTCTATAGATAACAAAATAAATACTCTTAGATTCCTGGGAAAATCGTTGCTATTCAGGCTGAGACCATCCAGTACTACTCTAAGGAGCCTGACTTTCTCCCTTCCTGCCATTCCCTCTACCTGGAACATATTCTATACGGGAATTAAGTGGGGGCTTGAGCAAGCTTACTAGATTTCAAACTTCTTGAGGTCAGGGACTCAAGGACCTACCTTAGCTTTGTAAACCTTTGCAGTTTACAGTTGCATCAGCGGGGAGAAAAACAAAAAGAATCCCATGGGTGCCTGGGTGGTTCAGTCGGTTGAGTGTCTGACTTAGGCTCAGGCCATGATCTCACGGTCTGTGAGTTCCAGCCCCGCATCAGGCTCTCTGCTGTCAGCACAGAGCCCGCTTCGGATCCTCTGTCCCCCTCTCTCTCTGCCGCTCCCCTGCTCATGCTCTCTCTCTCAAAAGTAAATAAAACATTAAAAAAAAAAGAGTTCCAAAGCTGTACTTGCTAACTTGCCATATTTTATGCAGTCCCGTGAGCTGCTTTAAATCCCTTCCAGGGATTTAATCCCCATGTAAATAGCATGTCCTCACTTAACAACTATTCCAGGCAAGAACTTTCTTAACTTCTTGAGTAAATTTACTTCTTAGCTATTTACTAAGTTTTTACTAGATGAAAGGCATACTAAAGGGACTTTGCCCTCAGGAAACTTACCATTTTGTTGTAAAGAGAAGACTCAACCCTTTTGAAAATGAAATAATCCATGTAAAATGACTTGCTGAGAATTTGCTGCCATGATAAGTCAAGTCAGAGACAGGAAAGCACATAACTGTATGATGTGCCCAGTGGTCAGGGAAGGCTTCCTCCCTCAGGGAGCTGAGCTGGGTATCAATGGGTTCGATGGATTTGCAAGATGCAGATGCGAGGAGGGCCTTCCAGAAAAGGAAGAGGAAGGGAGCAAAGTGTGGTAGTTGGGGGTGAATAGACAAAGTGTTTAGGAGAACCTGAAGACCAATTTGACCTGAGTGGAGACTTTCAGAGAGTGAATCACTGTAGAAGATTGGAAAAGTGAGTCAAGAGTTATGGAGGTCCACGAGTGTAAGGTTATGCTGTTTGGACTTTGCCGTGTAGACCGATGACCATTTTGAAGGTTTTTGAACCAAAGATTGATAAGCGAAGTGGTGTTTTGGGAAGAGCTGGTGGGGAGCCAGAAACAGGGCAATTTAAATCAGGTGGCAGAGGTGGGAAGGATCAGAGGTGGGAAGACCAGTGAGGGTTACTGCACCCACCTCGTAAAGTCCCAATGCCCGGGAACAGGGAGTTAGTGGTGAAGAATACAAAGGAAGAACGGGATGCCAAAACCATTTACTAGAACATGACACAGCAGGAGTGTGTTTCTGATACGGGTAGTATTTGGCAGAAATACCTGGTCTCCTACTTACTGGGAGCAAACGAGTCCTTTATCTAATTCTAAGGAGACTGGATTTGGGTGTTGTAAATCAGTTTTCCCATGCACCGCTTGTGTTCCTTGGGTCCTGAAGAAAATGGGGTGAGACATCTCTAAGGATTTATCTCAGCAGGCTCCAGTTCAGTACATAAATAAGTAACTTCAGCCCAGCATGCTACAAGAAGGCTGACTTCTAGATTGTTTAGTATGGCTGATTAAGTTAATCCCAGAGACTAAACTTTAGATCTTCAAAGAGCATGTTTTCGCTTGGGCTGCATCATCGCGGTGGCCGAGTTACGTGCGATCAAGCCGCGTGAGCAACGGGTTACAATATTTTTGTGCCAAAGGGCAATTCGTTTGACCGGCTTTGCATTGTTAGACAACTCAGTCAAAGGGTTCAGAACAGTTTGCGGTTTTCCCTGCAGCTCTTATTTAGGGCTGTCTTCCCTGTGTTCCCCACCTAGCTCCACACCCAACTAACACACCCTGTGCCTGGCAGCCCACCAGCTCTTCCTAAAACACCACAGAGAATGTGTCCCTCCCTCGCGCAGAAACCTTCTAAATGGTTTCGTTTGCACAGCAAAGTCCCAAGTCTATAACCTCACGCTGATGGCCCTCTGCAACATGGTCCTCATCCACTCTTAGGATTTACAACATGAGATCAATGTTGCCTGCGTACTCTTAATTATTATGCTAATACTAAACAAACACAATAATATAGACTAGAGAATCTGAACATTAAACGAGGTGTTTATCACCTGAAGTTCAACTGGAGCCCAAGGTCAATGTTAAAAATTCACTTTCGTATTTGAGTTTTAGACTTTTTTAGTCTAAGTATTTGTCACAGATATTTTCCATATGTTAAAGTAATTAACATAGTTATCTCTTTCAGTGACTGTACCTTCTTAAAAATTTAATTCATTAACAGCTTGCTTTTTTCTCGAAGTAATTTAAAGCGGTTTGTAAGGATACACAAAATATACCCACGTAGCATAATTTAAAGTAGGTGAGATAGAACACACAGGCATAAATCTTCACGACCTTAGATTGGGCAACAATTTTTTAGATATGACACCAAAAGCCTAAGCATCCGAGGAAAAATAAATAAAATGGACCTTATCAAAATTAAAATCATTTGTGTTTCAAAGCACATTATCCAGAAAGTGAAAACACAACCCACAAAGTGGGAGGAAATATATGCAAATCATATATCTGATATGAGTCTATCTGTCAGAATATATAAAGAACTCTTAAAATTCAACCAAAAAACCCACAAGTAACCTCATTTTAAAATGTGCAAAGGGTTTGAATAGGCCTTTTTCCAAAGAAGATATACAAGTGGCCAATAAATACATGAAGAGATGCTCCACATCGTAGGCATTAGGGAAATGCAAATCAAAACAGCAAGATTCTACTTCACACCCACTAGGATGGCTATAATAGAAAAGACAGAAAAGTGTTGGTGAGGATATGGAAAAGTTGGAACCCTAGTACATTGCTAGCAGAAACGTGAAATGGTGCCCCCACTTTGGAGAACTGTTTGGCAGTTTCTCAAAAAGTCAAATACAGAATTACCATAGGAGACAGCGATGCCTCTCCAAGCTGTCTAGCCAAGAGGGCTGAAAATGCATGTTCGCCCAAAAACCTGTACAGGAATATTTATAGCGGCATTATCATACTGGTCCCAAAGTGCAAACAGCCAAAATAGACATCAACTGGTGAGTGGAGAAAGAAAATATGGCCTATCTGTACCACGAGATATTTTTCAGCAATAATAATAATAATAAAAAAAGAATGAAGCACTGATACATGCTAGAGCATGCAGGAAGCTTGAAAACGTGCTCGGCGAAAGAAGCCAGACATAAAAGGTGACATAGTGTGTAATTCCATTTATTTGAAATATTCAGAATAGGTAAATCCATAGAGACAGACAGCAGACGAGTAATTAATTGCCAGGAGCTGGGGTGAGGGAGAAATGGGGGAGGGACTATAATAGACACAGGGGTATTTTTTGTTTGGGGTTTTTTTTTCAGGGGTGTTTTTGGGATGATGAAAATGTGCTGAAATTACATGTGATGGGTGTACAGCTTTTTGACTATCCTAAAACCCACTGATTGATACACTTTAAAAGAGTGAATTACATACAGTGTGTGTATTACATCTCAAAACAAAGCAGGTGAGAGTATTGAAACAAGCATACAGACATCAGTTGGATCAGGGAATAAAACTGGTATTATCCTCTAAAGGTTCATATACTTACAATTGGTTGGCTACGAGCTTAGCTTTAATTTGTGTAAATTATGGATCAGATACATAATCCATAGTGTCATTAGTCCAGTGGCTCAGGATTTTATCACGGTGACCAATCAGCCATTCCACTCTAAGTGGAATTCTGTCCTTCGCCGGAGGAAACAGCACTGTAGCTATTTATTTTCCACATTTTTCGTCAAGGAATACATGTTTTGTTTACATGGTATTTTAGGAAAGAAACATAACCCAGCAGTATGAACAGCAATGCAGTTTTTGAATGAAGAATGAAAAGCTACTGAATTAGGCTGATTTGTGTGCATGAAAGTTTACTGATAGAATAATACCTCTGTTCGCAAAATGTTTACATTTTAGTGAACTGGCTGAAAGAGAGGACACTGTTACTTTTTAATTGGCTAATAGTTTTACACAGTAATGGTGGTGACGGAGCCAGCCGGCATGGCTTTTAACTAGAACAACAGTAGAACCTGAAGCAAAACAATCAGATCAGAAAAGAGTTCTGCATAGCAGACCTCTATTCCATCAACTGTTGTCTTTTCCCTGTTTCCAATAACACTGTACTACAGTCTCATTTTCTCAGGCCTGGATTTAAGAAACACCCTAGATTTGGGACACCTGGGTGCCTCAGTTGGTTAAGCATCCAACTTTGGCTCAGGTCATGATCTCAGGGCTTGTGAGTTTGAGCCCGCGTTGGGCTCTGGGCTGACAACTCGGAGACTGTTTTGCGTTCTCTGTCTCCCTCTCTCTCTAGCCCTCCCCTGCTTGCATGCTCTCTCTCTCTCAAAAATAAACATTTGGGAAAAAAAGAAACACCCTAGATTTATGTTTGGACTCTATTCCTTAGGCATGCCACATAGTTTCTTATGCTCTATGTTCT
The DNA here is from genome assembly GCF_046562875.1 of Panthera onca. Classification (NCBI taxonomy): domain Eukaryota; kingdom Metazoa; phylum Chordata; class Mammalia; order Carnivora; family Felidae; genus Panthera; species Panthera onca. The sequence continues at coordinate 16,292,352 of NC_138349.1, forward strand.
GAGAGCAGCTATGGACATTCAGAGGACTTAAAAACTCATTCAGCTGTTTCTTGTTTCGATTTGAGAATCAGACCCTGCAGACAACTTCAAGACTTTCTCCTTTGGTCTATTTTTATACCAGAGATAATTAGCTCTGGCCATGACAGAACAGAAGTTTTTAATCTTTTTAAAAAAGGATCCCCTTTTCCCTGAGGCATTGATATCACCCCAGAGCTTGATGGGGTGGTCAGCTTTGGGAGCAAGGCAGGTGGCACTGTGTTGAACAGAAAACTCTTGCCTGTTTGGGAGTTCGGAGTCTATCCATATCTTGAAACCTCTGGAGGCAGACAGGGAATGCCTTGGGGAGAGCACTGGCTTTGGAGTCACCTTGAGTTCTTGACTCCACTACTTGCTAGCTCTAAGGACTTGGTCAAGTACTTCCCCTAAGCCTCAGTTTCCTCACTAGCAAAATAAGGTAAATAAAAGCATGGGAGTGAAGTGATGAGTCAAGGGTTAAACATGAAAGGTAGTGAGTACAATGCCCGGCACACGTTACACAGAGTGAATGATGCTGTTGCTGTACCTAGAACCAGGGTTTGCACATGCTCAGTGAGTAAGTGTCGAGTGAAGGCGTGAGTGGATGAATGGAGTCCTAACTACTGGTTGGGAAACATGAACACTTTAGAAAGTATTTGGCACATACAAAAAAGAAAGAAAAACATAATATACACACTGACGTACGGAGCTATATAACTTGGCTATACTTCAAATTTTTTTTTTTTAAGAAATCAAATGGCACAAATACAGGTGAGTTCCCCTAGGCACCCCTCCCAGACCTCTTTAATCCTCTCTCCCCAGAGATAAGTGCTGTCACAAATGTGTTATTGTTGCCATCATGCTTTTACAGAGTTCCCACGTATGTATGTAAATGAACAACATAGAACACAGCTTTGCATATTTCACTGTTTATATAAAAGCATTATGTACTATTCTGTAGCTTGCTTTTTTTTTTTTTTTTTTTTTTTGGCTTACCATTAGGTCTTTGAAATTAATTCATGTTGATATAGGTTACTATAGTTCATTCTTTTTTTTTTAACTGCTTTATAGTATTTTATGATTATATCAATTTATCTACTTTTGGTGTTGCTGGATGGTTAGGCTCCCTTCTCCCCAGTTTCTTGCTATTATAACATTGCAATAAACATTCTTATATGTGTCCTGATGCAGGGTGTGTAAACAGAAGAGGAACCACGAGGGCTTTGGGCGTGTGTATCTTCAATTTCAATAGATATTAAAGAAATGCTCTCCTCAATGCTTGTCTGGGTTTATATTACCAGCATTGTAAGAACATTCTTAGTTCTTCACAAATTTGCCAACACTTGTCATTGTCAGGCTGAGTGTGAAATAACTCACGTTAGTTTTAACTTGCATTTTCCTGATTAGTGATGAATCTGAACATTTTTCATACATTCATATAAGATCATTTGTTTTCCCTCCATTGTGAATTACCTGTAAATATATATATATCCATTTTTTCAGTGGATTACTATGTCTTTTTATTATTATTATTAAATTGTAGGTGTTGTTTATAAGTTCTGGGTACTAGTCTTTATCATATTTTTACAAATCTCTCAATTTGTTTTTATTTATGGTGTCTGGTTTTGAACAGAAAGTTTAAATGTTAATGTTTTTTAATTTAATTTAATTTAATTTTAATTTTAATTTAATTTAATTTAATTTTTAAATGTTTATTTTTGAGAGAGAGAGAGAGAGAGAGAGAAATAGAGTGTAAGCAGGAGAGGGGCAGAAAGAGAGGGAGACACAGATTCTGAAGCAGGCTCCAGGCTCTGAGCTATCAACACAGAGCCTGAGGCAGGGCTTGAACTCACAAGCCATGAGATCATGGCCCCAGCCAAAGTCGGACGCTTAACCAACTGGGCCACTCAGACACCCTTAAATTTTAATGTTTTTTTAAGCTTTTCCTTTATGACCTATGCTCTTGGACCCCTACTTAAGAAATCCTTTCTAACCCCAAGCTCATTAAAACTATATTCTCTTGTAAAAGCTTTACAGTTTTGCTTTTATTATTAGGATTTTTAATCCATTTGGGGGATTTACTTGTGTATATATATAACGTAGGCATTTTTTCTCTTTGGGTGGGCATAAACCAACTGACAGGAGACCGCTTTATTGAACATTGAGGAAGTTCTCAGTTTGTGGATGGCAGATAGTAATACTTTTCTGCATTTGTTTTAGGTATTTGACAAGGTTCAGGACATGCTACCCCAAAATATGTCACCTTGACATATTGACTATTTTAAGCTGAAAAAATTTGAGAAATGCAGGTGCAGGAAGGACTTTCTGACCTTCCCTTGGAGCAGGTCACAAGACCTTCTTGTGAGAGGTGTCTTCCTCTGCCCGGAGGTACCTACCTGTTTCCGAGACCAGGGATGCTGAGAGTAATCTGAACGAACAAATCTTGCTGTTTCCTCATTTCCTACATTGAGCTCATATCCTCTGTTCTATTTTCTCACAGCTTTCCACTCTTCTTCAAACCTAGCAAAAACACGGAAGTCATAAATACAGAGAGCAGATAGGTGGTTGCCAGAGGCAGGGAGTGGTGGGCGGATGAAGTAGGTGAAGGGAGTCAAAAGGTACCAACTTTCAGTTATAAAATAGTAAGTCCTAGAGATGTAATGGTAACAATAGTTAATAATACTGTATTGTATATTTGAGGGTTGCTAAGAGAGTAAATCTTAAATGGTCTTATCACAAAAAAAATTTGTAACTATGGACTTTAACTAGACTCATTGTATGGGTCATTTCACAACGCATGCAAATACCGATTCATTATGTTGTACGCCTGAAACTAACATAATGTTATAAGTCAGTTACACCTCAATTAAAAAGAAAACCTGCTGTAAAAAACACTCAGGTTTAACCGTTTTGCGGGGAGGTCTTCATTTCCTTATTGAAGGTTCCTGTGTCATGTAGAATTTATGTCAAATGAATTTGTTCACTTTCCTCTGGTTCATCTGTCTTTTGTTATAGAGACTCAACCAAGATGAATAGAACAAAGGTGTTTTTCCTCCCCCACATATTCTGAAGTCCCATATTCTACTTTTTTGATATCATATCAAAACACAAACAGAAACTTTTGAATTGTCACTTGAAATTTTATCTCGTTCCTGGGGTGAAGCTATTCTTTCCTGGTGAGAGCTTTTAAACTATTCATCTGTTTTGATAGGGTGACACCATACTTTTATCTTAGTAGGCTATCACACTGGAAAAGACGGCAAGGCAGTGAAATGGGCCTGTTGATTTGTTTATGCCCTGGGACATGTCAGCCTCCCAAAGGGACATAAATATCTTTGATGATGACATTTTGAGATTCTTTAGAATTTGGGGCGTTGCTTTATCGCTATTATCTGTATGAATTCACATTTAACATTGTTTCTGCAAGGTAGACAGAGTTGATTTGCTAGAGCTCACAAAAACCTTTTGCCCACTGGCAAAATGAAGCGTTTTTGTAAAAACTGCAGAAAATAGCTTTCCCACATACTTGTAACAGCTGTTTTGTTTTGTAACCAGCACAACAAATCTCTAAGCCTGTTCCTTAAAACTCTGTACAAACCACACACTGATATTCTTTAGAGGTATGAAAAAATAGCAATTAAATATGGAAGTGCACAGAAGAGAAAATGAACTCAAGTCTCCCAGTCCAGATAATGCCTACGGATGTTTAAAAGCAAGAAATGTGGTAGACATGTATGGCTTACATCTGAACAGACTTCTTCCTTTCCTGACATCCACTGCATTTCCACCGAGAGAGTTTTCTTTGTATTCTAAAAAGTAGTTCTGGGGATGCCTGGGTGGCTCAGTCGGTTAAGCGTCCGTCTTCGGCTCAGGTCATGATCTCATGGCTTGTGAGTTCTTTCCCTGCGTCGGGCTCTGAGCCTGGAGCCTGCTTTGGATTCTGTGTCTCCCTTTCTCTCTGGCCCTCCCCTGCTCATGCTCTGTCTCTCTCTCTCTGTCTCTGTCTCTCTCTCTCTCAAAAATAATTTTTTAAAAACTACTTTTGTAGTCCCTATTGATGGATATTTAGGTGTTCCTAGGATTTTTCATTTTGTTTCTGTTTGAGTTTTGCCTTTTCCGTGTCATGCTTCAGGAAACATCCTTGTACATGTATCTTTGGCCCATCTTTTCTGGTATATCTGTACGTCAGTTGCTAGTGGTGGGATTTTTGCATTCTCCAGCGATGTGCTTTTGAAATTTTTCAGTTTTAATACTGGAGATTGAAAAAAAATACATTCCCAAATGCTAATTTTGGATCGAAGGCCTGATGCTCATTGAAGAAGCTTTCTTCTTTTAAAAAAAAAAAAAAAACATTGAGTTATTTTGTATGGTTAGGGGTGTAGGGAGAGAAGAGAAAAGAGAAACATAATTTTACTCATGGAGAATCTAAATATATGAAAATGTGAAGCATATTTTCACTTAATGTGCTTCACTTTGCAGTAAGAGTGCGCAGGCTCGTTTCCCAGCAGAAGCATGGCAGGCATTGAGTACCTGGTGGCTGATTTCTTGCGTGGCTCAGGAGCTCACTGAGGCCCAGCTGCCTCTCCCCTGGTGAGGCAATCGCCCTCACTGCCCCCCAGCCTGCCCAGCCTCTCCTTAGGGTTGGACGATGCAGGTGAGGGCCTAGCCCTAGAAGGTCTTTGTCAAATGTTCCTGCCGTGCTCTTGGAGGAAGGTGGGACTTCTCAAGGCTTCCTGAGCTCTATTCCGTTAATTGGGTGGGAATACTCTTCACCTTGGAAGGCCTTGAATGAGTTAAGTACAAAATAGATACTTTCAGTGTAGTTTCCAGGTAAGGAAGGGAAGGAGAAGGGACCTGGGAGAAAGAAGGTCAGGCTTGATGCTAGGGAGTATGTTGCCAAAGGCAATTTACCTCCTTTGTCCTTGGCAGAAACAGAAGGGGAGTTGAGTTTTTCCAGTTTTAAGACTTCCTGACTTGCATAAAGATTAAGATGATGCTACAGGTCACGGCTCCTGTTTGAGGTACTCTGCATAATGGCTCACGCTTCCATACACATTTTCCTTGCATCCTCCCACTGACTCTGTTTTACGATGAAGAAACAAGGGGCCCAAAGACGTCAACTGACTTAGTCAAGGACACACGACAATAAGTGGCAGAACTGGCAGGAATCTCTTATCGAGGACTCCTTCCACTGTGCGGTAATAAAGAATGCCCGATCTACCTATCATCAGGAACCCTCCAGATGTGAAATGGTGGGGGGGGGGGGTCTTCCTGTTCAAAAGCAACTGAAATTTTGAGCAGAGGCCATAACAACTGTTAAAAGATCATTTTCGGGAAAGGGCAAAATAGTGACCCTCCTACAGATATCACAATGAATACATGTCACAGGGTTTATTTTACTCATTAATCAGTGACGGAAGTGTGCAGATGTTATAACCAGTCTAAAAGAGAGTTGAAAACCAGATACGTCTCTGGATTCGGGAATATCGAAACGAGCATGTTAACGGAGGCGGACCGAGTTTTCCACAGGGCCGGAGGGAGGACACTTCAATCTCTGCCAAACAGCCCACGAGATTGTGTGTCTCTTGGTCAGCTGTAACGCAAAAAAGTTCAGAAGGGCTCAAAGACCGTGAAAAAGGCTGGAATCGAATAGCCCTCTTGCTTGTGATGTGTGTAGCCAGTGCCTCAGTTTTCCAGGAAACACTACAATTTCTGTAGGCACGTCAGACAGGCTGAAAAAGCAGAGTGGCTGCCTCCCTGGTAGATTGGCAGGAAGGAGGGTGATGGGCAAGACTCGGCCCAAGGTAGATTGATGATGCTTTTCAAGGCTCTGAAAAGGTCAAGATGCACGCTGACCTTTCCTCCAGGCCTTTCATGCTTGTCTGCTTCGGCCCTACAGTGTAATCCCGTCCAAACGTGCCCTCCCGGCTGGTGGCCTGTGTTTTCATTTATTCCTCTTTCAGCCGTTAACATTTGCTGGCTCTGCATTCCATTTCCAGAGACCCCAGCTTTCGGCCAGCGTACAGCTTGCTCTTAGATAGAACCTGAGTGTTTTCAGTAGGGGCGTGTCCCCAACTCATTGCATGTCCCTCCTGGCACCACAGAAGTCCTGGGCCTGCTGTAGCCCTGGTCCCCTCCTGAGCTTGCCTCCCCTGGGAATTCCTGTCCTTTGGATCTGTCACTTTCTCTTCCTTGCCAAAATCTAAGTCAGACACTTGGAAATACTGAGTAAGCAAACCGTATTAGGTAAGCATCCATTTATTCAACGGAGAGGGGTTCTGCCGCACTGTGGCCGTGCACCGTCCAAGGTGCTGGGGGAACAAAAGCTAGGGCAGGGATTCATGGTCTGGTGGACATGAATTATTTACAGCCATGTAAATAATCATTACAGGACAGGGTGCTCCTCGGTATATACACCTCGAGCCATGATTACAGAAGAGGGAGGGGTGGGCTCAGCCTGAACTAGTCTTCAAGCATGAGTGGAATTTTGCTGGTCAGAAAAGGAGCTCCAGGTGCTGAGCTGACGGCCTTCCTAGCCTGCCAGTGACAGGCAGGCGGCCACTCCCTCAGTTCTGCAGCCATCTGTCCAGGCAAAGACAGAGCATCTCTGCGTAGAGAGGCCTCTTGGGGCACCAGTGGGATTCCTGTAAGCAAAATGATATGGAGATAAAAGAAATCCCAGGAAAACAAATTTTCTTCCTCCCTTGTCCTGTGAAGTGTGTGTGTGTGTGTGTGTGTGTGTGTGTGTGTGTGTGTGCGTAATATGAGATGGAGACTGTGAGTAAATGACAAGTATTTTTTATTTATTTATGTTAAATTTTAACCTATTTTTAATGTTTATTTATTTTTGAGAGAGAGAGAGACAGAGAGAGAGAGAGACAGAACTGTGAGCAGGGGAGGGGTAGGGGGAGAGGGAGACACAGAATCCCAAGCAGGCTCCAGGCTCTGAGCTGTCAGCACAGAGCCCGACGCGGGGCTCGAACTCACCAACCGTGGGACCATGGCCTGAGCCAAAGTCAGATGCTTAACGGACTGAACCACCCGGGTGCCCCATTTTTTATTTCTTAATTAAGGCTAATCGATTAATTTAGAAGTTAGATCTCTGAAATTTTATCTCCAGAGTTGAGATCTCTGCAATTGTATCAGAAAAAAAAATTGTGACTGGACATTGAGATCTGATTACAAGACTTGAAAAGTATCTTCTAAGTGCAGGTAGTTATTCTCAGGGCCTGCTGGCCCATTCACTGAGAATGACCCTCCACACTGAATGTCTGCATCTAGTGGGGAGACATTGCTTAGACACCTCGGTAGACGTCAGTGCTCAGTGGAGTCAGTCCTCGGACCTGGCAGGGCCCACCAGCCAACGTTCCCGGAACTGTAGCAGTGCTTATTCCTGATGCCCAGATTTCCTGAGAGGAAGTTGCCCCAAAAGGGATCATGCCAGTAACGTGCTTGGAGAAGAAACAGTTAATCCCCGTTGCCACCAAAGCAGATTTTGAAAAGCTACTTGACCTATTAATAAACAGTGTGGCATCCCTCCTTATCTTAACTGAGCAGTTTCCAATTAATTCCCCCAACAGCCTTTCGGAGGGTAATTGACTTGTGGTGTGACCAGATTTATCAGGTGGGCTGACCCTGGCTCAGGACTCTGAAGGAGCAGAGGAGGGACTGGGGACTCGGACATTCTGTGTTTGGTTTTTAAGCCATGATGGGAAAAGGTTTTCATTTAGACACACTGTTTATTACCCTTGTTTGTTTCTTTGCACAGTGGGAACCGAAGACTGAAGGTAAATGACGGGCAAATGCCCCATAGAGAATGGGAAGGACTAAGTTTTATGGTTCATGTTGTGTGGAAAGTGGACTTGGTTGTCTTATTTTCGGATCAAAGTTTTCATGCTTGTTGTTGTTGACCTGAATGCAATTCCCTGGCCTTGCCACCTCCTTAAGGGACTGGAAAGAGTGGTCAACAAAGAGGTTTCAGGATGAGTGAGCATTGTGATTCAGAGAGTACTAGAAGCTGTTCTTTCCTAAAGATGTCTCCCTGTATTTGCCCATTGACCAGAGTGGCCTTTGAGTCTCCTAGAAGTCCTGTGACAATATATTACTGAAGAAGGGTTTAGTTGGACATGTGTGGGTTTTTCACAGGCTCTTTTTTTTTTGTTTAAGTTTCTTTATTTTGAGAGAGGGGGGAGGGGCAGAAAGAGAAGGAGACAGAGACTCTCAAGCAGGCTCCACACTGTCAGTACAGAGCCCATCAAGGGGCTTCATCTTGGGAACTGTGAGATCACAACCTGAGCCGAATTCAAGAATCGGACGTTTAACTGACTGAGCCACCCAGATGCTCCTCATAGACACTTCTTCATGGCTTAGTTTATAGGATAAATTATCGGGAATTCCTCTGAAGGAATGGAAGAAAAGGCAGGTATATCTGTTTAAAAAATGGAGATTCTGAAAATGCTAACCATCAGGAAATAAGATCGTTCACAGAGGCCACGAGAATGCTAAAGCAGGGGGCCCCAGACTTCAGGCAGAACAGCCAGCAAAGAGCAGCTGGGATTGCCCTGCCGACGATGGGAGTATGATGAGCACAAACATAAGACTTTCTATCTCCTGCGGCCTGTCCTACCACATACAAACTTCGATGCAAAGGTGGACGCCCTCATAACTGCATCACCTAGAATTAGATTGGGAGCCTGATTCCAGCCATGGAAAGGCCACTGATCTGTCAAATATATTCTAAGGAGCAGTGAGGTCAATGGCTTTGATAGCTTATGTTCACCCAGCACTCTGAAGATGCGCGGTGAAGTAGAAGGACAGGATTTGGCATCAAGCTCAAGGCTCACTGTGGCCATTTAACCAACTAAGTGACCTTGGGCAAAGTCCTGCGGCTCACATGAGAACAGAGATTCTGCTTCCCAGGGTTAAGGTTAAACTGAGCTCATTTGTGTGAACTGCCTAATATCATATCGTGGACATAGTAGATTGTCTAAAATTGTTTATTATGCTTTTTATGGAGAACGCGTAGATATTTAATTTTCAGACACTGTGGAACTATAGCCAACAGAAATTCTGTCATTCAAAGCATGGTGATCAGGGAGCCTGGGTGGCTCAGTTGATTAAGTGGCCGACTTCAGCTCTGGTCATGATCTCACGGTTCATGAGTTTGAGCCCCGCGTCGGGCTCTGTGCTGACAGCTCAGAGCCTGGGGCCTGTTTCAGATTCTGTGTCTCCCTCTGTCTCTTCCCCCTTCCCTACTCACACTCTGTCTGTCTGTCTGTCTCTCTCTCTCAAAAATAAATAAAACATTAAAAAAAAATTTAAACCATGGAAATCAATGGCCTTTGCAGGGGGTGGGACAGCATGGAATCCATTGGTTTTCTATTATCTTTCCTACTTTTTATTATATCCCAGGCCATTCTTGCCAAATTTGCCCCATGATGGTTGGTCATTATTATTTAATAGAATTTGCATGGGAACAAAAGTTCACACAGCATGAAAGGCTATGTGGTGAAACGAGCTTCCTATGACCCCACTTCTGTTTCTTGGAGGTAGCCATGTTAACAGTTCCTTGTTTCCTTCCAAACTTTTTTTCCCTTTATTTGTGCACATATGGGCCTCGTTCTTTATAAAAATGAGAGCAGCACACTCTCTCCTCCACCTTTGCTTCTTTTTTTGTTTTTAACTTTACAGTACTTGAATATTGTGTAACACAAAACTAGATTGTTTGGAAAATCTTGGGAAAAATGGGAAGAGAACGGAAGGTTCAAGGCAAAGATAAATATTGTTGAGAATCTAGGACTTGAGCACCTTTAAAACTGCAAGGGATTTAATTATATTCCTTTGGCTTCTAGTCTGATTCCCTCTGGAAGACCTTCTGGTTAATTATGGGTCCCAGGGACACTTGGCAGACACAGCTGCTGCTTTGCTGTTCCACAGAAGTAATTAATCATCCAGCCTGAATCAGGAGAGAATGCTCCATTCTTTGCCCTCATTACCAATAGTTTTTGGAGAAGGAAACTTTTCTTACAAAATGGAACCACATATGATTCCTTTTAGAATATGCAGCAGTTCATAATAAAGGTGTTTCCATATTGAGCTTCCTATCATAAAATAGAGAATAAAAAGTGTGTGGGGTAAGGTAACTCATTGGGATCATCTCCTGATAATTTGGAAGTCTTATTCGAAGGGACACTGTCTGCATTTTCCCTCTTTCCAGCCTCCTGCCTTTTAAAATATCATAAAATCCCTATTTCAAGAGATGTTGGTGATTATCTGTTTCAGTGGTACTCAGCTGGAGGCAATTTTGTCCTCCAGGTGACATATGACAATGTCTGAAGACATTATGGGTTTTCACAACTAGGGTAAGGGTGCATCTAGTAGGCAGAGGCCAGGGATGTAGCTTCATATCCTTCGATGTGCAGACATCCCCCACAACAAAAGATTATCTGGTCCAAAGTGTCAAAGGTGCTAAGAGTGAAGACTCCTAGTTGATCGATCCAACTCAGCGCTCTCTTTGCATGATTTCAAATTTGTTGTTCTGGAGTTTTTTCTTTTCTTTTTTTTTTTTTTTTAATTGGGGTGGAACGGACATAAAACATTACATTAGTTTCAGGTGTGTAACATAATGATTCGCTATTTGTATATATTGCAAAGTGATCATGACAGCAATTCTAGTTAATATCTGTCATCATACCTAATTATAGAATTTTTTTTCTTGTGATGAAGGCTTTGAAGACCTACTTTCTTATGGTATTATTAACTATACTCACCATGCCACAGATTACATCTTCATGACTTATTTGGTTCATAACTGGAAGTTTGTACCTTTTAATCCCCTTCACCCATTTCTCCCACCCTCAGCCCCCACCTCTGTCAACCACCAATCTGTTCTCTGTATCTGTATCTATCTCTTGCTTTGTTGTTGTTTTTAAATTCCACATATAAGTGAGATCATAAGGTATTCATCTTTCTCTATCTGACTTATTTCATTTAGCGTAATGCCCTCAAGGTCCATCTGTGTTGTCACAAATGGCAAGATTTCATTCTTTTTTACGGCAGAAGAGTGCCTCATTATGCATCGATCCATCAATGGACACGTAGATTGTTTCCATATCTTGTATTGAAAATAATGCTGCAGTGAACATGAGGGTGCATGTATCTTCACAAATTAGTGTTTTCATTTTGTTTGGATAAAGTCCCAGAAGTGGAGTTGCTGGGTCATATGGTAATTCTGTTTTTAATTATTTTTTTTTAATTATTTTTTTAACGTTTATTTTATTTTTGAGATGGAGAGAGACAAAGCATGAATGGGGGAGGGTCAGAGAGAGGGAGACACAGAATCGGAAACAGGCTCCAGGCTCTGAGCTGTCGGCACAGAGCCCGACGAGGGGCTCGAACTCACGGACCGTGAGATCGTGACCTGGGCCGAAGTCGGCCGCTTAACCGACTGAGCCACCCAGGCGCCCCTGTTTTTAATTATTTAAGGAACCTCCGTCCTGTCTTCTATAGTGGCTACACAAATTTACATTTCCATGGGGCACATGGGTGGCTCAACTGATTGAGAGTCTGACTCTTGATTTCGGCTCAGGTCATGATCCCAGGGTTGTGGGATTGAGCCCTGCGTTGGGCTCTGCGCTGAGTGTGGAGCCTGCTTAAGATTCTCTCTGTCTCCCTCTGCCTCTCTCCCCTGCTCTCTCTCCCTCTCAAATAAAAGAAAAAAATTACGTTCCCACTGACAGTGCATAAAGGTTCCCTTTTCTCTACATCCTCAGCAACCCTCATTGTTTCTTGTCTTTTTAATAATAGCCATTCTAACAGGTGTGAAGTTATATCTCATTGTGATTTTGATTTGCATTTCCCTGATGATTAGTCACGTTAAGTATTGTTTCATATACCTGTTTGGCATCTGTATGTCTCCTTTGGAAAAATGATTATTTAGATCTTCTGCCCATTTTTAATTGGATTGTTTTTCTTGCTGTTGAGTTGTCTGAATTCTTTATGTATTGTGGCCGTTAACCCCATACCAGGTATGTAATTTGCAAATATTTTCCCCCACTCAGAGGTCACCTTTTCACTTTGTTGGTGGTTTGCTTTGCTGTGCAGAATCAATTTTGTTGTTTTTGCATATACCTTCGGACCGCAAACATTCCCTCCAGGTGTAAGATTCTCAGAATCTCTTCGTATCAGTAGATATAGACCTTAGGGCAGAGCACTTCACTTGCTCCTAACAAACATCGATGGAAAGAATTACCCTACCGGTGAATCGATCATGGATGAGGCTTCTCATCTGCTGTAATGTCCCCCGTGCCAGATCCTACTAGGGTCTCAGTAGTAGATGCTTTGGCATCAGCTGATGGGCTGGAGGCACTGACCTGAGTAGACATTTGGCACCTGCATTCGCTTGGCTTCATGGTGACTGTGACTTCCATGACAGCTCTCTGTTCATCTGGTAGTTTCCGTTAATGGAGGTGACCATTTCTCCTTTATTTTCCTGCTGTTCCTGGTGATTAACAATTCCAAACAAGTGCAAGCAATGACAGAAGAAACGTATACATAACTGGCACCTGCAAAAGTAACTAACACGTGATGAACTTGTTGCTGAAGACTTGCATAAAAACCACTCAGGAAGAAGATCATTTATTCTTGGAGGTTTACAGGACTCAATTTTCCCTTGGATTCCCAAATCGTCGATATCATTTAAACAGGAGGATTCTAACTTGGACGATTTACATGATCTTAACAGTTAGCATATGTGTTCCAGATGAAGTCCGTCAACCAGAAGAAAAGGGATTATCCTTAAGATAATATAAATCCAGGAGGTGGGGGTCCCCGCGTAAGAAAATCAGAAGGACACGTTTGCCTTGGCATCATTTCTTTTTTTCCTTTTGAGACTGTGGGGAGTTTTTGTTTGTCTGTTTGTTTGTTCTTCTCTCTTTCTACTAATTTTAGACCCTATCTGTGAATTTGCATACATCTACCTACCATCCTGATGAAATGTTCTGTGTTTTCTCCATTTCTTGTTGGATAGCTACCCCCCTGGCCTAGAGGACCCTAGAAGAGAGTCTAAGAGAGAAAATAGTGACTCTTGGGGTAGGCAGAAAATGCACTACCGATGGCACCAGGGAGATTTTCTGCATTATCTTCATACTATCTGTGTGTGGAAACACTTGATTGATCGGGTTGGTAAACGGAGGGACGAGGGACAGATAGAACTTCTATGACCTGGCTCCAGATGGTGATATAGTAGAATTTGATTGCTCTGACCTGTGTACCTAACTCTTAGGACTAATTTTAAAGGTAGTCTATAACGTGTTCATTTTATTTATGTTTCTTTCCATATTATACTTCTGTTAACATTTCCTTATTCTTGGTATGTCAATGAAAGAATTCAGAAGTGGGGCACTTGGGTAGCTCAGTCGGTTGGGTGTCTGATTTCAGCTCAGGTCATGATCTCGCAGTTTGTGAGTTAGAACCCCGAGCCCCGCGTCGGGTTCTGTGCTGACAGCTCAGAGCCTGGAGCCTGCTTCGGATTCTGTGTCTCCCTCTTTCTCTGCCCCTTCCCTGCTCCGTCTCTCTGTCTCTCAAAAATAAATAGTACTGCTAGGAATTTACCCAAGGGATATAGGAGTGCTGATGCATAGGGGCACTTGTACCCCAATGTTTATAGCAGCACTTTCAACAATAGCCAAATGATGGAAAGAGCCTAAATGTCCATCAACTGATGAATGGATAAAGAAGCTGTGGTTTATATACACAATGGAATACTACATGGCAATGAGAAAGAATAAAATAGGGCCTTTTGTAGCAACGTAGATGGAACTGGAGAGTGTTATGCTAAGTAAAATAAGTCATACAGAGAAAGACAGATACCATATGTTTTCACTCTTGTGTGGATCCTGAGAAACTTAACAGAAGACCATGGGGGAGGGGAAGGAAAAAAAAAAGAGGTTAGAGTGGGAGAGAGCTGAAGCATAAGAGACTGTTAAAAACTGAGAACAAACTGAGGGTTGATGGGGGGTGGGAGGGAGGGGAGGGTGGGTGATGGGCATTGAGGAGGGCACCCGTTGGGATGAACACTGGGTGTTGTATGGAAACCAATTTGATAATAAATTTCATATTAAAATAAATAAATAAATAAATAAACAAATAAATAAACATTAAAGAAAAAAGGAATTCTGAAGTATCATATTTGGTTGAAAATTGAAAATTAGTGTTCAGAAGAGGTGTTTTAGATGAATGTACTTGAATTTTAAGCCTAACCAACCCCCAAATTCTAAGTATTAAATATGTTTATCATGGAAAAGGAAGGTCAGAGTGAAGGTGGAGGTCAAGAAGAATGCGGTCCTCTCTGCACTTTGTCTTCCTGGGAGAACTGACTGTGTGTGAGTAGTCGGGCAGTGCTCCCCACTGGGCTGAGTGGCCGAGCGTCGGCAGGTTAACCACGCTGTTTAGCCCGGATCGCTTATCAGGGAGGAGGCATCATTAGGAAATACGTGTCTTTGAAGGAATGTAATTTGTTTTTTGTTTTGTTTTTCTAAATGTGTTCTTACTAGGGAAAGAGCAGAAGATTCCCAAATTCCCAGGCTTGTCCTTTTCTAGCAACTGATTTTACTAGGAAAGAATTGAAGGAAGAGAGTTAGATACTTATCCTAGGTGTGTTTGTAAAAATTAATGGTGTTTGGCTAGCTAATTAGGAGGAAAGGGCAATGCTCTGTAATTACAGCTGCAAAGATGACTGGAATTTTCATTCTTGGCTCTCTCTTTCAGTTCCCTTGGCCTTCAGCCTGTCTGGGAAATCTTTTTGCCTTTTTCCCTTGCATCCCATAAGAAAAGTCTGTGCTTCCATGAAAGTTAGTAAGTTTATTAAGAACAATATTATTTTAAACATGGGTAACTTTTCAAAGTATTGAAATTAAATTTGTTTTTATATTTATTTATTTATTTATTTTTTTGAGAGAGTGAGAAAGAGAGAGAGAAAGAGAGAGCAAGCCAGGGAGGGGCAGAGAAAGAGAGAGAGAGAGAAATCCCAAGCATGCCCCTTGCTCTCAGGGCAGAGCCCGATGCAGGGCTTGAACTCACGAACCGTGAGATCATGATCTGAGCCGAAACCAAGAGTTAGACGCTTAACCAACTGAGCCACCCAGGGGCCCCTCATAGTATTGAAATTTTAGAGGTAGTTTCAGCTTTGGCTTTTGTGGGTGTTTTCTTTCCTTTTCCTTTCTTTCCTCCTTTCTGTCTTTCTTTAGGAATACTCAAGGGTCTATGTTAGAATACTTTTGCCTTCAGAATAGGGAAGTAGAGAGAGGGAGGGAGAGAGAAGAAGGAGAGAGAAAGAGAAATTCCAGTGTTTAAAAATTTTTTAAATAACAATCCTTTTTTCTATTTATTGTAAAAGTATAACGGGTCAATTTATCTACTTCTTATTATGGCAGATGGATAATTGCCTTCAGGCTTTCCCTTAGTTTTCAGAATCTGTAAATAGTTTACGTAAAGTCATCTACTATTGACTTCTGTGCAGGCTGCATTGAAACAAACCAAAACGAACTCCTCCAAGTGGATGTGAAATTCCAAGATAAACGGAAGGAGTGTTTTACATTCCGTGGGTCTGCCTCCTTGGGTTGGAGAGCGGCAGAGTGTCAGTAGTTGTTGGACACATCCAGCTCCGACTCGGGGATCTTTGGGTAACATTAGTCACAAGGATGTCAGACCTCCAGAGTCCCCAAATCTTTGCCAAGTGCAGCTTTCAACTTCTAACGCCAGGATTGCCGGCTCCTTTCAAGGCTGGTTGTTGACGGCCTCTCTTTGAATGGCTGTGTTTGGCTAGGGACCCAGAAGTATTACATCAGAAAAAAGCGCCTGAGTCCGTGTCCAAAGACCTGTGTTCCAGGCTCACTCTGATCCGCTGTTTGATCTGCAGCGAGTCCCTTAACCGCAGTGAACTTTGGTTTTCTCATCTGTCAAATGAGATGTAAAGTCCGCGCTCCCAAATGGATGATTTCATGATCTAAATGAAGTTAATGAAAAAACCAGCTCCAATCCTGTGATTAATAAACAGGAAGAGAAGGCACTCAATGGCAGGCTAAATGTAACAGGAGGGCCGTTCAAAGAATGTTCTTTTGGGAAGAATGTTCCGGAAGAATAAAATGTTTGTGAGGCCTGATTATGGTATATTTATTGACGTTACTCCTAGGCATTTCTGGGCGAGGAGTTTCAGGTCCATCTTGCTGTGTTGACCAAGTAAATGCAGCACCTTACGGCACAGAGTGCATTTAGCACAGAGTAGGGGGAAGGCAGCGTCCCATTTTTGTCCCATTTGAGTCCCTTCTAGTTGCCACTCAATCCATTGTGTGCATTGAAAAAAATTTTTTTAACGTTTATTTATTTCTGAGAGAGATTGAGAGAGAGAGAGACAGACAGAGCATGAGCAGGGGAGGGGCAGAGAGAGAGAGAGGGAGACACAGAATCCGAAGCAGGCTCCAGGCTCTGAGCTGTCAGCCCAGAGCCTGACGCGGGGCTCAAACTAGTGAACCGTGAGATCCTGACCTGAGCTGAAGCCAGATGCCCAACCGACTGAGCCACCCAGGCGCCCCAAATGCATTTTTTTTTAAAGCAGGGACACATGGTGTTCTGTGCAATAGTGATACTTACCAACGACTATTGTTTGCATTTAGAGAAAGATGTATGTGAATTACTCACTGTTTTCATTACTTTTGCTGGAAGGAGTATAATTTTCTTCAAAGCTGCCCATTGAGGGGAAACGATCCTGTTGAACGAAGCTGACTGGTTGAAACAGGAAACAAGTTATGACTCCCTGAGAGTTCTTTAGCATTACTAAAAAAGGACAGACAGAGATGTCTTTCCCTCTACGAGGTAAGAGAAGCACTGAGGGGTGCTTTCTTGACAATCTCTTTTTTTTAACCTTCCCTTTCTTTTCATCTTGCCCTTGATTTTGATTTCTTTGAGACATGTAGTGTATTGCCAGATCTTATTTTGGGTACTTAAAAAACATAGTCCCTTGAGGACATGGTCCCTTGTTTCTTCATGACAGATTCAGAGTTTTATAACACCCCGCAAAATGTAGAGGTTTTTAGTGGGCAGTCTTGGGCATTCCATCTGAAGGGGGTTGTTTTATACTAGTTCCAGAGCAGAGACCTCACTCCTGTTCTTTGGCCATCCTTGGCAAGTAACACGTGTGTCCCAGGAAGAGGCCGCCATAGGAGAAACTGGCTTCTTCCTTCCCAGGCATTTTCTTATACCAGGATAATGTATCCTCAGCTACTCTTCTCCTCCTTATTAAATCCCGAGTCATGTACCAAAATGCTCTGTCCAGTCAGCTTATGAAAATAAGCGGAAGAGAAGATGTGTAGTATTTCCTTAGTGGATGGAACTGTTGGCAAGGGAGGCACTTCATTGCCCTAGGGTTTGATTGGTAATAAGTAAGGACAAACTATAAAATCATTGATAGTTTTGTTGAGCAGATTCACACTTGCCCTACATCCATTGCCTTATAACAACTAGAAATAAGATGATTTATGTTACTGTTGTTCTTGTGACGGGTAAAAATCCACTTGTGACAGGTGAATAGATGATGCCTTGGGGCAGAGACACCTTATAGGGACTAGAGACTCCAAAACGGAAGAAGAAGTGCCTGAATATTATCATTATAATCACCGACTGGCCTTTTTGGGCTTGCATGATAGTTATGAGCTTGTAGGTCATCTTTGAGTAGGACACATCAGAATGTCTTTGGACTGTTAAGGAGTGAGTGAGGGACAAGCAAATGTTCCAGAGCTTCACCTTTTCTACAGAGATAATGGAACTCAAACAGTATGCAAGTAATGGACCCATGTATTTTCTTCTGCAAAGCTAAAGTGTGTATTTTGTCAAGATTGCATTTTCTTTAATACAATTCTGATAGTTTCCAAAGCCCTACTGACTCACTCTAACTCTGGATCAGTTGGGCCATTGAGTGGGCCAAGGATAAGTTGGGCCAAGGTGTGGATAGGAATTCTAGTGGATATCCTTGACCTGGGTAAACCATTTACTTCAGAGAGTCACAGATTTTAGTTACATGGGTTTTCTTGCCCAAGTAGATGTGTGCATGTATGGTGCGTGTGTGTGTGTGTTCATGTGTATCCATATGTGTGGGCGTGGTGGGGATGATGCTATATGTAGTTATTTTTGCTAATTAGGGGGAGAGCCAGGTTTTATGAAGCCTGAAGCTTATATAATTTGAGGAGCCTCCTTTAGGTAAAAGAATGGCAAATTATGAATACAAAATTAGGCATAAAAGTGAATGTTTGTTTAGGAGGAGGAAAAAAAAATCACAGGAAATACCAAATAGTTTTAAATGGCAATTATCAAGTATCAGAAAACATAGAATAACCGACAGTGAATAATCATATGATGACATACCTTTATAATACTTCTCCCCCTCCATTTTCAGTGCATACTCTTTGATTACCTCTTCACATGACAATGGTTTTCTAATATTTTCTGTGTGGAGAAAAGAAAAGTCCTTTTGTCCTCCTTCTAACATAGTTTGTCAGCATTTTTGTTACTGCTAGCTAGAACACATAAAACAAGCAGTATCACCGCTACAGTTTGGGGTCTACAAAACCCAGAATTTTGGTCAATTCTATTTCACATAGTGCTCGCTTAAAAATATCTGCTAGATTTATAATTCTATCTGTTTCATTACCAAGTATATTCATGATAGGAGAGAACCCCTGTTATTCATAAAGACCGAATCCTCTGTTTCTGATTTTACATGTCTGACTGCTGGAAGATTTTTTTCCATAGACCATTTTTCTCCTTTGGACGATTCAACCTTTGTTTCCCTTCTAGTACCCATGTCATTCTTGTGCTGGATGCCATGGTCCACTGGGACACATTTGTATCATATGACCACGGGTCTCACATCATCATGTCATGACAGTAGGTGAGTCAGCATCACAGGTAGTGGGAGTGTTCCTGAAAGTCCTTCTTATACTTTGCAATAATAGCTAGCAATCGTGTGACCAAACCCAGAAGTGACCATGAACCCCAGAAATATATCCCATGAAACCCTGAACTAAAACGTTTCTGACTCGGCTTCTCCACAGCCAGATTCTTCAAATATGGCCTGTGCCACGTCAGTACAAACCTACAGAAGGGGTGTGCACGGGGGTCAATGTGCAAAGAGATGACCGTCTTAAAAGATTTTATTTTAAGTATCCCGATTAAAATACCTGTGTGTGTGTGTGCGCGCGTGCATGCACGTGCACAAATTCGATGAACATGTGACCATATGAAAAATATAAGGGCTCCTCCTAGGACTTTGAAAGGGGTCCTTGCAAGGGAGAGTCCCTGAAGCTTAAGCATCATTAGCCTCATGGTAAAACCACTTCTGTTAATTATATTAGAAAGCTTGTGTGCTCCCTCAGTCAACCGTGAAGAAACTGACCCTAGATTTTTATTATTACCTTGAGTTGACTTTTAGGATAGGTAGATTTTATGGCTTCCGTTCCCTCTTCCCTCCCACCCTCTTGCCTCACTCCTTCCCTCTCTCCCTTCCTTCCTCTCCTTCTTCCCCAAATATGGGGGAGAGAACAAGTGTTTCTTTTTAAAATTGATGCATCTGCTATCCTTTCCTTCACTTTTTTTTTCATTTTTTCCACTTTTTTCTTCTCCCTTCGCTTGACCTCTTCTTTCACCAGAAATACGCCATTTTCATGTGTATCACTTCTGCCTCTACTTACCAGTCCCATGTGGTTCGGGGTCCCATGAAAGGAGGGTCCCTCACTCTTGCCTTATGCTTGGCAAGGAGATGTTTGCGGCAGAGAGAGTCCGGGAGAGGACTTGACAGGTGGGAGGAAACATTTTCAGGGAAGCATCTGCTGTTTTTTAGGCCAAGAGTTTTCGTGCCAGCTTCGGAGGGTGAGGCTGCCACCCCGTCACACGACGGCCTTGGGACGCTGCCCGTTGACATGGTTTTGCCGCAGAGCGTGCCCGCGGCTGGGTCACTTCACAGATAGCTCAGCATGCTTTTCACCCTTGCCATCCTTCTCTTGGTCCTTCCTTTTGAAGACGCCTTTTTTCCTGGTGGCTAAAGAAGCTTTTAATATGGTTTCCCGTCACCAACACAGTGGAGTTGTCCAAGTTTTGTCTGCACCACCACAGGTGGACCGATAACACGACCCGCCATCCAAACAGGCTTTGTAGACTAGCGATGAGCAAAAGAGCGTAGTGAGACGTTGAAACCTCTGTTGGTGATCAGTTGGCAGTAGGTGACTGGTATTCAGGAAGCCCCGGCTGGGTTAGGAGATTTGTCCTCGAAACCAAAACCAAATCCTAACAACTGGAGAACATTGAGGTATCGTGGCCTCTGACGGCAGTGGCCATAGAGTCGCCGTTAGCCATACGTGGCTATTGAGTATTTGTTGAAGAGACAGTATATTTTGATATGTTGGCTTAGATGAAGCGATTGTTGTAATTAATCTCACTTGTGTTTTTCTTTTTAAATGCGGCTATGAGGAAAACTTAAATGACATCAGTGGCTTGCATTAATTTTCTATCAGCAGAGCTGGCCTCCCATGTGCCATTCTGTATGTGTGAAAGTATATAGGCTTCCTGGAAGTCAAGGGAGATGTTGTTCTGGTTTTCCATGGGACTAGGCAGGGTTTTCAATCTTTTTTTTTTTTTTTTTTTTTTTACTGTTGGACAAAACTCTGAAGCATTTAACAAATCAGAGTAGCAGGCCATTCTCTTTATATAGACTTAGGATAATGAAACTCCTTGGGGGATGTAGCAGGTCAAACAAGAGACCTTGTTCTGAAAATATTTCCCCCGAAGGTCATCTCTTATGACCTTTCTTCTGCCGATCATAATTGAGCAGTTGCCTTGGATGTCTTTAGCCTCAGGCGTCATCATGTTGGTGTCTGTGTTTGCTTATCCCCAAACCACCCCCAGCTCCTTTTTCCTTCATCCTTATTCATCAGGTTCAACCTCTGTAAACAGTGTTTTTGGGAACCTTCCCTCCAGTTTCCACTATTCCAGGTCTTTGCCTTTCCCTCCTAGTTTGCATCCTGCCCACGAGGGACCTGTCGCCTGGCGAATCATAGCAAGATCCTCATGGGCGCCCACAGTTGACTTTGGGCTATAGGGTGATGGCCAGCAAGCACACTTGTTGACTTCATAGCCTAATCTTAAGCCTTTGTCAATAAATTACTGCTTTAAAACATGGCTCAGGCTGGTACGTTTCAGATACTTCAGTGAGCTCAGAAAGGTTTGGCACAATTACCCAATCCTTTGAAAAAGTCTTAAGACTAGTATACATGAAAGCAATTATAAAGCAGCTTTTCTATTTTGGCTTATGAACTCTTCATGAGTTTGTCTTTGAGAATCAGAACTCACTGAAGTTGGACTTGACTCCTTATTAGAGTCAGTGATCCACTAAATATTTATCCTTGGAAACAATCTGTGGATTCTCTTTGTAGAAATAGCCTATAACGAAGTGTACTTTCACTTTTCTGGGCATGCCAGAAAAAAGACATTGGACCCCACTGCCACTCAGGATGGGGGAGACTGATTTGCCCTGCCATTAAGTTAATCTTTTTCCCCCTCAGAATGAGCAAAGGCAGGCTTTGCCAGTGAGTCACTTTATTGAAAATGGTATGAAAAATAAATGAGCTATAATCAATTTAAGGAAAGCTTGAAATTGGGCGTTAGGAAATCTCTGCCAATATGTAATGCATATCCTAGCTTCTCATTTAGTAGCCGGCTACAGCAGCCTTATAGATAATCTCCCTTTTTGAAAATATTCTACTGAGAAGCACTATCCGCTTAATTTTTCATAGGTTGTATGGTAACAATTTAAGCTCTCGTTACTCCAAGGTACCTTAGAGATGTAATGTTGTGAGAGAGAATGTGTGTGGCAGAGGGAGACAGAGGGAGAGAGGGAGGGAAGAAGAGGGAGAGAGAGAGAGAGAGAGAGAGAGAGAGAGAGAGAGAGAGAGAAAGAGAAACTGTTCAAGTCATTGAGTACCTAGAAAAGTCAAACCACAGAAATGCCCGGTAAATCACAGGTAGCAGCCTGAATTTAGACACGGAGTCTCACAGGCATAGAGTGTCCCTATTCTTCAAAAGTCGGTCCTTGCTGATCCAACCACACTGTTGAGAAGTGGTTCATGTTTCCTGGGAGCATAAGTCTAGTAGCTTTTGTCTTCTGGCATTCCTGGACACGGGAGTATACACTTCACACGCTAGTTCTACAAAGAGAATCCACAGATTTCTCTGGGGATAAAGACTGAGTGAGTACATTGACTCTAAAAAGGAGTCCAGCTCACTCTGGGGAGAAGGCGTGCAAGTGTCATGTGACAAGCTGATCCTCCAGTAGAGGGTGGTAGTGGACCATGCCCTCAGCCCTGGTTTGGGAGCCTTCTGTGCTCTGCTTAAATGAGTGAACTGAGAAGCTATTTTAATTAAATATCTTACTCTCAAGGCACTTGATGTGAACGAAGACCAAATTCAACATATAGAACGTGTAATGTGGAAAGCACAGGTCAGATACTTGGGAGGCAATGAAGATGGAACTCTGAGCTGCTTAGACCACAGCTCTCCTGTGGTCTTTAAGAGCGCGGGCTTGGGACACAGCTTGTGCTGGGATCCTGGTGCTGCCACTGAAGGCTGTGGGACCTTAGGAAAAGTTGTTTCATCTTTCTCAGTTTTTGGTTTCACGTCTGTAGAATGGGTACAATCATGCCTACCACTTCTTCCACCATTCCTGAAAATATACATCCGTTGGAAGACACACACAGAGACAAGTGATCCTATAACGTAAATGTGCTATAATTGAGGTTAGATAAACCGCCGTAGTGACAGAGGTAGAGTGACGAATTAGAGTAGGATTCAAAGGGACAGCTTCAAGGAAGAAGTGGTCATTGAGCTTTGTGTTGAAGGTGAATAAAATCCTTTGGATCAGTAGGTAAAGAGTATGTCTGTGAGGGGAGCTGAAGAGCATTCCAGGCTGGAGGCACACAGATGATTTTATTTTGTTGATATCTAAGATCGTCGGAATCATAGTGTTTCACAAAGGCGGTTCCATACGTGGTAACTATCAAGTTTTACTCAGCACAAATTATATGTGGGAGAATTTCCCTATTACCGTTTACAAATATCTGAATTAGTTTATCTAGATACTCCTCAAGTTCGTGTATTTAAAAGCAATAATGGTGTCTGATATAATTTCTATTTAAGAAATTAACAAATGAAGTAATCATTTAAATACTATTATTTTTAAGAATGAATGGTTTGAGAGCTTCTGCATTTTAATTGGTGAGGTTGACTTACTATTTATGTGAACACTTTTAGTGATACTGAGTGTTATGCAAGTTTAAAGTGTTTTTACTTTTTCTTATGTACTCTTCAATGTACAGTCATGACAGATCATCAGTTAAAGACAAGAAATATAGAAAACATTGATGTTAAAATACAAGCAGGTCATTTTTATCATTCAAATGTGTAATTCTGCGAACTCTATTCTCAAGTAGATATAAGTTGTACTCATCTAATTAAAAGTCTCCTATAACTCATTGAAATATCTATGGTATTTCAAAAGCCAATGTTTTAGAAAGGTAATATATTAGTGATTGTCTGCAATTTCTCTTTTTGATTACTAGCAATAAAGACTTCCTTCATTTACAATGTGGTGTTGAGAGAGAAAGCTTGAAAATAGAAGACTGAAATCTTAGTTTTTAGCTTGTCATTCAAACAAGAAAGCATAAAAAGAATAAAAATCAGCCAGTTGAATTTTTTAAGCTCAAAATATTAGAGTTCTAAACATCTGATCACGTTGCTGTAATATAAAGTTAAAATTCAGTGAACATTTTTTACTCTGTATATGTTTGAAGATTTCTCTCATAAAAATAAACAAAATAGTATATAATGACCCTCACATAGCCATCGTTTAGTTTCAACAGTCATTAATATTCTACTGTTCTTGTTTTATCTAAACTTCTACTCCCTTTATTATTTTTTAAGACTTTTTTTGATGTTTATTTATTTTTGAGAGAGAGAGAACAGGGGAGGAGCAGAGAGAGGGAGACAGAGAATCAATTCCAAGCAGGCTCTGCACTGTTCGCTCAGAGCTCGATGCAGGGCTCGAACTCAGGAACCATGAGATCATGACCTGAGGGAAACCACGAGTCAGATGCTTAACCATTCAGGAGCCCCCCTCTATTGTTACTTTTTATTTTATTTATTTTTTTTATTAAATTTTTTTAACGTTTATTTATTTTTGAGACAGAGAGACAGAGCATGAACAGGGGAGGAGCAGAGAGAGAGGGAGACACAGAATCCGAAACAGGCTACAGGCTCTGAGCTGTCAGCACAGAGCCCGACGCGGGGCTCGAACTCACGGACCGTGAGATCATGACCTGAGCCGAAGTCGGCCGCTTAACCGACCGAGCCACCCAGGGGCCCCTATTGTTACTTTTTAAAGGTATAATTGATGGACATTGAAATGTACAGATCTTGCCTACACAATTTTTACAAATGGATACATCATGTAACCCATACTTTTATCACAATATTGAATAGTTCCGTATCTCTAGATAGTCCCTATGTCCCTTGGCAGAGAAGTCTCTTATTCCCAGACAACTACAGTTCTAATTACATTTGCTTGTCTTAGAATTTCATAAAAATGGATTCAGACATTATGTACCCTTTTTTGTAGGGTTCAGCATAAGGACTGTGTGATTCATCAACGTTGTTGCATATAGAAATAGTTTACCCTTGGGGCGCCTGGGTGGCGCAGTCGGTTAAGCGTCCGACTTCAGCCAGGTCACGATCTCGCGGTCCGTGAGTTCGAGCCCCGCGTCGGGCTCTGGGCTGATGGCTCGGAGCCTGGAGCCTGTTTCCGATTCTGTGTCTCCCTCTCTCTCTGCCCCTCCCCCGTTCATGCTCTGTCTCTCTCTGTCCCAAAAATAAATAAAAAACGTTGAAAAAAATTTAAA
The DNA here is from genome assembly GCF_046562875.1 of Panthera onca. NCBI lineage: Eukaryota > Metazoa > Chordata > Mammalia > Carnivora > Felidae > Panthera > Panthera onca. The sequence goes on from NC_138349.1 coordinate 16,317,359, forward strand.
AAAAAAAAAAAAGAAATAGTTTACCCTTTATATTGCTGCATAGTATTCCACTGTAAAGCTATGCCACAGTTTGTTTATCCATACTATTCAGGGACGGTTGACTTGTTTATAATTTTGTGGCTAACATGAATAAAGCTGCTATGAACATTCTCAATGTCTTTTTGTGGATTTGTGTTTTCATTTCTCTTAGATAACCATACAGATGTAGAATTACTAGGTCAAAGGGTAGGTGTACATTTAACTTTATAAGAAAATTCCAAACCTTTTTTCCCCCAAATTATCATGATATATTCTCATTAGCATTGTATTAGAGTTCTGGTTGTTTTACATCAGTAAACATTCAGTACTTTCATTGGGTATAGTGGCATCTTATTGTGATTTCAATTTGCATTTTACTGGTGGCTAATTATTTGTGAACTTTTTCATGTACTCAATGGCCATTTGCTCATCTATCCTTTTTTTTTTTTTTTAGGTTTATTTGTTTATTAAGAGAGAGTGAGAGAGAGCACGCACATGCACATGAACCAGTGGGGGAGGGGCAGAGAGAGGGGGACAAAGGATCCGAAGCAGGCTCTGTGCTGACAGCAGAGAGCCCAATGTGGGGCTTGAACCCACAAACCATGAGATCATGACCTGAGCGGAAGTTGGATGCTTAACTGACTGAGCCACCCATGCATTTGCTTATCTGTCTTTTGAAGTGCCTGTTCAGCTCTTTCCCCCCCACTTTTTTTTTTTTTTTTTTTTTTTTCAACGTTTTTTTATTTTTTATTTTTGGGACAGAGAGAGACAGAGCATGAACGGGGGAGGGGCAGAGAGAGAGGGAGACACAGAATCGGAAACAGGCTCCAGGCTCCGAGCCATCAGCCCAGAGCCTGACGCGGGGCTCGAACTCACGGACCGCGAGATCGTGACCTGGCTGAAGTCGGACGCTTAACCGACTGCGCCATCCAGGCGCCCCTCCCCCCCACTTTTTTGATTATGTTGTTTGTCTTCTCGCTTTGTAGGATTTTTAAAAAGCATTCTGGATAGAAGTTCTTTGTGCACATTATGCTTTACAATTTTTTTTCCTGGTAGCCTGATGTTTGTCCATTTATTTTCTTAAGAGTGTCTTTTGATATAAAGAAGTCTTCATTTTGATGAAGTTTGATTTATCAACTTTTTATGGCTTGTGTTGTTTGTATCCTGTCTGATAAAACTTTGCTTAGCCCCAGGTAACACAGGGATTCTGTTTTCTTCTAAAAGGTTTACGGGTTTAGGTTTTAGGTTTACATCTATGATCCAGCTTAGAATAATGTTGTGTGTGCTGTGAGGTAGGGATTGAGGCTCATTTTTCCCCCATGTGGATGCCAATTGCTTCAGCATCATTTATTAAAAAGACCCCTTCCTTCATTAAATCGCACTGGGGCCTTTGTGAAAAGTCAATCGATCATATGATATGCAATGAATTAACTTATTGCTTATACAATTTGGAAATGTATTAGGGAATCACTTATATGTGGAATCTAAAAAAAAAAAAAAAAATCCAACTCATCAAAACAAAAAGTACATTGTTGGTTCCCGGGGGGTGGGAGAAATAGGGAGAGATTGGTAAAAGAGCACAAACTTTCAATTGTAAGTTTAATAAGTTCTGAGGATCAAACATATAGTATGATGACTGTAGCTGGTACTGCTGTAATCTATAACTGAAATTTGCTAAGAGAGTGGATCTTAAACATTCTCACTGGGGGAAAAAAAGGTAGCTATGTGATGTATTAATGAACTTGAGGGTGGGAATCTTTTATACACCATGCCATCCTGGTGTATACTTTAAATACCTTGCAATTTTATTTGTCAGTGATTATCTCAGTGAAGCTGGCAAAAGAAAAGAAGTGGATTCGCTTGGTAGAATCCTCTGGTAGAATTAAGAATATGATCACTTAGGGGCGCCTGAGTGGCTCAGTTGGTTAAGCTTCCGACTTCACCTCAGGTCCTGATCTCGTAGTTCATGGGTTCAAGCCCCGTGCTGGGCTCTGTGCTGACAGCTCGGAGCCTGGAGCCTGCTCGAGATTCTGTGTCTCCCTCTCTCTCTGCCCCTCCCCTGCTCTCACTCTCTCTCTTAGTAATAAATAAATGTTAAAAAAAATATTTTAAAAAAAGGATATACTCACTTAGGTAACTTTTTTGCCTCCTTCTGTCTTGGAACTGGACAACACCTTGCAACAGTGTAGTAAAATATCACAACCAGTATATTGACCTTGATTCAGTCAAGACACAGAACAGCTCCACCACCACAAGGATCCTTGTGTTTGCCCTTTTATAACATATGTAACTGTCTTGGACAAGTTTAGTTTTTACTCTCAGTGGGCACCACTGTAATTGTAATAATATTCTAAGTAACTCTTACGCTTCTTTCAACAATATTCCTTAACTAGATTTAATACTCATGTCCAGAGTTTCATTAGTTTTAAATTTACGATTGGTTGTCTTTATCACTCTAAATGACATGCTGGTTTTCTTCTGACTTTAGACAATACCCCTCGACTCCCTGGGATATAAAATGAGCGAGATAGCCCCACTCCCTATCTCTTTTTCCTCCAACCCCCATTTGCCCTGCCTTCCCACTGCTCTCTGCTTACCCTGTCAAGGTTTATAATATTCGAAATCTTCTAACTTTTATGCTTTCTTATCCATTATAAGTTGATTTTTTAGCTCTGAAAACCAGCAGAAAGCATTTGTAATATTGAAATTTTGTAAATGTTCTTAACTTCAGAAGGGGTATGTGATTGGACCTGTAGAGAAGGAATTATAATTTTGTGCACTCAGTCTGTTTTACTGTGAGGGAATGTTCTGGCATTATTATCAAAGCATCATCATCAAAGTGCCCTTTTCCAAAATTCTTTTTTTTTTTTTTTGCTCAAAATTATGTTATTTTTTAGTTTGCTTCATATTTGGACTGTGATTTTCTTCTTCAGATTTTTAATTTACATACAACTTTTAATTCCAACTCTTTTTTTTTTTTTTGTAAGCAAAATGTATGTGTCAATAACGTCACCACGATCTTCCACCCTCTTAATCATACTAACTTGTTGAATGAAATATACTTTCTTAAAGATGCTTTCTTGGAGCCCTCTGACCATGTTCTAATTTGGACTCACTGGCTTGTAGATCTGTTGCAGAAAAGCCATTATGGGATTCCCACCCCTCCCCATTTGACTCTTAAACTAATTCTACGTTTTCTTGGAATTAGTAGCTTTATGTTTGAAGATTAATTTTTCCTTCTGTTTGAGTTAAGCTTCAGCTAATTTTTTCAGTAAGGGTGCATGAGAGGTCCATCGAATCCTTGCATGTCTGAAAATGTCTTACTTTGCCCACATGCTTGATGGACCTGGTAAAGATATCCAGATGCAAGGCTGTGTTTTCCTTAAAACTTGAAAGGCTTTTTGTTCTAACTATCTTCTGACATCCAGAGAGTCGGCCAAGTCTGGTGGCAGCTTGAATCCCTTTCTTTCTTGGTAACCTGATTTGGTCTCTGATAGATACTCTTGATCTCTTTGTAGATATTCTCTGTACCTTCAGAATTTTGAAATTCCACCAGGACGTGTCTTGTAGTTTATCTTTTTCCTTCATCTTATTTGGCACCTGGCTTCTCCAATTCTCCGTGAAGACCAATGTCTCCAGGAGTGGGGAATTTTCTTTTATTATTTTCTCCCCTCTGCTTTGTTCTCTTTTTCTGAGACTCCTAATAAATGGATGCTATAGACCCTGCTCATCTCTCTTAATTCTTCTTTCATATTGGCAATGCCTTTTATATTTTGCTCTACCTTGTTGGAGATCTTGACATTTTATTTCTAGCCTGCCCATTGAATTTCTTTTTATTTTCATAATGATTTTTAATTTCCCAAAACTCTGTTTTTCTTGGGCCCCTTTAAATTTTTCCCCATTTTAATTTCATGGATACAATGTGTTCTCAAATACCTTAGAGGTATGACTTGAGTGTGAATTTGTACTTAGGTCCTCTTGTGTTGCATAAATTATATGTTTTCTCTAGAATCCTGTGGTTGTATTTTCATCTTGGTCCCACTTTGTGCTGTTTGTTTTCCTGAAACATCTAGTAATTCTTAGTCGTTTCTTCATCTGTGTTAATGAATTAATAAGAAAATTTCTATTTGGGGATTAATTTTTTTTGTTTCCTCACTGGTGTTATTTTCCCCTATAGTTGTGTGGGTCTGCATGTACAAGAGGTTTCTAAAATGTAATCCTTAATACATTTAATATATTAATCTAAAATAATTTTTACTTTAATTTTTTTAATGTTTATTTTTATTTTTTTTATTTAAAAAAAAATTTTTTTTTTAACGTTTATTTATTTTTGAGACAGAGAGAGACAGAGCATGAACGGGGGAGGGTCGGAGAGAGGGAGACACAGAATCCGAAACAGGCTCCAGGCTCCGAGCTGTCAGCACAGAGCCCGACGCGGGGCTTGAACTCACGGACCGTGAGATCATGACCTGAGCCGAAGTCGGCCGCTTAACCGACTGAGCCACCCAGGTGCCCCTTTTATTTTTATTTTTGAGAGAGAGAGTGAGAGAGCGAGACAGAGCATGAGCAGAGGAGGGGCAGAGAGAGAGGGAGACACAGAATCTGAAGCAGGTTCCAGGCTCTGAGCTGTCAGCCCAGAGCCTGACACGGGGCTCGAACTCACAGACTGCAAGATCATGACCTGAGCTGAAGTTGGACGCTTAAGCGACTGAGCCACCTGGGCGCCCCCAAAATCATCTTTTAAAACCCTAAGGGAGATTATAGGATTTTATATTAATATGAACAGGTTTTGAGAACCAACGTTAAAAATTGATGATGTAAAGAATGGCTAGATTACTGGGCCCCTGGGTGGCTCAGTCTGTTGAGCCACCGACTCTTGATTGCAGCTCAGATCATGATCCCAGAGTCTTGGGATTGAGCCCTGTGTTTGTCTCTGTGCTGAGCGTGGAGCCTGCTTGAGTTTTTCTGTCTCTCTCTCTCTCTCTCTCTCTCTCTCTCTCTGCCCCTGTCCCCACTCGCATATCCACTCTCTCTCTAGGAAAAAAAACAAAAGCTGAATTACTAAAATCGAAATTTAGAGCAATCTAAGTTAAGGTTTATTAGATTAAATGATGCACGTGGGTTTTCTTTTTTCACAGCAAGTGCCACTCTCACTTTTGTCTTGCTTTGTTCCTATTGCGTCGTGATTTAGGTGCCCACGAACACATAATGTCCAATCCGTTGTTAGAAGCCGTTTGCACACGCCCTGCGTGAACCCGGAACCTCCTGCCGTGCTCGCACCGGGTTGATTTTTTTCCTCCCTCCTACTGGCTGGCATTTGCTGGTGCGAGTGGGCCAGCCTGGGGCTGACTCTGGCCGCTTGGCTGTCCTGCTGTGCGGGACAGCTGTCCAGGAAGCCCAAGGTGGGGGCGCCGGCCCCCCAGGACTCACACACCCCCTGCTCCCTGGGACACGAGAGGCCTCGCGGCCTGCCAGATCCCAGCCCTTCATTCCAGCGTGTACCAATACGTCCTCCAGAGCAACCGTTCATCTCTGACCCAGACTGTTTTACGAGCAGCGCTCACACTGTTTAAAAACCCACGTCAGCGTGACCTTCCATAAGCGTGTGATGAGAGGGGGTGGGGAAGAAGATAGGCCACATGGTAAACAGTGAGGCCAGGGATTGTTGGTCTCTGATAGCACAGACTGGAAAAGCGAAGGTCTGGCCCGGAACCCTGTTCTCTTCTTCCCTCCTGCGGACTGCTCCGAATCGTGGGCCTGAGAGGTTCAGATCATTAGGAATTCATGTTCTTACTGAACCCAGACCGGGGGAGTCGGCCTCAGCGCAGCACTAGGATTTGGTGAGAATGGACGACAAGGTCCAGTCGGCGTGTGTTATAAGCTGGATTGCGTCCTCCCCAAATTCACATATCGAAGCCCTTCCCCCACCCCAGTACCTCAGAATGTGGCCGTTTGGGGAAATTGGGTCCTTAAAGATGCAATTGTTAAAGTGGGTCATTAGGGTGGTCTCTCGTCTCACATGACCGGTGTCCCTGTAAGAAGAGGAAATTCGGACACAGAGACAGCAAATACGTGCCCTGGCAGAGCGACGGGCATGTGAGGAGCCCAGAGAAGACTCAGTCTGCAAGCCCAGGAGAGAGGCCTCTGAAGCCAAACCCGCCGGCCGATACCTTGACGCTGCACCTCTGGCCTCCGGAACCGTGAGGAAAGGCATTTCTGTTGCTTAAGAGCCCCGGCATGTGGTAGGTGGTGGTCGTGACCCTCACAAACTGGTACAGAATCCTAAGCCAACGAATCCTGACTCCTTTCCCTGCTGCCCTCAGGGATGCAGATGGAAAGTCTGGGGGGGCCTGGACGGTAGCCCCGACCTCTTGATTCTAAAACCGGTGTCTTTGGGGCACCTGGGTGGCTCAGTCGGTTGAGTGTCCGACTTCGGCTCAGGTCATGATCTCACAGTCTGTGAGTTCAAGCCCCGCATCGGGCTCTGTGCTGATGGCTCAGAGCCTGGAGCCTGTTTCAGATTCTGTGTCTCCCTCTCTCTCTGCCCCTTCCCTGCTCATGCTCTGTCTCTCTCTGACTAAAAAATAAATAAAAACATTTAAAATAAATAAATAAATAAATAAATAAATAAATAAATAAAACCGGTGTCTTTGTCTTTCCGATGCTGGCGCTATCAGGGAAAGATTCGGACGAATCTCGCTGAGGCCTCAGCAATTTGGGGTCAAAGATTTATAGAGCCGTAGCGAGGGAAATCAGAGAGACCGTAATTAGAATTTCACGGGGGTGCGAGAATAATTGTGCGGGGTGTCAACTGAGAAATGCGACCAGCTGCCACAAATGATGGCGATACGGGGCGCCTGGGTGGTTCAGTCGGTTCAGCGTCCGACTTCAGCTCAGGTCATGATCTCGCGGTCCGTGGGTTCGAGCCCCGCGTCGGGCTCTGTGCTGACGGCTCGGAGCCTGGGGCCTGCTTCGGATTCTGTGTCTCCTTCTTCTCTCCGCCCATCCCCCACTCGCACTCTGTCCCTGTCTCTCAATAACGACTAAATGTTAAAATTTTTTTTTAAATCATGGCAGTAAAAATCTGGATGTCCTGGTTTGCCAAAGACTCCGACACCCCAGTAGGCTACTGACCGCCGAGATGAAAATCGGAAGCCCTTTGATTTGGTTGTGCAAAGCTTCCTGAATGGAAACTGTCCTTTTCACTTCATACGGGGTTTCCCTCCCCGTGTCTTCAGTGCCGTTGCATTATCATTGGCATTTCTCGCAGAGGAATTCTTCAATTTGAAAAACCTGAACCCTCATGGACCTAGTTCCGACCTCAGTCTCCGGCTGTTGATTCTACATAGCTCTTGCACCCCATGCTCTCAGTTTTCCTTACAGAAAAAGGGAGCTACTTGCTACTCCCCATGTCACAGAGATGTGATTTGGATGTTGTAGGCATTAATTTGTAATAAGAGAGTGGACTTCAGAAAGGCCCTTTTCCCCCATCGAACTTGGCCTTGAGAAAGTGTGATGTTGCCTCCCTGAGCCTGGGTTCCCTCATCTGTGAAATGGGGATAGTCATTCCCACTTGAAAGGGCAATGCGAGTAACCCAGCAGGAACATATGGAAAGCACCTTGTGTTAATCCTCGCATACGTAAGAGCTCGGTAAGTGTTAGCCATCGATGGATGATCATGATAATGACATCTTAAAATCATGGACGTGATTAACAAGCGGTGACTTTGTGGCTCTGGATGCTGTCCTGAACTATCATTCTGTCCCACAAAAGGAACATCTGCCTTGAGACTCAGGTTAGTGAAACTAGGTAACATGAGGGCTAATGGACAGAGGTGTAGGATTTAGGATAATGTATGGAAATGTAACTATAGAATGAGGTCTTCTACCTTTAACCTACAAACGGTGAAATCACAGTAGATGCCATAAAGCAGCCTTTCGCCAGCTTTTACATGCATGTAAATTGCCTGGAGACCTCGTTAAAAGGCAGGTTCTGATTTGGTAGGTGGGAGTAGGGGCTGGTGCTGAGGTTGTACAGTTCTCGAGAGTTCCCAGGTGACGGCCATGCTGTTGCCCCAGGGGTCTTGGAACAGTAGGGCCCTAGAGTAGACGGTAAGGCTGAGTAGGATCCCAGTTGGTTTGTAAATTCCACTATTATCAACCAATGGTTATTTCCTGTTGATTTACCTGAAACTTCAGAACAATTTTGTTTTCATTTCTTTTTTTAAATTGGCGGGGGTCTTGCTACTTCCTTGCCCTGGCCTCTCTGTCTAGTACTTAATTAAAAAAAAAAAAAAAAAAGAATAACTACGATAATAACTAGTATTTATACAGAGGTCACTATGTACCAGGAACTGTTTATTTCGATTCTCAGAACACCCCATAAAGCAGGTGCTATAGTTATCCCCCGTCTTACAGGTAAGAAAACTGAGGCACACATAGATAAAATAACTTGCTCAGAGCACTCACCTGGTGCATGGCAACCAGGATCATTTTATGAGTTTATGTAAAGGAGCCCTGTGTAAATGAGAGCCCTTAGGAATAGCTGGAATGGTTCACTCTAATTTATCAGTTTTTGTGACTCCCGCTTTGGTTTCCTCACGTTTTACAAAATGCACGTCCACCCTGCCAAAGCCAGTGACTGTGGCGTTTATTGGAAAGGCAATCCCAGACTACCTGCAGAGGCCTGGAATTGTGGAGGGCACCTGGGGCTAGACCCCACACCGTCAGCTCAGCTGTGGTTTGCCCAGTAACAAAAACTTTGAGCGTGAAGGTCACAGTAAGCAGGACAGATCCTGCTTCCACCTAACGTGAGTGTAAATTCAACTTTTATCAACCAAATATGACTTCTTTTTTTTTTTAATGTTCACTTATTTTTGAGGGAGGGAGAGAGAGCGAGAGGGAGTGCGCATGCGAGCAGGGGAAGGGCAGAGAGAGGGAGACAGAGGAGGAGTCAAAGCAGGCTCTGCCCTGACAGCAGAAAGTCCGATGCCAGGCTGGAAATCAAGAACCATGAGGTCATGCCCTGAACCGAAGTCGGACGCTCAACCGACTGAACCACCCAGGTGCCCCCTCCCCAATATTATTTTTTATTGATTTCCATTAAACTTCAGAAAGTTTTCATTTTTCACTTTACGTTGGCAGGACTCTTGCTACTGTCCTGCCCCCACCTCGTATTCTAAAAATGCCAAAGTAAGAATAAGAATACAGATAAATATTAGAATAAGAACAAGAGTAAGACCACCAGCACACCTGCAAGCCTGCACTGTAGGGCCGTGGGCGGTTCCAGCAAGAGCCGCAGCGGGCGGACCCGAGCGCATTCGTGGACAAGGACAGGGGGCCTGTCAGTTGGGGGCTGTGTGCTTGGCAGTTCGGGGATAGCACGTGCAGCGGAGAACGCTGCTGAGAGTCTGTGGCTGTTGTAACCCCTGCCTGAACCGCTCACTCATCCTGGGGCCTGGGACGAGTCACTAACTCACTGACCTTCCTTTTCCTCCTTTCCGAAATGGAAAGAATTGACAGGATGTGCATTTTTCAAAGAGTATGTTTTGTTTTTAGCTGTGGAACCCTTTCTCCCAACAAAGGCTCATCTGAAAGCTCAGAAAACGAAGCAGACGAGGGGCAGTTTCTTCGGTGGAAGTTGGGGTGGAACCCAGAATCAACCCTACACCCCCAGTCCCTCACCAAACCCTGAAAAGCCTGATGATGCATATATGAGCTTCAAAACACCCAGACTACATGATCTAAAGGCCCCCCAAGTTCCACGCCCTCTTGGTCTGTGTGCTTAAAGGAAGGGAACACGGGGTGTCCAGAGGCTTCTGTTTGCAAGGGATGTTTGACTGCTAAAGGCAATTTTGTCTTGACCCCAGAGGTTGGATTTTAGGAAGCCTAAAAACATTTAGCAAGGCGTCCGCAGTGTTGGCTTATTTTGAAAGGCTTAATGCATGCTGTTGTTTTTGCTGCATCCTTAAAATGCCTAAACTAGACTTACCTCTTGAGTTTGGGACAGGGTGGAAAGATTTTTGTTTTGACTTGTGATTGTGTGTGTAAAATTGTCATATCTGTAGTTAGAGACTTGTCCAAGTCCCTTTGGATTTTCAAAGGAAAGTTGAAAGTGGGCAGAGATGAACCATTAAGACTCTCAAAAGTCAAAGACTTTGACTCTCAAGGAAAGTCTTTGGAATAATTAGTCCGCATGGGACCGTAAGTAAATGGTTGCTTGCATTAGAGACTAAGTATGAATGTTTTACTGTCAATAAACTGTGAAGTAGGTGGGATCATACAGAATGTTAAATTCAATTTACAGCTCCCCAAACTAAGCTGCGAAGTTGAATCAGAGCCAGTGGTTTGAAGAGGCGTTCTCATCCTTATTGAAATGTGGCGTATTTTCTCTTCCCACTAACTTTGAATGTAGCTTCCAAAGAGGTGGAGGACCAGCGCGGGAGTCATACACACGGTGGAAGGTATAGGTGCGATGCAGCGATGTAGTAGCATTGCCGGGGCAAGTATGTGTCTTTTGGGTGTTTATTCTGTTTTCTTATGCTCCAACAACAAAAAATGCTGCCCTCTGTGTATAGCACAGTCATTAAATGTCCTCCTTCATTCCCTAGGGGTGAAGCTACGTGTGAATGAATACTTGGCGCTTACTGTGCTCATATATCACTTGTGGGCCAAGTGGTAATTAGTGTAGAAATTATAAAAATCCAGACTCTAGCAGGGCGCCTGGGAGGCTCAGTCAGTTAAGCGACCGACTTCGGCTCAGGTCATGATGTCGCGGTTCGTGGGTTCGAGCCCTGAGTCGGGTTCTGGGCTGACAGTTCAGAGTCTGGAGCCTGGTTTGGATTCCGTCTCCCTCTTTCTCTGCCCCTCCCCTGCTTGCGCTCTGTCTCTGCCTCTCAAAAATAAACAAACATTAAAAAAAATTTTTTTTTAAATCCAGACTCTAGTAAATCATTATGATTTAACCTAATCTTTGATCCTCTTACCATGAAAGCAGGGTAGAATCTCTTCATTGTGCAGTAATTTTCTTCCATTCAGACTTTATCTTCACCACTTTTTCAAAGGCACAGAAAGATCGGAATTCCCCACTTCCTACAGCTTATTTATATCAAATGAGTCACTGAAGAGAAATGCCTGTTGCTTTTGTAGGGGATACAGAATACCTTTTAATCCCCTGTTTCCCAGCTAGGCAGGTGGGCGTGAGAGTCAACGCAGACGAAATGATAAGGGGGTGAGGAGATAACAAGTCCCTTGCTGTCAACTCCTCAGCTCTGGGTGGACAACAGAGAATTCTGTTCCTACTTCTTGCCTCTTTGTTTGAAAAGGTTTGCCTGCAACAACAGATGTTGGCGAGGATGCGGAGAAAGAGGATCTCTTTTGCGTTGTTGGTGGCAATGCAAGCTGGTGCAGCCGCTCTGGAAAACAGTATGGAGGTTCCTCAAAAAACTAAAAATAGAACCACCCGACGACCCAGCAATGGCACTGCTAGGCATTTATCCACGGGATACAGGTGTGCTGTTTCGAAGGGACACATGCACCCCCATGTTTATAGCAGCACTATCGACAATAGCCAAAGTATGGAAAGGGCCCAAATGTCTCTCGATGGATGAATGGATAAAGAAGATGTGGTATATATATACAATGGAGTATTACTCGGCAATCAAAAAGAGTGAAATCTTGCCATTTGCAACTATGTGGATGGAACTGGAGGGTATTATGCTAAGTGAAATTAGTCAGAGAAAGACAAAAATCATATGACTTAACTCATATGAGGACTTTAAGAGACAAAACAGATGAACATAAGGGAAGGGAAACAAAAATAATATAAAAACAGGGAGGGGGACAAAACAGAAGAGACTTATAAATATGGAGAACAAACTGAGCATTGCTGGAGGGGTTGTGCAGGGGGGATGGGCTAAATGGGTCAGAGGCACTAAGGAATCTACTCCTGAAATCATTGTTGCACGATACGCTGATTTGGATGTAAATTTTAAAAAGTAAAAAATAAAATACAATAAAAAAGGAAGAACTCCATTGAAATATTTGTAACCTTAATAAATTGAATATTTCTTTATCAAGAAAAAAAAAAGAAAAGGTTTGCATGAACAACATCCTTGATATTGGTTAGGTGGTAATTGTGGATTTTTTCAGCAGGACAACGGGGAGAAGGCTGAAAGAAGTTCAGACTGAGTCATTGCATCACATCTCACTATAGTCCCTGATCTTCTGCCTATACGCAGTCTTGAGAAAAATTACTTTCTCTCTCGGCTTCATTTTCTCATCTGTTAAAGAGGAATTAGTAACACCCGTCTTCTAAGTCCTTACCTTCTAAGGTTGCTGTGAGGAAAAAACTGAGAGAGGCACGTGAGAAATGCTTATCATAGTCCCTGGGACAGAATAACCATTAGGAAGATAGCGGCCCCATTTCGGGGTCGTGGCAGCAGATGTTAGGAGGCATCGTCACGCAGTGATTGGGATAAGCAGAAGGTCAGGTGACGGAGCCCCACGTACTAACTACCCTGTCCCATCCAGCGTATTGTTTCATGTGGGGACTCCAGAGTCTGTGTGCTGGAGATTTCGTCTCAAATCCTTTTTGACAAATAGTGGCCCCCCCCCCAAAAAAAAGGAATAAAGAAAGGGAAAATAAAAAGAGAAAAAGAAAGAGAGGGAGGAAGGAGGAGAGAGAAAGGAGAGAAGAAAAAGCTGACAGAAAATATGGGCAAACTCTGTCAGCTCTCACATCTTCTGATGTAGATAGACCAGGAGATAGACCAGGTTATTAGCGGCCCGCTTTCTAGACTTAGAAGACAGCTTGGTGATTTGCCCAGGATCGTTGGTGAGTTAGCAATACAGCCAGGTCAAGAATTTGGGTCTTCTGCCTCCCCCTGGTCTAGTGGTGTTGGTTGGCAACTCCAACCTGAACATGGAAGGCTAATGGGCATAAGGTGTGGGGAGCAGTCTGCCATGATGGTTCTCCCCTCACCGCAGCCTTAGCGGAGACCAGCGCCAGCCATCGGCTGGGTCTCTTTGTGAATGAGATTAGTTCAGGAGAATCTCATGAAAACAGAAGATGGCTCAGAAAAATGATTCTTTCAACATCCATAATAAGAATGCCCCTCCTCCCTGTCCCCCGTTCCCCACCACACACGTTTTTCCATATTTAGACTTTTTGCAAAAAAGCATTAGCAGCCATTGGGTTTATGCTAACTCTTCTAGTGCTAAACTCGTGTTTTGGATCAACCCTTCATAATTTCAGGTGTGGAGATGGCTTGGCATTTTCTCTGATGTAATGATCCCCCTCCCCCCCCCCCCCCCCCCTGAGCTGTTTTAGGATTTGTGAGGAAATTTTTAGCATCCGGAGCATGGCCTCTGATTCAGAATCCTTGTGCCCAAGCCCCAGCTGTGTCTCTCACGATGGGGGGAGTGGTGACCTTGGACAATTTCTTGAACTTCTCTCGGCTTCAGTTGCCTCATCTTTGAGATGGAGATGGTAACGGGCCCTGCCTCGGAGAGTTAGAAGAAATCCGTGAGGGAGTCTCTGTTCAGTGCCTGCAGAGAGTGAGCTCAGTAAATGTGAGCTATGACTAGTGATGAGGCTGTTCTATCTGCAATTTACAAAGCTGATAGACATGACCATATGTAATCTGCGTTGATATTATTTTAGTAAAGCCCGTAAAATTTCATTTCCCGTCCTGACGATCATTACATGGGATCCACCTGGAGATCATAAGCAGAAACTAGGCGTGATAGCACAGAGACAGCCGTGTGATGTCAAGACCATTTCTAGATTCAGCCACCAGCAAGAGCGCTTTGTGTTTAAGAGCTGAGCGAACAGCGGCTTCTTTTAGTTCTTAAAGTTGATCCTTCCAACGGAGTCACATCGCTGAGCTTGGAATGGCGCCAGCTCTCCGGGCTGCTAACAGAGTTATCATCAGAATCCAAGCTAAGGGAAATGACAAGTGTTCTTAACTTTTTTTCCCTATGCCTTTCTAGTTAGGGTCTGGAAGGGCCTTCTTCCTTATTGAATACGACCTTTGAAGAAATGTAGTTTGCGTCTTTCCCAACGGAATCAGCTTTCGTATGGAATTCAATTTGCCGTATGTTTCTTTCTCTTCTGCTGAGTTTGAAAGGTGAGGTCAGGGCCCCGTGAAGGTTTTGCTCCCGATAACCGCTATTTTTCTCTCTCAGCTCTCGTCGTAAATCGTATTATGGTAGGCCTCATCTCCTTGGCCAGGTCTTTTAACGTGATCTGTTGTCAGATGTCCTGTTTGCCTAAGAACATGGGCATCTCTGTCACCAGAGCGTGGTAGCATGGCTGGGGACCGCACCTTCCCTGCAGACGGAGCCAGGCACTGTGGCCCGTTGAAGCCCCCCAGACAGCAGAACTGAACATTCCCAGGCAGAACTGACCTGCTTGTACATTCTCTGCAGCCTTGAGAAAGTCCCTAAATGCCTCTGGCTTTCAGATTTCTCATCTCTGATGCTACGAAGTGAGTGATCTCCAAAATCCCATCTAGCATTCTTCCTATGAACGGCGTGTTGTGCTAAGTTATGATTTGTGCCGGGGTTAAGGTTCTCTGGCCAAATAAATTTAGGAAATGCTTCTTACCTTATTCTTCTCTTACAGAGTTAACAAGGCACACATGCCTATTAATGTCTCTGAGAAGTCCTGTGGTTAAGAAACCTGTCTAACGATGCACAATCAAGCATTTCTTGACTGTAGGTGAATACGCAAATTAAAGCGTTTTTTACTTACTAATTTTGCTGACTGATGACCGCTTTCCTGGGAAGAGTTTCGAGGGGTTCTGAGGGAGACACTTGTACTCCAGGTTCCTAAATGACTGATACAAGGAAAAGAACACACAGCAGTATCTCTGATCTTGAAATGACCTTATAGAAGTACTGTTGCCATGTTAATTAGAAAATCGTGCGTTTTAGTTTCTTATTATGTTTTCAGTTTATTTGTTTACCTTGAGAGAGACAGAGACAAGTGCGAGTGGGGGAGGGGCAGAGAGGCAGAGAATCCCAAGCAGGCTCCGTGCTGCCAGCACAGGGCTCGGACCCACGAAACTGCAAAATCAGTACCTAAGCCGAAACCAAAAGTCAGACGCTTAATCAACTGAGCCACCCAGGCTCCCCTGTTGTTGAACATTTTAAATAGTTTTTAAGCAATTGGTTTCTGGATTCTAATAAATCACAACTAACGGAAGCCAAATCTGGGGGGTTCATGGCTTAGAAGGAGCTACTTTATGGGCTAACTGTTCAAAACGCCAAAGTTTCAATACTGGATTGCCCCCCACCCCCGGCCAGCCTTGCGTTACAAAAAGGAAAGAACCCATGCAAGTTGCTTTCAACTAGAGTCCGGTTTGGCCCCAGAAAACAGGTCGCCCAGTACACATGGTTTCTCCTCCCCCCTTTCCTTTAAAATCCAGTAGGAATCAGAATCTGAGATTTCAAGGGAGTAGAAAAAACCAGCTTCCATTACATTTGAAATAAAGCTTATTTAAAAAAGAAAAACATGTAGTCGTGGGGCACCTGGGTGGCTCAGTCCGTTAAGCGTCCAACTTCGGCTCAGGTCATGATCTCGTGGTCTGTGAGTTCGAGCCCCGCGTCTGGCTCTGTGCCAACAGCTCGGAGCCTGGAGCCTGCTTCGGATTCTGTGCCTCCCTCTCTCTGCCCCTCCCTTGGTCTCGGTCTCTCTCTCTCTCTCTCTCTCAAAAATAAACATTAAAAAAATTTTTTTTATGCAGTCATGAAAGACTTTTGTTCCATCATTTGGTAGAATCCCAAGACACTCACCAAAAAAACATTCGGGTGAAGCATGAAATCACAGTCATGAGAATGTTAGGCATTAGGCATAATCAGAAGATTTCAATCAATGTGACTGGCCTTTCGGCAGCAGCTGACAGAAGTCAGCTCTGCAGATGCCAAGCATTTTATCGAAGAGTGGTCCAGTTGTGATACCGTGTCGGGCGCCTGGTGCTTCGGCCAAGTCAGGAGGACATTATCAAAGGCACAGAGTTCCAGGCAGTGGCCTGGACTAGGAGGAGGGCCGATGGGGTAATCCAGGAGCATGGCTATCTCCAGAGCCGTTTCAAAACAAAACCAAAAAGCCACCTACACAAGGAAGAAAGTAAGCTGGGGACGTGCAGTTAATCAAACTTTGCATTGAAACAAGTGATCCTGTGGTCTTTCCTTCCGGTGGATAGATTATGGGCTTTCGATTAACCTGATATCTCAGAATGGGTGCTGGTGCCTGTGTCTTTATGACCGTTATTAAATGTTTACCCTCACGCTTAAAACAATTAGGCCAGTTTCCTTCCTCGTAGCCCCGTAAATGTATCCTACGCTGGGGATATTTATCCGAAGTGTCTTTTTCCATTTAAACTGTCTCCTCATAACGTTTCCATTTTGCAAAAGCCCTGGTGTTCAAAAAAGGCTGGACTGTGGGTGGCAGGTAATCCAACCCAGCATCAGCGCATTCTGGACTGAAGGGAAAAATGCCTCTTTCCTGAGCCTTTCCGGATGAGGTCATTGTTTTCAGACAGCCTGTACCTAATATAAACAGGCTCAAAGTCCATGGCTTGCCTCATACCAGTGTTTTATCAGGGAACAACATCCAAAGCCATGAGGAATAGTCAGGCTGCTAGTAAAAGGAACCCCCCGGAGTTATAGTATTTTTGTTAAATCCTTGTATTTAAAAAAAAAAAGCAGTAAGAGCCCATCTGGTGAGATAATAATTCATTAAGTGAAAAAAGAAGGCAGAAGGCTTGGGAAGATCAATCTTTTCTCTCTTGGCCTCCTGTGTTTGAGTTATTGTGAAATGACGGGGACCAAAATCTGGATTCTGGATTGTGCAGAGTGGAGGAAAATCCGAGGACTATTCCGGGCGTGTTTTAATGGTGGCTTCCCAGGAAGGATGGTTTTCTGCAGGTGTGATTTCAGGTGAATGGATGTGTTCTTAAGACTTGTCTTTAGAATTGGTAGGAGACAGAGCAGGGAGAAGGGGGTGAGGATTCTGTATGGGAGGAAGGAGCTAGAATCCTGCAGGAAACTTCTCGTTCTTCCTGAGCTGGCTGCGGCACACCCTCTGGATGGCACACCCCTCTCTGGAGTCCAGTTCAGCCCACGAACTCCTGGGAGGAACGCCAGGGCGCCAGCCTTTCCTTTGAGGAGTGGATGTAGTCCTTCCGTGTGCCCAGCCACCTTGCGAAGAAAAGCTGAAATCTTAGCTCTAAGGTTTGTGCATGTAAATGACCTGGGAGCAGACTGAGTTCATGGATCCTCATCAAACGGTTGAAGACAACCAAGGTTTGTTTGACTGTTCATTTTGTAAACCTGGCCACATGTGCCGCCTGGGGTAGACCACATCTTTAGAGATGGGGACAGGGGCGTCTGGGTGGCTCAGTCAGTGAAGTGTCCCACTCTTGGTTTGGCTCAGGTCATGATCTCACAGGTTTGCGGGATCGAGCCCCGCTTTGAACCCTGCTGGCAGCACAGAGCCTGCTTGGGATTCTCTCGCCCTCCCTCTCTGCCCCATCCCCCGCTCACTCGTGTGTGTGTGTGTGTGTGTGTGTGTGTGTGTGTGTGTGCGCGCGCGTGTGTGTGTGTGCGCGCGCGCGCACATACTCTCTCTGTCTCTCTCTCTCAAAATAAATAAATATTAAAAGAAAAGTAAAAAAATAAGGGAGAGATTCAGGGACATTTCCATTGGTTAAAATAGTTTTATGCTTATTATAATACGTTAATACTTTGTTTATGTGCATAACATGTTTTTGTATAAAATACATATATATCAGCATATTTAAAGATATTATTAATATAATGGGGTTTTACAACCAACATGAGTATTTTGTAGCAGGAATCCAGCTAAATTAAATTAACTTTAGATTGGTTTGTTGAAGCGCATTATTTTTTTATTAAAAAAAATTTTTTTTATGTTTATTTAATTTTGAGAGAGAGAGAGAGAGAGAGAAGAGAGTGACAGAGCGTGAGGAGGGGAGGGGCAGAGGAGGAGGGAGACACAGAATCTGAGGCAGGCTCCAGGCTCCAAGCTGGCAGCACAGGGCTCGAGATCATGACCTGATAGAACGCTTGAAGACTGAGCCAACCCAGGTGCCCGGAGCACTTTAAAAAGAGCCCTTAGTGACTGTGAGTAAATCTGTGATTCCCCTTTCTGCTCCTGTACTCTCTTTTTCTTTTATAATCCATTTCCATGACAATACTTCTGTGTTAACCTAGCTTTGAGATGAATTCTTTCCTTTTTATGAAGCAGTTTTTCTGCCCCTGCCTGAGGCACGTAGGTGCTTTGATTTTGGAGGCCATCTCTAGAAAGCTTCCCCTTACAGTTGTGTTTTGTGGGAGTTTGTTCCCTGGTGAGGCTGGCTTCAGGGGTGACCCAGCTTATCCTGATCAGCTTCGCCAGGGACTGGGAGACAACACCCTAACTTCAGAGGCGGCCCGACACAATCTTGTAGGCTGCTCCATCGAAACCAGCAGACTGTGTCGATTCATTTGATGCTTCTTTTGATGCTGGACCCCTTAAGATAAGGGATGGTGACTTATTTTGGCTTCTGGCGAATAGGCTGGTGGGTAAATCCGTGGAAGGCAGATACGCCCTGGACCCTCCCACCTTCACTTGTGATCACTGATCACGCTGCTCTTCTCGGTTTACCAGGCCCTCCAGTGAGCTCGGGTTTGCCTTCCTACCCAGGACAGGTGGGACCGGGGAGCCCGGCTACGTTGCACTTCACAAGTACACGCTTGTTGAGACACACACAGGGACCGCAGGTTGGCACACTCTATACGTGATGAAGTGTTCGTGCTGGCTTCTTGTGCCGCGAAACTTTCTCCGGCAAATGAACATTATTTTGAAAGACGGCGCTGACTTAAAAATCTGGAAATGTTTCATATTCTTTATTGACCTGCCTTAGACCTTTCCTGGGAAGACAAAAGTAGACACACATCAGAATAAGAACGTTTAAAGCTGACAGCGGGCGGTAAGCCAGCTGTGCCGAAACTAGTTCCCCCTTATTCTTTCTGAAGGGTGACATCACCTGATGTCACAAAAGGCCCCTAAATTCTTGGGTAATCTCTGGGCTCTCCTCAAAGATAGAATCTAAACGCTAATGATGATACCGTGCATATTAATGAGTATTAATGTATTACTAGTATTCAGAGTTGGAAACTAGGATTCTATCCCTTCTCCTAAGCGAAAGGGATAAAATGAGAATATCTCAAGATGTCTGCATGTCTCTATTTTGAATAAACTTGAAGCCCTCTGTTTTCCCTGGACTGGAAGAAGAGTGGATGTTAGTTTTGATTTCCAGGAAAGATAGGGCAGGTTTTAGAAAATCTTACGTGATAGAGAGATTATAAGTAAACAGAGTGAGCCATATATCTGATTATATTTTTTGAGGTCAAACTGGCGGGAGGGGTGGGGGGAAGAAATTTCTTCAAAAGAATTTCATTTCTTTTTTCCTTTTTTTGACTACTCTCTTTCCACTCCATGGCATATTTTTAAGGGATTTGGAGTCTTTCCACTGGCTGCCAGCTGGAATTTACAGAAAGTGTATCTCTAGAACACTCAACAGTTGACTTGAATCTCGGTCATAATTAAATTGGAAGGTTGGCAGATTATTCTGAGACTCAAAAACAGGCACACCTTATGTTTGAAACAGAAGGAGTTTCACTACTCTGCATTGTTTTAAAAGTATTCTCCATTGGGAAAATTGATAATATATTTTAATTACCTGTTCTTTAAAGAGAAGGATATTCTGAATGGCTATGTAATGAACAAGTTTAACCATGCTTAAATTTTGTCTCTTATTCTTGTAGCTGGATCCCTCCCTGATGCTTTAAAGTTTTAACAAAGCTTTCCCTGCCCACCCATCCCTCTTTAATAAGAGTACCTCATCCTGTCCTTTCTCTCCTGGCACACCTTAAAAGCATTAGCTAGTTAGATGACTTGATTTACTACCTTCTGCTCTAAACGATACGCTTACAGCTGGTGTTTGCATACAATTAATAGTACTTTAGGCATTGGAGACACCCAGCCTTCTCTTTTATATTAAAATCTAACCATTGGGGCACTTGGCTGGCTCAGCCAGGGGAGCATGTGATTCTTGATTTGGGGGTTGTGGGTTTGGTTTGAGCCCCATGTTGGGTTAGAGATGACTTAGAAATTAAATCTTTTAAAAGATCTGTTTGTTGACATGTACCTCTCCATTGTAACATATTTTAAAGGTTGGGGTGGTAGTCAGGATATCAATTCAGAACATTGGGATTTTGCAGGGCCTGTCTCTAAATGCCATTCCTTTCCAAAAAGGGGGGAAAGGGGAACGTGCTGATGAACACGCCTCTGAGATTTCATCTGAGAGGGTGGAATGCTGGACAGGTTTTTCTGCTTTAAGAGGCAGTTACAGCTGCCACAGCAAATGAGCTCTGCCAAGGTCGGTGACCAGTGGGTCAGTTAGAGCATGACATTGCCAGGGACGTGCCCCAGCAGTGGGAGCGGGCTGCAGGAACACTGGCGATTGGGTTTTCATGGAACAGTCGACAACAGAATGGGCCTTGAGAGGTCTTGTCCCTGTCTCTCCTCCCCCTCTGCACTCGATGCTTGCAGGCTCCCTAGCTTCTGACTGGACCACATTACCTTGACCGCCCTTGAAGACCACGTATCTTGAAGATCTTAATGGAATAGAAACTCCCTGAGCCTGGTATTACTCTTCTTTCTAATACTTTTCACGGGAATCATACCTCATGCTGACACATGGATTAAAGTGGTAGAGAGAGCTAGAAGGTGAACTGGGCTGCACCGTGTTCTTAGAAAAAAGGTCACTGTGTTAGTGGGGTGTATTATTTTGTGGAAGGCACATCTCTGGACTATTTTTAAGTGACTCAAATGGTCTGTTTCCCCTATTTTTCCTATATCAGGTGTTGTTGGCTATGTGAACCCTCAGATGGGTGTACAGATTCATGAATTTAATTAGCCATTTTACTTTTGAGGCTCTTGGCCCCACCCATGTCTCCTTTCTTTCTTTTTTTTTTTTTTTTTCAACTTTAAAGGAACTCTCGCTGTAATAGTTTCTCTCTAATTGGTAGCTCTTCCTTCTCGAGGAGGGTCTACTGATGTGTCATTGAGCCCTCCCTGGACTTGGCAGGAAAGCAGGTCTTTAATGTTCTCTGTGTTATCATTAATTTACTAAGCATCTCTCAGCAGGTGGCAGGCACTGTGCTAGGAGCTAGGTACTGTGCAGGATAAATCTCGGTCATTCAGAATCTATACCCTTGGAAGGACCACTGGCATTATGAGCCAGAGATGAGCTGGGCACCTAACCTACATGATAAATTAACAAGTACCTGATTAGGGTGAAGAATGCAAGTGTTGGAATATAAGACGAAAGGGGAGGGAGTCACCTAAGGAGATTCGGATCCTGGGAAGGCCCAGGGGTTCTCTGGGATAGAGATGAGTCCAGTGGTTTTAAGGGCCACCACCTGACCACAGATCTCTTCTCACCATGGCTCTAGCACGGGGGAAGTTTGCCTCTTGTTCTCAGGGACCATCTGTGCCCATCATTACTGCCAGTGCCGCAAGGATTGGGGACTTATTGTCCCCTTCCTAAAAAGTGGTATTCTTTGAATTTCCAGGTTATTTTTTCTAGCGTAAACCTATAATTTTGGAGTTGCAGAAGGAAAGCAGGTTACTTCTGGACACAGTGTCAAGCTCTTGAGCTCTAGGGACAGAGAGATGTGGTTCCCATCATGGCTTGGATACCTACTATCTTGAGCAATGTCTTAATTTCTCCAAGCCTCAG
Organism: Panthera onca; assembly: GCF_046562875.1. Taxonomy (NCBI): domain Eukaryota; kingdom Metazoa; phylum Chordata; class Mammalia; order Carnivora; family Felidae; genus Panthera; species Panthera onca. The sequence continues at coordinate 16,339,191 of NC_138349.1, forward strand.
TCTGCACCTCTATAAAATGGAGCTAATAGTACTACCTGCTTTATAAGATTGTGGGCATTAAACGAGGATGTTTATGTTCATAAAACCCACAATACAATGCCCTGCATGTAATAATGAATGACTTATGGAGCGCCTGGGTGGCTCAGTCAGTTGAGTGTCCGACTTCGGCTCAGGTCATGGTCTCGAGGTTTGTGAATTTGGGCCCCGCGTCGGGTTCTGTGCTGGCAGCTCGGAGCCTGGAGCCTGCTTTGGATTCTGTGTCTCCCTCTCTCTCTGCCCCTCCCCCACTTGTGCTCTGTCTCTATCAAAAATAAATACATGTAAAAAAAAATAATAATGACTGACTTCTACGGTTACTGATTGTAGTTTCACCTGAGAAATGTAGGTGCTTCCAAATTGTTTATTTTGTTGAATAGTGCTTTGGAATCCAAGCCCTTGGTTCTAGTTTGGTTTTATTTTTTATGTGTGCATTTTATTTTATTTACTTTTAATTATGCAAATCGTTCAAGCAGAAGCTTTTGCTGTAAACATCTCAAACAGTGTAGGAAAGGCAAAAGCTTCCCTTGACCACCATCCAAACCAAGGGGGTAACTAGGATTATTGGTTATATTTATTTATTTTATTTTCACCAAAGTAACTCATGCTCCTAGTTTTAAAAATGAAATAGTGTCTTCTCCCATGAACGGAAGACAGAGGAATGAAAGCCAAGGATTCCAGCGTGTTTCTGGCCTGACTTCCTGGGATGACGCATCCCTCCCTGTTCCTAAGTTCAGCTCTTTGTGTATCGATTTCAGTAGTTTCTTTGGACACAGGACACACCGTGGTTTTTAAAAGTTGGGGGTGCCATTTCTTGCCTTTGTGTTTCAGACGTTGTCAATTGTTAAGAGTAGAGAAGAGTTAATCCTAACCTTGCGTTTGTAGTAAATCAACGGATAATGTCGACAATGAAAAAACAGTATCGAGAGACGGCCATGAAAACATCTTATTTAGAGAGACGGATTTAAGTACCATACGAAATAGCGAAAAAGAGTTCAAATAGGTAGCCCCCTCTCTCTTACCCCATTTGCACACGCAGGGGAAAGGACTTTCCAGCCTGTCGCAGCATCTCACGTCCTCTTCGGCTGGCGCCTGTGAGGATTAGTCTCCAGGCAGAAAGAAGGTGAGGAGGGGAAATGGGGGCTCAACTCCTTCCCACAAAGACGGTCAAGTCTGCTCCGTCTTATCCTTCATCCTGCCTTCAGCAGTTGTCTGGTGCCCCCAATCCAGGCCCTTCCTGGTTTGCCCCTAGTTGACTTCACTCCCCTCAGCTTAAGCGACAGCCTCCCCGTCTTCACATTTATCATTCATTGAGTTTCTAGGGTCCAGAGCTGCGTTGAGATCTCGTCTGCAGTTCCTCCTCTCTTGTTCTTTTTGGGGCTTCGTGAAGATGCAGAGATAAGCACATGATCAAAGCACCATGTTGAACCATGTAGATTGTGTAGATTTGGGCACTCAGTTCCTGTCTGATGCTCTAACTACCTCACATTTAATGGTCTTTCCTACAGCAGAATCGTAAGGTCATGGATATGAAAAACTGTGATTTTTATGTCTTTCAGACATCTCAGTACTGAGCACATGGTGGGAGCTCACCAAATCTTATTGACTGGTTATTGATCTTTGGTTACTGGGCTGGCAAGAGACATTGATGTATCCTACCTTTAACAGTAGAGTCACATAAAAACCAGGTCACCAAGAAAATTGCAACTTTCTCATTTTTGCCTTTAAGATTCCAAGGAAACGTCAGTGTTAGCAGCAAGGATTTTCAGACAGGGTAAACTGCTATCAGTTACATATTGCTGTTTCAGAACCATTCCAAAATTCAGAAACTTAAAGCAACAATCATTTGTTATGTTTCGCGAGCCTGCAGGCCGAGGACCAGCTGCTCTCAGTGGAATTAGTGGGCACTTTGGCCAACTTGCACGTTGGGAGCTGGCTCCGCTCCGTGCGTCCCTCCCCCTCCTCTTGGGATCAGCAGGTTATCCCAGTCATGTCCTCATCTCAGTGACGGAGAAGGACAAGAGAGCAAGCACGGACACGCATGACGTCTTACGGCCTAAGTTCAGAACTGGCGCTGGGGCACATTCTCCTTCCTCTTCAGGCCCCAGCAAGTCACGTGGGCGAGCCCAGTCTCAAAGTGAGCGGGCGTCGGAAACCGATGTGGCAAAAGACTTGGCCACAAGGAGGGACGCATTGGAGTCACTAATGCAATCTGTCATACCTTCTTTTTTTTTTTTTTTTTAAATCTTTTTTTTAACGTTTTATTTATTTTTGAGACAGGGAGAGACAAAGCATGAACGGGGGAGGGTCAGAGAGAGAGGGAGACACAGAATCTGAAACAGGCTCCAGGCTCTGAGCTGTCAGCACAGAGCCCGACGGGGGGCTCGAACCCACGGAGTGCGAGATCGTGACCTGAGCCGAAGTCGGACGCTCAACCGACTGAGCCACCCAGGCGCCCCAGGAACAGCTATTTTAAAGGCCGTAAAGATTAATTTAACTTAGCAAGATATGCTTTACAGAAGCCAGTAAAACCTGTCTGGTCATTCCATAGATAAATTTTCCAACTGGTTAATGTGGTCCAGTCTGAGTGAAAGGCCACACTTTTCAACAGTGTTACTACTTGTGACAAATCATTTCTGCTTTTAAAAGCCGGTTTGAAAACACGCTTACCAAGAATGTTAATGTTTTTGTTTCAGCTGGAGAATGGGGGGGGGGGGGGGGAAGGTTTAGAAAGAAAGTAACAGGAATACCTAATTAAAATGATTTGGCTTTATGCCATTTTGAAAATTTTATTTGACCGATGTGACCTAGATTTGTAGAAGGGAACTAAGGGGATTAATAGAGATGATTTATTTTTAACTGTTAAGACTATGCAGGAATCAAGTGGGCATTTTCCCACCACGGTTGTATTTCACTTAGCATTTACTTAGCAATATTCATGTTTTCTCCCGTATTTGAAGATAGAAAAAAAATCTCAGAATATTGTGGGAAATAAAGGGTTTTGTGTTTTGTTTTGTGTTTTTTTTTTTTCCTCTCTCAAAATCTTCAATACCTGTTTATTCATTTACATTCAGCTTGTCAGTAGCCTGTACTTGGGTAGATTTCCACTCATTAAATCCAGATACAGAAACTTGGAGTGTAGCTTTTGGAAAGGTGGGAAGAAGAAATGCCCCCTGAATAAGAGTCTAATTCCGTTAAGTGTTTCCCAAAGCTTCATACTTTCTTGGGTGCTTCTTGGTTTTTCTTTCCCTGTGGAAGATGTCAAAATATACAAGGAAGACAGGGACTGGACCGTATTGTTCGATTTCAGTCATTTTGTACTTATTTTTGAGCTCTCGCTTCATGGCAGTCACTGTCCTAGGACGTGGAGTCATCACAAGGAAAAAGCTTAAGCGCCCCCCCCCCCCCCACCTTTGTGGTGCTCACAGGACAGCAGTAGCTGTAGACAAGTGGACCGCAGCATGTCAGACGTGCCCGTGGGTCCCAGGGGGACGCAACCGGTCTCCTTCAGAAATAAGAGGGCTTTTTCCCAGGTAAATAAACTCCCTCCTGATTTTACATACAGATGATTGAAATAAAACTGCACCTTAAAAAGGATTTAGAATTTTCCATTCCTAGTCTTTATACCTGAAGTTGGTGATAAAATTAAAAAGAAATACCTCGGGAGGTTTCGAGGACACAATAACTTGAAATCCCGTGAGTTTCTTGGAAAAACACCATTTTCCAGGGTAACGCAATCATGTAAGTCTACTCTGTTACTGATTATTATCTTACATCTTTATGTAAGATACATTTATATACATGTTTTTCTTCTTTTCTTGGGGAGTTCTCTTTCCGCTACGTCAGCCACTTTCCTAGTGTTATGCGTTGAATTGTCACCCTATAAAAGTTTTTGAGTTCTTGGGGTGCCTGGGTGGCTCAGTCAGTCAGCTAAGCATCTGACTTTGGCTCGGGTCATGATCTCGCAGTTCATGCGTTCAAGCCCCGCATCGGGCTCTGTGCTGACAGCTCGGATCCTGGAGCCTGCTTCAGATTCTGTGTCTCCCTCTCTGTCTGCCCCTCCCCGGCTCATGCTCTCTCTCTCAAAGATAAACCTTAAAAAAAAAAAGGTGTTGAGTTCTAACCCCTACCACCTGGGAATGTAACCCTATTTGGCTGTAGGGTCTTTGCAGATAGTCAAGATCAGATGAGGTCATTAGGGCGGGCCCTAATTCAGTGTGATGAGCTTCTAAAAATGGGAAGTGTGGACACAGAGACAGACAGTGAGGTTAAACAATGTGAAGCCTCAGGGAGGAGAAAGCCATTTACAAGCCAAGGGACACCTGAGGCCACCGTGAACCAAGGGCCAGGCTGGGTACAGATTCTCCCTCTCAGCTCTCAGAAGATACCAGCCCTGCTGATACCTTGAGCTCAGACTTGTGGCCTCCAGAAGTGTGAGACAATACATTTCTGTCATTTAAGCAGTTCAATTTGTGCTACTTTCTTAAGGCAGCCCCAGGAAGCGAAAACCTTTACTTAATGCATAATGTCGTGGTAAGCGTTCCAGAGCTAATGTATGTAAATAAATGTGCACAAAAGTGGCTGTCACACAGTATTATTTTATGACACTGTGGGTTTCAGCCTGGGTGGCACCAACATGGGGCCATCGACCCAATGATGACAGCTCTCCAATGACTGTGGATACCTAGGTCCCCCTGGGACACAGGGGACCTCTGGTTATCACCAAGCAGATAAAGAGGATTCGTCGCCATCATGTGAGATCCGTGGAGGGAGCTGTGTGTTCAGAGAGCAGGAGAGCCACAGAGAGGCTACAAGAAGGATTAGGGCAAGGATATGCCAAGAAACTTCCTAGGATCTAGCCTTCCAATAAACTTGCAGATGTTCTGTCTTTATGAAGAAGGAATATTTGGTTTTAGTCTCTTTATGATCCTCAGAGCATTTTAATAAATTTCTGGCTTTAAAGTTTTCTGTTTGTTGCTTTTCTGCATCATTCACACCCATATTCACGTTTAGAGTAACGAGAATTAAGATAGCTAAAATGTTTTGAGTGCCTCTTGTGTGGCACACGCATTGCCAAGTGGTTATATATCGTATCATCTCATTTAATTGTCTCAACAACTCTGGGATGGACACACTAGTATTATCCCCATTTTATAGACGAGGAAACTGTCGCTTCCAGAAATATCTTGTCCGACACCACGGTGAGTGGCAGACCCAGACCTTGAACCCAAGTTTAATTGTAAAGTTTATTCTCTCATTAACTCTCAAATCCCTAAATATGAAATGGCTAGGAGTATAAGATTTTCATAGCTACAGTGTACATTTTAAATGGTAACTATTCCACTTACTTTTTAGGCCAAAGGGGCATATAGAATGCCCCTCCTAAACCAACATCTGCTAACCAGCTAAGCTGCTTCACCTTTAAATTTTTTTTCCTCTGAATACATTTGTGGGAACTTTTGTCCACAATGCCTGTTTTTCAATAAATTTTAAAAAACGACCCTAGGGATTTCATCTTTAATGAAAATAAAAATAGACTTAAATAACTGTTGAACACCTGCTGTAGACTACAGTGGCTAGATAACTGGAGATACAATAGATGTGGTCCCTACTCTAGTGGTGACCTTTGCGGGAAAATATATAGTATAATAGAATTTAATTGGGATGCCGGGGTGGCTTAGTCAGTTGGGCATCTGACTTCAGCCTAGGTCATGATCTCACTGGTCTTGAGTTCTAGCCCCGCGTCAGGCTCTGTGCTGACAGCTCGGAGCCTGGAGCCTGTTTCAGATCCTGTGTCTCCCTCTCTCTCTCTCTGCTCCTCCCCCCCCCCCCCAAAAATAAACATTAAAATTTTTTTTTTAAATAGGAGATTTTAATTTAGATTGGGACACCCTGGGGGCACCCGGGTGGCTCAGTCGCTAACTTCAGCTCAGGTCACGATCTCGTGGTTCGTGAGTTCGAGCCCCATGTCGGCCTCTGTACTGACAGCTCAGGGCCTGGAGCCTGTTTCAGATCCTGTGTCTCCCTCTCTGTCTCTCTCTCTGCTCCTCCCCCACTCACACTCTGTCTCTCTCAAAAATAAATAAACATTGAAAAACAATTGTAGATTGGGCACCCTGGAAGGCCTCACAGAGGAGGTGGCATTTAAGCTGAGGCCCAACTGATAAATAGGAGTGAGCGTGGCGGTGGTGGGAACCATACAGATTGCCTGGAAGAGGGAAGAGCGTGTGTGAGGTCTCTGATGTGGAAACAAAGTGTGGCTTGTTCAAAGAACTGAAAGATAACCTCCGTGACTGTAGCACAGTGAGAAAGGATGAAGAGATGAAGGAAGGGACACTTCATAGTGCATGCCACAGTAAGAGCTTTGGATTGCATTGTGCAATGACCAGCTGTTGAAGGGTTGTTGTACAAGTTAATGTGGTAACGTTTGTGGTTTTTTTTAATTTTTTTTTTTTTAATTTTGAAAGTGATTAAAAGTTCATTGAGAGGCATTGTGATGCTGGTGGAAAGATCTTTGAAAATGAGAGAGAATGGATTCTAGAAATAGTCCCCAACGCACATGGTCATTTGATTTACAACGAAGGGGCCACTGCGATTCAATAAATGGTGCTGGAGCCACTGGGTATTCATGTGGGGGGAAAATGAACCTTGATCCCTACCTCACACCATTTGTAAAAATTCATTTGAGATAGAACATAAAAACTAATACACCTTCTGGGATAAAACATGGGATATCTTTGTAACCATCACTCAACGCTGCTTTCTTTTTTTTTAAAGAACCAAAAGCAAGCACTAGCCATAAAAGGAAAAAGTTGTTTAATTGAATTTTCTTAAAATTAGGAACTGTTCGTCAAAAGTCATCATGAAGAAAATGAATAGGCAAGCCACCATCTAGGAGAAAGTAGTTGCATTAGGTTTACCTGAAAAAGTACTCCTATCTGATGTGTATAAGGAACTCCTACAAATCAGTAAAGAAAAAGCAGATAATCCATACTTTACAAAGGCATGTATGTCAGGGGCACCTAGCTAGCTCAGTCGGTTAAGTGTCTGATTTCGGCTCAGGTCATGATCTCATGGTTTGTGAGTTTGAGCCCCATGTCGAGCTGTGTGAGGCCAGCTCAGAGCCTAGAGTCTGCTTCCGATTCTGTGTCTCCCCCTCTCTCTGCTCCTCCCCTGCTCGTGCTCTGTCTCTCAAAAAATAAACATTAAAAAAAATTTTTTTAAAGGCATATACTTCACAAAAGGGGATATCCAAAATGGCTGATAAGCATATGGAAAAAGTCTCACTATTGTGAGTCTTCAAAATGTAAGTTAAAGCCCCAATGAGGTACCATTATTCATCTACCAGAATGGCTAAAATTAAAAGGCCTGATAGCACTAAGTCTTGGCGAGGGTCTGGGACAACTGGAATTCTCCTGCCATGTTGATGGGAGTACGCACTGAAGCAATCACTTTGGAAAAGCGTTTGCCAATACCTTCAAAAGCTAATCCACACCGACCATACCCTAGGTGTATCCTCAAGAGAAATGAGCATGAATGTCCACAAATGGACATGTCCAGTGATATTCATAATAGCCCCAAACTGGAAAAACCCAAACATCCCCAAACAGGAGAATGGATGAATTAGTTGTGGTTATGGTGTACTATTTGGGTGGAATATTACCCCGGGGGGAAGAACTGTTGATACACATGGATGAATGAACAGGTATTATGCTGAACAAAAGGGTACATAGAAGGGTACACACTGTGTGAATTATCTTGAGGTTCAAATGCAAGCAAAACGGATCTCCTATGATAATAGTGGTTACCTGGAGGGAGTATGGCAGTATTACAATGCATATTTTCGAGGCACAAAGGACCTTCTGGGGTGTTAGGAATGTTCTAGATGTTGATCTGGGAGGTAGTTACATGGTTGAACACATGTAAAAATTCACCGAGCTGTGTACTTGAGAGTTAATGAACTTTACCATAAGAAGTATTTCAATGAAAAATCTAACATTGGAAATGATCACAAAAGGTTTGAATGACATGGGAGACATTTTTGATAATAGTTATAAGTTGCACATGTAATGTGATTTGAACTACGTAAAAAATTAATGGGAAAAAACTGAAAGAAAATGTACCGATGTATTAACAGTGGTTTCTGGATGGTGGGTTCATGTTAGTTCCATTTCTTTATAGTTTTCAGTGTTTCTCCAACTTTCTCTAATGAAGTATATTACTTCAATATCAGAAAATGAAATGGAAGTAACTATAGCTGGGAAGATATTTGACATACAGCACGTAGCCTGCTTCGGATCCTCTGTCCCCCCGTTACTGGCCCCCCTCCAGCACCTCTCCTACTCATGCTGTCTCCCTCTCTCTCTCTCTCAAAAATAAACATTAAAAAAAAAAGTTTTAAAGAAGATGTTTGACATAACTTGTCCCTCAATTATAAATGAAGTTTGCAATTTTAGGGGTGAATGAACAATTCAGAGATGGGTGAATTCATAGGGTCGTGGAGTTACAGAGGGCTTCGCCATGGAGTAAGCCCACAGAGGAGGAACAGCTTTGAGGGAGGGGTATGGTTGAAATCAGGGATGGTGGTTGGTCAGTTAACCTTGTGTGATGTTTCTTTCAGCCTGGTCTGACTTTGTTTCTATCCACTTGGTGGACTCTGGACCTTCAAGTATGTAATTGCTTTTTCTACGACTCTAACGTGATGATCTTTTAAACCATTTGTAATTCATATTCTTAAAAAGCTCTTTTTCTATCCTTTTACATCCTTAGGCATTACCATTTGCTCTGTTCTCTATTTTGAGGCTCCTTCCCCACACCCCCCACTCTGCTTCTCCATATGCCAATGTGAGTTTAAAAATTGTGCCAAGCCATTCTCTCCTCCTGAAAAAAATCAATAAATAAAAGACCCACGGAAACGCGCACACACACTCACACACATACAGAGACACACGCGGAGCTCCAAATGATCCATCTGTCCTGTTGAAGATACTCACCACCCACTTCATCCTGGTGCAGGCTATTTTTGTTTGCTCTGTCTTGAGAGCTCCTATATTGGAAGCCTTTATAGAGGACTTTGGTGTCCACCAGAAAATGAAAAGCAAAGCACTTTGTTTTTCTATTTTATACCTATTGCAGGGCTGTGCACAAAGAGACGTTCAATAAATGCTGATCGAATTGCCATTATACAGATCACGGTTTATGCTACATTCGGATTTTCCCAGGCACAGCTTCACCGATGGGTGCACATTTATAATTACGAAGTGAATTGTGGGAAGGGTACTATTTTTTAGAATCCAGTATTTTTCCTCATCTGTTCTCTGCAAACCTATATCCTCTTAGGTGAGTTTAATTACTACGTTTTCAAATGATCTGTGATGAGTTGAAGGATGAACTGAAGCCTTGTCTGAGTCGGTTTTTTTTTTTTTTTTTTTTTTTGGTAACTGCTTTTCTCCTTTTCTTGGCAAGATAAGTAATAGCATTATGCTATGTTACTGGAAATTTTAATCAATAAAATGCACGTGTCTTTAATTAGAAGGCTAGGAAGTGCTGCTGAGTTGGGTCATTTTGTTAATGCGATGAGCTGAGAGGGTCAAGCATTTCTGCACGGAGGGTCAATTTGAGTAACTCGAGTCTAGATGGGCAATTCTAATATTTTTCCCAGATAACCTCCATGAAGATTCATCTTCGGGTCCAATGTTCATAAATATTTGTGAAGCATCTCCGCAGAAGCAGACACAGAGATGGAAGGCTACCTTGCCTTCAAGAAGTTCATGGTCCAGTGATATTCCCCCCCTCTCTTTCATCTATTCCTATGGCCCCAGTCTTCACTTTGATGGACATTGCCAAAGATACAGCCCCAGCTTCGACCTTTCCCCTGAGACTCAGAGGAGCAGTCCTATTTCCTGCAGGAGACCATTCCAGAGATATTATGGTGACATCTCGAACTCATTATTATATCTGAACTTAGTTCATCGTCAACAAAATTCAGTCTCTTTCCTGTGTTTCTTGTCTCAACAGCTCTATTTTTTTTTTTCCAGTCACTCAGGCTCTATTCTTTGGAGCTCTAACCAAACCCCTTCTATCTCAGATTTATTTCCTCCTTTGTAAGTATCCATAGCTTTGTATTGTGGCCATCTGTCCACTGGAGTCAACTCCTGTAAATAAACACTGCCCATCCTCAGTGTGACTGGGGGTAGGAATCCACGCAAGAAAGGGATGGCTCCATTGGGTACTCTATATTTGTGGGAAGTTGTTAGAGCTATCTTGTGTTCCTTAGCTACTAGTAACTTTGTCTTAATCCACTTGCCCCATGGTTGTCAGAGCTCATCTGTCTCTCTTCCCATCTCAACCTGAGCCTGGCACTATCCCTCGGCTTCCTTCTCCCACGTGCTGACACATCACTGACTACTTCCCCATTTCCACCTTCCTTTTAGATTCAATATTTCCAGAGACAGACAGCTCTTCCTCCTCCAAGAACTGCCCCTTCTAATTTGGCACAGTCTGAAGTCTTCCTGTCCCCAAATACTGCCCATCCAGGCAGCCCTCCCAAATCATGGCCTGCCCCAAACAGTGACAAGGTATCGATACCGGTATGCTTTGGGATGCCAAAAGTAGGTATTGCATTTGTTAGCAGTTCCAAAAGCTCATGGGATGGCTGTTTACCCTGGGGTAATAACACCAGATTATGATTTATGGCATACTGAAGAGAAGCTATGGTTTTTGCATCAAGAGAAATGTTAGAGGTAAAACGTCACAGGGAAACTTGGATGAATTTCAAACACGTGCTGAGCAGAAGAAGCTAGAGGCAAAGGGGTACAAACTGGATAATCTATGTTTATGAAGTTCTAAGAACTGCAGAAATGGTATTAGAAATCAGAACGGTGGTTGTCTCTGGTGTGGAGGTGGGCATAACTGGGAAGGAGCAAAAGGAACTTTCCGGAGTGACGAAAGTATTCTGTATCTTGACAGAGATGTGGGTTACAAGGGTGAATGCATTTGGCACACCTCATTGACTTGCATACCTAAGATCTATGCTTTTCACTGTGTGTGAGTTAGACCTTAATTGTATAAAAGAAACAAAAAATTAATATGTATAATAGTACCCCACTAGTGATGAAAGAGAAAAGGTTATATAATGTGGAGATAAACAAAATAATATCATGGAGAAGGGACGTGTCCTTATATTTGTGGCAAGGAAGAAAGTGCGATAGATAAACTTTGCTCTGAAAGTCCAGCTAGGATCATATTCTTAGCTGTTGGGGGGTACGTGGACCCTTATGAGTGGCTCACAGCAGAGATGTCGTAATTAAAATCTGATTTTACAAACGAGAAGGTATGAATCTCTTCTGTGAAAATTTCCAATATTTCTCAAAACTTTGCACCCCACTGCCTTCCTCCAGTACCTGAAATAAATCACAGCTGTTGGGCTAAGCTTGGTGGGTGGGAGGGTTTACACCACAGGTATCCATAACTTACATACACGTTCCAGACCGGTAGCCCACAGGCCACGGCAGGCCTGTAAGCATGTTTTCTTTTCTTTCTTTGTGTGTGTGGGGATGTGGGGATGGTTGTAGACAGGTTTTGTTTTTTTTTAAACTTAGTTGCAAATGTTTGAAATTTGGGGAGATTTCACACAAAAATCTGAACAGCTGGCAATTCTTGGGCTGCATTCCCAAAATAGCAATGATTGCCTGGATCTGAGTAGGGGATGTACTTTACACATATCTTACCACTCAAGTATCTCAGAAGCAACCTACAGCCTCAGTCGTTGTTTTAATTTCTATTTTTAGCCCCGTGAGTCTTTGAATTTGCAGCCTTTGCCCTAATATGTATAGAGTCCCTCCTGTACTAGGAAGTGCTAAGGGCTTTAGTAGATACAAAAGGGAGATACTATTATTACATCCATTTTACAGACAAGGTAATCAAGGTAATAAGTGAAACACTCACCTGAGGTTGCCCAGCAGTAAGCAGCGAAGTCAGGATCTAAATGAGGTTTTCTTACTCCAGAGCCCAGGCGTTTACCCACCACGTTGTTGTTCTTCTTTATGTATTAAAAAAAAAAAAATGCTTATTTCTTTGAGAGAGAGAGAGAGAGTGGGGGAGGGGCAGAGGGAGATAGGGACAGAAGAGGATCCAAAGTCGGCTCCCCACTGACAGCAGAGAGCCCAATGTGCAGCTTGAACTCACAAACCACGAGATCATGACCTGAGCCAAAGTCAGACGCTTAACAAGCCACCCAGGCGCTCCTTCTTCATGTATTTTTTAAAAAAATTTTTAATGTTTCATATTTTTGAGACAGAGAGAGCCAGCAGGGGAGGGGCAGAGAGAGAGGGAGACACAGAATCGGAAGCAGGCTCCAGGCTCTGGGTGGTCAGCACAGAGCCCGATGCGGGGCTCCAACTCACAATCCATGAGATCATGACCTGAGCTGTAGTCGGCCGCACAACCAATTGAGCCACCCAGGCGCCCCTTTTTCATGTATTTTTAATTCATCCACTATTTTGTACTTACCTCTGGTTAGTCAAATTCTTGTAAGTTTCCTTACAGTTTATTTTGAGAGAATAATACCTGGTCTCCAAAGTCTCTTGATTGCATCCCTAGCATTAAAAAAGAAAACCCCCCCACATATTTATGTATATTATTTACTGATAAATAATACACTTGACTATATTAATGTTGTGTACATTCAGAGGCATACACATTTAAAAATGTTAAAAAGATTATATACATATACATATGTGTGTGTATATATATATACACACAATTTTCTTTCTATATCGTGATGTTATCTTTTAGCCATTGCCTGTTTTGGCAAACAATATATAAAATATAAAATGACGCCTGGATGATGATTCTTCCTGAAAGCATCTTTCACATCAGAAACTCCCAATTTTGTATCCAGTGAAATCATCCTTTCCAGATCGAGGGTGGGGTCAAAAGTCACCAGAGCTGGTCACACTATGGAGACAAGAAGCGAGAAGTGCAAATTCCCCTTTGTTAGAAAAGTAGTTGTCGGTCTGGAGCCACACTTAAAAACACTGCGTTCTAAATCCTGAAATTCCAAATAGCCAGAGGCATCCTTTATTCATATTAAGGTCTCGGATTTGCCTTTGGGGAATGTAGCTACTCTGCAAACATCTGATTCTGACAGTGGCTTTAGTTTCTTTCTTTCTTTCTTTCTTTCTTTCTTTCTTTCTTTCTTTCTTTCTTTCTTATATAATTTATTGTCAAATTGGCTTACATACAACACCCAGTGCTCATCCCAACAAGCGCCCTCCTCAATGCCCATCACAGCGGGTTTAGTTTCAAAGGGAGCAGTAACCCCCGGGTCTCAGTTTCTCAGTCTGAGATGTGGGGGCTTCGTGTGGCAAGCTCCACCCTTCATCTGTCAGGACTGCTGCTGTGATTAACACATTCGTGGTGATAATGTACTTGGACAAAAACAAGTACTGAGAGACGCAGTTGATAATGAATCAGGGTGAAATGCATCTGTGGATGTGTGCCAGGTTTTCCCAGAATTCTGACATTCTAAAGAAAGAATGGCAGTGAGCAGGTTGTTGGGAGGCATTTTTTTTTTTTTTTTTTTTTTTTTTGGTGCTCGCTCAAAGGTAATGCCGTGTCATTTCTCTCAATAGAGTTGTTCATATGTGGATGGATAGGTTCTTCCTTCTAAGACCTTCCCAGTTTCCTGAGTTTCCTTCCCATCGTCAGTTGTGATCTGAATAAAGCTTTCTTCAAGAGCATCCTCTCTTTGAATTGTTCTTTTCTGCCTTCCCCCAATCCACTTATTTTCTTAATAAGTTTCTTCTTCAAGGTTCAGATCGAACTTCATATTTTCCATAATCCCACCAGTACCAGGCTGACTCAGTCTTTCCCTCCCATGCATTTTTATAATGTCAGAGCATGGCATTGAGAGCGTGGTTGAAGGAACACATTGGACACATACCCCCTGCAGACTCCCCAAGGGAAACACGTTTTGTGGGCTGTTGCTGGGAATGTAATTGAAATACATAAAAATGGTCCATGTAAGATGTGAAACACAAGGGGCGCCCGGTGGCTCAGTCAGTTAAACGTTCGACTTCGGCTCAGGTCATGAGCTCATGGTTTGTGAGTTCGAGCTCTGGGTTGGGCTCTGTGCTGACAGCTTAGAGCCTGGAGCCTGCTTTGGATTCTGTGTCTCCTTCTCTCTCTGCCCATCCCCTGCTAGCACGCTCTCTCTCTCTCAAAAATAAACATTAAAAAAAAAAAAAGATGTGAAAGACAAACCACTTGTCTTTCTGAAACACGTTTTCTTTAAGACACAAAACTAAGAGGCACCACTCACCATATCCAAAAATCTCTAAGCCAACCCCGAACTATTGCTATTTTTTATTGCTATTAACTCTACACTGGGGTGGTGTTTACTATGTTGCATTACAGTTGGGCCTGTATCTCCTGAATCGCCCACTAATTTATGTGCTCTTTGAGTGCCCCGGTCTTATTCACCATTAAGGCAGCTAACGCCTGACCTGTCATATTGTAGGTGCTGAGTATTTGTAGAATGAAGATAGCTCCCTTACGCGATGGATGGAGAAAAACCTGGCACTGATTTTAATCAGGTCTCCTATTCTCTTCCTTATCTGTCTTGCATATTTCTTATGACCATGAACTACAAGCAGTTCCTCTTTGAAGTCCAAGTTTAGGTCCGGAGGTGAATGATTGCAAGAAAAGACCCTGGGGAGCAAGAGGCCCTGATTGCAGCATAGTCAGGAAATAGATTATTGGGAGATGGTTGACGTTTTCTAGTAAACTGACCGTGAACATGAGGTTTGCCAGGGTGAGCTGGAGCTATTCTGTGTTGAGATAGATGAATTATAAATACCTCAAACTGTGTCACTGGAAACGGTCCCCTCTGCATTTTCCTCTGGGAGGGCCGTGGAGGGGGAAGCAGGATCAGGCAGCCTCCGTGCACCTGCTCCAGGGCCAGCACCTCCGGCAGAGGAGGTCCCAAGAAACGCTGACGCTGGGGCTTCTGGGTCCACGTTCATCTATTTATCCCACCAGCAAGGACAGCTTGTCTCCTAATAACCAACCACTGGGACAGCTTCTTGTGGCCACAGCTGGCTTGGGCCTCCCGGGCTTGTGCCCATCACTTACTGCCTTCCAGTTCAGTGGCACTTTGATAAGCTGTGATCTGCGGGAAGGTAATCACATCCTGCCTGTGTAGGAATAGGAGTTCTTAGGCCAATCAGTATAAAATGTTTTTATTGTCCTCCCCTATTTAAGCAGTTAATAATGACCGAAGTGTGTTTTGTCTTTGATACTTGCCTTCGACCCAAGTATTGGATATTCACGTTTCACTCGGAGTTCTTACCGAGAATGGTCAAATTCTCTTTACAAGGCTTTGAACACCTAGTGTGTGGGGCATACAGTTCAGATGCAGGGTGACAAGACTCCTGCCCTCTAGAAGCTTAGCAGGAAATAACAGGCTACAGATAACCATATGACAGTGCAGGGTGTAATAAATTCCACAGTGGTCAGAAATTTGGTGCTCTGACCCTATGGAACAGATTCATGGGGCAGCCCAGTCTAACATACGGGCCTTGAGCTCCGGGATGCGTGTGACCCTCCCAGAGCTGATCCCCGTCTGCGGCTTCTTCCTTGAAGGCCCTCCAAGCCTGGCTCTCATTGCCGTTTGGAAATCTTGCCTGTGGGGGGTATTGTCAGAGAGTGATCTGAGAGGCTTGCTGTCTGTTCAACTAATTATGCTTCAGTCCTCAGAGTGCCTCAGTGCTCTCAATCCTGAACGCTCAGCAGATTTTGTGTAGTATTTGAATTATTAATGGAGATGATATGGGAGAGGGGGCTGGGCTGCTGGTTCTGTTCTGAGCAGGTCCTGGGCGGGTGGCATTACGGGAAGAGAGGCAGCCACTTGCAGAGTGAGGGAAGAAGCAGGCCTTCCAGAGGAGCCCTCCCCAGGCGGGAGCCTGGGCCAGTATGCTCAGAAAATCACAGCCTGCTTTGGAGGAAAGGGTAAGACCCCTTCAACAGTGGGCTTCGCACAAGAGATGCCCAGGGCTGACAATGCAGATGAAGAGAAGGACGAAACTTGAGGCTGGCCGGTAGCAGAGAGAGGTGGGTCGAGGCGTATCTCGAAGTCCCACTGTGCCCCCTCGGGGGACCTTTCCCACTTGTAAAGCTGTTTCTCTGCTTCTTCTGTTCCGTCCAGCAGCAAAGATCATCCTGATTCTTGGGAGCTACTGCAGGTGTTTTCAGTGTGCTTGCTGAGCTCTTTTGTTTGCTCGTTTCTGATGAAAAGCAAAACAAAAACTGAAAAGCAAGGAACCCTCTTACCACTGATGAAGCCACAGGCTGCCAATTCAGACCATTCCTTTAGAGAATGAAATCCCCTAAATAGTCACGCTAGAAGGTGGTGATTTTCCTCTCTTAAAAAATTGTCTTTCTTAGCAAGAAGCAGGTGGATATCAGCAGATATTTTCAAGGGAGAGGTAGGCATTTGTCTGGGAGTCGGGGGGGGGGGTGGTGTGGGAAAGACCTAAACCATAACAGAGCAAAAGGAAGGTCAGGGTTCATTTGTGAAAAACGTGGCTGCGGGAATTGACCTGTGACTGGCGCATTAACAGCAGTAATGAAGGCATCCGTCCCCTGAACACTGTGTGGCCTCAAAACGCCTGGCTCTGAGGTTGGGGTCCGCCTCGTGGTTGAGCAACGGTAGCACGCAGACAGCTCAGGGCCTCTCGGTGCGGGGCGAAGCCACTGGGAGAATTTGCCCACTGATGGTTTCTTTTCATAGTTTATCTTAGAAGAAGGGCTTGTGCAGGTGCCGTGGAACTGTTACCAGAGGAATTAGAAACGTCCCACCCAATGAGACATGCAGGCCACCCAAATCTTGGGCGAATGTTAAGCGTTGGTAATTAACACTAGCTTTGCCGTGTAACGCCCTGTGATACTTTGTCGTACAACCATAGCAACTGTCCCCAAACGCACTGCACCTCTTCGTAAATGCTCTGGCTGTAATTTTACCTGGGCTGTGGCAAGAGGCTGATATTCATGCAGCAGTGGAAGAAAGGGATCCACTGATGTTTCTTCAGGGATCTTCTCCATCCTGTGCTCTCATGGCTGAAGGCATTGCCATCAGGCAGATACCTCTGACAGCGTATCTTTAAGTTTGGAGGCTTGGCTGAGGGGAGCGGGGCAGGGGGCTGGGTAACATGGCGGGAAAGGATTAAAAGGTACGAGCTTCCAGTTATAAGAGACAGGATACAATGTACAGCATAGGGAATATAGTTAATATTGCAACCACTGTGCATGGTGATGGATGTTAGCTAGATTTATTGTGATTCCTTCATCATATATGTAAATATTGAATCACCATGTTGTACTCCTGAAACTAACATAATATTGTATGTCAACTATACTTTAATTTAAAAAAATGTGTAGGTCTTTGTTTTAAAAAAAAAAAAGATAGGAGACTTGGCCTCTATTGGTTATTTACCCTGAACTATGTAAATGAGGTTAGATTAAGAGCTCCGGACATCCTGGTGAGTGGAAATTAGTTCGTGAGTGTCCAATGTCAGCACTGACTCTGAATCCCAACCACCCATCATCTGAGCTTTACCTTCTCCACCACCCGAGAAAGGAGCCACCCTGTCATCTACACGTAGTCAGACTATCTTTAAACACAAACAAACCTTGGGGCGCCTGGGTGGCTTAGTCAGTTAAGCATCTGACTCTTGGTTTAGGCTCAGGTCATGATATCATGGTTCATGGGATTGAACCCTGCATCGGGCTTTGTGCTGACAGTGCAGAGTCTGCTTGGGATCCTCTCTCTCTCTCTCTCTCTCTCTCGCTCTCTCTCTCTCTCTCTGCCCCTCCCCCACTTGTGCTTTCTCTCTTTCTCAAAATAAATAAATAAACATTTAAAAGCAAACAAGCCTCTGTTATTTTCATCAGCCACATATGGCTCTCTTTCCACCCTGATCTAAGATTCGTAAAATAGATCAAGCTTCTTACATATAGTCCTTTCATTGAAAAAGAACTCAATGCTTTCCTTCATATAATCTATTGGAACACAGTTGCTTCTTGAACTGTAGGGGGTGGCCTGAAATATGTTCTGCTGATACAACAGATAGGTGTTGAGGTAGAGGCCATATTATAGAATTTGTTTTAGGGGGCAGTGCTTGACAAGTTTAGGGACCAAGAAGGCACAACAGCTTTGCCGTGGAATAAGTATTCCATGGTTACACGTTAGCCTGGTCAGGAAGACGCTGGATTTGAAGAAAGCAATCATCTTCTCAGTCCAAAGTCTATGTTGGTACATTGTTAATGTATACTAGAGCCTGTGTTTAAAGGCTCTACATCCAGACTCTCTCTATAAACACACACACACACATGCACGCACACACACACACACACACACACACACACTTCACAAACAAGCCATGTGAACATACCTAAACAGATAGAGGTGCTTGGATTCTCAGTTTGCAAAGAGCAGGGCTCTAGGAAACTAACCATAGGAAGAAGCAATTAATGGTATAGGGCAGAGGTTCCCACTCTATGATGTTTATTAGAGAAACATTCTAGAAGAACCTAGGTCTGAGATGGGCATCAGACACCTGTGTTTTAAACAAATTGGTTGAGTAACCACACTTAGGGAAACATTGCTAAAATATCTTACATTGTATATCCTAAGGATTTTGAAATAGACAAGCAAGAAACAGAACACCTACAGATGATTTTACCTGCTCTGTAAACTGTTTTTAGAGGGAGACCTTGGAAGGATTTATTTTCTGGGGGGCAGTGTTGGTCTAGGGCTTCATTCCCCAAGTTTGAGAACAGAAATTTCAGTAAATGACTGCGATCGTAGACAGTTCCCGTATTTCCACCCTCCCAAGTCCATCCTAATCTGGAAGACCTCTGGGATTGAGTCTACCCCTCCCTTCCTCCTGTGCCTTCCATTGGGCTAGAGTCATTCTAAGCAAATTTGGATTCTCTGGTTCTTGAGTTCTGTTGCCAAATCTTGCATTAAAGATCAAAAACCAGTGCCCTTTCTGTGCTTCATCTATCTATAGCTTTTGTGGAAGGACATGATGCCTGGTAGGAACGATCATAACCTGGGAGTCAGGAGACCTAGATCCACCATGGGCTGGCTGTATTGTCGTGGGCAAGTCACTTAGCATCTCTGAGACTTACCTTCCTCATTTTAAAGTCAAAGGGCTGAAGTAGATTCAGTGTTTCCTGAATGCTGGCCCTAGTCTGGGGAACTTCGAGGAATAAAGTTCCCGGGCCTCACCCCTGCAGCATCTCATTCACAGGTCTTGGGCTAGTGCTCCAGAGTTTGTTTTTCAAAAGCTCAACAGAAGATTCTTAGGCACAATGACATTTGAGAAGCACTGGACTAGATCATCTCTGAAGGCCTTTCCAGCTCTATAATTCTGTTCTGTTTAGAGTGTGTAAGGGTTTTAATGAAAAGAAAATGGTATTAGAACACAGTGGCCCAATGACACTCTGATGTGTGGGGTTTCAGACTGTCATACGTTGCGCTTAACATTCCTGAGTGGATGTCAGAGGGCAAATGCTTCTTACTAGGGTTGCCCTTATATATCAGCACCCCAGTTGAGTGAGAGCCCAGCTCGCTTGTCACTTTGTGAAAACACAGCTACCTCCATGGTAATTCTGCCTCCATTATGTGATTCAGCTAGAGCTTCGGCAACAGCAGGCAACCAAAGAAGCAACATTAAGCATATTATTAGCATTGCATTAATGGAACAAGGCAAAAAGATTTTCATGGCACTGTAGCAGATGGAAAGGATTGTGGGGCACCGGGGTGGCTAAGTCGGTTGAGCTCAGGTCATGATCCCAGGGTCGTGGGATCGAGCCCTGTGTCAGGCTCCACACTGACTGAGTGTGGAGGCTGCTTAAGATTCTTTCCCTCCCTTTGCCTCTCTCTCTTTCTCTCTCTCTGTCTCATTCTCAAAATTAAAAAAAAAAAAAAAAAAAAAAAAAAAAAAAAAAAAGACAATGGAAAGGATTGTTTTCTATGGCCCGGAGCTAGATTTGCCGCTAGTTGAACGTGAAGATCTCCCTTGAGGTCTCTCTTCCGTGAGATGTGAAAGACTGAAGAATCTGGAATTATTGTCTGAGTTTTTTCTGCCGTGCATTTTTAGATTACATACAAGAGGTGCATATATGCTTAGACCTGTTCACAGTACCTGCGGTAATGGCACAGTAATGCCAGGTGATATTACCATACTAGGAATAGTTACAGGTGAATTCTTCTAGATATTGCAACTGTCCTTTCTCTTGCTCTGCATTTTGCTCTGGTTTTTGAATATGCATTCACGTCGCAGACTGACCTAGGTTCGAGTTCCCGGTGGCGACTGTTTTGATACCTGATCAGCCCTAAGCTCTCGAGGGTAATCACTTAAATCCATCTCCCCTAATCTTCCTTACCGGGCAGTGAGGTTTGAAAAACAAAACGAAACAAAACAAGAAGGAGCCAGAAGAGTTGAAGGGCAAGCACAGCTTCTTGGGCTCCTGGTGTCCATTTTCTTTTTTTTTTTTTTTTAATTTTTTTTCTGTTTATTTCTGAGAGAGAGAGAGAGACAGAGCATGAGCAGGGGAGGGGCAGAGAGAGAGGGAGACACAGAATCGGAAGCAGGCTCCAGGCTCTGAGCTGTCGGCACAGAGCCCGACGCGGGGCTCGAACCCACGAACCGTGGGATCGTGACCTGAGCCGAAGTCGGTCGTTCAACCGACTGAGCCACCCAGGCGCCCCTCATTTTCTCATTTGTAACCCGTGCCAAGATGCCCTCCTTCCTCGGTCTAAAGTGTCTGGGGAAACTGTGCAGCTCTGAGAAGAGCGGCCTGTCCTCCTCCGAGAGAGCCGGCACCACGGGCTCGTGCAGAAGGACGCGGGTTGTCGAGGATGTGTGTGTCACCAGCACCCCCCAGCCTGCGCACAGGCGTGCCACCATCACTCACTTGTTGTACCTGCACCCCGAGGCCTACTGCACGCTGGAGCACTTGATTAGCAACTTGGATCCTCCCGGTAAGTGAAGGAGCCCACTCTGCTCACGGCTTTGTGTTTCATGATTGGCTTCCGTAAGGAAGTACCGTGTAGAGCCGTTCGGTAGTGTGTTCCTCAAAAGAAACACTATCCCTTGTATATAATTGATGGGGTGAGGGTGGGAGGAAAGGAGAATGTGACAAAAGTATGGCTGCAGAGCTAAGTTCTGAGGATATTTTTGTCTATGATTTTATAATCTCAGTAACCAGGGTGTCTCTTTCCAAACTTGGTACTCCCGTTCGTCTATAATAGGAAGTGTGAGGAAAAGGAAAGCTCTCTATCCACGCACGCTGTTCTGTCATATGTTAAGGCATGGATCGGAAGGATACATCCGAGGCAGCCAATCGACCATGGGAAAGGATGACCTATGTAAAGGCGAGATCGCAGTTGTGTTACCGCCCAGGGTGTGCTCCTCTTGTGCAATGTTTAGAAACAAAGATCTGTAATGTTTGGAGAACGCGTGGAGGCTTCTTTTCAGGGAAGCGCGTTAGAACGGGGCCACTCGTCCACCTCCAGAGATGGGGCAGACGTAGCCTATGGGCAAGAGTTTCCGCACCAGGGACTTTGCACACTTGGAATGTGTGATTGTGTGACCTAGTTGCTCGCTCCTGGTCAAAATCAGGCTAGAATCAGTACGGGAGGCAAAGGCTATTAGACACGGTCCCTGCAAACACGGGGACATGAGCCAAAGGAGCCAGAAAGTCAAATACATACCTGGTGATTCTTGGCCAGCTAAGAGGAAGGCAGCGTTGGATTAAGGCGAGGTGAGGTAGGTGAGTCAACCTATATTGGGGTGTTTTATTTTGCTTTTCACAATTAATTTTTAACACCTTTTCTGAGATACAATTCATACACCATGCAATTTCCCCATTTGAAGTATACACGATTTTAGTATATTCACCGATATACACTGACATGTGCCACCATCGTCACGGTGAATTTTGGAATATTTGTGTTGTCTCAGAAAGAAACACTGGACCTTTCGGTATTATCCCACAACCTTCCCGTCTCCAACCGCACCCTTAGGCTTAGGCAACCAGTAATCTACTTTCTGTCTCTATAGATTTCCCTATTCTGGACATTTTGTATGAGTGGAACCATATGACATGTGGTCTTTTGTGCCTGGCTTCTTTCACTCAGCATGTTTTCAAGACCCATCCATGTTGTGTCATATATCACTGCTTTGTGCCAATAGTGGTGGCTAAATATTATTGCACTGCACGGTTAAGCCACATTTGATTTATCCATTCATCAGTTGATGGACATCTGGGTGGTTTCCACCATTTTGGCTGGAAATGGTGGAATAATTTTGTGAATTATGTGAATTCATATTCACATAATTTTTGTGAATAATGCCGCTATGAACACTCGTGTACAAGTTTTTGTGTGGACGTATGTTTTCATTTCTCTTGGGTGTATAGACAGGAGGGAGACGCGTGGGTCCCGTGATAACCATGTTTAGCCTTCTGAGGAACTTCCGGGCTGTTTTCCAAAGCAGCTACACCACTTTACATTCTTACCGGCAGCATATGATGGCTGCAACTTCTCCCCATCCTTGCCAGCACTTGTAATTATCTGACTTGTGATTCTACCCATCCTAGTGGGGATGCAGTGACATTTCACTGTGGCTATACTGAGTGTTGGCTGGGACGGGGAGGAGTGGCCAGCAGATCAGCGCTAAGGCAGGACCGTGTGGGGACCTGACAGATGCTGACGGGATGGTTCCTTGGTTCTCTCATTCTCCACTTCATCCTTTTCAGGGGAGCCTAAGTGGGGGTGGAGAAACCATGACCTCTGCTCCCAGCCACCTCATTAGCTACCCTAGAAGGACTTTATTCAGAACCAGCGGACCACACCTCTTGTAGTTCAGGCTGAGAGAGGTGCCCTGAACTGCAAGATATCACACCTCCACACTGGCAGACGCCCAAATCCCTTTACTGAGGGAAAAACCCAGTCTATTCCACAGCCAAGGATAAAAACTAAACACGTAGGTTTCTCTCGGAGCTAATACTTTATTGTGAACGTTGTTTGGCGCTTCTACTGAATGCCTCCCCTGAAAGAGATTGGAATCGGAATTTTGGAATGAGCTGTTGATGCCCATGAAAGAGATAAGGTCTGCTGGTGGGAGAAGGCAGGAAGTCAAGGGGAGACCAGTAAACTGTGGCTGAGTGAGAGCGTGCTGGACAATTGCTTGTCAGTAGGTTCGATGACATGGGAACAAGAGAACAAACCGTATCAGAGAGAGCCCTGGGTAGAGGAAAGAATAACCATCATTGGGATATCCATATCTTAGTGAAGGCAGATAAGGAAATCTGGGGGATCGGTTTAGTGTGTGGCTTTGGAGTTGGACCTTCCAGAATTTCAATCCCAGCTCTTCAACTTACTAAATGTGTTATTTGGGGAAATTCGTGTCTCTAAGTCACAGTTTCTCTATTTTAGAAGGAAGAATGCATACCTTCTGAATGCTGTGAGTAGGTCCACCTCTAGGGGGTATGAGTCCCTGGGCAAATAGTGTTTTGTGGAGCCCCTGTGTACATGAACACTCTGAGTCACCGCAAATCAATGTGTCAACAGCCTGATCTTGTTCAATCATGGGAAAGTAATATCATGCCAGCCTGAAGGAGTGATCACTCATCAAAATCCCTTCCTGGAATCAAGTCAGCTCCAGGCCCCTATGATAATCCCATTGACAGGAGTCCTAGAGCTCCTCCGGGAGCTCCTCCAGATGCCCCCAGGGCACCTGGTCAACCTCTCCCCCTCCCCCCCCCCTCGCCCCCCCTTGCACAGCATGGGAGAGACAGAGAGGATCATCAGCGAGAGCTCCAAAGAGCAGAGCAGGCTGGGATGCCCCACCCGGACATCACTGCTGGCCCTAGCTGATCCCAGGCACCAGAAGGGGACTTAGACATTTTTGAGGGAGGTGAGGTTTGGGACCAGGGGCCGGGTCTAAGGGCAATGTTGATTATGGGGATTCAATGAGCACATGCATCTCCCAGCTGTGTGGCGCATACAAGCATCCACTAAATTTTAGCTACGATAATAATACGATAAAATAGTTTATTATTTAAAAAATAATTGCTATTGTTTGTCTTCCACTGCTGTGAAGGAATAAAGGCCCAGACTTCGTGCTGGTGGGGCCCAGGGCAGTACAGGAGGTGAGATTCCCAAGAAGCCACCATGTGTGCTCAGAATATCCCGTCTAGGACAGGTGCTTGGAGGAAGTGCCCCCTCCCGCAGCCATGTATTAGCAGTAGTAGCAAAGCCAAGTGCTCTGAAGCAGGCAGCTCCCGGCAGGATGCTCGGGGTATTTGGCAAAGGCCTCCTGCAGCTGCCAGAAAGACCTCAAGGTGCTACAGCATCCTGTTGTTGTCTGGTGCTCAACTATTATTTATTTTTGAGAGACACAGAGAAAGAGACAGAGCGCAAGTGGGGGAGGGGCAGAGAGAGGGAGACACAGACTCTGAAGCAGGCTCCCGGCTCCGAGCTGTCAGCACAGGGCCCGACGCAGGGCTCGAACTCACGAACACACGGCGAGATCATGACCTGAGCCGAAGTCGAGCGCTTAACCAACTGAGCCACCCGAGTGCCCCTCAACTCCTACTTTGAGTTGTACAGGGCTCCATGCTCTTCAAAGTGTCCCTACGTATATCTTGCCTTTGTCGCGCTCAAAACAAGCCTTGGAAGTCAGTAGGCAAGGAACTGTTTTGTCCATTTAAGAGCAGGGAGGGAATTGGTCCAAAGATGGGACACAGCAACAAAACAAACATACAAGTGAATGTGCAAAACGGCTTCTGCATGTGGATATGACTCTCTCTCTCTGATCATCAACGAAGATTCTAGAAGAATGAATGAAGCTATCCTTCACTGAGGACCTGCTAGATCTCAGGCACTGTGCCAATCGCTTTATAATGTTTCCTCATCAACTATTCATAATAACGCAACAAAGGGAGTACTGCTTTTATCCTCAATTTATAGGTGGGGAAACCAAGGCATCTGATGTGAAAAGAAACCTGCTGAAAGTCACAGAGGTAGTGAATGAAAGAGCTAGACTTGGACTTGATACCCAAGTTTGGGGTCTTACCCATTTTACTGCGTGGCCTCAGCCCTATGAGCCTGAGGACAGATCATCCATGAGATCTGGTGAGTTTCGGCGCTCTTAAAATTTGTTTCTGGTAGGGCCGACTAAGTACTGTAGCAACTCAAATGTGATGACTTTCTTATAAAATAAATTGTTTTTCCCAGGAAAATTAGGAAATATTTCTTTTCCCTGGTTCACGAATACAAGCGATCTGTGTGGGTTTTTCTCTTTCTTTTCCTGTAGGAACTTAGAGTAGTTTTTGAAACTGTGTTTCTTTCTTGAAAAAAAAAATTTTTTAACATTTATTTAATTTTGAGAGACAGAGCGTGAGTGGGGGAGGGGCAGGGAGAGAGAGGGAGACACAGAATCCGGAGCCGGTTCCAGGCTCTGAGCTGTCAGCGCAAAGCCCGACGCGGGGTTGCAATCCACGAACCGCGAGATCATGACCTGAGCCGAAGTCGGACGCTCAACCAACTGAGCCACCCGGGCGCCCCAAACCTGTGTTTCTTTCTGTCTCTCTGAGCTACCGCGTCTGGTAAAAACGAAGGAGCATATTTAGGGCAAGTATCTTCTTGACAAACAGGAAGAGACTGGCACTGTTTTCAAAAGCCCTAAGGATATCTGGAAAGGGTTCAGTGATTATGTTGTCAGCTGAGTCCAAATCCCAAAGCAGAATGTTCTGGACTGGAGACCAGGGACCAAAGTAGACTTGGCAGTCCTCTCCCCAGAAAAATAATTCGTATCCCTGAAGATAGAAAGGTGTTTTTGCTTTGGTTCAAGCACCTGCTGTGTTCTCCTCATTATGTTTACTAGAGCCCTAGGGGCTGTCTTCACTTGGGATGGTCTCCCCAAGACTCAAACACTCACATGACTGAGAGAACCTCCTGGGTGTTTGCACACTCTTGTTTCTTAAAGTGATATCAACCTGTTTTCAAACTGACCATGACATAGAATACTATGATTCTGTAACATTTCTTTTTGTGTCCCTTTCTCACTCCATTTACTGTCACTAATCCCAACCCCATAGGTCAGACATGTATGTCAAATGGCCAGGGGAAGGGCTTAGGTATTGAGGGACTTTGTTGTCTAGTTCAAAGAGATATCCCTCAAGACTCTATAGAGCTTTTCAGTTGTATCTTCCTGGTGATACTGAGGCACCATGTTGGGAAAATGGTTTCTTTTTAAATACTTTGCAAACCTCAGACTCATTTGTAAAGACCCTCCCTTCAATTTGAGAGAAGTGTTCGACCTGGCCATGAAAAAAATGTATCCCGAGACATACTGCAAGAAAGCACATCTCCTTCCTCCCTTCAGCCCTGCTCTCCTGACTGGCGGCTTTGACAAGGGGCTGTCCTGAACACAAAATACTAACAGGAATCTGGTGCTCTCCAGGAGCTGGCCTCAATTCCTCTGGCACCCCGGGCCACCAGGGCCACGTCCAGTTTGATGATGGGATGTGGTTCCCTTACAACAGCAGGCTTACTTTGACTTTTATTCTTTTGGAGATGGAAATGATGGATGGTGGACAGTTTCTTCTGTCTCGGGAAGGCACCGAAGGAGACTGGAGATTTCCAGTCTTTACTGTATGGTAAAGCTTTCTTTGATCTACAGTTCTCAATGACCCCTGTTAGCCTCCCAAGGCTTCCTATTGCATTAGTTTGATTCTGTTTCCCAGAATCATAGTTTTAAGCTCTTGACCATCAGGCCCTGCCTTTCTATCGTGTCCAACCATTAACGCCCAAACGCCCACATCAGACATGCTTGTCACAGATGTTTGAAGGCCCCTTTCCCCGTCGGCTTCTCTCTGCACATGCTGCTCTGCTGCCTGGCGTAACTTTCCTGGAACCTCAGAATCTCCAGCAAGATTGGGCTTAAGCTTTTCCTCCTCTGGGCAGGTTTGTCTTCCTTCTGGCCTCATCGCCCTCTGTGCTTCCATGGCATCCTGTGTGGATTTCTGCTAGCGTTGCCTATTTACGAGCCTCTCTTCTAATGCGTTGTGAGTTCCTCACCGAGGGTGGGGAGAGATCCACATTCATATTTTTATTTTATTATAGTACCTGGCATGGAAGAGCCCGTAAGTGTACAAGTAAACGAATGAATGAACGTTTGCCGGAATCAGATCACTGCGTTCGAACACAAGGGGCATAAAATTGTCTCCTTGCCTTCAAGTAGCTGAGGTTGGGTGAGGCTCCGTGGTGCAGTGGCTGCGAATGCCGGGCTGTGGGGTCAGACTGCCCGGCCAAGTTCAAAGTCCAGCACTGCTCCTCATGAGATGTGCAACCACACGTTATTTAACATCTCTGAGCCTTGGCTTTATCACGTGGCAAATGTGATGGTCCTGCCTACATTACGGTAATATTATGAAGACTAAAAGCAAATATAAACATAGAAGAAGAAAATATACCAGCAGGTTCTCAATCAGTGTTGCCCCCTTTTCTGTGTCTCTCAACCCCAAAAGTGTGAGAAGCCAAATAAATGGTCAGGTAATAAATACTACTCGTTGTCAAAGGAAGGAAAAGTAACTCGGGCCTGGGGTGGCCTGGGCAAGAGGAGATGGGATTTGAGCTGGAAAATAGAAAAGATATACCCAAAATATGAACAGAAGGGAAACATCTCAGTAGTATGAAAGTGCTAAGAAAAAAAATCGAGGACGTCTTTCACTTAGTTACCCTGCCTGACCCTTGGTCCAGCCTTTTTTGTTTTTTGTTTCTTTGTCATTCATTCATTCATTCATTCACATTCAGGAATGTGGACAAGTAACTATTTTCACAGGAGATGTTCTCATCTAATTTACTTCCTTGAGTCACTAAATATGCTGAAATGCTCCATTAATTTTAATTATATGTACTTAAAAATGAATCTTATTTAAAGTCAGAGGATAAGGCAGTCTGTTTAAATTTATTGTCTGGCATTGTTTTTATACTGACTTTAAAAAAATTTGTTTTCGGGGCGCCTGGGTGGCGCAGTCGGTTAAGCGTCCGACTTCAGCCAGGTCACGATCTCGCGGTCCGTGAGTTCGAGCCCCGCATCAGGCTCTGGGCTGATGGCTCGGAGCCTGGAGCCTGTTTCCGATTCTGTGTCTCCCTCTCTCTCTGCCCCTCCCCCGTTCATGCTCTGTCTCTCTCTGTCCCAAAAATAAATAAAAAACGTTGAAAAAAAAAAAATTTTAAAAAAAAAAAAAATTTGTTTTCATCCTGGCTTTAAAAAACTTTTAAAAAAGGTTCTTACTCAGAGTGGCCTACCTTCACAGAAACCCCTGAGTTAGCATCATTCGATCCTAATGATTGTGGGGTATAGCCCAGTGCTTAGGATTATAGACTCCTGCTAACTTAGTGAGTCAGACATGAGTCTGGAATGGCCCCGGGATGCAAGACGAAGGCTGCCAATGGGAAAGCAATGGGAGATGATGTGTTATTCATTAGAGTAGACAGGTAGACAACCCAGGAGTGACTCTGTCCTTGGAATGCATGATGAAGGCTGCCAGTGCGAAGGTAGCATAGTTGCGTGCTGTTAGGATGCAGAGATAGCCAGGAGAGCGAGGCCTACTTTGTCAGCCTTGGGAAGACACCACACAGAATGCAGTAGAGGAATCCTTTGCAAAATCAGAATTCATGGGACCTTCAAATTTAAATATGTTAGAATTCTAGATGGACTCTGGTGTGCCTTAGAATTCTAGATGCTTTTTTTTTTTTTTGAGAGAGAGAGAGTGAGCATGGGCACAAGAGTGGGGGGACTGAGGGGGGGGGGAGAGAGAGAGAGAGAGAGAGAGGATTTTAAGCAGGTTCACACTCAGCGTGAAGCCAGTCACAGGGCCCAAAACCCACGACCCTGGGATCATGACCTGAGCTGAAATCAAGAGTCAGACGCTTAACCGATTGAGCCACCCAGGCGCCTCTTACAGGTAGAAATAAAACTCTGATATCAACACCCTCTTAAGGGCCTGGGAGATTGAGGCTCAGAGAAGTGAAACGACTTTCCCAGGTCTGTCATATAAGACCTCCCCTCTTTGGGGGCACTTCCTGTACCACACAGGTGCTCATTCGCAGATGGTTATGTGTGTACGTGTCTCTCCCTACCAGGTAGTAAGGCTCTTATAGGCAGGAACATGGCCTCATTTTTCCAGCGTGTAACACAGTGCTTAGTGCATTTCATACATTTTAAAAATTCGGGTATAATTCGCACGCCATGAAAACAGACCATTTTAACACGGACAATTCTGTGGCTTGTTTAGGATATTCGGGGCGTTGTGTAACCATTACTCCTGCCTAATCCCAGGACATTTTTATCACCCCTAAAACAACTCTATATCCATTAGCAGTCACACCCTGTTGTCAGCACTCTCCAGACCCCGGCGGTTACCGATCTACTTTCTGTCTCTGTGGACTTGCCTCTTCTGGAATTTCATATAATTGGAGTCACACAACATGTGGCCTCCTGTGTCTGGCTTCTTTCACTCAGCATCATGTGTCCACGGTTGATCCATGGTGTGGCAGGTGTCAGTACTTCATTCCTTTTTGTGGCCAAATAATATTTCATTGTATGGATATACATTTTGCTTATGTATTTATCAGATGATGGACATTTGAGTTTCTGTTTTTTGGGTATTATGAATCTGCTGTGAACACATAAGTACAAGTTTTTATATGGACATATGTTTTCTTTTTTTTTTTTTAATATTTATTTTGAGGCAGAGAGCACGTACACACACACACACACACACACACACACACACACGTGTGAGTGGGGGAGGGACAGAGAGAGGTAGAGAGAGAATCCCAAGCAGGCTCTGCACTGTCAGCAAGTAGCCTCACGTGGGGCTCGAACCCACAAACTGTGAGATCATGATCTAGGCCAAAACCAAGAGTTGGATGCTTAACTGATTGAGCCACCCAGGTACCCCTGGACATATGCTTTCAATTCTCTTGGGTATGTCCCTAATAGTGGGATTGTTGGGTCATATGGTCACTATATGTTTAACTTTTTGAGGACCTGTCAAACCACTTTCCCCAGTGACTGCACTGTTTTGCATTAACATTCCACTTAATACAATTCTAAATGAAGTCAAAGCTCTTCCCCAAAAGTGGAATAACCAGTTTTCGCTACAATAAAAAAATCTCATATGGACATTCATGTCTGTTTACGTCCCATGTCTTGACCTTCAAAACCCCTTATATCCCTACCACTTAAGGGTCTGCAGACACATGACGCACAGGTAGGTAGGATCTTTGCTCTGAGACATTAATTCTCTGGTTTCTTTATTCTGCAGGTGCCCCCAAGTTTTGTTTGGTTGCTGTTTAGAGTAGAGAGCTTTCCTCATCTAAGTTCTGTAGCCATAGATAGCAACTGAAATGGATCAGAGGACGTCAGAGATGGTCTGACTCACGATGCCCAGAAAAATCCAGCTCACAAAGGTCTGCGTACGGCCAAGCGGAGAGCGAGAATTCTCATGACATAGAATGAGTCCCTATGGGAAAAAGATAAGCTTGGGAAGAAACGCCAAGTACTTGGGGCCACTGCCAGCCCTTCCTCCTCCCTTTCTGTCCATCACAACCCAGATCATTTTCTAAGGTCATTTTTGACATCACCAGAATATTCCAGGGCGTTTAACATTTGCTCCTCTTGTGGGACAATTCCCAGTTCTGTTTCCTATCACCATTTTCCCTGAAGTGCTATCATGTGATTCTAGTATGTAGCCGGGTACATTCATCTGTTATCTTTTCCTCGGGCCAGACTTGTCCTTGAAGGGTACAGTCAATCTCTGTAAATCACTTGGTCGCCAGCTACTGCAGAGGTACAGGCTGCTTAATAAATAACTGCCTAATTGTTGAGGTCATCAACTGGTCCAGTATTATCCTTGAGAGAAATACTAGGTGCTGTTAATTTGTTTAGTAATACTATCGGCTGAACGTGATCTAGCATAGATCATGGTTCAGTTGGTCTATTTTAAGAGTTTCAAGAGGATATAAGCAGCTGGTTCCAACACATTTTTGGTTAGCTTCTTTATCTAGGTACCGGGAGTGGTCTAATTGATTTTCTGTGTGTAGCAGCTGGTGAGATGTTGAGCTCAATGCGGCATTTGTAGGATTTTCTCAGTCTTTCTGATTCCAACCCCTTGCTAACCTCTTTTTATTTATGTCCTTGTGCTATTTGCCTAGTAGAATGTGAGCTCACTGAGGGCTTAGTCTAGGCATCCTTGATCTGTAGCCTCTTTCAGTCCCTCAGAGGTGATGTTACGCATATTACAGATGCTCAGTAAATATTTGTTAGCATAATTAATAAGTCAACTCTAACTTATTTCTCCTCATTATTCCCCAATTTTTGCTCGCTTTGCTTTCAATCGCAGGATGCTATGCTTTAATGCTACTCGTGAGGCTTACTGCTTTTTTTCTGGGTACAAATGCAATAACCAGTGAAGCATACTGGTAAATGTTCAGCACTCTTAGTATATTTTATTTAGGAAGGGAAAAATTATATTGTGTAATCCAGATCCAAAAGCAAGAAGAATTTAAGTTCTAAATGTTTCTCTTCCTGTCCTCCCTTCTAGTCTTCTCAAACCCTAAGAAATCCAATATATACGCAGTGTTTTCTGTCTAGCTGGGGAGCAGTGAGAAGGGAGGAAGGGAATAAAACGACTTTGTATACCTCTTTCAGAAACACAGCCAACTTGACACATGGCATAGAATACTAGCACAAACTTTGGTTGGATTGTAGAAATGTGCAGCTGTTTAGAAATTTTTAAAGAGAGCTCATGGATATATGTAAATATAATAGGACATCATTATGAAATGACTCATTTCTGTAGAACTTGATAAAGGTTATAAATCACATCCTTCCCCCTACAACACAATTGCAGGCTTAACGGAAATTTGGGGTCATATTTGTTTATGAGGCAGTTGTTACCAGAGTTCATCCGAGTAGGTTCATTTACATATTTTAAAGGAAGAGACGCATTAGCACAGTGTGTGGGCATACAAATTCCATTATGTCTGTACAACAAAATGACCCAATTCATCATTGATTCTCTCAAGAAAAAAAAAAAATATGTTCTGCCTGATGGGCATATCTGGTTACTTCAGGGTATTGTTTTATTTAGAAGTTGTCTCTGATTTAAAGTGAAGGACTAGTTGAAAATGATCAGAGGATCGAGACAATTTTTTTTCATTAACCATAAAAGATGAAATGGATAACTTAAATTCTCTTTTGTTTTGAACTCCACTAAAAGCAGACCCTGCGACAAGAATTTGAGGACAAGTTATCTATTTAGAAGGTGATCCCAAGAGGGGCGCCTGGGTGGCTCAGTCAGTTAAGTGTCTGACTCCTGATTTTGGCTCAGGTCATGATCTCATGGTTCATGAGTTTGAGCCCTGCATCAGTCATGAGCCCTGCTTGGGATTCTGTTTCCCTCGCTCTCTGTCCTTTCGCCCCCCTTCATGTTCCCTCTCCCCACCTCTCTCTCTCTCTCTCTCTCTCTCTCTCTCTCTCTATATATATATATATATATATATATATATATATATATATACAGTAAATAAATAAGCATTAAAAAAAAAGAAGGTGATCTCAGGAAACACTTGTAGGGGAGTAAAGGTAATAAAAGGTGAATTATCAAACTACTGACCAGTGTGGGCAGCCAAAGCTGAACTACTTGGGAACTTGGGGAGATAAGTACAGAACGTACCTCAGAGACAGTCCCGCTGACTATCCCCATGTGTCATCTGTTGAAAGCTGCTTCCAGGGGCATTAAATCACTGAGATGTTTCTAGTAACTGGGTTTGAATTGTAGAAGTGAATGCCAAAGAGAAATGAGCAAAACAAAAAAGGAGAGAATGTATATGTCTAAGAACAGAAAGAAGTTTCATAGGAACCCGGGAAAGCTGAACAGCCAGGTCTCAGAAGTATAAAGTTCCAGTCCCCTCCAGGACCGGCAGCTGAGTTTTGGGAAATGTCCTGTTCTCCTCCTTCCCAGTCGGCTTCCTCTGATGTTCTACCCCTCAGAATTTTGGTATTCGCATGGTTCTGCGATGTGTACCCTTGGCCTGGCCTCACTTGACCTTTCAATGCAAGTACCCACCTCTAATTGGAACTTTTCTATATATCTCTTAGTTCAGATTCCCAAGAGTGAAAACCCAGTTAGCCCAGCTCATCTTTTTCTTTTCTTTTCTTTTTTTTTTAAGCTTTATTTATTTTGAGAGAGCGAGAGAGTGCATGTGTGAGTGGGGGAGGGGCAGAGAGAGAGACTCCAAAGCAGGCTCCAGGCTGAGCATAGATCTGTGAGATCATGACCTGAGCTGAAATCAAGAGTCGGATGCTTAACCAGCTGAGCCACCCGGGTGTCCCCCGGCTCATCTTTTTCCAGACAGAATATAAATTGTAAGTGTTTGGCCGGCTGGTATATGGGTTTCCCAATCCCACTCCCCTCCCCCACCCCTGCCCATCCAGAGTCTACTAATAATCCAGTCAGCCATGGCCAAGGTGAGAAGTCATATGGCTCAGTGCCTATTCAAAAGAGGGGGAGAATGGGAACAGAAGGGGAATGGATGGGACAAGGTCCCCCAAGGCATAGCATTACACCTAGACATATGTTGACAAATGAAAGTCTTGTCATGAGGAATTTCATGGCATTTTCATGAATTTGTAGGCTAAATAACTAGAAAGATAAAATAAAACCCCCACGTGGCTATCCTTTGTCATCTTTCTGGAGGAAAGATGCTATGGATATCCTAGATATAAAGAAATTAGCAATAATTTCGGTTCTTGGGCTAATAATCTGGGGGGGAAAAATCAGTAAAAAGGAAAAAGGCATGCCATCTCTCTTTTCTTTTCTTTTTCTTTTTAAACATTTATTTATTTTTGAGAGAGAGAGACAGACAGAGCAAGTGGGGAGGGGCAGAGAGAGTTGGAGGCACAGAATCCGAAGCAGGCTCCAGGCTCTGAGCTGTCAGCGCAAAGCCCGCCGACGCGGGGTTGGAACCCACGAAGCAGAAGATCATGACCTGAGCTGAGGTCGGACAGATGCTCAACCGACTGAACCACCTGGGCGCCCTTGTCACCTCCCTTAGAACTTCCTTCTCACTGCCAGTCCTTTTACTACAATACCTGCACCCCTGAGTTTATTTGGACTCATCTCTCAATTGGCTAGGTGTTGTGGTCAAGCTGTTTGCTCAAGAAGGTTGTGTGGTGTTGTATCTCCTGAGCGCCTCTGTGTCTGTGATGGTTTTACCCATTGCCTTTCTGTCTGAACATTTTGGCTGCGTGGAAGGTACTTGGGATACACACCTTCTTTCTTCAAGATTTCCAGGTATTGCCCCCTGGTCTTCGACACATCCCTGTTGCCGTTGACACATCTGAGGTGAGCCCAACCTTTTCTCTTCCTATAGGTTTCTTTCTGCCTGGATAAATGGAGAATGATACCCTTGGAAGTTCAGAAGCTTGGGCTAGGACTTGGAGGTCGCATTCTGTATCAAATTTTGCCAAAATATTATGTCTATACTCTTTAAATCTGCAATTTCATACCTATTTTCATTTCTAGGAGGTCCTGGTGGGTTCATCTTTGAATATAGCCTCTGCTTCTTACGTGCACATCTAGGACATAAAGTTTTGGTTTCCTTTTTAAGTCTTCTTTTATTTCGAACATCTATTGGTTTTCTCTCTTGGTTTTAGATGCTTTGTTCTGCATCCATTGAGATCGTTTCAAGCTTTTTCCTAGGCTAGGAATTAGATATTTTATCAGTGTCTGTTCTGTTCTTTAGTGTTTCATTCATTGCTATTGATACTCTCTCGGTCCTCAGTTTTCATTCCTTATTTCTATAATCTTTTCCTTCATCTCATTGTATCGTATCACCCTCTCATTCTTAAGCTCTTTTTTTAATCTCATGCACAAATTCGACATTCTACATCTGTGCCCACTCTGCTTTACTCTGGTTACCACACAGAAGCCGGGAGCATCCTGGCCAGGAAATGACCAGTCGACAGTACAACTTTCTCTGCCCAGACCCTCCAGGTCTTTCCACCTCACTCACATTTAAAGCCCAAGTTCCTTGCAAGGTCCCTGCCTCCAGCCTCGCTGGCCTCCTCAGTGCCTTGAACATACCAGGTGAGCTCGACCTTATGGCCTTTGGGCTTATCGTTCACTCTGTCTGAGATGCTCTTTCCTCAGATGACACTTTGCTTACTCTCCTACCTACGTCAGCTTATTCAAATGGTACTTTCTCAAAGAGGGTTTCCTAGGCCACCCGCTCGGAACCCCAATTCCTTTCCCCAACACGTTATCCCCTAGTCTTGATTTTTTCCCATAGTTCTTATCATTTATATCCTATATATATTTTTTGCGTATATATTTTATTATATCAGCCCCCCTCCCCCTCCTCAACTAGAATGTAAACTCCATCCAGCAAAGATTTCTGGTTTGTTCACTGTGATATCCCAGCTCCTAGAACAGGCACTGACCCTTAGGAAGCATTCAGTAAATACTTGCTGAATGAGTGCATGGGCTGAGGAGAGTAATTTTGTCTTCCTGGGAGGATTCCTTACATCGATGCCCATTCTTTCTTTAATGGTTGGCATCACATGCCTTGTCTCATTTGGCAGCAAAGGTCATACACCGAGGCATCAGGAGGTACTAAAATCCTTCAGGGCGTTGTAAGTTAAATCCCCCAGATTCGATGTTTTCAAAAGGCTCCTGATATCCTCAAATGGTTTTGAAAACTGGAATTTTACAGTTTTCAAGCCTATCCTATTTTGTTGTCAATCGAGGAGGCAATGAGAAACTAAACAATAACATCCGTTACTGCCTTTTCTCATAGTGGGTCTCAGCGCAGGGCTCTTCTGTCTCGTGTCCCTAATCCTCACCCCAAGCCCAGCACAGAATTTGCGGAGCCCGGTGCAAAAGGAAAACGTGGGGCCCCTTGTGTAAAGTGCAGGAATAAAGTCCCATTAAAGGGACCAAAATATAAAGCCTTTTCCCTTATTTCACACCCTCTCTCTCACCTTGGTGTAGTGTTTTCCTTTGCTAGTTAATGTCCCAAGTGAAATTTTATAGTATTAACATGAATTGGACCTTTCATGTTCATATTGTGCAGTGCCCGTTTTAAATGCAAGTAGGAGACAATCAAATTTGAGGTAGAATCACCAAAGTTACACAATTTATATCTCGTAGGTCGTAGACACATATGTATTTCATTCTTTAAAGAAGAGCGGGAATTCTGCACACAACTAACTCAGCTGTTTTTTCTTTTGCTTCGTGATGCATGCACGTCCCAGCGCTCTCTGTCTTTGGCTTGTTGACGGAGGGAAGGAGGAAATGGGTCGTCCTACCTTTCCCTTTGTTTGATGTCATCATGTTCAGTACACGGTTGGCTAACACAGGTAACAGGAGTCGGAAAGGATGAGATAGGGTTCCTTGGCTGATTGTTTTCCAGAAGACCATTCACCGTTGCCGTCTTTCCGCACTTGAAGTGAGTGTTCCGATCTGAATGGAGACTGACCTCTCAGCACCCCTGGTTATTCGGTGGTGGGTGTAACACCCTTACCTTGCCATCGCCTGGAGTCTCCGTGAGCTCCCAGCATGAACCTTGGTCCCCTGGAGTTCTGTACTCATGGAGCCCTGCGAACACCACATGCAAAGGAATGGCATTACCATTCTGCGTCTGTCTCCTCTGCTCACACACATGCTCCACTCTCCCAGTGGATGTCACCTGTAAAACACAAGTTCAGAGATAAAATTATTAAAGACATCAGTGTGATGCGATCAAAGCATCACACCAAATGGAGGGCCCTTCTGAGCCCGGGCCCTGTGTAATTGCACAGGCCGCGTGCCCTCGAAGCAGCCCTGTTCTCACCTCCTTACAAGCGGAGCGTATTACTACCAGTCCCGGATGAGACTGCTGAAACCCGGAGACAGAAAATCCTGTGCCCAAGGTCACTCTGCCTCTGGCGGAGCTGGAATTCAAACCCTGGCTGTGTCTGATCAGGCCGCCCATGTGGCCCGTGTGACATAGCAGACTAGCCACTGGGTAGAGAGAGGTAAGACATCAGGAGTCTTGACCCATTTCTAAGTAACTGTGTAACCTTGGGCAGGTTTGCCTCAGGACTTCGTTTTCCCTTACATATGCGTGAAACTAATGCCTATGTTTTCGTACGTGTTCTAGTGTTGCCTACACCGTAGTTCCCATGGCCCCTTCTCTCCTTGCACCAAGAACTGGAGACACCCACTGAGACGTGTGTTGGGTGACAATGTCACCCTTTTTGGTGGCAGCAAATGCGCTAATGGCTGTGCACTTTGCATGCCTTCTTTGGCCTGTCCCACAGATGATGGCGGAGATGTCTGGGGAGAATGAGAGAGAAGTTGTTTTCCGGGAGCGTGCCAGGGAGTAATTAGAGTTGTAAGGTGAAACAAAGGGTGGGGGGCAAACATAGGCTTTGTAAACCCTGCAAAAATTCTCTGATCCACCCCCCCCCCCCACACACACACACCACAAATTTGTAAAATTCTTTTTCTACGGAAACCATAGGAATGCTAGTCCTTGAGAATGATTCCACAGGGTGAGTGAATTATACCTTAAAGGCGTGATATGTTGGGGCACCTGGGTGGCTCAGTTGGTTAAGCATCCGACTTTGGCTCAGGTCAAGATCTCACTGCTCGTGGGTTTCAGCCCCACATCAGGTTCTGTGCTGACAGCTCGGAGCCCGGAGCCTGCTTCGGATTCTGTGTCTCCCTCTCTCTCTGCCCCTCCCCCACTCATGCTCTGTGTCTCTCAAAAATAAATAAACATTAAAACATTTTTTAATAAATAAAACATTTTTAATAAATAAAACATTTTTTAAATAAATAAACATTAAAACTGAGCCACCCAGGCGCCCCTAAAAAAATTTTTAAATAAAGACGTGATATGTGGATTTGGGTACACCGTGCTCCCCTGGCCAGCCAAGGATGAGCTCACCAGGCCAAGGTTAGGATGCTGTTCACCTAGCAGATCGTCTCATAAGAA
Source organism: Panthera onca (assembly GCF_046562875.1). Taxonomy (NCBI): domain Eukaryota; kingdom Metazoa; phylum Chordata; class Mammalia; order Carnivora; family Felidae; genus Panthera; species Panthera onca. The sequence continues at coordinate 16,377,361 of NC_138349.1, forward strand.
GTCCAGCTAACAAAGGGTAAGCTATCAAGGGAAGACTGTTCTGTACAAAGAAGGCAAAATGCAACGTCATTTCTATTGTGCCAAGTTTGAAGGAAATGCCAAAGAAGTCAATGTACATCAAGAGCATCTTGACTCAAAAAAATGTGTGTGTGTGTGTGTGTGTGTGTGTGTGTGGTTGGGACGGGGAAGGAAAGGCTCTTTCACCACCTCTGTGGAAGGGAAGGCCCGACAAAGCTTTGGATTCTGACAAATCTCTTCCCTCATGTGTGAGGCTGTAATAACATTATCTCATCCAGTTGTTACAAGGATTAAATGAGGTGATAGAATGGTGGCTGACGCATTACGAACATTCTGTAAATGGCGACAAAAGTGGTATCGAGGGCTAGTTACTAACGGGACTCGGGACTCGGTAAGACGACTGCCTGGTTACATTTCTTTTCAGCTTGCTTTCTCTCCAAGGTGAATTATGGCTTTGCATCTTTCACGCAACTGCTAGGTTGACTTACCTATGAGACCGAATTTACTTTTATTGTATTTCAGTGAGATTTTTTAAATCAGTCTATTTGATTATCAAACTGAAAAAAATAAAATGAATACTTACTTTGACTTACTATGATAAGCTAGGGCCATTTATTCTTAATATTCATCAAATATTGCATTCCTACTTTGCTCCTGTCACTACGTGAATACAGATACTCACAGGTGACCCCTTCCCTCAGAAAGCCCAGAGCCTTTTGCAAAAATAGACATGTAAATCCTTCACTGCAATGTAGTCAAGCTCAGGACGCTGGCAGCACTAAATACCAGAAAAAAGAGAACGTTCCTAGGGAAGCCATTGGATTTCTAGATGATCTAGCATCTGGATTGTTCTTGCCCACTCATTGTATTTCTACCTAGAAACTATTAAGGAAAGAAGATAAAGCTAAAAACAAACTGCCTTTTTTTTTTTTTTTGAGGGGTCTTTTCCCAAGTAATTCAGACCTATTTCTGTATTTCTTGTGAACTTCTCACATGCCTCCATTAGGCTAAACTCCTCCGCGAAACGCTTTTACTATCAAGAGATCCTGTGAATTCTGGTAATAGGTTCTAGGACACACGTAGGAAAATGGCTTGTTTTATGCTCTCTCTGCAGTTTATATCTTTAGTGGATTATTTATAGGGAGCTTTATACCTTAGTAGTTTTTCTTAAGCTGCAAACTATTGCTCAGATCCAAATTCAACATTGGCTTCTGAGGACAGTGGGGGGAATTTTGCATACAAATGTGAAATAATTCGACTTGAAGAATTCATGGAAAAGAACTTTGCTGGGCCTCGAGTCAGTGAGATTCATATGGAAAAAATCCTAGGAATTCTCTGTTGAGGACATGAGAGTAAGATCAAGAGGGCCTGGACATTTAGGAATTTGTCTCGGGCCATAAGAAACTCTGGAATCCTCACTTGCAATAAATTTCCATTAAGTTCGCAGTGAATGTCCGGATGATTGTTATTTTAGCTAACCAAGAGGCATTGCTTTTTATTTTTTATTTATTTTTTTAAAGTTTACTTTATTTATTTATTTTGAGAGAGAGAGCACGGGGGGTTGGGGAGGTAGGGGGAGACAGAGAGAGGATCCCAAGTAGGCTCCTCACTGTCAGTGCAGAGCCTAATGCGGGCCTCGAACTCACAAACCACAAGATCATGACATGAGCTGAAATTAAGAGTCTGATGGTTAACTAACTGCACTGTTGCTATTTATTTAGTTTTTAATGTTTATTTATTTTTGAGAGAAAGAGAGAGACAGAGCTCCAGGGGGAGGGGGGTGGGCAGAGAGAGAGGGAGACACGGAATCCGAAGCAGGCTCCAGGCTCCGAGCTGTCAGCACAGAGCCCGACGCGGGGCTCGAACTCACGAACCGTGAGATCGTGACCTGAGCCGAAGTCGGACGCTTAACCAACTGGGCTGTTGCTTTTTAGATGTGGCAGCATGGTGTGTAGCTGTGTTTGTGCATCTCACATTCGCCTGCTTTACAGGCCAGCGTGCTAGGGCAGTGATTCTTGGTCACTTAGAGAACTGGCTATAGCTCCAGCCTCCTCTGCAGAGAATCTGAATCATCAGATCTTGGGTGGGGACCAAGATGTCTTGGTGTTTACATTCAAAGCACCCCTAGTATTTCTATCCCCGGAGGCCTGCAGGGTGTACCCTTGGGAAGGGAGAAAAATGTGAAACCCTACTTGCCTTCATGGAGCTCACAGCCTACATGGCTGTGACATGAAGCCATGGACATGAAGCCATCACTACAATCCCATATGGTCCGAGTTACTTAAAATGCTGTGTGTGAGATGTACATGGCTACCGTTTCCTTCTATTTATCAGGGAAATATTTTTTTAGTATAGTTTGTTGTCTGATTGGCTTCCATACAACACCCAGTGCTCATCCCAACAGGTGCCCTCCTCAATGCCCATCGCCCACTTTCCCCTCTCCTTCACCCCCCATCAACCCTCAGTTTGTCCCCTGTATTTAGGAGTCTCTTATGGTTTGCCTCCCTCCCTCTCTGTTTGTAACTTTTCTCCTTCCCCTCCCCCATGGTCTTCTGTTAAGTTTCTCAAGATCCACATAGGAGTGAAAACATATGGTATCTGTCTTTCTCTGTATGGTTTATTTCACTTAGGATGACACTCTCCAGTTCCATCCACGTTGCTACAAAAGGCCATTATTTCATTCTTTCTCATTGCCACGTAGTATTCCGTTGTGTATATAAACCACAGTTTCTTTATCCATTCATCAGTTGATGGACATTTAGGCTCTTTCCATCATTTGGCTATTGTTGAAAGTGCTGCTATAAACACTGGGGTACAAGTGCCCCTGTGCATCAGCACTCCTGTATCCCTTGGGTAAATTCCTAGCAGTGCTATTGCTGGCTCATAGGGTAGATCTGTTTTTAATTTTTTGAAGAAACTCCACACTGTTTTCCCGAGCGGCTGCACCAGTTTCCTTCCCACCAACAGTGCAAGAGGGTTCCCGTTTCTCCACATCCTCTCCGGCATCTATAGTCTCCTGATTTGTTCATTTTAGCCACTCTGACCGATGTGAGGTGGTATCTCAGTGTGGCTTTGATTTGTATTTCTATCGGGGAAATATTTAAATAAACTAGTAAACATAGACATTCCCTGGATATGCATACACCCACACACCTAATTTGGAGGAAGGGGGCAATATTGTTGGAAACAGACCGCAGCAGACTTTGAGATGAAGCGAAAGTGTTCTGAACTTAATTTGGAAAGAAACAGGTAGCTCAGGTTTGAGACTGTAACCACATCAATTCTAGGGTCCAGCCTCCTTAGTGCAGCATTCAGAGCCTTCTCTGAACTACCATCCCAGCCCTAGCTTGAGCCTTTTCTTGTTCTCCATGAGCAGTGAGCTACTTGACGTCTTCTTGCTCCCCGCTACCTCTGCCTGGAATGAATGATCTTACCCCCTTTCTTCCCTTGGCAGCTTTTGCTTGCCTTCTCACTCTTTCTGGAAGCTTCTCCCGGCTCCCAGTTGGTGCTCAGCACTGCCTGGAAGCCGTTGCACCCTACTTCCATCTTTAACACCTTCCTTATTTTATTGAGAATATTAGTGTGTGTGCATTTCCTCCACTAGATGTTAAGCAACCCCAGAGCAGTGGTCTCTCTCCTCTTGTGTTTGACCTGCCAGCCCCATTGTACCTGGCACACAGGCGGTGCTCCATAAATGTCTGTAGTGAGGTTGATCGATGTCAACATCAAACAGAAAGCAAATAAGGAACTCCATCTTGAGTTTTCTTTCAGCTGGATTCTGCTAGAAAGGATTCTGCACACTCTTGTGCCAGTGGGTCCTGATGTGTTGAGGGATGTGCGATCCCTAGAAGCCTGGGGTCCAGGAGTCACAGAGGGGTCCTGAAATTCCCGCTGTACAGGTGCCCAAGCAATAGACAATCGGTGGCTCTGTTGAAGAGAGAGGACAACGAGGAAGAGGGCTCCGCCAGGTTGTCTGTTTTCTGGTTGCAACATTTCCCTTTCGATTGGCGTGGCTTCTATTGAAATGATGCACTCTTGTATTTTTGCCAAGAGTGGCTGTGTGCTAGCATGGCTTTTCTCGCCCACAAAATGGTTGCTGTCCTTTGGTCGCTTGTAGACAACGCTCGCTTCATTTTGTGAGTGAATGAAAAAGGACGACAGCACTGAGTCAGTTTGGGTGAATAAAACAACAAATAAAACCTTGGGTTGGTGTCAGTTATTAGGAAGTCTTATCTCATTTGAGTGGAATGAGATTGAGATAAGTTCTATGGAAATCAGCTCTAAAAATAAGAATAAAAGGGCCTGCCATCTTGTGAACCTTACATTTTTCATAGTTTTCTTGCATTTTATTTTGCCGCACCGCTTGTAGCTTTTACTGGTAAAGGAGAAAATATCCAGGCTTTGGTTCTGTTCTCTAAGCTCTTAACCAGTCAGCCAGAGGCAAGGAGACAAAAACAATTTAGTTTTACTCTCCCACATTCCAAAAATAACTTTAGTAATACCCTCTTTGGTTATCTTAAAAGTACCCAGTGGATGCTTTTATCCTAAAGTAGCAGTGCCTGATTGTTGGGAGGAACTTATGACTGCTATTTAGCAACTAAATGCCCGGTGACTCATTCACTTTGTGGTGCAGGAAAATTCTTTCCATGGAAAACACAGGAGGGAGGGAATCTCTCTGAACCACTATGTAGTATTTTCCTTTAGGAAAGGCTTCTCTGAAAATGAATAGGCACCAACTGTCACTCTGTTAGCTTAGTCTCTAAAGCTGCCAGAGAGCCTTTCTAAATCAGGTTTTCTGTGCACTTTATCCACCGAGGTATACAGGAAGGTTCAGAACTGTAATAGGGGCCAGTTTGGTTAATAAATCTCAGGATTAAAAATGGTCATCCCGAGTAAGAGAGAAGTTGAACTAATTACATTTACAATACCGGGAACATTGAGGTAGGATTGGATTTGGACTAGAAACCCAGTGGTGTTTTTCTGTCTCATTCCAATCAGGAGAGAGGGACAGAGTGAGCGGCAGAAGGAAGGAGAAGGATGAGAGAGCCCTGTTCCCTCAGCTTTGAGCTGAATAACATGAAAGCCTCGGAGAGAAGTGCCTCCGTGCCTATGCAGCAAAAATACAATAAAATAAATTCACCTGCTAGGCTCACAGCACCAAACTAACTCCACTTCTCTGAGGTTAATTTTGCTTGTCAGCGTCTCTTTACGAGCTCTGGGGGTGACTGGGGGGAGAGGGGCAGGAGCAGACAGGTGAAGTTTTAGTGCATGAAAACTGGGGACTATCAACGACTCCTTCCCTGCTCCCTGCACCGCTCTTGAGCCCCGCCCATCTCCCTGGACTTGCGGGGCGTTGCTCTAATGCTTGGCTCCTGTGTATGAATGGAGGTTGGTAAAGCTGCTTCAAGGAGCACTTAGACTCCAGCTGGCTGCTGACTTAGGAAAAACATGACCCGTGGGGCTGCAGCGGGGGCAGGGAGCAGTGGGAGCAAAGTACGTTTTGTAGAAAAGACGATTCAGGGGTTGGAGGGGACTTAGCCCTTCCCGGCTGAGACACTCAAGCTATTAATAGTAAAACCCTGAGTCACAGATGTAGGAATGTCACAGCTGCTCGAGATCTGCTACTGTTACCCATCAGAAAACCAGCAGGAAAGGGCCTCCCCACCCCACTAAACCTCACGTCGGCTATAAACAACCTCCCAGGCAGGTTGCTTGACTTCATTCCTTTCTGTTACCCTGGCTCTCTTAGACCCAACACGTTACAATATTTGCAGTAAATACAGTCTAATACTGGCTGTGCATTCCAGTTGGGAAAGATGTGTTGGCCATCTGCTGTTCTCCCCGAGTGGGGCTGCGTCTGCCTTTTTGTCTCTTGCTCGTCACGTTTCTCCCACATGGTGGAGATGTGTAACGTGGGGCCCGGGCTGGGGGTGGGGCCGGAGGATCTGGGTTCGGGAGACAGGTGCTGGATTGGGGTGGGCGTGGACTTTGGGAACCCAGAAGCCCCCTGCTCCTCGGAGACTGACCTGTGACCCCGTGGGTCAGAAATCCAAAGCCTTGTCAGCAGCCAGTGCGGCTGCGCGCCGGGCTCAGGGGCTTGAGGGGCGCGGGTGTGGCTGTTGGCCGCCGACTTTGCGGATAGTGTCCCTCCGGCTCGCATACACATATCCGAGGGGCTTGTCTAGAAAACGCTAATGAAGCAGAGAGAAGGTGGAAGTCGGAATCCTACCTAACTGGATAAGTCAGATTTTTGCTTCGATCCTGAATATGATCCTGGAAGGAACTGAATCCTGAAAGATCCTCTTCCCCGGCTGGCTCTCATTGTCTCGATCCCCTCCGGCTTCTGTCCCCCATTCAGGAAAACCAAGGAGGGGGGTGGGGGCGGGGAGCCGGGCTGGGGGGCGGCGGGGGCGGGGAGCGCCAGGGCCAATCTTCACTCATTATAGTTGAGCCTCCAAAGTTGAAGAAAATGAGCTTGGAGTCACTAGCATTATTTCTCGATTTTTCTCCTACGGTTAATTTTATTTATTCCGTGTGTCCGAACGAAGCCGGAATAAGAATAGGGAGCAGCGGTGATAGGCAACTAATGAGCTAACAATTGACTAGTTTTATTGAAACAGTCCCTTGGCCGTTCCTCGGCCCCCCTCTTCTGGCAATGATTTATCAGGCTCCGGGAAGGGAGCGTTTTGTTGCCCGTTCTCCCGGGCCTGGGCGCGAGGAATGCAAAGTGGTGTCAGTGACCAGAGATTAGGACAGTGGAATTTTGCATTTGTTACGGCAGCAGCTGCTGTAGCGAGAGGTTTCGGCTCAAGGGCAGAGTCCCCGAGCTGGGCGCGGCCGCCACTCGGCGGCGATCGCGGGGCGGGCGCGGGAGCTCGGCCCCCCCGGGATGGGGGCGGGATTTTAGAAAGAAGCCCCAGACCCCGCGAGTGGATGCGGGGGGCTTTTCCTCGCAGCGTCTGCACCGCGGATCTGTCCGCCCAGGAGCGCTCCCGCTCCCAGACTTTACTGCTGTTTCTTTCGGCGCTGCTCGCCAGAGGACCCGGTTGCCATGGTGAAGGAGAAAGGTAATTATAAATATCGATCCCTGTGCATGGTTGCAGGAGTTGCATTGGTGCTGCGGGGCTCGGCCACCTCATGGGGGACGATCAGTCGAAAGCCAGGCAGACATATTCTTGGGGCGAGACCCTCTGTATCGTGAAGTCATTAAGAACCTTTAATTTAGCCGCCGGCGTCTGAAGCGCATCCTATTTCTGGAGTGTTTTGTACAGCTGAGCTCCTTAATGTGTGTCTCTTTTGATTTGGAATTGCATCTTGAATGTTTCGCTGTGTTTGAGAGTTGCCTTCCTGCCCCCCCCCCCTCAGCCTAGCGAGCCTTCATTCTCTTCCTCACCACCCGCCCCCCTCAAATCAATAAGTTACTGACGATGTGTAACGAAGGGGTCCTTTTGCCAGATTTGTGCCGTGTTGGGACATGACCCAGCCTAGCTGGGACCGGCTGAGCAGAGAAGCGGGCTGTTTGGAGGGTCTCAGGTGTGCTGTTTTAATCCCCTGGCATTCCCACGGTATCCCTGACCACCCCTCCAGACACCTTTGTGAAGGATGCGCTCTCAAAGGTGGCAAATCAGGTGGCGAGGAGAATGTCAAAAGGGAGAAGGCGGGGCACTCCGCGCAGGTGTGCGTTATTTTTTGAACTGGGTGTGGTCCTGAATTGTAAATTTTTCAGAATTGAATTCTAGTTTAAATTATTAGCGTATCTGAAAAATGTAAAAAGAACACAGCAATCCTTGGTTTTAATGATCCAACTAATACATAAAATATATCTTAAGAAAGTGAAATGCTACCAGAGAATAGAGAGCGAAAAGTGGAAGCGTCTTGCCCCTACCCTGTCCACCTCAATTCCCCCTTATCATTCGTCAATATTGTGTATCCTTCTAGAGAGGTTAAGAGAGAGAGAGGGAGAGAGATAGTCAGAAGGAGTATAAAAACGGGACCATTCTGTCGTTTTTCTGTGACTTGATTTTTTTTCCCCCTCTTAATAATATGTCTTAGGGACCTTAAACACATGATTTTAAAATGTGAGTAACCACCCTTTAATTTTGCTCTTTGGTAAGCTTGGATTTATTCTGCCACGCTTTCTTGCTGTGGGACATGACTTTCTCCATCAACACGGATGTCTGTTCTTTTGGGGCTTCCTTGAACCATTTCAATGATGTATCTGCATCCGTTTTCACTGAGAGCCCCTACACGGAGTAACTTTGAGGTAAACACGCCAAACGCAAATGGATTCTTGTTGCTAGAAACTCAGTTTGGTTTTGTTATATTAACGGATGGCTGGAGAAATGGGGTCATGACAGCTAACCGTGCTAAGGCTGCACCTTGGGACAAAGAGAAACGTGGTTTTGCTCTATCCATTCTGCTCCTGTGTGTCTTTAATAATCCCTTGAATTAGCTTTGGTCTTTCACTGAGGAGGTGGTAATCGAGTGAAATGTTTTGGTGTGAATAAAGATGCTTCTAATGATGTTCCCTCTCTTTGGGGGATGTTTTCAGGAACTTTCAGAGCAGCATATACAGATGCTGACATTTCATAAAGGCCAGGGTTCTCCGTTTGTACCTTCCACCCGACTAGAATAACCCCAGCCCTGATCTCTGTTGCTCATGGATTGGAGTTTGTTTCCCCAATATAAGTAATTTGTGGGTGATGGGAAAGGGGATTACAAAAGCCGCTTCTTTTTTTTTTTTTTTAATTTTTTTTTCAACGTTTTTAATTTATTTTTGGGACAGAGAGAGACAGAGCATGAACGGGGGAGGGGCAAAGAGAGAGGGAGACACAGAATCGGAAACAGGCTCCAGGCTCCGAGCCATCAGCCCAGAGCCTGACGCGGGGCTCGAACTCACGGACCGCGAGATCGTGACCTGGCTGAAGTCGGACGCTTAACCGACTGCGCCACCCAGGCACCCCCAAAAGCCGCTTCTTGATTCCATTCCCACGGAGCCCAGGAAAGCCCCAGACCTGCTCTAAACCACGGATCAGGGATCCCCAAAGAGCAACTCCTTTTCCGAGTCATTGCAGGTGTCCCCAAACTCAGATTGATCGGCTGGGCTCACGCTCACTTTACAAGTGAGTAGCCACTTTCTAATTGGAACGTGGGGATGGGCCACTGAGAGGTCACATACGAGTACTATCTTTGCCCTTCGCCACCGATTAAAGGCCGTTCCTTTTTTATTTTGAGGTCTGTGCCAGTCCGTGCTGCCACCTCCCAGCTCTCCGAATGCACCAACCTCAGCCAACAACGGAGGAAGGCAGGATGTGGGGCAGGTACACGAGAGATTCTGTGGAAAGAAGGCTACCACCGTAGCTTTTAAAGTGAGCCGGGCACAGGGGAGCATGTGGTCCAGGCATCCATCCTGGAGAGGAGAAAACGGGGGTTCAGAAAGGGTCAGGAAATTGTTCAAGGTCACACAGCGGGTGGTTGGACCAAGGGTTCATCCTCTGCGTTCCATCAGATGGCGTGCGTGGAGCGGTGACTGCACTTAGGACAGTGTGTGGACGTCCGCTGGCTCTCTCGCTAGATGGTGAGCCCCTCTGAAGCAGCACCGCGTCTCCATCTGTAATTTTCTCGTGCACAGCTTACCTAGTATCTGCCCATCCTAGATTCTCAACAGTTGAAACAGACTGGCTTGTGCTCAGAGGTGGGACCCGAACCTTTGTCTTCTCCATCCCCGGACTCTTCTAGTCCTCTCCGTTTCCTCTTGCTCCCAGAGACGCCTCGCATCTTCCTCCCAGAGCTGACGCAGGTCTCCCCTGAGCGGGTTTAGTTCGTGGCACGTCCGTCCTGAGGAACGCGGGGGCCCTTGTGAAGGAGGGATAATGGATGCTGCGTTGTGCTCACCACGTAGGATGGCTTAGCTCGCATTGGTTCGAGCCCTTATTTTCTCTCCTGGGCAAAGTTTGCATGTATCTGGTTTGGGGTTGACCCTGACGGGAGAGAAAGGTTGCTTGCAGATAATACCTCTCCTAGTGTGGAATAGCATTTGCTGATACATTTGGACCCTCGCTATCTTTTCTTCTGCTAACCGGTCGCCCGTCCACTTCCAGTTGTAGACGCTTATTGATCCCGGAATCTTGATGAAATGGTTATTTCTCTGATGTGTTCAAGGACGTCTTACCCTTGCTGCATCCTGTGACAGATGAGCAGGAGAGAGTTTGGCGGGTTTATCAGTCAATATGTGCCTTCCTGAATACGCTCTCATCGACCTAAACTCCAGAGGCCCACTCTCCTCATTTAAAAGCTCTAATTGTCTAGCTTCTGTGTGTGTTCTAGTGCCCGCTTTAAAAGTACGAAAGGGATTTATGGTTTTTGTCAGAGAAAACAAGAATACACCCTAGAGACTGAGTTATGTGAACACTCATCTGATTTAAATAATAAGGGAGGCTTACGGTTTGGAAACCATGTGAGAGAATAAGAATTTAGCAGTGAGGGAGACACATCAAGGTAAATAGAGTTTTACATTTGGGCACACCCTTTTTTGTTTGGTTTCTGAGACTGTTGGGTGGCTCAACCTGCTCTTAAGGTAGAGTGGGACCCAGGGAAACTCCTTTTAGTCCACCCTCGAGGGAGATATGTGTACTCTCCACCTGACATTCAGGTGAACGGGAGACACACACACACACACACACACACACACACACACAGCACACACAGTTTAGAACCTGCCAGAGATCACTTAGCTGGAACGTAGAGAAGCTTGTTTCTTGTTTCTTGGTAGCTTCTGAGAACAGTGGTGTTTGTGTCTCCCATGTGTCCTACAGACTGGCACCAAAGTAATCCTCTCAGGGCACCGATGTCCTCATATTTCCGGCTCAAAAACCTAAATGAGTGACAAGGTAAGATTCAGAGCTTCCTACCGATCATTGAGGATTCCTCCAGTCCTTAAATTACCTCCTCCACACCCCTGACCAAGCCCATCTTGTTTTATTATTTTTAATGTTATTATATCCACTGGTTATTGAACACATACTAAATGGCAGGCTTTGTGTTGAGAGCTTTAAATACATGGTCTCTAATCTCTCAACCGTCAAGGTCAGTGGTATTCCTCCCCTTTAATATATGAGGAAGGGAAGGCTCGCAGGGGTTTAGAAACCTGCCAGAGATCACTTAGCTGGAACGCAGACAAGCTGATTTTCTACCCAGTCCTGTCTGGCTCCCAAACCTCTGCTAATTGTACTTCTGCTCCCCTTCTCCCCACATTGGTCCTATTTGAGTCATCATGGAGGCCATTTCCTCCCTCCAGCCTGTGTCACGCTGCCGCTTTGGCCCTTGCGGGAAATACCTGTATTCTCCTTTTCTGAATTTGTCAAAGACCTAACTCAAGTACAGCTTCCTTCTAATGCTTCTCAAGGGCCCATCCCTTCTGTAAATTCTTCTAGAATTACTCTGTACACCTAAGTAAACACACGGAAAATGAAACAACAGCTGAATCACCTGTGCGACTTAAGAAAGTGCTATCTCCTCGAGTATTTGTTGACTTCGTATACAGTCTTGTAAAAAACCTTTACAGGCGTCTAGTGTTGCTGCCTCTAGTGGTATCTGCCCCCCCACCCCTCCCCGAAACACACAGCCACTACCCACTCAGGTGCGTGCACACTGCCTGATGTAATTGAAATCCATTTCTGTTCCATCTCTGGGGAGGTCTGAGAACAGTAGATCTTTCTCTGTGGTGTAGCTATTCCTCATGTCCAAGTTGCCCCTCAGGCCTCGCTTTGGTGTTTAACAGCCTCTTTTCGGTTCAGTTTTCCAACTCGGCTTCCCAGATTAATGCTTAATGCCCCTCCCCTCCCCACTCCTGGGCTTGTCTAGCTTCTTCACTGTTTCCTTAACTTGAAAAGCCCCAAGCTTTTCACCAATGACAACGACACTTCCTAAACAAGGTCTAAGGAGAAGCTGTCTATTAAGGGAGACAACCTGATGTTACAGGTTTTGGAATAAATGGTCTTGATGGGTGACTTATGCACGCAGCTCGGTTTTGAACTTTGCGTCTTTGGAAGGAAGGAAGCTCCAGTCATATTCCACCTTAGAGGAAAAAAAATCCAAGTGTGAACTGCTCTTACTATGATCTAAATGAAAGTGCTACTCTCATCGGAGGTAGACTCTGCCCAGCCTACCTTCACTACAGTAGGGCTGTCCAGATACTGGGACTTCCAAAGCTACAGGAAAGAATTTCACATTAAAAAAATAATAAACCCATTTCCCTGTGCCATCTACTCACAGATGTCTAAAAGATGTTTACCCAGAAATTCAAGAAGACTTCATTTCTATAATTAGAGTTAAGGCTGCACATATAAGTAAATCTAAGAGGAGGAACACAGTGACTTAAATTTACCTGGAGCTCTTGAGAACAATTTTTGATGAGGGAGTGGACTTAAGAACATGGAGACAGTGAGCATCTACGCTGCAGCTTGAGCCAACCACTCCCAGACTTTGGGTGGCCCTGCCTCTTGCCTCTGTAATTACCCAGTCAGGTGGCTAGAAAGGATAAAACAGCTTGTACTCCATCACAAACACCTTCTTTTACAGAACAACAAATAGACTTTTCCAAATTCCCACAGCAACGGCCTCCTAAGGTAGACTCATCCGACCAAGATGAAAATCTCCTCTGATTCACTTGGAGGAGGGGACCCTCTGTGTGACATCATATTCACGGCCCTTGGGGGGCAAGAAGGAGAGTCCTGATATTGTCTCTAGTATGCCAAAGTCAAAATGCCGAGTGTTTTCCTGAGCCAGCATTAGAGAGCCAGAGAACTTTTCAGAAGGTTCAGTGATCGGTGAGTGGTGCAGATTTCTCCCATTGTGGTTGAGCCTGATCTGGGCACACCACAGTAGAAACCAGCCAGCTTCCTATTTCATTGTGTGTTGGCCTGATGGTGACTCATACTGAGAGGTATGTTTATCCCAAATTGGCAGGAGCTGTGTATTCAAGGGCAAATTTTGTTAACACTGGGGAGGGTGAATATTTGTATGCCTGACCTCTTTTCTTTGAAACATTGTATTTGTGTTCACATTGACATGATTAATGCTATTATGGCCCAGTGTGCCCTGGGGGGGCACAAGGAGCTAGTTTCTATGCCCTAATGCAATCCAACAGGCTGATTTGTTTGACTATTTGGACTTAACCGTGAAGATCCTGGCTTTCTTAATACTTCCGGCAAATTACTGCCTAGGGCAGTGGTCCACAAACATTAGCAGGCATCAGAACCACCCGGAGAGATCATGAAAACACGGATTTCTGCACCCCGCTCCCAGAGTTTTTGATTCAGTAGGTCTGGAGAACGGCTTGAGGTTTTGCAGTTCCCAGGCGGTATTGATGCTCTTGGTCCAGGGACCACACTTGGACATGGTCTAGCTAATCCACCGTTTCTGTGGGTAAAAGGATCAGCCCTTCAAGCAGATGATGCAACTTTCTCTTCAAACACAACAACGACAAAAAAGTCTTTGTGTGGGCCAAACGAAACACGTCTGTGGGCAGGACTCAGCCTCAGGGCCTCCAGGTTGTGGTCTGGGGTTTAAAACACCACTCACCAAATCTAACCACAGCAGGGATGCACACATCAGGACCCAGGACTCCTGCGCATATGCATAGCAATGACTAAAATAAAAGTCACGTGAAACGATACATTTACTCTATATCCTATCTTTTTTATTTACCTTTTTTCAAGTTTATCTCGAGAGAGAGCGCGCGAGCCAGTGTGCATGAGGAGCGGAGGGGCAGAGAAAGAGAGGAAGAATCCCAAGCAGACTCCACCCTGTCCGTGTAGAACCCAATGCCCGGCTGGACCTCACAACTGTGAGATCCTGACCTGAGCCAAAATCAAGACTTGGATGCTTACCCAGCTGAGCCACCCAGGCACCTTATTCTCTTCTAGTTTTAAAATACGCTGGTCATGATCCGTTGAACCGATTTCATGTTTCATTAGGTCAAAGTGAAGTTTGAAAACCTAAAGTTTTGTTGGATGAAGACAGAATAAGGTACTTTTCTGGGCACCCCATTCTATCTTGGATACCCCCATTTCTATCTTGGATACTCATACGATGGGTGTGCTTTGGTGAAGTTGGGTTTCTTCCCTTGCAGCTGGAAAAGTTTTGACAAAATAACTGTAGAATCTTTTAGTGATCGTTTTATCCTCAACAGACGTTGGCCAGAATTTGGTGTCCTCTTTTTGGGCGCTTGAAACAATTAAGACTTGACCCCGCTGCTAAATGCCAAGTAAAATGCTACTTGGCTCAAGTTTAGCAGCAAAGCCAAAGGAAACCCCTGTTTAGGCCTCATCAGCTTCTAAGCCTGGTATTTCTGGAACTGCTTTTTCATTTAGCCCTATGTTTCTACATCACCACTTCCTGTCACCTTGCTCACTGGGTTTCCTTGGTTTTGCATCTCAGCCAAGGAGAGAAGGGCAAGTTCAGGGCTGGCACAGCTTGTCAGGCATGGTCTCACCCACCATCAGTGCAGCCGCTCTTCTGCTTCGTCTGTGGGGCACCGTGTGCAATATACATAGCATTCGTGTTTGACATATCCGAGCGCTTCCAGAAATACTGAAGTTTGGGGGCTTTGGAGAGAAGTCACCCCTCACTCAGGAACATCTGAGAGCTGAGTTGTGATAGCAAGCCTTCAGCATAGCAGGAAAGTCGTGGTCCTTCTTCCGGTTCAGGACACTTCTGCCATCACTCCTGTCTCGAGTGAGAGGCACCCCTGCAGTGTGCAACAGGACTCTCAGTGAGCTGGGACTTTCGAAACAAGAGGCCAAGAGTGGCCTCTTGCCCTCGGAGGGAGCTGGTGTGACTGGAGACGCCCTCGGGGAAAGGCCACGCCGACCGCGAAAGCCACACGACCGCAGGGCGGCGGCGCTAATATTGTGGGTTTGCATAATAAGTGGGCAGAGAAGGCAGAGCCGAAACATGAATCAAGCCAACAAGGCCAGACAGAGAGCTGCAGCTTGCTAGTACAGAGGGAAGACGATACAAACTATTAGGTAGGGGGCCGGTACCGTGCAAGCCATCTGGGGGCATTTGGAGAGGTGGGAAGGCCCTTTTGTTACACAGCCTGTGCGTCGCTTCCCTCCAGGGCGCTGTTCTGATCCTCCTGTAGTGGAGCAGGACCCTCTGGCGTTGTGCAGCCCATAGGCGGTACATCTTATTTACCTGGAGGCGGCGCGCTGCCCAGGGGTGAATGCTGGCAAATAGTATCAGATGAACACGTCTCCGCTGCTTACTTCCCAGAGGACAGGGAGCCAAACTCTTAACCCTGCCGGAGATTCCATTTTTTTCTTCAGTGAACAACAGTACTGAGAATGCCCCCTTTTCTCTCCAGGTGGGGGAGGTTTGGTAAGCTATCTGATGAGTTTAAGCATTGGAAAGCCTTATTGCTGTGTCTGCAACAAAAAACCCGCTTAAAAAAATAATAATAGGGGCGCCTGGGTGGTTCAGTCAGTTAAGTGTCCGACTTTGGCTCAGGTCACGATCTCACAGTTTGTGAGTTCAAGCCCCACATCGGGCTCTGTGATGACAGCTCAGAGCTTGGAGCCTGCTTCGGATTTTGTGCCTCGGTCTCTCTCTGCCCCTCCCCTGCTCACAATCTGTCTCTCTCTCAAAAAAAGAAAAAAGAGAAAAAAAAAGAAATGTAGTGTTGAAGGCCAGAAAAACACCAAACGTTGAACACATCTGGCAGGAGGAGGAGTAGAGTGTTGCTGTCATGCATTGGAAACATATTTGGTTTTTTATGAATATAGGCGTATTTAGTCTCTTAAACTTTGATAAAGCAATAAAAACACTGGAGAAAAACCATTCGACCATCTCCACATTTTATTGTCAGGATTAATTTAAATGAGATGATATTTGCAAAGGCTTCAAACATGGATCTTGCAGTAGGTGCTCAATAAAGTGAATGAAGGTCAGTTGACCTGGAGAGGTTTTTTTTTTTTTTAAAGTAGCAGGGTAGGTACACAGTCCAGAGCGAAAGGGAATGGCCCAAGATCCCTTGCAGAGAAAATGAGAGTAACACGTGGGCGGTTAGAAGAATGAAATTTGCAATGGATGGAGGGCAGTGTCACACCGCCTTCGGATAGGATTTCCAGGGGAGACAAGGTTCAGAGCCTGAACTTCCAGCACGCTTCCCCGTGTATGTCCGTTTCTTTCTCATTTGTTGCTTGTGGTATAACTATCATGCCATTCGCCTTTGTGGCTTTGTAGAATTATCCCCTGAGCCTTCAGGATTTGAGAGGTTTCCGTGAGAAACAAGTTGTGTTTATGAGTGGGAGATTTGCAGCCAGACTGCCCGGGGTCACATCCCAGCTCTACCCTTTACTGATTATGTGACCCTGGACAAGGCATTTAGCTTCCCTGTGCCTCGATTTCCTCATCAGAAAATAAAGATATTGTAAGCACCAACTTCATAGGGCTATGGTGAGAATTGAATCCATTGATACGTGTGAAGCATTTACAACAATGCCTGGCACATGGCAAGAGCCCCGTGATGGTCTGTTCTTGCTATTACTGTTATCATACCTCTTGGGTGAGTAAAATCAGGGGCACCGCGTTCGTTGTGGTGGAGTTAAGTCATCAGATTGGTTTCAGGACTCAAGGTAAATAAACAGAACTGAGATAGATAAATTAAGGAACTAGGGAAGCCCCCCCCCCCCATTTCTGCTGGGCAATCTCTTTGCAGTTTGCCTCAAGCAGAGCAACACTATAAACCTTTGTCATACCAAGCTGCTCCAGGACCACACGAGTGGCTTCCTCTGGCCTCTTACCTTCTGTCCTGTGATAGAACTTCACCCAGGAATTCTTCAGCTGGGTTTGTGATGCCCACATGCCCTGGGCAAGCAAACTGACGACTCTACCCTGTCTCTCTGCCGTGGAATGAAATGAGGTATCTAATAATGACTTGGTTTCAGGACCCTGGGGACCCGGTAAAAGCAGTGGTTTTAAAGTTCTTCCGGATTCTTCCTGGAGGAAGTGGACCACCCGCCTGCAGGGGTCCTGCCGACTCTTCCACAGCCTCATGTCATGCCCTGGGGGCACTGTAGGGAGCATTTCCAAGGTTCTGGTGCCACCTCGGTTCTTCCTCAAAGGTCCGTTCGGTTGGCCATTGTGCTTTGCTGTGTGGTTCTCCGAAACTTAGCCAGACTTGATTTGAGACTCGTCCGTCAGTAAGCTCATCCCTTCAGCTTTGTTTTTTTTCTGAGCCTGAGACTTAAGCAAGCATCGTCTCTTATGTCATTAGTTGAGTGTATTGACATCACCAGAATTACCTAATGGATAGACACTGTCGTGAACCCAAGGTATTCAACTTGCTTGCAGTTTCCCCTGGAGGCTGTTGTGAAGAAAGAGAACGAGACTCATGTTCAATGAATGAATGGATTGAACACACATTTAGGGAGCATGGACCTTATGCCAGGACTGTGCGAGACCCTGGGGCCACAGTGGCAGTTGCCTTGTGGTGGAGAGCACAGAAAATACACAGGATGTTTAGATTATGAGAATAAAGCAAGGAAGGAGATAGGGTAAGTGGGGAAGCAGGGAGACTGTCTTTACGTAGATAGTTTGGGGAAAGCCCTCTGAGAGCTGTAAGCTGCTTTAGGATGAGACCAGAAGAAGGAAGCAGCTAGGGGACGAGCCTTTTGGGGACGAGATGTGGGCATCTGGAGATCCTGAAGCTGTGGGAACTGGAGCCTGGGAGCTGGAGACTCCTGGGGAGGCTGAAGAGGTGGGCAGGGCTCCGGGGCCACAGGGGGCATCCTGGGCAGTGTGGTGAAAGCACTTGGAGGGCTTGGTCAGTGGAACGATGTGCTCAGATTTTGTCCTAAACTATCATTGTGGTTGCTGTGCGACACAGGGATTGCACGAATGAGTCACGGACCCACAGTGAAGACACATTCCCCCTAACTGTTCAGTAAGCCCCCCAGACACCCTGCTTGGTGAGGGGATCGATCACTCATAGGCATATCTCATTGTTTCTAATTTTCTGACCCATCTCTGGTGCCGAGACTGGTGTTGACATCCCTCTGGGCAAGCGATGAGTGTGAAAATTCCCACATGAGTCATGAACTGGGTCTGATGGTATCTTGCTCATATTTTTTTTTTCTTTTCATGGGGTCTTTCCCAAGAGGGCAGCGGAGATGAAATGATAATGAGGGCTTTTTTTTTTTTTTTAGGGTGGGGATGCGCTGGGGAGTGGGGAGGATTTCGTGCCTCAATAAGGTCTGAGATGTGTAGAGGGTTTGGGTGGATCCTAGCTGCTTATGTATCTACAGTCGTTCCCTTTGATGGCTGAGCAAATGTGGAAAAGCTGAGACTAACACACACTAGTCAAACCTGCTGATTAACATCTACAGAGACAGAAAATGGATTGGTCGTTGCCAAGGACTGAACAGGGGCAGGATCTGGGAGTAACTGCTAAGGGGTATGAGGTTTCTTTTGGGGGTGATGAAAATGTTCCAAGATTAGATTGTGACGATGCTCACACAGCCCTGTGAATAATACCCCAAGCCGTCGAATCGTGCGCTTTAAACAGGTGACTTGTGTGAATTGTATGAAATGTGAATTTAATAAGGCACATCCTACTGTTTACAGCCCGATGGGATAAGCTGGAATGGATACACTGGAAGCCGTAAGGTTCCTTGGGTGAATTGACCATTCACTGGGTATCGCACAGCAGAAAAGCAAGTGTCATTGCCAATAGTCACAGAAGACAGCAGGACAGGAAATTCAGCATATTTGACTTCGAGGTGGAGTGCGTGGGTATTTACGACCAAGGCGCTTAAGGTGTGACCCATCATGTTGCTGCATTGAAACCCCATGGAAACAACGATGGCTTCCATTTCTTGAACACTCACGAGCCGTCAGGAAGAGTGCTGAGCACTTTACATACATTAACTCATGTATCCTCCCAAGTATCAAAAGTAGGATTTATCCTCATTTTACAGGAGGGGAGATTGAGGCTTCGGGAAGAAAGGTAACTTGTTTCGAGATCATATTGCTGAGAGGGGTGCGGCCGGGATTCACACCAAATCTCTCTGAGCAGAACCTGTGCGGTGACTGGCTCACCCACTGGGGTGACCTCTCCCCGCACGCCATCCTGTGAGGGCAGGGGGCTCCCAGTTTGCCTACACTGTGGGCTGAAAAACAGCCCTACCACAGCTCGTCAGAGATAAGCTAGACTATTCTCTGATTCTATCACTCCACTCAAGACCTCCACCCAGAGAGAATTAAGGAACTGTAAAGTTCCTTAACCTGCCCTCCAAGGAGGCACAGGGGCAAACGTCTTTCACTGTCCTGTATTCCACGATGCCGTTCACTCTGTGCTCCAGCTAAACCAGATTTCCAGATGTTCCCCCAAACACACCCTGTCCCACCCTTCGTTGTCTAAGATGCCTTCCTCTTCCTTCCCACTCATTTAAGTCCCTCCCTTCCTTTGACGCACAGCCATAGGAGTGCTTCCTTCTTGAAGCATTTTTCTGGTTTCTCTTTCCTCCTCTTAAAATTTTCTTCTGGCACACGATTTATTCGCTACCTTGTATTCGTATGCATTCATTCTCATGCATTTTCTCTCTCTCTCTGTCCCCACCCTCTTCCTTCCATCTCCCTCTAGCTACCCTACTAAGTAAGCTGTAAGGATCTAGGGTTTATAGGAATGTCAAGGGTTTAGAAACGTTGCCCCTTTCTCCTTCTGAAGCCTCTATTTCAGAAGATGGTCAGGCCTGACTTATCATGCCCCCAGCGTGCTCTGGGCTCTCCCCTCTTCAGGCCCGAAGGGCTCATGGCGCCCCTGCTCTCTGAACTGTCCTCCCCATCACCCTGTCACCTGCAGCCCACCCCCCAGTGTCAAATCACACTCTCTCCTCCCTAGCGGAACTTTCTCCACCCATTT
Source organism: Panthera onca (assembly GCF_046562875.1). NCBI lineage: Eukaryota > Metazoa > Chordata > Mammalia > Carnivora > Felidae > Panthera > Panthera onca. The sequence continues at coordinate 16,397,303 of NC_138349.1, forward strand.
GCCCCAGCCTAGTGCTTGCTCGTCTCTTCCAAAGTCCTTATATATTGTCTGTGCCCGTCCTATACCCTTCCATCTCCCAGGAAAGCCCCCGAGTGGTTTTCTCTCTGCTCTGATCGGCTCTCCAGGTAGGACTTGCTGCGGGCTGTGTACATGTCTGGGATCCCCGCCTTCAGAGGCAGGGATGGCTTGGCTAGTCTGTCTCTGGAGTCCCCACAGTGCCTGCACAACACAGCACACGCAGCAGCAATCACTGGGTCAACATTTGTTGACTCTGTTGATGAGAGATTATTTCCCGAGGATGCTAAGGTTGCATTTCGTTTTCATGGAGGCATATTTTTAATGTCTCTCTGTTCCCTGTCCCCCAGTCCTGCGTAGGACTTCAAACATATTTTTTCTTTCCCGGTGATAGACTTTGCGAAGTCTGTGCTCTCTTAAACTCCGGAAGAGAATCTCTTCTCACTACCCAGAGAGCAGTTCTAGCATTTGTAAAAATCGTGTCTGATTTTGCGTGTTGGACGCGGGGAACACGAACTATTTGCATTTGTCTCCCCCTCCCCGCCTCGCCGTGGGTGCAGACACCAGAGAGAACCAGGGCAAGGTGAGCTGCTGTGTTTGTTCACAAAGTGCGAGTGGGAGTGCCTTTTCAGAAAGGGTTCAAATTCTGATTTCGAGAATTTGGAATTTACCTGAACCAAAAGTCTCATCTTGCTGTTTACTAGGATTATAGCCTGGACACCGTGGTGTGCTGGTAAACGCTCTGGGAGGGGGGCAGGAGAAGGCCTGGATGTGTAAAGGCTGCCAATAACCACGGTGCAAATCCCCCCCCGCCGACTCTCCCCCCACGGCCTATCTCAAACTACAAGGTGAAGTCACCGGCCGCACAGTTGGGCGGGCAGTGCACAGGCGGCTCTCCACAGCAAAACCAGCTCCGGCTTCCCACTCGTGGGGCAAGTCCCTTACCGTCTCTGAAGGTCACTTTTCATAGCTGTAGAATGAGGCGAATTTGAAGTCAATGGGATCAAGGGAGATAATATACTTGGACCCCTTTTATAAATCGTGAAGTACGAATGCACATATCCGTCATTTTCATTAGTTTGTCTAAAATGCTATTTTTAACTAATCGGTCATTCCCGTAGTATCCTGAGCCGTGAGTAAAAGCAGCCAAAACAAAAGGCAAAGACAGCCGGGAGCTTCCTGTGCTGTTGTCAGACTTCAGTTTGTACCTCACAGGGATGCCTGGACCTACGTCTTGGTTCTTTCTATTCTAACCCCTCTAAGGTGTCTGGAGTTGGAATTGGGGGTGGAAGCCAATATTGGTATCGTGCCTAAGCTAATCCCTGTCCCGTGACCGTAGGCCCAGATGCTAATAGACCGTGATCCTGTCTCTAAACTCGTGTTCCCAGAATGGCTCCAGGGGGACCACGGTCTGTCCCAGTCTCTAGGTCAGCAAGGAGGTCACTCTCTAGCAGCCTGTAAAGATGTAGGGTTTTGCCAGCCCGGTTCCGACTGAAGCCACTGCCCACTGGTTTGACTTGATCCATTTCTTTTTTTTTTTTTCTTTTTTTAATGTCTTTAAATGTTTACTTATTTTGAGAGACAGAGAGATAGAAAGCAAGCAGGGAGGGGCAGAGAGAGGGAGACAGAGAATCCCAAGCAGGCTGTGCACTGTCAGTGCAGGGCCCGATGCGGGGCTGGAACTCACGAACCGTGAGATCATGGCCTGAGCCGAAATCAAGAGTTGGATGCTTAACCGACGGAGCCACCCACGCGCCCCCGACTCGATCCATTTCTAAATGGGCTTTCTGGGGAAGGGACAATGTGAGATTCCTGGCTGACCTTAAAAGGCTCTATCAAATTTCAGAAGGGATTTTTGTCATACGTGAGACATGCCTGCTCATGCAGGCTGGTGACAGTTTCTGCTGACGCGGACCTCTGTGTGCTAGGGTAGTACTGGAGGGGATGACGACATGTGGTCACCTGGGAGGCGAGACCTGTATTCTTAGCCCCCCTTTACCGTCTTGGGGGAAGAGAAGCACATGGCGGGAACGCAGGCCTGAGAGGCAGGGATCCGGCCTCCTGATCCAAAGTCCTTTCTAATTACTGTGAGGGAGGGGAGGCAGGACTCTAAGCAAATGACTGCACCCCAAAGTAAAATTACTGAGTGCGTCAAAGAGAGGCTAGCGGAGGTCACAGAAGGGTGTTGCCTCAGTGAGTTATCTCAGCCTAGAGGTGTGTCTGAGGACTCACTCTTTTAGGAGGCGGCGAGGGCACCAAGGTGACTTTTACGTCCCTTTCTGAGATTTGCCTTCCTCTACAGAAGGCAGGTGTAGCACATCCGGGCCAAAGCGTCATGTAATTTACAAGGAGGAAACTTCCTGGCTGAATCATCATAATCCTAGGACCTCTTTGCCTTGCGAGAATCAGATTAACTGGATTTGAGCCTGGGATGTTTCTATAAGCAGGAGCCCGGCTGACCGGTTGCTGACTGTGCCTTTTAGTTGAGAGGAATAGCAAAGACCTGTTGCGCCGAGTCAGAAAGGCTAACTGAGTGTGCGGACATCTTACAAGTGGAGGGTGACAGGTGGCAGGGAAGCCAGAACTCAGCCGTCCTACTGCCCGCCTGCCGGGAGTGTCAGTGCCAAGGCAGCCCTGCGTTTTGTGCCCACATAATAATCCTGATTAACGTGGTATAAAAAAAAATTAGGTCGTGGAAGCCAATTAAAGAGGAAGATCATTTTGAGCAGCTAATGGCAGGGTTACGGTATGTAGCTCCAAGGAACTACCACTTGGCACAGCAGGAAATTGACTTTTAGGTAAACTGCAAATTAAGCACTCTATGCACTTACGTAAACTCTTGAGTTTCTTGTTTCCTGGGCTCAATAGCAGTGCCCTTCTAGCACAAAGAAGGGGAGTAGGGGTGGAGAGAAGCCGGAGCATCTCTGTGATGTGTGTTTACCATTAAATGGGAACTAATGGGGTAGAAGCTCAGAAAATATTTTAGGTAATCCAACAGTCTCGGCAACGTAGACTCCTAGGAGAATAGGAAGCCCACCTTTAAGCGGCAACCAACCTTACCAGCAGAATATCATTCTGCGATTGCAGATCGAGATGAAGCCTAACAAGAGACCCTTTTCCAATCCAGGCCCGTGCTCAAGGCGGAGGCCACGGGGACGGCCATCCTGGTGGCAGGCTGCGTTTCCTCCCTGTATCACCCTCACCCTGTGAGTGTTCTTTTCCCATAAATTGCTGCAGCCTGGACTAATTTCCTTTTATATTTGAAGTGCTATTTCCCATCTGCTTATTTACTAGCAGGTGTTACCTTTGGGATTATGATGTAGCTGGGTGTTCACTGCCTGTGAGCTGTGTAATCAGAATTTAGCTAGTACGTTGCACTGGTCTCATTTCCTTCTGTGCTGGATACGGCTTTCCTGTGGAAATCCCCTGTGCAGTGCTCCAGAGCACGGGCTTTGGAGTCAGACTACTTCTTAGCTGTGTGATCTTGAACAAGGGATCCAGTTCAGCGGAGGTACCCTCCTCAGCACTATAGGAATAAGAAGACAGCACCCCCATAAGGCATCTGTGAGAATTATCTGTGATCACAAGGATAAATTAGTCCTCTTAATGCCCGGAACATAGTAAGTCCTCAATAAATAGTACCTGCTGTAATAATAGAGTGGAGTTATTTACTGAGATGCCGTGAATTCAGAACTCCGTAGCTTCATGTGGGAGATGCTCCAATAACGGTCTTGGGTGGCAACCATATTTTCCCTGATCCAGAAATTGAACTGAGAAGTCCAGAGATGGCAACCCGGATTATTTGATGCGTGAAGTGAGAAGTAACCAGAAATTTGGAGTAATTGACTGTTGAGCTTGCGGTTGCATAAGGCCAGGGTTGACGCATTGTGAGACAAAAGCAAAATAAGCACAAAACAAGAGAAAGTCAGATGCTGGGTGACAATACAGGTATTAAGTGCGGGAGGACGTGGGGGAGAATGGAATATTGGATCAACACAGACCAGAGTGACAGCTTCAGAGAAGAGCCAGCAGCTGGGCTCGGCCCCATGGGTCAGGTTGGATTTGGACAAGTGGGAAAAGAAGAAAGCGTTCTAGGTGAGGCACAGAGCCATGTGTGAAGGCTCTGGGGATGCTGAAGATCGTAGACCAGGGAGTGGTCAGAGGGCCCAACCAAAAGGGGATTGGCATATTTATATAAACAAGTAATAGAGTATCGTGTGCATTCTTTGCGGTTGGTTCAGAACCACTTTTCACAGTGCTGAGTACTCTGCAAATACTAAATAGCTTAGATATCTAAATAGCTAGTGGGGACCGTGTTATTGAAGATCTCTGAAGCTACTCAGAGCACTTTAGACTTGATGGATTGGGACTGAGAGAGCTATCGGAAGTATTTTGTTTTTACGTTAAGGAACTTTATTTTGTAGAACACTTTTCAATTTGTAGAAAATTTGGAAGTTAGTACAGAGAATTTCTGTATACCTGAAATTTCCCAGGTCAGTAACGTTTTACATTAATATAATCCTTGCATTGTAATTAACCAATATTGATGCATTATTAACTAAAGTCAATATTTTATCTGTATTTTCTTAGTTTTTCTCCAACGTCCTTTTTCTGTTCTGGGATCTCCACATTAGGTTTAGTTACCACATCATCTTAGGCTTCTTATGGCTGTGACAAGAGGACTTTCTTCCTTGTCTTTGGTGATTTGGACAATTTTGAAGAGTACTGGTCAGGTCTTTGTAGAATGTCAATCTGGGAATTTTCTCATGCTTAGGGTAGGATTATGGGTTTTTTTGGAAAGAAGATCACAGAGGCAAAGTGCCCATTTTTACCACATCATCTCACAGGTACAGACTATCACTGTGACTGTCACTGTTGATGTTGACCTTGAGCACCTGGCTGAGGTAGTGCCCACCAGATTTTCCCACTGCAGGGTTCCTCTTTCCCTCCTGTCCCTACTGCCCTCGTTGGAAGAAGTCACCAAGCACAGCCCACACTTAGTGGGGATTTATGTGCCACCTCTTTGCAGGTCACATTGGAGAAGAACCAGGGAGTAGAAAACTCTCCACACTCTGAGAAAAAGGGGTGAAGGGCTGGATCTGGGTGGCAAGAGGAAGGGGGTGCTCAGGCACTGTCTCTCAGACAGTGGAGAGAATTTAGTGGGACATGAAAAGAGGCTGGAATCAAGGATGATCACAGGATTCCAAATGGCAGTGATCAGGGGACTGTTTGGGTGTAGAGAGCACTGCATTCGTTGGCGGCCAACTCCATTTCTTGGCTGTGTCACCGTGGCGGAGTCACTTCATCCCTCTGAGTCTCTGTCTGCCCATTTGTTAACCGGGGTTGACCGTTCCTGTCCTTCCTGCCTCCTAGTGCTCTTTGAGAGTGAAATGACAAAATGCAGATGTGAGCGCTCAGAAAGCCATCAGGCACAAAGCGTTGTCGTTTCAAAGGCTGGCTAAGGGAGTGCTGGGGCCTTTGGGAGAGGAGGGCACCCAGGAGAGGGTTCTGAATGTCTTAGATAATCCGGGACAACATGATTCACGCTGCGTACTCTGTCATGGGTTTGTGATTGTCACCTGCCGAGGAGATTTCTATTTCAGATACGCTTTCTCAGATATTCTGTTTCTGGGGGACTAGTACCTTGGTCTGTTGGGCAAGACGAGGCTGGTTGTAGATTAAAAGGAAGGACTTCGCCTAGTCTTTGTGGCCTTCTTAATACCTGTAGTGGCCTCTGCTTGGGGACACTGAAGGTTACTGGGATTGCCTTACGGATCTCGGTCCCCCAGCCTCACCACCTGCAATACCTCATAGGCATTTTCACAAGTAATGCATCCAAAATGGCACTTTGCTCTCTGTCCTTAATGGAGTTTCAGAGATGTGACTGACTTGCCTTGTCTGCCTGTGACAGGCAGCGTGAAACTTTTCAGCTTGCAGTGGGCTATTTATCTGAGTAGCCAGAATCCCTCCAAACTGGATATCGCATAGTGGAGGAATCCCTTTACCTTTATGGGCAAATGGACTCGTGGCTCTTCATATATATTTCCTCACTGTTCAGAATGTATGCGACCATGCTTTTGGTATTGTACTATTCTTATTTAAAAAAAATTTTTTTTAACATTTTATTTATTTTTGAGACAGGGAGAGACAGAGCATGAACAGGGGAGGGCCAGAGAGAGGGAGACACAGAATCTGAAACAGGCTCCAGGCTCTGAGCTGTCAGCACAGAGCCCGACGCGGGGCTCGAACTCACGGACCGCGAGATCATGACCTGAGCCGAAGTCGGCCGCTTAACCGACTGAGCCACCCAGGCGCCCCTGTACTATTCTTATTTTAGCAACGAACTGATGAGCCATGAAAGATTTTAAGCATGTCCATGCAAGTTCCAGGGTAAATCATTGACTTGGTACAGTAGAAAGAGTCAGGAAGCTTGTTAGATGTGACTCTGCCAGTAACTTGCTAGTAACTTTGGGCAAGGGATGTAAGCTCTTTGCCCCCCAGTCTCCCTATCAGTAGAACAAGGGACCAGCCAGGCTCTGAAAGATGGCTCAGTGGCGGAAAAATTAGCAACAGAGCCAGCAGGCGTTAAGAGGAGGGTGGAATTACTGTCATTGCCATATCACGACTGACTCAGCGTATTTCAAAAAGTGTAGACTTGAGCCAACGAACATACGTGTGGTATTAACCAAACTGCCAAAGGCACTTGGGTAAAACGAACTTCTTTATTCTTCTTTAAAAAGGAGCGAGATTCTTTTGTCGATGTTGTTGGGGTGAAATGAACACTCTTCTTCTGGTCTTTGGATTCTGTCATTCCCTAATAAGGAAAGCCCATTTCTTCACAAGGGCGTTGTTCTGATATGTGTCTGCCTACCGAGGCTGATGTATGACGGAAAGGCAAGTAGACACGATGTAGGCTGTGCTCATCTCTGGGTGAGAACAAAGGTCACCTCTGGGCAGGAGGACATAGTGTAATATATATTTCCAGAGGGAAACGCTTGCAAAATACAGATGCTGATCCCAATTCTGACCTTTGTGGCTGGTGCCGGCAGTCGGTCTGGCACCTTCGTTGAGACAAAGGGGAAAGCCAAGAAGTGAAATGATATTTTCCTTCCCTCATCATTACTCAGCACGGCTTACTTGCTTAGCTATAAGGAATTCAAGCATCAAGAGAAACTGCACAACAGTATCCAAAAAATGCATTCTCCCTTATGGCCAAGAGATCCACTCTGCTCCAGTACTGTTGCTGAGGAGGATGGTCTTATGGATTGCTTTTTTCAGTTAACTTTCCTGTAGCTTGCTTATCCGTATTGTTTCAATTCTAGAGGAAAATAGTTCTGAAACTAGAAGGTGGATAAGAATCACCTGAGGAGCTTACTAAAATGATAGATCCCTAATTCCCACCCCTCGTTCAGTGGGGCTGAGGAATTTTTGGATATATGGCCCCGGGGGTTCTGATTCAGGGGGTCCGCAGAGCTGCTTTGCAGATTCTCACCGGGGTGCCACGCCCACTAGCGATACTTTATCACGCACACTATGTGCGTTCCCTTCATAAGCCAAGTCCTAGTTGCCGCTTTCAGAACCGCCCTGGAGCTTGGATAAATAAATCCTTGCCTGACTCATAACAGTTTGCAACTCAGACAAATAGTATGAGAGAAGCGCAAGTTTGGGAGGCAGAAAGGCCTGGGTGTCGAGCTTCCAGCTTCTACTTATTGTTCCCTGAGCAGGTTGCACAAGAACTTGTTCCATTTGCTTATCTGTCAAATGGGAACAGTATTACTCACATCACCGAGAGGCGGGGGCGGTGGTGACGATGGGATAGAATGACTTGTGCATCAGCACTCAGCACCATGCCTGCCATTTAGTGGATGGATGCTCAATAAATATCCCTTTCCTCCATTCTCACTGGAAGCAGGATTAAGAAGCAAAACAAAAATTCATAGTCATATTTTCCGCCAGTACTTAAAGCAAATATTGCTAGAGGATCTTTTTTTTTTTTTTTTTTTTTTTTGAGTTTATTTATTTATTCTGGGGCGGGGGGCGGAGAGAGACAGACAGACAAAGGATCCAAAGCAGGCTCTGTGCTGACAACAGAGAGCCTCATGGGGGGCTGAAACTCATGAACCGGGAGATCATGACCTGAGTTTAAGTTGGATGCTTAACTGACTGAGCCACCCAGGCGCCCCAAGCGAAACTTTTTTTTTTTAATGCCCAGGTAAATAGATTCGGGGCCTTGTTACACATCACTTTAAAAGTCAGTGGTTTGGGGCGCCTGGGTGGCGCAGTCGGTTAAGCCTCCGACTTCAGCCAGGTCACGATCTCGCGGTCCGTGAGTTCGAGCCCCGCGTCGGGCTCTGGGCTGATGGCTCAGAGCCTGGAGCCTGTTTCCGATTCTGTGTCTCCCTCTCTCTCTGCCCCTCCCCCTTTCATGCTCTGTCTCTCTCTGTCCCAAAAATAAATAAAAAACATTGAAAAAAAAATTTAAAAAAAAAAAAAAAAAAAGTCAGTGGTTTGTTTGTTTGTTTGTTTTTAGCAATCTGGAAACGATGCCCCTCCTTAATTGCCTTTGGTAACGCTGACTTCTGGTGTAAATACACGTTTCCAAGAGCGATCCCAGGGGGCAGAGAAGGCCACGCAGGCGTGTCACAATGGTGGTACCTTTGCTGACGCTCCCCAGGTCCGGGACAGAGAATTCGGATCAGGTGTTTAACCTGAAACCACACCTGCTCCTAGTCAAAATCTCCCAAGGACCACCTTGTTGCTCAGAACTCAGCTAGTAATGGATTATTTGGACTGGGTCGTTCTTCCTCTTTCCAGGTGAAATGAGAACGTGAGAGTGGTCTGAGAGAAACAATACAGCATTATACTTGTGGTGTCCTGCGAGCTCCTTGCTGTAACGGGCTCTCTAAATCAAGTGTCAGCATATCTGCCCACAGCTCTCCCCTGTCCTACCTGGCTTTGCCGTTGCAGGAAAAAAAAGTCATCTTTGTTCTTTGTGTTGGCTGATTAATTTTTAGGTTCGCTGTTCCTATCCCATCTCCTGCGTTCGTGGATACTTATGTCATACATTTCTGTATATCCCATGGTTCTTCCTCCCGAGGACTCAAATCAGGGGGAAAAAAAAAAACTAGCAAAAAGTGCCTCTCTGCATTCTTTGGATGGAGAAATTGCAGGTTAAATGAAGACCCTTGGTCAGCTCCAGGCCACAGTGTCATCTCTCTGCCTTTTATGGGCCAGGACAGTCTCAATAACTTCCACGTTCTGAAGGCTAAACTCTGGAAACGGGGAGAACAATGCCAGTGAGACGCAGCATATGATTTTAGAGCCTGAAAAGACCTTAGCAGTCCCTTGGTCCAACCGATCGCTTTTGTTTTACAGGAAACGAAACTGAGGTTCGGAGAGACCCCCATAGTTATTGGTAACTTATTTTTTTAAAAGTTAGCGCCCACACTGTGTGTATCAGGTCATGTGCACACGGCAGGAGGCTCCTCATAGGCCTCCAGCGGGTGAAATGAGCTGCCAGAGGAAGGTCAGGGGTGACTCTGGTAGACCAGATGAGAAACTAGCCAGCACATGCTGTCTAATGAGTCAATAAACCTTTGCTGTGCTCCTTTGGGGCATGAGCATTCTGCTGTGCTCTGACCAGCTGGGGGGAAGGAAGAAGAATACAAAATGAGGGGGAGGGGGGGGAATACGAATTGTAAGAAATTGTCCCCATCCTTGAGGAGCTTACAGTCAATAGTGAACTCCTTACTGAAAGGTGTTTCTAGACCAAAATAAAGACATATGACAAATACATATTACAAAATATTAAACCATACAAGATCATATATTTAATGGCCCATTTATGTAGTCCTACAGAGGTTTGGGAGGAAGAAAGAGGGTTGCTGGTTCCCAGAGGGACAAGTCAAGTGTTTCCCCCCTGGACTGTTAAAGCCACAACTCTCTTATTTTTCAGTGTATCCTCATGATTATGGCACAGGGAAGGGGCTCAGTTCATCCTTCTTGAATCAACGTGTGGCTCATTGGGTAACATAATTATGCGGATATTTATGTATGCCCGTAATTGACGCCTTTTGTAGGAATGCTTTCTACTCACATGGGTCTCTTGTTGGTTTTTTCCAGTGGCACACCCTCAGGACCCTCACCACCCATCGGAGAAGCCTGTCATTCACTGCCATAAATGTGGGGAGCCATGCAAGGGTGAAGTGCTTCGGGTCCAGACCAAACATTTCCACATAAAATGTTTCACCTGCAAAGGTATGGTGCCTCCAGCTTCCTGGTCTAAAGGCATGTCACAATCTGTGCTCAACCTCAGGATCTGTCCCTTCCCTTTAACCCCATGCCAGGCCACCAGGTGATACGTGAGTGCTCAAAAGCCCGGGCATCACTTATTTTCTCTAATTTGCTTGGAGCCAACTCATGGGGGAGGCTAAGTCCCCCAAAGACTAATGGTACACAGGCCTTTGAATGTTAACTGAGGGCCCTGATCCTGGGAAGAGGGAGAACAGTAAAAACAGTTTTGTGTTTTTCCCCTGAAATGAGAAACTCTTACCCCAAAGTCACCTTGTCCCAACAGCCATTATTTACAGAAGGGCTGGTAAGCTTGTAAGATTAGGGTTCTAACTCACTGGATCTTGTGGGGTAAGTGGGGAGCATGTGTATGTGCATGAGCATGTGTGTGTGTGTGTGTGTGTGTGTGTGTGTGTGTGTGTGTATTGAGAAGTGAGAATTAATCAACAACACTTGGAAGGCCTCCAAGAAGCTAGCAAGTTGAGACTGATTTCCATTAACAAGTCTCCCTTTTGGGGTTTCTAACTGTTGGCGTCTTGGGATGAAATACGCTGCCCTGTTATTCCGGAGCCAGGGCAGGACTGAGCGGGAAAAGAGAGAAAGAGGAGAGTGGCTTTGTGTGTTTGTTTGAGCTGAGGGCAGGTGGGGAGCTCAGGCTGGGTTGAGGGGTACAGGAGGAGGGACAAGACCATGAGCCTGCTCTGTAGCTCACCCTGCCCTCTGCACACCCTGGCCTCTCTCCTCTCTGGATGAGCATTTCCTTCTTGGTGTCTTCTCACGGTATGAACTCAGCATTGTCATCATAAGCCATCCATCCTTGGCCATCTTTGGTAGGTGGACTCCAGGCTACCGAGTGACTATGAAATACATGAAAACAGGAGGGGCAGGGCCTTATCTGGAGTCCACAGCTGATTGTTTCACCGTGGGTAAACTTTTCAGGAGAAAGAGCACTGACAAATGGCTGGGTGAGAAGATGGAAGGGGCGGGGAGGACATCAGTTTAGCTCCCACTGAGCATGACAAAGGGCTGCAATGCGCATTCTATAGAGAAGCGTTCTTTAGTCCTTCCGCAAACACCTAGGAGTAAGTACCGGACATATCATTTTCAGATGACTCAAGTTGGCCATCCAGAAACATCACGGTCTCACCCAGGGTGCTGACCGTGCTGCCACTCTGCGTGGCTTGAGTCTTACCATTGCCACCGAGCAGCTCTGTGATCTCAGGCAACTTCCGTCTCTCCGTGGCCCCATGTCCTTATCTGTACAATAAAGAGACTAGACCGTGGGATATTTAAGTCATCCTAGGTCCGAGGTTTGCCGATTCCGTATACACATAACAATGTGTATAATAGAGAACCCAGAGGTCCTGAATTAGAGCCTCCTACCATGTCAGAGAAGAGGTGTTTTCTGGTTACATCCAGATTGGTTAACTGAGAGCCAGGCATTATATTCTGTTTCATTTTTTGCTCATAAATTGCCTGAGACATGGCGCAAGGAGTAGATTTAGATTTGGTTTGAAATAAATATGGTCCACAAACAATGGTGGCTTTGCATGTATTCTGTATTTCTTTTTTTTTTTTTTTATGTTTATTTTGAGAGAAAGAGTGTGGGGGAGGGGGAGAAAGGGAAGGTGAGAGAGAATCCCAAGCAGGCACCAAGCTGTCAGCACAGTGCCCAACGTGGGGCTCAGACTCGTGCACTGTGAGATCATGACATGAGCCAAAATGAAGAGTCGACACTTCACCAACTGAGCCATCCAGGTGCCCTCTATCTTTCTAATGGAAAGTACAAAGCGTTAGTCTCAGGTCTGGGTTGTCACTGTTCAGCACACTAAGGTATTAGAAGACATGTTTGTTTATCCCCCATGGGAAGCTTCCTTGCTTTTTTTTCTTTTCTAGTTTAAACCCAAGGGCTGAATGTAAGTTACTTATGTTGGGACGTTTTCCCATATACTTTATTTCATACTACAAATGTGTTCCTGAAAAGTCGAGTGTTGATATAAATTGAATCATACTTTAGGAGAACTTGCTATTTGTAGGAACTATTTTTAGTTTAACAAATCTTTACTAAAATAAATGTCTTCTATTCCTATAAATTTCTATTTTCTCATACTTGATCTGTCAGTGTCTATTTTCCTATGTCCCCAATTCCTGGGGTTACCCTTTTCTTTAATACCCAAAGAAAATGGCGTATGCACCTCATTCCTTATACCCTAGCAAGTCCATTCCTTTTCCCCAAGATTCTCGAGTGATGTTGCCCAAATAGAAATACTATGCGAGCCATGTACGTAATTCTAAATTTTTGAATAGCTGTGTTAAAAAGGCATAAAGGGATGGGTGCAATGAACCTTCGTAGTGTCTTTTATTTATCTCTACATACTCAAAATGTTATTTCAACATGTAATTAATATAAAAATTATTGAAATATTTGACATTATTTTTTTTCATACGTGCTTAATCGCACATCTCAGTCTGGACTGGTCACGTTTCAAGTGCTCAATAGCCCTTTGTAGTTAGTGGCTACAGTATGGGAAGCCCAGCTCTAGAGAGCCCTTGAGGTTGGCATTCTTGTGGTCCCCTCTTGCTCCAACTCCTTGCCAATACCAAATTCTTGGTCTCCCTTTTTGAATGCTGCTCCTTGGGCATTGCTTCACCTCACACTGGCCACCATGCCTCTTTATTTCCCAAGATCCCACTAACATAAGGCAGCTGTTTTCGGCAGACTTTACTGAAGGTTTGGGATAATGGAAGGAAGTTATAGCCCAGAACAGGCAAGACTGTCCTGATATTCTCAGGCCATGTCCAAAACAAGAAGTTTCTCATTAGCTGGTGCCCTTCCTATCTGTCTATCTATCTATCTATCTATCTATTAATAGACTTTGATTTTTAGTGTAGTTTTAGGTTTACATAAAAAGTGAACAGGACGGGGGCGCCTGGGTGGCGTAGTCGGTTAAGCGTCCGACTTCAGCCAGGTCACGATCTCGCGGTCCGTGAGTTCGAGCCCCGCGTCGGGCTCTGGGCTGATGGCTCGGAGCCTGGAGCCTGTTTCGGATTCTGTGTCTCCCTCTCTCTCTGCCCCTCCCCCGTTCATGCTCTGTCTCTCTCTGTCCCTAAAATAAATAAAAAACGTTGAAAAAAAGAATTTAAAAAAAAAAAAAAAAAAAAAGTGAACAGGACGTACAGACCGGGGCCATTTCTCATACTTACTCAGAACTTCCACCTGCCACCATCTTGGTAGGTCTTCCTCTCTCTACAAAGACCCTTCTCCCCTCGGTCCCTGGGACCCCCATTTCCTTCTCCCTTGCCCTGCTGACTCTACATTGTCTTAGAGTTTCTACTTCTTATGAATCCATTAGGATGGTTTCCCGGAAGAAACAGAAGTCTTCTCCTTAAGGAATGTGGTCTTCCTCTTAACCCACATGGCCCAGACTGCAGCTAAGTCTCAAAACAAGTTTTTTTCTTTCTTCCCATTACATCTAAAGCAAAAATGCCATGTCTAGATAGTGAGCTAATATCCCAGGACAGAGGATTTGGGGGAGAGAGAAGTTGCTAAAACCAGCCTGGGCTTTTGGGCGAGAGCTGGCCAAGTGCAGAGGAAGAACATTCAGGTTCTGACTGTGATTTGGGGGCCAGGCAGAGTTTCTCCCTCAAGTTCTCTCCCCTCCCTCACGCCCTACTCTCCTTCACTCAAATACCTTGCTGCCAAAGCCTCATAGTTCTTGAATGGGACCAGAAGTAGCCTTCCACAGTTAGAAAGAATGTCCTAAAATGCAGATACCTATGGGAATAAAAAGCAGAAATGAACTCTTTCCCTAGGATTGGGTTTTGAAAGGAGACAGAGAAAGAGGACACCAAACATCTTACATGAGAGCCAGATGTGTATGAAGGTAGGAAAGGGTTACTTTGGAGGAACTAGAGTTCAGAGCACAGACTTAAGCCAGTGATCAGTCCATGAGTTCACAGGGTTAACTCTAACAGGATCAAGGTTGGTGAGCCGGAATTTTGTTGGTGAACCCATCTCACTCCCTAAAATGTCTGACATCTTGGGATCTGATGGTGTAGGAGTTATTTATCCGATTAGAAAATGTTAACTGGACACATACTCCTTGTGGGATATTATGCTTAAGTGCTGAAAATAGGAAGAGACAGCATATCATGCTTGTCCTCGAAGATCTCATAGGGTATTTCGAGAGACATACAAATAAGCAACATTTATGATACTGGGTAATAAGTGCTGAGATGGAGAAATAGATAAGAGGCAGAGAGACATGGGGGTGAGAGGATAGTAGTTGAGGTGGAAATAGTGTAGGGTAGCAGCAGGAGAATGGGGGGAGATTGAAGAGACACTGAAAGTTAAGGTTGATAGGATTTGGTGACCGTATGTGAGGAATGAAGAAGGATCCAGGGTTCCAGTTGGACTGCCTGTGTGGACAGATGGCTGCTGCCCACTAAAGAAGTACAGGAGCCCTGGACAGGGTAGTTCAAGGCAGAGAGTTCAGCCTCTCTGGGCTACACTGAGGTTGAAGACACGTGGTGCATTCAGAGTCCAGTAGATTTAGCACTCAAGAGGTAGATCATGGTTTGTGTTGAGAAGAAGGTTGTTGTTTTTTTAATTATTTCTTTTTATTAAGTAAACTCTACCCCCAGGGTGCCTGGGTGGACCAGTTGGTTAAGCATCTGACTCTTGGTTTCTGCTCAGGTCAGGATCTCACAGGTTCTTGAGTCCGAGCCCTGCATATGGCTCTGTGCTGACAGTGTGGAGGCTGCTTGGGGTTCTCTCTCTCTCTCTCTCTCTCTCTCTCTCTCTCTCTGTCTCTATCTCTCTGCCACTCCACTCCCCCAAATAAATAAATAAACTTAAAAATAAATAAATAAAAGTTTCTTCCTTGTATATAAAAAAAGTAAACTCTACCCACAACGTGGGGTTCAAACTCATGACCCTGAGATCCAGAGTCACATGCCCTACTGACCAAGCCAGCCAGACTCCTCTGGAAGAGGGATTTGACAGTGTTTTGGCATCTAGGTAGTGGCTGAAGCTAGATGATTGCGAGTGGCATCGCCCTCAGAAAGGGCAATAAAGAATGCCAGCATCTGAAGGAAGTAGAACCAGTTTCCATTTGTAACCTTGGGAAACATACCCACCTGCTAACGAGATGAGGAAAATGTTTCAATTAACAGATAGTTTCTATAATTAAAAGAAAAGGAGATCCCCAAAGCTTCTGTTATTCTTTGTAACAACCCGATGGGAGTAAAATACAGCTGCAGGGTTCTGGGCGGTGCTGTGCTCTGTCTTCAGTACTCGGTAGTTGTGTTTCTCGTCTTTTCCAATTAGCAGCGATCATCTCACCAACTTAGAGATTTTTTTCCTTAATGCTCATTCTGATATTGATCCAGTGACATGATAGTTTTTTTAATTATCACATTGTCTTCATCATAGTTGTAATAATGCTCAATGAGAGAATGAGAAATCCATTTAAATATTATATAGATAATATTTAGTTAACTATATATTTAATGAATTTTATATTCAATATTTAATTATAATTATATATACAGTTCATCATATTGATACATTGTTTGCTATAATTTTTATTATTTATCTCAAGCATTTGTTTAAAGTGATGCCCTGAATTCATTTTTTCTGCCCCAAAGTTCTAGAGCATTTAGAAAAGATTGAGGACCAGGGGATCAAGAGGGGCCATTGGGCAAATATTTTGTTTTCAGTGTGCCTTTCCTCTACTGTCCTATATGAGATTTTAACTATTCCCTATATCACATTTCTCTCTGAACATTTATCATTATGTAACATATATTACTCATTTATCTTCACCCTCTACTAGAGAGTAAGCTCCTAGAGGGCAGAGATTTTGGTCTGTTTTGTTCACTGCCGTATACCCGGAGCCTCGCACAATGCCCAACATGGTAGATGCTCAATAAGGGGAATGAATGACTGAGTGAATGAACGAAAGAACGATGACCATGTATTTCTTTGGATGAGTATTCGTAAGTGTTTCCAATGGCATAGCTAGTCAACGAGATTGATCAAGTGCTTAAGGTGATAAATGTCCTCACCTGGTTATTAGACAATAACACCATCTTCCAAAAAGAAGGGGTGTAACCCCAATGTTTATAGCAGCATTATCGACAAAAGCCAAAGTATGGAAAAGAGCCCAAATGTCCATCGACGGATGAATGGATAAAGAAGACATGGTGTGTATACACACACACACACACACACACACACACACACACACACACACACACAACGGAGTATGACTCAGCAATAACAAAGAATGAAATCTTGCCATTTGCAACAATGTGGATGGAACTAGAGTGCATTATGCTAGGCGAAATTAGAGAAAGACAAATATCATATGACTTCACTCATGTGGAATTTAAGATACAAAACAGATGAACTTAAGGGAAGGGAAGTAAAAATAATATAAAAACAAGGAGGGGGCAAAACAGAAGAGACTCTTAAATACAAAGCATAAACTGAGGGCTGCTGGCAGGGTTGCAGGAGGGGGGTTGGGCTAAATGGGCGAGGGGCATTAAGGAAGACACTTGTTGGGATGAGCACTGGATGTGAGCACATAGGGGATAAATCACGGGAATCCACTCCTGAAATCATTAGTGCAGTGTATGCGAACTAACTTGGATGTAAATTAAATAAATAATACAATAAAAGAAGGGGTGTGAGCACAGCTTTCTGTCATTGACGACAGAGCTGCGTGCCTGCTGACAGGTAGGACAGCTAAGAGACTGTGCCGAAGGCTCCAGCCAGGCAGCTGTGGGGTAGGTGTTGCTGCTGCTGAGTTTTTTTTATACTGCTCTAGATCCTGTGCTTTCCCCTCTGGGTTTGCCTGGGCAGACTGGATATGGGTTATTTTCAGGCCCAAGTAGAAAGCCGATGAAACCCCAGTGAGTAGAATGGAAGCAGTTTCTTGTATCTCCTAAGAGCCGAGGTTGGGCTTTTAATACCTATTTAGAGAATATTAGTCATTCAGAAATTGATTAAAAGGCAGAATTAACCAGCATGCAAGGAAAATCATTCTTTTACAAATATGGTCCCTTCTCACAGCAAACGAGGAACCACTTGTATGCCATCTTTTGTTTATAAAGGACAATCCTTTTGAATTTTGTACCATCTGAAAGTGTTACCCATGAAGTAAATACAAGGTAGATTTTTTTGAAGAGTTGAGGTTTTGAATTCCAAGCTGGAACAGAATGAGCGCTCCTAAGTTCTCCAAAATACGCTGCTCAACTGACTCTTACTGGGACGGAATTATCCAGGGGCCTCTTGTGAGCAGGGGTGCCAGTAGCCATTTGTTCTGAATTTTCTTTTCAAGGTTGTTTGTACAGCCAACAGCCTTGGAAGATAGAGATAGTGTCTCCGCCTGGAGCAGAGGGTAGATTTGTTTGCTGCCTCGTGTCATAGACACATGGACAGGTTTGCTTGTAGCTCATTATAAAAGATTGGGATTTCCTAAAGCTCACGATTCTTCAGCTGTGACACACACTCATCGCACACACATTTACTTCTCTTGCTTCTGGGGACTTACGGGGCTTGGAAAACCAGTAAGGGACACGGAGCTTACACTGACTGCTGTAAGTATTGAAGTCTTTCACTTCTGACCCAGGGGTCGATGTCTTCTGCCGGCACCCATAAAACTAGGGCAGGCTCATCTGTTAGCGTCTAAGGCAAATCTCATGTTCTTTACGGTTCTTGACAACTCTCAGTTCATGTCCTTGAAAACTTTCTTTTTTTTTTTTAAATTTTTAAATGTTTTTATTTATTTTTGAAAGAGAGAATGAGACCGAGAGTGAGCGGGGGAGGGGCAGAGGGAGAGGGGGAGACACAGAATCTGAGGCAGGCTCCAGGCTCTGAGCTGTCAGCACAGAGCCCGACGCAGGGCTCGAACTCGCGAACCGCAAGATCATGACCTGGGCCGAAGTCGGATGCCTAACCGACGGAGACACCCTGGCGCCCCTTGAAAACTTATTTCTTGAGACAGGGTAGGCTGAAGTTGACCCAGCTTGATTGAAAAAGTAGACTATTTCTAAGAAAATGATTTGTACAACAGAGGTTATAGGAGTGCTTATAGAGGAGGGAGGAAAACTGAGACTTTGCGTAGGCATTTTTTTAATGTTTGTTAAACATTAAAGAGAAAGAGAGAGAATGAGCAGGGGAGGGGCAGAGAGAGAGAGAGAGAGGGAGAGAGAGAATCCCAAGCAGGCTCTGTACTGACAGCATAGAGCCTGACTCAGGGCTCCAATTCACAAACCATGAGATCGTGACCTGAGCTGAAATCCAGAGTCGGATGCTCACCTGACTGGGCCCTGCTAGGTGCCCCTCCTCAGGCATTTTTAAAGCAAGCCTTGAGCCAGTTATATGGTGGTTCTTTTCATCTCCTGACACTGAACCCTTAGAGCGCCTCATGCTCAGGCCTCACCTGTTTGTCTGCTTCCTCGGACTTCCCAGCCTGCAAAACTGTTGTTCATAAGACACCCACCCAGTCGACAGTATTTTGCAATAGCAACCTGAATGGACGAAGACAGGACATTAATCAGACATGCAAATAATCATACCAATGTGACTTACCAACTGTGATCAGTCCAACAAAGGGAAAATAAAAAGAGCTGCATGAACAAAGACCGCGAGCCTGCGGCAGGACGATCTTGGTGTGGTGGTGGTGGGGGGAGGGGCAGGTGGTCAGGAACGATCCCCCCACCCCCACCTCTCGAAAAAGAGCAGTTTGAGCCAACAGATAATGGCTAAAAATCCAGCCACCGCTTAATTCCTCCGAGTAATAAAAGTCAACTAAATGGACTTCATTATTCCAAAGAATAGATTTGCATTCTTTTCTTACTAAAAGTCCCTTGACTTTTGTGTAAATCAACCCAGGAATGTTGACGCTTGAGGCCTTCAGATCTTTACCATGTGAAATGTTTATAGAGCATCTATCACATACCCATTTGGCGTGCCATTCTGTAGAGGGTTGAGAGGTATATATGACACGGTACCTACCTCTAAAGAACCTGCGATCTCGTGGCAAGCTATGCGCCTACTAGTGGGACTGTCACTGGCCACAGACAGGTGCAAGCGAGTGGTCCAGGGTCAAGGCGTGCTGAGTCGGGGGCTGCAGAGGCCACCCAGAGCTCAGCGGTCTGGATGTTGCCAGGGAGGAAACAGCATCTAATAAAGAACGGACCCTCCAGAAAACTTAATAACCTTCCCAGGACTGGAAGTGGGGCACGTGCCAGTTTGGTTCAGGGGTAGGGGCTGCGTTATTCAAGGCAGCGGATGGTGAAGACAGAGGGTGCAGCGAGAGGTGACACTGGCCTTCGTTCAGGCGAACACCTGCCTACAAAAGCAAATGGGACCACGATGTTCCCATTGCCATTTGAAAGATGGCATTTTTAAACATTAATTATAGTAGCTATTCCTTTTCAAAAATGGAATTACTGTTAATATGTTATTTATAGCCACATAGCTTTAAAAAGACTTCTGAACATTGGGTGTCTGTGGAAAATTTTTAAACTCTGATCATGTAAACCCTTCCCTCAAGGTAGCATTGCAGAAATTGTCATATCGGATTATGTTTTAACAGAGACCGTTACCACATAGCAATATGAGTCTCGGCTCTGTGTTAGAGGATATGGAAAATGCCGCCTTTTGATGGCTTTTAAAAACCCTTTGGCCCCTATAATGGTCGGTTCACCAAGAGAGCCTGTAAACATCAAACTTATTTTTGTTTATTTATTTATATATTGAGAGAGAGGGAGAGAAAGAGAGAGAGAGGGGAGCGGAGAGAGAGAATCCCCAGCAGGCTGCATGCTGTCAGTGCAGAGCCCGACTCAGGGCTCGATCTCATGAACCTTGAGATGATGACTTGAGCCGAAGTCGAGAGTCAGACATTTAACCAACTGAGCTACCCAGGCTCCCCAACATCAAACTATTTTTAAAAAGGTTATGTGAAACTATTAGAAAATTCAGGCTACAACTCTTAACTAATGTCAACGAATTGCAATACATTTTTTAGGAATTACTCTTTAAAGCCTGGGTTTTGTAAAGGGTCTTGGGATAAACATCCCATCTCTAATAGCACCTTCCACATTTGCCATCTTAGGATTTGGAGATGTTTCCCAGGTCAGGATCATTCCACGTTGAATATGTGCGTTTATACAATGCAAGGATCTTTATGGAGTAAGATGGATGAAAATTGTAAGGTGGGGAGTTGAATGTACAGATTCGGGATTTTCTGTATTTAGTTTTTCCAAAGGAGAATTGTATCATCTAATTTATATGCTGTAAGAACTAACTCTTTAGGTTTATATCTCATTTCCAAAGTGGAACTTTAGGAAGTGGTGAAATTATGAATTCGGTTCTCTTTCCATTCCAGTGTAATCCCGTGATTGGACCTAGCAAAAAGGGCCGAGAAAGTGATACTATCACATTGTCCATATCCAAAAGAATAAGGGCGTTTGCCATCCTGGATAGAGAGGCCATTTATTCCATCATAAAAATTTCCCAGCCATAGAGTCAGTACAGCCTCCTTCAGCTGTACTATAGCTGTCATCACCTCTGTGGCGAGAGCTGTGAGTTTATCTAACCTCCATCTCTTGGTACATATAAAACAAACTTTCCCCCTGTTTTGTCCTCCTTAGCTGGAAAAGAGCTGATTATTGATTGGCTTAAAGTAACTCACTGTACACGTAAAGACCATTATTGCCCTGACCTCTTTTTCTTTAGACTAATCCCAGTTTCATCTGCTTTGTTTTTTTTCTTAAGTGTTCTCTCCCCGCCCTTTAATTGTTCCTCTTGCCACCCTGTGAACCCATTCCAGTTCCTTCTCGTGCGCCTGAGATGGTCGAGTGCTTAACCAGTCACCGTCTTACTCTGTGTCATCGGGTCCTTCCTGGTACTGCTAAATGCAAAGTGGGGCAGGGTCTGGTCCTGTATATAGCACATGTGCATTGGAAGGTCTCTTGATTGTTGGGTTGCAGTTAATATTAGTTGCTAAGAACGTTCAGAGTCTTAAAACACTTGAGAAGTTGGGGAGGGTGGGGTTGCTATCTCGGCACCACTGTCATGATGCCAGTTAGGTGCTTTCAGAAGTAGGGATAGTGAACTGGGGCGCCTGGGTGGCTCAGTCGGTTAAGCGTCCGACTTCGGCTCAGGACGTGATCTCGTGGTTTGTGAGTTCGAGCCCCGCGTCGGGCTCTGTGCTGACAGCTCAGAGCCTGGAGCCTGCTTTGGATTCTGTGTCTCCCTCCCTCTCTACCCCTGCTCATGCTCTGTCTCTCTCTGTCTCTCAATAATAAATAAACGTTAAAAAAAAAGTATGGTCAAAGATTTTATTAATAAAGAGGTTCCAAAGTCATTTCTTTCCATCTAAAGCTCTTGGCTTATTATTATAAGTTCAGACTCTGAATTAAATACAAGCCCTCAAGTGCCTTGCTTTGGGGACTCATTCTGCCATCTGGACCGACCTGTGACTATCTTCTTTCTCAGATATGATGCAGGGGTGCCTGGGTGGCTCGGTTGGTGAGTGTCCAACTCTTGATTTCCTCTCAGGTCATGATCCCAGGGTTGTGGGATCAAGCCCCACATCGGGCTCTGCCCTGGGCATGGAGCCCAGGACTGTCTCCCTCTCCCTCTCTCCCTCTGCTCCTCCCCTGCTTGCATTCTAGCTTGCTCTCTCTCTCTCTCAAAAAAAAAAAAAAAAAAAAAAAAAAAAAATCCAAGATCATTTAGAAATTAATGTAAAAAAACTATTTAATTATGTTTTTTGAGGCTTGGTATTTGCTTCCAGGATGGTGCATTAGCAAATAGTTATTTCTGGTGAGAATCTGCCCCCTCACATTATTGTTCGAGTCTCTGTTCTGCTATTTTGAGCTCTGGGTTACAGCAGATAGTACTTCTGAGCTTCAGGGTATGGTATTTTCAAACACATGGCTCTCCGTTTCGGAGCAAAAGCAGACTCAATGCGACCCCACACTGTAATGGAATTTTTGTGGTTTGGGAAGAGTCTATGTTGAAGTCTACTTTTATATTTTCAATGAAGAAAGGATTTGAGGAAATGGAAATGAATAGAATAACATCTTGGATGAAAAAGATTCTTTTAACATGTAGTTGGAGTAGAGGATAGAGGCAGAGAACGAGAAGTATTTGGTATTCACACCACTAATCCACCATGAAGAGCTTGGGAGGTCTACACCCTGCGTCCATCCCACCCCCAGCTCTAGTGCATGGTGCCCTAGGAGGAGTCAGGAGCAGTGCTGGCCCACGCAGGATAGGACAGGGTTTTGAGGGGTTTTGAGGACAGGGTTTTGAGTGCTACTGGTAAAGCAGCACTTCTGGAGCACATGGTCTTGATCACCAGAAATGAACGGCCGTGGCCACGGCCACGGCCCAGCAGCCATGCTGGCAAGTTCAGAGGGGCCCCACACAGCCTGTGATGGACTGACCGCTGGCAGAGTGCCAGACCAAAACCCCATGCCTGCCCTAAAAAAACAAGAAGAAAGGACCCCACCCCCGCGGCTCCTGGCCCCCAAATAAAATTCTTGTGTCACCACATTGAAGACACTGGTCCCGTTTGCTTAACAACCCTCCCTCTCTTGCTGGTATGACTTGATTAAAGCCCCAATGTGAGCAGTAGCCCAGCAGAGATGCTCCGTCTGCTGATCTAAAAGAAGAAAACATTTGCATTTTACCCCCAAGCCCACCTTTGGGTAGGGTTTTAAGTATTACCTATTCTAAGTTTTTGGCAACGTGAGCTGCTTGACAGGCAGTTGGAATGTGACTGCAATGAGTCTGTTGTAACATAAAATGTTAACTGCTGTTTTTAGAAAGTTGAAGTAGTCGTTGCTACCACAGCCCCGTTCATGCCTCTAAACTACTGTTCTGTTTTCCCCCTTATCTGGCACCTCCGTACTTTATTACCCTCCTATTCCATGGGATGTTTACAAACCGGGCAGCTCTCGTTAGTTTTTTGGGTTTTTTGTTTTTTTTAAATTTAAGAGCTTAAAACATGCCTGTTACTAATTTCACGGCTTTTATATGAAATTGCTTGGACATACATATTCTTACCCAGTTCATGGGGTTCAGTAGTTTGCAGACAGTGAATTCAAGAGCGGACGATCGACAAGGCGCATGGCTGATGGTGGCCATGCCAGGCGACGGCAAAGCAGGCAGGGTTCAGTGGGGCCTCGACTGGGGCGTGTTGTAAATAATTGATCATTGAGAAAAAAGCAGTTAATCTCTTTCACTGGCGGCTCTTTCTTTTTAATGAAACGAATCTGTGCATTTCCCTGGGCCGATGTTAACTATCAACTAGAACGAAGACAAATCGAGCACCCCACGCTAAAGATCTAAATATATCCTACTGAAGTTTGACCTGCCTAATGGAGACTTCGTGATCATTTCGATGGGAAGGTTTTGCTTTGTTTCATCAGTTAGAAGTATTTGCTAAGCTGTTAGTATGAAACACACCGAAGGGTTCTTAAAGCTTTGGATATTTTTGGTTAGTATATACGCTGTGGAAGCGAGCACTGGATATTTTTGGCTAAAGAGAGGAATCCCTTTGTCAAAGTGTTATTTTCTTTCCTTTTTTAACTTAGTTTTTTAATTGTTATTTTAGAGAGAGCGTGAGCAGGGGAGAGGAGCAGAGAGAAAGAGAAAGAGAAGCAGGCTCCACGCATAACGGAACCTGACTAACATGGAACCAACTATTGCCTACTGGTTGTTTCCAGTTGTGTTGTGTTTTGTTTGCTAGTACACTGTATTATAAAATTATTTATAATTGGTGAAGGCCAGAATCTCAGTAGTGACAGCAAGAAGGCAGAGGAGGGAATGGTTCAAAGGAACATTTTGTTGGGAAAACAAATAGGATTTCGGGGGGGTAGTTGAACATTTTGGTATTAAGAGTGGAGAATGAACAGTGCTGGCATGTTACTGAAAGAAGGACTAGAAGAAAAACAGAAGGTTATAGAGAGATGACGTAGAAGCAAGAGGATGGACTTTGTTTTATTTTTTTTTTTAATGTTTATTTACTTTTGAGGTAGATAATGAGCAGGCGAGGTGCAGAGAGAGAGGGAGACACAGAATCTGAAACAGGCTCCAGGCTCTGGGCTGTCAGCACAGAGCCTGACACAGGACTTGAACTCATGAACCGTGGTATCATAACCTGAGCCAAAGTTGGATGCTTAGCTGACTGAGCCACCCAGGTGCCCCACAGAGTATGTTTTTAAAATGCCAGGCTTGAGATAGGCATGCTGTCCATGCCCACTCAGCAGTGAAAAATAAGGGTCTACAGGCTTGGGGAAGACATCAGAGATAGAGACATTGGTCCTTTGCACAAAGTCGTTGTTGAAGCCTATGAGAGTAGATGAGATCTGTCCCCAGGGTGGCCTTCTTCTAGAGGAAGGAAGTAGCATTCATGGCAGTTACCTGCGTCTAAGGGCCTGGCTAAGGGGACTGAGAAGCTGTGTCAGAGGAGGAATAGCGAGTAAAGACCTTTGATGACCCCTGCCTGTGAGCCTTTCTTCAAATGCTGGTTTCCTTGTGTATAAACCACCAAAACCAATGGCACGATTTGATAAAGCCAGTTTGGGCCACTGCTTTGAATTTAAGAACTAGGCCATATCAAATCTCAAAGGGTCTCAGAGTTCAATTGTAATTTGGCAACTCTCAACAGAAGTTACAAAGTCATTTTTTAAGACTACATTAGGATAATATCGACTAGGACCTTTAAAGGAGGGTCCATGTCAGTTTCACAAGCCCATGTGCCGTAGAAAGGCTGCACCAAATATAGTGAATTTCTACAACATTTACAAGTAGCTCTGAAGCTATCTCACAATCTGGATTGGCATAAAGATCACCCTCTTGCCACCGGATCTTTCTTTTTATAAAGGATCTGTGAATTTTTATTTTATTTTATTAAAAAAAAATTTTTTTTACATTTATTTGTTTTTTGAGAGACACAGAGACAGAGCACAAATTGGGGAGGGGCAGAGAGAGGAGAAGACACAGAATCAGAAGCAGGCTCCAGGCTCTGAGCTGTCAGCACAGAGCCCAACACGGGGCTCGAACTCACAGACCGCGAGATCATGACCTGAGCCGAAGTCGGATGCTTAACCGACTGAGCCACCCAGGTGCCCCTGTGAATTTTTAAACTTACCCAAGGTGATTGGAGGGGAAAATAGAGAGAGTTACCAGTAGTCAAAATCATTATTTTGTCACTTCTCATGGCTTTAAGAAATACCCACATTTGCAAGAGCAAGAGAGTCATCAAAACTGCTGATGCCACTGAGGAGTGACATCGCAGGGAGCTTGCCAAGTTTGATGCCGGATTCAAGTTAATTCACTATGTTCCTAGTAATACCTTAGATACCACGGCTGAAGATTCCTGAAGAAGAATCAAAAGGAGTGAAGATGAGGACTCTTACCATAAAATGCTCTGTCATCTTCGGGGAAAAAAAGATATGTACGTAGAGCAATATTGAAGAAACCTCTCTGGGGTGTTCTGTGAACCCCAGGATTGTGTTTGTTGCTGTTGAAGGAATTGGCGGTCAGAGTGCAGTCAGTCCATCCCTGAGCTCCTCCCACCCGAAGGACCCGTTTGTTAAGGAAGAAGCAGGTGTGTGAGCAGTGGGGGCACTGGCAGGTTAGAGGAGGCAGCAGGTGGTGAACGAGCTGTTTTCCAGGTAATGTGATCAGAGTCATATTTATAGGGGTGGTCATTTTCAGGCATGATGGACTCAGGCCATCATCTTGGGTTACTTGATTATAAATTGCAAAGAAAGAGGTCGTAGCTGTGGAGTGTTGATGTAAACAAAGGCTGATGATTCCACAGCGGAAAGCTTCTTTGTGGCTTCTGTGTCACCTTGAAACTCTCTAACGGCTCGGAGTAAGAAAGGTTGCTACCGGAGGGGTGGGAGAGTAGGCACCATATTCTGGCAGAACCTCACTGTGCTCAGCACTAGGTCGTCCGGAGGCATTGATGAGTCACAGGAACTAATTAGAGGAACGCTGGAGGTGTTCCAGCAGGATTCTTAGGAAAGCAAGTTTAGTGGTCGAGCTCCCCCTCTCCCTGCCCACTGGGTGCCTGTTCCAGCTGCTTGCAGGAAGAATCAGGAAGAATCCGGGATTCTTTGCCTAAGGCCCTTAACTATATGGAGTCACCCAACCCTGGGCATCGAGAGGTTGAGACTGGAGGTTCCCGGCCATGGCTGCTGCTTCCCAGGCCTTTGACAGTGCAAACTCTTTACTCTCCGGGTCAGCCTTGGGCTTTATTTTTGGACAAGTGGCCATGCCCTCTTCTGGTCTTGTCTCAACACGTAGGCCACGCCCAAGCCCCTGGCACCCGGGGACCTGCTTCTCTGCACCCTGTCCATGGTCCACAGCTGCACAAGAGACACCAAAATCCGGACGCAGTAAAGCATTCCCTTTTGCGTGTACTGAGGTCCTGAACGATGGTTTTATCTTGGACATGTTCCCTTTTCTTCCCCCTTTTGCCTGTTCATTTTTATCTCTCCCTATAATATATAAACAATCGACTTATCCTATTTACCGCACAAAGAGAAAATTAAACGTCCAAATTATTCATAGCTGTGGCAAAGTATTTCCAGAGTGTGAAAAAATGGACTCAGACATTTCTGCTGCTGCTTTTGGTATGGTGGGAATTTATTACTCAGCCCAGTAATCGTCTTGGCCCAAAGCAAACAGTTGTGTGGGCCAGCAGTGGGTCCCTTTCCTAAATCGCTCTGCCAGAGATACCTTTGTTCCTATTCGAGACAGCCTGAACCAACGGCATCTTTCCATCAGAGACGGATTATCTCTGAATCTTAGACATACCGCACAAGTTGTTGAGACCCAGCCAATGAATTTTACTCGTATGAGATATTCCCTCCCTGAAAGGAGGGATACGAAATGGGAAGGAGGCAAGAGAGAACTCAGAGCCCCACAATAAATAGCTCTTTGTACCAGTCCCCTCCCCTCACCCCAGCCCACTGAGATCATGGAGTAAGTTCGCAGCACGCAGTGGAAGGCATTTGCTGCCCGGCAGCGTGGCAGACGATGACCAAATGTGAACTTGTCTTTCCACAGTGTGCGGCTGTGACCTGGCACAAGGGGGCTTCTTCATCAAGAACGGCGAGTATCTCTGCACCCTGGACTACCAGAGGATGTATGGGACACGCTGCCATGGCTGTGGGGAGTTCGTGGAAGGAGAGGTGGTCACTGCCCTGGGCAAGACCTATCATCCCAACTGCTTTGCGTGTACTATCTGCAAGTAAGTGGGGGCTCCCCTAACGGAGAAGCGCTGGGTTCTGCTCTTCAGGCCTGGGATATACGCCTTGTGTCTGGAGATGTACTGTCTTGGCATACTCTTTTTCTGATGTATCCTTAAAGTTTTTTAAAAAATCTTCCTATTATTATATCAGTCTTAGTCAAAAAAGTAATTTAGTTGGGAAACTTTACCTGTGATGTCCTGTACTAAATAATAGGACTGATTTTAAGGGGCTTGAAGGCAACTGGAAAGCAGCTCTAGGTCTTGAAACTTTTTTACATTTATTATTATTATTATTATTTTGAGAAACAGAGTGAGACAAAGCGTGAGTGGGGGAGGGGCAGAGAGAGAGGGAGACACAGAATCTGAAGCAGGCTCCAGGCTCTGGGCAAGCGGTCAGCACAGAGCCTGATGCGGGGCTCGAACCCACGAACTGTGAGATCATGACCTGAGCCGAAGTCGGACGCTCGACCTACTGAGCCACCCAGGCACCCCTAGGTCTTGAAACTTTTTGAGCAGTGAAAACATTAGGAGGAAATAGCATAACTTCTCGCAAAGATAAAGCTGATTTGGAAGAAGAAGTTCATATGGTTGTGTGTGTTTGAAATAGTCTCCCTTATAGCGGAGCGAGGCAAACTCTGCCCCGTGTCCCAAATGAGACCCAATACCTGTCTCTGTAAATAAAGTTTTATTGGGATACAGCCACCCCCGTTTGTTTCCAGATGGCTGCTGATGGGCTGTGTTTGGCTACAGGGTCAGAGCTGGGCAGTTGTGACAGACTCCATAGGATCTGCAGAGTCTGAAAAATTATTTGCAATCTGAACTTTCAGGCGGAAACGTTTACCAACCCCTGTTCTCTAGGCTTCTATCACCTGGCAAGGTTAAATCTTAATTGCCCAAACCAGCTTGGTTACAATGATCAGTCAGAGAGAAGAAGGCAAGTATGTGAAGTGTGAGTGGGGAAATGTGGTTTCATCGTTGTGTTGTGTTGAATGCTACACATAACTGAACCTAAGATGACTTTGATTCCTGTGCGAGGAGAGTCACCAACAAGGGTCAGCTACTTTATTGATCGATCCTAGTCGGGCAGCCCCATTCCTTTTAGTGTGGTGCTGACTGCTGTGTGGTCCAGTTCTATGGCTTTGTTAAAAACTACAGTTCAGAGGAGGTGAATTTGCTTTGTTTTTCAACATTTCAGGTTTCTAGGCCAGAGAGATGTAAACTCTAAAAAAGGTAAACTTAATTTTATATAATTAACCAACAAGGTAATACTCAGAGACAAATCCTAAGATTCAAATGAAATAGTCATGGTGAAATTATTATTGTAACTTTTTATAGCCATCAGTCCATTTCTCAATTATATTTTTTTAAATCCTAATTTTAAAATTCTGAATTATTGGGCTGAAAATTGTTCTGCATTTAATCCAAAGTAAAGTTTCCTCTTGACCTGTCCCTTTTCAGACTGTAGCCCACAGCCTGGTTAAAAGCCCTTGCCTGGCGTTTGAGTCCCAAGTTCTGGTCCAGCTTCCTGGGCTGATTTGAGACCTATGTGAAGTAACTTTTCCAAGGCAATTGCTTCATCTATAAAATAGGAGGCCGTGATCCGAGTGATCCCCCAAGCTAGGATGAGCGTTGGACTTCTTCTGTGGGGAAGGTCTCTTTACAAATATCTGTTTCTAGCTTCCCCCGCCACCCACCCCCCCAAACTCTCCCGCTGACTTAGTGCTTTCTGGAGGATTCCCAAGTATGATGTACTCATCCAACTCACCAGGTTGGAAGGCCCTGGCCCAGATACACTCTAAGAGCCCTCCCGATCCTGGCCTTGAGAGATCATTGTTTTAAATTTGGTGATGAAGGAAAAACATTAGTGTTAGTCCCGTCTCTGGACGTTTGAGCCCGTGAACAGCTACTCAATGCTGCTACCGCTGACCCGACAACATTGTACTTGAAGTGGAGGGCCCTCCTTTGTGGGTTACAAACTTTAACCCACGTAGCAATTCTGTGAAGTCAGCCAGGAATTAGTGTCCCTAATTATGAGTGCCGCGGAGTGTCGGAGCTTAACGGACGTTCCCAAGGTAACACTGCAAGATTTGAACTCAGGTTTCCTGACTCCAAATCTAGTTCTCTTTGTGTTTACACAGAAGGAAGTGAACCCTTGTGGGCAGAGGACCCAGTGGGCAGAAGGGGGAGGTATGCGGATCATTTACAAAATTACAAAGCCCCAAATTTAAAAGACCTGGCCTCATGTTGAGACCTGGACTCGGATGTATCCCCTCGTGGATCCAGGTGGGATTCAAGTCTGAAAATACAAGCTTGGCTCAGAGGCTAGAGAGGTGGCTTGGGGGCACAGTTTGAGGGGGTGCTCACGCTCAGGGCCGTGCATTGCGGGGCCTGTACCTCCTTAAAGCCTGTGCCCCAGGCGCCTCACTGGCCTCACCCTAGTCCTGGCCCTCATCGGAGGCAAAGAACCTGTGCTTGCTTTGAAATGGCCCCCCAACTCCCGATGCCTCGCCCACAGAGCCGACTGGGGGCCTGTTCAGGTTTCATTAATGATGCAATAGGCCCACTGGCATCTACCAGAGTGCAGTTTTGATTGTTAAAGATAGAGAAGTCCTGAGTTGGATGCCACCTGTACCTGCCGGTGGCCCAGTCTCCCGAGCTGATCGATCCAGGGAAGTCACTTAACCTCTCTGGGCCTTATCTGAACAATGGAAAGTAACACAGCACCATGAGAGGGGAGGAGACTGCCTCAGCTCAGCACTTGTAAAATGAGGTGGGGGGGTGGGAGCGTAAGAACTTAACAACGCTCCACCATGCACCTCTGTGGCGTGGTTTTGAGTCCAGATTTACTACCTGTGTGTGCATGACAGTTCATTACCAAGTGTGAGGCAGCCGAAGGGCCACTTAAAGGAGTGATCGCAGCTGTGAAAGTAATAGTCCTGTCAAGGAGCTGGAGTTTGTTTTTAAGTAATTGCTCCTGACTCACATGTGGGGGGATGTTTTGCTTGGGAGTTTTGCATTTCCTAGCTGACAGAATCACACATTTGAAAACTCCTCTTAATGAAGAGTATCGGCAAATTGCCAATTACAAGTAAGCAGGTGTGGAAACTGTCATATACCTATTTGTTAATGACTTTTGTTTTTGAAAAGCTAGCTGCCTGCTGAACTGGCAGGAGAAGAGACTGGTAACATACACGCAGAGGCAACATGTTTGGAAAATGTCTGTTACTGATAAATGTCTAAAGCAAAAGGAAATTCTCTCTCTGAAAAGAAGCTAACAGATTTTTTTTTTTTTTAATTTTTAGAAGCTAACGGTTTTTAAACAAGTATTTATAGCACTGTTGTGTTTCTCCACGAGGCACTGGGTCTCCAGCACTCCAGCTCTGGAGGGAAACATCTAGTTCACCCACTCAGATGTCTAGGACAAAGTCTAGTTGGGCACCATGGCCCCGTAGCTCTAGGGAACTGAAGGAGTTAATGTTTGACCTGTAACCAGTTCTCCTGGGGAGGGGCCTTACGCTTGAATAGGAATTTATCGCATTTAAAATATTTCTTCTTGAAGGATTTTCCATTTGGAAAATGGAAAAGTTTTGTGTGTTTACCTGGCTAGGTGACTTGCTGGAACATCCCTCCACTAATGAGTAGAGGTAAATTATTCCATTTTACTGTCTGGTTGCCGGCAGAAGCAATACGTTCTCGCTTCTTCTCAAAATGAGGTGCGTTTATTTGTTTGGACTATATCCAGCTGGCTGGCTCGGTTAGGACCGCATTTCAGACATTTTGGCTGGTGCTCCTCAAAGAAATGGATTGGCACCGGAGGGCAGCAAGCCGAAGGAGCAGGGAAAGAAATTAAATTGCTGGAATAACCTTGAGGGCAATGTCTTTCTGTCTCCAGGCGCCCGTTTCCACCCGGAGACCGAGTCACGTTCAATGGGAGAGACTGCCTTTGTCAACTGTGTGCGCAGCCAATGTCGTCCAGCCCTAAAGAAGCCTCCTGCCCCAGCAGTAAGTGCCCTGGCCACCTGTTGACCTGAGCTCCTCGTAGCTCAAAGGTAGCTTAGGCAAGTGCCTTCCTTTTTGTGCAGCTGCTATAGCTGGAGACAAGCGTAGTCGTGTCTAAAGCATTGGCAATCGTAAAACGTGAAGCCTTTGCTAAAACCCATGAGTGAGAAGCATCTCCCTTATTTCAAAGACATAAATAGAACTGGACGTCAAACTGTGCATTTTGAGGGTAAATAAAGGAAAAAGAATAAGACTTTACGTGAGAAATGCCCATTCCCTTAGTCTCGGAGGTTGAGATGTGCGGACATCTGGTGGCAAAGTGATCGATAGCTCTGTGTGTTAAAGAAGCTGTCCCCAGCGGTGATTTATCCTTACCCTTAATTCTTTATATTTGTTATCTTTAAATATGTATTCACTTAGAGGGTTTCTGACACGTACTCATTGAACAGATAGGTTTTTTTTTAATATTTCTTCACCTTTGTTCATTTTTGAGAGGGAGACAGAGTGTGAGTGGTAGAGGGGCAGAGAGAGAGAGAGAGAGAGAGAGACAGAATCCGAAGCAGGCTCCAGGCTCTGAGCTGTCAGCACAGAGCCCGACACGGGGCTCGAACTCATGAACTGTGAGATCATGACCTGAGCCGGATGCTTAACCAACTGAGCCACCCAGGCATCCCTGAACAGATAGTTTGTTGAGCACCTACAGTGTGTAGTGTTGTTCCCACTGGAGATACAGGCTGTGAACAAAGACTCAGCATCCTTGGGAAGCTTACTTGCCAGCAGGAACGAGCAGACCATAAATGCATACACAAAAATACTTAATATGTGAAGAAAAGGAAAGTAGGAAGAAAAAGCAGGGTAAAGGGGCTGCATTCATAGGGGGTAGTTGGGGGAGACCTCTCTTAAAAACCTAAGGAGCATCTGAAGAAAGTGTGGGAACGAGATACATATGTGTCATGGGATTTATCATTCTTCGTGACAAGGTCTTGTCTGACCTGTGGGAATCTGGAGAAAAGTAACTTGCCCCCAATCCTTCCCCCAGCTAACTTCCCTGATAGGCCGGTCACACTCTTTCTTCTGATAAATAACATTGGGTAAGTCAGTTAACTTACTTACAATCAATGAACCTCTACCTCTGTCTCCTCCCTGGGACATTAGGAAGTAGACCAGAGGTTTGCCTTAGTTTCTGGGGATTTTTCCAGTCTTTTGGGAGGTTGGAATAAATTATTCCACTAAGTCCCCCCAGTCTCGGTACATAAGAATGAACTCAGCCACTTCTGGTCTGGAGGAATTCTATGCAATCTATAGCAGGGATTCTAAATCTTTTTGTTAAAGAATAATCCTTATACTTAGAGAGAGAGAAAGAGAGAGAAAGAGAGAATGTTTTGACCAAAGCATTTGCATAGAAATTGGATTTGACCATTGGGAGGAAAGAAGAAAATAAATGTATTAGGGCGTCTGATTCAACACAACCGGATCCTTAGCATGAATTTATATGTCCTGCTGATAAATATGAGCAGCCTGAATAGGACAAGAGCTATAAAGACCCCAGTCTTTGACACCTAGGGGAGTTTGTAGTGCTTCACTCTTCATATCTACCCTGCCCCAAGCAGGTCACTGGGAAGGTTATCACCCCGTTATCTGGGAAGGCCTGCTTTGAAAGTGCACTACCAAAAACTTTGGAGGAGTTCTTCAGTCTAGCTAAGAAGCAAAGGATTTGGGGCGCCTGGGTGGCTCAGTTGGTTAAGCATCTGACTTCAGCTTAGGTCATGATGTCATGGTTCATGAGTTCGAGCCCCGCATCATGCTTGCTGCTGTCAGCACAGAGCCCGCTTTGGATCCTCTCTGTCCCCCTCTCTCCCTGCCCCTCCCCTGCTCATGCTCTCTCTCTCTCAAAAATAAATAAACATTAAAAAAAGAGAAAGAAACAGAAATAGATATTTTTCAAGGCCCCTGTCCTCTTTGCCCATGCAATTTGGGAATGGGTTTCCTCATCAGAGTGCTACCAAAATGGTTATTCCAATTTTTATCAAACATGTTTCTGCTTTACCTGTATTTTCCATCTTATATGACATACATGTTATGCACACAATAAAGAAATAAAAATTCTAAGCGTAAAAATGTATCCTACTCAAATTCATTATATCCTTAATGCTAGATGTAATAACAATTGCTTGTGTGCAGATTGTTGGACAAAATCATATTTTCTCCTTTGCTCTCAAAGGATGAAATCTCTTTTCTATGCAACTGCCTTGGTCAGAACAGTTTTATTTTCAACAAGTACTGATCTATTTAGATCAGTACTCAGATAACATTTATGGGGCATGTGGGTGTCTGTTAAAAAAAGAGTTCTTATATATGGATACACACATGCAAAATACCCAAGCTGGGCGGGCACACAAATACTATGTGGCAAGGGAATTTTCAGCAAGTTGCTGAAATTCACTGGAGCATGCTTGGAAAACACTTGCTTACTCTTTGTAATTCTTTTAAGAATTGTCGTGTCCATTAAACTATCCTGGTGTGACTTTAATTCTTATTTTGAAAAAATTCTTAAATTTGGGGCACCTGGGTGTCTCAGTCGGTTCAGCCTCTGACTCTTGATCTCAGCTCAGGTCTTGATCTCAGAGCCGTGAGTTCAAGCCCCGTGTTGGGCTCCACATTGGCCTCTGTGCTGGGCGTGGAGCCTACTTTAAAAAAAAAAAAAAAAAAAAAATCTTAAACTGGGCCAATCTCCCCTACATCAAAGCAAAAAATGAAACGCCTCTTTGAAACTGTTCACAGAGCCAATGAAGTAGATCAGAGAGCCAAGGTCCTCTTTCCCCTTCGAAATGTTCTTTCAAAAACGAATCTGCTCTTCTGAACTGCAATTTTTATTTCACGATCGGTGGCTGGTTTCCCATCATCACTGAACAGGAGGGGAAAGACAGTGGGAGAGGAAGAGAAGAAGTGAAGGGTGGTCAACAGAAGCGACATCAAGGATGCGATGAGAATTCACGCAGAATAATTTCTGCTTGAGCTTCCTGGATAGAGGTGCGGTTTCTGCTACAACCGATGAGGAGACCTTGTCTGCACTGCTCTGGTTTAGAGAGGACCCCCGGTGGCGTGCCCGTGACGTCACGGTGCTCCCGTCCACCTTACGTTCTTTTAACCTTTATATGTGTTTTGTCTACTTCATCACACACCCTTCTGGTACTCCCTATGGATCAGGTACTGTGTACCTGGTCCACGAATTTTAACTCATGTAATTCTCAGAACCACCCATCAGGTTGGCACTAAAACTAGCCCCTTTACGCAGAGGAAGAAACGAAGGGCCATGGAGGTGAATTTACCCAGGATCGCAGACAGTAAGCAGTGGGGCTGAGTTACAGACCTGGGCTGCCTGGCTCCAGATGCCGTACCGCGTGCCTGATGATATTCCACAGCATGGGCTTCACTCTCTGCTGAGCCTCAAACGATGGCCTGACTCGTCCGTGTGTTTACCTGAGTGTCCTGCCTCCAGGGGCTGTGCACTTTCTACACGGCACAGCTGCCTTGCTTTTGTAGCCAGGTTTGATGAACGGAAGCCACCAGGAAGTTATTCGCAGAAGCAAACTACTTCCCTTAAAGATGATCGCCCCTGAATTAGCTAAAACTCTTGCGGCATCCGGTCTGCTGCAATGTGAATTCAATAAGCAGTAAACCTTCCGTACCCTGGAGCGATGGTCAAAATTACCTCAGAGGGTTGTGATGAATGTTAATTAAGTTGTTTTTCCTACTTAAAAAAAATCAATTGCCCATGTCTAGCGGATCCACACTTTAAAAATAAAAAGTGACGTTCAGGAGGCGTTAAGTCCTCCCAGAAGGTCACATGCACTCCACTGAGGCTTAATTTTTCTCCAGCCTTCACGTATTTGCCAGCAGTTGGGGAACGGGATTCACACAGGTTAAGGAGCCTGGGGTGGGGGGGACGTACATGCGTGGCATCCTAGAGTGTAGGGAATCGGGTTTGGACCGTCGTTTCCCACACGGCTTCTGTCTATTTCAGGCACCTGAGCAGGAGTGGCTGTTGTCTGCAATGACCTTTTCCATTTCCAAGGGTGTCTGACTAGCCTCTGATTGCGTGTGGGTTTGGTGGGTTGACGGGGCGACCACCCCCACGCAAAGGCATGCCAGCCCATCTTCCTCTCTCTCCCCCTCTGCACAGCATTGTCACGATTCCAACTGCAGTAGAGACTTCTACAGGTATCGGGGCAAATGCTCTAGTCGGCCCGAATTTAAGTCATTTCAGATAAAGAATCACCTGCATGTGTTCAAAGGGGAGGAAGAACTTTTCCATTATTTTACATTTCTGTGCGGTGCAGTGGCTTTTGATAGTTGCAAGGTAATTTTTATTTTATCTTAAATTCTCTCCCCCAGATCATCTGCAGGTTGAGTGGGACTTGTCTGCTGAGACACCTAAGAATAGGTCAGGTGGTGATAATCCGACGCTGCCCTCAGACTGCCTGGGTCACATCCTAGCTCTGCCACTTGCTAGCAGTCTCTTTACCTCTCCAGCCTCCACTGCCTTATCTGTAAAATGGGATGGTAATAGTTACCTACCTTATAGGATTACACGGATACATATATGAAAGTGCTGTTTAGTTATAAGACAATAACCTACTGTTCGGGCATTTATTTTTGAATATTTGTGTCAGACCATCACTACTTTTTGTGACCCTGCTTTTTTCACTCTGGTGTTCACGATATGTCTTTATGTGCTCATTTGATACTTTGCCCCAGTTTAAAAACCAGTGAAGGTAGGAACACAGATAGCCCCTGGATTCTTGGAGTTTGACTCTTGGTGATGTATTTTAGGGCAGGGTCTCCAAAATCAGATCTGCTTTAGACACTGCCGGTCGAGAGGATGTATGAGTTCTGGACATGTGGTGGCTGGTTCTAACCCCTTTCTACCACGCACAGGCTGTGTAGCCTTGAGAGTTCAGTCTCTGCCTCCGTTTGTTTGCCTACAAAACAGGAAACAATAATAGTTCCTTTTTCAGTGGACTGTGCAGATTCATATAAATAACATGTCTGAAAGATTCATGACATTTAATAAGCTCATCTGTATGCTAACCATTATTCTTTACGGAAGTTACAAGACTAGAACTTGAGCTTTAGAGATATTTAGAGCCAGAAAGGAACAAAAGAAGAGGGCACAGCATAATGCTTAAGAATATGGCCTCTCCACTTCAGAAAGCCTGGATTGGAATCTTCATCCTCCTTCTGCCTGGCCAGGGAGCCTTGGACAAGTTACTGACATTTTAGAACCTTACTACCCTCATCTAAAAATTGGAAAATAACTACTTCCAAGCGTTATTATGAGAGTTGAATGAAATACTGCAAGAGAGGACAGTCTAAATATGGAGAGGGTTCTTGTGAAAGCAGTGCAGGGGGAACCCCAAACAGACCAAAGGGCTTGTTGTTCTGTGTCCCGAGACACGAAACTGGAAAGATGGAGTGACAGGGCCAGGTCTCGGGAGGCCTTGAGGAGTTTGGCAAGGTGGAACTTCCGAGAATAGTTCTTAATCTAGAGGATGACCAGATGAAAACAATGTTCTAGAAAGATCAGTATGGTAATGGTGGTAGTGCAAAACCAATGCAAAGTCAGTGCAAAATTATGATTTTGGCATGCAAAATCAATGCCTGGGGATCAGCAATCTACCCATTGATTGTGGGTAGAGGTAATAGCAGGGAACAAAGATGATGAATGTAAAGTCAAAGAACGATACAGGTTGTCACTCATTCAACAAGCATTTCTTTGAGTACCAACAATGTTCCACCAGGCAAATTCTTTATTATATAGTTAACATATTACTGTAAGACAGTTGTCCCACCTGAGAAACCAACATTGGGACAAAACCTGTTGCATTTTAGTTATTTAGACGTGTGCCCACCCACCTCCGGCACCAAGATAATGAACTCATTAATACAAGGACCCTGTTTTCTCTGTCTTCCACAAGGTCTAGCATGTCAAGCCCTATATAAGCATCCTGGAAACTGAATCAAAGCCATCTCTTTCTCTAAATGGGCTAATAACAATCTTCTCTTTTTTAAGGGGTTTAGGTGTTCCTCGTAAAATAATAAAAATCTTACAGAAAAGTTCAAAGAAGGAGATAGAAAGCACCTGAAATCCCATCACCTAGAGATCATCTCCACGCATGGATTTTGCTAAGTCCTCCAGATGTGTGCAATTTTACATAAATTTGTCCCATAGCATTTTGTTCACGTGTCTTCTTTTCAAAAACCATTTATTATTTTGACTGTCACACAAAGACTGAAAGCCTTGAATTTGCTTAGGCCCCTTGGCAACAGGACTAGCATGCACGTGTCCTGGGCAAAGATGCTTTGCCTCTCTATTATGGCCGTTATTACCTTATATTCCTGCTAGTTCTTTGTATGTTTATCTCTCCCACCAGACTGTGAGCTACTTAATAACAAGGACAGTTGTTTTGTTTTGTTTTGTTTGTTTTTTTGGTTTTTGGTCCTTATGAATCTCCCTGGGTTCACAGTAAACGCATGAATGTTCATTTAGTGAGTGAATCCATGCCTTCCCTGGGGGGGGGGCTTTGAGAGAGTAAATCTCAGCTCCCAGATCTGGAATGTTGAGTTCTGACTACTGTTTGAATGAATGAGTGAAATTGAAGACTGGAGATGACTTTTGTGATGTGGTGAAATCATATAGGTACAGCTTGGGTGCATTGGGCGGTAAGGATAATGGCATGTTTAAACTCACCTTTACGTTCTTATTTACAAGTTTTCTCCCTTGTTTAATAAAAGGGGATGTGGTTATTGCAGTCTTGGGTTCTGGCCCGAGGGGCAGGGGTCTAACCTCGTGTGTCAGTTCCCGTATTGCTTTACTGGCTATGGAGGAGGGTGTTGAGAGAGTTTGGAATGTACATGGTAGCCAGAGGGTCATTGCAGAGAGGCAAAGTACGTTGCAAAAAGGAACATTAATATTCAGACTTTTTTCAGACTGAAATCTATAACGATTATGAGTCAGACGTAAAGATCCCAGAGTGACACATCTTTTCACTTAACCAGAGCCTCGATCATCTTAGTTTTAGGAAAGGAGGAGAAGTCTCTGCTTATTAGGGAATGGGTATAACTTACATGGAAGAAAGCGAAAGTGAATACCAAAAGCCTCTTAGCAAATGGAAAGTCAATGACATTTTGTTATTCGCTTTGTTTCAATAGCTATGCCTCTTACATAATAAGATCCACACCTTCTAACAATGTGTCAGTAAAACTAGGATTTTAATGATTGGACCAGCAGTCATTCTTCAGATTCTTTTTAATTTTTCAGTAGCAGTAAAAATCTAGCTGTGTGTACTTAGAGTTGTATGTCCCTATAGATTATCCCAGAAGGATATTTGAGACATTGCTATTAGTACTTGTCTCCAGCAGGGAGGGAGGGAAGGAAATTATTTTTACTATATGAAAGCAAAAATTGTAACCATGTGTATATCTTATCTATTTAAAACCAAAGTAGAATAAATAATAAAATAATGCTAATTTTATAAAGTAAAATGAAAGACCTAGTCCAGACTAAAGTCTCAGTGCATTTTGCCCTTGCTGTGACCTTCAGTGTGTCTGTATTAAGTGATTGGTCACATAATGAAAGTCCTGAAACAGACATCCTACCCCTTCTTTTTTTCTTCCTGTCTCTGGGAGGGAGTGAATGAGCTGATGTTTGCTAATGAGTATTGAACCTTAGAAGCTGACGTGGAACTCAAGTGCGATTTCCTCTTTGGCAAGAGCTCCAGTAGGCTGAGTGACCGTAGCCAGTTAAAGATTTATCATAAAACTCTTCACCAGGTTGGGGCGCCTAGGTGGCTCAGTCAGTTAAGCGTCCGACTTCAGCTCAGGTCATGATCTCGCAGTTCATGAGTTCGAGCCCCACGTCAGGCTCTGTGCTGACAGCTTGGAGCCTGGAGCTTGCTTCAGATTCTGTGTCTCCCTCTCTCTCTCTACCCCTCACCTGCTCTCTCTCTCTCTCTCTCTCAAAAATAAATAAACATTAAAAAAAAAACAAAACTCTTCACCAGGTTAAAGTTTACAACTAAATTAGAGGAATCAGTACAAAAACAACCCTTCTTGGTACATTTTTAGTTGAAGTGCAGTTCACATAACAAAATTCACCATTTTCATGTGAACATTTTAGTAAACATTTACAATGTTATACAACCACAACCTCTATCTAGTTCCAAAACATTGTTATCACCCCAAAAGAAAACCCCATATCCATAAAGCAGTCCCATTTCCTCCTCCCAGCCCCTGCCAACCACCAATCTTCTATTTCTGGATATTTATGGATTCTCAATATTTTGTATAAATGGAATACCTAAGTGGCCTTTTGTTTCTGTCTTCTCCCATTTAGCTTAATGTATTCAAGGTTCCTACAGGTTGTAGCATTTATCAGTACTCCGTTCCTTTTCGTGGCCGAATAATATTCCTTCATGTGGCTAGAACATGATTTGTTTATCTGTGCATCTATAACAAGCATTTAGGTCAGATTCATCTTTTTTGGCTGTTATGAATAGTGCTGCTGTGAACATACATGGATGATTATTTGAGCTCCTCTTTGTAATTCACGTCGCTCCTTGTACAGTTTTAAGAGGGGTTGGCTGAGGACTGTCCCAAATGTCAAAAACAGTGAATCTCCCCCTGGCGAGTGTTGGGCTGGTGTCCACTAATGTTTCACAGTGTGGCAGGCTGAGGCGTGACCACCGCTGAATGGCCGCAGGGGGCAGCCTTCGTCTGGGCACCTTGTTTGTTCCTTCTCCTACTCTTTCTTCTTCTTTCCCACTCATTTTCTTCCTCCATTGCTGGCCGTAACTTGAGCAGAGGACTACTTAGTCCTGCTGGTGGAAGTCTGACCCCTAGTTTTCTAAACCCTGTCTAGCAGAGTATCAGCGGTGCGGAGGACTCAGGTTTTGAACTTCAGACATGTCCGTTGTGTCTTCCCGCACGCATCCGTCTCACCGTTCCCCGTTTGAGGGGTGGCTCAGGGATCGAGCAGTGTTCACAAGGCCTGTCTGGATTATTCACTGTAGGCAGAAAAAACTGCCACAAGCCCACGGAGCCGAGGGCTGGGGGAGCAGTCATTTACTCTCTCCCGAGGGAGGCCCCGTGGCAAGGATGCCCACTCCACTGAAGCCACGGCCTGAGCTCTTCACCCGTGCAGGTTGGAAATCGGTATCCTTGAGGCCGCCATGTGACCGTAACCTTTTCCAGGAGCGTCCCACGATCGGGTAGTGTTCGGCTCTGTTTCCATGACGCCCCAATTTCCTCTGGCCGTCCCGGTGGCATCTGCAGTCAAAAGAGAATCCTACTCTTGATCTCTGGTGAATCCCGGTGATGTTTGCATCATCAGAAACGACGCGGAGCGACCACACGAGACAAATGGAGGCTGACAGTGGAGGGGACGGGCCCGAAAAGCAGTGAGCCTTCGGGCCTGTCCTCCACCCGCTGGGCTTTTGAAATTGTTAGCTAGGAATTTTGAAGTTGTGAATGTACCGAACAGGGTGATGGTTTACTCCATGAACGTAGCCCCCCCCCCCCTCCATTTTTTAGTTAGAGTTCTGAAGACGGGCGTGGGAACACACACGCAGACGTGCCGAGTTCTCTTTCAGAGGACCTTAACCTAAAAATTAGAGTAGATGACAAACAGAACTAACGTTTTATGCTCACGTTTTTTATTTCCCCTCAAAGAATCTCATCCCATCTCTGGAAAGTACAAGCATGTGATAATTTTTATTCGTAGCTTGGAGAATGGCAGAGGGGTTGTTCAGGAGATTGTTATGCAAGGCAGCGGATGTGAACGTCCTAACCAGTGCTAACCAGCTTTCAATACCCTTTCCGAAGTACATGCTCAGTCTCAAATATGCATGGTCTCAAATATCTGGCATTCTCCCTGTACGTAAGGCACCCGGAGCGCTCACCCATGGCAAGCAGGCCATGGGAAGCACAGTGGGAAATAAGGCCCGTTGGAACCAGTGCTGAGCCGGGTGCCGAGGGCCATGGCATGTCTATGGGCCGTTCAAAGCCATCATCCAAAGGCAACTAGCGGAGATTCTCAGACTCTCCAGTCTGATGCTTTCGGGGTGCAGGTCTGGGCTGGTGCCAAATCCATGGAGAAGAAAGGCAAACGGTCTGGCTCCTTTGAATTCCCTGTTCAGATCCTGGTCATGAACATGGGAAAAACACACACACGGTACTAGGTAGAGGAGAGGGCTTCCTACCCCTGAGAATCCATAATAACTCCCCGCAGAATTCTGTGAGTGCTGGCCTAGGGATCAGAATTGGAAGTTTTCAATGGGTAAATGGTCTGTATTTATGAAGATTACGGGCCAAGTAACTGAAATTCCTTGAGCATATATGATACTCCACTTAAAAGAATGAAAGATAGGGTTTATAGGACTTGGAAAATGGCTTGCCAGGCCTGCCTTCAGCTTTCCTGAGGAAGGCTGACAAAGTGTTGCTATTATGGCCCATGAAAACGTGTTTTGTTGCGCGGTATTGTTTTCCAAAGACAACAAGAACCTTCACTTAAAATAGCAGGTCCGAGGCTGCTCTGGCTTGTGATATTTCCATCGTGGCCATCGAGACCGCAAAGGGCACAGCTGACCTAAGCAGGGACATGAGAGATTATGGAAAAGTCTGATTCAAGGTGACATATTAGGCAGCACATCACCTCTTAAAATAATTTATTTTTAGAGATTTGAGATGTAAATTACTTATGGCATTGAGACCCCTTTGGCCACAGAGTGGCAAGTACGTTGTACCTTCCTGAACTTTCCCACATACCCCCTGCCCCCGCCAGTATTTATCTTATGACTTCATACTGCTTTTTGGTTACTGGCAGCATAGAATTTCAGAAGTCAGAAAGTGCTTTTTATTTTTTTATTTAAAAAAAAAATTTTTTTTAACGTTTACTTTTGAGACAGAGACAGAGCATGAACGAGGGAGGGTCAGAGAGAGGGAGACACAGAATCTGAAACAGGCTCCAGGCTCTGAGCTGTCAGCACAGAGCCCGACATGGGGCTCGAACTCACGGACCACGAGATCATGACCTGAGCCGAAGCCGGCCGCTTAACCGACTGAGCCACCCAGGCGCCCCCAGAAAGTGCTTTTTAAAACCGATTCTTGAGAAGTGCTTAGCCTAACATGCTCACAGTTTCACCTTGTGTTTGGGCCTCTCCCTGCCCTTTCTTACGGTGACCCCACACCCATGGTATCTGCCATGACATGCTAGAAAAGTCAATTGTGGGCTCATTTCTGTGACTTGGTTGTTTTTCCAAAACTGGCCTGTGGACAGTCAACATCCGTCTACTCAGAGAGGTCTGGTCTGGAACGGGACCACACTGAACAGCCTAGACGATGAAAGGAAATCAACATTCCACCCTATCCATGTGTTCGATTGACATTCCTGTCACTACTCAGTATAATGTGCCCTTTTTGGTCAAGGAGAAGTGTTTTCAAATACCCAAATCTTCTATATCTTAAAGATGTTAAACCCTAGGCTAACTCTTAGTTTTAAAAATAACTTCAGGAGAATCTGGATGTTTTCGTTTTGTAATCTATGGGTTACAAACTGAAGGGTCTATAAAAAAAAAAAAAAAGGCCAGGCTATTAACACAGATTCAGTCAGTGTCAGTTCAAAAGTGACAACAGGTGGCAATTGACATTTAGACTCTGTGGAGGGATGGAAACCCTAGCAAAGTGAGCCACAGGCCTCCAAAGTGTTATTCCCGTGAAGGAACCCACGTGTCAGAGGCTGACCCGACATGTGTTAAAGGCTTGTGTAGAAGGCAGCTTGTTAACCTAAGAGAATCAGGTCACTCTTCTGTTGCGTCCCCCCTTTGCCTCTGTTTTGGATAGAACAGC
Source organism: Panthera onca (assembly GCF_046562875.1). Lineage (NCBI taxonomy): Eukaryota > Metazoa > Chordata > Mammalia > Carnivora > Felidae > Panthera > Panthera onca. The sequence continues at coordinate 16,440,802 of NC_138349.1, forward strand.
TGCTCTCTAGCTTGCTGCTGTTACCATGTTATCACACAGATAATGAGAAATCTGTGTCCTGTAGGAACAGTTGAATGACAAGATCCAGTGTCATCAAAATTCAGGATCTGAAGGTAGCCAAACTCTGGAACTGAAATTTGGTTTTTGTTTTCTTTTTCCCGGAGCTCTTGAGTCCTGGCCCAGGGATGAAGTGCCTCTAGTTAGCAGTCTATTAAAAGGACACCACTTGAATATTTTATAGGGTCTCCAAAGCCTTACTCTACTTTCTAATAATAACAATCTAAATCTGAAATGATTTTGCTTCTGTTTATTTTTCCTCCCCGTGTATAGCCATGAACTTGTGTGCTAATCTTCGGTGATGACAAATCGAGTTTCTTGTCCAGTATTATTTTTAAAAAAGGATTCCAGGGAAAGCTTGAATTTTCTGGAACTTACATGGGCAGCAGTTTAAATGCTTAAAGGTGATTTCCTTTCGTTCTTAATTAAAAAAATTTTTTTTCAGTAAAGGAAAGAGATACTCAGAACTGACTCAAAATACTTGCGGACATTTTATTTATTATTTTTTTAAGTTTCTTTATTTATTTTGAGAGAGAGAGAGTGAGCTCAAGCGGCAGAGGAGCGGAGAAGTAGACAGAGAATCCCAAGCAGTCTCCGCACCGTCAGCACAGAGCCTGAAGCAGGGCTCGAACTCAGGAACTGTGAGATCATGACCTGAGCTGAAATCAAGAGTTGGACGCTGAATCGGCTGAGCCACCCAGGCGCCCCTCTGTGGACTTTTTATAACCTCACAGGATCTCAGCAAGCATCAGTTAAATTGGGAAAGTCTTTTTCTGGTCCCTTTTATGATTTACATCGTTTTCACAATAATTCTCCACTTACACAGGCTTTCCCCTCCGGTGAACACTTCGTATTCCAGTTCCCCCCTGGCTGGTTTTGCCCACTGATAGCACAAGAGACTAGAATCAGGAAAACAAACCTGTGATTGGACGTCTAGGTTCTGAGAAGCCCCGCCCACTGTAAAGTCCTGGGTTCATGTGCCTTTGCAAATAGAAGATTCCCACTGTGCAGTTAATCGGACACTGTTGAGCTGTGTGGCTGCGTGAAAAGCCAAGGGCCACCCTGGGCCTTCGTCGGCTGTGTGTAAAGTGAAGCGTTTGCATCACATGGGCTTGAAGGTCCCTCCTGCTCTCAAATGCTCTGTGATCTGTAAAATCCAGATAATCACCGCCCTTCTAGGTGAGCGTGAGCCCTGAGAGGGGGTTGAGAGAACAGACGCACAAGACCTTTCAAAAGTTACGAGCTGAACAATAACTACAATGATAGTAATGTTAATATGATGATAATGATGGATCCAGAGAAACCAAAATGCCTCCCCCAGAGGCTGACAGTGGGCCTTGCCTGTTTGTTAAGGGGGTGATGAAATGCAGGTTTTGTGAGACTGTTGCACCTTTGAGAACAGACGCTGAGTGTTTACGTGTGCCCACACTCTCTCCAGTCTTCACGGTGGCCCAGGAAGGCGGGTGCTGCCAGCCTACCCATTTTCCAGGGGAAGAAACTGATGGCCAGTGGATACCTAGCCTGCCCAAGGTCCCTTGGCTCAGCGTCCGAGCTGGACTTCCACTCCACGTCTCTCTGCCTCCAAAACCCTTGACCGCTGGGACAGGCACAATTTGTGTGTAGAACAGGCCAAAGCACACATTGGACACAACAGTGAACAGCCTTCTTTTTCCCTATCATTACTTTTATTATCCAGAATTCCCTTTCCCACCCTTGATCGTGTCTTAGATCCCATAGCTTTCTGGTCACTTTCGGCTCCTGGAAGTCCTCACCTATTGAAAACTCGATTCTCTCATCCATCCCAGAGCCACACCTTTTCCCAGCTCAGATCCGACCCAAACCGGAGACCTACAGTGGGCATAACCTCTTCTTTACCTCCTTCTATACCTCCTTCCTATCCTGTGGCTCTTTGGGGACCAGGCAGGGGCAGGGATTTGGAGGTAGAAGGGACAAGGTGTTAGAAATCTGGTATGGTCATGCTTCTGTCTCCGCTAACACGGTTGGAGACCTTTTTTTATGGGGTGCAATTTGAGTTCTTGAACAAAAGCATGCAATTTCTGGTTAGCCTCTTGCAACAAATTCAGGTCCTGCTGCCTAGTGGTCTCCTAGCCTCTTACTAATGAAGTCCCCCACCCTCCGCAGACAGCTTTCTCCTGTGGGTTCATTCCAGATGCTTGGGCGTAGGCACCAGCCACAGGACACGAGTGCATCCCCAGGGAGCCAAATGGTAGAAGTGTATGCCAGTCCCACTCCAGCCTCTCCTTAGCCTGCCATTCGGGGGGGCTCCAACCAGCTTCCTGCTTTCCAAATCTTCCAAATTCATCAGGCTCTAGGTTTTTTGTTTATGAATGCTTCCAGGCTCCAGGACACCCCAATCGGTTTGTTCTAAGAACTCTAACATCAAGCTTCTCTCGGACCCACAGCAGCACTAGAGCCTGAGCTTTCCCACTCAGTAAACATCTAGGTCCTTCTCCCCGGGGCCTCTAAATCCCTGTCACAGCAGAGGGGAGAGAACACCGCCACACTCCTGCTGTGTGGACAGCTCCCCGCTGACTCCTCTGTGCCTTTCCAAATCTCTGATTTCAGAGGTAGGTGGGTAATAGGGGTTGGTAGTCATCAGTTGGATCCTACTGTCTTTTGGAAAGTCCTGTAGGGATTCCTGGCACCCTTCCTTGGGAGATGGAATATTTATCACCATCGTCTTCAGCTCTGAGACCGTGGCCCAAAATGCCAAGACACTAGGAAAATTCCCATTCTGTCTTCTAAAAGTTTTGATCCCAGCTGCGTAGCTACTATGAATGGCAATGTCCAGCTTTGTTAATGGTTCTGGGCATGACTGAAGCCGGCAGGCCTAGGAAGGTGGGGGTGGGGATTTCGTTACCACATGGTTTTCTTTCCTAGACCTCCGTGTCCTCAACCGTCATCTCCAGAGAGGCATCTTCACAGAGTAAGACGTCTTTGGGGCCCTTACTTTTCCCAAGTGAGGAATTCTTGAGAAGACAGAAGTAGTTCTCAAGGAGATCAGAGGTACCCAATCTGATAGGACCTTAAGTGCTGCCCAAGTGATGACATCTTTTTCAGCTTGGGAATGCAAGTTTATTTTCTGAGAGCCATTTGTCACCTTCTCCGACTTCAAAACTTTTGAAGCCCAGGTGTCCATGACCCTATGCCAAAAAAAAAAAAAAAAAAAAAATAGAGAGAGAGAGAGACAGGACCCCTGTTCTCAAGGATGTTTATTGCCTTTGAACAAAATGATACAAATATGGAATATGGAACGAGGTGTGTAGTTGGATGTTAGTTTAACATGGACATAAGTAGCCAAATTCTTACTCTTCTCTTGGCTCTTATTGCCAAGAATGAAAGGCTTGGGGCAGAATATTTACAGTTGGTTTTTTTTTTTTTTTCTATTGCCACGTTTGGTCATTAGTTGCTTTTGCTGGGATATTGGCGAGTTGCTAGAGGATTTGAATTCCTTGATGCTGCTTCACATTCACCTATTTCTGACTTTGGCAATAATTCCAGCGCCAATCACCAGCTTTCTATATTTATCGGCAGCTGCTTCAGTGATGTGGAAACAATTTTCTCAACAGCTGAAAAACATGAAGATACAGAGTAGGACATTTTGTTCTTTATAAAAGAGCTTAGTTGGGATGAGCATGGGAGAAGGGAACAGTCCAGCACGAATCATTTTGTCCCTGCATCTTTCCCACTTTGCCCATCAGGCCATGTGTGACATCAGGCTTAAGTGGAGAGTTTATGGTTTTGCCCAGAGAGGAATGAATGGGTAGCCTCTGTGACATGTACCAGAATCCTTTGAACCAGATGATATGAACCAGTATTCTGCTTTCTAGAAGGTGGTCTTTGATTTGCTTGATTTATGACTTAAGGTTTGGGATGAAGGAGGCTCATCCCCAGCCTCTGTTTCCAGCCCAGCTTTACCAGCTGCCTGGCTCGAGGCATTCGGCATTCGGTGAATGCTTTTCTACAGACCATTATCAAAATCAGTTCCAGAACATCTGCCTTCCATGGGACACTGCAGGGCACAGAGGATCTGAGAGGTATGGGACACCACCTGTGAGGTCAGAGGCTTCCAGACTGCAAGGTACTTGGACTAAATTGATTGAATAATAAATGGTACCAGGTCTCCGTAGCCCTCACATGGTGCCTGGTTCATCCAAAGCCCTCCATGCAGAATGATCAGAGATGTCGCTGTTGCTCTCGAATTGTGTCTCATCTGCTTTCAGAGCTCCGAGACATCTAGGCATTAATGCGTTTGCACAGAGAACAAGACTTAGAACCCAGAAACATGGTTTCTAGTCCCAGCTCCGCTCCTACCAAGGAAAGGTGGAGCCACGTTGAGAAGCTAACAGGAACCGAGGGTTCCAAGTGTCGTGCAAAGCACATCCCGGTGCAGGGTCTTTGTCCTCATTACAACCTAGGAAGAGGGCCAGCATTTCACAGATGAAGAAGGGAGTGTTCAGAGACTGTCACTTTCCCAACTTAACGTCGAGTTAACGTCGATGCCAACTCCAAAGCCTGGACTCTTACCATTCCAGGCCTCCCATCTCCCAAGATCTCAGCGCTGCGCAAGAGGAGACCCCATATGGCTCCACCAACCCCCCCCTGAGCCCAACTGTCTTCAGTTTGTAGAATTGAAAGCCATCTCTAAAATTTATTTTCTGAATTAAAAAAAAAAATCTACCAAGCAGCAGCTTCCTTGGTACTTTAAATCTTTACTGCCACCTAGTGGACGTATCTAACCAGAGGAATGAAAAATTCAGTTCAACTTGGATTAAAAACTGTCAATTCATCTTAAACTCATCCTGTGCTCCTAACCTTTAAAAATTGTATTTATGGACAAATATCATGGCCTTCCATTTTTATCCTTGCAGTAAACTACCAGGAGTTTCCGGGAAACCTATAAACTCCTCCTGCTTTAAAAAATAATAATAATAATCCTTTGTGATCATATAATACACATTCAGCTAATAATGGGCTATACTTACAGAAATTCTAATCTGCAATATTTAGAACTTGTATAGCAATTATGTTTTTAACTTTATAAATATTTGCTTAACTTTTTTTTTCTTTTTTACATTCTCAGGGTAACAAAAATAATAATTCAAACAACACAGAGGATGTGAAGTAAAAAAGTCCTTCTCCACAGAAGGAACTATGTTAGGAATTTCTTTTTTTTTTCCAAGAAATGTTTTATTTCATATACAGGCATGTGTACAAACACGTACAGTTTGCTAATTTTTTATAAAGGAGCTTCTGTTACGCATACTGTTCCACAGGTTGCCTTTTTCAACTTCGTCTGTTTTGGACACGTTTCCATGTCAGACACACATCAACCTCATTCTTTTCAATAGGATATAGTGTTCCATTACGGACTGTACTATAATTAATTTCACCAGTTCGTCATTAACGTCCATATAGGCTGTTTTCGGTTTTGTTGTTATAAAAGTGCCGCAGGGAATACGTTTATTTTCTTCAGGGAAAACATACACGCCAGACACACACGCACGCACGCTCATTTGCAAGCGTATTTGTAGACTGAAGTATTAGACATGAACTTGCCGGATCCAAAGGTGTGTTAATACCCACTGGCCAAGATCACCAGAAACACGCCTGTAGTCACAAAGATAAAGGAGGAGAGGAGAGGAGGAGGAGGACGAGGACCAGGAGGAGGAGAAGCCCAGTTAACTGAAACTGCTCCAAGGGAGAACACAGGGGAATGGCGAGCCATCCCTGGAGGACTGTCATAGGGTGGGAGCTCTTGCTGAGTGGTAGCAGGGAGGAGTCGGGGCCGCGGGAGCAGTTCTGGGCCGTGTACCGGCAAGATGCCGAGGCAGGTCAGTGGGCATCTCTTAAGTTTTTCTGGGAGGAGGGAGAGTTAAAGTAGGGTCAGGAGTGTCACCAGCAAAGGAGCAGCAGTCACACGTGTGGTCGGAAGAGGGGGGTGTTTCATCGTTTTGTGTGCCCGAGTGGCCTTGTCTGGGCATCGCTTCATTCCATGGGTGTTTCCTACAATCAGCTGGGGACGTGCTGGCCAGTCTCCCAGCAATGCGCCGTTTCATTTGCTCAGATACATTGACTTTAAATGTCTGTGGACGTTTATGTTGCTTTTCAAAAAGGTTGCATTAGTTGACGTTCTCCTGGGTTCTTTTAAATGCTCAACTTCTCTAACAATGAAGTATTTAATAATCAGAATAATGGCAATTCCAAGACTGGGAAACGTTTATAGGGCCACTTGCCATGTGCCAGCCGCTGCGTTAACTCCATTATTTCATCGAATCCTCATTGGAGGCTTGAGACACGTGTTAGTGGCATCCCGGCTTCCATCCGAGGAAACCAAGGCTTAGAGAGGGGGAGAACCGGCCCGGTCACGTGGCTGGCCAGCCAGCAAGTTGCTGAGCTGGGTTCAGAACCAGACCTTGCTCCTTCCAGAGCCCACGCCCTTTCCCACAAAGAAACACTTTCTCCTTCCTCTGCTTCACAGGAGCCTGCCATGGAGAATTTAAAGCTAGGGCATTCAGAGCTGTTAAACTGATGATCACAAATCTTCCAAAGTCTGGTTTAGGATGATAAGGAAGTCGAGAGGCCCATTTACAAGAATGAAATTCATGGGCTCCTTTCCAGGAATCGCATATATATTGTGAAGTGAGGCATCCTGCCTGAGATCTTTAGCTTCTCACACGTGCCCTCAATTAATAAAGGCCTGTGAGAGCTTCCTGAAAAATCACGGCCAAGACAACGTAATTAAATATCCTCTGGGCCAGCTGGAGCTCAGAGGGTATTTACATAATCCCCAAGGAAATAAACGGATGAAGGACATCCCTCCCCGTGGATCCACTGAGGTTCGTGAAGGTTCCGTGCTATGTGAGGATGGCAAGGACTTGGTGCAGGAAAGAGGGGAAGGACGTGGTGCCTCGGTAAATATCTGTTGAGTGTGGGACGGGCGCAGGCTGGGCTTCAGAGCTGGCCCGCGTGCGTGGACTTAGCGGAACAAACGTGGGAGTCACTGCTGGCTTCTGCTCTTTTCCAGATTGTGCTGGCTGTGGAAGGGACATCAAGAACGGGCAGGCGCTGCTGGCCCTGGAGAAGCAGTGGCACTTGGGGTGCTTTAAATGCAAGTCCTGTGGGAAGGTTCTCACCGGGGAGTACATCAGCAAGTAAGATCGGGGCACAGGCCGTGGGATCCTTCCAGTGGGGCCTGCTCTGGGGAGGGGAACCCCCACCCCACCCCATTGGACATAAAGGCATTCACACCCCATAATCAATAGGAACTTTCACTGTGCTACGTTTTTGTTTTTATAAAAGGAATTTTATTCTTCTGCCGTCCCTATAGTTTGCCTGCAATGAATTTAATGAGATGTCAGTCACTGCCTAATTTAACGAACAAAACTGACATAATGTTACACTGTATGTTATAATCAATTCTTTAGTAATTTTACTTTCCCTAACCTTTTTTCTTTTCCTATTTGGAACTAGTAGACCTTGCTCCTCCTCTAGGTCTTGAATGTGTTTGACACCCCCCCCCACCCCCCCCTGCCCTAAAAAAAAAAAACCACACAGGGTCTAAGCACTGAGCCCATTGGGACCAATGCATAATCCAACCCACCAGGGAACGGGTTCGTGTTAGAGTCAGGTGCTGGTGTAACAGCTAAAGTGAAGTTTTATTTTGTTTTGTTTTTATAAGGTAGCTTGGAGAAACGAGTTACAGTGGTTACCTTTCTTTTTTAAGTTTGTAAAATTTATTTTGAGAGAGACAGCGGGGGAGGGGCAGAGGGAGAGAAGGAATCCCAAGCAGGCTCCACACCGTCAGCGTGGAGCTCGACACGGGGCTCGATCCCACAAACCACGAGATCGCAACCTGACCGAAACCAAGAGTGGGACGCTCAACTGACAGGAGCCACCCAGGCGCCCCTACAGTGGCTCCCTTTTGATTGAAGGAGGGAAGAATGAGTGGGGGGGGGGGGTCCGAAGGCAATGAGGGAAAATTTATTTTCCTCACTAAACCTTTCTATGCTTAAAAAATATTCATTTCAACCAGGTAAATATATATCCGCTCTTCAAAAAAAAATTTAAGAATACAGTGAAACAAAAAACAAACAAAAAAGTAGCGGGGGCCCCACCGCCTAGAAATCTAATTCTGTAGTCCTGGGTGAAGCTGAAACGCCTGTATCAGAAGGAAAAAGCTTCACAGATGATTCTGACACACAGCCAGAGTAAGAAGAAAGAGAAAAATGACCAGCTGTTAAGTGAACGCAGAAGGCTGTGCGGGGGGTAGGTCATTGAGATGTCTACCGTGGTGCTTCTGAACTTTTCCACTCAAGGGCATACATAGAAAACTGTATTTTTTCTGTGCTCAGAGAAATAAATAAGGAGGGTTGGAGAGGCTGAGTGAGAAGGCCCTGTGCCCCTGGGGCCTCCTGAGGGCTGAGGACTTGGCGTCCCAGGCTCCGGCCTGTGAGCTCCAGGAGGTGGTGGGGGGAGGGTGCACGCTGACACCGCGTCTGAAGCCCATCTGGCCTGGTGGTGAAAGAGAATGGCGCCCGTGTTTTGCTCGTTGGGTCCGAGACAACAGGGAAGCAGCCGTGGTAATCATGTGGCGGTTTGGCTGTTCTTTCTGTGGAGCCCAGAGAACCACAGCCGTCCCTCCGCGTCGTGTGGCTTCGTGCACTTTGATCACGCCTGACCAGATCTCCCGGCCTGTGAATGCTGGGCGGGAGAGCATCACGCCCTACCACCTTCTGTGGAAAAGGGCCCCGGGAAGTGTGGGTCTGGCGTCTTCCGGGCCCCTCGGCCCTCTCAGGACCTGAACTCTTGTGTTGCAGGGACGGCGCTCCCTACTGTGAAAAGGACTACCAGGGGCTCTTTGGGGTGAAATGTGAAGCCTGTCACCAGTTTATCACAGGGAAAGTCCTGGAGGTAAGTGACACACGAGATGCCTTCGAAGCTACCATCGTCTTCCTCAGAGGTCGGCAGAACCACAAAAGAGGCTCTTCCACCGTTTTGTTTTGTTTTTTTCTTTCATCTTTACCCGTGGAGGAAAGAAAGTACTGGGAGCTGACTGATCTCTTCGCGATTTAACGTGTATTGCCTTTCAGGCGGTTGCTGCTAATTGTTCATGTGGAAATTGGAGAGAGGGACAATTTATCAAAAGAGATAAGGGGACTATTAGGAACTATGTAGAAGGAAGAGGTATATTAGACTGGTTTTAGGAGTCAGAAAATGGGAAACAAAGAGCGCGTTCGAGCCGCCTGTGTGTCAGTGTGTGGGCCTGTGTGGGAGCACACGTGTGTGGGCTTGTCCGGGGGGGTGTGTGCGTATACAGGCGTGCTCTTGCACTGTGCGCGTGTGCACGTGAGAGTGCACGGACTCGGGGGGCAAGGGCTCAGAATCGAAGTGAGGAAAAGAAAGGGCGGGTGGAAAGTGAAGGCCTACACCTCCCCACCCTTAAGAAAACCACATCCTGCGTGACCCAGAACTCCCTGCGGCTCGGGCCGAACCAGAGTCTGGCGGGTTCAGGTGTGTCTGCCTTGTGCCACAGAACCTGCTTCCTGCTTTCTCCGCAGCGGCCCCACCAGCTGCCGCCTCTGGGCTGAGCGGAGCCCGTGCTGTGGAATCAGGGGCCGGAGTTCAGAGGCAGAGGGAGTCACTGCCTACCCCCCCCCCCCCCCCCCCCCCCCCCCCCCCGCTTCTTACAGGCCTGTGGGGTGTTAACCCGCTCTGATACGAAACAAAAGATTGCCTCATACCATCACACATTTCGGGGTGGAGAATGTGTCCTGGGCAGAGGTAAGTCAGGACGCCTAGCAGCTTGGGAAGGCCACCAACTGGTCCTGCAGCTTTGACAGACACAGGCCACCGAGTCCACATGACCACATTCAAACCCCCCCAGCGGGGCGTTTCCGAGACCTAAATCTGAGAGGCCCCCAAGTGTCTCTGGGCAGCCTCCGTGGGATTGCACAGCAAGGTCTAGCTTAGTTTTCCTAATCCCACAGCAAGCTCTGGGGTGCCTTTCTTTCCAGGAAACATGGAGGGGCCGGCGTTGGCTCTGCACCAGGGCCCAGGGTAGCTAATTGGATTCGGGTGATAAGGAAGTGACTGTTAACGCACACTTGCATCTTACCCAGGGGAAGGGTGTTCCAGGAAGAGGGAACAGCCTCCCTAGAGGCCCAGAGGCGAGGACAGGCACAGCAGAGCATGAAACAAAAAGCCAGATGGGCAGGAGCGCAGGTGTGGGAGATGATGCTAGAGGAGTGGGGAGGGGTCAGAGCAAGAGGACCTCCAGAGTCCTATTCAGGAATTTGGGCTTTATCCTAAGAATGCTGGGAAGCCATTGAAGCCCTGATGGCTGGAGCTGAAAGCGACTGGATTACATCGCTGTATAAAGAATGCGCGGGAGTCCTCAGATGCACGTAAAACCACACCCATAGCAGCTCTGTTCACAACAGCCAGCAGGTGGAAACAACCCAGTGTCCACGCACGGGTGAACGGACCAACAACACGTAGTATATACAGACAAGGAATAATACTCAGCCTTAAAACGGAAGGGGTTATGATACCTGCTACAGCATGGATGAACCTTGAAAACGTCATGCTAAGTGAGGGAAGCCAGACACAAAAGGCTACCCGTGGTTTGCTTGCATGTACGTGAAATACCCAGAACAGGTAAATCCATAGAGACAGAAAGCAGATTAATGGTTGCCTGGGGTTGGGGGCGGGGGGAATAAGAGTAGCTTGTTGGTACCCAACTGGAGGTATGAGGTGTTCTGGAACAAGTCAGAGGCGGTAAATGCACAGCATTGTACCTGTCCTAAATGCCGCAGTCAGGGAGGCCAGTTTGGAGACTACTGTAGGACTCAGGGCGCAAAGCAATGGGAGCACTGGCGGCAGGGAGACCTGAGAGGAGGGCCCACTCTCCCACATAGTTGGGGGCTCAAGAGGAGTTTCCGTGGCCTTTCCACCAATAGTTTTCATTGTCAGCCCAAGTGCGGTCGGTGCTGAGTTTTCGGCCCTCCGTGAAGTACGTCGCAGGAAAGCTATTGGGGAAGTCGGTCGTGGCTTATCCAAAGTGCAGCATGAAGTCCAGGTGGTCAGATCACAAGAGTCAAAGTGCAGCGGGCGTGTGCTCCCCACCTGCCCCCTGAACATGTCCCTTGTCCCTCCCCGGAGCCCAGGGGGAGAGGCCCACGGCATTTCCATAGGGGTTCCCAAGTGTGATCTGTGCAGGACTGAAATAAACCTGTTGACTTGGGAGCAATTGGGAAATTGCATTTCGAAAGAGCAATAATAAAACATCAGAACCATCTCGCGGATGTGCAGCTGTAGGGAAAGCGGTGGGAGGATCCCGAGCATAGCCCCCAGATTTGAGCCACGTTTACGGAAGGCGCGGATCGAAACCGCTGTCTCGGTCCACGTATGCAACTGTGTTCCCCAAAAAGAGTTGAGCAGGCAGTAGGCAGGGCGGGGGCGCTGTCGATGACCTCCGGTTTAGTTCAACAGCTGTGAGAAGGGATATGTAAAATAAACTCGATCCAGGAACATGCCATTTTGAAGAAACATCTGCTTAGTCAAGTTCCTCCCTGGAGCGGGTGTTGGCTGTGGCTGCTGGAGGCTCTCGCCAGATTGGCCTCGGGTTTCGGCGAGAGCCTTCTGGAAGGTGCAGGTCGTGGAGGCTTTCCACACGGTGCCTTCAGATTCGGGACTTCTGGGAGTCATTTGCGCTGGCTTCATAGCAGAATCAAGACCCACCCAGTGGGCGTACTGACCACTGATGGGTGTGATCTAGAAAAATGTAAAGCACGTGTAGCACCCTGACATGGGACCGCCTCTGAGTCAGCTTGGCTTGGTTACCAATATAAAACAGGACGGGTCTCAACACTCCGCCCTCCTCCTGTGCCTTTGTTCTCAGACCCCATTGTTGCAACATGGTGACTGTGAATTTGTAAATGCTGTGATCCTTGCCTTTAGGGATTCTTTCCCCGCAGTTTTAAAAAATGCGGTAAAATGCACGTAGCATGAAATTTACCATGTTAATCGTTTTAAAGTGTACATTTCAGTAGTATTAAATGTATCCGTAATTTTGTGCAACCATGATGGCCACTCACCTCCACGATGCTTTGCATCTTGTAGCCTTGAAACCCCATACGTAACACTAAATCTCACCTCCCCTCTCCCCCTCGTGCCCTGACCACCACCATCCTATTTTCTGTCTCTATGAATTTGACTACTTTAGGCATGTCGTACAGGTGGAATCATACGGTATTTGGGGTTTTGTGTGTGTGACTGGCTTATGTTATTTTGCACAGTGTCCTCAAGATTCATCCATGTTGTAGCACGTGCCAGAATTTCCTTCCTTTCTGAGTGATATTCCGTTATATGGATATACCACGTTTCGCTTGTCCATCCGTGATCCTTATTTTTGTTGTGAATGTTTTTTTTTTTTTTCTGATTGATTTTATTCATAAAGATTGTAAATGCATTCGTTTCCTACATCTCCAACAGCGAGGGCTTAAAAACGCAGAAACTTATTCTCTCACGGTGTGCTAGAGGCTAGAAGTCCAAAATTGAGGTGCGGCAGGGCCATGCTCCCTCCAGGCTCTCGCGGGGAGCTCTTCCTTGCCCCTTCCCGCTTGTGGTGGCCTGTGGCATTGTGACCCTGATCCCTGCCTTTATCTTCACATGACCTGCCCTCTGTGTCTTCTCTCTGTATCGCCCCTCCCTCTGCTTTGCTGTTAGAAGGACACTTGTCATTGGATTTAGGGCTCACCCAGATAATCCAGGATGATCTTGTCTCGAGATCCTTAGTTTAATTATTACATCTGCAAAGACCCTTTTCCCAAACGTTCACAGGCTCCAGAGATTTTATGGGCCACCCTTCGAACCCACTCCAGTAAAGCTGGGAACTTATACAAGTGTCCTCCAGGGACTGTCGCGAAGTATCAGGTGCTGTACAGCCTCTTGTCTGGGTGGTTTCGCCTGAGATGTCGGCAGACACCCGAGGAAGTTTTGAGAGGGAGCGAGGTCACTGGGGAATGATCGAGAAGGTCCGGGCTCAGCTATGTCACTAATTTCTAATTTAATAGCCATAAACCCCACCGATCACGTTGGCTTGACAGGCTGGGTAGAGAGCCTTCGTGTGTTTTAGTGCAGAGGGCTCCACGTGATAGGGAATTAGGGATCTGCTCTTGGCTCTGGAACTCCCAGCTGTGGGACCTCAGGCCAATCTCTCAACTTCTTTGAGCCTCAGTTTTCCAAGACAAGCATTAAAAATGTATACGTAAATCCAAGCCTGGACTGCTTGACTCCCAAGTTTCTCTGGCTCTTAGGACCCAAGTTCTGTAATTCTCATGTCTTCGGTCTAAGGAGTCAGAGTTAGCGTTTCTTTCTCCTGGAGAGATTTTCCTGGAAGCTGGCATGCAGCATGCAAAGTGTAGCTTTATTTATCATCAGCTGGCTTTCAATTTTGTTTTCAGCAACAAGAGTCTCTCTTTTGAGAGGTCTTGCTGTAAATGGCACATCTTTAAAAGCTTATGCTAATTAACCTATAAATTCAGGAGCATTCTGAAGATGTTTGCCACCTGCCTCCTAATTAAGTCCGGAATCAAATTAGTGTGAAATACTCGAGTCTGCCAATAGCCTGCTAGCTCCATCTGTACCTCTAACCTCTCCTCTGAAGCAACCTTCCTCCTCCTTTTACTTCCCACCCCTGACCACTCCTCTCCCCTGCTCGTGCTTTAGCAGACTAATGGTACAGGAAGCCACACGAGACTTTGGATGTAGGTTACAGATGTCAGTAGACATCGGGCTTCCCTTTGGTATAAATTTCCTTCCGTCTTTGCCGAATGGCCCTCAGAGATCTCTGACTCTAGCAAAATCCCTTTCCTGGGTATGGGAACGTTTTTACCTGCCATCTTCATAAAGAAAGAAAACAGCAGCAAAATAGTTCCAAAATGAAGGCAGCACTGGGAAAAAAGAAAGAAACGAAAGAAAGGAAGAAAGAAAGAAAGAAAGAAAGAAAGAAAGAAAGAAAGAAAGAAAAAATGTCAGACTGGAGACAGAAGTGTGGAAGGTAAAGGAAAGGGTTTGTCCCATGTCCCTCCCCTTGGTCTTGGGCTGTTCTATCAGCAAACCAAGGGTGAACTTGACTCTCTCAGCTCTCTTGCACAATTCCCTCCCCCCAGGGGCTCCATGTTTACCCAGCACTCCACTGATCCTTTCAAGACAAATGCTTGCATCCCCAGGGAGCTCGGCTCCTTCTGCAGATGGTGCCTCCCTGAGCAGACACCTGCTAGACCACAAGCCACCCCACTCCGGAGCCTTCCTCTTGCAACTCTTCTCTCGGGGACAAAGCAAAGTTGTGTTGTCTGCATTCTTACAGGAGGAGGGCGGAGCTCTGCTTTTCTTGCTCGGGTCTCCTATCCTTTGCCTTTCCCTTCTTCCCCATGTCACACACCCGGGAAATCCATTCTCCGCCCTGGGTGTCTTTCTTTCCAGAAAGGCTGGTGGCACATGTCTTTATGTGGCGTGGTCTTTACGGTGCTACTGGGGCCCTCTGGGGACAAGCACGTGATGGTGCAGCCTGCATACTGCAGAGACCCTTGTACTGTAAGAGAGAGGCCCTCGCATGCGACCTGAGTGGCTCTTCTGTCCCTTTACTGCCCTTCCACTTCTACCTCCTGGGTGATGCTCTCCCGTCTTTTCTGTTAGCTTGGGAACGATGGACACACAAAAGGACAGGACTTAGACTTGCTTTAGACCCCTCCTGCTGAACTCCTGCAGTGGAGGAAATGGAATCACAACATGATTCAGCCAAATCCTTTTTCTTGATTCTCGGAGGGATTAAACACAAGTGGCTTTTTTGTTTAACTTTCTGACTGCTTTTTCATAAAGCCCAGGGACAAATGCTTATAATATTCCTGTGAAACGAATTCATGTTATAAATTGAAGGCCCTCGGCCCCTTCTTAACTTTTGGTGCAAGTATTCTAAGCGTGTTATGCTGTGTTAGCCACAAGCAGGGGGGTCGGTCTTGTTCTGGGCTAACCTGGTTTCTAGTGAGAAGAAAGGCAGTTATTCCATGGCACTTGCATGATCGATGGTCTGTTTGTAACCACCAGAGATCTAACTTGCAAAAGAGAGGCTGAAATGCCAACTCCCCCTTCCTTACTTGGGGTATGTCATATACATGCAAAGCAGGTGCAGCAACCCACGACCACCGAAAACTGAACGCACCCTTTTCATTCCCACTGTGCTCAAAGGAATTCGTACTTTCTTCCACTTAACTCTGAACCCAAATGTTTTTGAGGATTAGGGAGAGGAAAAGAATCAGGGAATCTTGGTAGTTTTGGTTGAGATGGTCCATGTCCCGGAGGGACAGTGAAACACCACGGTATCTTGCTTTTACATAATATTAAAAAAAAATTTTAATGTTAATTTTATTTTTGAGAGAGAGACAGAGTGCGAGTGGGGGAGAGGCAGAGAGACAGAGGGAGACACAGAAAGTGAAGCAGGCTGCAGGCTCCAGGCTCCAAGCTGTCAGCACAGAGCCCGATGCGGGGCTCAAACCCACGAACCGTGAGATCATGACCTGAGCCGAAGTCGGAAGCCTAACCGACTGAGCCACCCAGGCACCCCTTGCATAGTATTTTTAACACTTGCAAATGATCTCATAAATACTTAATTCTCACAACAGGCCTATAAAGTGGTCAAGGCAGTTACTACTGACCTTCATTTATAGATGAGGCTACTGAGTGCCAGCAACTTGGGGGCTAATTAGTAACAGACCACGATGAAAAGCCAGGTCTGGCGGTTCTCAGAAGACAGGAACACACGCACACTGCTTCATGAACCACCTGGCAGTAATCATTGCAGAACACGAGTAATTAATTTGCTTCCCGAAATAACATGCCGAATGACCAAAATTTATCATTCCTGGTGAAATGGAGAAAGTCTTTTTCACTAGCAGCCCTGTTATACCTATTTTCAGGGTGATAAACATTTGCTGTTTGTTTGGTTTACTTTTTTACCAGTATAAAATGCCACTGAAAGTCAGCGACCCCTGTCATGGAGTCTGTGGTACTTCTGGGCAGTCATAGCTCCCGGTGTCTCGTCTGTGCAGTCATAGCTCCCAGTGTCTCGTCTATGGAGTCATGGGTCCCAGGGTCTCATCTATGCAGTCGTACCTCATAGTGTCTTGTCTTCTTTAATCAACCATTGGCTCCCCGAGGGCACCTGGCATGGCCCTTGGAGAATAGTATAGATGGATGAAGCTGTCTCAGGTTAGCTCCTCAAAGAGCTCTAGCCTAGAACTCTCCAGAGCTCAGTAGATAGACAAGAAGGTCCTGGGAAGCAGGACCAATATAGGGACACCAGTCATCTTTCCGAATTTAAAACTTAACAATAAACGTAAACTTAACAATACATTTATAAAAATGGCCTCATTTCGTATATGAATTAAGGAAAATGTGGTACATCCATCCACACAACAGGATATTACTCAGCAGTAAAAAGTGCCAATAGTGTGCTACCACAGGGATGAGCCTCGGACACATGATGCCAAGTGAAAGGAGCCAAGCACAGAAGACTTCATTTATATGATCCCATCCATATGAAACATCTAGAATAGGCAAACCCACAGAAACAGTAGATTAGTGGTTGCTGGGGGAACGGGGAGACTAGAATGGCCGCTAATGGGTACAGGGTGTCTTTGTGGGGGTCGATGAAGACATTCTAGAAGTAGATAGTGGTGATGGTTGGAAAACTCTGAATAGACTCAAAACCGTTGAATTATATACTTTAAAAGGATGAATTTTAAAGTATGTGGGTAATGCCCCAATGTAAACATACATGCATATATACATGTACATGTGTCTGTCTATGCAGAGACATGCAAGGTGATAGGGAGCTGGAATCCTATTACTCTGTTTCCTTCTCTGTGAAATGAGAACACTAATCACTGCCTCTTCGGGGTGCAGGATTTGGAAAAAAGAAAGCAGGCCAAACCACTGGCATAGTCAGGGAAGCTCCCTCTCTTCCCTCTCTCTCCTCCTTCCTTCCAGTCTTTGACAGTTTAACTTACTATATAGAAGAACTGCAGGTAAAGGACAAGAATTGGGGATTCAGTCAATACCTGTCTTCCCTCAACATCGTATGCCAGGTCTTTCCCCTTCCTGAGCATTCGGACTTGTTCTCTTGCGTGGCCACAGGCCGCCATCGCGCAGAAATGTGCCCTTGATGACAAAGTATGAGTTGGTTAATATAAAATCTTCCTGGTGCAGGAGAGAGACCTCAAGTTTAAATTCATCAAATGGTTTCTGCTTATTTGCAAAGAATAACTCTGGTGCTAACATGTTGTCCCCTCCGTCGTTAACAGATTTGGAATGGACCCAGGAGGGCATAAACACACTGACACAACAAATGATTTGAGGAAAATCCATCTGATTCACCCAAAGTTATCCTCCTTCTCCTACATTAATGACAAAAGGAAATGTATTGCTAGGGTGACAGACGACTATGTTCACAGGCAGTAAAGTTTCGATAGTTATGAACAAAAATCACCCCATTTCCTGTCAGCACAAATAGGAGGGCTTCCTTACCCGGAAATGACATTTTGAAAAGAATTTGTACTTTGAGTTCAAACAATGTTCTGTGTTGCAGCGTTAACTTCAGAGAGTTTAGCTTATTGCTGGTGAGATGGGGGTGGGGGTGGGAGGGAGTGACAGCTGAACCAAGAGGCAGAATGTAACTCTTGCAGAGAAGTGGACAAGTAGTATTGAGGTTATGCTGGTGGCCCAACATTGGGAGCCGCAGAAGAAAATGTAAGATTTAGGACTTGTTCTTTTTTTTTTTTTTTTTAATTTTTTTTTAATGTTTATTTATTTCTGAGACAGAGCATGAGTGGGGGAGGGGCAGAGAGAGAGGGACACAGAATCCAAAGCAGGCTCCAGGCTCTGGGCTGTCAGCACAGAGCCAGACGCGGGGCTCGAACTCACAGACCGCGAGATCGTGACCTGAGCCGAAGTCGGAAGCTCAAACGACTGAGCCACCCAGGCGCCCCTAGGACTTGCTCTTAGATGAAATGTGCATTTCTAAAAGTAATAGGGTGTTCAAGTCTAAAACCATACCCCCTGTAGTGTCCCGGCAACCCTCCAGCACTCAAGTGACAACGGCCATTACAGCATCTTCAGAGTCTGAGGATGACTGTCAGCAGTGGTATTGAACTTGAGAAATGATTAGGATCCAACAGCAGAGAGACCGCTTTCCTAGATAGGTTGCCACCCAGCACAGTGAGGCGATGAGTCTCCTGGTGTGGCCAGTGTTCTGGGTACAGAAGTGATGACCCCTCAGAGTTGTCCTTTCTACTCTCCAGGACCCTTCCTGGGCCTCAGAAGGGCTCACGCGTCTGCTTTCTCACAGACCCAGAGCTTCAGCTGGTGCTCACCTGCCCCCACCCCCCACCCTGTTCACGACTTCTTTTACCGCTCTTCACCTCAAGGATTGTCATACTCCTTCTTCTAAGTGATCGATTCCAACATACCTCACCCGCCCTACGCAGGTGACGTGCGATGAATTCCAAGGTAATTTCCGCGACCTTTTCTTGGTGGAGCAGAAAAAGAGCTTCATCTTGGGCAATGTGTATCAGCACACAAGAGATAAGTGGGGACCCACAGTAGCGTGAGGGCCAAGTAAGAGGAACACACGGTAAATGCCCTGGGTTTAAAAGAAATTCTTGTCAACTACTAGAAAAGCAGTCAGCTTTGGCTTTTGAGGCATGGGTAGTTACAGACAGGTGCAAGTGGGGAGCTCATGTCCGTTTGCTGTTGTTATTGAAGTCTTCGGTCATTTTTTTTCAGCTTTATTTCTTTGGTTTAAACGTATGATCTGATTTTACCGTTTGGTTTAATATGCTGTTTTCTACTTCAAATCATGTTTGTATGTAGTCAGGTTATAAATTTTAAAAAATTAAAAAAAAAAATACTTTCCATTACAGCCTAGCATCATTTGAGTTTGATTACGATGAAAACTGGCTTTTGTGGGCTCCCCTGGGCCCACTGTCCACCTGAAAGATCATCCCTATGAGAAAGTGCTTGCCATCCCTTGGATTTGCCTACCCGGCCAGTAGTGGATGGCAAAAGAGCCCAGTGGCTCTCCACATCCTTTCTCCCGGAGTCCGGGTTGTGCCTCTGGTGGGCATTATGGCAGTCCTTTGGGTCTCAAGCCATCTTCTCTAGCTTCCGGATTCATGACAACTCAGACAAAAGGTGGCGTCTCAAGCTACCTCTGCTCTATTTTGTCCTAGTGCTTTTGTCCACAAAGCCTCTTGCAGTGAGCATTGAACTTGGGTGCATACACTGAAAAATGGCGCCACCCAAAGGTCACCAGGACAACTTCCATACTGGGCATAGCTTTCTCTAAGTAAGGATGTGAAATTTGCCATGAAGCCCAGGAGATGAATGCTCCAGGGGACATGGGAGCATTTGGTCCGCTTGGCCCCAAGCAGCAATGCTGCCCTCCTCCCTGTCCTATTGGGAACAGGCTTCCTTCTCTTCTGCTTTCCACGTGAATGTGCTTGCTTCCTGAACCTCACGGCTTCCCACCTTGTGAGGGATGTTATGCCAGTTCCAGCAGATGGACCTGCTTAGGTTTGCCAGCTAGTCAGGAAGAGTGAGGGTGAGGGCTGGGGCCCATACAGCCCATCGGAAATGAACTGGTACAGTTACTCCTCCCCCAAAAGGGCACTTTGGAGTGGCCTTCCAACGAAAACGATTTATAAACTACCTATTCCATGGCTCTGCCGCAAAACTCAAAACTGCAGGCATCGTGGAAACGTGGATAGATTCTGGAATCACCTCAAACAGATCCCTGTGCCCTTCCTTTGATTCTTGATTCTTTATTTTCTTTCCCACATCACATCCATGTGTATGGACAAGAGGCAGGTCAACAGGAAAGCCTTCTCATTATCGCTCCACAATGGCCGTCCAACCAGGCAGACTTCTCAAACCTCTTGACTCCACGTGGGGATTATCTTGGGCCCCTGTTACTTGGAAACTCACCAGTTTGGAAATTTGCTTGGTAAATTTGAAGATGAACCACCTTCTCTTTCCCCATCCCGGAAGATATAGAGGTAGTTAAATAAAATCTGAAGGAGGGACCAGTACTCTGAATACAGGAGAGTAGAAAGATAAAATCCGGGTATCAGTGATGCCAGTTCTGATGTTCCAGTACTTCTAGCCATGACTGAGAGCCCAACTGAGCTTCCCCTTTGCCTTTGTAAGGAGGGACTCCTTCACTCCTCAGGCAAACAGTTGACTGCCTGCTGATGTCCCAAACACGGGACAAAGTTCCGAGGCACAGAAGTAAAAGGTATAGTCCCTGACTGCCAAGGTTTTAAGGCTGGGATCCTAAAACCTCTGTGCATAAGAATCATCTGGATACCTGGTGTGAAATGTGGATCCCCAGGCCTCACCCAGAAATTCTGATTCCCGGAGTCCAGGCCCCAGGCCCAGGAATCTGCCCTGCTCTGGGTGACTTGGGACAGGGGGTAGGGGGAGCAGCATGTGGGAGGGCAGCAACAGATCCCACTGGGAGAAACTGGCCCTGCAAGGGTGCGGTCAAGGCACAATCATGGATGCTTTTGACTTCTTGAAAGAAAAATGCACTAAAAAAATGCTAATTATTATGGTGTGCAATCCAGTAGCTTCCTCTTCATTTAGAAGCACTGTTTTGTTGCTAAACACCTTACATTCCTTGAGCAATGTTAGGAATTGTTAGGAATTGCTCAAACCAGCTTAGAGAGATTCCACACATACACAAGGGGTCTTTCTACCAGCTGATTTTGTGGGCAAATAATCTCCAGGAAAATTTCCCCTAAATCACTTCAGTCACATTGAAAATGACAAGAGTTGTAACAGAATTCTGCCCTCGTCCCGAGGAAGGGGTACATGAAAAGTGCTGTGCTATGACAGTAGAAGGTTTCTGGCTCCTTCTCTCTGTTCACGTATATGAAAAGCCTGTGGCTTCACCTTCTGTCACTGGCTCATCCAGGATTTCTGCAGAATAGTTTAGTTGGCCGTGAGGTTGTGGGTATGGAGTGCCTGGAATATAGAAGGTATCTATTGATTTTGTTTTTTTGTCTGCCATAGAAAGAGCACAATGCAAAATGTACCAAAAATATGTCTCAGGGAAGCTCGATAAGCACAGTCGTTTTTTGGTCACGCTTCCCTGAAAAATCTATGAACCTGAAAATGAGAAAATTCTGAATCACTAATGGGAACCCAAATCAAGTTGCTGTTTTACCGCATAAAGGATTTCATAATATGGGCCTCCAGAGCAGTGACTTGAGGGAGCAGGTTGCCAGCTGTTTGATCGCTGTGTTCAGCTGAACACCTTTCTGTCCTCCCGACCCCAAGAAAGAAACTTCCAAAGCCCACGAACCTGGTTTCGGCGCAAGCCTCTGCCTTGGGGACAATTACTGTCAGATTTGTGGTGCAGGCAATTGTTCAGCGGCTGTGAAGGAATGGTACTTTCCCCCAACCTGCCTCCAAACTAAGAAAAGCTCCCCCCCTCCTTTCCGTGGGAACTTGGACTGGCCCGTAGTGGTTTACTGGTGTGTGTGTAACTAGTGAGGACAGCGCGGGGAGGGAGGCGTGAGAACGCCGGCCCCATTCTGTTCTGTTTTCCGGCGTGTGCCCCTAGGGAGATGCGGGCTGCCTTCGCCTAGCTTCCAAGAGAAGCCTGCTTAGGTGACCCAGGCAGGCAGGGACCCCCCCGGGTCTGTCGGAGCCGAGGTCTGGCGTTCGCAAGCCTCTCGCCCGTGTTCTGAGTTTGAAGCCCGGAGGCGTTCCCAGCTCAGCACAGCCAAGGAACAGAAATAGAAGAAAAGGAACCCTGGCATCAGGTAAAGCAGTCAGTGCGCGAGGGGTCCTTGGCTTTGCAGGACACACGTGGAATTCCTGGCTTCCTCGGTGACCACAGAGACCCCGAGGGGCCCGCAGATGTGCTCGGCTTGATGCTGGCGACGGAAGCCACTTTGCATTGGCCTGAGATACATTTTACTTAAACTTCTTGTTTTTCTTAGGATCCGAAATGAGCTACAGAGCTTTTTTTCATTGGTACAGTGCTGGAGTAAAGAGCAGGAAAGGCAGGTTATTTGAGAGTTCTGGTATATTGACCTTTTAACAGTGTGTGTGTTTTTTCAGGCTACTCCCCCCATGATTGAAAGGAGAGTGTGGCTTCCAGAGTTTGTGTGTGTGTGTGTGTGTGTGTGTGTGTGTGTGTGTGTGTTTGGTCTGTGGCTTGTGGAGCTCTGTGGGATTTATATTTGAGATGAAAAGGGCTTGGGAGTCCTGTTTGAGGATTTAGTGGCATGGAGAATTGAGTAGATGTATCTGTTACTATAAATGTGTGGGTATTTTTTTTTTCTTTAAGAAGTTCCCCCATGAATGAAAATGAGGAAGCAAAATGTTTGGGGGATTATTCCTATTTTGTTGTAGCTACAGATGGAAAAAGCTCGATGGTGACCTGTCCCACCATCTTTGAGCATGAAGTGCGAGCTGCCTAGAGCTTCTTGCCCTTAGGGTGAAAACAGTATTCCTGTTTATTAAACCATGCTCTGAAGTTTATTTTTTAGGAAAAAAAAAAGTTTTAGGGGCAGCTGGGTGGCTCAGTCGGTTAAGCGTCCAATTTCGGCTCAGGTCATGATCTCGCGGTCCGTGAGTTCGAGCCCCGCATCAGGCTCTGTGCTGACAGCTCAGAGCCTGGAGCCTGTTTCAGATTCTGTGTCTCCCTCTCTCTCTCACCCTCCCCTGTTCATGTTCTGTCTCTCTCTGTCTCAAAAATGATAAAACGTTAAAAAAATTAAAAAAAAAAAAAAGAAAAAAGTTTTAAAGTATGCTACACTAGCTCTAAGGAAGGAAGGAGGCAAGAAAAATCTCAACTGTGAAAGAAACAGAGTTATGATTTTGGAAAAGGGGGGGGAAAGAGTAGGTTTCAAACCCCAACAGGAGACTGGTCGCCATAGCAGCTACATCTGTCACTTAACCAGGATTGGGGATCGAAAAGAAAACTGAGCCTCTTTTGCCTAAGACTGCCTCCCAAGGAATGTTAAGAGGATGTGAAGTTATTTAGATTATCCAAACAGGTTCTGACAAGTAAGTGAAAATAACTCATTAAACTATAATTGTTGCCATTCTATAATGGATCAAAAGGCTTGTTGAGTCACGATGTACTTAGAGAATAGGTGAATTTGCCACGGCTCATTGGTATAAATTACTTTCGAAAAGGCTTTTTAAGACCAAGTATGTGGCTTTGCCAAGCCTCTCATTGTTGCTCTTTGAATGCATGTTTTGACCAAATGTTTTCAAGTGGGTGCTTAGCCATTTTAATGTGTCACAGAGTCTAACTCTTAAATCAGTGCCTTATCCAGGGGACTCAGGGCATATCGTATCAAGACAACAGCTCTGCATGTTTTCCCCTCCAGCTAAATAATAGCTCACTTAAAAGGAGAGCAAAGTCCGAACTACTCAGAACCTGCATCCCACCTCTATAGAGGGACCATCGTGATCTTGCCTCCTGTAGACCTGAGTTTCTCAGCCTCAGCACCATTGACATTTTGGACGGAATGATTCTTTGTTGCAGAGGACGGTCCTATGGAATGGTTAGCAGCATCCCTGGCCTCTACCCCCTATTGGCCATAGCACTTCCTCCCCAGTTGTGACAACCAAGAATGTCTCCAGACGTTGCCAAGCATTCCCCACAGGGCAAAATTGCCCGCCAGTTGAACCACTGCTGTAAAGAAACCACTTTCAAGGCCAACTATCACAGAGAGGAAGAGAGGGCTTTGAAGAGGAAGGGCAGACCCCAAGGGAGGGTGGTTGAGTCAAACGAAGAATGACAAGACAGATACTTTACCCTGATCATGTTGGTTTTTATTTTGTTCTGCTTTTGTTTGAAGCCACATCCTGCGCTGGGTGGGGAAGCAGGGGTTAAACACTGTTCTGGATATACATTCTTCTGCTCCTGGCCGCCCGCCTCGTGATCCCTTATGGGCCTTGTTTGATACACTGCCTTGCTTGCGTAGTAGTCAGACTTCTCTAAAGTGAGTTGCATCTTAAGTGCATCCCAGGAATGTACTATTTTTTAAAAAAGAATCCCGTGTAATCGCCCACTTTATAAAGCAAATAATTACCTGTAACTTATCAAGTCTGCAAATACAGGTTTTTTGATATGTGGGCTTTGAGTAAATCTGGGCACGCCTATTTGGGTTTTTCTTTTGGAACCTGCAGCTGAGTGCTTTTGTTTCTCTTTCCTTTCCCCTTCTGTTCCAATGGGTCTCAAACCTTCTGGTTTTCTAGAAATTAGGTTTCTTTTGTCGATGAAATAGAATAGTCACAGCCTTTTCCCCTTTCAAAGATAATAGTAAAGTCCATAGCTAGAATTTTCTCTTCATTAAAAACATTTTTTTAAGTTTATTTATTTATTTTTGAGGGGGGGGGGGCGGAGAATATGAATGAGCAGGGGCAGAGAGAGAGGGAGAGAGGAATCCTAAGCAGGCTCCACATTGTCAACATGGAGCCCGATGCTGGGCTCAGACTCACAAACTTTGAAATCATGACCTGAGCCAAAATCAAGAGCTGGACGCTTCATGGACTGAGCCCCCAGGTGCCCGTTCGTTTAAAATTTTTCTTAAAACTTTAGCGTAAGCTGCTGCTTGTTCGCTCCCAAAGGTTAACAGATTTCCAAATGAATGGAGCTGTTGCAAACAAATACTGATATAAGACATGTAGAACAGCGAATTTCCCATAGTTCCCCTTTACTTCTTTTGGTGGACCCATGTTCAATTTCATAAGTGTACCTTCATAACCTCACAAAATAGTTAAGTTATATGTGTTATATTTTCAGGGCGTTTCTCCAAGAACATGATACATTGCACTCAGCACCATGACTTCCAGGAGGAAGTCACCCAAACAGGATGAGACAGGTTACTCTGGGGAGCACTCCCCTCAAGCCCAGCTGGGGTAGGGGGCAGCACTTGGCATTGGCTGAAAATATCAGGAAACGCCTCTGCTAGTCGGAGTCCATTCTTGGTGATATGGTTGGACTGGCCCATGGCAGTATCAACAAATTATGTTTTCTGCTTTTCGATTCCAAAGCAAACCTTCCTTTTATCTCCAAAACCTTCCTTTTACCTCTACCTAGGGGTGCCAGTGTATCATGCTCATGTACTCTCTTGGAAACATTTTCTCATTGTTAAAATTCACTTCCTCCCCCCCCCCCCCCCCCGCCCCACTTACTAGACCTGAGATCCATGAGCACAGAGAATGCTAGTAATTTAGGTCCACTTTATCCCCAAGATATGGCACAGTGTCTATCCATATTGGCTGCTCGGTAGTTGATGAATACACAAGTGAATGTCAATGATTTCGATAGAAAGACCACCCAGGAGCTTATCTGTGAGAAGCTCGCATGCCGTGTTCATATAGTCTGTCTGTATTTTTTTCAAAAGGACAAATCGAATCCCCGTGAAAGCAGCTTTTAGCGTTTGAGGGACTACCAGCGGAATCTTTTAAGAATACCGCAAAAGCAGGTCTATTTATTGCAGGATATGGAATGGGGGAGCCTTATAAATTTTTCTGCATGAGGCCTAGAAATTAAACTTCTGCTATTATTTAAAATCCCACCTGCAAAAGCTGCCACATGGATTTAACAGCCTAAAAAGCATGACCAACCCTGAGGTTTGACCCAAAGGCGTGGTATTCTCAGCCTCTTTGTTGAAAACTATCCAGTCCAAAGAAAGAACTTGTAGGTCACAAAGGAAAAGAATCTACCTGCTTTACGCTGTGTATCCTAACATGACATCTTTGAGGATTGGCTGTGTCTCCTAAGAAATTGGACAGGTTTTGCTCAAAGAGCCTCCATTTCCTGAACCAGATGTCAGGACCTGGGGTGTCCAGATGAGGCAGATGGCTTGAAATGGGGGAGATAAAGAAGCGGAAGGTAGTCTTCGTGCTGTAATGGGTGTATTGACCCCGGCTCCACTTTCCCAAGAGAAGTCCCTGGTATGAGCCCATATGAGTAAGGACGGGTCTTGTCAGCAGCTTAAGGTGTGGCCTTGGGGGAGAGAGGGCCCCAGTAAAAAAGGAAGCATACCCCGCCACTCTTCCTGCCCGTCAAGCCCAGAATGGTTGGGGCAAATACGTGTCTGTGTCCTCCTCAGCGCTGCGTCACATCGGGGTCGTGTTCTGCTCAGAAACGTTAGATGAGGCAGAAATGTTTGCTTATACTTAAGACTGCTTTTATCTTTTCCTCCTGCTAAATAATCATTTTGTTAGTTTGTCTTGCTTCTCTGCAGCTGGCTCCTTGCATCCGTGCTTATATCCGCTTATATCCGTATACCTTGTCCAAATAAACATACTTGAAAGATAAAGCAATGTGTTTTGCAGAGTTTAGAACATCCTCTAACAGAGAGTTTAAGCCCAGCTTTCTGCTTTGTTTTGGCAGCTTGTTTAGGATGCAAAGTGTATCTGGTTCTGGCAGTAGATTAAAGAAGGTGTTGGTTCTTACGTAACAAAGTTGGGGGCCTAAGGACTGGGGCGGGGGGGCAGGGAGGGAGGGTAGATTTCCAGGCTTCCTTTGTGTTTTTTTAAAGAGTTTGAAAGCATTAAAAAAAAAATGCTATCTACTGGGTATTTTGTTTTGACTTTAACCTCAGAATTATATTGAAAAATCTTATCTCGGCTTACACAGCCCTCTGTGAGTAAGCTCCTGGTCACTTACATCTGTCCTCCTCATTCACACCAGCCCCACTGGCCTTCTTTCTGTGCCCCAAGCACTTGCGGTCTCCATCTCGGGGTCTTTGCGCTCGCTGTCCCTCCTCCTGGAACATCCTTCCCCCAAGTCTTGGTGTCCCCATTATTCAACCTGCCTGCCATTCCTTAGAGAAGCCTCCCCTGACCACCCTGTCCGCAGCTGCCTCCACCTCCAACCTCCAGGTCCCTTTCTACCCCTCGACCTGCCTTATTTTCTTCATGGCACTTTCCCCCCCAACGATCTGAAACTCATCTGTGTTTGCATACATGTCTACTCTCTGTCACCTGTTGCTATACTGTAGTTAACTTCATGACAGGTGCAGCCATATCCCCGGCACCTAAAACGTTGTCTGACAGAAGGTAGGTGCTCCATAAATGGGTGGGTGGATGGATGGATGGGATGGGATAGTGGGAGGAAGAGCTTTCTGCCTAGTAGACGCCTAACTCCTCTTTAAGTCTAGGTGCCCCGCTTCTGTGATGTCTCCCTGACTCCCCTTCACAGTAGCCTTGGACAACTTTCTCTCTGACGCCCGCCTCACTTGGTGCATAACTTAACAGTCTGACCCTGTGGTAGGCACTTGTTTCCAGCTCAGCTACCCCTCTGCAGGGTGAGCTCCTTGAGGACAGGAGTTTCTAATGAAGGGTGGTTATGGCTGGAGTTACTGTTGTAAACCTTACTGCCTTTGGTACTTTATCAACCTGTCTCATACGAGTCCCTTCTACCAACTCGGTGCGTGGGACTCCATGAGTTTCACCCTCCTCTTTGTTTTGCAAATGACAAAACTGAGGCTCAGAGCAGCTGCTTGATGGCATATAGGTGATTACTGGCAGGGTCAGAGTTTGAATCCAAGATGTCTGCCTTCAAAGCCTGGATTCTATGGCCTTTTTCTCCTCATCAGGCATCTGGCTCACAGGTCCGTCATATTTGCCCAATGAAGGAAACCTAAGGCTTCACCTTCTCCCTCCCTTCCTTATTGTTTGAGCTTATAAGTATCATTTACAATATCTGTAATATCATATAAATATTATAAATGTGAGCTTAGTTGTCTCTAAGGAGCTAGTTTGTGGATCATGTCACTTCCTTTTAACTGACAACTTAATTGGTTGTTTAAAATCTGATTTTTCTCATGTGAGCAAATCTATTCGTAAAAATGCCAGCTGCCATTGAGTCACACGTGTGTACTCGAACTGAGGGGTTCCACTGAGCAGCCCTGGGAACCGGCTTTCCTCCCTTTGGCTCTCGACATCACCCTGATTTCCCTTAGCTTTAAAACATAAAGCTTATACTGAGAAAAACACCACAGGTAGAAATTTGGGGGGGAAGTGACTGGGAAAAAGCCTAAAAGTTTTTAAAGTAGCAGCATTTCTTCTGTATTTTTCACATCTCCAAGTGCTTCCAATTGTCTGGTTTTCCTCAACACCGGTCTGGACACCAGTCCTTATGAGTTGGGTTGGCCCCAGCAAGTTCCGCTGCTGAAGTAGAAAGCCAAGATCAGAAGCCTTTGCTGACCTAGAGATGTAATTCTCTAAGCGCATTCTCAGCTGGTAAAACTGTGGTCTCTCCGCAGAGCTGACACCCAGAGGTTTCCACGTCTGTGGCGCGAGTCTCCAGCTGGCACACGGGTAGCCTGTGCTGGCGTGTCAGGTGCAGGTCCCTCATTGTCTGATGGCTGAACTTCCCGGCACGGGACAAGTCCTGATGACAGCTCTAGGAGCTCAGAGTCCGAAGCCTTGTCAGGCTGGTCCGTCAACGCTTTCCTTGGCACATAACCAGGTTTCACCCAGGTTTGGGCCAACGCAGCTGGTTCCCATTTCCCTCAGTGGGAGGCATGATAAGCAGGAAGGTGGTGCCACATGCAATTTGTGGATGGGATAAAACTCCAGAGGCCCTCCAGCACTGGGATAGGACCGCTGAGTGCTCAGCTATGGCATGGGTGTGGCATCTGTGGGTGAACCCCAATGGGTCATCCAGCTTCTCTATCCATCCCAAAGAAAACAGCCACTTACTGGCCCTTTAACCATCCCTGAGCAAGGCGGGGGCAGGGGGGATGGGGGGGACTTTGACTTTTAGTACAGCTTCTCAAGTGGCATAATGGCCTTGGATACGCTCCCTAGTAAATGTCTTGTGATTTGCAGTTTAACTTACTGGGCGATGAGAGCATTAGAAAGCAGTTTCTGACTGGTTAATTGTTCACTCATGCCACGCCCAGACCAGAGCCACTTGGTAATTGGGGCCTTGCCTAATCTGAACTCACACCGACATGAGCTGCAGCTCAGTTGGCTGGTTCCCAGACTTGGCCTTGCACCAGCGAGAAAGATCTCTTCTCGAACCGCTTCTCTGTATTAAAGGTAATTCCTGCTCAAGACCGAACTATGATGGCAGAAGAAGTCCCATAGATTTAATCTGGTCCGTCCTTCTTAAAGCTGAGGACGCTGAAACCTAAGAAACACGAGAAGGCCGAGCTCACTGGCGCGAGAGCCAAGAGTAGACCTCAGAGCAGTTCAGTGCTCCCCCAACCTGGGCGACACGCTTCAACTTCTCTGCTTACTGTACCCAAAAAAGCAGAGGGCAGCAAACTCTTTCTGTAGTGGGCCAGATGGTAAAGATTTTCATCTTCGTGGACCGTACCGTTTCTGTCTCAGCTACTCCAGTCTGCTGGGTACGGCCAGAGCAGCCGTGGACACCAGGTAAATAGATGCACGTGACCGTGTTCCAACGAAGCTTCATTTATAAAAGCAGGCTGTGAGCCAGATTAGGCCCGCAGGCTAGTTTGCTGACCCTGGTCTAAGGTAAAAGCAAACATCCTCCATTCACTCCCCAACCCCGCTCCCCAGAAGTGGCTGTTGTCGAGCGTCCGGTCTGTTCTCCCTGGCATGCATCACGGTGTTTACAGATACGGGGTTTTGTCACATAAATTCGGTCCCACAGAGTATGTAGTTCTGTATCTTGCTTTGCTCCTGTCAACAGGGGAGGGCATATATTCGTTTGTATACAAATATGACCACGTTGTGTATATTTTCCTACAGTCTCCTTTTCTTCTCTTGGCAGTGACTCAGAGTCCGTGCTTACTGGTTTGTGACTCCTTTTTAAGGGGTACACCGTGGCCTCAATCTTTATCTTCTGCCGAGAAGTACAAAAGAATAACCGTATATGTAAATAATGACTGGCCAACGGTCAAAGATGATGCCTTGTTTGCTTCACATTGTCCCATGTGTTTGGGGACACTCCACAGTGGCCTTTCTGAAGGGGGGACGGATGGCTTTAGCTCGAGTTACTCCCAGCCCAGCGCCCTATCCGTGTGGTGTGTTAATAAGTGATTTTGCGTGACTGTGAAGGGTTCAGAGCAAGTTTGGGGGCCAGCATCCTCGTTGAATATGGGGAGATTTCTGTGAAATCTTGAAAATTCCAAGGGTTTTTTAATGCTGTAGACCGTGGGTCATGGTGAGCAGGAGAAACCCATACCACCCATTGTGCTCTCCCTTTAAGGCCTGCGCATTTAGAGATGCCCTGTGTTTGTTTCCCAGAGCTGCCGCAACGGAGCGCCATAAACCTGGTGGCTTAAAACAACAGAGACTTTGGGGCGCCTGGGTGGCTCAGTCGGTTAAGCATCTGACTTCTGCTCATGTCATGACTAGCGGTTTCTGGGTTCAAGCCCTGTGTCGGGCTCTGTGTTGACATCTCAGAGCCTGGAGCCTGCTTCAGATTCTGTGTCTCCCTCTCTCTCTGCCCCTCCCCTGCTCACACTCTGTCTCTCTCTTACTCAAAAATAAAGAAACATTAAAAAAAATTTAAACAGAACAACCAGAAACTTTATTATCTCACAGTTCTGGGAGCCAGACGGCTGAGATTAAGGTGTAGGCAGGTGTTGGTTCCTTCTGGAAACTCTGATGGGAAAGCAATCCCCAGCTCTCTCCTAGCCCCTGATGGCCTCCAACGATCCTGGGCGTTCCTTGGCTTGCGGGCACATCGTTCCAGTCTTTGGCCTTCCTCTCTGCATCTCTGCATCTGTCTCCCCTTCTCTTGCCACTGGATTTAGGGCCCACCTGAATCCAGGATGACCTCATCTCAAGATCCTTCCCTTAATGACATCTGCAAAATCCCTTATTCCAAGCAAGATTACCTTCTAAAGTTCCAGGTAGGCGTATTTGGTGAGGACCACAATTCTACCCGCCGCATGCTCTCTATCTGAAAACTGGGGTTCGTCCCCCTCAGGCTCTTCCTCTAGTTTGCGAGGAAAAGGGCAAAAGCCTTATTCTCATCCTCGTAAGCAGCCCTGGGAGTCCAGGGGATGGCATCTGCTGTCAGTCATTTACAAATCTCAACCCAGTTGCAAAACACCACCAGGCAGAATTGCAAGGCTTCTAGGAATTTTCTTACAGAGTTTAGCAAAATGAGAAGCTAATGAGAAAAGTGTTTGCATGCCTGCTAGTTTAACTGAAAAGGAAGCAGAAGGAAACTGTCTTTTGTAATCCCCAGGGGTTCTTAGTTCAGTGGGTGCCAGCCTTTCCCTGGAATTCACCAGCACTAATTGTTGGGTTCTGAAGTCTGAATCCAGCGTGGGGCCTGGATAACCAATCCCCTCGTTTGTGCATACACTTTATGTGTGTAACTTCTCAGGAGAAAGTTATATTAATGAGGAAATAAAAGACCGTGCCTGGGTGTGTGATCTGCTTTTGAGGGTTTGAAGAAACAGCTGTTACTCGGGTGGCCCAAGGCACTTGGATACAAAAACGTTTTCATTTTTAACAGCGAGGAATGCCTTCGCACCTCAGACTGGGCGACGGCCCCTTTGGTCACAAGTGACAGAAACTCCCTCTCAGGGCAGCTGAATTAGTGTCCTGGGGCTGCTGTAGGAAAGTACTGCAAAGCGGGTGTGGCTCTAATGCAGCAGAAGTGTATTCTTTCACCATTCCGGGGGCTGGAGGTCTGAAATCAAGGTTTTGGGAGGGCCGGGCTGTCGGAGACCTCCCGGGGAGGATCCCTCTTGCTTTCTCCAATTTCTGATAGCCCCAGGCGTTGCTTGGCTTCTGGCAACCTAGCTCCCGTCTCTGCCTTCTTGTCACTTGGCATCCTCTCCTTGTCGAGCTCTCCTCCCTCCTCTTATGAGGACATCAGTCATATTGCATCAGTGCCTCCTCTAGAACATCCTCTTCTTAACTGATTACATCTGCAACAACCCACTTTCCAAATAAGGTCCCATCCTGAGGTATTGGGGGTTAGCATTTCAAAATTATCTTTCCAGGAAACACAGTTCAACCCGTAACATCAGTTAGAGCAGAAAGGGACTAACATCACCAAGCTGTGGGGGACAGAAAGGACCAAAGCCGGGCCCTGAGGCGCCATTGGCGTGCCCTCAGCTTTGCCAGCTTGTGTCTGAGTGTGCATTCGTGCCCCCTGTGTGGAAAGGGCAAGGCTGCAGCAGCTCAGAGCTGTGCTACTCCTGTGGTGGTGGCACCTCTCTCCCCTGCTCCCATCGGGAAGCCCTGGGGAAGATACCATTGCAGTGTGGTCACCTGTCCAGCCCTGACCATTCATCATGGCCGGAGGCCGTCATGGAGAAAATGGCAGCTCCTGTGTCGGGAGCTGGGGGAGGAATGAGGCTCCCCTCAAAAAGCAGGGTAGCCTTGACGTGACCACGGGGGGATTGTGAGCTTGGTGTAGCTGTAGTCACGTGTTACTTTATAACGACCCTTGTCTTGCCTTGCTGTTAATGTGATCTTGTGCATGGATTTGTTCTTTCTCATCCCCTGTGCATTAACCTAGACTAACCCACTTTCGGGTTCTGGGAGATGTCCTCAGATGTATTATTAGATTTTTAATTTCTCTAAAAGGTCAGTTCATTTGCATTCAAGCAGAAAGCACACTGAGACTAGTAATTTCATCTTTAATCCCTAAGGACTCGACGGTGTGAGGTACCCACAACAGGTACTTCTTGTCTCTTTAGTTTTTAAACTTCTCAATAGGATCACACTAGTGCAGCAACCATTTTAAACTCTGCTAAATGGCCTGTGGGAAGAAAAGGTACTGTTCCGTTTCAACTATTAAAATTAATTCAGAGGAATGACTGCATAAATTATCAAAAGAGCTCGTAATTCAGAAAGCTGATTTCACTTCTTAATTATGTTTGCCTCTAGCTGATATCGGAAAATAACTTTTATTCCGAGTCTCCTGTGATTAGCGTAGAGAAAGCCACCTGAGATAAACAATCGGTAGGCAATCCCAGAAACGTCCATACAGCCTACAGGCCAGACATAGCAACTTCTTGGGTATCATCATTTGAGGGATGGCATCATTTGAAAACTTTTCAGGCTTGTGATGACATTTTCAGGAGTTTAAATTTAAATTTAAAACATGACCCCAACGTGAGCATCCCCGTAACTAAGTAGACTCCACCAGGACACTAATCCTTACTGTCTCTTTGGTAAGGGATATATTTCTTGGTACCATCAGGTTCATCACTTCGCAGGGAAAAACCGGTTGCTCATACCTACGAGCTCTGGACTAGGCAGGAATTGCTAAGAACTGTTCAGTGCTTTTCTCATTCCTGTTTAATGAAGGTCACCCTTTGCTCTCGCCAGCCACCGGAATTAGTGAAGGGCTTTCAATTCACCTTGACTGTAAGCACACAGGTGCCACAGGCTGGGCTGGACTTTTACTATTGGTCCTTTACTGTAGGTTGGGGGGGAGGGGGTAAATTGAAGTGTGTTGACCTGACGAAATTGCTGTGAGGTGGTATAAACCAGCTCAGGATAAATTGAGTGTGAAACCATTACTGTCAGATGTTGCCTGCCAGTGGGCTCTGTGTGTGTGTGTGTGTGTGTGTGTGTGTGTGTGTGTGTGTGAGAGAGAGAGAGAGAGAGAGAGAGAGAGAGAGAGAGAGAGAGAGAATTGCTTTACCTTGATTTAAGAAGCAGTAGAAAACAGGCTATTACTGAAATAAAGCTAATTTCTTCTTGTTCTCAGGCATTATATTGTATGGTAGTGACATTGGAAATACAGTTTCCCCCTAAGGTAGCTGCTTTTCTGCAATAAAGAACCAGTATTCTTCTGTCTTCTCTTTCTATCCCTTCTTTAATTTTTTGTTTTGTAAATCATCCCGTTTATCAGTTAAAGGTACAAGGGGTAAGAAATGAACTTGCAGGTGATCGTTGTCCATGGAAAAGGAACTTTAGGTGAAGAAATGTCTGGCTTTCTGGGTCCACTTTTGTTGGTTGGGGAAACAGAGGGTGAATGGGATAGCAATGTAGCAGGATTCCCACACAGAGAGTCGTGGCACGGAGGCTTTTTAATTTCCAGGAAGCAACTTTATTCGTGCCGGCACTGCTCAGTGGGGTTCGTACCCGAAGAACTGAGCACCGAACGTCACGTGGCCTAGTTTTTTATGCATTTTCTATTTCTTTGTCTCCCATATATGGTAACACACACAAACATGTAGTCTGATTAAGCAGTCTCAGTTTACAAGGTCACGAGGGATATTGTCACGTAGGCGCACGGCCAGGTTACCTTGAAGTTTTCTCTCCCTTTTTTTCTCTCTCCTTAGGGAGGGGACCCCACCACAGTACGCGTGATATTTTCTTTTTCTTTTTACAGGTGGTATTTTCTTGACTACCACACAAGTGATAGGAAAAAAATCGCAGTGTTTCGGTACATATAGAATGAAAGGGAGAGTCTGCTTCTCTTTCTAATCTCCGTGTAAAGGTCTACTTTCCATGAAGCCTGCTCTGACCTCTTGAGCCGTAATGAGCCACTGTCCCCTCTCCTTGATCCGCCGGCAGAGTCCTCCATTCAGTGAATGCTTATTGAGCACTTCTTGTTTGCACAAGTTAGGGGGGCAGAGACGAATTAGGCTCCTGCCTAAAGGCTTTTGGCCTCCTGCGGACAGGCCTCTGGCCCGAGAGGAGGTAGCGTGACATAAGGTATTCAGCATGGGTGTGCTGCGTTGGGTTGCAGTGCATTTTCTTTCCTCAGCTCGCTAACACTGGCCCTCTTTACGGACAAGAGAAAACGGCCTTTTGTCCGCACTCCTGCCTCTAATAGCCTGATCGCTTTTGATATAAGCATTCCCCGCCTCCCTACAATGTTCATCTGAGTCATCTCGGGCTCATCACGGCCGGCCTGCAGCAAGGAAGTGGGACAGCTGTACTGTCCTAATTGGACAGAAGGCAACTGACTTGTCTTGGATGAGGATCGCCTGAGCTGGCTTTTCTGCTCCAGAAAGACACTGAGAGAGCATCTGTCCACCTAGGATAGTGTGTCGCTAAAAAGTGATGCCACTGTGGTCAAGTTTGAGAGAGTGGCAGAGGGAGACCTGCTTGGTCCGATATGAAAGAGAGGCCGTTACATTTTATGATGTCCCGGGCAGCGGGAGGGGAATATTGGAGACTACAGACGGTGGTTTTTCCGCTGCGAGTTGTGAGTATTTTGTGCAGGTGACCTAGTTGTTGCTTACTGGAAGCATGCGAATGACTCTTTTCCAGGAAGGGCAGGAGGAGAAAATTTACAGGAGCTAGGATTATTCTAGAAAGAGGTGAGGAGGTCTAAAAAGAGTTTTTAAAAGGAAAACAGCTTAGAATAGAACAAAATCCTAATGTGGCTTCGCCAGAATAACCCGCTCTCAAAAATGTACTCTGCGATTACTCTTTGGTGCTATAGTTTTTCCCCACACTATACTTAGATGACATATTTTTGGTCTACTAGTTTGATGTCTAATGCGTTCTTTAAACAAGAACTTAACATTTCATACTTGTACTATGCTAGCTGATTGCATAATTATAGTTATAATATGCAATTATAAAAGACACAGTCACTGCCTAACACATAAATATCTACAAGCTCAAGGCCATTTGAGTGGAATAAATAAATGCCATCAGAGTATTATAGAGGAGGGAGGGATCATGTCCAGGTGAGACCGATGAGAAAGAGTCCCTAGAAAAGGCAGCATTCAAAGCAAGCTTGGAACACTGGTATTCTATCATATAAAATACACTGTTTTTACGAAAAATACCTAATAGGTGCTCAACATCTATTGGACTCTGGAAATACAAAATTGAACACGGCGATGTTCTTGCTTTTTTTTGGAAGATTTTATTTTTTTAAGTAATCTCTACACCCAACATGGGGCTCAGACTCACAACCCTGAGATCAAGAGTCGCGCTCTACCGACTGAGCCAGCCAGGCACCCTACAGTGTCCTTGCTTTTGAGAAGTTAAAGTCTAGTAGGAAAACCTGTTACATAACCAGCAGTTACGGTATAATTTATTGTATTAGATAAATGTGTGTCTACTTCATAGTAATGTATAAAAAGTATATATTTGGAACAAGAAAAAATGCAAATAGAGGGAGTGCCTAAGTTGAGGGAGCTGGGGAAGGCTCATTCTAACCTGTAAGTGTTCAACCTGGGCACACCTAGGAATCACTTGGGGAGCTTTTTATTTTTTATTATTTTTCTTTAAATTTTTTAATCCTTATTTATTTTTGAAAGAGAGAGAGAGAAAGGGAGCACAAGCTGGGGAAGGACAGAGAGAGAGGGAGACACAGAATCTGAAGCAGGCTCCAGGTTCTGAGCTGGCAGCACAGAGCCTGATGCAGGGCTCGAACCCACGAACCGTGAGATCATGACCTGAGCCAAAGTCAGACACTCAACCGACTGAGCCATCCAGGCACCCCAGGAAGCTTTTTAAAAAAATTTTTTTTAATGTTTACTTATTTTTTGAGAGAGAGAGAGACCAAGTGTGAGCAGGGGAGGGGCAGAGAGAGAGGGAGACACAGAATCCAAAGCAGGCTCCAGGCTCTGAGCTGTCAGCACAGAGCCCCACATGGAGCTTGAACCCATGAACTGTGAGATCATGACCTGAGGTAAAGTCAGATGGTTAACTGAGCCATCCAGGCGCCCCTTGGGGAGCTTTTTTTTTTTTTTTTAATATTTTTTAATGTTTTATTTTATATTTGAAAGAGAGAGCATGAGCAGGGGAGGGGCAGAGAGAGACAAAGACAGAATCTGAAGTAGGCCCCGATGCGGGGCTCAAACCTATGAGCAGTGAAATCGTGACCTGAGCCGAAGATGGGCGTTCACCTGACTGAGCCACCCAGGTGCCCCTTTTTAAAAATTTTTTTTTAAATATTTTATTTTAGGGGCGCCTGGGTGGCGCAGTCGGTTGGGCGTCCGACTTCAGCCAGGTCACGATCTCGCGGTCCGTGAGTTCGAGCCCCGCGTCAGGCTCTGGGCTGATGGCTCAGAGCCTGGAGCCTGTTTCCGATTCTGTGTCTCCCTTTCTCTCTGCCCCTCCCCCGTTCATGCTCTGTCTCTCTCTGTCCCAAAAATAAATAAACGTTGAAAAAAATTTTTTTTAAATATTTTATTTTATATTCGAGAGAGCATGAGCAGGGGAGGGACAGAGAGGGACGGGGACAGAATCTGACCCCCTGGGGAGCTTTTTAAAGGTGCTGATGCCCAAGCCTTTCCCCAGACCTACTCCATCTGTCTCAAGGGCTCCCTGTAACTTTTGACAGCTGGACAGGTAGCTGAGACCAGATTGCAGAGGGTGTTGAATGCCAGAGTTAGGGCGTTTAACCTTGACAGTAGGCAATGGACAATGTTAAAGGCTTCTTATCTAGAGTTAAGAATTGTGTATTGTGATCCATGGGATGTTTAATAAAAGTTAACCTGGTGTTTAAATGTCCCTAGCTCAGTAAAAGGCCTCTGAGTCTATGTCGGTTAGCAGTGGGGAGAGAGGACTGACCCAAGCGGCACACCTGGGCAGCGGGGCTTTTCCTGTCTGTTTGTCTGTCTGTCATCAGAGGAGCTGGCCGGCTCTGACTTTTACGTTTGGTAGACTTTGCTAAGGAGCACTTAGAGAGCTGCACCGAAGAACTCAGGCTGGTCTGCTGCCCTGCGGCCAAAATGCAGGCTTACATCAGCTCTGGCTGTGCAGTCTGATACTTAGAGTGTTACAGAGCTGTGTGGACTACACAGAGTGGAACCCCGAGTGCACCAAAACACTGGGTGATGTATATGGCTCCGGCTGTCATCTGGGTCCCGGCATCCAGCCACGGCACGGTCACTGGTTCCTCCTGGCAGGTCCCTTGTCACCTGACCACAACTGGTTGAGGTGTGGTGGGTACTTTTGGGGGGCAACCTGGCTGCACAGCACTCACCACTTATCCTGGCTCCACTCCCTGAGGCCTGCCCTTCCAGAGGAATCCAGAGGACTCAGCACAGGGAAGGCACGCGGCCGGCGTGTAGACTCTGGAACGTAGACCTGTGTGTCTGTTTCTTTGCGGGATGCGGAAATGCTGTAGTGGTCATCCAGAGGTAGGAGCCTTGCCTTCAGTGGGCTCTGATTTGTGGTATTTCCAAACCCGAGGGTCCTGAATTCTTTCATATGCCTCCCCTCTTAGAATTTATTTCTCACCCTGTTTTTTCTTCCTCCTGGCAGTTAGAACTGACACCCAGTGATGGGGTGAGGGGTAGAAGCATCCCTACTGTTCCCAGCGAAATGACAGAGCCTGGGCTCTGTAGATTCGGGGCTGGAAGGCGGGGTTGTTTATTAAAGGGGGTGAAGTCCAGCCACAACGGGATAAGAAATCAGACAAGGATGTTTTTCAAAGCAAGCTGTGTTTTTCTGACTGCTCCAGTATTGGTTTCCACCCTGAAGGCTCCTCTAACCCTGGAGAGGAAAAAATATTTTTAGTCTGATAGTGTGCTTTCGGCAGCCCAAGAGCTGAACCATCTGCACAGGAGTTGATAACTCAGAGCAATGGTTTTAGTGGAAATAACATGTAAGGGATCACCCAGGACTCCAAATTGAGGCACGGGCCACGTACAACGCTCTGTGTCTTACCCAACTTCTACAAAGTACTTTAAGAATTGTTTTAGAATAGAAATACTGAGGAAGGAAAAGGAGAGGGGTGGGATGGGGCATCCGTTGTAATTCCTGGAGAAAGAAATGACAGAACAAGAATGTATTTTATTTTATTTTATTTTTTTAACGTTTATTTATTTTTGAGACAGAGAGAGACAGAGCATGAATGGGGGAGGGTCAGAGAGAGGGAGACACAGAATCTGAAACAGGCTCCAGGCTCTGAGCTGTCAGCACAGAGCCTGACGCGGGACTCGAACTCACGGACCGCGAGATCATGACCTGAGCTGAAGTCGGCCGCTTAACCGACTGAGCCACCCAGGCGCCCCTGGAATGTATTTTAGAGATAGCAACTTGGCTAAGAAAAGCAGTTGACAAACTGGAATCTTGCTGAGTTGGGATAACACATTTGCTGTGCACTATATAACAAACTTAAAAGTTTTAATAATAATAATAATTTAAAAAAAAAAACCCTCCTGCCTTCTGTATGTTTCCTACGGGTCATAAAGTCATTACCAAGACATTAAATAAAGGGTACCAGTCCTGTAATCTGATACTGCCATACTTCTTCCCACCCACCTTCCATGCATTTAATTGTGCCATTTGGCCACCAGGACATGCATATTGATCACTGATTCCCCTGGAGCAGCTCTCATGGAAGAGACCCTTTGGATTGCTATTATTGTACATTCCTGACTCCAACATGCTCTGGTGTTGGAAAGGAGACCAGGAATGAGATCATGAGTAATAAGGAACCTTAAGTGTTTGCCCTTGCGCAAGACACAAAAAATTATCCAGTTGGGAGTAGGCTTCAGGAGTGTTGAACTTGAAGGCAAATATTTATCTTCTGGTGTTAAGAAAGGAAAGGATGTAAAACCTTTGACCTTGACTGTAGGGTGGTGTCTGAGTTTGGAGAGTGAATCGTATTGAGCCGGAAGCATGATGCATTTTTCACTGTTCCTTCCCAGGAACTATGCTAATAGTTTTTACCATGTGCAGAGCGGCACCTGACTTTGCTATCCTACTACATATTTCCGGTAACATTCCATTGGATTCCAAGAGTCTCTCCCTCTGGGGTTCAGCTTCCTGAAGAGACCCCTTTAAAATTCCCCTCAAGGTGTAATGTTTGGAAAGAAAATGGCCCAGAGTCATCCGGTGTTTTGGAACCTTGTCTATCCCTTCCCTGTGTCATATTGCTCAAAGTGAATTTATGTATAATTAACATTTCTTCACCTACACAGCAGTCTTGCAAGCTGGGTAGAACCAGCCTCTGACACCTTTTTTAACACTCTAGAACATACAAATCTTTTCAGAAAGTACACAGGATTGAGGGACATGAGCATTTGGGGCCCAGTGTATCCATTTATTCTGAAAGCTCAACGTAACAGATTTCTCAGACATCCACCTTTTTAATCATTCCTGACATTGCACACATAGAAACTGAGGCAGCCTGTTACTCGCTCCTACCGAGTCTATAGGAACCAAGATCCCTTTCTTGTCAATGATCTCAAATTATCATCCTCGAGTGAGTTGCTATTTGTGTGAAGGATAGACTTACGAAGTTCCACTGGATTTTACCTGGGTGGTTAGCTTCTGGACGCCTTCATGGTAATTTGTGAAAAGGAGGGAGGATAGAAGCTTCTTATTTTTAAGCTGTCCAAGCTACCAAAGTAATTTTCAGTGTTTCTGACGCTTGAAATATAGCAGGATGGGGGGGGGGGGGAGAGGAGGGAAGAGTAGACTTAATAAAACAAACAAACAAAACCAAAAAAACATAGATTTGAACACTAGCTCTGTCACTTGAAAACTTTTCTGAGCCCATAATTAAGCATAAAAGTGATACCCTCCAAAGCACTGGGTGAATTAAATGGGAACATGCTTTCTAAATGTTCTGCTATAGAACAGATGTAAAGGGTATTAACAGTAAAAATAA
Organism: Panthera onca; assembly: GCF_046562875.1. Classification (NCBI taxonomy): domain Eukaryota; kingdom Metazoa; phylum Chordata; class Mammalia; order Carnivora; family Felidae; genus Panthera; species Panthera onca. Next base: position 16,481,468 of record NC_138349.1, read on the forward strand.
TGGATAAGAAATATTTAAACTCATGAGAGGAAAACTTAGATCTTTTGGTAGCCACTGAAGTCCCCAACCTTCCAAACTCAATTTCTGCTTACTCTTTCCACTGTGCCTTGGCCCTAACTAGAAGCCACTCTTGAGGCTTTAAGGTAAAGCCTTCTGCAAAACGATCCAGGCAACACCAGCCATTGTCTGCTGATTTCGAGTCAGTTTAGGATTGAAATATAAGCATTATTTGCATTCCATCCACATGCCCCCATCAGTTGAAAGGATACAGCAGACAGAAGGACAAGGATGAAAGAAGGATTGAAAATGGCTCAGTGGCACTCTGGAGGGCCTGGAATAATGGAGACCTGAGGGGATTAAGCTACAGAGCTTCAGAGCTTCGACTGAGAGGCCATTTTATGTAAAAAAAAAAAAAAAAAAAAGATCATTCACTTCACAGAGGTTAGAAAAACACTTTGGGAATCCATTTGGCAAAGAGCTCTTAATTTGATTCTTCTTATTTAATTCCTTCAAATTCCTCTCAGATTAAAAATGCAATAAAAGGAAAACCACTCTGGACAACTGTTTGGCAGTGGCTGCTGAAGTTCAGCATAAACATGCCCGGTGACCTTGCCATATGCCGTCTGCTCCTACGTATAAGCACAACTGGAACTTGTATATAATTCAGCGAGAGACGTGGGCAGGAATTTTCACCGCAACAGTGTTTAAAACAGCCAACACTTTCAAACCACCCAAATGTCCATCAGGAGTGGAATGGGTAAATAAATGTAGCATGTTTACATAAGGGAGCACTATGCAAGCATGAGATGTCGTGAGGTGCAACTACATACAGCATCATGGATAATTCTCGCAGCAAATCAAGTAAAAGAAGCCAGACGTATTTGCTTCCATTTACGTAAACTTCAAAACCAGGTAAAACTAGCATATGGAGTTAGAAGTCAGCATAGTGAATAGGAGTCATGGGACTAGGAGAGGGCCTGAGGGGGGCTTCTGCGTGCAGATAACGTTCTCTTTCTTGCTTTGGATGCATTTATGAAAATTCACTCAAATGTACACAGTTGGGGCATTTGTCTTAGTGCATGTTATACCTCAACAAAGAAGTCTACCTAAATGAAAAAATAAAGGCATTCCTCCTTCCTACTCCAAAGAAGAGGCGGGAAAGTATATTCAAGACTTCCTACCTACCTTGTAAGGGAGAACAATCTGATATGATATATAAAATGGCATTTTTTGATAGCTAAGAAAAACAAAGCATAGACTAGATTGTACCAACTGCTGACAAAGCACCTGGTAGGGGAATACCAAATTCAGCTAACACCCAAGGAAATTCAACACCAGATCCTCAGGTCACTGGTTACCCTCTAAACTGTGCTCTATTTCTTAATAACTTACTTACCAGAAGAGAATAATGGGATGATGTTTTCCATGCTATTTAATCAGTTCCATGCTATTTAATCAGTTTCAAGGAAGTTTGGCACCTGGGAGACATGACCTTGCTATTATTGAATCTGAAAACGACAGGCAGGCTGTCCTGGAACTACCCAGGCCTGCTTTGTAAAGGTTTAGGGTCACACTGTCCCGTACCGTGAAGATCGCCTATGTCAGGAAATAACATTTAGGATAGTTGGCCTTAAAGGCCTTGGTATTATTTACAGTGTTTTTTTTTAAGTTTTTTTTTTTAATATATTTGGGGGGGGGGGGGTGTAGAGAGAGTGGAGAGAGAGAAACCCAAACAGATTCCACGCTGTCAGCACAGAGCCCGACACAGGGCTTGATCTCATGAACCGTGAGATCCTGACCTGAGCTGAAATCAAGAGTCAGTTGCTTAACCAACTGAGCCACTTAGGTGCCCCCATTTATGGTGTTTTTTTAAAATAACATTTGAGTGGGTGATGGGCATTGAGGAGGGCACTTGTTGGGATGAGCCCTGGATGTTGTATAGAAACCAATTTGACAATAAATTATATATATATATTTTTTTTAAGTGAAAAAAGAAAGAAATAAAAAATAAATAGATAACATTTGATCACACTGTTGATGGCTGGGAGCAGGAGGGACAGTGGAAGTAAAGTTTTTGTTAAGAACTTAAATTATCTAGTCTTTCTTTAGCATTAGCAAATTGTAAAATGCGAAGGCCTTAATTTTGTATGATACACTATTATTTGTATTCTTAGAGAAAGGAAAAGCAGTTGAAAGATGATCCTAAGAGCCAGGGTGGACCTCAGCGGGGGCCTCCCTTGTAACCTGAACAACCAAGGGCTAGGAAAGCTGCAGGACCTGGGGGTTCTACACAGCTTGGAATTGGACAGACCTGAATTCAGGTGACAGATCTATCCCTTGCTAACCAAGTAACCTCGGACAATTTCTTGGTCTTGCTAATGTTTGATTTCCTCACCTGTTAAACTGGGTGTAACACCTACCTCACAGTGCTGCAGGGAGTGTCAGAAGGGATATGGCTTATGGGGTGCTCAGCACAGTGTCTGGAAACAAGTAAATAATGAAATTATAGCTGAAGCACTGAAGTGCATCCATCACTTCTCTTTGGGCGGCCGTAATGGTGCGGGGAATAGTAGGCTCATCAACGTAGAGGTTTTCTGATAGGGTTTCTGATACTAACTCGCCAGACGTTGCGAGAGCACTTGCTGTGCGGAAAGCAAGAGCGATCCTAGAGTTATGGAGATAGCGGTGGGACCGATGTCTTCAAAGGCATGCATAATCCAACATGAAAGAAAAAGAAAAATCTCACCTGCGTCGACTGGTACCAGGTACTCGGTGATCAACATACCTTTGGTTGTTTCATTTTCATAATAATCCTACCTGGCCACTTTTCTAATGCCAGTTTGTACAGATAAAGAAATGATTCCAGAGGAGAACCCAAGGCCACAGTGTTTGCAAGACCAGCAGGCAGACCTCCGGGTTCTCTTGATGCCAAAGCCCATCTCTTTCCCTTCCGTGTTGCACAGTGGGGTGGGGCAGACAGTCCAGCCATAATAACTAGTGGCAAAATTAAATACGTCTGACAGTGGAAGCACAGAGCCGTGGGAACATCAGGGAGAGGTGAGGTTCAAATGTAGACACTCCCTTGATTAGTTTCAGATTTGCGTTTTGTCGTCAACGTAGTTATTTGCTCTGCCTTCGGTTTGGCAAAATAGCCAAGATAGATGTTATGTTAGTAAGGTGTCTCTTACCACTCATCTTAACCATCTTTTTGCATCATACAGGAATCACTTTTCTAGTTGCCTAAGATTTCTGAAAAAGAAACAACGTAGGTGTTGTGATGGTATTGATCCAAGAGAGTCGAATTTGTATCCTAAGATCTGGGATATTTCCCAGTTCTGACACTTAGCCGTGTGACCTTGGTGCAGCACATCATCTGTCCTCTGAGCCTGTTTAACCAGCATAAAACAAAAAGAATGATGTCATCTATTTCAAAGGGTCAGAAAAGAATCCAATTAGATATTGTGTGTGAAAGCACACAGCCAAAGAGCCAACCCGGGAGAGTCCCAGGAGCTACACTAAGGTGAATCACCCAGGTTTTCATTTCTACTTCTCATGTGGTTCTGGGGAAATTACTTCATCTGTCTGTAGTCTGTTTTCTCTTCTTGTATGAAAAGAATGGTACTTCTTCTGAAGACAGAGAAATAATAGATTAGTGAACGACTTTTTTGTAAGCCCTTTGTAAACATTCAAATCTTCAGATAATTGCTAACAATGCAATATTATATATGCATATCTAGCTTTCTATATACAAAGGCACATTTGATTCTGGAGAAAGAATCCATTCCTTTCAACAACTCTCCAGAAGAATCTGAACTCCCCACCCCCACCCCAAAAGGAACGAAGGCATGTGTCATTGCAGACAGTGAGTAGAACAATTCCTCCTATCTTCCCAGTCAGGTCCCTTGCCCCCCACCCCACTGTTCACTGTTTTCCTTCTTCCCTTCCCTTCCCTTCCCTTCCTTTCCCTTCCCTTCCCTTCCCTTCCCTTCCCTTCCCTTCCCTTCCCTTCCCTTCCCTTCTTTATTTCTATTGGCATGTCTCTTTATCAAGGAATAATTTACATACCACAAAATTCACTCATTGTAAGTGTGTGGTCTGATTATTTTTATTACACATATACCGTTGTACAGCTATCACTATAATGCAATATTAGGACTTTTCAGTCACCCCATCTCGACTGCTCATCTGCAGTCCATCCTACTCCCGTCCTACCCCAATCCCATTTCCAGCAACCACTCACCTACTTTATATTGCCTTCATCTTGCCGTTCCTAGAAACTTCACATAAATGGAACCATACAATCCATAGTCCTTTGGGTCTGGCTCCTTTCATGTCACATAATGTCATTGAGGTTCATCTGTTTGTTGCATAGATCGATAGTTTGTTCCTTTCAATAAGAACAATAGCTTTGCAGTGTTCCATTACTCCACATTTTGTTTGTTCACCAGCTGAGAGCCATTTGGATTGTTTCCAATTTGGGGTTATTAGGAATAACCCTGCTGTGAACTTTTGCATAGAAGCCTTTGTGTGGACCTATGTTATCATTTCCCTTAGTTTAAAACCTAGTGGTATGCTGGGTCGCAAGGTATATTTATGTTCAACCTTTTGAGAAACTTCCAGAAGTTTCCAAACTAGCTGTACCATTTTACATTCGCATCAGCAGTAGATGAGTGTATCACTTTCCCCACATCCTTCTCAGCACTTGGTATGGTCAGTCTTTTTAATTATAGCCATTGTAACCAGTGTGTATGTGCTTATTCAGCATGCATATATCTCCTTTTGTGAAGTGTTTATTTAAATCTTTGCCCATTTTTTTCAGTTGAGTTGCTTGGCCACTTATTTTGCATTGTCATCGTTCTTTGTATATTCTAGATACCAGTCTTTTTTTTAGAAATGCGATTTGCAGCAATGTCTTCCAATCTGTGACTCAGAGGTATAATGATACCTTTTGAAGAGAAAAAGATTTTAATCTTGATGACATTCAGCTTATCAATCTTTTTCTTTTATGAATTATGTTTTTGTAGACTAAGAAATATTAAACCAAGGTCACAAAATTCTTCTTTGATGTTTTTGTCTAGAAGCATTATAGTTTTTTTAGCTTGTATATTTAGGTCTGTGATTCATTTTAAGTTAATTTTTTGTTTATGGTGTGAGGTAGGGTTTGCTTGAATATATAGATCTAATTGTCCCCTCATCATTTTTTGGAAAGACTACGCCTTCCCCATCAAATTGCCTTGGCACTTTACTTAAAATTAATTAACCATGAATGTGGCAATTTATTTTGGAATTCTCTCTTCTATTCTGTTGACCTATAAGTCTATCCCAATACCAGTCCATGCTATCTTGATAACTTCTAGCTTTATAGTAACTTTTGAAATCATATAGTTTAAGTCTTCTGACTTTATCTTATTCTTTTAAATTTTTTTTTTTTACTCTCTTGGGTCCTCTGCATTGCCACATAAATCGTAGGTCAGCTTTTCAATCTCTACAAATAATCCGGCTTGGATTTTGTAGAGATTGCACTGAACCTATAGGTCATTTAAAGAGACTGGTTATGTCCCGTGGGAATGCGCACATTTACAGATAACATGTATCTAGCACTGTTAAATTGTAAAGACTGCTTTAAAGTTTTTACACTTGATTCCCTGGAAGGAGATGAGAAAGCACTAACCATCTCCAAAAAATCCAATATGCATTTACACTGAGATGTTGCCACTTTTTTCATTCTTTACCCCTCATTAAAAGAAGGGAGTTGGTGTTCTTTTATATTTTGAGCAGCTGGTCAAAGGGAACCAGATCATTGGGAGGCGGTGGTGTATTTGTCTCCGCTCTGTTTTGTGCATCTTCACTGGAGTAGATGAGCTGTGACCCCTCCCTCTGACACAGCACACGGTTGCAGCCGCAGTTGGGTGGCTAAGGCCGTCTGGCTGCAGGATGTTCTCATCTGTGCAGGTTGGCTTTGCACAGACTTGTGTAGAACCCTCCGGGCTTTGGGAAAGCTGCCTGGGCAAACTGATTTGTTCACCTTTGCCCAGGATACAAAATTTGGGCCAGGGCACACCCTCATTGTCCTGCCTGTTCGGGGTGCTGCATTATGGGAAACACCCTCCTGGAACAGGTGAGTGTTCAACTTGGAGATCAAGCCAGTCCAGTCACATTGGAAACCTCTCCCATTTCAAGAGAAAAAACCAGCAAACTTAAAGACGGCTGAGTCAGCCCCCACACTGCCCTTCTGCAGGAGTAAAACACGGAACTTGCGTGCTTCTGCCTCTCCCTCCCCACCCATGCACCTGCCATGTAAGCAATAAATCCTTGTTACACCTTTGGCTTCTTCATCTACCATCAGGTTTAGGGTTTGGGGACCACCCAGACTGGTGTTTCCTGAGTTCTTGATGATTTGTATACTCATTTCAGTGCTTATAAAAAAAAAAAAAAAAAAAAAAAAGAAGGTGATTTCTTAAATCCCCTGCCTTAAAACCATTGAACCCATTTTTAAAAGAATCTTGGGTGTTGCTTATGCACAGTGCCATTAGAAAACTCCTGATCTAGGCCAACATACTTACCTCACGTGTTTATATGTCCTTCATCTAAAGTCACTGTCAATCAGAGCTGTATTTGCAAGAGTCTTGGGGACAGAAAAGCAATTTGTTTATTCCTTTGGGTATTCTAAGCAAATCATCTGTAAATCAAGTTAGATCTTTAAGAAGAAACGGCAACCTAGACCTTGATAGTTTAACTTCCCCATAGGGAAATGACTACATTCAATTATCTTTCAGTACCACACCACTGGTTTTTCTCAGGGGTCTATATAAGAAACTACCTGAATGTTTCCAACCATCGGCAAAATTAGTGTGGAAGATGATTTTCCATTCCAGAGCCAGGGTCCTCCATAAGAATTTTCTTGGTGCTTTTAGAGGGGAGGCCTGGACACAAAGCCGAGCTCTACTTTAGGGACTTTGAGTGTTGGACATTGTCCACTTTGAGCGTTAGTTTCTTTGCTTACCGGTATAAGACAATAAAATAACACCTACATCACGGGAGTGTAGTGAGACCAGTCACTTAAAGTCCTTGATGCAATGCCTTGCACAGAGTAAGACCCTATGGCAGTTCAGCCTACAATGACTGTTCGTTTATTTAGAATAGGAAACCTCACCTCTCTAGTCACAGTTGTATGTGGCCATTTTTTTCACACAGTGAGACTTTTGTGGTTCATTTTCCCTTTTGTCTTCATCTAGTGAGAAACTCAGATCACAGTAGGTTTGTCTGAGTGTGGAGCCTTGATATTTTCTTTTCCTCTAAGGTTTTTGTCCAGTTCACAGATCACGACCTTCTCTGATAAGAATCTGCAAGTCCTTTTTGGAAGAAGGTAGGGCATAAGTTATAAATGGCTGAAGGTTGACTTCAAGAGCCATCATTCACATCGCCTAGGCTCGTGTCGGGAGTAGGGCACTCTGAGGGAAAGAGGGTAAAGAAAAACTAAAAAGGACAGTTGGTCATCCAGGAGCTAAGCAGATTATCAGGCAAGCAGATTATCTGTCCAAGGATGGGTTCTGTAATTACAGTTCTCTTTCGCCACTCCCAGAGGGCTGTTACAGTCAGCACAGGGCGTAGGGCATCCAGAAATCCTCCTGGGCATAAGGCACTATGGAGTCATTGCTTAAACTCCATTCCCTACCATCAAGAATTTCCTCTCTCTACCCAAATCGCTTTTCTGTTAACACTGTTGTGTGAGCTCGTAGAGCTATGGGGTTTCACACAGAATCACAGAATTTTATGGCTGCATGGGACTTGAAATTGTTCGGTTCAACCCTTCACTTTTTACAGATGAGGGGCCTGGGGCTTGGAGAGGGTATGTAGTGGCATCATTGAGGTCTTGTAGGTAACACATTAAAGAATGACACCCATTCTCTTGATTCCAAACATGGTAACCCTTTCCCAGGGGACCCCCTCATCCACAAGGAGTTCAGAACTATCTGCTCTGCTAGACGATGGATTTTATCAAAAGCGTGGTGCCTTAAGCTAAATCCTGCCTTATAGTAGATAGTATTACTCCAGATGGTATTCTAGTCTGTATGCTAAAGTTCCTACTCCAATTCAGAGATTAACCAAATAGTAATAATTACTACAGAAATCTGACATAATCAGCACTATGAAAGGCAGAGGAGTTTTTTGCACTTTGAATGTGCAGGCAGGTGCTTTATAAAACTCAGCTACATAAGCAAGTTGTCTATTTTCTAGAGAGTTTAATGCCAGCCAGAATGTAGATGCTTAACATGTGCACTTTGAATATGTGAAAAAGAAGAAAATAGGTTATAAGTTTTTTTTACACAGCGGGATACACAGACGGGCGATACACAGAACAGTGATTGCAGAGCTCTGGTGAGCCCCACGGCACATCTGGTCCCACAGGCTCAGGCACAGCTAGAGTAGCAGGGTGTGGGCTTGGGGCCAGGTACCTGGTTAACTGTCATTTAGGAAGTCACCTGTCATAACAAAGCCCACACTGTGGTGTAAAAATTGATGATCAATAGCCGCCTCTCCACAATGAATTGTATGTTTACTATCTGTTCTGACGTAGGCACTATATACCCTTCCATTTTACTCATGATCCGATATACTTTTCCCTTCTTCTACAAACAACTGCAGTGTAAACGATTTTGATTCAACTGTGTCCGTTTGGGGAGTTAGTTTGCATATGAGCCCGCGTCTTTGTTCAGCTCTGATCCTTTTCCTGGCCCTGTGCGCAGGGCTTGACTGTGAACCGTCATGGTGCCGGTATGAGAAGAAATGAAAGAGAAGAGGTGGCTCACACATGGCAAAGCAGAGGCTCCCTTGGCCTTGAGTCTCTGGCCCCGTGGTCCCCTAGGATGCACTGCTACAAAAACAGACTTTTAAATGGCTGTGAAATGGCCCTTGAGTCTGGCCGACCGCATTACTTGACATGTTCAGCATTGGGAGACGAAGCAGGTACATGAGTCAAGACCAGTGTCCCTGGCATTACGATAGTATTGTTTCTTAGCAGTGCTTTCTGCCAATAATTCATAGACCACAGCCTGGCACATGGGGCCTTGGCATATCTTCCATCCACCTTGTGTGACAGCTCAGGTGGCACCATTACTCTTCTGTGCTTGTCCTTGGGCAAGAACAGGCACCGAGAAGGCCTTTTACCAGCATCCCAAACTGCACTAAGAAGCCTTTTTGTGAATGGCCCTGAGACCACCTCTGTGCTGAGGATTACTGCTGTTGTTTCTATGATTTATTATGATAGCGTGCCACACCATTTTCAAAATACTACATCATCGCTCACCCTCGCAACGTCACTCCGAGGTAGTTCTAGCAGTGTGGTGCTGTATGGTTAGAGAGGCTGCAACCTTCACAAGACCCCACAGTGCCAAAACTGGATTTGAATCCAGTCCCACCTACCCCAGCGTCTCCACACTTTCAACTAGGGCTTTATGCGTCTACATTATAGGCATTCCTTTTCTGCATGATTTTTTCCCTTGGTAACGTTAGTTTTGAACTCTTTCCATGTAAGTTTATTTCATTCCTTTAATGGCTACGTAGGATTGAATGTTTTGTCTGACTACTTTCTGATTTAGGTTGCTTTCTGTTTCTTTGTTCTTTCCTGTTGTAAATAATACTGAAGACCGTCGATACAAACACCTTTAAGCACAGGTATGAGAATTTCTGTAGGATGGCTTCCTAGAAATGGAATTGTGTGTCAGAGAGTTTGTGCATATTAAATGTTAATAAATATTGCCAGAGTTTCCTTCCAAAAAGAATTTTGCTCACCGACAGTGTGTGAGAAGCCTATTTCCTGACATTAGTCTTTTTGTCATTGCCAGTTTGGTGAAGAAAAATATTTTTTTTTCTAAATTGTGTTTCCCTGATTCCTGGTGGAGCTGAGCTAATTTTTATTTGAGGGGTCATCTACATGTCTTCTGGAAATTGCCTTTTGCCCTTATTGCCACTTAATTTTATTAGAGACACTATATATTATGGGTAATAAGCTTGTATCTGAGATGTGTGCCAAGTATTTTTTCCCTGTTACTTCTCTTTTAACTTTATGTCTAGACATTTTCCTGTGTGTGCACTGTCATTATTTGTGTTTATTGTGTTTCTAGATTTTGCCTTGTTCAGGAAGGCATTCCTACCCCAAGTTTCCTAAATTATCTCCTATATGTCCTTCTAAGATTTCTACATTTTTGTTTCTGTTTAGCTCTGTAACTCTCTAGAATTCTTTTTTGGGTAAGTTATGAGTCAGGAATCTAGATTTACCTTTCTTTACATGGAGAGTCCATTGTTCTCACCATTGATGGAATAATCCATTCTGTAACTCATTGGAAATGCCACCATAATCACAGACTAAATTCTCTTGTGTATAGTGTGCAATGGGTTCCTGTGACTTATCTGTTTCACCAATTTATTTTATATTCCTGTACCAACATTGAAGCACTTTAATTATTTGCGCCTTTAGAATACTTTTCATGGGGCACCTGGGTGGCTCCGTCAGTTAAGCATCCGACTTTAGCTCAGGTTTCAACTCACGGTCTATGAGTTTGAGCCCAGTGTTGGGCTCTGTGCTGACAGCTCAGAGCCTGGAGCCTACCTCGGATTCTGTGTCTCCCTCTCTCTCTGCCCGGCCCCCTCTCAAAAACAAACAAACATTAAAAAAACTTTTTTTAAGAATAACTTTTTGTGTCAGGAAGGGAAAATCTTTATTGATGCTCTGTCTTTCAAAAAATGTCTGTATATTTGTGTATTTTTTTTCCATATGAACTTACAGAATCAGCTTGTCTATAGACAAAACCCCTGTGATCATTTTAATTGGGAATGCATTGCAATAATAGATTTATTTTAGATAATTTTAGATAAATTGACATCTTTAAATATTTGGTTTTCTCATCCAGAAATATTGCATGTTTTTTCGCCTTTTATGTCCGTCAACTAGGTTCTACCATTTTCTTTATATCAGTCTCACGTTGAAGGCTTTGTTTGTTGTGATTTAGAAACGGAGTCCCATTTTCCCATTATGCTGACCGAATTTGTATTGCTAGTCAGTAGGAAAGCTATTGGGTTTTCTGTGTTAATTTTTAATCTAGCTCTTGGAACTCTTTCATTAGTAATCTTTATACGTCTCTTATCACGTTGGCTAGGACTAGACCAAGGTAGAAAACCTTTGGTGAAAGTGTAAGTCATTGTCTTGGTGTTATCTTTGTTGAGAATCCACCTAATGTTGTACCACTAAATAGGATAGATACACCATATCAGTTTGGAGAACTTTCTTCCCACTCCCAGCTTACTGAGGAGTGTGCTTTTCGCTGGAGACCACCCAAGATTCCTGTCAAGGTGCCTTCTTTCACTCACATTTGACCCTGGATGGTCTAAGGGAAGGAGCTACTTTGTGTGACATTTCCTATGCTTCCTTCATCCCCTGAGGGAAAAATAAATAAGTAAGTAAGTTAAGTGTGAACCAAAACAAGAATGCCTCTTCTAGAATTTTCTGACTGGGCACCATTGGCCAGATTTCATTCCTGGCTTCTATTTTGAAAAAACTTCCTTTTTTTTTTTTCCACTTGATTGTCTTAAGCAACCAACCAGGATCTCACGCTCTGGTTGCTAAGTGGCTTTTGCAGTTTCTACCGGAGGGTGTGAGAAAGGAATCACTACCTGACCTCTGGTTTCCTGTTGAGATTTCATGCAGGCGCAGGGTGCAGCCACTTCTGACTCTGTGCTCTCAGCCCTGCCTTGCATGTGGCCCATGCGAAAGAAGTGTTGCACGGTTGGTTGAGAAAATGGTTTCATCGCAGAGTACCTTTGGTGATTTTTAGGTGGTAAGGATTTTTTGCTAAGTGATAAAAAAGATTCCATTTTGCCAGGCATGCATTTGGAGCGTGACTCTAATGTGACTTGGCACCTGTCTGGAGAATTGTCCCTGTGTCCAGTGACATTTTGCTTTGGGGAAGTCAACACCTGCTGTGCTGGCATCTGTCATATTTAGGAATGTGAAAAGCTCATGAATAATGCAGGGCCAACCTCAGTAAAGTGCCTTCTTCAGAAAACACTTAATGTACGACTTTGATAAAAGATCGTTATAAGCAACACAGAAGAGACTTTGGGGTCCTTCCGAGGTAAAAGTTGTGGATGATGCCTCTTACCATGGTTTTTCTCCTCTTGATGCAAGCTAGATTTTATTATTTTTAGACAGTTTAGCTAAGGAAGCAAAAAACCTGCTAAATATGAGAATCCTGTCTTTTTATTGCTTTAGTACAAACCAATATTAGTCTTCGCATCCATTTGGGTGTTGTTTTGTGGGGGTAGGGTTTTTTGGAGATGGAGTGGGCTTATCACAGGCACATGGTGAGTCACTGGCAACCATCCATGAGTACCCAGGCCAGGGGACAAACGGGCTCCAGAAGCCCCGAGAAGCAAAGCTGCCCCATCATCCAGGCACAAGTAGCTGGTCTGTGAGCCCCTTCCCGTTCTAATGGGGCGGCCTCAGCTTCCAGGGCTGTTGATGTAGGAGGCGTTGGTCAACTGGGCACTTACTTTTCCCGCCTCAGCTGTTTCTTTTTTTCCTCCAAATCCCCGAGTCCAGAAAAGAGGCTGAGAGCTGTGATAAGGTATAAACTAAGAGCCCCTACCTCTTCTCTTGCAGGCAGGTGACAAACATTACCACCCCAGCTGTGCACGATGCAGCAGGTGCAACCAGATGTTCACAGAAGGAGAGGAAATGTATCTTCAAGGTAAGATGGGCTCGAGAAGCCAGTAAGTTCTCCCCACCGGAGGAAAGAAAACCTTGCTCTGTCTGCTCGTTTTCAGAGAAGGAGGCCTTTCGTTAGCCGCAAGGCTCCCCAGATCCAAAATGAACGTGGCCAAAAGTTACCTCAGCAATTAGTATTCATCAGCCAAGCAGTGGGCATGCTGGCAGTGAGCCCCTGAGTCTGTTGAACAAAGGAATGTGATGCTTCTGGAATGAACAAATAGGACTTGATGTTTGGTGCCGTGGAGGTGAGGCAAGGATGAAAATCAGCGACACCTCCTTCCAGCCCTCCCCCCCAGGAATAGGCTTGGGAAAAAAGGCAAAAAGAAAGCATTTCTAGATGCTACTTGGTCTTTGCTTCTTTCACTGTCCTGCGAGAAGGATTTTTTTTTTTTTTTCAAGCTCCAGGTGGCTCTTTCTTTTTTTTTTTTCTTTTTTTTTTAACGTTTATTTATTTTTGAGACAGAGAGAGACACACAGCATGAACGGGGGAGGGGCAGAGAGAGAGGGAGACACAGAATCGGAAGCAGGCTCCAGGCTCTGAGCCATCAGCCCAGAGCCCGACGCGGGGCTCGAACTCGCGGACCACGAGATCGTGACCTGAGCCAAAGTCGGCCGCTCAACTGACTGAGCCACCCAGGCGCCCCTCCAGGCGGCTCTTTCTTATGCACGCTTTCAGGAAGAAGAAAACCCTAATATTTGGTGAATTGCATCACAGAAGTATTTCATCCCATTAAGATAGCATAGCTCTCATCCTGAAAGAAAGAGAGACGGCAAAAGAAGGAGAGAGAACATACCCAGAGTCCCTGAAAGAGAAACGGAGAGATTTCTGGTGGCGAAGAAATATGTATTACCAGAGGGCCATTAGATGTTTTTTTTCATCGAAAATCATTTTGAGAAACATTGCCAGTGTTCAACCATGACTAGTTTTTATCTCCCCTAAAATGCTGAAATTTCTCAGAGAGAAGCTTAGGGAAGGATTCTCTTCCAGTCAAACGGCACCATCTGCACAAACATTTTTCTATTTTTAGCTGGAAAAAGAGCCATTAAATAGACAAGGGCTTATCAGTAAAATTAGCAAGAACCATGAGAGCTGGTACTCATTCGGTTTGGTAATTACTGGGTCTCAGCTGCCTTCACATTCATTTCTTTGTTTCTCTGCACGTAACATTATGTGTATTTTTAATGAATGGTTTGCTTTGCTCTCTGTCTTGTTCTTATACAACTAAGAAAAGTCTACAGAAAAGATTCTTGAGTATTAAAGCAAAGCCTTAGCTACCATCCTCTAAAAAGTAGGAGAACTGGACAACCCAAACATCCCTTCGTTTTAATGATCACTCTGGAAAATCTTGATTTAAGAAGCCACTGAATTTTAAAGGGCCCGATGAAGGCAAGTGACAAGCTCTCAAATCCCTGGTCTCATGTGGACTTTATATGACACATTTCCCCGGGGGCAGGCTGTGAATCTGTGTAGCAATAGGCAGGTGTCGCTTTGCATTTTCAGCATGGAGCAGATTTATTCTCCATTTGGTGTCCAGGCTTTGTTTTAGATTTTAGTGTGTCGATTGCAGCCCGCAAAAACAAAGACACCGAGTGGGTGTCAACCCCGTGTCCGCGAGACCCTGAAGACTGAAAGGCTCTGGGCACAGCTCTGCACGTGCACATGGTTCTGGAACCTGAATAGGGAGTGGGTTCAAGCTGTGCACAAATACAGCACATTCGTGCTACAAATAAACAACTACCCGTCCAGATGGGCTGTGTTCAGAACTCCAGCGGTCGTCCTGAACATCTTACTGGTGCTGGGCTTCGGCGCTCTTTGCCTGCCCTCTCGACGCATCCTTGGCGAATGAGTAGTTCGTCTTCCTCAGTATCTCATACTCTCCCTGAGTCACGTTCCTTGTGTGTCTGACCCCTGGAGAACAATGTGACGCTGTGTGCAAACCCAGTGTTCTGGCCAACAACTCCCGCTTGGTAGAACCTTCACAGCGAATGCTGTCCATGAGCCCACCCCTGCCCCTTAGCTCTCCACACTGGGCGGCTTTCCTGCGCTTTGTGGCCAGCCTCCGAGTAAATGTTAATGCTGACGGGACTATGAATCTGGCTTGTTTCGTTTTCTTCTTTTTATTTTATTTTATTTTAGTGTTTATTTTTTGGCTCTGGGTAAATAAAGCAAGATAGAAATGATTGTTAAAGAGGGATTAAAGTAGTCCTCTGATAATAAAGGGTATTATCCTTGTCATTAATATTATTTTAGCTATTTTAGCTCAGTGGTATAAAATGACTCAAGAGGTACTTTAGTGACTTCGAGGACACACAGTTTGTTGCTTGAAGAGAGAAAGATTTAACGGTAAAATGTGGGAAGTCTAATATTCATACCAAGACTGAACAGATTCATATCATTTACTCGCTGCTGTCACCTTAGTAACTTTATTTGCTCAAGTCTTTTTATTTATTTTTAAAAATTTTTTTTTTTTACATTTTATTTATTTTTGAGAAACAGAGTGAGACAAAGTGTGAGTGGGAGAGGGGCGGAGAGCGAAGGAGACAGACTCTGAAGCATGCTCCAGGCTCTGAGCAAGCAGTCAGCACAGAGCCTGATGCGGGGCTTGAACCCACAAACTGTGAGATCGTGACCTGAGCCGAAGTTGGACGCTCAACCGACTGAGCCACCCAGGCACCCCTGCTCAAGTCTTTTTAAGTGCTCCTTCATATCTGCCTGTAGCCTTGTGTAAACACAGGATTTACATACAGGTCTTTGCCACAACCGGATAAATGACATATATATCTAGGTATACAAAATCATGTAGGCGGGCGTGGATTCTTACTAGAGTTTTCTATTGGATATAAGTGTTTTGCTTAGTTCTGTGATACTCGTACCATCCATGGAAGAGCTTCGTACCCTGGGAACATGAGGCATTGACACCGAAACAGAAAATGACAGGTAGTATTTCCACTCATTTCAGAGCGAAGGCTTTTTTTGGTTAGTTAAAGGGTGAAAAGTTAAAGGAAACTTCTGCATTTGTACCATAACTTTCAACCTTTCTACTAGTTGGCTTGATTTTCCCTATCTTTGTAGATGACTATGTATAATTGGATCAACAAAAAATTCAGTGAGTTTTGCTTCTGGATATGGTTTGACTTTATTCCCCTCTAAATTGCTCGGTTGTTTGGATGTTCTAGAAGCATGGCTTATTACTTAGACTTAAATTCAACACAGCTTATAGTAAGCACACAGACATGACTTCTATTTATTTTTTTTTTAATTTTTTTTTCTAACGTTTATTTATTTTTGAGACAGAGAGAGACAGAGCATGAACAGGGGAGGGTCAGAGAGAGAGGGAGACACAGAATCTGAAACAGGCTCCAGGCTCTGAGCAGTCAGCACAGAGCCCGACGCGGGGCTCGAACTCACATACTGCGAGATCGTGACCTGAGCCGAAGTCGGACGCTTAACCGACTGAGCCACCCAGACGCCCCCAGACATGACTTTTAAAGGATAATAGTATGGCCCAAAACAAGAACAGCACTCAGTCAAGAACTAAACATCTCTTACATCAAAACACTTGTGCCCAGGTAGTGGTCTCTGTGGTCTAGAATTCTGACCTTTATAGAGCAAGCTCAGACTGGATGAGGAAAACTCACCTGGAGGTTGGAGTTGTCATAATTCACTTGGGCACAGGGCTTTAACACTCCCCTGTGTTAGGGAGAGAAGGATCTGAACCATTCTCTGAAGTTCTATCTAATATGACTATGGCTTCTTTCCATTTCCCTTAACTCTTTGCGGGGCACTGTGTCTTTCCAGGTTCCACCGTTTGGCATCCCGACTGTAAGCAATCTACCAAGACGGAGGAAAAGCTGCGGGTAAGGAGACAATTAGAGCTGTAATGCCAGCTGCATTTATTGGCCGTCTGTGTCACAGTCACTAGTTTTCAGGGCTGGAATTTGGGGGAAATTACTTTCTCATGATTTTTTTTTTTTCTCTCATTAACAAGCCAAGCTGAAAGACCATTTAGCCAGAGAAGGAAGTTCCCTTCCCTCCTTTGTTAAATCGATTGTGGTTTTTATTCCAAACGCTCGTGTTGGAGAAAGTAAGCCTTGCCTCACTAGTCCGGTTCGTAGGAAAGCATTCAAGGGAAAAATCAAACCATACGCACGTGAAAAAATGATTCATCCAGTTCTAGGCCCAACATCTGGTGACCTCACCAGACTTTTTTGTACTTCGGTCCATAATGTACCACCTCAACCCAAATTCTGCATCCGTGCTTAGCTCCTGGTGCATTTTACTGACCTCTTAAATCCAAATTCACCGAAGGGCCTCTGTCTCCAGAAGCTGACGGCTTGTCGGATAAAACCTTTGGGGAAATAATGATGAGCCCAGAAGGGTCAGTGTGAATAAGCATCCTGGATGGTCTTGTAACTTAACTCTTAGGGGACATCAGAATGGTTTAGTAACTATCCCTGAACACCAAGCACACGGGCAAAAGGGTAGACCCTCTTCATCTCTCCCTTCTAGAACCTTTTCCCCGGCCTTGCTCAAGCCTGACAACACCTCTAGGTGACACTATTTTATCTGCTTCAGAAGCAAAGAGCTGTGCACACATGTAAGGCATCATCATTGTCTGTATCCTGTTCGGAGGCCCCTAGTTTTTCCCCTGGACTGTGAAATATTCCCTGAGTAATAATCACACTGGATCCCAGTCCACGGCCTCCTGGTTTAGCCAACCCTTGGAAAAACTAGTTTCTGCTACACTTGGCATCTCAGGGAAAATAATGGTCTGAATTGCTTTTGGAAGCCAAACTCTAGCGTGTGGTGTCACGTCTTCTCGAATTGCCATTAGTAGGCATCAGCAGCTGTGTATTGTAATCCCATCAGCATCATACCTTTATGGAGGAGAACAAAAAAAAAAAAAACCCACCTTTTCTCAGAATAACTGAGTAACAACCAGACAAACTGAAAAGGAATTTGTCCACCAATACCAGGATGGCTTTGGTCTCTGTTTCTACAAAACAACTCCAGCTTGAACACGTGCGTGTAACCCTCAAGTGCATCCACCAGGCTGATGCCCGCTGGAATGGTCACCCATGTTGGGCACCAGAGTCTGCGAGTTTGGAGGAACCATGGATGCTTTGGAAATGGGTTATCTTTATAAAATCCTGGACCGTGAAAGATAGTTATTGTCACTTTTATCATAAGAATGTAAAATTCATAGCATAGCTTGGGGCTGCTGCCCAGAAACCACCCAAGTAGCTAGTGACTTTATACTATCTCTGCAGTGTTATTTTCAGTTTTTTGAATAATCATTTTCACTTCATCCCTGATGAACTCTTTTGGGACATGAGGAGGAGAATGTCAATGAGACCAGAGTACATGGAATGTGTGTCTTTTCTCTGTAAGGATTGCTTGAGTTTGCAGATAGTGTTGCTAAAATAATATTTAAAAAAAAAAAAAGAAAGAAAAAGAAAAAAACACTCTTGATTGCATCTTGATAGAACTCTCTGTATAAGCTTATGAAAACAACTAGTGAAATATTTCTACTCGTTCTGGCCAAGAAGAGCTATTAGTTTTTCTTCCTTTAGTAAAGTTTTCCAGAAAATTCCAAAACGTTTCTCCTAAAGCCAACATTCAACCACTTGGGCGGTCAGGCCAGCCCTCAGCTCGCTCACCTTTGGGAAGCTCAGTAGTGCGAAGGATGGAGCATTCCAGAGGGGAGGAGGTCCCTGTGTGCCCGGAGTGGGGTACTTGCTGACTGATGCTCTTGGGGCTGAAAGAGGAATCAGTTTTTGAATAAGGGAGTAAACGTTGTGCTCTCTTAAGGGTGTGTCTACAAATCACAGACCTTGAGCCAAGATCTCCAAGCCTTTCACAGGGTGTCACATCAGTGCAGTTACCATAGCAAAATGAAAATGTTTTAAGACTCTTTCTGCCACCCCACTGAGTAATCCACATTCTTGGTATTTAAGAACTCACAGGGCGTTTGTAATGACAGATTCTAAAAGACATCTGTCAATGGCTCCACTGGTTTCTTACTCTTCGTATATAAAAATGTCTCAGCCAAAATAAATGGAAAGAAATCATGGGAAGTTAGAATGTGGGTAAATAAACTGTAACTTGAAGGCCAGTTAATATGCTTTTAAACATGGGCCCCCCCCAACACACACACATACACACACACACACCCCAACTCTAAAGTGATGCCACTTGATGTTTATTATCAAATATGTTTTCCCAAAGGTTTTGTGTTGTGTTGTTTTTTGTGCAGTGTTTCTAAATGGAGGATATTTCTTTGCTCATTCTTTCCTTTTCTCATGTTTTGTGGCAGCCGCCAAACATTCATCGTTCTTCATCTGATTTCTTTTATCCCAAAAGTCTGGTTCGACGCACAGGACGGTCTCCGTCTCTGCAGGTTGGCACTGTGTCTAAGGCTGAGGCTTAGAGCCGCTGTCCTGGCCCCAGGCTTCTGTGGCTTGCCGTCCTCGTGCTGCTCGTCCCACATAACTTCTCCGGCTCCTGCAGAGGCAGATGCTTTTTCTCACCCCACAGAGTGCATCTCACATTCCGATTCTGGCTGTTTTCTTCTCTCATTATTGTTTTCATTTAGAAACTGGCTAAAGCGTCACCTTCGTTAAAGCGAGCACATTAGAAGCTCCCCTTTGGGTCCCGGGTTCACACATTTGTTCGTTGAACAAATGTTTGCCAGGCACCCAGGTATAGTTAGTGCTGGGCTGGATGCTGGTGAATAGCAGGGAAGACAGATACGTCCTTATAAAATGGTATAGAAGCACATCACCTAGACCAAGGAATGTCAGGTGAGAGAAAGGGTCCCAAGGGGCACTCCCTGGGAACAGTGGTCCTTGAGTTGAATTTTGGAGCCTGGATGGACATGATGAGAAAGGTGGGGCTGCTGAGGGGGATCGCAGAAGCATGGAACTAGGGGAACACAATGCCTGTGTAGGGAGTGGTTCATCTCAAGAAAGCAGCAGGGAAGTGGAGAAAGGAAACAAGAGACCAGGCACCTACTCTGCAGAGGCCAAAGGGTTTAAATGTACTCTATTTGCTCTCCCTAAGAATCCCTGGGAAGTAGCTATCCTCACTCCCATTTTACAGATGGAGAGACTGAGACCGATCACAGTTAGGTACTTTCCCCAGAGTTACACCACTGGTCAGGGGTAGAGCTGAGATTGGAAGCCGGGTCTCTGAGCCCATAACTCATGCTCTTTCCAGCACACCACCGGGCATCAGAGAGGAAGTCAGGAAGGCAGAAGGAGAGGAGCATTACACACGGACTAAGTCCGCTGGGGGTAGGAAGGAGAGCAGCATGCCCCGCAGGACGACGCAGAAGCAAGGCGAGAGCTCAGCCAGCCCTCCAGATGAGCAGTGAGGCAGGAGACTGTGCTTCTTGCACACACACACAATATCTTCCTTGGGGGTCTTGAGAACCCACTGAAAGCTGTGAAATTATAATAACTTTCCACAATCCTCTCTCTGCCCGGATGAAACCCAGTCTTTAGCTCTGCTAACAGTTCAAGGTTACACTAGAGCATTTTAGCCTGGGCTCCGTGTATGCCTGCCAGAACGGCACTAAGGCTGAGAGGTGTTGCTCAGTCTACTTTTATTAAAAGTTTACCTTCTTTTATTAAATGGTTTGGAAGATAGTTAGAAGTATATATTTTTAGAGTGGAAAGAAACCTAATTTAGACATCAACCCCCTCAGTTTCCTCATCTATAGAAGGAGGTCAGCCCAAGGCTCCCCGGGCATCAGCGGGCAAGATTTAACTGCAGATTCCAGGCCTCGGCTATGTGGTGTTGGCCCATGATACCGGGTTGCCTCCAACTTGCATTTGTCACGTGATCTCCATTCTGTCTTAAAGCTTCAGCTCCAGCAGCAGGGTTTTCACACGTAATGAAGTTATGGTCTCATGAATCTAGCACAACAGCCAAAGATTGCCCCCACTGCAAATAGTACCTCTGTTTGGCAGGAAGTTGCTTTTTCAACAGTTTTGGGGTCTCTTTCCCAAAAGTATACGTTATAACTCAAATAGGATTCTATCTTGTTAGCCGAAGGCTATAGCCAAATGATGCATTTTCACGACTTGAACAAAAATACCATCATCAAGTGTGAAATTCTTGGTTTGCTCCAGACCCTTAAATTTTAAAGATGGGGCGCATCGTAAGCAGTGGTGAGTTAGAGGAGAGAGAGAGAGCTCTGTTTTTAATAACCACTCTCTTCCTATCCTGTTCAAAAGGGACATCTGATTCCCATTATCCAGCCATAAATCTCAATGAAGTCAGCTTGAGCTCCATCACAGAAAGTTGTAAACAGCTTGGGACCTGGCAAAGAAATAGGCCATTTGACAAGGTCTCCCTTCACCCATTGGCCACTGAGGAACAGCTCACCAGCACTTTGAAGAAGCCTGGAAACTCAAGTCACACGGATATGTTGATCTTAGACGCCTTATACAAGCGGCTCATTTCACCAAGTAATATCAAACCTTTTTAGTTATTAGGTAAACCAACTGTACTCCTGCAGGATAGTCAGCACCCTGTGCCCCGGGAGGAAATTTATAGGAGGAAAGACATTTCATTATTTATATAATAATGAATTGTTATATTCATTATTGTTCCTTCTTTCCTCATGCTGAGGTATAGGCAAAAGAAAATGATGAAAAGAAAATTACCTAAGGAAAACATGTTCCAGTCTTATTTACTTGGAAAAGTTGTATATGAATAGCAAATTTTGTCTATAGGTAAAACTCAGTACTAACCTTTGTAATGTCTGCTGTAATTCATTATAGACAAAGCACATGATATTCCCAGGACTCAGTTTGTAATAATCTGGAGTGGATCATTTGCTATATTCTTAAAAGGAGCTTCTCTGATGTGCCTTTGGAGACTAAAGCATGAACGGACTGCCGTACAAAATGGGCATGAGATTTTTGTCTTTTGAAACTAACATTCACTAGCATAACGTATGCACCTGCAAACCTATAATATACCAAACATGTACCGTGTGTGTATATTTTTTAAAAAAGAGCTAATTAGAATCTGTACATATATCTCAAAGGGATAATGTTGGTTTTTGTCTTATTAACATCACTACGATAACATACCGCCTCGTTCCAGGCTTTCACTTTATTCGAATATTTCATTCTTTTTTGGTGTGTTTTTATAATTCATGAGTATGTTTAGGGGCTATGACTTATGACAAAAAGACATTGAGGCTCTTGGCCATAGTAAAGGTTGATGGCATTTGTCACACTGCAGAGAAGGGAATGTGTGCCCACGAGTCCTTCCTGCTTCCTCTGAAACATAAAGTTCCTTTCTCCAAAGGAGTTAATTTCACCCTTTCTTGACTTAGCAGTGAACGCTCAATGTATGTAGATTTTAAAAGTATTCCTTCTTCTGCAGCTGTTATCACCACCTTGTCTAGTGAACTGGGACAAAAACCCAAGGCAGGTACTGTCAATCACAGCAGCACTTCGTATAAGGTGGCAGTCACCTTATATCATTAGTTGTCCCCTAGGCGGTCATAAACTCTTTCCCGTCTGGCTGCCAGTTGCCTGTAGTTTCTCTCCCTTCTTAGAGCATGGCTTTGGGGGAATGCAAAGTAGATGGGTAGTCGTTGCACCCCTGCTCCTGCTGAAAGGGGGGGGGGGAGGGCAGGGAAGCAGAGAGCTTTTCCAGCACCCCCCAACTGAGAAGGGACCAGACATTATGGTGGCCCATATTGAAAGTAAATGGAAAATATAATTTATCTGCTTCTTCACCAGGCAGAGCTCTGGTAAGTGTTTCATAGTCAGTAGAATGATGAGAGCCGGATGGGAACATAAAAAGATGTCTTCAGGGTGATTTTCACTTTGTGACTGTGCCTTTTAATGGTAGGACAGATGGACCACGTCAAGGCATAGAGGAAAAGTCAGCTGCAAGGTAGTTAGAGGGCTTTTAAAAAAGATTTCATGCAGAAAACAAAAAGACGTGTGTTTTCAAAAGACGTGTATTTACTATAAGTGATCAAAGGCCGTGGGGTTTTTCTCTTCCCCATTGGAATGAACTACTAGTCTTCTGGTGAGACTTCTCTTGGTTGATTTTTTTTTTTTTTGAGAAAAATGAAAAACTATTTTGAAATCAAAAGTGAGTCCCTGAACATGTGCTGGGGAAATAAATGTAGGTCATATGGACCCTTTGCTTGCTGAGTATGAGTGCGGACAACCACGTACAACAGAAGGTTCTTAGTGAAGTTCCTTTCCTTCTGTAGCCAAAATAAAGATTCAATTATTTGCCTAATTTTATTAGAAAAATACTTCGAGACA
Organism: Panthera onca; assembly: GCF_046562875.1. Lineage (NCBI taxonomy): Eukaryota > Metazoa > Chordata > Mammalia > Carnivora > Felidae > Panthera > Panthera onca. The sequence continues at coordinate 16,504,539 of NC_138349.1, forward strand.
TCACAGCCAGTCTATAATCCTTTCGCTACTGTCCCTTCTCCACTCTTGCCTTGCATTTTTTTTTCCAAAGATGGCATTAAAAAAAAAGAATCGAATTTTCCTACTGTGCTTTCAAATTGGGTTTTTCCATAAGGCATGAAGGAAAAGGTGCTTAGAGGAAAATAAGTAAATTGCATCAGCTTCTAATAGCTTAATCACAGATCCTGCTTCCTTCCTCTGTAGGACAGAAATGGGCATACCTTTGAGGATAAACATTTGAAATTACCTTCATTTATAATACAGCTGACTCTGGAAGAGCATAGGTTTGAACTGCATGGGCACACTCATACACTTTTTTAATGCATAAATATACTGCAGCACTGTAAATGTATTTTCTCTTCTTTGGGATTTTCTTAATTGCGTTCCTTTAGCTTACTTTCTTGTATGAATATAGTATGTGATACATATGACATACAAAACATGTCGTATTCAACTGTTGACGTTCTCAGTTAGGCTTCCTGCCCAACAGTGGGCTATTGGTAATTAAGTTTTGGAGGAGTCAAAAGCTACACGTGGATTTTCCACCGCACGGTGGGTCGATGCTGTGAACCTGGGCACTGTTCAAGGGAGAGCAGTATAGGCAAGAGAGTACTTCAGTTCCTCATAACTCTCCTAGAGGCTTACAAAGCCTGCTGACCCATTGGGCTATTGTTTAGTAATTGCTGGGTCACTGTTGTTACCCTGGATACCAGAACAGGTTGAAATAGTAACGTAGGTTAAATAATTGCATATAAGGATCATCTGTGGAAATGGGGATCCTCTTGTAAAACTTTGCCGTAGCCCAGCACGGTGACACTAGGGTTCCGTTCCAGGTAAAGAAGAAACCGTCAGCGGGATTTGAGAGAGGGAAAGCGTGGTGGTTAAGGTGTCGCTGTTCAAGTGAAATGAGTTTCAATTGGAGTAGATTTGCGCTGCTCTATTAGAAGATAGCTGTGTGCCTTTTGAACCTGTCTCGGCCGTCAGAGACGCCCAGCAAGTTATTTATCGGTTAATCCGGGGGCAGAATACAGCTGAAAGAATTGAAGGGTTTCTTTTTTTTCTTTTTTTTCTTTTGTTAACATTTATTTATTTTTGAGAGTGCAAGGGGGAGAGGCAGAGAGAGAGAGAGAGAGGGAGACACAGAATCGGAAGCAGGCTCCAGGCTCCAGGCTCCGAGCTGTCAGCACAGAGCCCGACGTGGGATTAGAGCTCACTCACTGTGAGATCATGACCTGAGCCAAAATCGGACACTTAACTGAGCCACACAAGCACCCCAAAAGGGTTTCTTTTAAAAATAAAGATGTTCATTTAAAAAGTTCAACCTGAAAAAAATAAATAAATAAATAAAAATGAAAAGTTCAACCTGTTTCAAACTCGAGACATTTAGCATTGAAATGTAAAATTCCAAATATTTAAGATTAAAAGACCCCCTGTAAAAACACCCAAAACAATAGTTCAGTTTTAAAAACTAATCTTATTATCTTCGTAAAGGAGGGACCTCTAACCTCCGTTGGTGGAGCACGTACGCTTCAGGAGCCATTAGGAACTGTGGCAAAACAGGCAAGAATCCACGTGTGCTGTTTAAGCCTTGAGCATAGTTGAAGAAGCCGCAAACCAAGAACCGTTCTGGCAGATAAGACAGGCCTGTGCAAGGTCTTTGCCATCAGGCATGGAAAGGGCATTGATCGGTAAAGCTGAGACCTAAGCAGGAAGTCACCATCGCGGAAGGATGTACAGTCACTTCACAGAGCTCTCAGAAAAGGGGAAGGGCATTTGTCAGTTTGTTCGTCCGACATACTTCACACATCTGAGTTCTGATGGGAAAGTATGCAAGTGCAGTAGCCGTAGACAGCTCTAGAGACATCTAGTCCATGTAGCTCAGATTTGAAAGGACTATTCTATCGTGAAGAGCAAAACGGGCAGTGCTCTCCTAAACTATGTGAGATGAACAGACTTAGGAAATCCCATCTAATGTCCGATGTCCGGAAAATGCTGAAAATGGGTACTTGCCGTATGCTGGGCAAGGTGTTTGAAGCTTTATAGCTATTGATTCCTTTGTCCCTCTCTTAGGCATTAGTACCCTCTCCTCCATTCTATAAATGAGAAGCTGAAGCTCAAGAAAGTCCAAAGAAAAATGGAGAGAACGCGAGAAAGGAAAGAAAAAGGAAAACTCCTCTGGTGTCACACAAGTAGGGAAGCCAGGATTTGAACCAAATTTCTTGACCCAAAACCAGCCTTTTCACCCCCCCCGTCCTATACTACACAGAGTTGTGTTTTCTCCCATTATTTCATTTTAGACAGGAAAACAGAAGGAAGAAGGGCCATTGTAAGAAAAGAAGGATGTAACTCAACCCATAAGCAGGATTCCTATGGAAATAGAGTTTACAGGAAGGTTAGGAGACCAGAACGAAGCAAAAGCAGCAACAGTAAATGCAATGAAACAAGGAGAAGTTTCTGAGCCTCCAGGAGACATCTTGAGCATTTCCCAGTGCTAGATGGTCTGAAGGTACTCATGGAAGATTGGTCTCTCCACAAGAGCCAGAACATCATTGGATTTGACGAGTAGCCGAACTGATTTTGAACACTGTCTGCCTATAAAAATCTAAAATATGTATTTTAGAATCAGAGAACCCAGGGCAGGTGTACGCCAGATGGAGGTGGTTCAGATCTGAAAACCCCGAGGAATGAAATGGGACTTGACGGGAAATCAGATCGACCGACAACCCTTCAAACCTTGAGCTCCGCCATATTAATGGTGCAAATGAACCAGCTGAATGGAACCTGCACAGCTCACACTCTAATCTGGTGAAGAAGAATGGAAAGAGAGCCTGAATGGAAACAGGCTGGTTCGGCCAAGGGACGTTTCTCTTCCATGGAGTTCCTCATCCTGGAAGAGAGCATTACAGACCCCGTCCGGGGCATGTGTTCACGTGGCTCTCCAGCGACATTCCTCTCCGTATGCGCAGTACACGAGGGAGCAAGAGACCTCAGAGCCACCCCCAGGTGCATCACTACGGGAAAGGCAGAAAGTGTCCCCTGACCCATGTTTGGCAGAGGTAGGGTGACTGACATGGGCGAGACCCCAAAGCTCAGCGTGTTCCTTGGCTGTTCACACAATGTCCTAATTGTTAATGAAAACAATACTTTGTCATAGCAACGCCAGTAGACTGAAGACGTCTGGCTGTCCCATACTGCACCCTCTCCTGTCGCACCCCGACACGGTGAGCCACAGCAGGGTTCCTCTGGCGTTAATGGCAATGAAAACATTTTCAGTTGGCAGGCTCTTCTGGTAGTTGATCTCCAGTTTTTTTCTGTTTTTTTCTCATCTGTCCCGTAGCTGTGTTAATGAGGAATAAATGGCGGCATTTACCTTCCAATAGGGGGGAGATTGTAGTGCAGGGGCTAAGAGCTTGGGCTCCATCTCTAGGGTGTCTGGCTTCATATCCGGACACTTGAGGACTTGCGGAGCCTGGGGCCTGCGTCCTTCTTCCTCATCTGTAAAACAGATGTCTTCCTCAAGGGGTTATGGAGGAGACTGAAGTGAGATCAAGCCTGCACGGAGCCTGCCACATAGTAAGCAGACGCCCCACGTTAGCGCCTGTTCATATTCTTGGGTGGTTACTTACCAGGTTTCATTCTGATATTGAGTTGGCACGTCTTCGCTCCTGGCCACTTGAAGCTGAAGGGCTACCTGTAGTGAACAGTTCCCCCACAGGGAGGCATCCTGGCTCAACTTTATCAAGGGGTGGCCTCTCTTTTTAAAGAAGGGCGACGCTTTGGTTGAGTCACCCTTACATTTCATTGGGAAGCAGATCTAGGAACTGGGCTTCTTGAGTAGCGTTGTTATGTGAATCCTTCCTTTCTCTGTATACTTAGTATTGAGAATTTCCTCGTTATCGAGATATGCACGTGATTTGAAAACTGAAGTCTAGGAGGAAGGTAGTTGTATGTGGCAGGTTTGGGGGGAGGGGACCAGAAGCAGTGGGCCAGTGCACAATGTGATTTCTCCAACCCCTCTCCACCCTGTGTATCTCAAAGACATGAGAATGATACTTCACACCCCTCAAGTGAATTCTATTAGAGTCTAATCACTGCCTAACTTGAATTGGCCGGGTGGGTTTGCTCTCATTATTTCAGACGTGAATTACGTAGTGATGCAACATCCTTATTTTTAGAGGAGGTTTTTGGCTCAGTCACACTCATGTTCAAGGTGACAAATATCAGTAGAAACAGTACCGAAGAGGAAAAATCCTATTTCTAATGTAGAACTGCAAATTTTCATCTCCAAGAAGTATCTGTACAGAGGGCAGCAAGTCTTTCAAGACTAGTCCTTGGGTTTTCTTTGCAGAGCTTTCCAGAATGTGCTGGGCAGGGTGGGAGGCAGTTAACCCTACTTTATACATTTCCAGCCCACTACTGTCAGTCACCACCACTCACTCTCAGGGTCCTCAAGGCATATATTATAAAGTCTGGTTTCTTTTCTCTTTCTGAGTGGCCAACCACTAACCTTACCTCAGTGACTCAGTGACTGTGGGGCTAGGCTGGAGTCACGGAATTAACGTGAGTCAAGTATCCACAAACTGAGTGTTTACAGACAACAAATTCTGGCTCATTCCCTCAACTAATATTTACGCCTTCTACTTACCTGCATGAAACATTAGGCATATCCTGTGAGGTCAGAGGTGGTAACTAAAGTTCATAAGGAAAATACACATGATCCAGAAAACCAGCCAACCCACCAGCAAAAAAACATGGGAATTATAAATTGTATTCATGAAGGAAAACTAAGAGTGACACTGAGAGAAGATAAGGGTAACCATTCTGGATTGAAAGATCAGGGAGGGCTTCTTTGAGGAGGTGATATTTAAAGCCAAGACTGAAGGAGGAAAAAAAATCCAGTAAAACTGGGGCTCAGAGCATTTCAGGCAGAGGGAAGAGCTGAGATAAGAACCCTGAAGCAGGGACGTGCACCATGTTCCATGAGTGATGGTGGGTAGTGGGTGAGAAAGGGGAGAGGAAGGCAGAAGCAAAACCCTGAGGCCCTGGGAGTTGTGACTTTATTCTAAATGGTTGCTGAAGCCAAAAACAGGGTAGTAACCATCTAAACTCTGTTTTTAAAAGAGTTCTCTGGCCCTTGGGCTCCAGGGGATTTGAAGAGGGCAAGAACAAAGGCAGGAAACCTGCAGAGAAGGTCATTGGAATCGTCCAGATGAGCGGAGGTGGTGACTGGGGCTGGGGTTGTGGCAACAGAGGTGGAGGGAAATGTGTGTGCCTGATGGTAGAGCCAGAAGGCACTGGAGGGGACCAGGAAGAGACGGTAAAAAGAAAAGTCCCCAAATGCATTTTCAAGGCTGATTGCACAGCCAGTTCTCCTTTTTCTGTCTTTCTAGGTTATATTTTCCCTTCTTCAGAATAGTCACAGATCTTTTTTTAGCCAGCTTAGTTTTCAGTAAATGCTAGGGATGCAGGCCAGTCTTGATTCTGAAGCCACGGTGTGAAATCTTACAAGGTGCCGTTTATTTTACAGCCCACCAGGACTTCCTCTGAAAGCATTTATTCTAGACCAGGTTCCAGTATCCCTGGCTCCCCAGGTCATACTATCTATGTAAGTATTTGCTTCTGGAAAAGATGCTTCCGGGGCAGGTAAAGTAGCAGATTGTGATAGCAGAGGGGGTAATCCAAAATAGAATAATTGGAAATGACTTCTGTTTCTGTTATGAGATCCAGTTTTCATTTTTGAAGATCAGCCTTCTCAATCATGTTTTCCTTCGGGTAATTAAATTGATACGCGAATGTGGCCATCAATGTCAGTGACCCATAAAATGCAACAATGCTATGCAGGAGTTTAAAAATTGCTGTGCCTAAGTGGGGTATAGATACTTGGGGATTAATTATACCTTCCAGAATGCTGATACTGAGTATTCTTAAATTCTGCCGCAAAGGTATTTAAATATTTAGTTTATCAAATATGCAGTTCTTGTTTTTAGCCATCTGGGAGGATTTGTTTTGACCATCTGTTTGAGCTTTTCCATCTCTGTAATAAATTTAGGAAAATTATCCTGAAGGTTTTTAGGCTTTTCTACTTGGTTTATTCTGCATAGACTTTTTCCTAAGCTTCTGATGACTTAAAAAAAAAAGTGATTGGGGCGCCTGGGTGGCGCAGTCGGTTAAGCGTCCGACTTCAGCCAGGTCACGATCTTGCGGTCCGTGAGTCCGTGAGTTCGAGCCCCGCGTCAGGCTCTGGGCTGATGGCTCGGAGCCTGGAGCCTGTTTCCGATTCTGTGTCTCCCTCTCTCTCTGCCCCTCCCCCGCTCATGCTGTGTCTCTCTCTGTCCCAAAAATAAATAAAAAACGTTGAAAAAAAAAAAAAAAAAAAAAAAAAGTGATTAATATATGGTATAAATTGGCAACTTTCTAAAGCAGAATGCTTTTGTTCTTAAAACTAAGCAAAATGTTTTGGGTTTTGTTTATTTTTAAGGTCTTCACCTTTTCAGCAGGATGTGAAATGTACTAACAATAGTTCCCCAAAGAAATGAGACTGAAGAAGAATTTTTCTTTCTGTTTAACTTTGCCAGGCAAAGGTGGACAATGAAATCCTGGATTATAAGGATTTAGCAGCCATTCCCAAGGTCAAGGCAATATATGATATCGAACGTCCAGATCTCATTACCTATGAGCCTTTCTACACTTCGGGCTATGAGGACAAACAGGAGAGGCAGAGCCTGGGAGAGGTAATAAATTCTAGAAGCTGTGAGTTATACAACAACCTCTCTTTTATCACGTGTGTAAGAAAAACTGATTGGAATCAAAATAAGGCAGAGGGTCTTTTGGACTGCCCAGTATTTACAGACTTCCCTACCAGCTTTGAGGTACCCAAAAACCTATCACACCATCCCTGGGCTCCGGAGGTGACAGAGGAGTGAAAGAGTAGGCCAGCCAGAGAAAACAGTGAAGATTGAATAAGCGTTAGTACTAGGTTGTGGGATAGCAGAACGGGCAAGCTGGGGAGGAAGTCAAAGTTGTCAGGGGAGAATCTGTGAGCTGGACAGACGGAATAATGAAGGGAGAGTCTTCTGGGGTCTCGATCTGGGGACAAACTGAAGCCTCTTCACGGGGCTCATGAGGAAAGAGAGCACGCACCCTAAATTATGACAGCTACAGTCTGCAGCACCTTAAGACAGTTAGAATGTGCAAGAACAGGAAGAGTAGAGAGGTGGAGACCGCGGTATGGCACAGTGACGTGAGCCAGGGTTCTGGAATCGAATTACCTGGGATCAACCTGGGAACTCCCACATGCTGCTTGTATGACTTTGGCCATGTAACAACCATTCTGACCCCTAGTTTGTTCATCTATAAAACAGGATGACAGAATTCACCTCATAGGATGTTAGTAAGGATTAAATAAACTGTCTGTTAAAGGTTAATATCTATATAATAACTAGATAATTTATTATCTATTAAAACTAATCCATATAAACTCATCTATTTTTTTTTAATTTTTTTTTAATGTTTATTTATTTTTGAGACAGAGAGAGACAGAGCATGAATGGGGGAGGGGCAGAGAGAGAGGGAGACACAGAATCGGAAGCAGGCTCCAGGCTCTGAGCCATCAGCCCAGAGCCTGACGCGGGGCTCGAACTCACAAACCGTGAGATTGGAACCTGAGCTGAAGTCGGACGCTCAACCGACTGAGCCACCCAGGCGCCCCTAAACTCATCTATTAAAGCACTTAGCCGAGCCAGACTCCTGGTAAATGTTCAGCAAATGACAGCTACAACTGAAGTCGTTACCTGTGGCCTTGGGGCTTATTAATGCTCTCCCAACATCAATGGTCCAGAGGCTGGAGCACAGCCTCTCAGCCCCTTAGGGTCCTTCCCATCCCTTCCCAGGGTTGGGGGCTCCCTGCTCTCACCTCCTGCCTGGGTCATGTGGGCTCTGGTCTGTTTCCTCTGGCATTTTCAACTTGAGCTAAACTTGTTTCCCTTTTTATTTTGAAAATTGGAATCATCTGTAGACTCTTTTGAGTCCAATCAGAGAGATGTTGCCCGAGTACCGAACTGAAATTAGCTGTTCAACCAAGGTTAAAACAGACTGTAAACTATTTAACAGCACACGGCGCTTTGAGATCTTAGATGAAAAAAAAGCCGTGAAAGCACGGTGATTCTGTTTAATTTGTTCTCAGTCATATCCATATAGAGTATTTGTTTTATACCGATGCTTACATTCATTCATAACTGTAATATATCTTGTTCTTTTTATTTACTTATCTTTCAGTTTGGGTTTTATTCCAGAGCATAGCTCGGCCTTGAAATGGCCCCGGGGGCAGGAGGGGTATCCATTTTCGTGTAGTTCCCCCTAGTGGTCACATGCCTGTAACTGCATCTACAGCTGTTCAAATGCAGGTTGATTGGCCTGGGTTGTCCAGGTCCCACCGGCCCCTGGAGAGTTGCATAGGGGGATAAAGGAACAAGGAAAGTTCCTGAACAGAGTGCGCAGGAGCTGGTCCTGGAGCAAGTGGATGAGAATTTGCTAATATTCAAGTCAGATAAGTGGGGGGAGGTGAGTTGTATTATGGCGTTTTAGGTTTTGGGGGTATGTGTGTGTGTTTCCCAGCGGTTCCGTTTTGAGCAGGAAAACATCAAGCACTACAAGTTTGGGCTTTGAAGCGCACATTTTAGGGTTTCAAGTCAGACTCCGATATTCACTAACCGTACGACTTTGGGAAAAGCACGTGTTTCGGTGTCACGTGTGAACTCACGATAGTAATTAATACCTGCCTCAGAGACTTCTGTGAGGATTAAGTGAAATATTTCGATTAGAACAGCACCCGGCACGTACGTGCTCAACAGAAATGCTGGCTTCTCTCGTAGCGGGGATCTCAGGTCCTTACCTGGTGTGGTGACCTGTGCGTTTCTCTGAGGACCGAATCTCGGTGGGAGGATGGCCCCGGATCAGAAATCAGACATATTTGGGAACTCTTCCCCAACACATGAATCTTGCGACTTAGAAAACTTTACAAGCTATGTGATTATTCATTCCTTTAGTTGTTATTAACACGTTTCCCAAAGAATCCCTATGGTGCCAATTTAGAAGCACCGGAGGAATGAACCTGACATTCTGTGTAGCCATTTGTGCCTTCAGAAGGCATGAGTAGGGAAGATCCAGAAGCCTCTGTCAGCAGGGTCAGGCCTGGCTCCTGCCCTCACGGGGCCCATCCTCACCCAGCTAAGACGCCCCAGGGATAGGCTGTCGCTGCAGCCGAGACCGCGGGGCTCGAAGAATCTACGGCGCGAGAGAGCCCAAGTGCTTTTTGTGAACTGGGCGTAAGAGGCAAATTCGGAAGCCGAGAAGTCCACCACTGGCCAGGTGCTTCGTTTACATTTCATTCTATTTGAATACTTTTGGCATTTTAATTGTAAACATTTCATTCATTCATTTAGGAAATGTTTGTTGAGCACCTCACACGTGCCAGGAGCCTCTCTAGTCACTGGGAATACTTGGTCGTAAAGGGGCAGAGTTCTTGCCCTCGTGGAGCCTGCAGCGGAATGTGGGAGACAGACAACAAACGATACCTAATACAGGCGTACAGGGTATCGTGCTAGACGAAAAATGAAATAGAGTGAGGCACAAGCACGTGGGGCCGGCTCGCTCCTTTAAATAGGAGTCACAGAAAGCACTGTGTGACACCACATGTGAGTCGAGACCTCACGAGGAAGGGGAGTGAGTCCTACAGGTGTCCAAAAGAAAAAGGGCTGGATGCCACAGACCTGGTTATTACTAGCCGGTTAGCAAACAGTTTTACGTGATTGCCGTGGTTGTACCTCAGTCGACAGCCAACGTTTATAGAAGTCTGTGTTCTGGCAGACACGGTGACTCATACTAGTAAATTGAGCATAGTTTGAGCCTAGAGGGGAAAATAGTTCCAATCTGTGTAGCTTAAGCATCTCAAGCACGATAATGTATTTATCAGGACCCCACCGTTCTTAGGCAGGGATGTGCGCCAGCCTCCCAGAATCTTGGTTTCCGTGCCCCTGTCTGAGCCCCATTCTCAACTCACTGAACCAGAAGAGGGGATGGGCAAAGGGAGCTGGCACTGGAGTTTGAATACTGTTTCCAGGTGAGTCTGATAAACAGCTAAGGAAACTGAAAACGAATTAACACGCGCTGTGACTTTAAATTCTCTTTTCTTCTTCCAGTCTCCAAGGACTTTATCTCCGACTCCATCAGCAGAAGTAAGTACCGTTTTTGAAAATTGTAACGGGTGGGATTTGGGGAATAACTTGGACTTTTCCTAGACTGGAATTTTTGAAGGAGGACATTCAACGAAACCACAGCAGAAATACCACTAGTCTGTAAAATACTAGTGGTGGTATATTATTCCGTTGAATTGATATGACTGATTCACTTAATTATTCCCCGATTTGTTGAGGAAGTTCTATCCTTGTAAGTGGTGGTATGATAGATATCTTTGAGCGCATTTTTCCATTCGAAGATCCCTTTCTGTTTTTCCTGGGGATATGTTTCACTAAGTGGGAAGTAGAATTTCCTGGGTCTGAGGCCACTACCGGCTTGTTCTCCAGGCAAATCAACTTAAAGTGTCACCAGATCAATGTCAGGGACAGTGTGGGCTGGCAGTCAGAACAAGGAGTAAGATGAGAGCCGGGAGGCTGGTCCTGAAGCGGGCTCTGCCTTCACGAGCCACACGCCTACACAGGGGTCTCCTGCCTGCTCTGAAACATTCTGCTTCTGTGGAGACGGGAGGTCAGCCCTTGTGTTCTACCTTCCTTGTTACACAAATCAGATGAAATGACGTATGTGAACACACTTTGTAAAACCGAAAAGCACAGTATAAACGTGACCATCGGAGTTACTTTCGCCAGAGCTCTGTCGACACTGGGATTTATCGTTTTCCTTCTTAAACGTTGGCCGAATGCGGGTACTGCTGGTTTCAAACAAAGTGCATTAACCACAGAATGCTCCTCTGCCTACGTATTTAAGGATATGGCCCTAAAATGTGTACATGAACAGGCAGGCATGATAGTTCCGGGGCAGCCTTTGTAGAACTTGACTTCCCTTGGACCTGATGATAGCCTGAATGAGTGTCTTATGCTCCTGCTTTCTCGTACTCTCTTTCCAGGGCTACCAGGATGCTCGGGACCGGGTGATCCACCGGTCCACCAGCCAGGGTTCCATCAACTCCCCCGTCTACAGCCGCCATAGCTACACTCCAACCACGTCTCGCTCTCCCCAGCATTTTCACAGACCTGGTAAGGGCACCTGTTCCCGAGATTCACTCTCTATGATAGTCTGTGTTGGCTGTGTGATTTTTCTTTTCCCCACCACTGACAGTGCGTTAAGAATCTAGCTGCCAAATAGATCTCTTCTTTTCCCAGAAAAAAAAACAAAAACAACACTTAAATCCAACTACAATTTGTGTTATTTTATGGTTCTATTCATTATGATTTATTAAATAATTACATTTTGACAGTGAACAACAAGAAGCAAGGGAGCCTTTTTAAAAAATATTTTTAGACTTGAAGAAGATCCCATCACTTGGAGACTTAGAATGAAGATCTCCAAAGAAAATAATTTGATGCACCCTTTAGGCACATCAGCATCGTCTAAAATCCAGCATTAGCCATTTGCTGGTGTGTTTATTGTGTTTCCCTGGTCCAGGCACACGGTGTTACTAAGCATGCCGGGGTAAGCACCTTCTAGAAGGAAGTATTATATACAACCTCAGGGTTGTATTTGATAACTTTTCAGATCCATTCTAGCCCTGAGATTTTTAGCCAGACTTGGAAAACAGAAAAACAATAGAGACATATTATGATAGAGAGTGTCAAATAGTGTGGACTTCAGGTGACTATGCACAGTGTAGTCCCTATGACTATTAGTGGGTGTCTCATGTGTGGAATAGAAGAATGGAGATCGCAGCACGGATTCAGGGTTCTCTGAGAAGTAGATTCCCACAGGGAGATTCTGGCCTTCTAGACAAACTTGGTGGCCATGTACATCTTCGAAGACTTCATGTTAAGCTTCTTGTTCTGCACAGGCTGATGAGAACAGGACATGTGCTAACTTATTTTATAAAATAAAACCAGAGGAAATGAACAGAATATAAAAAGGCTGCAGTCTTTTCCTTAAGGCTATAGATTTAATCCTCATAGAGGACCGAATTTTTAGTATATGATTCTTCAGTAATGTTTAGTTCCCCCTAAGTCATAAGTACTTGGTATTTGTTGAGTTATGTTACATGAGAATTTTTCAGGAAATGGATTCTTTTTTTTTTTTTTTTTTTTTTTGGTCTGCAGCTATGTTCATTTTACTCATGTCCCAGACCTGGGTCTAGATTTAAGCCCTTGTCTACGGGGGGGACAAGAAATCCTCTATGTGACTGCCTGTCCTTATAGGGCATATGTTGAGGTCACTGAGGCCATGGCCATGACCTTGTCAGGATGACGTGGGGCTACAGGGAAATTATTGTTCCGTAGGCCCCCGATTAGCGAGGGGGTGGTCAGCCAGGGAAATTATTTCCCTAAAAGATCATGTCATTGTTCAGCACTGAAAGTTTTTGTCTGTTCCAGCCGTGGTTCTGATGTTAGCAGCCTTTAGGACGTTCCCCATTCTAAGTGCACTTCCCCCTCTCCACAGTATATTATGGACATCTGATTATTAGGGCTTACGGTTATTTTTTCAAGATCTGTCCTTGTCACGTGGAGTTGGCAGGGTTCTGACAGCAGAGTTATGGTCGGTGTAGGATACCTCTGATTATCCACTCCGTGGGTCCTAGATGCCAGGTGGTGGCGCGCGCACCCCCCCCCCCCCCCCAGGGCCGGGTTTGGTTTTAATGGCCCATTCTCCTTCCAAGATCAGGAAGCCGCCGGTCCCCCAGGGCCGCCACCACGCCATTCACAGGATCCTAAGTAGCTCTCCGCCACCTGGGGAGCACGAACAGGTCCCTCCTTCTCCGCAGGCAGAATAAAATTAAACTTCTAATGGGAGAAGTTTGCAGCTTAAAAACAAACAAACAAACAAAAAGAATCTGACCCTTACCGATAAGTACTTCTTTTCAAGGTTCTTGAAATAATTGTCTTTTTTTTTTTTTTTTTTTTTTCACATGTGCGTCAGGGGGGTTCTGTTTGGCCAGGTGTCTTTTTTTAAAAGCAGCTATTTCTGAATCTAGATGATGCACCGGTACTGGCTCAACAGTAGCTGGTGTCATCCTGACAGAGAATGTCCCGGTGGCCATTCCTTCTGATAAAGCCATTTATTCTCAGAGAGTGACTCTCTACCGACCTGAACCAATTTGCACATTCTCCCCACTTTGCCTGACCCTTAGCAGGTGCGTTCTTAACCCTTTTGCCTTCCTCCTTTTTCAGACTCCTGATTAACGTTCTTTATTTCCTGCCCCGCCCCCTCCCTTGGAACGAGGATGCTGTCCCTGCTCCTGTGTTAATTTCTGTTCTTCTTTTCTGTTTCCACCTCGCCCTGCCCCTGACTCCTTGCCGCACAGAGCTGCTGTCTCCTGGTGTGCGCCTGCGCACCAGCAGCCTCAGCTCCACCCACAGCGACTCCCGCCCCAACTCCCCCTTCCGACACCACTTCATTCCCCATATCAAAGGTAAGGAGGCAGGCTTCCCCAGGCGGCACCCCGCATAGTGGAGATTTATTAGCACCCTGGGAAGGCTAATAAGGTGGATCTCCAAGAGTTAGCTCCCAGCTTTCGACCTCTCCGCATGCCTGCGTGTGTCGTAACTACACCCAGCGTCTTAGAACTGGCATGGCATCTCTCAGTAGGAGAAATATGTCATTTCTAAGGGCTCTAGATGAAGAAACAGGAAGTATGTTTAAGACCAGAAGATTCATTATCTACTGCTTAGGGGGAAAAAAAAACCCCATATATTATCATTTTGTTTTTCCGTGTGTCAAAAGCAAAATATAATATATAGTTGGGGTATGTTCCTGGTTTTGATGCGTGACATGGCTCAGCAAAACGTACCACTGTTTAGCAACAAATCTCCAAAACTTGTCTTAATGGTAAGAAGCCATTTAACCACTCGGTGGTATTGAAACACTTGGAGAGTATAAAAAGATCGATGGCAGTGTAACTTAAATGTCTCTCCTTGAGCCAACCCTAAGGCTAATCCTCTTTTGACTGGTCCTGATTTCTGCGTGACATTGAAGAGAAGCCGTGCCTTCTGTCTTCTGTTTCTGCCCCCACATTCCTGCCCATTCCCTTTATGGCATTCCCATCGTTTTCCTCATTGCCCGTTATGCTTCTGAAGCAGTCCTCAACTGGGGCCCTTGTTCCCCTCCGTATGTTGGGGGATCCGAGAGCCTTGAAGGGGCTTCAAAGGGGCCATCATTTAAAATAAGTATGAGCTCCCAGAAGGATGCTAACTTTTTCCATAGTCTTGATTTGAACCAAAGTAACCAATGACAGTAGCTGAAGGAGGGAGTGCCAGGCCAGTACATTGTTATAACCGGACTGTTATATGAAGTGTCTTGGTAGAAGGCTTGAGGCAGACCTAACAGATCCCAACTCGGTGTTCCAGAGTGCTCAGATCACGAGCGCGGCTACTGAGTAGCCAAAATGCTGATCCAGCTGACCGAGCGTTCATTTACCGTCTACCCAAGCTATTTTCTTATGGCTCACTTGGATTTTTGAGCCACCGAGTCCTAAAATATAGATGCACTGCCCTTAATCCGCATGCGGTTATCCTATGTGTGCCACTTTAGCATTCTCTGTGCTGTAAAAATAATGTTGCTGACATGCTTGTTGAAGTCACACACGCTTTGTCATTAGCAAAGAGATGAGCATTTTCCAGTTGGAGCAGCACTTTCTAAAATTCTTGACAGATTACTTAAAATTATTATTGCTAATTAGTATTTGGGGGGCCTTTTGTTATCTAGATACCAAAATACTTTAGAGGATGTTTATAAAGCCGTAAGAAATTACTGAAAAACTTCAGAGATGTATTTTAAAGAGACTTTAATATAGAAACCCTTGGCCAAACTAAGACTTGTTTGCTTCGAATATGCCAGAGAAAATAGATTTTTGATTCAGAGAGGTAAACTGCCTTGCTTGGTTATTACATGTTTTACCTTTCAAAAGAGATGCTTCCCGTAGGAAGAAAAACGCCACGTGCCCTGTAAAGTTACACAAAGTCTGTACAAATACACACATCACGAGATAGCGAGACACAACATCTTGTGTCTGTGAGCAGCTTTATGGAGAGTTGGGATACGCAAATGAACGCCGGAGTCCTAGGTTCAAATATTGTCTGTGCCCTGTGTCTGCGGTGGCACCTTGGATTGTCAACTTGACCTTTGGAATGTCACTTGCTACCTCATCTACGAAACCTCTCCTAGGTCACTGGGGGTACGTGAGGTCAAGTGCCCTGGTGTGTAACAAGCACTCGGCTCGCCTTGTCTGTGACGGTTTCCCCCTCGGCTTCGTGCCCTTAAAGCACCTTTGTGCTGTTTCACTCCATTCTCTGGTGAAGGGGCCCTGGTCAAGGGTCACACCGATGGAGCGACAGGGCCCCCCCATCCCTCACTCATATTAGGGGCGTCTGTTTCAGTATAAATATACATGAAATACCATTTTTAAAGCAAACTTTTTTTCCCATCTCTATTTAACTAGCAAATTGCATTCTTATTGAGCCTAAGGCAAACAGCTGCTTTCAGCCACTTAAATTTTTACTTCTCAACAGTACCTTTGTGTGCCTAAATGGCACCTTATTAAAAATGTAGATATGTAGTCGGCCCTTGAACAACGTGGAGGTTAGGGGTACCGACCCCCCCGCCCCGCGCAGTGGAAAAATCTTTGTATAACTTTTGACTCCCCAAAAACTTAACTACAAATCGCCTACTGTTGGCTGGAACATTTACCAATAACACAGTCAATTAACGCGTTTAACACAGTTAACACAATGAACGCATATTAACACATACACATGTAACACACATGTTATATGTATTATATGCTATATTCTTACAGTAAAGTAAGCTAGAGAAAAGGAAGATAACTTACAGTGAAAACACATCCACGCATATGTGGACCCATGCCATTCAAACCTGGATCGTTCAAGGGTCAGAGGTCCATTCTTTTCTGTCTTCAGACTGAATTTGAACTTTTTGACACAAATATTCTAGGTTTAAGTTGTAGAGAGCATTAGCCCAAGAGGCATTAGGTTGAACTTGACCTCACACTTAAAAGACATCTAATGGTCCATTTCCATATGTCTATAGTCCGCTCCTATAAAATAGTCTACATACATCAGATGCGAAATGTAATGTACATAACAGTACAATGCTTAGTTTCAAAATCAGATGAGCTTTTTGCTAAACTACAAAATAAATCATGGAGAATTTGTATATTAAAGAAACTGCTCTAAAAGCTTAATATAGTCGATTGGCTAAATACTGATTCTTTAAGGAATTACTTCTTAGTGATTCTGAAAAGCACGTATCCATCCATTAGACCAGGAAGGCCTCTCCAGCACTTGGAAAATTTAGCACAGAGGGAACTTATGACCACTTGAGAAGCAAATCTAAGGCATCTTTAAAATGGAACCAAGTCCTCCAGGGCCCTTCATGGAAACGTTCACTTTTTATCGTGGAGCTCGCCTTATGGTCTCGCGGCAGTTACTTACAAAGCCAATGTAATCTGGGCAGTCTGAGGATGCCAGGATAGGATGTCCACCGCAGGAATGTGTATCTCAGAGCACTAGAAGCACCACTCTGGCAACCAGAAGTTCAGCCCCCCCATTTCCCAAGTCCACTTCCTGGTCCTTATTGCTGATGCACGGTCCCCGGCCCCCAGGGTTCGTGGCACCAGGGATGCTGCATGTTGGAAAGCTGAGATGCACATCACAGGCTGTCTCTCTATTTCATTGGCTTCTCCATCCATTTTCTGTAACGTCCATCTTGTTTTCCGGTGTGTCTTTGTGTCTCTTCTCTAACCTTCCCTGCAGCCGCATTCTGTATTGGTCTGTCATTGTCGGGCCATTGGGACAAGTGCATGCTTAGAGATTTGGAAAGCTTTTCACTTTGTTTTGGGCTTGGTCTGTGCTATGTTTGCTGAGTTCCTCTTCCCTCCCCTTTGAAATACTCTTAGACATTATGTTCTGTGTCCACAAAGTATAAATCAGATTTGTGAACAGGAGGGCTACATATATTCAGTCTCTTTGAAAGGAATCTTTTCTGTTTCACCATAGAAGTGATTTACTGTGATGCAAATATCTGACACTTGCTCAAGAAAACCATGATGCTTATTGAAACTTTAGACAAGAACCAGCAATCCTGAAACTCTGTCACGAAATTCTAGATGCGGCCAACTTTAAGGTCCCCTCAAAGGACTCATTTATATTTTGGAATATAAGCACTTAGAGTCCAGAAAATTAGGCAGCATTCTAGCATGTTCCCGTAGCAGACACATGCATGGCCATTTTGATCTACTTGTCTTAGGATTTGTCACTTGGGCTCTCAGGTACCAAAAAGAAGATTGAAAATAAGGACAGAGCATTTGAATGTGTTAAGGACAGTGAGAATCCTGTAAGTGATTGATCTCTCAAGGACTGAAAAAATTGGCTTAGTAGGCTGATACGGAAGGAGCTAAAAACGAAGGCTAAGAAACATAAATACACGGTAGCTTCTTTTTCATTATTTATTTTTGGGTGAGTGCAAGCGTGGGAGGGACAGAGAGTGAGGGACAGAGGATCCAAAGCGGGCTCCATGCTAACAGGCTGACAGCCTGACAGCACTGAGCCCGACGTGGGGCTCGAACTCCGAAACCACGAGATCCTGACCTGAGCCAAAGTCGTACGCTCAACCGACTGAGCCACCCAGGTGACCCACGTGGTAAATTCTCATCATAGTAGCTAAGATCACTCACAACTAAGAATAATCCAGTACAAGGAAGGACTTATTTAAGGAACAAAATGGCTATGAATGTGATACATAACAATATTCTACGATAGATACGCTATTATATAATTTTTAAACAGTGTCTACATCCCAAGCTAATGGTGATGATAATGTTGATGATGGAAATACCTTCCGTATATCATCTTTCATCTAACACCTCATGTATTACTTTGCCTAAGTAATGAACTAAGCATACAAATAACTGTTTTAGGGCCCTTATCAGTTATTTCCTTCCAGAATAAAGTTTTACCACTTCAAGATAGGGTGTTTAAGTTAGAATAAGGAAAGAGGACTCATCTTGAGAGTTTTGCTTTTTTAAAAAACACCAAAAGAAATGTTTAATGCCTTTGGTATTTCAAGGGCTAAGAATTTGGTATCTAGCAAGAGTATTCTGAGACCTTGTCCCTAATGAGCCATGGTGACATGTGGAAATCATACTGCACAGAATCCCTTAAACGGATGTGTTGCTGAGTCTCTCTTCACCTAGTGTTTTAAAATGTTTTGTGGGAGGTTTTAAGTGATTTTAGCATTAAATCTATTTACAAGGACTTGAACATAGGAGTAAGGGTTTTGTTTTTTGTTTTTTTTTAAGCAACTAGAAAGGTCACTAATTACTGAAATATGCAGCCAAATAAAGAACTATGCCCAACAAGAGACAGCATTCGGCCCGAATTCCCCCATCCGGAGCTCAGACAACCACTCATCACAGCCTCCACATGATAGACTTTAATGCTTGGGCAAATGCTGATTCTGATACCCTTCAGCCTTTGCACCCCACATATGCAGATATTTTTGTGTGTGCATGACACTGGCTAATAACTGTCAAAACAAATGTAACGGCGTCTCATCCGATTGGGTATTGTAACCCAAATCTGTGAGAACATTTCCCTGAGATATCTGACGTTCTTCTACAAGTACAGGAAGGTTAGAGTTGATGGGCAGGAAGCAGGGTAGTCAGAAGCCATAGCAGCCAGTGCTCAGGATATGCAAAAAGAGTCTTCAAAAGGCAACCTCAAATTAGGCGAGAAAACCGTTTTTCTAGACCTTCTTTTGAGAACAGTTCACAAGAAGTATTCTGGTTTTCAATTCTGGATTACTCTTGTGAATAATTTCTGATGTTTACAGGAGTAAATAATTCCTCTGCAGTGAAATGGTTACATGGGGGTTATCGAGAATCTAGTGGGAAAGTTATAAAAAGGGGGTGTTATTGTGACCCCATGGTTCTATACAAACATTTGGCTGCCTTTAATCAAGAGCAGCATGATGGTTAATCCTACAGTGGTGCCTGACTAAATTAGGCCATTAATAGCTATAGAATTCTCTAGCAGGCGACTTCAGTCATTCATTTGCAGACATTAATTAGGACCTACTTCTAGGCTGCGCACTAGACTCAGCCCACGAAGATGAATGAGACCTAGTTCTAATCCACCCTGCGATTGAAAACAGGATTTACTTCTAAATGTAAAACCACATTCTTCCTTCCCCTCCTTGCCTCTACCTGTGTCTTTTATACTCTTTTTTTTTTTTCCCAGACACGAGCTGGTTATTTCTCGTTAGGAGAGTGATAGTAAATGAAACTTTAAAAAAATAAAATAGATATAAAATTAAAAATAAAAGAAAAAGAAAAAATAACTTAAAAAATTAACCATAATAGATCAGAAGTTTGGGGTGAAGCATCATCATTTTTGGAAGCTGATATCTAACTTAAATAAAGTCTACATTATAATGAATCGGGAGTTAGATGTGAAAGTGACTCTTGAGGAAAAAAAGAGAAAGGCTTCAGACCATAACAACTAAAAACCTGGCATCTGCATTTAAGCCAGGGACAAATTCAGATCGTATTGGAAAGATCGCACTGCCCATTCAGTCCAGATATGTGCTCTGGTTACCTAAAAATACACGTGTTAAGAAATTAAAACCCTAGTAAGCACGTCATTTTAAAACTCCAGCAAATGACATCTTTCATACTTTGCCGGCCAGATTTAGAACGGCGTGGCTTATTTAAAGAAATCGGCTCGTGCTCTGTTTTGTAAAGATCTAGAGTTATTTCAAACTGTTAGCCTTAACTGATAGATAAATTACACGTTATCAAAACGTACAACTTTTGTGCTTCAACGGACCCTATCGAGACAGTGAAAGACAACCCGCAGAAAGGGAGGAAATGTTTGCAAATCATAACATCTGACAAGGGACTTACGTCCAGAATATATAAAGCAGTCCTATAACTCAGTAACAAAAGTAATTGCATTTTAATCCATTAATTTTTGCTAGTACATCTTCTGGTGTATTCTCGGGGCCGATGTTTACTCAGACACGAGGTGGGAGGACAATTTAGGGCAGTAGCTGATCTCTGGCCAGTTGAGCCCAGGTCTCAGTTCATCCTGGTCACAAGGGAGCGATGGTGGCTTTGGTGGCACTCAAGGCTTTGCAGCCACCTGCCAGCAATCTTTTCTAGCCCCTTCGCTATTCTCCCATCCAAGAGCAGCCTGCTGTCCAGCCACAGTGTTGCTCCCACACACCATGGCCCTTCCTTCCTCGTGATGTTCAAGCCCTCTGGAATCCGGGTCTGGTTATCCCTTGACCCACCCACCCACCCACCTGGTGTGCTTACTCTTTGACGCCCCACTCCGTCTAATATCTCAGCTTTCTGAAAGAACTCAGGGCACCTTCCCCTAGGTATGCATTTACGTGTCACAGTCGGTCTCCTTAGGTAGATTCTGAGCCCCACTCCCCACCACAATGACGTCTCAGTCACCTGCGTGTCCCCAGTCATATAGCTCAGTGCCCAGCCACGGTAGCTGTCCGTTCGCAGAGGGAATTGCTGGACTGAGTGGCATCTGAGTGGAGCGGAGCCTTTAAAGAGAAAGGCGGAGAGTGGTATAAGCGGTCCTGAAGTTCCTAAAAGAAAGGGCTCTGTCTCCGTGGTGTGTATTTCAAAGTGAGGCAACAGAAACGTTTGCTGTAGTGCAGGCACTTTGCATTGCTGAGGGGAGGGACTGGGTGGCCACGCGGGCTCCCAGACGTGGCCTTCCGTTTGGAGAAATATATTGCAATTGCCAGCCTCTGCCATCATGCCTGGAAGTGATCGTATTTGGGTTTGCCTATCCTGCCCCTTCACGTGCTTGGGATTTAGTCGTCCGACAACTGATCCTGAATCATTAGCAAGTGACCTTCCATGACTCTACATGTACTTCCCATCTAATCAGTTTGCTGCTAGCTCACGGCCTTCAACCGCATGCCATCGGAATGACGCCCCCTACCGCTAGCTGCTTCTAACCCAGTCCCACGTGAGCTCAAGTCTCTCCTGCCCCAAAACGTAACCTTCTATCACCTTGTGAGCCAAGTTGATAAACTGAGTTTGTTTCTTTTGTTTCTCCTTTTTGGTATACCTCCTCCCGGTCTGTCGTGTTGAAGTTTGATTATGCTTGCTCTGTTTTCTTTATTGCTGTCCCTTCCCTCATTTTGTTTTCTCCATTCTTCTCATTGGAGGCAATGAGCCGTCCAGCGGCCGGAACTCCCCTCTCCCTTCCCGGCCAGACAGCCGCCCTGTCACTCCAACTTACGCTCAGGCCCCTAAACATTTCCATGTTCCAGGTAGGAGCTGACACGGTCTTTGTTGGGGTGTCCTGTCACGGTGTAGAACGTAGCCCTGTTACCTGTCTCGTCTCATTTCTCATGCTCTCGTCATTGGGATGCACACAGTGGACAAACCCTAAATTGCACGATCTGACCTAGAGGGCCTTTCAGAAGTTTTGGATGCGAAATGCCAGGATTGTATGGAAGGTTTACGTTTTCTCAAAAATTTTTGAAGGGAGGTCGGAGGCAGAGGGTGAAGGAAGAAGGGTTGAGCTGCTTTGGGTTTTTTTTTTTTTTGGACTAAGATTTTAATTTTACCTTTATATTAGTGCCTCCTGAGATATCACTCTGTGGTTTGGTGTCATTGACAATTCTCGCAATGGCAACCTAGTTACCTTCTCATCCTAAAGGTGAACCTTTAGGTGAACCACAACATCTCGAGAATACTTTTGTTTTTTTTTCCTGTTTGTCTCCCATGCGGAGAATCTTTCTATGGACTTTTCAGAGAGGTGTAAAATTGGATCAGTTAGTTGGATGGTCCTTCTGCAGTGCGTAACCAACTGACTACCTCCTTAGCCCACAATGATATCTTGCAATTTAGGCTTGGTGCTGTAAGCTTTGCTGAAGTCATAAGCATCTGCTGTCACGGTACAAATGGTAATTTGCCATCAAGAACTGGAAATCTCAGGACCCATCATTCTCTTAATGTTTAGGGTCAGCTCAATTTGTAAGGGCAAGATTGGCCATCCAAGGTCACGATGTTATTTTTCTATGGGAAGTACATTGTTTTACTTCTTTAGCTACTGAAAGTGGTTCAATACCTTACCCATTAGGGGTAACATATTCAGAATCTTAATCGTTTTTTTTTTTTTTTGTCTTTTGCATTCCAAACTTACCTGATAAAACAGAGGAAAGCTCAATGAGATTCATACCACTAAGATAGAGCTGCCTTTTAAAATAAAGCTTCACTGAACTTTAAAATCAGTGTTGTGTACATTTGCAACTTTTTTTGCATGAAAAATGCCCCCACCAAGATACAGTGGCCATGATTCTGAGGAAGCAAACCTTTTGAAATTTCCTGAGCATTTGCAGTCAAAGTGAAATGGTAGCATAATCAGATGCAGTCCTGTATAACAAATGAATAATTTTGGCTTCTTTTCTTTCTTTCTTTCTTTCTTTCTTTCTTTCTTTTTTAAATTTGCCCTCTACAAGTTGGAATTTTCTCAGACATTCATCCTGTCAGGACATCAGACTAGCCTTGCACATAAGAACTATTTCTATGTTTTAAAATAACTACTCTTAACTATATGACATTGCTTCCCACTGTTCCACTCATTAGCTAAAAAGTAAATTGAGCCCCTGGTATCTACTGGGAGCTCAATTTCTAGACAGTAGCAATTTGGGGATCTTCCCCAAACTGGTTATGTCTTCCTCACCACTAGAGTCCCTTCCACTGCTTGCGTTTCTTCCTGTTTTAATCTCACTTTTAGTGAAGTGTGTATTTGCAATAAATGGCTCATGAATGAATTGCATCTCTATCTATCCTAAGATGTATTACAAAGGATTCCATATCACTTGTCTATAGTGATTCACTCATTCCTGTGACCTCTTCTTCTAGTAACCCTAATCTTTGTAATACAAAAGTTCACCTTCTGGGTTGATTTTGTTCAAGAGTCTTCAGTTTGGTTTGCCTCTTGGTTGATCTATTTTTCCCCACCGCTGAACCGGTTCCCATAATCACACACCTTTGCTTTTCATTTCCACAGATCAAGGGATCAACATTTACCGAAAACCACCCATCTACAAACAGCATGGTAAAACCCTCTTTCCTCCGCGTAGCTTTTAAGTAGTGATATCAGCTGAACTCTCTGCTGTCTGTCCTCTGAAAGGCTTCCCTGCTGCTGCTTTTGAGAATCAAACTGGGGCACCCAGCGTGTTATGCCTTTATGGTTCCCTAACACGCAAATGTTGTGAGATTGGTTTTCCTAGATGGAGAACGCTTAGTTTGGTTAGGAAACTCCTAGGCAATCTTTGAGCCCATGAAACCATGTCTCGTTGCATTCCTAAAGAAGGGAAGGTTCTGCTCACACAATAATTCACAAATACCGGTTTTTTGTGTGTGCCATCAAATAATTTAACCAGCCTCTATAGTAATTTTGTTGAGCTTCTAATTAGTTTAAGTAATTAAAATAGTGAAGGCCAGCAACCTAGAAAACTTAGCTGGACTAAGTCTACATTAACTTGACTGTCCAATTCCCCAGATGTCTGCACCTTGCAGTGGAATGGATAGGACACACCCAAGACCAAGGCCCTGGTCCCCAGCCCTTCCCCTCAATGGCTCTATGATATCATGGACATGATTTCTCTGCCCCTCAGTTTTCTTTTAGACAAAAACCAGTAAGTTAGGCCAGCCACTCTCTGAAATTCCTGCAAATGAAAATCCCTAATAACGGATTTATAACTGTGTTTTCCTTTTCTGGAAATAGAGAATTTTTAAACCCAGGAAATCATATTACCATAGGTAGATCACATTTCCCTCCACCATTATTAGGTCTCTATAGATTAGATGCCATAAATCTTTGTGAATGGATAGAAAGCCAAGACTGGTCTTCAGGTGACATCAGAAAATTATACACATAACATGCCTGGAAAGTTGAAGGCTGCCATTAAAATCTAGTTGACATTAATGAGTCCTTAAGGATTAGGATGACCTGAAAAGCAAAGAAAGTTGAAAATGCACACAGGAAAAAATTGAGGCCAACATTCTAGGGGGAAAAAAAAGATTGTACATATTGTAATGGTTCTACCACTGTGATTTTTTTTCTCTTTTTTTTTTTAAGATTTTACACCGTGTGCTCGCTTTTTTAAGTTTGTTAACATTGTTTTTGTTTGTTTTTTTATGGTTTAATGTCTTCTCACCCACTCATTAACATGTGAATGTTTACTGACTTCACCAATTCTAATGCGTAAGTACTTACTGTTTGAAGTCATGCTTTTTTTTTCTAAATTTACAAATGAGACTCCAAGAGTTTGATTTATCAATGTAGAAACTGTTTTTATTACTAAAATCTCTAAGGCCCTGCCTCTCTAAACAAAAATAATCAAATGATTAAGATTTAAAGAGATTGGATAGGGTTGGCTTATTTATTTAAAAGAGATTGGCTATTTTTTTTAA
This sequence comes from Panthera onca, assembly GCF_046562875.1. Lineage (NCBI taxonomy): Eukaryota > Metazoa > Chordata > Mammalia > Carnivora > Felidae > Panthera > Panthera onca. The sequence goes on from NC_138349.1 coordinate 16,529,242, forward strand.
TGAAATGTAGTCTGACTTGACTCTCAGTTTGTTGTAATTAAGAATAGCACAGCCAGAGTGGCAGTTCCCAAAGAACATTCTGCAAAAGAGCAGTCCCGTGTGATAGAAATAGAAGGTACATCAAACCCGGTGTCTGGGCCCCAGTGCATTTGGAAAATGCTAGACTTAAATACAGTCACTGTTTTTTTGTTTTGTAATGCAGAACATCTCAGTCTTTAATATGCTAACACATCTTTAAGAAGGTGATGTAGTAGGCAGTGTTTTCCCAGCTGAATTTTTTATTTTTTCTCATGAGGTTAGAGACTCAGAAGCGCTACCCCGTGCTTGGCCAACACTTCACCCCTTATGAGCATATAGGGTGACCGTGGTCAAGTCACTTAAGGAAAACGAGACCCAGAGGGTTACTAAAAGAATGGGGAGTTTGAGCTAAGGGTTCAAAAAATTATTTCCAGATTTTAAAATATGTGAGCCCAGAGAGGGGGGGATAGTTTTTATTTAAAGCGTTATGACTATATTTTAAATGTTTAGTAGCATCCCAGGCCAGTCTGCCAAATTAGCCAGAATCAGGGTCTGACCATTTAGCCTGATTTGTTTTGTTGCAGCTCTGTGATTAGATTTGGAGTTCTAAGCCAGCGACAACTCTAAGCAGAGCCATTAAGAACCCTGTGAACTGAGGCCATCGTTAGTCTGGCTTTTGTTGTCTTGAAGTTGGAAGGCTCATTTAGGCGTGCAGACCCTTGAGGGAAATAAGGAGTGTTTTGCATACATTCATAAGTCAACATACGAAAGGCACAATGCTAAATTCCTACAAGGCACAATGCTAAATTCCTAGAAGCTAAGCGAGGATTTTCCCATTGCCATTTCTCCTAGGACTCCAGACACATATATAACATGTAAAGAGTAGAATGAACTAGACAGATGATCGCTGAAATGAACAGATACAAATACACAAACATACAAAGCCAGCCCTCTTATGGTTAACAACTACAGTCAGTGGACGGCATCATGCTTTTAACTTAGCTCTTTAATTTCAAACTACTAATTCAAATTTCTGATTGCTCTAGAAGAGTATCATCTGATGGAACTTTCTGTGATGACAGAAATGTTTGTTCTACGATGGTGCTTCCAATATGGTGGCCACTCATTACACAGGGCTATTGAGCGCTTAAAATGTAGCTCGTGCAACTGAGGAACTGGATTTTAATTTTATTCATTTTCTGGTTTCATTTAATTTTATTAATTGAAGTAGCCATGCGTAGCTAGAGCTAGTATCAGATGGCCCAGCTCTACAATAAGGTATTTCAGATGTAGAATGAAATTTGGCATCCAACATAAGGAAAATCACTTGTCACTAGGCACCACTGAGTGACTGGGCAATTGCTAAGAGCCATAAACAGCTTTCTGGAGTTGAAACTTTTGCCAGAAAACAAGACAACTATGGAAGTGGGTTGTACCACCATGGCCTTGCAGACCGATAGCTAAGCTCCCCCCCCCCGCCCCCCCCGATTCCCGCCTAGATGCAGCTGCCTTAGCAGCCCAGAGCAAGTCTTCAGAAGACATCATCAAGTTTTCCAAGTTCCCAGCAGCCCAAGCTCCAGATCCCAGCGAGATACCAAAGATTGAGACGGATCACTGGCCTGGGCCCCCCTCACTTGCCGCCGTAGGTATGCAACTGCTGTGGCTAAGCCAAAATGGACAAATTGGTAGGAGATCACAAAACGAAATGCTTAAAACTATGCAAAAAAATGTGTCCTATCGTAAAGACATTTAGGAAAAGTATGACCAGAGCATTTGGGTGCCAAATGCTTCAAAATTACAAAAACCCAATCACAAGAGCCTTGCACTCACCAACCCGCTGAGAGACAGCCAGAACTGGTCTAAAACAGATGATCTGCAGGGACTCTCAGAGTTACTGCAGAATCAGTAACTTTTGAACTAGTTGAACCAAAGCCTCCCGCCAAGAACACCGTTTATAAGTAGAGTCTAGTGGGTGACTTTACCAAGTGTCCACAGAGGTGTGACTTCTCTCAGTGACATTTGTTTTAGGTTATTTCTGGGTTGAAGTTACAATTCTCTTAACAGCCAGTCCTAACACTGAAGCACTTCTACCTTACTCGTGAGATCACGTTCTCCTTTACTAAGAAAGGCTGTCACCGAGTAGTAGGTGTTCTGGAATAACCACTCATATGAAGTTATGTGATTTTCCATCTCATTTCCATGAATTCTGTGCTAACATGTCACGTTCGAGCTGTTTCATTCTTTGCTTTGAACCACAAATTTATGCTTTAGAACCGTGTCTGTGTCTTTCCTGTTTTGCAAGTTGTGAAATCACTTGGCCTAAAAAGGGGTATTTAGCAAACACAGAAGCTAATACTGAAGATTTAGTGAGTCAGTTTTGCAAAGATAGAACTATCTTCTCACATGTCTGTTGACAACCTTTTTTAAAAGGCCTTCAATTTTCCAAATTTTCTTCATCATGCTTTTTCTCATCAAGCCATTTTCCGGAATAATTTTTACAAACGGTATAAGTGGACTTTAAAGCAATCTATATTTACAGAAATACTTGAGGGAAAATCTCCCTCCTTAGTTCATTATTCCCAAGTACTCTGTATATTATGCTGACTTAAGATTTATTTAATTCTTGCAAACTTGTGTCTTTTCATTTTTATTAGCATAGATTAAAGAGAGTAAATTCACATTGACATTTATGATTTTAGGAACTAAGAATCAATCAATCCTCAGCTTTTCCCTGCCAGTTTGTGACCTTCAGGCAGTTCTTGTGGCCTTTGAGGTTCGGTTCAGTCATGTTGCTTTGTGGGGACACATACAGCTAAATTTGGGGCAGAGGAAGAAGAATATTTTGTGATTAAAATTATCACCACTAAATAGTTTTTGGGTTCCAAAGTGAAGAAAATTTCTGGCCCATTAATCAAAAGGATAAAAACTGAGACTATAGGTTAAAGTTTATTTTGATTAGATTAGCAAGCTTGCCTGTTTCCTCCCACAGCCAGATTAATCCAAGCAATTTAGGAAAAACAATAATTATCTTAATTTTACAACCATTCTGGACAGATTCCTCCCTTTCACTCCCTGTCTCCCCTTTTCCAAGAAGCTTAAAAATTGTAAGTGATTTGCTAGATTGGAATGAAATAAGTAACTTTTTAGTGTATTAATGCTATTTTATTGACCTATTAGCATAAAACTCTCTCATGACCATTTTTGCCAAGGATTGAGGGAAGGAAAACTTTGGAGACTCATCCCTTAAAAGGAAAATAAAAGCATGCTTTTTAGTGAATTTAAGGGCAGAGGGAGGGTGATTGTATGACAAGTCTGTTCAGAAAAAGAGAACACGAGAGAGTGACGATCTTACCTATTGGGTGGTATGTGCGTGAACTTGGGTTCCCCTCTTTGAAAATTGACCTCCGAGAGATCCAAATAATAACTCTAGATGCCTTCCCACCTATGACAGAGGGCTGCGGCCAGTGGCTGATGGGATGACTGAGCCCCAGCCGTAAGGGCACGCCAAGTTCTAACTGAGCAGATCAGTTGTCGGGAGGCCAAAGGTCATGCCTTACCAGATCACACGATGAGCTGGCCTGTCAAAGGAGGCCCCCGTCGCGAGAAACCCACCCGCAGGGCTCAGTCGGCGGTGGCCCTCTTTTCCTTGCGTTGTTCGTGAACGTTAAAGACTGCTGCCGATTTTGCCATCTGGACAAGTTGAGCGCAGGTGGGCTAGTGCCTTAAGATCCCCTTGCCATGGGGCTCATGTGAGAAGTTGTCTTTGCTGTGGAATTAGGAGCCGACATGAGACGCAGATCTAGTGGCAGAGAGGAAGATGACGAGGAGCTTCTGAGGCGCCGGCAGCTGCAGGAAGAGCAACTGATGAAGGTTTGTCCTTAAGCTACTTTGCTGCAAAGTCTCCAATTCAGTTCCATAGACCCGGAAGTTTCAGTGAATGCGAGGGGTGAGCCACCAAGGGAGTGAGAGGTGGTCCCGGCCCTCAAAGGGCCCGAAATCCGGTAGGCGACCGAAGACGGGCCTCAGGTGACTATAAGACAGGGTACTTAGTGGGTTCCGGAAGAGATGGCCTGGAAGCTGGAGGTCAGGGGGACGTGGAATGTTCGAGCTTCTGTGAGGAGAGCGTGACCTCGTGGGGCACGTGTGTGCAGTGCACGCTTGAAAGGGTGCCGAAGGGCCAGGTGGAGCCACGCTGTCACCCATGTGGTGCAACGCCTGCCTTCCTTCCCCCAGGGCAGCTTCTGCCGAAGGAATTCCCTTGGGACTGAGTATTTGTCCAAGTCTTTCCTCAGGACTTGTAGGACCTAATATGTTGATGTGGGCCAGGAGGGAAGGGACAAAATGGGCTGCCACCAAGAAACCCGCATTATACCCCTCCCACAACATCCCAGAAGACCAAAAGAAGGATAGTCCATTATAGCCTGGGGTAGAGGGAGCCAGGAAATTATATACTCTCCCACCAATAAGAAACTAATGAATCCGCTCCAGTGACATTTTCCAAAGATACTTAAGCATATGGGAAACGGACAAGATACTAGTTGTATGGAGGGAAAGGATACAAAGTTGTACTTACAGCATGAGCCCAGTTTTGTATAATATGCGCATTGAAAAATTCAGGATGGATAGAAATCAAAACGTAAATGGTGGTTATCTCTGAGTGGTGGACTATGGGCTACTCTTCTCTCCTTCTAGATTTTCTAAAGTCTGTGCAACGAGCATACATTACTTGTGTTTTCTTGTTTTTAAACAAATCAGCGTAATTTCTTTTTTTAAAGATACTCTCCCCAAACTCCCCTCTGTGCTTCAAAAATCGGCATAGGCACATGCCTCCTGAGGTCACCTCAGGGCACGCTGGGCAGGGCGGAGGAGAGAGAACATTCTTCTGACATGGCCTAGGGGAATGGTATCTTGATATTAAAAAAGGCTAAGAGGGGTTCAAGGTTCAAAACCTGGCCTACCCGCTGGGGAACCACCGGCCTCTGGGTGGTTCACTGTAGAGTCAGAAACTTCTTGCAGGACCTTCTCAAACAGAAACTGCCCTCTCTGACCATAATTGTGGACTCCTCTTTTATGTGTCTTTTCTCTGTGAATAGCTCAACTCAGGCCTGGGGCAGTTGATATTGAAAGAGGAGATGGAGAAGGAGAGCCGGGAGAGGTCGTCCCTGTCAGCCAGTCGCTACGATTCTCCCATCAACTCAGGTGAGCAGCGGACCCACTGCCTTCTCCCAGCGGGAGCCGGCCCCCTGCCTGCAGGGAGCCTGCCTGGCCTGTTCCAGGAGAGGCAGGGACGCTTCTGGTGTGTTCTCCGTGAAAGGAAGTACAGGAAACCCACTGCGTGTCAGCTTAGCTTACGAGGATGCCGTAGTTCTTCCTTAAATGTGTATCTTCTTCATGATGGAAGTGGGGGGGGGCCCTGGGAGGATTTTCTGAGGGTCTGTTCAGAATACTCATCTTAGAGAGAATCCATGAAAGGAAATCCTTACAGAGAACAAATGCTTTTGGAGCATTTAGAGACACGGGTGTATCACGTATATCTGTAATGTATGGAATACACACACACACACACACACACACACACACACACACACACAATTAGAAGTAAACATAAAGGAAAAGCTCAATCACTGAGAGGTCTAGATCAGGCAGGGAAGGAAGAAGGTACATAATCAGGATCTTCTGTCTTTCTGGGTTTTATGCCCCCTGCTGGGAGAGGAGGACATCCACATACACAGAAGTAGCCACTGATATTCTCTTACCCTAGAAAGGGTCTCAGACTTTCTAAACCCATGTACTTTCAACTCCTCTTACCTTATTTCCGTTAGAGAAGAACTATGATTTTTGGCTCAAGGGAACTTGATTTTGCAAGAGACTTCTTAACATTTGATGAAATTGATTTACCCTTTTAATCTGGAACACCGTATGACAATGTGAATCAAGCCCTTATAGTTCATTTTGACTATTCTACTCTTTAAAAAAAAAAGAGAAAGGCAGGGCACCTGGGTGGCTCAGTTGGTTAAGCGTCCAACTTCGGCTCAGGTCATGATCTCCCAGTTCCTAAGTTCAAGCCCTGCATCGGGCTCTCTGCTATCAGCACAGAGCCCACTTTGGATCCTCTGTCCCCCTCTCTCTGTCTCTCTACAGCTTGTTCTGTCTCTCTGTCTGTCAAAATAAATAAACTTTAAAAAAAAGAAAGGGAGGGAGAGAATAGAATGCTTTTTGATTATAGAGACCTTGAACAACATTTTGAAGACGTGATTTTACATTCAGATATTCACTGAAAGAGCTGAAGACAAGCAGAGTTGTTTTTGATACTTTTGAAGGAGATTACTTACACACTGGGCTGAAAGAGGTGATCAGTATATTTCCCCCTGCTTATATTTGTCATAAGTCAGTGCCCTCTTAACCCACAGTATTTCTTCTCCCGTGTTCTGAACTAGTGTGTACTTGTCCCTCTTAAAGTCTCTTTAACAGTATGTTTAGTGTTTACTACGTTCAAGCCCTTGTGTTAAACATCATTTCATTTATTCTCACAACATGCCGATGAAGTCGATGATGTTATTATCATCCCCATTTCATAGATCAGAAGACAGGAGCAGGAAATTTAAGTAACTTACCCAATGTCACATTATTAGTAACTAGCAAAACTGGGATTCAGGAGTCCAAGTGTTATAACCCCAGAGTGCACGGGAATGCCCGGCTGCCTCTCCGAGATGCCTCACTGGCATCCATCTTGCACTGAGTGGTTTACTAATCTTCAGAGCTCCGTCTAACTCTATAGCCCTGTTCTATAAGAATATATAGCACTGTATCTACATGAGTCAAGAAACAAAGACTAACAGAGATGAAATCCCGAGAGGTGCCAAGTTGTAGAGCCAGAACTCAAACCCAGGTCTGCTCCCCCGAAAGCCCCATAGTTGATGTAGTGCGAGGCTGTTGATTAATGGGCTATTAATGGGGAGACTCCATTAATGGGGTGGCTTATCCCACGCCTCTCCTGGTGGGCCAGGAGAGCATGACATTGACACGGTTGGCTTTCAGGTCACTTATTGCTGCCAGACCAAGGGGGCATGAACGTATGCATCCAAGTAGCCCTGGGTTCATATCATCGCTTAGCGGTTTATAAGATGAGCGACCTTGGGCAAGATACTTAACTTCTCTTAGCCCCTATTTCTCCTCCTATGAAATGGAAATAATAATGGTATTATTAGGGTTGTATTGAGGATTCGGAGATAAAGCAGCATCAGGCAACTCTTTCCTTCTCCATCCATTCCCTGCATCACCCAAATGTGGTGGCCTTTCAGGAACATTTCTGGGTTATTTTTTTCCATTTTTCTATGGATCTTCTCTTCTTTAAGGTAGAAGATAAATTGTCAGTTTCATTACAGCTGGACTTCTGGGGGCACCTGGCTGGCTGAGTCGGTAGAGCATGCGACTCTTGATCTTGGGGTCGTGAGTTCAAGCCCCACATTAGGGATAGAGTTTACTTTTAAAAGAAAGAAGCTTTTAAGAATTGGACTTCTGATTTCCTCTTTTTTTCTTTTTTTACCTTTTCTCATTCAGCTTCACATGCTCTATCATCTAAAACCTCATCTCTCCCAGGCTATGGAAAAAATGGGCTTCACCGGGTAAGATTTCTCAATGAACTGTTCCTGAGTTTATTCCTTCTTCAGACCTGGTATGAAGTGCTGACATAGTGTCTGAGTGTGTCTGATAACATGATCTCAGTCCTAGGATATGAAGAAAATTATAATCTCTGATATCGTGGCAAATCACTTTGAGTTACGGGCAGAATAAAATAGTTCTATTGAGAGAAAGAGAAATTGACTGTAGATGGAAAAATAACCTCTATAAGCTCGTGGGAAGACTACATTAATTGATCGTGTGGCAAATATTTCAAGCTAAAAGTAATAACTTGAGCCCTTATCTCTGCTGTGAAAAGATACAGGAAAGTTCCTTGCAATCGCCCTCCCCCCAAAGCATAGGACAGATGTAATTGCGTAGCTGTGTGAAGAAACGTATTTTTATTTATTGGCAAAAGATAACCTGCTTACCCAGGTCCTGCTGCCATCGGAGGCATCGCGAAAGACAAAGAGATTCCATAATAGTAGACGAAAAATAACAAGGGCCCAGGAATTCAGCTTGGGAAGAACTCTTAGGATTTTGTAAATCCTTTCTTCCTTTTCACCTGGCTCTAAAACCGTCACGGTGGAGTGGATTTTCTAACGATGTGTTGTTCTTCCTCATCTCAGCCTGTTTCCACAGACTTTGCTCAGTACAACAGCTATGGGGACGTCAGCGGCGGAGTCCGAGGTAAGGCCATCGCGGTCACACTGCTGACTGACTGGCTGTGCAGTCACAAATACATGGTCTCTGTTCGTGCAGTCTGCCCTCCGAAAGTCGGATCGCAGCTAGCCTGTGGGAGCTCACAGAGCATGTATTAAAATCGCAAAGCGTCACCACTGAAATGAGACCAGAGAAGCAGAGTTTGTAAGAATGAATTCGTTGCTCCTGCCATGTGCCGAGCACTCCACCACATAGATCTCTGGAGTTACGGCACACTCTAAGCAAGACACGGCCCTACTGTCAAAAATGCACATGAGGGGCGCCTGGGTGGCTCAGTCGGTTGAGCGTCCGACTTCGGCTCAGGTCATGATCTCACAGTTCACGAGTTCGAGCCCCGCGTCAGGCTCTGTGCTGCCGGTTCAGAGCCTGGAGCCTGCTTCAGATTCTGTGTCTCCCTCTCTCTCTGCCCCTTCCCTGCTCACGCTCTGCCTCTCTCTCTCTCTCTCTCTCAAAAATAAATAAACATTAAAAAAAAATGCACATGAGTGGGGCACCTGGGTGGCTCAGTCGGTTGAGTGTCTGACTTCAGCCCAAGGTCATGATCCCGCACTTTGTGGGTTCGAGTCCCGCGTCGGGCTCTGTGCTGACAGCTCAGAGCCTGGAGCCTGCTTCAGATTCTGTGTCTCCCTCTGTCTATCCCCCTCCTCCACTCTGTCTATCTCTGAAAAATAAATAAACATTAAAAAAAATTATTTAAAAAAAAATGCACATGACTGAGTGAGACACAGGGACAGGTTGAGGTGACAAGAGAGAAGCTTCCAGAGATACATGCTGTAAGCAGAGAAGGCGGAAATACCTTCAGGGTGTCGGGGAAAGCCTCCGTGAAAAAAGGGTGTTTTTAACTGATAACTGAAACAGGAGTAGGCATCTCCTAGCTTCAGGGAGACAGCGTGTCCAGAGACCCCAGCAGAGAGAAGAACGCGGTGCCTTGTAGAATGTCTGCAGAATTGCAGTAGAATATTGTATGTTAATGTGTCGTGTTTTTCTCTGATCTTTCTCTTCTGAAATTTTCTTTTTCTTTCCTTTCTAGACTACCAGGTATGGAACACTGTCTTTCTCAAGTTGTTGACCACGCCGGCAAAACAGCCATTTACCAGTCTAGACTCGTGTGGCGGCTCGAGGGAAGGGTTTCTGTCGAGAAGATTCTTAACTTGGGTTCATTGGTCTGATTCATTAGCCCGGAGATGTGAGGAGCCGTAAGGATCAGGAATGCCTGATGTCCACGTCAAGCTGGCCCCGCAGGCCTTGGGGACGTGGCATGAACCAGGCCAGGTGTCCGAGGACTCTTGCTCTGGCCTCAGAGCATCCTCTCTGTGGCAGAAGTGGACCAACATCAAGGGTCTGCCCACATACAGTTTTCCCTTTCAGTTTTAACCACTCCGAGCTTTGGGTCCTCCCCTCCTTCCCATGGTCCCAAATGAAAAGAAATTCCTGTCCTGTCTGGTACCATTTCTTTTTTCCTAGACCCTAGCCTTATAAAATCATGGTGGAGGATGGGGGCGGGGGGAATGCAAAGAAAACTCAGAGTAAAGTAAGAAAATAATCACAGACTTGGAAATTTTTTAATATACTGTATACTTTCATGTGTGGAGCCTAAATTAGGAATTAATAGTTGTTGTTTTTAAAGTTTATTTCCTTATTTGGAAAGAGAGAGAGAGCATGAGCAGGGGAGGGGTGGAGAGAGAGAAGGAGAGAATCCCAAACAAACTCCGCATTGTCAGTGCAGAGCTGGACCTGGGACTTGATCTCAAGAACCAGGAGATCATGACCTGAGCCGAAATCAAGAGTCGGATGCTTAACCGACTGAACCACCCAGGGGCCCCTCAATAGTTATTAAGCCAGGGTCTTTCCCCACTTAATGACAGAAGAACAGTATTCCCAGTATCCCTGCTCTTATGCAGAAAGGATTTCATTTTTGAAATATTTATGGTGATCACAATGGCACATCTGTAAAACAGGGTTTGAGACAGAAACAGGGAGTTTGGGGAGGCCACACGGTTCCCCCCTCAGCTCCCCACGCTGTCATGTGCTCCTTAAAGCGGCTTTTCTGTTGCAGACTCTCCCAGATGGCCACATGTCCGGGACAAGAATGGACCGGGGGGTGTCCATGCCCAACATGTTGGAACCAAAGGCAAGTGTAGCCGTTCTCCCGGCTCTCATACGGGAATAGCACACCGGGCCATCACCCTGAAGAGACTTGGTTTTCTGCCGTTCCATCACACTCAGTGTTGAGGTCCACTTGCTTCCAGGCTGATACATCACACAAGCCACATCACAGAGTACCCTGACTCTCCACTGGTTCTGTCACACTGAGTCAACAGGTTTAAGCCCTCACTGGGTACGGCATGATGTATTCACAGTGAAATACAGCACACCTCTCCTACGAGCTCCGTACTTGGCCCTGGTACAAGCACTGCGAGGCACGCCCAGTGCAAAGTCGGACACCCACAGACCACCCCAGAGGGGGTGACCAACACATCCCGCTTGCCCAGGACTCTCCCAGCATGAGCCCTGAAAGTCTGGCATTCCAGGAACCCCCTCAGTGCCGAGCAAACTGGGATGATTGGTTACCCCAGCTCCAGACCATCCTGAAACTCCAGAGGTGTCCAAGGCTATGCTCCCTGGTGACCATAACTGGGACTTATCTCAGTGGCCTCCACCAGAGGGCTTCTGGGCCTGCCTGGCTGCATGGAATCATGAGCCGGTCATGGAACAAGACCGTTGAACCCTGCAAGTGTACCCTGTCATATAAACCACATTCCTATCATTTCACTTCTAATTTTTACCTTTACCCCCAAGACATAATAGGTTTGTATTCTTTCACTCTACAAAGCCCTCCAAAGGCACAGGGTCACATGAGACATGGTCAGTTGAGAATGTATGAGAACTGGTCCCTGTCCATTGGATATTTGAGGAACACCCATCATTCAGATTCTATAATTACAATGTCTTAGAAGCTCTGTCTTGGGAGTGCTAGATTTTAGGTAGATTCTGCTTGTTAATAAAATGGACAACGGTGTTCTAGAAGAGGTATTTTTCTTTGCTTCTCAGATATTTCCATATGAAATGCTGATGGTGACCAACAGAGGGCGCAACAAAATCCTAAGAGACGTGGACAGAACCAGGCTGGAGGTAAACTAACTAACTAACTAACTAACTAAATAAATAAATAACTATCCCAACTGCAGATACCTGTGCACTTCCCCCAACTTTCCCCAGGCAAAAAAAAAATGAAAAGAATCAACCTCATATGTTAGGTAGAACTACGATAACTTGGGATGAAAACCCAAATATACACTTAAGAGATCAGCCTAAATGTGTGGTGAAACCCCAAAGATGACCCAGGAGGCACAGTATGATTTTAGTCATTTTTTGTGGAAACGATGTCGTCATCATGGTGGCCGGGGTTGTAGAGTGGAATCCATCCTTCTTCAGATACCCTAGAGCCTAACCTTTCCCTGAGCCTGCCTCCAGCTCATCGTGAGAGGGAAGGGAGTGCTGGACGAAGAGTGTCTCTCTCGGCTGTCCCCACATTCCTTGTTGAAGGGTTCTCTGGGTGCACACACCCGAGACCTCCTTAGACATGGAATGCTGATCTTTATACTTTCCATCTGAGTGATTTTAATGAAGAAAAACTCTGGCTGCCAGTCTTAAAAAGAATCATTACTTCTCCCTGACAAAAGGCAGTACCTTTGTATGTGAAGTCAGTCTGGCACAGAGAATAAAGGCTCTACTATCCTGAGGGAACTTTTTAGGAGAGACAACAGATGGAGTCTGTTCTCCTCACAGACCAGGCATCCACCAAAACTCCTGCCGCTGATCCAGGAGGGAGCCCCTGGGCTCCCCGGAGACCATTCTGGAAGTCTCTCTCTGGCTTTCTTATTACTATGGTCCATGTTCCCTGCATCTCCTCAACATCCCAGCGACCTGAAATGGAGTTGCCTCTAGGGTGATGGCTCACCTTCCTATGTCCCATCACCATTAAGTATATTCAATAACCATCAATACTCCACCAGCTTTTTTGTCTCCTGGCGAGGGTGCCTCCCCTGGGCCAACCAGGTAAGGATCCAGTGAGGCCAGGGCCTGCTAATAAGCTCAAGAAGTAAACTCCTCTGCCATCATTCTGTCTTGCTCTTCACAATGATCCCCTGTAGACTTGAGAGCAACTCTCAAGGCTCAAGGCCATCCGGGTGGCCATCAGGACTTAACCACTGATCTTTTCTCCCGTCACAGCGCCACTTAGCCCCAGAAGTGTTTCGGGAAATCTTTGGAATGTCCATACAGGAATTTGACAAGTTACCTCTTTGGAGACGCAACGACATGAAGAAGAAAGCGAAGCTCTTCTAGGCCTCCCCCACCCCACCCCCCCGCCCGCCCCCGCCCCGCGTAGACAGCAGGTAAAAAAAGGACTGACGTGGCAGTGACACATAAGATGTTGTGTTAAGGCCCAAACTTGATTGGAGAACTTGCAAGCTACTGTCCCTCAGCAACGACGAAAGGGGAAACCTGGTGAAAACACCCACGAGCCAAACTTCGGACCCACCACCGGCAACACTTGCCAAGAAGCAACAGGATAGAAATTTCTGTGTTCCCCACACTCGTGACCTTTTTCCATCACCTTATGTACGCAACAGTTCCTATAACTGTTGTGTCACAATAGTGCTGACCGTATGGGTAAGAGCCAGCAAGTGCCCTTAGGACGCCGCATGGAAAAAAAGCAGCTGTAGTAATTCCGAGGTAGGAATATATTTATTATGTAGCACTGTGGCTAAGAAGGAAGAGCCTGAGGGACATATCCATGCGGGCACACCACTTTGCACACCCCTGTCCTCACTGGCCTCGTGAAGCCCGACCTGCGCCCCCCAGCAGGATGGAAATCAGAGTCGGGGCACCGGGCAAGCTCTGCTCTGAGGGGGCTGAATAGCAGCCAGAGTCATTTTTAACAGGCTCCTTTTTCTCTACTGTGTGCTAGGACCTGGTTGGCAAATTACTTAGCTATTATTTAAAAACAAAAAAAATATTTTTTTTTTTTAAGAGAAAGAGAGGGAAATGGAATGAAAGGAATATCTCCCTTCATTCTTTTCCTGCTTCAGACTGTGTGCTTCATTCAGCCTCCCCACCACGGACAGCAGCTGTCCCCCCCCCCAACCCCGGGCCCCACCGCCCAGAAAGGAAAGGGAGAGGTTCTCTCCGGTTGTGTGCTGTTAGATGACTTTTGCCCAAGGGGGCCGCGGCACTCATGGCAAAAAAAAAAAAAAAAAAACAAAGAAATGTGTCCCACCCACGCTAGTCCTTCTTTCCACCCAGCATCCTCTGAATCCGATCAAGCCCACTGGCGTTTTGGGGGGGGGGGGGGGTGTTTGAGGTCTTTTCAGTAGTCGGCTAAGGAAAGGGCACGCTTTTCTCTCTGCAATCTCTGCAACTGCAGGGTACGTTGCTTCAGACTGATTTAATTTGGCCTTTTCAGCTTTCCTTCTTTGCCTAGCTCTGTTGACTTCATGGTGTGTGTGTGTGTGTGTGTGTGTGTGTGTGTGTGTGTGTGTGTATGTGGACGCACCCAGGGTAGTTTGGGGAGTCTGCGTGTACTTTTACATCTCATTTCTGCTTGAACGTTTGTCCGGCCGGGCGGCAGCATTTCCAAGGAACATTTGCACACGTGCGCCTGACTCAAAGGGCAAGAGTGAGGCTACGCCGCACCCAACAAGGCATCCTTCGTGGAAGGGTGTTGGTGTCAGAAGCCAGCATCCTCCGTGATTGATGGAGCTCAGGTCAGCACGCCGAGGAGAATACAGACCTCCGATCGGGCTGTGTGTGGAGCTCGGAGCATCGCACCAGAGTTCACCAATTTGGCGCCACGAGATTTAAAGCGGGGCCTAGGATTTCACCAAAACGCGCGTGTAAGACCGCATCACCGTTCCCGGCAGCCTCCGGCCGTGGCTCAAATGACCTGTGAGTCGGATGAGGGAGGGTCTCTCCAGCTCCACACACGGGAGGCTTTCACATTTATTCGTGTGCACTGGGGGCTCTGCCTAGGAATTGAAACTCTGTTTTAAAGCCAAAGGAGAAATCATGCGAATTCTCTTCCTATGCCTGTGATAATAAAGGCTCAGAAGTTCTTCCTGCTGGCACCAAGTATTTGAACTAGTTGGTAACCGACTCCAGTGGTAAAAAGCAAGGAAACTAGTTCCAGGACCTGTACTGCGAACCTCTAACTTGTGACGCACTCCATCACCCGGGTGCTGTGCTGCGCTCTGGGCCTGCTCAGTAGCACTGTCCTGCACCCTCCCCAAGGGGATCGAAAGCTGCCTGTCCTTTCAGTGCTAGACACTGAATGTTTGAGGACTGTTCTCACAAATAGGAGCGTGTGTGTGTGTGTGTGTGTGTGTGTGCGCGCGCGCGCGCGCGCGCGTGTGTTGGACCTACTAACGCGTTTTGCAAGTGGCTCTGATGGAGTGGACGAAAGAAGACCGGCTCCTCCTGGGTCTGAAGCCTCCGGACCGCAGCTCGCAGTTTAGTGCCTCTTGCCTCGTTCAGTATTTCTGCCGCCCCAACTTCCCTCCGACCTCTCCTGCACCTGCCGCCTCAGGCCCGCGTATCCTAGTCCTTGCTTTGCCCTGGCCCAGTGGGAGGAGTGGAGACCAGAGGGTATTCCCAGTAATCAGTCACAAGCATGGCCAAATGGGTGCCCGTGCTAGGCTGGTGGAGAGAAGTTTTCATTACGGGGATAAGAAAGGGCCCTCCATGTTTTCATTGGTTAATGAATTATGACCCATGTGCACATAGATCAAAGGTCAGTGGGAGAAAAATTGCAGTGGTAGTTAAAGATCCGAACCAAAACCTCCCACCAATGAAACTCTACTTCTGTTGTATCTTCTGAATTCAATTCTGCATCCAACTTGGGGATCGGGGGTGGGAAGCTTCTTTCCGTATTGAGCGTACTAGCTCATTTAAACTGCACTATGCAAAAATGCATTACCAGAAAACGTCAGTAGCCGCCCGTCTGCGGGCAGAGCAGCGCTGTGCTCTGGGGAGGGGTTGTAGACAACCATAACGTAGAGCGGGTTCCCCAACTCCACTCCCGGCAGAACATTCCAGCTGGAGGGATGGGCCGTGGGGCAACCTGGTTCTCCTAACTGCCAAATCTATTCTATAGGCTACAATGGCCACTCCGTTTTTTTTAAAAACCGGGCTCAGCATGCTTGTCCTCGGCACGTCCAGGCCACCGTGCAGGACATCCGCGTTCTCTGCTTGAACCCCACTCTGCACCGCACATAAAAATTCCACTTGTTAACGCAGCCAAAGGAACAGAGATTGTTCCCTCTAGGGAAGGACTCCCACAGCTGGCAAACTTTCCTGGCACGTACCCCAAGGGCTCCATTTTTGAGGGTTGGGCCTACTTGCAATTCCTTAAGCACACATCAATTGCATGAAGCAAAAGAGGCCTCTGGCAACATGAAAGTCAGTGCTTCCTTTACTGTTTCTCCCAGGAGAGCCAGGTTACCATTTAGTCTTCCTGTGTGGTGTAAGAGGAGACGTGAAGATCATTTGGGAACTTGTACAGCCCGCTGTGCACCCACATTTTGGTTTGGGTTAGTTAGGAAATGTTCTTCATGTGACTCGTTCAATAACTAGCAGTAAACTGCCTGTTCTGTGCAACCTCACGCAGAAGAGCCAGAGTTCATGGGCACTGTGGCCCACACTCCCCGTGCAGCTCACGTTCTCAGTCTGGTTGTGCCCGTCAACTCTACCTAGAGAAGTCTTGCTGGAAATGTTTATAAAACTTTCACCTAATTTCTTTACACTTGAAAGCAAACACCTTTTTCTAAAGAATTGCTTCTCAGATGATTATATCAAATATATACGCTTTTGCAAGTTAAAAAAAAAAATTCAAATTCACTACTTTTGACTAGGTAGGTCTTTCTAAAAATTCTTTCAAAAAGCTTGGTGTTAGTGTCCTGCGCGTCGAAGGGGCAGGTGAGCCCTCTCTCTGACTGTCAGGAAAGATGGTGGAAGGAAAGGAACTCCGTGTCGTCCCCCCTTCTGTGTCCTCTGAGGCAAGCTCGATTTTTAGATCACGTCTTCTGCATTCCTGGTCACTGTTCAGTCTACACTTCCTCGGCCAGCCTTGACCTTCTTGATCTTTGAAATTATTTTCTTTTGATAGACCAAGTGTTTGTGAGTAAGCCCCTACAACTCACTCATTTGTACTCCCTTTTGAAGAATGTTCTCTTAAAAAAAGATGATTTCAGGCTTGAGATTTACAGTTGACCCCACCTTAGAGTGTAATGTACATTAAGGAAACTACCCGACTGTGTCGTAATGAAAGAAAGCGAAATGTTGACTTTGGCCTTTAAAAAAAAAAAAAAAATCGCTTTCCATTTGTTGCCCAGGAAGCAATGAGGAGATGGTGATGGATATGCTTTGCATGTGGATTTTTGTGTTTTCATTTGGACAAATGTAACTTATGGCAAACTCAGAAAGGGGGAGGTGGTCCGTTTAAGCTGAAAGAAACTTTCGAAACAATGTATGCAGACACAACAAAATCGAATCCAACATTTTCTGACGCTTGATGTAATCGGCTGGCAATTGTTATCATTAAATAAAATTCTTCCCCAAAGTGTCTTTCTCAAGAGTGGAGATCCCATGAGTCACTTTTGGAACCTATTCACCAAAGGTAGCAGGAGACAATACTATTTACGCCAACATCCAGAAAGGTGGTGAGCCACTTGATGATGGTCTATGCCCATGTTTCTTTATCCTATGGAAGAGAAAACAGTTGTCCACGATATCGATGTTCCTCTTGGGTTCCGTGTACAGACCCGTCCGGTAACAAATGTGTGTGGTTTCTGTGAGTGGCCGACAAATCTCTTACCATTCTTTCCTTTTGAGTTTGGTTTAATGGAGTTTTTTTTTTTTTTTTTTTTGCAAGTGTCAAAAGACGTCCAGTTCTTCCCTCCCTTTCAGAAATATGAAAGTGAATATTTGGAAGAGCTGCTGTTGGAAAGATGTGTCGTGTCCCCCGTGAAAGTGAGTGGGTGTCCGTCTGTGCCCCGAATACCACATACTAGTATGCAGAGGCAGGGGCGGCCAGCTGGCCCCACGTCGCTGTGCTTTATGGCCCCGACCTGCCCCATGCTCCTGTCGCAAGCAGCACTTGCCGCTTCCCTGCCCCATACTCTGTGTCACTGTTGTGCACTCGCCACTCAGTGAATAAAGTGTGTGCTTTATTCTGTTCATAAATGCCTCCACGCCGTGTTGCCTTTCTTGCTCCCCTGCTCCCTTGAAAGGTCTGTCCCATTTGAACAAGTACCAGACTGACTTATGACCAGAACAAAGTCAGAATACCAAAGCTTTAGGAATGCATTTTTGTCACATAGGAAGGCCATTTTGGGGGGGGGGGGGGGGGAATGCAACGAATAGCAATGGTGTGTTCCAGGACAGTCCAGGAATCCAGACCGGATTGGCCAAGTTGACTAAAGGAAAAATATTGAAAAGAGCTTTGGGGCTGTGCTGGTCTACCTGGTATTTGGTTTTGTGACAAAGAACAGTGACAGTCTCATCATCTGGACAAGAAGGGGGATTGATGAACCTTGAGGACAAGAGCTTCAGAACTAGCGTGAGTGGTTCACCATTTACTAAGAAACTGCAGTGCA
This sequence comes from Panthera onca, assembly GCF_046562875.1. Classification (NCBI taxonomy): domain Eukaryota; kingdom Metazoa; phylum Chordata; class Mammalia; order Carnivora; family Felidae; genus Panthera; species Panthera onca. The sequence continues at coordinate 16,547,256 of NC_138349.1, forward strand.
TTGGTAGAAACCCATCTTTCAAAGCACCGACTTTAAGTGAAGAAAGTCTTCTAGATTTTGATTTACTTGTTCTCACTGCCACAATTTGGGGCTCGCTGGAAAATACAAGGATGTAGACTCGAGATGCCCTATTCTGACCATAGCCATTCTACTGTGGGTCTGTCAAGCCTGTTGTCTTAGTCACCTCAGGCTGCTATTAACAGAGTTCCATAGACTGGGTGGCTGGAACAGTAAACATTCATTTCATACAGTTCTGGAGGCTGGGAAGTCCAAGATCCAGGCAGATCTGGTGTCTGGTGAGAATCTGCTTAGGTCTGTAGATGGCCATCTCTGGTTGTGTCCCCACATGGCAGGGAGAGAGGAAGCAAGCTCTCATGTCCCTTCTTATAAGGGTGCCAATCCAGGACACCTGGGTGGCTCGGTCAGTTGAGCGTCGACTTCGGCTTGGGTCATGATCTCGAAGTTCACGAGTTTGAGCCCCACCTTGGGCTCTGAGCTGACAGCTCAGAGCCTGGAGCTTGCTTCTGATTCTGTGTGTGTCTCTCTCTCTGCCCCTCCCTCACTTGTGCTCTGTCTCTCTCTCTCTCAAAAATAAAAACATTAAAAAAAATAAGAAGAATGCTAATCCTATCATGAGGGCTCTGTGCTCGTGATCTAATTACCCAAGGCCCCGCCTCCTGAGGTCATGCCATCGGGGATTAGGACTTCAGTGTATAAATTCGTGGAGAGCCACGGGGGGTGGGGGGGGGGGGACACAAATGTGCCACCCGTAACACCTGTGCAGGGGCCAGTCACCCTAGCATTCACGAGGACCCTCATCACCAAGCTGGAAACCGAGACTGTGCTCCAGACAGTTGGTACCTTGAGTGTACTAGTGCAGAAAACAGGTCAGGAGGTCCAGCTTGAGGTCTGTGTTCTGGTCGCTTCTGTTTCCACCTGCACCGGCATCACCTCTCTGGGCTGATTACCACAGCCAGCGTTTACCTGCAGCCCTTATCTTGAGCTCTCTGTGGCTTTTGCCACTGTGATCACCATTGCATTGAAGACTGACTCCCTGTGTCGCGTCAGCGGTTAGCCCTCACACGCTGACAGCCAAGTTCACAGCCTATGCCGGGAGTCCAGGGCCTCTCGTAATGGCACTTGCCTCGCCCCGCCCACTGCTCAGCTTTTCCTCCCACGATGCCCCGCCTTCGAATCTTGCCCTCCGGCTCTCCCAAACCTCTGCAGTTTCCCTGAACACACCATGCTGTCTCCTACCTCTGCAGCCTTGACAATGGCTTTCATTGTCAACGTCCAATTCTTCAAGGAGGTAGAGAGCAGGAGGATCTGGCCCCAGGAACGAGAGGTAATGGCAACATGAACTATTTGAGATCAGTCGTCCATAGCTCTTTGGAGTGGCCCGTGGGAATTTCCCAGGGGCTCCGTTTGCCCTGAGTTCACACCCTCTCTAAGAACCTCCTTGATGGGCCCAGCCCAACCTGCCCCAGAAAATTCTTCGCGGGCCTATGGTTGAACATCATGTGTGACGCTGTTCGAACGCTGCCTAGTACTATGAGCTTCGCATGTGTCTCTGCTCTTCAGGTCAACTGTAATGAGGCCTCTGTATTGAGTGCCAGGGTTTAAGTTAACCAAATTTCTCATGTCCGGCCTAAAAGACAGATCACTGTGGCTCTACCGTACAGGTGAGGAGAGCAAACTCAGTCCGTGGCTAATGAAACATTCTTGATCACCAGCCAGTAAGGGGCAAAACTGGGATTCCTGAGGCCCGTCTTCAAATCCCACACTGTTTGCTTCCATCTCCATGACCTCCCGAAGGCAAGGACTGCGTCTCCCACATTCTAAATTCCCCAGGGCACATTGCACGGAGGAGGGTCTCCCCGTGAGACCAGCCAGTTCCCTCCAGTAGGCTGTGAGCCCCAGCACCGCCCGCCAAGGTGCTGTTATGAGCAACGGTTGGGAGGTGCTCACTAGCTCTGTATCTTAAAGCGAATTATTTAGACTCCCTAGGCCTCAACTTGTTCATCTGTAAAATGGACTGAATACTAGCACCCATCAGAAGATCATTGCTACATTATTCCTCGCACGTTGAGCACTGCACGGCACTCGGGACGTAGTAATTACTCAAAAACATCAGTGATCTTTGTTAAGAGCAGTCACCCACTTCGATTTCAAGACCCCCATACACTCTGAGCCTCAGTTTCCTCATCAATAAATTAGGAGTGAATACTTGCTCTCTGGCTACGTTCTGGGCTTGTTAGTCTCAGGCACAGGAAAGCATTGTATCGATAGGTGATATTGGCTATGGAGAGTTTCTAGGTACTACTTTAAATAGTTCAATCGTTCAAAAAGTTTAGTTTTTGTTCTGGGCTTTTTCTCCCCCAGCCTTTATATGAATACTGCAGCATGAAAGCAAGCCCGCAACTTCTTTTATACGCTTCAAAAACAGCCCTCTCTTTGTCTAATAATAGTCTAAGATTGAGATCCTCTGAAGATGTGCCAAGGCATCGTAACAACAGAAAGGATTACACGGCAGTTAAGTGCAGGCTATGGGGTCAAACTGTCTGGGTTTGAGTTCCAGCTCCACCAATAAACATAAGCTTTTATTAATAAAGTTGCTGCCATGTAATAAAGACCTTTATGTGCCCAGTCCCAAGCTAAGTGTATTATGTGGTTTATTCCAGGCTGCTCTTTACCTTCCCCTGCCACCCTCGCTCCCCAACTCCCCAGTTTCAAGTTCAGCGTGTAGGCAAGTGTCCTGCAGAGAAAGGCTCAGGGGCCCCCACAGGCACCGTGGCCAGCCAGGGTGGTAGGTGCTCAACGTAGAAGCACCCGAAGACGTCAGCTCAGGACTCAGCTCCTCCCGAGGGGTTTCATAGCTGTTGGGCCCCAGTGTTTCCTCGGTCAGGAGAATTCTCTTCAGCTACCTGAGGGATGCTTAGAAACTCCACCTGCAGAAGAGCAGAGACTCGTTTTCATGAAAGATGGCTTTGTTTCCAGAAAGATCTTTCTGTTTTACTTCAAAACAACCAAGGCAGCAAAGGCTGAGCTGCCAGTCCTTCCAGTGTTTGGGCATACTTCCTCAGTTCCAGAAAGCCACCGGTCCTCCTCGGCCCCTCCTGCCCATCACTGGAAGGGGGGGGGGGGTCTCCTCCCTACAGGCCAGCCTTGCCTGGGTGTGCCTCCAGCCCTGCCCTGTTGGACGTGCTCATTGTTGGCCGGAAAGCCCTGGGAAGGGTGGAGACTTGGTGCTGGCAGCTTTTGAGAAAGCCCAGGGTGGTCAGAGGACCGGTGCCCAAAGCTTCTGGGAATCCCAACCCCAGGCTTGAGAACCTACCTCCACACCCTAGATTTCCTTCTCCCCCACGGTAGGCCAGGACTCTGACAAAAACTCAGAGCCTTCTCCCTTTTCACTTCTACAGCCTTCAGGGGTGGGCTGTAATGAGTCAGGCCCCTGGAGGAGGGTGTAATATGTCTACATTTATTTTACTTTCTCATCTCAACTGGATAAAAATGCTCTCCGGGGCGCACCATTGTACTAAGCACAATGGCAGCCCCTGGAGAGGGTTTTCCGTATTTATTTGTGCTGTCCCCCTGTGGCTGTCTCTTACCTCAGCCCTTCCCCTCAGCTAAAAAGAAAAGTTGGCTTGGGAAAACCTCTCCTCCAAAGCAGAGGCAGTTTCTGCTTTGCCCACAGCATGTTTTAGTGGCGGGACCTCCCAGAACATCCCAAAGGGCAAAGACTTGGGTGGCTTCCAGACACAGACCTGGGGAATCTAGCTCAAGTGCACGTGAGTCCAGATGATAAGGAAAGGACGGATGGTGGCAGCAGCAGACATTTGGTGAAGGCCTTTGGAACTCCTGAGTTTTTTGTGTAGAGCATTTGTGTAGAGCATTTCACTTAATCTGTGGAGGTAAACCCAAGACTCTGGCAGGTGGGTAGGCTTCTCACCCCTCCCATCAAGTCCAAAAGCTACATTCCTCTGAAGGCTGCCATCGTTCTCTGGGGTGTCCACGTTGGCACACGCGACTTTCTGACGATTTGTCAAAAGGACCATCTTTGCAAAGACAGACACCAGCCTCTCTCCGCAAAGTGGAGCCTGGCCATGAACAACATTTTGTTCTACACCGGACAGATGTTGGCACAGAAAAGAGTATACGTCCTTCCATTCCTGCTCTTGTCTCGGAACATACTTTTCTTAATGAAAGCGAGAAAATATTCGTGGCAGTGACTTCCCATCAGATAGGAGCAAAAATCAGCTGGATTCTCCTGGGGATTTTTGTTGTTGTTGTTGTTTTCATTTTTGTTTTAATAGAACAATTACTTCTTCCCACAAAAACAAGGTGTTGCAGGCAACTCAGAGCAAAACGCTGATATGTCTTAATCATAATCAAATGCCTTCCACCAGGTGCACACTTTTACATGCATTTCCAGTGATTCCCCACCAGCAATCCGGGTAAGGGTTAACCTTGGATACACAGATCAGAGGTTGCCTGGTTTGCCCAGGCTCTCGGGCGGGGGGAGGAGCCAAGGTTAGCCCAGGTCTAACTGCAAAGCTCATGCTTCAGTCCACAAGGAGATTTCTGATTCCATAGTTCTAGGGTGGGAGCTGGGAAGCTGTATCTTTAAACCAAATTGAAAAGCCTCTGTGCAATTTGTTTTCAATGTTATTTATTTATTTTTGTAAGAGAGAGAAACAGAGTGTGAGTGGGGGAGGGGCATAGAGAAAGAGACACAGAATCCGAAGCAGGCTCTGTCAGCCCAGAGCCCAACACTGGGCTTGAACCCACAAACCGTGGGATCATGACCTGAGCCGAAGTCAGACGCTTAACCAACTGAGCGACCCAGGCGTCCCCCATATGATTCTGATGATCAACCAGCTTTGGGAACACCCTGCCTCACATGGCGGCATAGTCTCAGGTCAAGATCGGAGCTGGTCTATGACTAAAGGAGCATCTATCACCAGTCTTTGTTACTCATTGTCACCCTAATTCATGGAACCAGCAGTCAGACGAGGCCTGGAAGTTTGCCCTTACAGAGAGGCAGACAGTCCCTGGTGGCCTCCCACATAGTCCCCAAGTCATCCACATCCCAGTCCTCTGAACAGATTACATCAGAACCGGCTCAGATGTCACCTCATTTGCAAAAAGATTAAGGAGGCTGAAAGAAGACTGAAAGAAGCATGAGATGGGAGGGAAGCAGTCAGGCTCACTTGTGCTCAAAGGGAAAACAATCCACCGTCATCCATTCTCCTTTCTCCACTCACAACTTTAAGAAACCTCTGAATGTTGAAAAAATGACCTAGAAATCCTGTTACTGTAATCAGAAGACGTATTTTTTTTCCCCAGTGTGCTCACTGTTTCTTCAGCTTATTGTGTGCTAGGGAGAGAGGGGAAAGAACTCCACTCTTAAATTTTCTATCGAGATAGTCACTTCGAGAAATTTAGTAACTCTCTTCAGGACCTGGCTGGAGTGGAAATAAGAACCAGGAAGCCAGGAGTTGTGATTACAAGATTCTTCTTTTACATGAAAGCACTTGTAAGTATGTATGTGTATATGTATGGTCTATATTTCAAGTCATCTCTATGCCCAGCATGAGGCTTGAACTCATGACCCCGATATCAAGAGTTACATGTTCTACCAACTGAGCCCGCCAGGTGCCCCCGGTTGTTTTTATTTTTGAACCCTAACATATGAAAGCATTTATCGTGGGTTGAAATAGTGACCCCTACCCCCAGAAGATATGTCCACCCGGAACCTCAGAATATGCCCTTATTTGGAATAAAGGTCTTGGCAGATGTAATGAAGAGGATCTGGAGATGAGATCACTCTAGCTTCAGGTGAGCCCTAACTCTGACGATAAGGATCCTTATAAGACTGAAAAGAAGACACAGGTACATGCAGAGAAGAAGCCCATGTGAGGACGGAGGCCTAGATTCCAGCTGTGTGGCCACACGCTGAGGAATCCAGGAACCACCAGAAGCTGGAAGAGGCAAGAAGAATCTTCCAAAGGATTTAGTGGGAGCACGGCCCTACCTACACCTTGATTTTGGACTTTTGGACTCTAGAACCGTGTAAGAGAATAAATGTGAATCTGCGACCCTTGACCGGAGAAGTTTCCTTCCCTCTTCCCCATGTAGCCAAAAAGTGGATGGCACGTGAAAACTCTTTCGTGTTGGGGGCATAAAAGTGCAACGAGTGGGGCAATAGAGGGAAAACTGGTGAGAAGTGGCCCTGAAAGCCGGGCCCTTATCGCTCCACTTTTAGGGCCCACACATTATTTCCGTATCCATTGCTACTTTCTACCTGTAAGTATTTCAGATTTTAAAAACGTCCTATCAGGGCACTTTGGTTGGTCGTACAACTTCGTATTCCTGGTTTCTGGGTAATGTGATAAACACTGCTATAAGAAGGTCACCTAGGATGAAATAACTTCCTGGAGGTCTGAGCCACCGGGAGGTGTTCAAGTGCCTGGCACATAGTAGGTGCCCAATGCAGTCAGTGCTTGTTGAAGGACTAGAAATGATTTTACTAGTTGTGCTAATTTTCCTGAATTGTCAATGGCATAAACAGCCCTAAAGCCATCCTAATATCTCATTTTAAAATTCCAATAACAGGGGCACCTGGGTGGCTCAGTCGGTTAAGCATCCGACTTCGGCTCAGGTCATGATCTCACAGTTCACAAGTTCGAGCCCTACGTCAGGCTCTGTGCTGACCGCTCAGAGCCTGGAGCCTGTTTCAGATTCTGTGTCTCCCTCTCTCTCTGCCCCTCCCCTGCTCATGCTCTGTCTCTCTCTCAAAAATTAAAAACAATTTTTTTTAATTTAAATATATAATAAAATAAAGTTTCAGTAACATTGGGGTGCCTAGGTGGCTCAGTGGGTTAAGCATCTGACTCTTGATTTCGTCTCATGTCATGATCCCAGGATGAGATCGAACCTCGCCTTGGGGTCCCTGCTGAGCATGGAGCTCGATTAGGATTCTCTCTCCCTCTCCCTCTCTCCACCACTTGTGCTCCAAATATATATATTTATATATATATAATATATATAAATTATATATATAAATTATATATATATACATTTATATATATAATTATATATAAATTATATGTATAAATTATATATATAAATTTATATATATTAATATATATATAAATTTATATAAATATATATAAATATATAAAAAATTTATATATAAAATTTTTATATATATATATATATAATTTCAGTGACATCTATTGAGTATCTAAAGTGAGAGATACAATGCTTGGTGTTGTGGAAAATATGAACTTGAATAAAATCAGGGGCGGGACGAGGGTGAGTCACTTGAGCAGCCGGACTCACAGCTTAAGAAGGGCTTCCTCGGGGCGCCTGGGTGGCTCAGTCGGTTGAGCGTCCGACTTCGGCTCAGGTCATGATCTCACAGTCTGTGAGTTCGAGCCCCGCATCAGGCTCTGTGCTAATGGCTCAGAGCCTGGAGCCTGCTTCCGATTCTTTGTCTCCTTCTCTCTCTGCCCCTTCCCTGCTCATGCTCTGTCTCTCTCTGTCTCAAAAATAAATAAAAACATTAAGAAAAAAAAATTAAAAAAAAAAAAAAAAAAAGAAGGGCTTCCTCTCAGGGTCATGCACCGGCCACCCGAGAAGACTCAATCCCTCCCCTCCCTAAGCTTAAAGCTGGAGAGCAACATAGAGGAGTAAACCGTAGCTTAGATTTGGGACCTAGAGCAGATGAAAAGTTCACAAGATATAAAAAAAGAAATAAAATTGACCAAAGACCTAAACCTATAAAATTTCTGGGAGAAAATTTTCGCGACCCCGAGTTAAGCCAAAAAAAACCTCTTAGATGTGACATCAAAAGCATGATGCATGAAAGCTTAAAAAGTAATAAATTGGTCTTAATCAAAATTAGGAACTTCTGGCCCATCACATATTTTGCCCTCCTACCCTTTTGCATATATCAATGAGTCTGAGCCACCTTTTCCAAGGAAGAACCAATGTGTGTGGGGAAAAAAAAAAATTAAGAACTTGTGCTCTTGGAAAGATGTCCTAAAGAGAATGAAATTACAAGCCTCAGGTGGGGAAAAAAAAAAAAAAAAAAAAAAAAAAAACCTTGCAAATCACATATCTGATAAAGGACTGGAATCCAGACTGGAATTGAGAATTCTCAATACCACGCACTGGTGGGGATACAGAGCAGCCGGGATCCCCTCACATACTGCTGGCAGGGATGTAAAATGATACAACCACTTTGGAAAATAGTTTGACAGCTTCCTATGAAGTTATACAATTATCACATGACCCCCAAGTCCCACTGTATCTGTCCAAGTAAAAACCAAATGTCTTGCTTCACATAAAAACTTGTACATCAGTATTTACACTGACTTGATTCAAACTGCCGAACCTGGAAACACCCCGAATGTTCCTTAACTGGGAAATGGATAAGCAAGCGATAGTTCATCCGTACGTGGACTAGTACTCAGCGATAGAAGGGAATAAGCCACCTGCAAAAACATGGGTGAAGTGCAAATGCGTTATGCCAAGTGAAAGAAAAGCCAGAATCATAAAAGCTGCATAACATATGATTAGATCGGTATGATACTCTGGAAAAGGCAAAGCTGTAAGAACAAAAAAAAAAAAAAACAAAAAACCCCCACAAATCAGACATTTTCAGGAAACAGGGGAGGGGAAGGGTTGACTACAAAGGGGCACATGGAAATTTGGGGAGTGGTAAAATGTTCTGCATCTTAACTGTGGTGGTGGTTACCTGACTGTAGACATTTGTCAAAACTCACAGAACAGGGGGCACCTCGTTAGCTCAGCCGGTAGAGCATGTGACTCAGTCTCAGGGTCGTGAGTTCAAAACCCCATATTGGGCGTGGAGCCTACTTGAAATCAATCCTCACAGAACTGTACCCCAAAAAGGGTGAACTTTGCCGTATATAAATGATAACTTAATTTTTTTAATTAAAAAAAAAAGACGGAAAAGCAGTTCAAGTCAACAAGTGTTCATTGACAATAATATTGTCTTGGGATCTGGGAGATGTTATAAAAGAGATGTGATCCACATCCAATCGTGAGAGGCTGAGAGCCTTGCTCTAAAGTAGGCATTATGCTAAGCTCTTGAAATAAAATAGTGAGCAAACAGATATTGATCTAATAATCCCACAAATGGAAGTGGAGGGGTACAAATGCGTGAAGAACTGATTAATTTCCGATTGATTCTAGAAGGTCAGCAAAGGCTTCTCTGGGGAACGCTTCTCTCTGGGTTGCTTGAACTGGACAGAGGCGGCAGTGGGGTAGAGGCTGGGGGAGCTGAGGGCGGTGCAAAGGATGGCTGGTAAGTTTCTGGATTGCGCAACAAGATAGATGGCAGAACGGGTCGTGCACTTTGGAGAAGGAGCAGATTTGGGGCAGGGAGGAAGACCACGAATTCAGCGTATGAACAAGAGGCTGCAGGAAACACCTGATTAAGAGCAAAACCATGCAGTGGGCCCAACAGAAATGAAAACGTGCGTCCACAGAAACACTTGTACATCAATGTTTATAACGGCATTATTCATAATAGACAAAGAGTGGAAACAAATGTCCATCGACTGATGAATGGATAAATAAAATGCGAGCTATCCATACAATGGAGTATTATTTGGCAACGTAAAGGAATGGAGTACTGATACGTTTCACCACGTGGGTGAACTTGAAAACATAATGCTAAGTGAAAGAAGCCAGACACGAAAGACCATGGAATGGAATGGTCTTTAGGAATATTGTATTATATGACATTTCCAGGATAGGCAAATCTATTGAGTCAGGAAATAGATTAGAGGTTGCCTAAGGCTGGGGACACGGGGAGAATACAGGGACTGCTAATGGATATGAGCGTTCTTTTCAGAGCGATGAAGACTTTTGAATGATTGATGGTAGTGATGGTTGCACAACTCTGTTAATATATTTTTTTAATTTTTTTAACGCTTATTTATTATTGAGAAACAGAGAGAGAGCGTGAGCATGGGAGGGGCAGAGAGAGGGGGAGACACAGAATCTGAAGCAGGCTCTAGGCTGCGAGCTGTCAGCACAGAGCCGACGCGGGTTTCAAACTCACAAACCGCGAGATCATGACCTGGGCCGAAGTCGGGCACTTAACTGACTGAGCCCCCCGGGCGCCCCGTAACTCTGTTAATATTTTCAAAACCACTAAGTTGTATACTTTAAATGAGTGACTTGTATGGCATGACAATTATAGCTCAATAAAACTGTCCTTTAAAAAGGAAGAAAGATATGTAAAGATATTTGAGATGCTCTATTTAGAATCTTGAAATCTAGAAACATCCCTTCATGGAAGGATGGTTATAGAAATTATGACATCTCAAGATGTAATGGACAAAACAATCAAAAACACATCCAATGACAAAGAAGGGCAATTAATTTGGAAAGATGTAAATAAAGTTTATTTTATTGCAAACAAAATCTATGCAGTGGAGAAAGGTGCCATCGATTTGGAGGAGATCGAGATCCAGCCACGTGTCAGCCAGAGATGAACAAAGGGGAGGATATTGGCAAAGGTGGAAACCAGGAGCAAGGCCAGGGCGTGTCCAGAGCTCTGACGTGAAAGGCTCAGGAGTGGCTGTGTTGGCTTTTTCCCTGACGGAGAATGGGCTAGAAGCTCAGGCAGGTGGCAGGTACATATATGGCTTAGGGTGAGGGGTGCTGAATTTGATCCTCTGCGCACGGAGGAAGGTGTTAGACAAGCAGATTTCTAAGCTCTTAGCTCTTTCTTCCACCTGTTCCTTCACCACCACCCTCAAGAACTGAGCACTTCTGAAGGCACCCACTACCGTTCTTTGAGCACTCACTCAATGCCAAGCATGTTGTGCGCTTCATCCCGCAGCATCCTTACAACGTGTGTATGAAGTAGGTATTATCATTCCCATCTTACACATGAAGAACCACGCCCAGTGGTGTCCAGATCATAAATGATGGCTCTGGGACTCGAACCCGGACACTCCAGTCTTCAGCCGGAAGGACATGTGTTTTGTTGTTCAGGTAGTCTCCACGCCCAGTGTGGGGCTTGAACTCACAATCCCATGATCATGAGTCTCAAGCTCTACCAACTGGGCCAGCTAAGCACCCTTAAGTCATGTTGGAATCAAGACAGGACCCTGCTCGGGAAAACCTCTCTCATAGCTTCCCAAGCTGTCCCACCTGTACAGCACCCTCTGGAGGATGCCCATGTGTCGACCAGACCAGGGATTCTAGGGCAGGCTTGGTGTTCCCAGTTTGATTCGAGGGCTTGATTTGTTGGAACCAAGCAATAATAGTTGTGTGCGGTAAGATTGGGATGCTACCCATAGCCCTCAATCCACGAGTCAAACACACTTGCAACTTGGTTTTCTGAAAGCTCCGCGTGGCCACATCTTTTTGTGTTAACAGGTTCCTCTTTTTTTCTGAGCAAACTGCTCTGCAAATGCATTAGTAATAACAGTAATGATTAATAATAAAAGATCGCTGTTCTTTGCCATCTAGGACTTGTCTGTTCTTGGCTCCGAACTCCACACCACAATCCCTTCTGCTCTGGGACTTTCCATAAACATTACTTGAGTTACACTTAAAATTCTAATCGAGTGACGGGGCGAGATCCCCAGACACTGAATGATTGTAGTGGCCTGATTTCAAGTGTCCTGCCCGAGGTTCCTCTACAAAGGATTCCCATTTACATTCTCTCAGTTGTTTCTGCCAGGAGAAATTGTGGCTACCTGAGGCCGTTTCCAAAAGGATGTCGGGAAGCTGCATTACAATGATCCTCTTCTCTCTCCTGGCCTCTTTGTCTTTTCCCCCTCCCTCTCCCTTAAGTATTTTGATCATGAAAGAAAAACAAGTTACCTCTGTGTGATCCAGCAGGAGCACTGAAGCGAACTCCTTGTAACACGGCGTTCAAAATACTCAGAGACCGGCCGTGACCCCAGGTTGCAAGATGAACCCGCCTTGACGATTTTCCAGGATTTACCAGCGTAAGCGCGTCTGCACCCTTTATTGTGGGCCCCATAAGACGGCAAAGCAAGGTGCAGCCATCAGGAGAGAAAGGGAAACACCATTTCCTCAGTTCAGCTGACTGTGGGAAAGAAAAGAGCAGCTTCTTTAATACGTGGCTCTTCCATTTGTGGATTTGTGGTCCTGGCCCAGTGGCTTCGGGGCACCCGGGGGGCTTGGTGGAAATGCAGAAAGCTGGAAAACAAAGATTTAAATTTGAAAGTGAAAAAAAGAGAAATGCAGAATTTCTGGTCCCACCCCAGACTTGCTGAATCAGAATATGAATGTTAACAGGATCCCCAGGTGAGCCCTATGTTAATGTTTGAAAGCACAGGCTTAGTACTATAAAGAAAACCACAGATCCAAAATGGACTCGCGGACATTAAGGCCTCACATCGGCAAACCAAGACTTGATAACTAACCTAACTGCAGTTTCACCACCACCCCCCTCCCCCAGGAATGTAACCTTTAACCAATCAGCATGGAATTTCCTGGTCAGCATTAGGAAATTTACTGATAGACCCCTTCCTCTCCCCTTAGGAGGGCGACCTTGCCTAAAACAATACATTCTTTGCTAATAATTTCCTTTTTTTCACTCCCTCTCTGCCTTTAAAACCTTTCTTTTTCTACAGCTCAACAGACCTCCTTTCTGTTTGCTAGATGGGATGCTGCCCGATTCGCGAATGGTTCAATAAAGCCAATTTAATCCTTTAAATTATTCAGTTGAATTTTTTTGTTTAACAGTAGATTAGGCTCTTTTGCCAGGAACCACGGAGGCTTTGGTTTCCCCTTCGAGGGCCCTTAAGGGCTTTGTGCACTTTATTATCCAACAAAGCACCTGGTACCAGCTCACCGGGGAGTGGAGCCCTGAGTGGGTGAGCCGGTAGAGGGTAGGTGGTTGAAGTCATAACATCAATTCCAATCCTTGGCACCGACTAGGGCCCTTCTGCATGTAGAGTGATTGCAGAAACAACGATAGCCCTGTTTGAGGTGAATATAATTTTTGTTCCCACTTGACTGAGAGGAAAGTGGGGTCCAGACAGGTTAAGTAAGCGGCACAAGGTCACCCAGCTAGAACAGGATGGAGGGGAGAGTCTGGCCAGAGCCTATAGTCCGGTGTTTCTCACCACATTTATTATCACCTCCCTCCAGGAGCCTTTTTTAAGCATTTTGTCCCAATTGCTGCCGGTGACGTTGTGATTCATAATAAGAAATAGATCTTTGGTCTGGATCCTGTTTCTGGCAGCAATCTCCTAAAACCCTTGGAATCTCCTACGTGATAAGAGCAATCAAGGTGTCCAGATCCATAATAGGCCTCTTTCAACCACACCTGAGTTCAGTTAACGTAGTGACTTGGGGAAAGCACCTGAGGATGGGCTGGTTGCCAAGGGAACCACCCTGTGATTGGAGGCTCGGAACTTTCAGTCCCACCCTCCTGAACTCTGGGGAGAGAAGCGGGGCTGGACGCGGAATCAATCACTGGCGACCGGTGATTTAATCAACTTTGCCTACGGAACGAGGTCTCCATTAAAACCCCAAAGGAGCGATTTCTCCGAGCTTCCAGGTCAGTGAAGACTTGGGGAGAGTGGCCGGAGGGGGGCATGGAGCTCCCATGCCTTCCTTTCCCAAACCGTGCCCTGTGTATCTCTTCCTTATGATTGCTCCTGAATTACGTCCTTTTATGATAAAGCAGTAATCTAGTAAGCAAAATGTATCTCTAAGCTCTGTGAGCTGCTCTAGCAAAGTAATCAGACCTGAGGAGGTTGGTCAGAAGCACAGGTGACAGCCTGGTCTTGGGTTTGGCATCTGAAGGGGGACTAGGGCTCGGACAGTCTTGCAGGCCTGAGCCCTTAACCTGTGGGATCTGATGCTGTCTCCGGAGAGATATTGTCAGAATGGAGGTGAATTGTAGGACCCCCAGCTGGTATCTGAGAATTACTTGGTGGGGCTGGGAACCCCCCTCACCCCATACACATTGTAATTGGTGGCCAGGATCTTACTCCTCCAAGAGATTTTAATGCCACGGACATACTGTATTGTTTATATTCTCCCTGTGTGTGTGTTTATGTACGTTTTTTTTTTTTTCACTCTCCCTGAAGAACCAACTTTTGTCCCCTTGGGGATACGATCACTCCCGTGGAAAATGCTTCCATTTTTTTTTTAAACATTTATTTATTTTTGAGAGAGACAGAGACTGTGCGAGCTGGGGAGGGGCAGAAAGAGAGGGAGACACAGAATCCAAAGCAGGCTCCATGCTCTGAGCTGTCAGCACAGAGCCCCATGTGGGACTCGAACTCATGAACTGCGAGATCATGACCTGAGCCGAAGTCGGAGGCTTAACCAACTGAGCCACCCAGACGCCCCTTGCTTCCATTTTTTATGAATAACTTGCAGACACTTACTATGTGCTAAGCTGTCCTCATAGTAGGTGTGTAGTCTTTGGGGCCCTAGAAAGGCTGGTTTTGAGCAAAAGAACAGGGTTAGGGGTCTTGGCCAGATGCAGTAACATCTCCCGTCATGGAGAGCCTGGGTTTACCCTGAGCACAGTGACTGCTACAGGAAGAGCCCCGGACTGGGTGAATCAGGAGACCGGAAGTCCTGCCCCAGTTCTGCCACTACCTGTTCCCATGGCTCTGGGTCAGTCATTCCATCTCTCAGCACCTCTGTTTCCAGACTTGAAACTGAGGGGTTTGGACTGAATTGGCACTTTGAAAGAAAAATCATGCCGTGACTCCAAGGGGAGGCAGATCCGTGAGCTGGAAATAGCACACAGGACCTATGCTTCCCATCACCCCATGCCTTCCAGAGCTTTCCACCTCACCCCTGCCTGCCCCAGGGGCTGCTTGGCCAGGAACCTCAATTTTCCTTGGATACTAATAAAATCTTGTTTTGAACATAGTCGGTAATCTTGTAATAATGTTGTACGGTGACAGGTGGTGACCCCACTTCTCATGGGGAGCATGAGTAATGTGTAGAATTGTTGACTCGCTAAGCTGTACACCTGAGGCTAATATAACATTGTTTGTCAACTATATTTCCATTTTTTAAAATCTTGTTCCTGCAAGATTGGGTCAATCCCTAAATAATTCTTCCCCTTTCCACCCCTTCTCCCAGTCAATGACTTTGGGGAAGAGACATCAGTTTCCACTCCATCCATCCAACCGCCCGAAAGGGACCCAAGAGGAGCGTGTCAAGGAGCTGGAAGAGGTAGCAGCCGGGCATGGCAAACAGGAGGCAGCGGTGGTTCTGACCCTCAGAATGAGGGTTGGAGGAAGCCCAGCCATGCTGGATGGACAAGGACTAAGGCTGGGCTGCTCTGGCCTGTTGAGGCACCCAGGCAGCCTCAAGAGACCCGGGGCGGGGAGCCAACCTGGCTGTCAGCTCAGCGCCGGGGAGGCACCCAGGGCAGAGAGGCCCATGGCTCAGTGTGAGCGGCTGCCAGCTTGCAGCGGGGGTCCACGGACCCACCACAAACCTATAAACCAAAACACCCGAGGCTTGCCAGCCCTGACGGGCTACCAAGGGGCCTTTACTGAGCTCCTGCTCACGTGATCCTAGAGTCTATTTGGAGAGATAAGACCTAAAACGATGGCCATTATTTTCTGTTATTAAATGAGAAACGACTCTTAGGGGAAAGTGTTGCAGGACTGTGAGAATCCTTTCAATTCTCTGATCCTTTCAAGACGTTCTGGGAAGCCTTGATGGAGGAGAAAGACGTCTGGGTTGGGCCCGGAAGGACCCGCTGGGACTCTGCCCAGGTAGGGAAGGGCATTCCGGAAGGGGAAAACAGGAAGCGCTTTCTGCTTCCGGGCATGAACGAATGATTCCTCTCCAAGGTCTTGTCTGGGGGTCCGTGGAGCCGGTGGGGCTGCCAGATCTGGTCCGGCTGCATTTCTGCCTGAGCCTCCTCTGGGAAGTGGTGATCTGAGCAATCTCAAGAAAAGTCAGCAAAGACAATCAAGGAAGATTCAGACCCTGGCAACCGCCCAGAGGCTAGAATGCTGGCAAACTGCAGGAGCACTGTATGACTCACTCAGGATGACACCGGCTTGTACTCCCCCCAGGGAGCACAGGCAGCTAGCTGAGCCCTGGGGAGAAGCATTTGGAAGAACAGCTCTTGCTGGAGACTGTGTTTGGGCTCTGATGCCACCCACCCGCTGCGGGGACCCTTGGGCAGGCGCTGGCATCTCTCTGGGTCGCTGCATCCTTAACATCAGGTCACACGGTTGGATTCGCTATTGGTCCCAAGTTTCCAAACAGCTCTGAGATCTTCTACATGGATGGATTCAGGATCATGGCAGAAAATGGGAGGCAAAGAGCCTGGAGGTAGGCTGGGGAAGTGTTAGGCAGAGACAAAAGGGAAATGGGCCAAGACAAAGAACAGGGCTGCGTTTGTCCATGGAGTTACAGAGCCTCTGATCCGGGTGAGAAGATGACTGGGGAACCGGTGCTTTTGCTCTCCCTGACCCCAGCTGACTGGAGAGAAGCCCCGACAGAGCACTGCAGACTCCTACATGTTAACTAAGATGTGTGATTTGGGGAGGAAGGTGAGAAAGGTGATGAGGGAGCCGATCCTTGGTCCCTCCCGGAGAGTGGGGGAGACACATCAGCATCTGGAGGGTGGTGGGAGCAGCAGTAACATTGGTGGGATTTTCTAGAGTGGGAGAGAAAAGGTGGGAGCTAGTTAGCAGTGCAGAGCTTTGAGAAGAGAGCACAGCCTTTGTACAGAGTTAGGAAACCCAGCAGCCCTGCCCTTCCATGGTCCTGGGGACCAAGGAGGGGACAGGACACTCAGGCCACAGGAGGGGAACCCGCTGGAGCCTTTGACTCTGGGCTGTGAGCGCCTGCCCCACTGTAGCCCGGACAAGCATACTCATTCCTGGAATCGCTGTCATCCCCATAGGAAATGGGGCGTCCCGTGTCCACCACTCCCCAAACCGACATCCTTGGATGCTTTGATTCAATTATGTAGGTCTTTAGAGCATCACCTTTCATTTACTCTACCTCATAGGAGTATTTTAAGGAAATGTATAAGAGGGGCACTTGGGTGACTCAGTTGGTTAAGCATCCAACTTCAGCTCAGGTCATGATCTCACAGTTTGTGTGTTCGAGCCCCTCATTGGGTTCTGTGCTGACAACTCAGAGCATGGAGTCTGCTTCAGATTCTGTCTCCCTCTCTCTATGCTCCTCCTCTGCTTATGCTCTCTCTTCTCTGTCTCAAAAATAAACATTAAAAAAAAAAGGAAATGTATAAGATAAATAGCCCCTTTACATAAACTCTATCATTATAGACTAGTGACCAGAATAGACTAGGGGTGTTTGTCTACACTGAAGTTTTTCTAGAGATGCAGCTAAAAGCGATTATTTGTAGACTTCTGACCTTCGACTGTGCCAGCTAGACCTGGGGACATGTGCAGGTGAAGATGCCGGGAGGGGTGACAACGGTGCCCATGTTTCTCTTCCCTGTTGTCCCCCACTGTAGGCTCTGGTGCAGAGCCCAACTCAGAGGGTCGCCCAGGAGCCCCCTCCTCCGGCCTCCTTGTTCTCCTCTCCTCCATCTATCTACTCCCCTTCCTGCCAGCCTTTGTTTTCTTTCTTTAAGCCAAACATTTATTGGTGTTTTTCTGGAGTTTTTCAAACATGCTGGGGGGGCCATCACCTGGGTATTTAATGAACACTTCCATCTTTGAGATCCCGGGCCTCTGTTTCCTCAAGTGGACACTCGGAAAGGATCAGACCCCCACCAGGGGTCCTCACTATATAATGTCAAACACACTCGTGTAGCGACCACGCAGATTTAAGAAGTGTTAACTTTATGCTATATTGACTTCAGAGTCTTCAATGGGAAAGAACCCACTAAGATGGGAATAAAAACTGGCAAGCAACAAATGTTGGAGAGAATGGGGAGAAATTGGAACCTTTGTGCACTCCTGGTGGGAATGTAAAAGGGTGCAGCCATTGTGGAAAACCAGGATGGTGATTGCGCAAAAAGTTAAACACAATTACCACGTGACTCAGCAATTCTCCCAGCTATACACCCAAAGGACTTGAAAGTGAGGACCTGAACAGATATTTATACATCAGTGCTCATAACTGCATTATTCCCAGCAGCCAAAAGATCGAAAGAGTGCAAATGTCCATTGATAGATGAATAGGTAAACAACATTGGTATATCCATACAATGAAATATTATTCGCCCTTAAAAAGGAAAGGATTCTGATACATGCTACACCATGCCTGAGTCTTGGACATTACAGGACGTGAAATAAACCAGATGAAAGGTCATATATTGTATATAATTCCATTTATATGAGAGGCACCGGAACTAGCCAAATCCATACAGACAGAAAGTGGATTAGGGGTTACCAGGGCTGGGGTGGGGGGATGGGGAGTTATTATTTAATGGGTAGAGTTTCAGATTGGAACGATAAAAGTGTTCTGGAGGTAGATGGTTCCGATGGTTGCATAACGTGAATGGACTTCATGCTGCTGAACTGTACACTTAAAAGTGGTCTAAATGGTAAATTTTCTGTATATTTTACTGCAACGACAACAAAAAAGAATTAATTCAGCCCTTCAAGGCTTGATTCAAATGGTACCTTCCTCTGGCTCCATCCCACCCCATGCCCAAACACGTCTAATAATATTTGGTGATGATTTGTTTCATCAAACTGAACCAGAGAAGACGTGTGTGTGTGTGTGTGTGTGTGTGTGTGTGTGTGTGTGTGTGTGTGTGTGTATGTCCTTTTCGCAAAAGCCCCAAGAGGGAAAAAAAAAGGAAAAGTCACTCATTAATTCATTCAACAGGCATGATGGAGCATGTGCTGTGGGGGGTGCTATGTCAAGCTCAGGGACAGAGGATTAACACAGTACAACTCAGAGGGCTCTGGTAGGAGTAGGGGCAGGACTATGCTGAGGACGGGATGGAGGCTGATGGGGGAGGGGGCCGTCCTCAGAGCGGGTGGCTTTTGAGCTGGCTATTGAAGAGTGACAAGGGACGAAGTAAAGAATAGTTGCTGCCCTGGCTGGTGGCCCTACAGGATTACAAAAGAGAGCCTGGGTGGGGAAGCTGGGTCAGAGATGTCGCTCAAACTCCTCTGGCTCGGGCCCTGCCCAGCAGTGACCTTGGGCAATTACTTAAGGTCTCCACGTGTGAAGTGAGGGACAAGAGTTTCTGCCTGGACCATTGTGAGAATTAAACAGGATAAATGTTGCAAAGCAAGCCTTCACCCCCCTGCCTCACTCACTGCGTCAGCAGGAGAAGCCCCCTTGTGGTTGAAGCAAGCTCTCTGCTGCTAAGAATTTGTTTAGGAATTGCCAGAGAGTCAAGCCTGCTGTTGGGTTGTGTGTCCCTGATACCTTCGGCCACACATCCAAGAGGGCCCTACGCACCCCCACCCCAACTGAGCTCTGTGGGAACACCCCACCTTCTAGACTCCAGGGTAGGGCACTCGATTTGGTTTCGGGGCTGTCTGCATCAGAACAGCCCATTTCAGACCCTCTGGGGTCTGGGCTGGGGTCAGTTGTAGCTCCTAGAGGGTTGAGACTGAGTTGGATCCTGGAGACCAGAAGCTCAATGACTCGGGGTATGAATGTGAGTGGCCCATGTGGGGAAGGTGCAAAGCCACTAATGCTGAGGGGTTGAATGGCACCCAGGTTTTGGAGAGAGGGGGAAGCGGTGCCTAAGATTTCTCTTGATGGTTTTATGTAGTGTTTCGGTTTCGTTCTTGGAAATGGCAGTGCATTCCCATTTTAAATTCACTCTGCGTATGTCTCTGATTGATTCGTGTTTGTCTAGAGGCTCTGGGATTTGCCAAGTCTCCATCGATAAACTAGAATGGACTTCGGAAGAGGTAATTAAAGGGCTGGAGCCAGTAGGGGGAAAGGGAGGGGGAATGTGCATGATGGAGATACCAAGCTGCCCGCCACCCCCACCCCCACCCACCTACCCACCCACCCCCCTGGCCCCAGCCTGCAGAGAGCAGGTGCAGTTAAGGGAAGGGGCTGCAGAAATGGCCACCAAAGGACCTGCTGGGGCAGAGTCCTGTCCGGTTAGAGCCCTGACTGAAGGGTGTGACAAAACACAGGGTTTGGAATGGGAAAACCTGATTTTTGAGTCCTGCTTCGGAACGAGAGAGATTACTTGACTTTGTGACTTGACTTTGTGACTTAGGGCCAGGCCCCTAATTTGTGGTCTCATTCGTAGGATGCAGATAGTTTAATCCCTGTCTTTTGTTCTTAGTGACCTCAGCCAGAGCCAGACTGGACCTCGGCCCCTCTGAGAGGGTCACCCCTGACAAAAGCCCCTGCTGACCGGTTAGAGCTGGAATCCGGCCGAGAGTGACTGGCTAGTTTCAGAAGGAGGAGCTGCACAATCAGATTCTCTCTGAGCATTAGAAAGGAAACCGGATACCCCATGACAGTGTCTGTAGACACTGGAGACTGGAGGGTGGGCACCACGTAGGGCCCTTAGCAAGAGGAGGAAAGGGAGGGAGGAAGGGAGAGAGGGAAAAAGAGAACACAAAAAGGTAAGAGCCACCCCCCCCCCCCCCCCCCCCCGTCCTCCCATCCTGAGACAGATGCATTTCCAGCTTGCAGGTGGCCCGCTGAGCACTATCGTCTGGCCTGTGATGCCCTGTGATGTCCAAATTCTTGCCTCCACCTCCCCTTTTTCTATCTCTTGACTCCCCAAGGGCCCAGCCCCCCTGGAAGAGTGGCTGAGAGAACTGAGTAAACTAATGGATGAATCTGAGAGCTCAGACCCCGGGCTCTAACTCCCCTGCGGGCACCAGGGGCCCTTCACTTTCTGCCCCAACGCCCCAACCTGCTGCTATTTCTGTGTCCAACTGAGGGACACTCATCTTTTGTCCTGCTCGTTGTCCTCCCACCCCCAGTCCGTTGAGACTCCCTGGCTCACCTTGCTCAGGCTCTGTGCAGGGCCTGGCGGTACCTGGCGCCTAACAGGGCCTCGGGTGGTGTCTGAGGACTGGCCGAGTGCCTGAGTGCTGACATTGTCCACCCGCCCGGAAACCCTGGTCCATCTTGGTGCTTCCTGCTCCCTCACACCCTGTGCTCAGGCCCAGAGCCCTGGCATCACACTTCCTGCATATTTCTGCCCTTGGTCCTCTCCTCCTCAGCCGGGTTTGCAGCGTCCCAGTGACTTAGCAGCGGGCTGGTGCAACCGCCTCCTGCACGCCACTTTCCGCTCAGCCTCCCACGGCCCCTGGGTCACCGTCACTTGTCAGTGCTGCCCAGGCCTTTGGTTTGCAGATTACTCTGTCTTTGGGGCCCTCAGGCAGGTCTGTGCCCACCTCTCCAGTCAGTTTCCACTCCTGGCTTCGCCTTTGTGGCTTCAGCGACAGAGAACTGTGGTCCTGAAGTGGCTCACTTCCCCGCCTTTGTCCTCACTGTCCTTTCTGCCTGGAAGGCTGCACTCACTCTGCCTCTCCTGTCACCTCACTAGCTCCAATCCATCTTTGAAGATCCACGCAGCCATCTCCCCCTCCTAGGACCCGCAAGGCTTCTCCGGGCTGGTTCAGCTCCCTCCACTAGGGTTCCCAGAATCCCTTGTGCCTTATCAGAGCATCTACCTGGCCCGGTATTGACCCTGTTCACCTG
Organism: Panthera onca; assembly: GCF_046562875.1. Classification (NCBI taxonomy): domain Eukaryota; kingdom Metazoa; phylum Chordata; class Mammalia; order Carnivora; family Felidae; genus Panthera; species Panthera onca. The sequence goes on from NC_138349.1 coordinate 16,568,898, forward strand.
GCTGGGTGCTCCACAAGCTGGTAAAGACGGCCTGGCCCTTCCTATGAGTGCCAGGAAAGCTTGGTGAACAACCATCTAGAAGCAGCAGACCCGGGTTTAAACCCTGCTCTGTTCTTTTTTTGTTTGTTCTAACTGTGTGACCTTGGGCAAGTTGTTTAACCTCTGTAAACTTCAGTTTCCTCAACTACATGATACAAATAATAATAATCCCCACATCACAGAATTATTGGGAAAATTAAAGGCAGTGCCTGTACAGCCCCAAGGGGCATGCCGGGCTTATGGGGAGGGCTCCGTGGATGTTAGCAGCTAATGCAACTGAGAAAAATATTTCTAAGACTGCCGGGGGCAAAAGGTCTCCAAAAATCAGAGCTGAATCTTCTGAGATTTGAGGAATCTTTTTGAAAATAATAACAATTATTTTTAACATTTATTTATTTATTTTTGAGAGACAGAGAGAGAGAGAGAGAGAGCATAAGCAGGGGAGGGGCAGAGAAAGGTGGGGGACAAAGGATCCGAAGCAGGCTCTGCACTGACAACAGTGAAGCGGCCGCAGGGCTCGAACCCACCAACCGTGAGATCATGACCTGAGCAAAAGTTGGACACGTAACCAACTGAGCCACCCAGGCGCCCCCACAACAAATAGTTTTTAATGTTCCTTCAGGAAAGTGGGGGGAGACAGGTTGAAACTCCAGGCATCCTGCGTATACAGTGATTGAGATTTTAAAGAGAAAATCGAGAAGTTTAAAGGAGAACATGGCTCTCCTTTGGGTGCAGATGATGAGGTTGAGAGACTGGAGGGATAGTAGTGTGGCGCCCGGTGGCAGCGGCGCAGGGTGGTTAGAGCCACGGGTGGACGAGCGCCTGTGCAACAGACACCATCCCTCCCGGGCGGTCAGGTGTTCCCGGACTTGTCCAGGCGGCTCTAGGAATTCTAGTCCTCACGAGAGTCTGGAACAACTGCTCCGGGGAAACCTGGGCCCCGGGTAGAAGGCGGCAAGTAGGCATTTTCAGACGCCCTCCTGTGTGCGCGACCGGCAGCGGCTGCCCGGGGAGGTTGCTAGAGGGTTGAAGCGATTCTCCAAGAACCGGGGGGGACAGGCGCGGGGATACGGCTCGGGTGTCCCCACCCCCATGCCCCGGTCGCCCCTCGAGGAAGCCGAGGCTTTAGCGCGCTGGCCCCGCGGTCAAGAGCGAGCCGCTCTAGGCACGCCTCTGCCTCCGGGGTTCGACCTCGGTCTCCTCCTCCGGGCAGTGGGTTTGCAGCCCCGCGGTTGGAAGAACGGCTCTCGTAGGCCCGCCCCAGCCCGCCCCTCGGGCTCGCCAGAACCTCTCCCAGGGTTTGGGCACAGCCGAGTCTTGCGCCCTGCCGCCGCCCCCGGGTCCCGGACGAGAAGGAACTGCCGGGCGGCCGCGGGCGGGGAGCAGGGCCCGGGGCGCGCACGGACCTGGGCGCTGCGGGGGCTCGGCGGCGGAGTTCCCCCGCGGGGGCGGCGCGCCGGGCGGGGACGGGGTCCGAGCGCCAGGAGGTCCGGCGGCGAGCGTGACCTCACGGGGAGGGGCCAGCGCGGCGGCCCGGGCGCGGAGCCGAGCGCCGACAGCGCAGCGCCGGAGCCCAGCGGCCGGGAGCGCACGCCGGGGCCCCGATGGAGCGGTACAAAGGTGAGGGCGCGGGTCCCGGCGCGGCGCGCACGCACTCCACTGTCGCGCCGCGAGGAGGGCTGGGGAGGGTGGTGGGGCCGCGCCGCTGGCGCCTCGCTTCCCGCCGGGACTCAGGTGGGCAGAGCCGGCTGCGCCCGTCCAGCCCGAACCGGGGCCGGAGACCCGGGCGACGGCGGCGCCGCGGGCCCCGAGAGGGGCCTCCTAGGCGGTGGCCGCGGCCGGGGCTCTCGGACCCTCCCCGGCGCGGAGGGCGGGGTCGGCGTGGCGAGGCCTTTCACCTGTTGGAGGAGCGAGGGTGCGCTTGGCGACCCACCTCTCAAGTCCCGGCCGCCCGGGAAAGACGCCGGGGCCAAGGAGGCCCCGAGTGAATTGGCAACGGCGCCGCGCGGCTTGGGGGCAGAGGAGCAAGTCGTTGGGTCGTCTCGCCCGGGCGCCTGCCGGAGTGGAGGGCTGCCCGCGGACCCCAGCGAGGAGCCTGCGCGGGGATGCGCTTGGGCGGTGGGGTGGGCTCGCAGCTCCACTCCCTCCCCGTCCTTCGGCCGCCCAGGTAACCGTCTGTCTCCGAGCCGTTTCCATCCCCAGCCAGGGGTCGGGGGAAGTGCGGGGCTGGGGGTGGGGGGCGCACGGGATGCCCGGCAGGTGGAGCGCGCGGAGGCGTCCGGGCCTGAGAGGGTTGAGCCCAGCGCGCAGCTGGGCATGTTTTGGATTTGGCCGAGGGCGGGGATCTTGGCCAAACCCTGGTGGGCGGGACGGCCCGGGTCGTGCCCGCAGCCCGGCTCGCACCAGTGCTCGGAACCCCGAGGCTGGAGTCTAGAAGCCAAGGATGAAAGAGCTTTTCTTAAAGAGTTACCCCTTAAGCGGGATGCCGCGGACGCCCCTTACACCCCCCGCCTTTCATTTCAGCCTCTTGCACCTCCCAGTCCTGGACTCGTCCCTGCCAAACCTGCGAGAGGAAATACTGTTTCTATATTTATTTCCCCCTGGGAAAGGGTAATAAAGGAAAATGCTCAGATTCCCAAGGAATCTCATTCCCAGTGGTTTCTCATTTCTGACATGACATAAAGGAACCTTCTGGGACCGGCTTTAGTTCCCTCAGCTAGTCGTGCCTAGCTTTTGATTTTTCCCACTGCTTTTTTCTCAATCTGGGTCACCTGGTTACAGGTGGGGGTAAAAGATTTAAATTCTAGGCTGCACCCCATGAAGAAAGAAAGGGTCTTTGCCAAGGCCACGGGAAGCCGGCTGGCGGGGGGGGGGGGTGGGGGGGGTGGGGGGGGGCGGGGGGGAGGGGATAGGGTTAAATTAGTCGGCAACCTTTGGTTTCTGTCTGTGAACCCTCCCTGGAGCCTCTATCACATTTCTAACCGACTGGTGGGTTTTTTGGGTTTTTTTTGTTTTTTTGTTTTTTTCTCCCAAATTCTGCTGAGATCACGTCAGTTTTATGCCGAGATGACTGAATGCGTCCTTATGCACTCTCAGAACACTTGAAGCCACGGCCCCTCTCTTTGTAAAATGGAAGTTTGCTACTCCCTCTCCCGCTCTGCCTCCCCCCTCCCCTCGGCCCTTTGGGAGGGACCCTCACAGAGAATTCAGGGCTTGAGTTGGAAGTGTCGGGCCTCTGAGGTCCCTCTTACTTCAGCATGTGCCGTATCTGAATTGTGAAATGAAGGGTTGCCAGCTGCAGGATGAAGGTCCCTGGAGCAAGCTGCTTCCTCAAATTAGCATAGTAACCTAAGTGAGGTCATATTATAACATTTGGGGTCTTCTTTCTAAATGCCCCGTTATAATCAGAAGCTTTTTGTATTAATAGCTTTTGACTTGGCCCTTGACCTAAGAAAGTCTTCTTAGTTACTTGGGAGCTTAGTTCTCTTGGGAGCTTAAAATCCTGGAGCTCCCACCCTGGAGTATCAGGGGTTTTTGCCAACTGAAGGACACTTAGTTTCCAGTTCAGAGTGTTTATGTTTTTGGTAACACATGTATCTGCCTTATTTTGCAGTAACTCAGAGAGTGGTAAATGGATGGAAACATTTGAGAATTATCTGGATTGCATAGGCTAATCCAACTCATCTTTGAGTGTTCCACTCTGGAGAAAGTCTTCAGGCCTCACCAGTGAATGCGGATATGTTTACTAACTACACCTTTCAGCTGCAGAATTTAGGGATTCCCCCCCACCCCCACCCGAGGGATGTAGAAATCCCCGTTCTTTTAACCTGTGCTTTGAACTCTTATTGAAAAATGACGTGTGTGGGCCAAATCTCAGATTAACCAGGGCAGCTCTAACGGGAATCCATAGTTGTCTCATGCTCATCAGACATTGAGGGCAGTTTTTGTCTTTAAGGTAAGATTGAATCATTGTGGGATGACTAGGTATCTTTTTAACAACAAAGTTAAATGGAAAAGCAAGATTTACGTGGGTTCTTGAAATATATAAACATTATAAAGAAGAATTCTCGCGACACTTTCAGATTTTGTCACTGAAATGCCTCATTCTGTGTTTCTGACTTCCCAATTTTGAGCTCTCCCAAATAGGCAGAATGCCTCGTTGCTGTGGCCAGATTCTCAAAGTGTTTTCTTTCATTTGTTAAGTCTTACAAAGCAGTTGACTTAGGAGAAATTGTTCTCCGTGTTCCCTAGCGTGTGTGTTACCTATTGTACGTCCTCCAACCCTAGCCTGTCATTTTTAGACTCGGGGCTGATTTTCCATTGTTTTGTAGGATGTAAAGGGAGGTCTGGAGCTGACGAGTTGTTGGAATGTCAGCCTCTCTTACAGAAACATTTCCAAACTTTCCCCCCATCCCATCTGAGCCATTTTGTTTAGATAGCCATGGCTCTCTCCAGCAAAAGCAAAGGGCAGGGATTGTGAGAAGACTCTGCAGGGGTGTCTCCCAGAGATGGAGCTTTTATAAGAGTTCTCATAAAAAATGTTGGTAGAGTTGCTGTTTCTTGTATATGAATCTCTTTGGTGTTGTGTAAGCAGTGCCAGCATCCACAGGGTCCCTTGAAAAGGCTCCCATCCTTGGATGTTTCCATATTTATGACTCTCATAAGGGCACCCTTGGATCACTGTGCTGGGGGGGGGGGGGTGGGGAGGGCATTGGCTGAACTCGCAGCATGTGGTCAAGAATTCTGGTTTCTACTGCTCTTCCAGCTGGTGAGCGTGTCCAGGGCCAAATGTGACTGACCTACTATCTGTGGATTGCACTTGGAACCGTCCCGAGGAAGCTTCCTGAATTTGCATCATACTTGGATCCAAGCTGTCACGCTTGAGCTATTCACTTTAATTTGGATCACAGTCATTGGTTGAAGGTGTAATCACTCTTTTTCTGTTTTTGTTTGTTTGCTTCTGAGTCAGATCACCTGATTCCCAGGAGAGGGCATGTGTGTTTCCTAAGGTACTGCAAGGTAGAGATGAGCAGTGAAGAGTCAAGCCAGTAAAACCACACAAAAGCTTGGGGTGCCTGGGTGGCTCAGTCGGTTAAGGGTCTGACTTCAGCTCAGGTCATGATCTCACACTCTGTGAGTTCGAGCCCCGTGTCGGGCTCTGTGCTGACAGCTCAGCTCCTGGAGCCCGCTTCAGATTCTGTGTCTTCCCCCTCTCTCTGCCCCTCCCCTGCTCATGCTCTGTCTCTCTCTGTCTCAAAAATAAATAAAAACATTAAAGAAAAAATAAAAACACATGAAAGCTTAAACTGGGATCTGTGGTCAGGGAAGGTCTGAGAAAGAAAAATCAGTTAAGAGAGGTGGACGGATTGATAATATTCATGTCGCTTTCAGAGGAATCATCTGGATGTCTTTTTCTTTTTCTTTTTCTTTTTCTTTTTTTTTTTTAAGCCTAGGAACTCAGGTTTTTCCCTGTTGAAGCTTTGCGTAAAGCAGTGGTTCTTAACCTTAGGAACCATCAGGGGACCTTAAAAAAAAAAAAAGGGATATGTAGGCCCCACTCAAGATACTCTGATTCAATTGATCTAGGCGTGCAGCTCAGGTCTTCAGGGGATTCTGACGTGCGGCCAAAGTGAGAATCACTGAAAAAAGATAAGTAGTTATACGTACATTGTATACATAGCCCTTCTTCACCTGGAAAATTAAAAGCACGTAGGGAATAAGACTGATACACCCTCTATACTGATGTGATGTGCTTTCGCCAAATCTGTGATACCTCCAGAAATCTAATGTAATTCACCTTAAGCTATTATAGGCTCGAAAGGCGTGGGAACACTGCTTCAAAACAGTCTCACAAGTGATACCGCACAGTCCTAAGCTTGGGGTTTGCTCGTGGTAGCACTTGACCCTGAGCCCTTGTGACTTTGAAGCTCTTTGTGTGGGAGCCCTTGATGCTTTGGCAATGAAATGGTCTGAAACAGAAATACTGAGGGGTCACCTGTGGTGCTGACGGGCCAGGCTGGGTGGCGGGAATTCTGCTGTGGGCCCTTCCCCTCTTCTGAAGGGGTAGGAGCTCTGGGAACTGGGCTGGATCCAAGCACAATTAAAGGGCCAGAAGGGGCCAAGAAGCTTCAAAGCTAAGGAAGCTGTGCCAGTTTTCTTGCAAATCCCTTTAATGACGGGAAATGTTTCTCTAAAGGCTTCTGCCATTCAGAGAAGGGAGACTCCGCCCCCCCCCCCCCCCCCCCCCCGCCCCGCTGATGCAGGGTGGCGTGTCTGTCCAGGCAGAGGCAGGAAGTGGTCATGGTGCCATGTAGAAAGCAGTGGCTTGGGAATGGGGAGACCCATGCATTCTGCTTCCTTGGATGAGTCACTGAGCTCTCCAGGCCTCAGTTTCCCCATCTAGAAAATAGGGTCCAGTGTTTGTCCATCTGCCTTTCCGAGCGCTCTTCAGTCCTAGTTGCTCTGTGGTCACTGAGGAATCTTTGGAGGGAGGATGTGTCTTTAGGAGAGGGAAATGAGGGAGGGACCGTGGGTAGCCCAACAAAGGTCAGCGTAGGGTTGTGATTCTTATAAATAAAATCAATTTCCTGGCAAGAGCCGAGAGCAGCAGACAGTGGGAAAGAGAATGCCATTGGCCACGTGAGGAATTTGTTTCTCAAGGACTTTTGTGAGAACGCTTCGCCAGAGATTGTTAGGGAAGGCCGGGGCCACCCTCTCAAACAGAGGATTCTTCATTCCCATTTGACAGACAGGTCAACTGAGGTCTAAAGAGATTAAGCAACCATTCAAAGTCAAGCAGGATACAACATCCCTGGGAACGGAGTTTCAAAAGGGTGGAATTCCTGTTCTACAAACAGCAAGGGTTTATCTAGAAGTACTCCGGAGGGGAGACGGGTGGGGGGATGGGCTAAGTGGGTGGTGGGCATGAAGGAGGGCACTTGTTGGGATGAGCACTGGGTGTTATGTGTAAGTGATGAATCACTAAATTCTCCCGAGACCAATACTACACTATATGTTAACTAACTTAAGTTTAAATAAAATCTTGGCAGAAAACAAAAAGAAAGAAGTACTCAAAGCCATTTCAGACCCCTTCCTTATCTGTGTCCCTTTAGCCCGGAAGGGACGAGTTGCTCAGTGAAACTCTCCTCAATCTTCGGGACCTCATCCACATGCCTCCTCTTCCGGGAAGCCTCCCTTGATTCCCTCTGTGTTCCTGAATGACTTGAGGGATAGCCGTATCAGCACCTGGTACATCATAGGCACCCAGCAAATATTTGATGAATTAATGTCATGTTGTCTTATATGCCTGTTTCGTCTGTTAGACTGAACACCTTCAAGACAGGGATCTTATCTTTCCTCTCCCAGTGTCCCTCCCCCCAGCCCCTGGTGCACGGCCAGCGCACAGGTGCCTGGGGCATAACTGGGGAGTGGGTGAATGAATGAATTCCAGGCAACAGGAACACGCATTCTTCCCTGTTATGAAGCAAAATCTCAAAGCCGCATTCCAGCAGCGGAGACATAAGCCCACCCTGGTGGCCCTTGGCTTTCCCGACTTGAGCCTTATTTCTGTCTGTTCCAGCACAGGGGTGTTGCTGTCTGGTGGTACAGAGAAGGATCCTGCAGGTTTCTGCTTGTGAGTATGAGTCTGCCTGTGCCCGCTGCAGCCGCTCACCTGGCCTCCAGGGCTCCCGAGGGCGCAGACCTAGCTTTGCCCATGCTCTGGACCGATGGCCGAGGGGTCTTGTGGAGCTGAGCTCTGGCCTGGGCGCTCTGGGGCTCGGGATTCTAACCCGGCCTTTGCCACTAACTCGCTGCGTGACCTTGGGCAAGTCACTTAATCCCTCTCTCTGGGCCTTGTTCCCTCGTCTGTACGAGTGAGGATAATGATCACTAACCTGCCTCACAGGCTGCTTGGTGGAATGAATTGTAAGAGCTGCTGGGAAGCGTTTTGAGAAGAGGCAACGTTAAATAAGTCTGGGGGAGTAGCCACCCGAAGACCTCTGTGGCATGGTTGTGACGCCACCAATTCCTGCCTTCTTGTGCGTGTGTTGGGGGTTCCTCACAGCCGGCTCTGCCCATCACAGGCTTTCCCAAGCTCCTGGGAGCTCTGAGTTGGGGATGCTCAACCGGTGCCCAGGGAGCCTAGCTGCTTCGAGAGGACCATCTGTGTATTTCTCTCGAACCGGCTGGAAAGGCGGTGGGCACAGAATTGCGCCTCCTTAAGCTTCGTGCATGGAGCCACATCACGGCCGTGCCTGACTTTCCTCTGATGTCTCAGTTTATGTAGAAGAAACCTTTAGATACTTCAAGCTTTTTATACTAGTTTTCTATGCCTTGGCTCTCTCACATCCTCCCTGGTCAGTCTCACAACGAACAAAAAAACCCCCGCTGCGAGGGAGGAGCAGGGAGAATGTGTAGAAAAAGTAGGAGCCGGCATTACCCTGGGCGCATTGCACTGGCCCGGAGCAGGAGGAGAACGAGCCCAGAGCACCTTCGAGTCCCATCTCTCTGTGAGCATCACACATTCCAGGGAGGCGTGGGGAGGGTGCAGCACCAACAGCCACGGGGCTCTGCTGTCTTCTGAACAGACCGCTGAGTTCTCTTCCCACTTCCTTGAGCCCTTGCGGAGACTTCAAAGGCAGCTGCAGGCCTGTGGGAGCGGGAGCCCTGTGCAGGGGCTCAGCCCAGCAGATTGCAAATTGGCCTTCCGCTTGCGATTAAACCGAAGAAGGACAGTCGGTCAGCTGTCACGTCAGAGAGACCAGCCTGCTGGCCGAGGCCTCTGAGCGGGGCGTATGTGCGGCCCTGCCTTCGGCGGTGGCTGTCCCAAGGAGAGGGACCAACTCTCCTGGTTCGCGTGGGACTTGCCTGGTTTTGCCACTGAAAGCCCCAAGTCCCAGGAAACCCCTCCGTTCTGGGTGGATGGAGCTGGGAGGTCACCGTGTTCCCAGGCCTCTGCTTTATTAAAAGGCCCTGAATCCAGAATTTGGTTCCTCCGTGGCAAAGATAAGCTACAGCCAATCATTCCATGTCTTTGGCAAGAAGCAAAAGTCCAAAGCTTAAAAACCCAGCAGTTCGTACCTAAGGTACATACCCGTGTGCTAAGTGAAAGAAGCCAGACTCAAAAGTCTTGCGCGCTGTATGATTCCATGTACGTGACTTTCTGGAAAAGGCAAAATTGCCGGGAAAGAAAACCTGTCCGTAGTGGCCGGGGGAGGGGGAAGGGGTTGACCGCAAAAGGGGTATGTGGGAAATTTTTGGAATGGTAGAAATCTTTACGTTTCAAATCTTTACGGTGGTAGAGAGTCCACAGCTCCAGGCGTTTGTGAAAACTCAGACCTGTGCAGTTAGCGGGACAATTTTTTTTTTCCCCCGTGTGTAAATGACACCTTCCGGAAGCCGACTTTAAAACAAACCCTAGTGGTTCACGATGCTGTGGTGCGAGACAGAGACTCTGTTGAGTGCCCCCTGGGCCATCACGGGTGGTAAACAGAATCCGAGGTCTCCGTGTTTTCATGGCTGCAGCAATCTGGAGGGAGGTACAGCAGAAGGGGTGAACAATTTTGGTAGAAAACAAAAAGGACGGACTGCTTGACAGCATCCTAAATGCAAGAGACTTTTCCATCAGGCGCAGACAGTGCGAGGGTGGGAGATCTCCCTCTAGTTAGCGAAAAGGAAAAGCAGTTTTCCTAAAACCCAGGCAGCAGACGAGCCCAAGAGGGTCATGGAATAGTGAAGCATTAGCTCCAGGCTTCCACCCTGGGAACTCTGTTGCTACACACATGGATCTAATGTATTGAATTGGGCACCCTTTCTGAAAGTCTTTTTTTTTTTTTTTCCATCCCTCACCAATAAAGTTATTGAATTGGAATTGGAGTACCCAAGTCTGCACCATAATTACTTCCTGGCTGACTTTTTGGTTTTGGAAGCCCTGCTTGCCCGTGCTAGCGAGGGATGATTTTGAGGCAGGGAGAACCCACGATTTAGCAAAATAATGCACCTAGTCCCAGATGATTCCAGACAGGGGAAAGCCTCCTATAGGAAGAGCAGGTGTCACCAGCCCTTCCTGCCCCAGTCCACGAGATGGGGTGCAGAATACCACAACAGTGGAAGACTATTACTCTGGGGGTCCTAATGGAATCTGAAGATTGTGGTGGTTGCCTTTTTTTTTTAATCAAAAACGTGAATTGGCTTGTTCTTCAGGTGAACTGTGTCTGGATCTAGGACTTGGGTAGCTGAACTCGTGTCTTCTCATCTTTCTTAAGTACAGTGTGTTGAAAGGCTATAGAACTTCCATCCGCAAGGACCATATGGGCGTAGATCACTTTCAACCATGAATTACACAGAACTTCACACGTGCAACTCTTTCTCACAAATCTATCCAAGCCACTCGGCCTGTGCAAAGGGAGTTGTGTTCCCACCTGTTCTTGGGGTATTCAGGAAGAATTTGGGGGGCAGTCCTTAGTTCTAATTGTCTTGACTTTGTTGGGGGACACTGGAGGGGGAGGGGAAGAGGCAGGAAATATGTTTTGTACATATTTGAAGTGAAACATCCCTGATACAGGGTCAGGCCTGGCTTATGGCGGGTCCGTCTAGGAAGGGGCTAGATTTGGGGCAGCCGAAGGGCTCACTTCTAGTTTGAGTACACGGATGGGAAGGCTGCACAGGAGAACCTGGGAATGCATGGGTGGGGAAATCCCAGATAACTTCCTTACCTGGACTGCAGACTGTTAACTGCCATCTCCCCAGGGCTCCCCCGGCACGCTAGCATCCTTTTGGGTTGTGGGGACTCTCTTAGCCTCCCTGTTAGACCAGCAAGTGGGAATCCTGCCATTTCCTTCCATCCTCCACCCTCGTTTTTTTTTTTTTTCTCCCCCAGTTTTTACACAACAGGATTTATTCATGTTGACTATATTCAAGTCCCCAGATGGGGGGAGAAAAAGAGATTGTGTTGAATGAGCTTATTGTTTGGAGATTTCACTGACTTATTTAATACCCACAGTCCTGGAACATACTGAGCTGATTTACTAAAATTCAAATATGGTCCTTTTGGAAGGAACTCTGCTGGGGTGCTTGGGATCCTTGATATCGGGGTTGGGACCTATTGGGTGGTAAGTTAGACCTATTGGGTGGTAGTTAGTAAGGGACAACTCTTCATCTCTATGGTGTTGGGCCCACAAGGGGTGAATGTTCTCAGTTACAATCCCAGGCTCCTTATGAGCTTGAGATGGTCACCACCCTACTGCCTTTTGTATTGTCCGGCCTTTTATGGCATCCTCTCTAGTACAAGTGGGAGGGACTAAAGGGTGTTGACGTGCCAGATCTTGGGTTAAAATGGCAAGCCCCCGACAACCTCACCCCTGCTGCTCGAATGCCTAATGCGGTGCGGCTGGTCCATGATAGTCATGGTAGAGTTGGATTGTGCGTCTTCTAGCAGGTTTTAGAGGTGGGGTCCCTGTAGTCGGTACCTCTGGGATTGCGGCTGAGGATCATGGCGTATGTGAGGGTCGAGTACAGTTGTCTGCAGTATAGCTGGACTGTGACATCTCCTGGTGTCTAGAGCTCTCGAGGATCTCCCGAGAGAGCCACTGCAGGCACTTGAGCTAGGTGAGGCGCGTGTGCCACTGGCGACCATGGAAGCCCATTGAAGTTCAGGTCCGTGTATCCCAGATGCCCTGGAAGTCAGCCTGTGACAGAGTGGGTCGGGTTAATGACAGAACCATCAAGGGCAAGTGTGAGTGTTTGGTGCTCCGAAACCCCTCTTGGGTGCTGCACTCAGGCTTGCTCCTGCACCTGTACATGCAGCCTTCTCTCTCTCTCTCTCTCTTTTCGCCTCCCCCACCTCCCGCCCCGCCATCTTCTTTCATACCCGCATTCTCTCCTTTTGACTTTCTGCCACTTTCTTTCTTTTTTTCCTGACAATTCCGTTCAGGTCTCCTGAGTCTTGAGTTTAGAAAAGGGATTCCCCCTGAGAACCTGAGGCCAGAAAGACCCAGAAAGAACGAGCCTCCCCTTGACCCCAGGTCTCTAGTAGTGTCGGGCTTTTCAAGTAGCCGTGGCTAGAATCCTGGGCTTCCCCAGGGGGAGCTGATGACCTCAGAGTCAGGGTAGGGAAAGTGGGGCTTGCTCTCTGCCAAAGAGCATCTCATTCCTTCCTGGACGAGGAAGCCAGAGTGAAAATCTGTTCAGCATAGCCCCTGGTGTGTCATCAGGCCCTAGGAAGTGTCATTCCATATGGCCTGATGCAAAGAAGGCCACCTTCTCCAAGCCATTTGCTAACCCTGGGATCTTGCCAGCCATCCCACCTGGCCGAGTGCACGTTAGCGTCATGGTGACTAGGATTCCCGGGAAAGAACATTCTTATCCTCCCTCTGTGGGTCCTTAAATAGCCCTGTGTTCGGCTAACCTCCAAGGGGTGGGGGCTCCTCCCACTGCCACCCCAAGCTCCCTGGAAATGAGGATCAGAGGAGGCCCTGGTGTCTGCACAGGGCGGGGGCATGAGAACATCGTGGCAGTTTGGATACAGGATCCAAACATGAAGGCTCAGCATTGACTACAATCATTTTTTCCCATTGACCTCCTGGCTTCTCCGTGGGCAGGCGTCCATTCCCCACCCAGCTGATGTTGGTTTGGTGTGTGTAATTGTAAACAGTTCAGGCTGGGAGCACATCCCCAAGACTTATGGGATCCAGGTGTCGCTCCCGGCTGGCCTCGCACTGGTTCCCTTGAGAGTGGGGAAAGGCCGTCTTGTTCTCAGAGAATTTAATCTACGGCCGTTGAGATCGGATACCTCTGAAGCACAGCTCCCTCCCGTGCCCTCACCCTCCACGTCTCCACTCGGGCTGAAAGAGACTTTGGGACTCTGGTTGATTGGTGGATCTCTTGGTGTGCGGGGTTTTTTCCTCCTCTGACCCCAAGGTAAGGGCCCCGGTGCATTCAAGTTTGCAGAGAGGTACCCAGATGTTGACTGTGACAGCACCCCAGCAGCCCACGCTCTGTGGGGATCAGGCGCGAGTCTGTGCACAGGTCACTCTCTGCCTCAGTTCTCCAGTGTGGCTGGACTCCTGACATGGGCATAGCAGCTGGCAGGCAGGGGCCTCTTGTCCTAAGCAGCGGACCTCTAGAGTGTGTAGATGGCTTTAGGCACTTGATTATCTTTCCGTAACAACAGGGTTGGGAGTCGTCTCAGAGCAAAAGCGGTCTCACGGGTGGTGTTGGAGGACCCCTTTGGTGGGTTGGAGGAAGGTAGGGGACCCTGATCTTGGGGTCTGGCTTCCTCCGCCCCTTGCTTCCTTATGGTCCGAGATATATGTAGCTGGTAGGGCCATGGTGAAGGGGGAGGAAGCTAATAAGTGCCTTCCCTTCACAAACAGCAGACGTGAGAGGGATGTGCATGTGTGTGTTTGTGTCAGCAGAGAGGGGATGTCAAGTGACAATCAGCCCCATTTTCTTGTCACTTCCTAAAGCTATTAAAGCCCTCCAAGGGTAAGATTGCTGGTTTCCAATAGGATGTATTTTTCTGCCCTGGGGAGGCTGAGGCAGCCAGGAGAGAGAAAGCAAGAGTGCCAAGAGACTGTTAGGGTGGAGTGATTTCTAGACTCCAAGCTTATCTGTCAAGGCTCATTCAGCCCTGACACCTTGACCTTGCTCCCCCCGCCCCCATGCCTTTAACCCCTTCCCTCACTGTACCTCACACAACAACCCTTCTCTGCCTTCATACTCGGCTGCCATGTGTCTGTGCATATAGATTTCTCCCCCGGCTGGAAAAAATAAGGGCAGTTACATAGCTTGGAACAAAATATTCCCCACAAATGGCTTTTTTTTCCCCCGTAAAAAATTTACCATCACTGAGTGTGAAAATGGTTTAGATTCAAGAGGAAACAGCTGGCTGGCAGAGGTCCCGGCGGGGTCTTGGGTAAGATTCCGCTGTGTCACTAATGACTTTACGCGGTACATTTCCGGCACAAGGACACTTGGCAGTTGGGGAATTTCGTGGCTGAGAACTTTCGTCAAGGCAAGAACAGCAGCGGGAACAGCTTCCAACTGAGGCCAGGGAGGGAAGGCCTCCGTCCATCCGGGACCGCCCGGACCTGTCCTGTGGATGTCTCTTGTCCGCCTTGGTAGTTTAACTTGGGTGCTCACGAACACTTTTCTTCCTAGAATATTCCGCCTTTGGGTTTCTCTGAGATTTCAGTACATTGCTGCTGTAGCGAAGGTGGACCCAGATTTCTTAAGGCCCCTGAACCATGCCCTTTTGAGTGCAGATGGTGTCTAAGGCACTCTGTCACCGGCTGCGGGGAGAGAGAGAGGTGCTGTCCCCTGTACTGCCCTGGAGAGAATCCGAGCTCCTTCTTTTCATGGCTCTTCCTGTTTGTCTAGCCTCTGTGGCCATTCTCACTTTGTCGTGTGCCGCCCCCCCCCCCCCCCCCCCGCCGCCCCTCACCCCTTCCTGAATTCCTTGTAGTTTTCCAAATTGGACTCGTGCTTTTGCTGTTCTGTTGGCCTGGATGTCCTCCCCTCAGGGCTGCCTGCCAAGCTTATCTGTCAAGGCTCGCTCAGCCTTTACCCCCTGAAGACTTTAACTGCTCACTGCACCTGTACCACCTGCCATCGTCCTTGTGTCCATGCTATAGTTGACGGGACGTCTATATTACCAGGAGGCTCTACACTCTATAAGGGTCAAAGCCATTGTTCCTCTTTGTGTCCACAGCACCTCACCCCATGGGTGGTTTACTGTGAGTGTTCAAGAAACTGGAATTGTGTGATTGAGAAATGGCTGCTGTCCTCAAGTTTTCGGAGAGTTTTTCCCCCCCCTCTTTTTTTTTTTTTTTTTTGTTTTAAGATTTTTGTTTGATGTTTATTCTTGAAGGAGAGAGAGTGGGGGTGGGGCGGAGAGAGAGAGAGGGAGACACAGAATCGGAAGCAGGCTCCAGGCTCCGAGCTGTCAGCACAGAGCCCGATGCGGGGCTCGAACTC
Source organism: Panthera onca (assembly GCF_046562875.1). Taxonomy (NCBI): domain Eukaryota; kingdom Metazoa; phylum Chordata; class Mammalia; order Carnivora; family Felidae; genus Panthera; species Panthera onca. Next base: position 16,583,913 of record NC_138349.1, read on the forward strand.
ACGAACTGTGAGATCATGACCAGAGCTGAAGTCGGACGCTTAACCAGCTGAGCCCCCCAGGCACTCCTGTGAGAGTTTTGATTACATCGAAGTTAAGGGCTTCTGTTCCTTAGTGGACATCCTGGACAAAGTTAATGCAGCTGGCAAAGAGGAGAGAGAGAGATGGACAGTGTCTAAAACCTGCCAGGGGCTAACATTTAGAACATACAACGAACTCCTGCAGATCAACCAGAAAAAGGCAGACGCTGCAATGGAAATAAAGACAAGTAAAGGCTACGAATGGCAGGTTGCGGGTGAAGGAGCCTCCACAAAGCAGACGCGCATCTGAAGGAGTGCTTGGGCTCCTTGAGTCGTCAGGGACAACCCACATGACCACCCAGGAAACTGGCAGGAGTGTGAGGCTGCAAGCTACCTAGGGTTCTCAGAACACGCAGGAATTTCCGAGCGGGTCCACACAGGGAGGGTCTGAAGGTGATCTTTGCAGCATTATTTGTGCCGGTGGAGAATGGGAAGCAGTCTCAGTGTCTCTGGGGAGAATGAACAGGCGAATGATGAGGGCGGGAACCCTAGAGAAATTACCCAGCGGTAGAAGCAGTGGATTAGATGTCGATCCGGCACCGTAGATGTATCTTTAAGACCTAGCGCTAAGTGAAAGGTAAGAAGCAGAAAAGGTCATCTGACAGTCGCATTGACAGCCAGTAAACATTCACACAGCCGTACGCATTAAGCAGGAACACATACAAGCAGAAAGATACATACGAGAAAGTTCATCTTGGGGAGTGAAGAATGGGATATCGGCATGAAAGGGAATTTGTAAGAGTTTGCTTCTGGCGTGTTATTGATACCGGAAGCCTACAAATCTGAGTTGGAGCAGAACGTGGCATTGCCAGGGCAACACCGGAGCGTCAGTCGGTGTCCTCTGGAAAGAGGGGACAGGAACTTCTCTCCGCCATACCCACCCCATGTGGAGGAGTCAATGGGGAAGTCATTTTCCTTATTGATTGTTGGGTTGTTCAAGATCCTTTGCCCCCGAGGTTGTCACAACAACCACCCTTACGTTTGACTCCAAAGCTTACCTTTGATCAGAACTGTCGTGGTAATTAGCAACTTGCCATTGTCATGAGGGGCGGGGATGCTTGTAACCCACCCCCACAGAAGCGTGGGGCAGTAGAGCTGGCTTCTGATAGTTGAGTAGTTTTCTAGTCGTCTCCAGCGACTGAACACCTGGAGTCACCTTTGGGTCCTTGCTGCTGAGTACAGGTCACGGCCAAGAGCTTATGGCCAGAGGTTTAGCAGATTGAGTAGAATGCTTTGGAATTGGGTTTTTCCATCTAGGACCTGATGGGTTGGAAATGAAGTTACTAGATCTGTGCAGCAGTTCAGTTTTGCTCCTCTCCACCCAGGAGATGGGAATATTCACTCCAAATAGGTGCATCCGAAGACGATAAAGTGCCTGTCCCACCCTGGGGCCGTTTGATCTGGGTAGAGTTGGCCTCTAACATTGTTTGTTCCATCTCTATTTCTGCTTGAAATAATGGTTGTGGTTTTTGTTTGTTTGTTTGTCTTTTTGAGATTCAAGGGTTTATGCGGCAAAGAGCTGTTTGGACCAGGAATAGCGCGCCACCTGTTTTCGCTTTGCCCAGTGGTATGTTCTGTGAAGCTGCTGGGCCAGGAGGCAGGACCCAGAGCTGCCCGGGGTCTTGTCGGCATGGGCAGAAGGGCGAACTCTTTCCCTCGTGGCTCAGCGGGTGGGCAGCAAATCCGACTGTGTGTAAAGCCAAGAACTAAAGGTTTTCAGAAAATGGAAAAAACCCTGAGGTTGGCTCGGCTGGTTTTGACTGTTTTCTCACTGTTGTTTCTCGTGCTTAGACTCAGTTACTACTGACCTCTCTTTCTTTATCCCACCTGTCCATGTACTCACTGGTCAGTTTCTGCCCCACATCTCCAGACCTGCCTTCTCAATTCCTGGGTCCACTGGAATGTTGACACCTGGGTGATGGAACAAGAAAGATCTTCATTTCTGTGAAGTTCAAGCGTCACCCCCAGGGTCCTTTCCAGTTCAAAGGATTTGTGATTTTGCAGTGAACTTGCTCACATCCTTCAATAGCCCCTCGGCATGGGAGAATTTCCAAATAGTCACACAATAAGCGCTTTCTTCAGCTTCGCTATGTGTTAGGTATTGCCTAGGTGTTGAGACCAAGCTGGGTGCACTATTCCTGCGACTGCTGTCCTAATGGATCTCCCATTCCAGAGGAGGGAAGCAGACCACAAGTAAGCAATGATAGTTCTAAAAAAAAAAAAAAAAAAAAAAAAGGATAATTTCAGGTAGTTGTAAGTAACATGAAAAACACACACAGGATGTTGTGAGAGTAATTCAGAGGCAGGTGTGGTCCCCGTATTAGCCAGGTGCTCATGAAGAGTCTGTCTGAGGAGATGATATTGGAGTTGAGACCCTAATGAAGACAAGGAGCCTGCTGAGTGGAGAACCGGGGTTGGGAGCTCCAGGCCAAGGCACCAGCAAGTGCAAAGGTGAAGCCAGAGATGGGGAGGGGTGGGGAGAGATGGGGTGGGAGACCTGGGTTGTGCCTGGGAGTTTGGGTCTTATTCCCTGAGCACTTCACACGCAGGGACATCTTGCTTCCCAGGGACCCGGCCAAGTGACCACAGCCTCTTCCAGATGTGTGGTTTACCACCATGTGGACTACTTTGGGTTCCAGTCTCTTGTCCATAGGAAAAAACCAAACACATCCTAAAAGAATATTCTCCCTCGCACTTTCTTGAAGAGGTTGAAGGTACAGGCCTACTGGAGGTTTCCACACTTTACAGGGTTCTGAGGGTGGGATCGGGCGTGGGGCAAGCCCGCAGACCCATAGCTCATGGAGGGGAAGGGGTAGGATAATAGCCTGAGGATCCCGAATGATGGTCCCACCTCTTTCCCACCGGGCAAAGGCAGGGAAGGACTTTTGAACCACCCGGTGTCTCTGAATTGCTTCTTCCTTCAAGAGGGACTGAGTATTTTCCTCCCTCACTGTTCAGACTATAAGGAATGTAATGGTGAAAGTTGTAGGGTTTACGAAGAACCGGTTCGTATCGGGCTTGGATACCTGTGACCTTGGGCAATCGCTGTTTCCGGGTATCTGTTTCTTCGTCTGAAAGGGGCTCATTACCCTCTTCCTGGGAGGTTTGTAAGGGTCGAGGGAAATCTCGTTTCTTAGTAGCAGTGCTAGTGATTGGAGGTAGGTAGTCGTGAGACAAGACATTGAGTTTGCCACGCGGTCTGCCATGTTGATTTCCGAGGCCTTAAACCTTCACTTTCGTTCCTACCGCCATGAAGGCTGCGTGGGGAGGGGAAGCCAATTCGTGAAGGGCTGTTTCCTGTTTCTGAACCCGTTAGTGTGAGAACAGCGTGCCTCGTGAGTCCTCGGTCACCTCAGCCGTCCGCATCTAGAATAGTCCCTGCTCTACGCACGTCCCCCGCTTGTTGGGAGAATCGGTGAAAAGCTAGGCAGACAAGTGGACATGTGTAAAAGGTGATCGTTTCAGTGTTGGGTTGGGAATCGCATCGCAGATGAAGGGAAGGCCACGGTGCTCCCCTCGTCCTTGCTGTTCTTAATTTTCAATGCAGAAGTACTCATGGCCGGAAGGCAGGCTCTGTCGGCCATGGGAACCCAGAGTTGGGTGGAATCATGTCTGAACGTAGCTGATGAGGTGAGCAATTAGATGCAGGGTCGCAGTCAACGGAAGTCCCAGGAAGAGATTCGGTCGGGCTGGTGAAGTTCATTTCACCCCTGCAGGCGGTGGACCCTTCCACTCCAGAGTGCCCACCCCAACATGCAGAGGGTGGTAAGCCCTCTGTGTCCCAGGACTAGTGCCTACACGGCCTGTAGAACATCTATTCAGAGACACTCGCTGCTAGGTGTGTTTAGCTGAATCATCCCGGGCTGCTACGCCCCAGTACAGTGGGGTCCCCGCGGGCCCAAGGAAGTCCTAGCCTCTGGGCAGCTGCTGCCTGGCAAGGGCTGGGCTGCTTGGGCCATACTCGTCTTCCTTCTCCTGGCTTCCTGCACTACCTCTGTTTGGGGAAGAGACCCACCCCCACCCCCCGCCCCCCGCAACTCACGTACCCTGACTCTCTTCATCTTCCCTGCCCTGAGCTGCTGTCTGCCTGATATCACGTGGATCGTCATGAATCAAGAGTGATTATTAACAACAGTAATGCTGCTACCTTTTACTTTTTATTTCAACATATGTGCCATTTTTTTTACCTTTGCAAATATCCCGGAGAGTTGTGTTTCCAGAAGCGTTGTGACAGCCCTTCTCCTCCTGGGGTGACTGAGGGCCTGAGCCTATGAATGTAACTGTCACACAGCCACCGAGTAGGAAGTTGTTTCTCCCAGAAGGTGGGTTTTCAGACTCTGAGCCAAGGGTAAGCTTTGCTGCCCGTGTTTGATAGTGACTGTGTTCTGGGCCCAGCTGCAGCATCCCTCCCTGGGCATTTTATTCTCACCATCCGACTCAATCCCTAGAGACTCCGGGGTCCCTGAAGACTTCTTCATCCCTAAAGAACTTGTGGGTACCAGCTCTCACCCTCTCCACCAGGCACCTGTAGCCTCCCTGGGGTGGCTGAATACCTGGGAGGGTTCTGACTGGAAAACCCTCTTCGAATCTTGCAGTGACATTCTTGGCATTGCTTCCCGGGGGAGAAGTCCCCTGGAATGCAGGGACCCGTTCCCCTGAGCTAGGCTGAGCTAAGAATGTTAATAAAAGGCTTCCCAGAGCTTTTCCATCAGACACTTTCATCTTATTCCAGGCCTGCAGAATCAGCACTGGGTGTGGGGGCGGGGAGGCAGGAATCCAGCAGTAAATATTATTCTCCTCATTCTGTGGATGGAGGAAATGGAAGCCAGACTTCGAGGCCAGAGGCAGCCCAAGCACAAGTTCACCGCCAATGCGGTGGGATCCAAACCCAGCTCCGCTGGACTCTGGAGCACATTCTGCTGCCCGGTCTAGCCCGATGGCAGTAGACATGATCGCCATCCTCAGATGGCTTCAGATCGGACCCGCAGCCATGCCTGATCTAATGTTAAGTGCAGTGTGTGTCTACAGGCTGCAGTCCGGCTGTCTTGGCGTACCCCTTTGGAACGGGGAGGAAGATTCCCCGGCCTTGCTCACGGCTGATGCTCGGCTGTCTCGGAGCCCCAGCCTGATGAAACAGACTTCCCTGAAAGGGAGCTTTTCTGGGTGCCTGGGCTGCAGGAGTTGGGCCTCCCTAGCGTGTTCCCTGCTGGGCCGGCCAGGCCTTTGCTCACGCGGTTCCTTATGACGGGAAACGGGCGCTCTTTCCCTCTGCCCTTCCTGTCACACCCACCTCATCCCGGAAGCCCGCGTTCATTGATCACATCTGGCCCCAGCCGTTCATCCTCCATGCGGGACGCAAGGGTCTCTGTTTCCCCTATTTCTGTCTCGTCCCCATGGCTGGTTTCATAGCTCCGAAAGTGCACGGCGGGGCGGCGTGTGCCACGCGGGTGGCCCTTCGCTTCGTTCCTGGCGATCCCCAGGAGTTTCTGCCCGGTTTCCCAGCTGCCTCCTTTCCACCGGGCCTTGAGCGTCCAGAAGTCTCCGCGGGGAGTGTGGACCCAGGGCTGCTGGGGGGCACGTGGAGGCTCGAGAGAGGCGAGGCGCAGTCCCCAGCCACACGGGCGTGGCTTGCATGACCAGCGCTCCTCTCCGCGGGCCCGGAGACGGGCGCTTCCCCAGCAAACAGGGGGCCTTGTTTGCCGTGTGCCCCCCGTGCCACTGTGCGCACCGCGCGAGTAGTGGCACGAGTGTGGACTCTCGGGTGGGAGGGGGAAGGTGAGCGTTTTCCCCTTTTCTCACAGTCTGGAAGAAAAGATAAGTGACGGGGTCCTCCCTTGGGAAATAAATCTCACCGCGGGCAACATTCGGCCACACGCCGTTCGTGCCCAACAGCTGTCTCTCATTTGCTGGCAAATGTTCCCAGTGATGAATGTCCTCCGTCCACAGTCACAGCCGTCCCTAAATGGAGGCTTTGGACAAGTGCAAAGGGAACAATGGCCCTTCTCAGAGAGCTCTCAGCAGACGCTCCCAGTGAAGTTGGTTCATCACTTGGAGCGGAGTCAAGATCATAGACAAGATGCCATTGATTCAGCAAGGAAGGCCCTAAATGGCCGTGGAGTTAGAGAGGCTGAAGGCAGCAAGAAGCAGCGATAAGGATGGGATTCACGGCTGCCGGGACAGGCCTTGAATAAGCAGAGTGAATGAGTCCACCTTTCAGATACCGTCTTCTAGAAGTTGACTTACGGCATGACGGCCCTTCTCCTTGATACATTTGCAAAACCCTCTGCAGTCATTATAGGAGCACGGTTGCCACACCTGTGTTGTTGAATGGCTCAGGGAGATGAGGGACCGATGGAGAAAAAGAGAAGGTGAGCGGGGGTGGTCGGGAGAGCAGGTGAGGACTTCTGGCCCCAGGGCTAGGCTACAGCTGGGAGAGGTGTCTCTGTGCCGTTGGCCTCAGGCTGAGCAGCCGCAAGCCCCTCTTTCCACCAAGTCCCGGGTCCGTTCTCCCTCTCTGTGTCCCTGCTGACTTTCTAGGACAAAGATAAAAGGTCAACATTCCAAGCTGGCCTGGGTCAACTGGGCAAAGTGTTTTTCTCTCTCCTTTTGGCTATTTTTGGTTTCTCCCAGGGGAGTTCCTTTAAATCCTTTAAAATAGCGTAAACAACAGCTACGCGTTGCTATTTCACTCTGTAAGGAGTTCAATGTAGTAATTTTATATGTATTTTTTATGGCAAAAGCCGTACATGCTTATTATAAAATATGCATCTGTGGCAGAAATTTATAACCTGGAATGTGAAAATCCCTAGAATTCCATCCTTGGTGATAATATCTGTCAAAGATATATTCATCCAAATATTTTTCTTCCTCTGCGGTGATTCTGCCCTTTTCCTCCCTCTCTCCTGTCCTTCCCTCCCTTCCTTCCATTCCTTCCGTTCCTTCTTCCTCTCCCCTCCCCTCCCCTCCCCTCCTGTTCCTTTCCCTCTCCTCCTTTCCAGCCCCAATGGTATCAAGTTTTAGGGGGAAGAAAAGCCCCAGTTGCTCAAGTAGCCTTCAGAAAGAGCCCATTTGCAAGCCCCCGTGTGTGTCTGCAATTCCCCCCCCTTTCCCCAGACGCAATGCAGTCACTGGTAACCTTCTTATTTAAGTTCAGGATGTTTCTTGGAGCTCATTCCTGATAGACCTGCTGCCTTCTCCATGATGCTGCTTAGCATTTCCTGTGTGTGGAGCTGGCGCGACTTGTATAATCGCCGAACATTCCGTGTTTCCCAGGCCTTTGCTGTAACAAACCACGCCACCACGAATTTCCTTACACGGAGCTCATTTCAGACACACGAAGGAGGTCTGAGGCATAAAATCTCTGCACGTAGAATCCCTGGGTTGAAGGGGCACGTGCGTTTGCAGTCTGATTAGTTAGTGCCAAAATGTCCCCCCAAAAGTTGTGTTCTTTTTACCCTTATTAGCAGAGTTTCAGGGTGTCTGTTTCCCTCCCCCCTCGTCAATCTAATGTGATTATACCTTGTCATCTTTGCCCATCAGAATGGGCGAAGGTATCTTTGCAACGTTTCTCTCTCTCTCTCTCTTTGACTATAAATGAAGTTGGGCATCCTTTCGTATGTTTATTTTTTTATTTATTTAAAAAAAAATTTTTTTTAATGTTTATTTGTTTTTGAGACAGAGAGAGACAGAGCATGAACGAGGGAGGGTCAGAGAGAGGGAGACACGGAATCGGAAACAGGCTCCAGGCTCTGAGCTGTCAGCACAGAGCCCGATGCGGGGCTCGAACCCACGGACTGCGAGATCGTGACCTGAGCCGAAGTCGGACACTTAACCGACTGAGCCACCCAGGCGCCCCCTTTTGTATGTTTAAAAGCCATCTGTGTTCATACGATAATGCATTTTTTTTTTCTGTTGGGTTGTTGGTCTTTTTCTGTGTTAAGGAAATTAACCCTTTGGATATGAGTTGCAAATCCCACCCCACCCCCTCCAGTTTCTTGTCTCTGGAATTGCTTTTATGTTTACTTTTCCAAAGTAGAATTTTTGTACGTGTGTGGTCAAATTTATCTCCTTTTATGGCCCTAAATTTTGCTTAGACTTAGAAAGCCTCTCTCTAAAATTATACTTTAAAAATCCTTTTCCTTTTTCTGAAAAAACAGCTTTGCTGAGATCTCATTCGCATACCATACAGGTCACCATTTAAAGTGGGTAATTCATTGGTTTCTAGTGTATTCACAGATATGTGCAACTGTCACCACAGTTAATTTTAGAGCTCCCCTCCCCTCAACCCTGAGCAAACACTAAACTAATCTACTTTCTGTTTCTATAGATTTCTCCCTTCTGGACTTTCCTGTGGTGGAATCCCATAATATGCAGACTCTTGTGATTGGCTTCTTTAACTTGACATAATATGTTGAAGGTTCTAAGTTGGCCAAATAATATCTGATTGTATGTATAGGTATAGATATAACATATCTTGTTTATCCATTTTTTAAAATTTTTATTTTTTATTTTTAAAAATTTACATCCAAATTAGCATATCGTGCAACAATGTTCTCAGGAGTAGATTCCTTAGTGCCCCTTCCCCATTTAGCCCATCCCCCCTCCCACACCCCCTCCAGTAACCCTCAGTTTGTTCTCCATATTTATGAGTCTCTTCTGTTTTGTCCCCCTCCCTGTTTTTATATTATTTTTGTTTCCCTTCCCTTATGTTCATCTGTTTTGTCCCTTAAAGTCCTCATATGAGTGAAGTCATATGATTTTTGTCTTTGACTAATTTCACTTAGCATAATACCCTCCAGTTCCATCCACATAGTTGCAAATGGCAAGATTTCATTCTTTTTGATTGCCGAGTAATACTCCATTGTATATATATACCACATCTTTATCCATTCATCCATCGATGGACATTTGGGCTCTTTCCATACTTTAGCTATTGTCGATAGTGCTGCTATAAACATGGGGGTGCATGTGTCCCTTCGAAACAGCACACCCGTATCCCGTGGATAAATGCCTAGTAGTGCAATTGCTGGGTCTTAGGGTAGTTCTATTTTTAGTTTTTTGAGGAACCTCCATACTGTTTTCCAGAGTGGCTGCACCAGCTTGCATTCCCAACTTGTTTATCCATTTATCTGTGGATGGACATTTGTGTTGTTTTACTTTTTGGCTGTTACAAATAATGCTACCATAAACATTTGTGTACAAATTTTTGTGTGGACGTGTTTTTGTTTCTCTTGGGTATATACTTAGGTGTAGGATTTCTGCGTCATGTGGTAACTTGATATTTAATGATTTGAAGTCCTGCCAGACTGTTTTCCAAAGCAACTGCATCCTTTTACATTCCCATCAGCTATATTTTCGTCTAGTGCTTTTGTGATCATATTTTTCATGTTTTCAGTTTTTGAACAATCTGTAATTCTTCATAAGGTATGACATAGGGATTAAATGTGTATTTCTCCAGATGGCTATACCATTATGACAACAGTGTTTTTCAATCTTTTCTTCTCGATGTCTTTATCGTAATCATTGTATATGCTAGGTCCTATTCTATATAGTCTTTTCTGTTGATCTACTTGCCCACTCACATGACATTGCCTGCTCACATGACTGCTTTAATTTTTGTAGTTTTGTGACGTGTTACCTCATTCTTAATTCTGTGAGGGTAAATAGAGTTTTTCATCCCCGTTGTAGACACAAGGAAACCAAGTCTCTGAGATGGACAACCCTGAGACAGAAAGAAGACAGACAAGCTTGTCTTTCAGAAAGTTCTGGGTCAGGGGCTTTTGGGTGTCTGTCAGTGGACAGAGTGTCCAAGGCAATGTGGTGGGAAAGTCCGCCTAGGGTCTCCCCTATAGCTGGTGTCTGCTCCCTCACAGTAGAATGACCATGATCAGTGAGCCCTCTGAGGAGAGCCCCACACTTGGGAGTGGAAGCCTCTTGCACATCAATGTGGTCATCCCCCAGCATTAACTTGCCATTGAGAATCCAGACAGTGGGGAAATGGAGTTGGACTTTGGCTGTGTTCTCTTCCCAGATTGTGTGACTCAAGATCCCTGCCAGGGATGGAGTTTTGTTTTGCTTTGTTTTCCCCCCGTTGCAAAAGGATAGCAAAAGTATTTGCCACATAAAACATACAAAGCCTCATAAAGTCTCAACCAATGAAATCATCATCTTTTCTCAGGCAGACTCGCTCTCCTGACCTTGGCTGATTGCCACCCTCCAGGGAGTTGTAAGGCAAGGGAACCGATTTACTCAAGGAAGAGACCTACTTAACTTTCACTTTGTCAGATTTCATCAAACACTTGGGGTTTTGGGGGTTATGGGATTAAGAGAGCATGATGCGATACCCTGGAAGTGTTGGCTTGTAGGAATGTGGAGTAAACCCCTGAGGAACAAGAAATCTCAAAAGGATTTTGCCTGGAAATGGCAATCAAAATGCAAAGTTGCCTCAATATCTCAAAACTTCCACCAAAGGAGAAAATGTCTGTCTGTGTCTTCTTCCTTCTGTCATCTCCCAAAGACATTCGTTTTATGGGAATCCCTTTGTAAAATTGTAACTATTTCCAGTGGGTAGGTGGGTGGTTGTTCTTCACTTTTTAATGTGGGAAAATAGGATGTTTAGACTGGGTCAGTATGACCTGGTTTTGGAGATTCTGGTTTTGCGGGTATTGTTTCAGGCATCACCGTTGCAGAGGCGCTGGGGTAGTCCTTCTCCATCTGGTGCGTATCTTGGCCCAGGACACGCCAGGGTCAGGTGCATCTTCATGGTCGCTGTGTCTGGGGCTCTTTGGTCCAGACACCCTCAATGTTTCAGGCAAGGCCTGGAGACCAAACTTTTTACTCCATCGGTCCTTTTAGGGACTTCTTGAGTGGTAGGGTCTAGGGAAGCTGGGAAATGGATGGAGCCATGACTTCTCCTTCTCCTCCCACAGGCCCTTAGCTTTGGTCTTTGGGGGCTAATTTAATTTCAGGCATCATCTTAGAAGCAGAGGTCTCTGACAGTCTGGAAGATGGTACATTTTCAGGAAAAGCAAGACAACACTGCTTTGTGAGAGAGACTGTTTCTCGTGTAGAAATTATAGTCTATTGTATTAGAAGGCATTCATTTACATCCTAAACCTCCTGAGCTCTAGGGATACAGTGAAGACAGTGACAACACTTCTAATATTGATTCATAGAAGCCTTCTCAGCTTCCCCTGGAAAGGGCTCTGATTTTCGTAGGTGTTCCAGTCTTTTCCGGTATTCCGTCCAGCTGTGCCTTTAAGCCTCTTCGGCTGAGAGGTGCACCTTTCTCTGTGCTCTTCCAGCCCTTGGTTCATCGCTGTCTCACAGAATTGAAATTAAGGCATTTGAGGGGAGAAATGCACATTATTCGCTTTTGTATCAGAGGACTATGGGAGCTCACTAATTACTGAATAATCCCACCATCACATGGGGGAGAACCAATCACCATTCTACACTTGATCTAAGCCAAAAGGCCGAGAAGCGATACCAATCACCATTCTATCCATTAACTGTTATTTTGCCAACATGTTGGTTCTGTAGACCCCATGGGTCACTGACGTAGAAGTTGTATTCTCTTGATTAACTACCTGTAGTGTATGTTACGGTGTCTGATACAGCAACCAGTAGATGTTTGTGTCTTTCCCATCTGCCACACCTTGATGGGTATAGTGATGGCTTCTTTCTGAAAAGCATGTCCTCGTCCTTGGTTGGACTTCACCCAGGGTAATCTAGTTTACACATTGTGCTTTGTGGCGTGCCTGGGTGGCTCCATTGGTTAAGCGCCCAATTCTTGATTTCGGCTCGGGTCACGATCTCACAAACCGTGAGGCTCTGCACTGACAGTGCGGAGCCTGCTTGGGATTCTCTCTCTCCCTCTCTCCCTCCCCCTCCCCTGCTCTCTCTCTCACACACACACACACACACACACACACACACACACTCTCTCTCTCTCTCTCTCTCTCTCTCTCACTCTCTCACTCTCTCACTCACTCTCAAAATAAATAAAAAAATAAACTTTAAACATCGATAACAACGAAAGCAACAAATTGCGTATTGTGCCCCATTTGATCTTTGCCTTGATACTGGTCTCTTTGAAGAGTCTTAGAAAAAGGAGTGTCTCTGCTAGGTTTTTCATAACCTGGTAAAATATTCTATCTGCTAAACTGGTGTGATAGTTCTTTATGTACCAGTTAAGATGGAGTTCCCAACATTTCACATTTGGTTGTTTGGAGATGTTTTTTGATTTGGAAAATCTGAGGGTAGGATGGAGGGAGGTAAGTGTGAATTAGTAAACTGCAGGCCAAAGGACATTTTGTATGTGTATTATGACCTTGACTTGTAGAATGCCCCCTAGTGATATTTGAAAACACCAAGTTTTCAGCTGGATTTGAGACAACAAAGTACTACACGGCCCTCTGCCTTCCCTGCATTGGGAAAGCAGGTGAAGGATGTGCCAAGCCCAGTCCCCTGGGGTCTCCCCACCATCTCCTTCCCACTGCTCCTGGCTGTGTGGGTGGTGACTTCTGGGGAGGCCTGAAAGCTCCACTGGCTTCTCAGTCCCTGGCTAATTCTCTCTGGGTGGTCTTTTATTCTTCCCATGCTTCTCTGTTCTTAAGTCCTCAGTATTTCTACCCCCTTGGATAGTATTGAAGTTGTTGTGTGTGTTTTTAATTGAGTGTCGACAGTTCTGGGTATAACAAGGCCGGCAACCGCCTTATCGGTCTGAATGTGCGGTGTTGTTTTAGCCTGTGTGGTTGTTTCAAAATGTTCGTCCTTGCGGTTTTTGGGTTAGGTAATTGCTGTAATCCTCTTCCAAGAGGAGCAATGATCATAGAGGTTCTTCAGTTCTGAGTAAGAGAAACTGAACCGTCTCTACCCTACATTGAAAGAAATTTGCATCTGTGGGATCCAGTGAAGACCGTCGAGATGCTCGTCAGACGCTCTAAGCTGAAAGTCCGTAAGCGTAGACGAGCTTTCACATGTCTTTGTATGGCACTCGCCACCCTTACCCCACTTCACCAGATCTGAGCGCAGGCCTGGTTCGCGGTTGATGCTCTCTGTGAGTTGGTTGCTTTCACAAGTCAGAGGGTGCTTGTGATGCAGTGAACACACGAGCCTTCCTCTAGACGATCTCACAGCCTTTCAGAGTGTTACAAGTGGGGGCCTCCTTTATGAGGGGGACTTTCGTAGGGGTGTGGGGAGGAGCCATACGTTTGGCCATGTGACATTTCGTGCTCCCAAACCCAACTTCAACATTTTCTATTTGTCCCCAATTAAACTCTTATGGGACTGAAATATGACATCAGAAAGTTGAAGTCCCCTCCCTTTTTGTACAGGCCAGTGACCTTCAAGCTAAGAATGGTTTTTAATAGATGGACATTTGCAAGTAATTGGATGACAGGGAACACTCACTTTGAACCCCGGTGAAGCAAAAATGTTATTCGCCTCTAAAACTTTCCAGTTTATTCTTAATCCTATTGAATTTTGTCAAAAGAAAATTTGTGGACGTGTGTGTTTTCTCTTGTTACCGTAGTACCTACATTATATCCTCACGTTTGCCTATTGGTCTGCTCTAGTATGAGGGCCGGAAAACTTGTCAGGAGCGAATAGTAAATATTTTAGGGTTTGTGGCCATATGGTCTGGGTGGCAGTGACTCACCTTTGCTACCGTAGCGTGTAAGCAGCCATAGACGGTATGTAAACAAACGGGCCTGGCTGTGTTCCAGTAAAACTTTATTGATGGACACTGAAATTTGAATCCCATACAATGTTCACGTGTCATGAAATGTTATTCTTTGGCTTTTCTTTCAGCCACTTAAAAATGTAAGCGCCATTCTTAGCTCGAGAACCGTCTACGAACAGGTGATGGGTTCAGTCTGGCCAGTGGTTCACTTTGCTGACTCCTGTCCCAGAGGATGAGACAGCAGCCTCCAGTAATGCCTGGAGTGACTAGGTTAACTCAGAGACTCTAGTGAACCTGAAATAACACCAGACAAAGTAATGCCTGGTCTCGTGACAGACTCCCATGTAACCACAGCACGAGGCATGCTCCTGTTCCCCACGTGCCACACCTTGGGTCTGGGACAATAGGGATTTTTTTATTTTTTTTTTTTTAATTTTTTTTCAACTTTTTAAATTTATTTTTGGGACAGAGAGAGACAGAGCATGAACGGGGGAGGGGCAGAGAGAGAGGGAGACACAGAGTCGGAAACAGGCTCCAGGCTCCGAGCCATCAGCCCAGAGCCCGACGCGGGGCTCGAACTCACGGACCGCGAGATCGTGACCTGGCTGAAGTCGGACCCTTAACCGACTGCGCCACCCAGGCGTACGGGTCTGAGGGATTTAAACCCACCCGCCTCCCCTCAACCCTGCTTCCACCCACCCTACACCCCTGCTCAAACCCCCTTCCACCCCCCACCCCCCACCCCCCATCCCACAGACCTAGTTCTTTAAAATCTGTCTAGGAAAGAGTTCCTTCAGGATGCAGTGTCAGCCCTGGGCCCCTTCCAGCTCCTATTTGGAAGGTCTTTCCAAGGATAGCGAGGCTGAAACAGCTGCAGGATTTTTTTTCTTCTAGAATCATCCAGTGAGGGGGTGAGTTCAGGACTCTGGCAGCTCCCGTGTAAATGCTGAGCAGTTGAAGACAAATCTGGGAACAAATCTGGAGCAAATCCTGCTGCTCCTAAAACAGGGAGAGCGGCCTCACCAAAGCCAAGGCTTGCAGCATCCGCCTTTATTTCGAGGCCAGGGCTGGGGAAAGGGAGCCTCACACAGGGTCTCGTGAGACCCACTAGGACGCTCCCTCGCTCAGCTGGGTGTCTGTGGAGACCCCCCTGGGGAAGCAAGCACATCTGCAGCTCCCCGAACGAGACCACTGTCCCGACTGTCGTCCTGTTTGCCAGCGGCATCATGGCTCGTGCTAGAGGGTCAGCCAGCTGTGCTGTTGTCTCATGGAGAAAGTTTCCAGAAACGCTTTTTCCCTTTCTGCTCGAATGACCAAGTTTCAGAAAAATCCAATGATCATGTGCAGCCGTTTCAAATCTGTAACGTTAGCTGGGATGTTTAGGGTCATGTTGCCTGGGAGATTTAGGGGAGGGCATGTTAAGGTCTGTGAAATAGCCAACAAAATGTCCTCTGGAGCCCGGAATGCTGAGGCAACAGAGAGGCCGGCGAGAGGGGATTGCGGATGTGGCGTTTGTGCGACCTGGTCCTCATCGATGGGACTTTGTTGTGTTACTCTTGGACACGATAGGTGATCGCCATGAGGGCAGGGGCCCCCGCCTTTTGAATCTTCTACAACACTAAGCAGGTGTGGTCTTGGGTCCCAGTCAGCATCTCTGCCTATTGTGGACCCAAGTCTTGCGTGACCAGCAGAGAAGGGGCCAGATCATCTCGCCTCTTGGCCACGGGGGTGGGGGAGGCATGTTGTTGGCAGGTAACCATGGTAACAAAGACCTGGAGCCTTCTTTTTTTTTTTTTTAATGTTTATTTATTTTTGACAGAAAGAGTCAGAGCATGAGCGGGGGAGGGGCAGAGAGAGAGGGAGACACAGAATCCGAAGCAGGATTCAGGCTCCGAGCTGTCAGCACAGAGCCCGACGTGGGGCTTGAACTCACAGACCGCGAGATCATGACCTGAGCCGAAGTCGGATGCTCAACCGACTGAGCCACCCAGGCGCCCCTAAGGCCTGGAGCCTTCTAAGAGGGAGACTGGGGAGTGGAGGCAGAGCTCTGGGAGCCTGGCCTTTACCTTTCCAGTCTCTGATGTCTCCGCCAGAGTGAATGTCCCAGCGTTGTCCTTTCGGGCAGCCTGTGGGGCAGGGAGACTTCAAAGTATGCTAGGATTGAAAGTTTAAGAGAGGGGGTGGGGAGGGAGAGTTAATGAGGCTTTCCTCATTACTATGCCTTTCCTGTAATGTAGTTTTGCAAAATAAGGACTATGTCACATCTTATAAACAAGATATCTTTTTAAAGGTCTATTGCGTCCATTCAGTGGAACACTAGGTAGCTGGTAAAAAGAATGTGGCACATCCATATGGTGCCCAAAGTGTATCTCCAAGGGACAAGTGAAAATAACAAGGTTCAGAAGGCTATATGACACATGAGCTTACTTGTGTAAGATTTAATCTGTGTTTTTCTCTATTTTTATATAGAATATTATGCATAGGAAATTCCTGGAAGGCTACACAATCCATTGACAGTAGGAGGAAGGGGCTGATGCTGGGGGTTCTGAGACGGGAGGGACACTTTTGTTTTTATATTTTTAATGCTTATTTATTTATTTTGAGAGAGAGTGAGCACATGCGTGTACAAGCAAGAGAGGGGCAGAAAGAGAGCGAAAGAGAGAATCCCAAGCAGGCTCCACGCCGTCAGCCCAGAGCCTTACCCAGGGCCCATTCTCACGAATGGTGAGATCATGACCTGAGTGGAGATCAAGAGTTGGACACTTACCGACTGAGCTACCCAGGCGTCCCAGGAGGGAAATTTTTCATTGCCTGTTTGTACTGCTGTTTGTTTGATCGATTGATACATATGTCCACATGTAGGTATATTTTTACCATGTGCACGCATGCTATTTTCCCAGTAAAAGTTTAAGTTAATAAAAATAGAAGGAAATGCACAAAAGAAGTCATTGAGAAGGTATTTGGCATCATGAAAGCTTCCGGAGCTGGTCACCCTCGGCCTGTTCTGGACGTGGAGATATGGAGAGTAAAGCAAAAGAAAATACTGGGGTATTTCACTTATGGCAACCCCTGCCCCTCCCACCCCACCCAGCCCTGTGCGGCTTCCCTTATCTGAGCCATAAATTCTGGGACAAACAATGGCAAGTCAGCCTGGGGCTGGGCTTGGTGTTTACAGAGGGAAAATCTGGGAACCCACTGGAATGAAAAATGGCGCCCGAGGCTTCTGGGCTGGGAGGGAGGGTCACAGGAGGCGCTGGGGCCTGCCCACGTGACTGTCCAGCGTCGTAAGGAGAAGCCCAGTGGTCGTTCTGAGGGTTTAACTCTCCAGCTGTCCTGAGATTCTCCACAGAACAGCTTTTGTACACTCTTAAAACATCATTCCTTGAGCCCAAGGAGAAACTTCAATTTGGAACAAATTAGTCAAGAATTTTGTTGTTTTATCCTAATTAAAGGCAAGAAATCTTTGTTGTAACTTTCTCTACAGGATGTGACTTGCTGGGGAGAAGTTAATGTAGCGGTTCTCATGGGGAGAGGCATTCCATCTTATCTTCCTCCCCCCGATTAAATATAGTAGAACTCACCAATATTCCTCTCATGCTGGCATTCTGTTTAATTCACTAGGTTTATGAGCTATAATAGGGCCTCCCCCCACCCCCCCAAAAACCATCTTCCCTCTGTTCTTGTGCTGTTAAAAAAAAAAAAAAATGAAGTAAACACAAGAGAATTTTCCGTGGCCCAAATTCTGACCTTGGTAAATCATATTTTTTTGTTTGTTTTCCCCTGATTGATGAAGGGTCTTGCCCTGCCGGTCTGCTTTCTTCAGAATCAGCATTTACAACTACCCACACCAGAAGCCCTTTTATCCTGCGATCTGCTTATTCCCCCCGGAGCTGAATTGCTTCTTTCCAAGATGGTGGCCAAATCCTTGCCCTTTTTCTTCCCTTTTCTTCCTCAGCACAAACCCACCTGGCTTTCTTCTTTGAGAACTGAGTGTGTTGACAGCCAGACTGAGAAAAGTTTTTAGCATTATTCTGGCTACTCTGCCCAGTAGCAAATGGGGAAAGATGAGGGAGAACCAGCCAGTGGCTAGTGGCCATGTACTTAGAGTATCCTCTCCCTGGACGAGACACCAGCCCACCACAGGAATACTCCCAGTATTCCTGAATATTCCAAATATATTCCAAAATATATGTCATGGTCCTGGGAAATGTGAAGACTAGTTCAATATCACCCGCTGCCACCTAAGTCTCCGTGGCTAGAGGAGGCTCTTTGGAGGAAGCAGGACTTGAACCTGGCTTTCAGAGATGGAAAGGATTTACAGTGAAGGGGGAGGGGGGGGGACAAAAAGGGAGTTCTTTTTTTTTTTTTTTTTTTTTTTTCAACGTTTTTTATTTATTTTTGGGACAGAGAGAGACAGAGCATGAACGGGGGAGGGGCAGAGAGAGAGGGAGACACAGAATCGGAAACAGGCTCCAGGCTCCGAGCCATCAGCCCAGAGCCTGACGCGGGGCTCGAACTCACGGACCGCGAGATCGTGACCTGGCTGAAGTCGGACGCTTAACCGACTGCGCCACCCAGGCGCCCCAAAAAGGGAGTTCTAGGTGGAGGGAAATAATGCACGTAAAAGTTTTGCAGTGGGAAGATACCCACCCCAAGGGTGCTTTTGCAAACTTGGAGGCTTCCAATGATAAGATACAGAAGTGGCCACAGGCCTCTTCCCCGCAGTTTCCTCCCCATTTTCATGTTAAAGTGAAAGCAAGTCTCTGACTGAATTCAGGGGCACCCCAGACATCTGTGAGCAAGCAGACACAAGGACAATCTTACCGTCTGTTTCCTGGGCCTGATGATGCCGCAGCTCTCTGGCGTTCAGGTGTCCTGCCCCAGCGGGCACCTGACTGAAGGCAGGCACAAGAGAATACCAGCGGCAGTGTTTAGCTACCACAGTGGGTCAGGCCACAGAATTTTCCAATAACGTGTGTGAGCACTATGCTGCATTTCTGGGCTCGGGGTATGACTCTCGATGGTAATAGAGGCTTCTGGGTTTACCTAGATTCTCACATCCCCATGCCAGGGTACAGGGGCTGGAAGAAGATTTCCAGCCACTCCATTTGTCCTGAACACCACTGATTTCAGCAGTGAAATTGTTTTAGCATCCATAAACATATCCGAAGCCTGGCAGTCGCTGCCTCTGGGGTGTGGACTTCTGATTGGAGTCTTTCAACTAACCAGCAGCCTGTGGTGTATAGAATCTGATTACTTTAAATTTTTTTTCTGAACCCTTATTTATTTTTGAGACAGAGAGAGACAGAGCATGAACGGGGGAGGCTCAGAGAGAGAGGGAGACACAGAATCCGAAACAGGCTCCAGGCTCTGAGCTGTCAGCACAGAGCCCGACGCGGGGCTCGAACTCATGGACCGCGAGATCATGACCTGAGCTGAAGTTGGACGCTTAACCGACCAAGCCACCCAGGCGCCCCAGAATCTGATTACTTTAAACATTAGCTCCCACCCTGGAGTGTGGATTTAAATTAACCTACGTGCACATATCTCTTAACACTATTCAAAGAAGAGCACTAAAGTGACTTATAGGCGATATTATAGCTAACCTGCGTAGACTCTCGGAGACCTGAGAATAGAAGTGTTTGGAGTTTAGATAAAACTTGAGAAACTGACGTCTCTGATTTCCTATTAGTAGTGAGAAGGCTAAGGGTCAGGGAGGTTGATCAGCTTGCCCGGGGTCACCCTGCTTGGTGGCCGCAAAAGAAGACAGTATTTCCTCTTCCTCTTACTACCCCCTCTTACTACAACTAGGCAGGAGGCTCCCCCAAATAAGCGGACAGTGTGGTTTGGGGTGTTAATTCTGTTGGGTATGATCATCGGTTTTGCATTAGTGTGAAAAGGTTTTATCAGCTAGAGACACTTTGAGGCATTTATGAATATTGCACTATATAAACTTACTGTATTTCCAATGGATTTGTTTTGAGTACTTCAGAAGGGGGGGTGCAGAGATGAAAGAGAATGGCAGACCATCTGATAACCAATGGTGCTCTGCAGTAGGTTCATGGGGGGGGGTTCTTTTTACTCTTCTCTACTTTTTACGTTTGCAATTTTCCATTTAAAGTTTTTCACAAGAAGTTTTTAAAAAAATCAGAGTGATTTTTCACACCCAGCCAAGAAACGCCTTTAGTTGCCCGCCTACAGTTGCCAGCCGCCGTAATCAGTTTCATGAAAGATAGGATTTTGTCCCTGTTCCATCTGGGCTGGTCAGGAAATCTTGGTATCAGTGACCCAGCGGTCGACCCCTCGGGGCAGGTGAAGCCTCCCCGTCCTCTTATCAGCGATCCCATCTCTCAGCAGCCATTCGCAGAATCTCCTCCTGGTGACTCACTTCTTATCATCCCTGCTCCACGTCTGCGCGCGGGAGTACATTTACGTGGCCCTGTAGTTGATTATCCCACACACCGTGCTTGGGCCTGGCCTGCAAGGGAGGGAAGATGGAGTTAACTTACTGTTTGCATTAAGCGTGTGTGCATTCCCATAGCCGTCCGCTGCTGTCTTGGATGTTGCAAAACATTATCCCACAGTTAGAGAAGGGTGGAGAGCAGTCTTTCTTCCACCCCCTCTGCCCGTCTCCGCCTCCTTGCCAAGGAGCCGGGAAGGCTTTGGAATAACCTGAAATAAACTTGCAAGTTCAAGCAGAGCCTTCATTCCGCTCTCCCTGGCAATTAACAGTGATTTACTGGAGGTTACATTCTAGCGTGGCCTCTGCCCTTCTGTTATCAGCTGCTTCAGGGACTGGCCTCTTTATTGGTCGGTTCCTGGCTGTCCTGCAAACAACCCCTTTCACATTTAGCTCTTGCCCACAGCCACATCCTGTCCCTTTAGTACTGTATGGGCGGCCCATACTCAAGTCGGGGAGGGCTGTGCCGTGTAGACAGCCGCCATAGACAGATGGATCGAATCACAGGGTAATTTTTCTCCTGGCGTTTTGGAGATGGAACGGACTCCGAAATTTGCTGTCTGTAACATGTTCCCAGAGAACACGAGGTTGGCGCGAGACGAGTCTAAATCCCCAAGTGTCTGTCTGCAA
Source organism: Panthera onca (assembly GCF_046562875.1). NCBI lineage: Eukaryota > Metazoa > Chordata > Mammalia > Carnivora > Felidae > Panthera > Panthera onca. The sequence continues at coordinate 16,604,765 of NC_138349.1, forward strand.
ACAGCTGACGGTGTCCTACCCTGGCACAGACCGGGCGTCCTGCCTTCTTGCCTTTTGTCAAGAAGACTCCTGTTACAGATGGGAAGTCACCCAAAGCTCTGTTTCCCTTTTGGCTCAGCCAGAAAGTGATGTGTGGGCCGTCACCTCACACACCGTGTTCACGGGCACGGTGTGGCCTGACCATCTAAGCTGACCTACGTAGCCGCGCTGATAAATGTTCGTGTGAAAGAACGCCGAAGCAGCCTTGATCTGTCACATGTGAGGGATTCCTCTTACAGGTTAATATCTGGAAAGGGCTTGTCCCTCCTGAAGAACTGATATCTTCCCTTTGATCAGATAAGAAGAATTGCCTCTCCCCTCCCCCACCCGCTCCCTTCACTTTTTTGGACTCCCTTGAAAGACAGAGCTCATATTTCACATCCTTTACAATGTTAGCCTGGATGGGGGGGGGGGGTGTATTTTCTTTCCCCTTCTCTCCGCTTGGGTTTTGGTTTCCTGTGAACATTTTCAGAAATCCTTTAGGTGATATACAGGGCACCAAGAAGTGACCTGTTCAAAGGCTGCACTGCCTTTCCACTGCTGATCACTCTGTCCTTGGGAGTTGAGGACCCCGTACAGTCCTCCCCACTCAAGGACTGTGCGCTTCCTCTCGACAGAATCCTCACCCAGACGTCTCCGTTTGTGTTTTTCACGAGCATCTGAGTACCTTCCCTTTTTCCTAACAGATTGGGTCTTCTTACTGGGAATTGAGACCCTCTGCTCTTCATGGTAATTCACGAATCTGCTCACTTAACATTCCTGCTGGGAACCCGCTCACCTGTCTCATCAGTTTCAGCCCCAAAGATAGAGATCAGCATCCAGAAAATTGAGGATGCTCAAGGACAGGTTTCCCCTTACGCTGATCATGGTAGCTGGGTTTGGACGGACCTGGTGGGAAAGCATTTGTGAGGGTCATAAGCTCTGCGGGGAGCATGGCAGGCGATGGAGACCATTTCCTTGGAAGCCTATTGTAGAGGCTTTTCTAAATCACACGTGAGGGTTGTGTTCCGCAGACTGGGCCCTAGATATCATTTGTTTCCCGATGAGGATTTTACATTTTATATTTTCATTTTAGTATTAGTTTTTAAAACTATTTTGAGCCTATCCTGAATCGTCTAGATGGCTACCTTATGACTGCGTTTGTTGCCTCATTTATATTCGCTATTAGATTGGTGCCCAGAGATAACGAAAATACCAGTGCCAGCTAGACTCCCTGGCAGTTCTACATGGCTATGCTGGTGGTCGGGGGGTGGGTGGGGGGGAGGTTCCTGGATTGTATGTTAGCTTGGGAATGGAAGAGAACAATATATATGCCTAGATACTTCTGCACATTTTACTTGTATGACATTGCCTTGTTAGGTTACTGAGAGTCAAGCAGGGCTCGAAGTCAGTAGATTTCTTGGCCAAAATGGTCAGCGATTTAATAGGTATCTGTACCGAAAAAGGGAGGAGGGAATTCCTTCCTGTTGAGAGCCCACAGTGTTGAGGTCATGATTTGAGGCCATTAGCCTTGTAAAATACGTTGTTAGGAGTTTCTGGATAGTACTCAGGGCTCACCAGACGATCCCCAATGGCCAGCCTCTGTGTCAGAGCTGTGAACTTGAATGTGTGTCTGGGCTGGAACAGGTGGGCTCACATGGCTGGTCTCCCTCCTTCTGGGTCATCACACACACCCCAGGCAGCTAACTTTTCTGTAATTCTGTTTTTGTCATCACTCCTGCTCTAAGCCGTCCGTGACTCCCTAGTGCCAACTGGATGACTTCACCTGGGGATTCTTCCCCTGGTTGGCAGGGCTCTCTCAGGCCCGCCCCGCTCACCCTGGAGGAGTCACATCCTGGGTGTTTGCTGCTGCAGCTTGTGCCCTAGCCACCCCTCCCTCTTGGCGGCCTCCCGGCTCTCACGTCCCCCTGGGACACTGTCTTTGTCCCATCTCCTTGTTTCCAGACCCTCCGAAGTCCAGTCCAGATACCATCTTGCCTTCTCTAATTACCCCGGTCACTTGTCACTCCCCTTTCTGCCCCCAAACAATGGCATCATGTAGACTTAATGTGCTGTCACTTGAGTCGTGGGGTGGTGAGTTGGAGGAGACTGTCCCACCTTCTGGACTATGAACTCCTGGGTAGATGGCAGGATTCAACTTACCCTCCTGATGTGGCTTTGTCTCCTTCCAAAATGTACTTCTCGGTGCCTACGTCCATTCATTCACTCGCTCCTCCATTTAACAAACCCGTGTTGAGCACCTGTTGTGTGCTGGCAGGACTCAGCACGTTGAGGAGATGGTGATCAAGACAGACACAAAGGAATATTCCTCATGAACCTTCCGGGCTGGGGAGATAGGGAGAAGTTGGGGGGAAGGAGAGGAAGGTCTCAAACAAGTCTTGATGGCTCAGGACTGGCAGGAGAAGAGTCAGGGAACCTCAGGACACACACTGCAGAGAAGTGTCAGCCATTGGTTGTATGGGACTCATCACCTCTCTTGCACCAATGACTCGATTAGTTTGCACTCCAGGACTCCAGCTCTTAATCCTGTCTGCTCATTTGAATCAGCTGCAGAACCTCCATGAATTTGGACCCCCTGCCTCACCCAAGAGATGGTCTGATTTATTTAGTCTGGGGAATAGATAACAAAACTCACGACCCACGCGCGAGCCGGGGGACCCAGCGGGACACCCCCCACCCTGCCGCTCTGTAGGCGGCCCGGCAGGTCAGCTCAACCCCTTGCACGGGCGGAGCGAGGGTCTTGTTCAGTGCTGGGGCCACAAGTGTGAGGGCTCAGAGAAGAGGATTTATTTGTGTGGCCTGCCATGTGCCCTCTTTGGGGTTGAACTGTGGCCCCTAAAAAGATACGGTCAAGTCCTAATCCCCCGACTGCGACTTTATTTGGAAATCGGGTCTTTGCGGATCGTCATCTGGTTAAGATGAGGTCCTACTGGATTAAGGTGGGCTATCAGCCAGTAAAGGTAGGGGGTCCTCATAAGAAGAGGGCAGTTTGAATACGGAGACACACAGGGATGATGCCTGTGATGACAGAGGCAGAGACTGAAGTGCTGTAGCTGCAAACCAGGAAGGCCAGGGATTACTGGTGGCCACTGAAACCAGGAAGAGGCCAGGAAGCATGGCCCCGTTGACACCTGATTTCAGCCTTCTAGCCTCCAGGACTGGGAGAGACTCCATTCCTGTTGATTTAAGCCCCTCAGTCCATGGTATTTTGTTATGGCCTCTCTAGGACACTAATACAGGCCCCGAGGGTCTTGGCCACATGAACGGTGATGCCAGGATCTCCCCCAGGCCCCGACTTGGGCACCAGCAGGAGCCCCGAGGCAAACCCTCAGCAGCTGTCACAGCTGTGACCTGACTGAGCGTTTCACAAAGCAGCAGCCTGCACGGGAGATGTCAGCGAGGGGAGAGGGTCTCAAAGAACAGAATGGAAGTTGACAGCTTGGTTCTCACTCCCTAACCTTTAATTAGGCCCACAGCAACAGCTGCTGCTCAGAAAGGGCTTCATTATCAAGTCAGTGGCATGGCCTGGGTTCTGCTTGGGGAAAGGGCATGGGTAGAATGCCTTGAGTAGCAGGCCAGCACGGGACAGCCCTGTCAGTTCAGCGTGTGAGCGGCACAGGCTGAGCTCTGGAGGCCTAGACCCCGCTCTGGATGAAGCACGGAAGGCCTCCCTGCTGTGGGGAAGAAAGCCCTGGACGCCAGGCCCAAGCGCTGGGCTTTGGTTTCATGCTGCTTCCGGTTCTTTCTGTAAGCTTCGTAAAGTGACTTCACTTCACATATTGGTTAATGACATCTCTTTTGGTAAGATTGTGGAGGCTTCAGTGAAACGCAGCGAAGTTCGGCAAGGGCCCCGCTAGTGCCTTGCGCTTAGTGGTGCTGGTCGGACGCTCATGTGGCAAGTAGGGGTCCGGAAGGGCCAGGACTCAGAACGAACAGGAGGTCAGCCTCGTGTGTATGGCGTGGGGCCGTTGGTGGCCCGGGGCGCTGCCTCCCATAAAGTGGCGCAGTAGACAGCAAGCCTGACTGGCCTTTGGGACGCATGTGGTGTATCCGCAGCAGGCTGCACGCCGGGTGGAAGCTGGTGGGCCCAAGGGACCTTCCAAGAGAGGCAACTTGGAATTTTCTGTGTCTGGTGTGTGTTCCCAGGGTTGCCTCGCCCTGACTCCCAGAAACCCGTTTTCCCAATTTGCTGCTCCTGTGTCTAGAACCTACTCCCACAAGACAGCTCCCAGTGTGTGAGAGGCTCAAGTGCCACTGTCACCAGGTGAGGGGGGCGGAGCCTGGCAGAGGGCAGCCTGGGCATGTTCCCCTCCCATGGGCTCTGTGCAGCTGTCCTCGCTGCACCTGTCTGGTCCCCGCCTAGAAGCCCTGGGCCCTGGGCCCACAATCCGCTCAGCTTTTCGTGAAAGTTGTTCGTAATTATTTATGGCAAAAAGCAAGGCTCTCTTTTGCCAGAATGAATGTTCTTAAATGAAGAAGTTTTTATCCTGGCTGATTTTAAATCTAATCAGATTCTTGCAGTCCGGTGGAAAAATCAAACTTTTTCCAACCAGGTTAATCTTTTAGAAGTCTGTTCCTTCCTGGCTCTTTGTTTTTTTCCTAAAGCTGTGTACAAATATTCTCTCGATCCGTGAGTTTTGGGGGGCTGTCTTAGCTTCCTAGGGTTGCTGTAACAAATTACTACCAGCTAGATGGTTTAAGACAACAGAAACTTATTCCCTCACTGTTCTGGAGGCCAGAAGTTCCAAAATCAAGGTGTCGGCGAGGCGGGCACTCCCTCTAATGACTCTAGGGGAGAAGCGTCCTCGCCTCTTCCAGCTCCTGGTAGTGCTTGGCTTTCCCTGGCTGTGACAGCATGAACTGCAGCCTCTGTCTGTCCCCACACGACCCTTTCCCCTGTGTTTCTGTATCTCACAGCTCGCCCTCCTTTCTCCTAGAAGGATACCAATCATTGCATTCACAGCCCACCCTAAATCCAGTATAATTTCATCTCAAGGTCTTTAATTGCATCTTCAGAGATCCAGTTCCAAATAAGGTCAATTCACAGGAACCAGGGGTTAGGACAAACAAATCTAATGTCATATGAACAGGAGCCTATAGAAATATGAGGCTCAAAGAAGTGAGTAGGCAGCTCTCCTACCTTGTAGACAAAGAAGCGGTTACTTGTGAGCCTGTGACAAGACAAAGGGGCTGGGCTTGGGGCGGCAAATTAATGAAGAAGTAACAAAGTTTGTTTATGCAGCCTTCTCGGCCTTGAATTCCCCTATCTTTTTCGATAAGGATGCTTTATACCCTCATGGCATAGGGAAGGTGCCTTCACACAGGAGATTTATTTCCTGTTTTGGGGGAGGCGGGGGACAAAGGAGGTCAGTGTCCTTCTTGCACCTGGCATTTTCTTAAGTAACTTTAACTGAAAATCATCCATATGCCAAAGTGGCTTATTTTGAGGTAGCCTAGTCTGCTCCCCTTCCCACCATCATAAGTGGAAGAAAAATGTTATAAGAAAACAGCTGTAGAAAAGCATATAGGGTTTTTTTGTTTTCCCATCCATTCATACATGGAGAACCACAGTATACTAGAACATTAAGAATACCAGGAATTTGGTATTCACCTGGGTCACTGGGTGACCCAGTCAGTTAAGTGTCTTGACTGTTGATTTCAGCTCAGGTCATGATCTAAGGGTTTGTGGGTTCCAGCCCCATGTCAGGCTCTGTGCTGACAGTGTGGAGCCTGCTTGGAATTCTCCCTCTCCCTCTCTCTCTGCCCTTCCCCTGCTCATGCTCTCTCATTCTCTCTCTCTCTCTCTCTCAAAATAAATAAATAAACATGGAAAAAAAAAAAAAGAATACCAAGAATTTTGTTTTGGTTCATCCAAAAGGTACAGAAAAGCTAACATCACTATAAACTTACAGCGAGGCGTGTTGATCTGTATTCTAAGAGGGCCATTTTATTTAGTGGTACCCATTTTTCCCATTTTATTTAGTGGTCAGGTCTAAGGGTCTAAGGTAAAGAAGGTGCTCCGTAAATATTTGGTAAAGAAAGGCAGATGGGAGGCACGGTGCCAGGGTCGGCTTGAGGCAACACCCCACCCTAGGATGTGACCTCTTAGGAGCCGGAGGGAAGTCAAGGTGGCTCCATTAGTCTGCAGACTCTGCACCAGAGCTGTCCTAGTCTCTGTGTTCAGATATCATGTGTCAGAGGGGAGTGCTTTTCTCGGGTGGCTGCTGTCCGTGGGCCTTCAGCTGAATGTTTGGCAGAATTCCTTGAGGGTAGGCATCTGTATTAAACGTCAGGTATCAGGAGCTTGGGAATAATCTCAATTGTCTCACTGATCTTTCTGGACTGGGATCAGTACCATTTTCTGTCTGGGTTCATTTCCTGACACTTGGTCCTGTGATTTTACAGGAATAGAATACGTGTAAATGGAAGAAATGTTTACTGTTGGAGAAATTTTGCTTGGAAAAGGAAATGCACGTCCAAAGTTCTGAGGAATTTTGAGCCTCCACACCGATGAGACTGTCCAGATCTGTGGGGTTTTGAACTCTGTTTGTTGGAATAAGTTTGGGTTAGGAAAGTACCTAGGAGGTTTTAGGTTTCAGGACAGTAGTGTTAAATATTTTAATTCCCAAACACATAACATTTTTCTTGCCCTTTTCTAAATGTCTTTCAAATGGAGCAGGATATCTCCCTGGTTTTGCAAAAGCTCTGTGTCCTCGTCTGCATTCTCCCAAGAAACAAAACGAATAGGATATGTGTCTGTCTGTCTGTCTGTCCGTATCCATAGGAAGAGATTTATTAGAAAGGATCATCTGATGTGCCCATCAGGTTGACACCTAAAACTAACCATTGTATAATCTCTGTGGCATTTGCTCATTCCTAGCTCAGTAAGGTAGCAGGTGTCACATATATGATCCTTTTTTGGTATCCTTGGCAAAGGCATTCTCAGTGGAAACGGAGTGAAAAGTCCAAGGATGAAAACCAGAAAGAGACGGGTGAGACGGTTGTTTTCTGTTTCTGAATTTCAGTTGGCTACCTTTGCCTCTTGCCCTGAGCATGTCAGTACCTTTTTTAAAAAATGAACGAAAGAAAGGATGGGGAAAATACTTCATTACAGTGCAGGGAGAGCTGTTTGGGTTTCTTTGACCAAGTCCACGCTCAGCCAACAGATCACTTGTTTGAAACTTACTTCTGATAGCCAGAGGAAGGCTTTGATTACATCATTTGCCAGCCAAACCCCTTCCTTGACCCTTCCATTAACAGGTGTAACTCTCCCCATGAACCCTGAGTTCCCCTGCTGTGCAGGGGACCAGGAAAGTGGATTCATTTCTAGAGGACTTGTGACCACCCTCCGAGGTGCTGGCCCACGGATGTCCATTTGGTCCCTTTTCTGCCACCGTTCATTTCCCGGCTGTTGGCGATGAGCTGTGTAAGGCATGTTTATACACAGGATTCGTAAAATACATTCGAGCGGCAGATGATTTTCTATCGCCTAACTTTATTCAAAAGCATTTAGTCTTTGTAAAACCAAAAGTCACGGGAGACCCGGTAATAAAGCTGGTGCATTTTGCAACTTGGCCACCCATGCTTGATTGCAATAGCAAAATAATTGCTGGTGCAGGGTTTACTGGTGAACTTGTCAAGCGTCGAACAACTAAGTGTCACACACCAGAGACTTGAACATAGTGCTCTCCGTACCTGCTGTAGGTTAAATGTATTTCCTGCGTCTTTTACTGTTCTCTTTTACTGTGTTACTGTTCTCCTAGGATATGATTTGGTCACTGGCAACTTGTATTGATAACAATCAGGGTGGAAATGGGCTCGTAGAGTTTTCCATATTCATATATAAAACTAGGCAAATAGTACTGTTTTAGATAAGTCTTCTCTCTGCTAGGCTCTGTTGCCAAATGACTGGATTTTTCCTTTTTTTTTTTTTTTTTTTTTTGAAGTTTGACTTAAAAACTCTTTAAACTACTTAAGTTTTTACTTAAAAACTTTCAGACGTGAAAGAAGAAATTGTAAGAGAGGCCAAGCAAGGTATTCGGGGGGAGGGTCAGAGTGATTTGAATTCAGATTTGAATTTACTAGCTGTGTGACTTTGGCCAAGCTATTTAACTTCCCTGAGTCTGTTTCTTCATCTCAGAGATGATTGTATCTACCCTATAGGCTTGTTATAAGAGCTCACCGTGATAAACTTTGTCAGTCATCTGGCTGACTTTATTCGTAATAAAAGCAGTTTCCCTCTTTTGGTGTGTATTCTTTCTCTTTTACTGGTTTATTATTAATAGCATTTTGTGTTCTTTATTTAACTGTAATTCTATCTTCATAGTTTTAAGTTTCAGTAGAAAATGACCCACCATAATATTTATTAATCCTTGTTGCTGAATTTAGAGTTCATTGTACTTTTGCTTTACTTTATGCCAACTGACATTCAGAACAATGGGGAGGCAAAACTCCTTTATTCCCAGCTTTTTCTAATTAAGCCTCACTTCTAGGTGAGCCACTCCTGAACCAAGTTTGGGATTCAGAGCTGGGATTGTTCTGGAGATTCCAAATGGGATCCCAACAACCAATTCTGAATGGAAAGGGCAGAGAAATTCAGAACCGTGGGCTGGAAGAGGGGAGTTCTTTACCCGTCCCACTGCACCCCAACCCCGTGTGCGTTGGTCAAATCTGTGAGCCCCTGCGCCAGGCTGGGTGCCTTACCAGGTACAGGAGGGGGTGCCCAGAGTGAACTCCAAGATGCAATGCTTGTGCTCTTAGAAATCTGGTATGAGGTTTGAACAGCTGGAATTTTAGCATGCAAGGGACTTGAAAAATGAGTAAGTAATCTGTCGTCCAAAGAAACATAACGTAGTGCAAACAGCCCCCTCCCTATGAGGAGATGTAAACATCACCATGGTTGGAAGGAGGTTGATTCTGAGATGCTGTGGGTTATAAGAAGCATCCTCCATTAGGAACACCATAGCTGAGGGGAAAAAAAGGAAATGCTTCCGCATTAACTTGCAAACAGTTGCAACATGCATTCTTATTTTATGAGTTCGGGGGATACATTCAAATTGGAAATAGGGATCTAGCTGCTTGTCTTCCGCACTGCATTGCCTAGCATGACCCTAGCAGAGTCGGTGCTCAGTACATCTTTAAAAAGAGGATAGATGTCTAGCTAGCACCGGGAAAATACTTTTGAACAGTTGTTATGGGTAGACAGAGCCAGGGTCGTGGTGGGATGAGGCAGGGCACATCGATGGGCTGAAATAGTGACCATGACTGGGGTGCCCTGAAAGCCTGGTGTGAGGGTCAAGGGGATACTAGTTCAGGGAGAGAGAGTGGTGTGCGTGGTTCTTGCATTAGAGAACTTGGTCATGCCAGAGAAAAAGTGGCTGAAGATGGTTTCCGGAGTGTTCAGGACGGGGGCCACAATGTTGGAGAAGTTGGTGTAGGGAGAGGAGGTGGGGCGGGGAGGAGAGGAGCTGAGGGGGTCCCTTTGAGATCGGCTTGGTGGGGGGGGGGGGGCGGGGAGGGAGATTGGAGTAAGGAGCCAAATGCAAACCTACAATGTTCTCAAAAACTGAAATGCCCTGGAAGGGTCGGAAATCATACATCAGCAGTTTCTTTTGACAAATGTTGGCTGAAATATTACATGAGAAGAGTGATCCAACTCAACACTCGGTGATGCCTTTACGTTGTTGGTAGAACAGAGCTTCAAGGGTTCCGTTTAGAACATTTGTGTGATGAATAACTGGCCCTTGTTCGGGTAAACACAGGACAGCCTGCACCGAGTATCCAAATCTGTTTCGTCCAGGTCATGGCTGTTTTCCTGAGAGAGGACTTCTCTCTCGCTGCCCCTCTCACCTTAATCAGTCACAACCAGCACACGGAGAAGGGCTCCACCTTTTCCAAGCCCTTTGCCACGGCTCCCTGGAACTCTCATTAAAGAGTGACCTGTATTCCTTCCTGTGTTCTTCAGGATACAAAACCGTTTCAATTTAGGTTTCAGAAAGCCTTGGGCAGACACAGGAAATCGAGCCTTCCACAAACTCACTGTGTGACTTGGGCAAATTTTGCGTCCATCCAGAGGACGAGTTGTTTCATGAGTTTATAAGCTCTGAGTCTGTGATAGATGGGTCAGACCAGTGCTGTCCAACAGAAATAGAAAGCAAGGGGCACCTGGGTGGCTTAGTCAGTTAAGTGTCTGATTCTTGATTTCAGCTCAGGTCTGGTCTCACAGTTCATGGGTTCGAGCTCCGCGTTGCGCTCTGTGCTGACAGTGTAGAGCCTGCTTGGGATTCACGCTCTCTCTCTCTCTCTCTCTCTCTCTCTCTCCCCCCCCCCCCTTCTCTCTACCCTTCCCCTGCTCATGCTCCCTCTCTCTCTCAAAAGTAAATGATAAATAAACATTAAAAAAAACTTATTAAAAAAAAAGAAGGAAATAGAAAGCAAGGTACATACATAATTTTAAACTACATTTTTAAAGTTTTTAACAAAAAAACAGGTGAAGTTAATTTCCAGAATATTTTTTAACCCAGTACATCCAAAATACCATCATTTCAACATGCAATCAATATTTAAAGAAGAAACGCTCTTGAGATATTTTACATTCTTTTTGGTGGGTGGGGGGAAGTAACACTCGGTCACTTAGAGCACATCTCAGTTCAGACTAACCACATCTCACATGCTCTGTAGCCACATATGGCTTGTAGCAAAGAATGAGCAGTACCATTTTAGACCAAAAGTCAGTGAGTTCTATGTAGAAGCACAGTTAATTTGGTTAAAAGACCTACCTGCCTGCAGCCCTGTGGTTTCTTAGACCCTGCAGCTTTGCATTAATTCATTAAACGGCTAGTGTGGGTTTGCCACCGTCCGTGAGGTCTTTTTAAAACACACACACACACACACACACACACACACACACACACACACAAAACCCCAGACAATTAAAAGCCAGTTTTGAGGCCACAGAAGGAAAAGGATCCTAGGAATCCCAAGAAAGTTCCACCATTTCTCCTCAATTCCCAAATCCCCAAACTTGGAAAGGCAGAAATTTTTGTGTGTGTGAGGTTGACACAAATTAATTTGGAGGGATCCAAAATGATGTGAGACGATTTATAATCTATCAAGCCCACTTAGCATGAGTATTTGTGCATTTTGCCGTAGAAATATTAATGTGTTTTATTCCTGAGTGTTTCTCTGGACCCTGCTGGGGCATATGTGGCATGTTCACTTTCCTAGAGTCTGAAATACACTCAATTTCTTTCTTCCTTCCTTCCTTCCTCTCTTTCTTTCTTTCTTTCTTTCTTTCTTTCTTTCTTTCTTTCTTTCTTTCATTTTATTCCCTTCTAAGAGACAGAGCATGAGCCAGGGAGGGGCAGAGAGAAGGAGATAGAATCCACAGCAGGCTCCAGGCTCTGAGCTATCAGCACAGAGCCCCATGCGGGGCTCAAACCTACAAACCATGAGATCATGACCTGAGCCTAAGTTGGCTGCTTAACCGACTGAGCCACCCAGGTGCCCCTGAAATACACCGAATTTCAAAACACCTCTAGCTTTGCAGGTTTCAGGTAAGAGATCATGGGTCTGTAGTCGTGTTTTTCAAACTTTTTTATTGTGACCATGGTAAGAAATGTGTATCCCGGAATACACACACACACACACACACACACACACACACACCCCTAAATCAAAGGTTTTATGAAAGATTTCACTCCTTTACTTGATGCAATGCATTTTGATATTTTATACTACTTTTTTTTTTTTAAGCTATATGTCCTAAATCACTGAGTTGACAGCAAAGTCCGCTAAAGTGTCATGCCTACAGTTTGAAAAGCACCACCGTGGGCCCCGTACCGGGGACCGTGGAGACCAGCACAAGGACATAAGTGCCAGTCAGAAAAGAGAGGGGAGATGGGCTCCTGGCGGGGTGGCAGCCCCCCCCCCCCCCCCCCCGTATCCTCACTGTTGGCTGTTCTCCTCTGTGGTTTTACCAGGACCATCACAGCCATGCCCTCAGTGTCTTGTTGGTCATTGTCAGCAGTTTTTCTGGTGGTTTGGGCACCATGTGGGTCATCCAAGAAAATTACCTGGCCCAGTAGGCTTTGTGCTTGGATCTTTCAAAGGGAGCCATACAATTACGGCTTTGGGGAATTGAGGTGTGCCTTATAAAAGGGGTGGTTTACATGGAGCCACCATTTGTTCAAACTTCATTTGCATATTAATGAGGACCTTTTGGTCAGCAATGACTAAACACCAGCCTAGGTGGAAAAGGGAATTTATTGGTTCATGCAGTCGTAGTCAGCAGGTGCAAAGTTAGCTTCGGGCACGGCTGGACCTAGGGACTCTAGCAAAGTGGGTAGGGCCCTGTACCTGTCTCTGGTGGTCAGCTTTGTTCCCTTCTGGACACTGGCTTTATCCTCAGACTGGAAAGGGGAGTGGTCTCCTACAGCTCCCAGTATATATCCTCATGGCTTGTAATCCAAAGAAAAGAAAGGCCTCTTGCTCTCAAAGCCCGTAGAGCAAATCCTGAGGAAAATTCTGGCCTTGCTTGAATCCATCACAGTGGCCTGAAGGATGGCCAGTCCTCAGGCACATGCCTACCCCCTGTGGCTAAGGTGGGGTCAGCCAAATCCGAACCGTATGGAATAGGTCCTCCCATTACCCAAAGAAGGGAGGAAGAATATTAAGTGGGCCAAAAGAATTAATTTTCCTTCCTTATTGATTCCTAACCCCTGCAAGGGACTGATTCCGAGTCGACGGGGTTCACGTATTACGTACAGCTCTCTGTGTGATTGTCGGTTCTTGTCCATTGGAGATGTTAGCCTAGCTAGACAGCCATTCAGATCTGCTGGCTTTGTTAAAGTTGCTCCTTTGTGTGGAACTTTTGCTCTTCCATTCTTCCTAATATTAAGGACCATTTTAGGCAGACTCTTTTTTCCTGGCTCTCTCATAACTTAATCGCACCACACCCATTTCATCAGCTGTTTGATCCTCTGGGTCTGGCCCCTGGCACTGGGGAGTGAGGCGTGGAGGTTTCCACTCCAGCTTGTTCCTAAGGCCATCAGAAGCTGTGTTCACTGCCCTCTGCCCTCCCCCTAGGCCTCGGTGACACTTTATCTCAGGTTTCTCCAGGTGTTTGGTTTTTTTTTGTTTTTCCTGGGTCTTTCTCCATGCTTTGCTTTCATTAGAATGTTTTTGAATTTCACTTTCTGGACAGTCTGCTTTAATAAGCAAATCTTTACCAATGCGAAGTAGATTCAGATGACTCCGGATAAACTCCAGGCTTGGGGCCAGAAGGACCTGTTGATTCTGAGCTCTGGTATTTACTGTGTGACCCTGCTTTGGCCTGAGATCTCCTCTGCCTGGCCCAGGTTCCAGCATCCAGATATGTGCTGCGGTAGTCTACTCTCCGTCTGACAGCAAAGGAGACCACCACCCCCCCCCCCCGCCCCCACTTGATCTGGCTTAATGAAAAAATGGGATGTCCTTGCCACACATAACCGAGTGTTACAAGGGGAAGGTTAGTTTGAGTCTGGGCTGAAAGGTTCTCTTCAGAATCTCCAGTCCCTGTTTTCCTTCTCAGGTGGCTTGTTCCCAGAGGTGGCCACTGGGGCCTGGGGTTGACATTCTAGCAGATCAGGGAGCCTGAGGAGGGAGATGGGCACTGCCTAGGGAGAGCCCCAAGGCTGGTGCCCATTGGCTTGTCTCTGGTCATGAGGCCATCCTGAAGTCAGTCACTGGCTGGGGGCAGGAAGTGCTTTGATTGGCTGGGTCCAGGGTCATATGGCTACCCATGGAGTAGAGGTGGGGGTTCTGGTCTTACCCATGCCACAAATACAGTTGGGTGAGGGGGTTTCCAAAAGGAGAACTGGGTACAAATAAGAAGGGCAGGTGGATGCTAGGGAACGGGGGAGTGCAATAGATACGCACCTCACAGGCTCATGGTTTATCCCTCCCCAGGCAGCGTTTTTGTTTTCCTTTGCCCAAAGGAAACTGGGTTGGCTGTCCAGGCAGGCAGATGGCAGCCCGTGGGGGGGTGGGGGAGGGGTTAGAAAACAGACCGAGAGTGGAAGGAAGGACCTGACAGCTACCTCTCAAATCACAGCCTGGCACTGACTCTCCTCCCTGTATGCTACTGGGATCAATTTGAACTTGTTGAGACCTGGGCTGGGCAGCCGTAGGAGCTTTGAAAACATTCACTTGTTTATTTTCAGCAGTGTGTGTTTTGAGGGAGGTCATTCTCCAGAGGGGCTTAACCCAAATTCCACCTTCCAGAAGCCCCTGCTGACCTTCCGTGAGGACATGGCTTAGTAGTCCCGCAAAATCAGGGACATTTCCAATCACCTTTTTGAAGCCACTCTACTAAAATTATAACATATGTGTGTATGTCCGTGCGGGGGGTTTGGGGGGATATGTTTATGGAGGCTTTCTGTATCCATCTTATTGGAATTTAGATTTTATTAAGCAGCTGACGTTGAACTTAGTATACACACTTGATGGGATTACTTGTGATCTTTACACAAATCCTGTTAAGTAGGTACTATTATTAACCCCACTTTATGAATGAGGAAACTGAGGCCCAAAGAAGTTACTTAAGCCCCCCAAGGCCACATAGCCAGTGTATAGTGAAGCCAGGAATGAACCCAGATTTGGAGCTAAGAAGACTTGGGCAGTTTGAATCTGGAACATGGTTTGGGTGGGAGGGGCCGGAAGGACTTGCTTGCCTCTGGACCAGGAAGGAGCCCAGAGAACCCACAGGAGCATGAGGGCAAGGGTGAGACACTCCAGATTCTGGGAGCCACCAAAGAAGCTTGAGGGGCTGGGAGGCCTTTGTTCCCCAGCCCAGCTGCCTGGAGCTCGAGGCAGGGCTCTTGTCTGTGTGGGCCGATGGGCCTGAATCGGCTGGGGGGTGGGGGGAGAAGCGGGGGGAGCAGCCTCCTGCCAAGTCCAAGGCCGGGATGGTGGTGGTTTGGGGTTGCTGGGGCTGATTTTGACCTCCTTGGAGGCAGAGGCCTGAACAGGATACAGCTTCTTCTCAACACATCAGTCCAATGGTGTTTGATTGCTTCTGCCAAATGCTGGAAAGAAACAGGAAATCGGGATGGAGGATAATCTTTTTTTTCTTTCTCTACATGTTTAGTTTGTGTCCTTTTTCTCTAATACAAATAGCAAGTGAACCAAAAGCACGGCAGCTGCCGTAGCCGTGGCTTCTCTCCGGGTGACAACTCCTTCTTCGGCTTTGCCGAACAGGGGGATGGAAAGGAAGAACGCGAACCTTCCCATAACCCCTCCACTGACAGATAACCACTGTTCCTTTCCAGCCTTCTTCTTTTTCTGTCAGACAGTACTTCCCAAACTTCCAGTGTGACCTTGGGTGACCCCTGACAGCCTCTTGTTCAGAGACTGGAGTGGTTTGTACCAGCTGTGGGACCTGCCACGCAGAGAGCCACCCCCCCTGAACCTTTGCGCCCCACCCACACAACTGGCCTCCGCCAAGTCTGAATGAAGCCACTCTTCTGGCAGATTGCATTTAAGGAATGTCCTGACTGGGTTGGGGAACAAAGGCCTCCCCGGGCCCCAAAGCCTCTTTGTCTGGCCCGGACCCTGGTGGCTGCTAGAACCTGGCGAGTCTCGCCCCTGCCCTCGTGTGCCCCTTGAGCTGCTGCAGTGCCCTGGGGACCCAGCTCGGGCTCCGGGTTCCTGGTCCCCGGGGGGGCCCGGATGCCTCCATGTCCTTCCTACCCGCACCCTTGAGGAAGTGTTCCCTCCACAGCGCCATCTGGGACTGAGACACCTTATATGCTCCCAGCCCATCACCTGCCAGGGGCCGCCTCTGGGTGGTCATTCCAGAGATGTTATGTGACCCGGGGCAGGGACTGCAATTACGGCCAGGGATCGGAGAGCCCTCTGCCCTGGCCTCCTGGACAGACCAGCCCAGACCCTTTTGCAGGAGGCAACTTAGGAGTTTTCATTAGCTTGCGTGTGCACGCGTGTGTACGTCTGTCTGTGTCTGTCTTTCCTTGTGCTCAGCTGATGTTTTCCAAGCACTGACTTTGAGTAAAGCATTACCAAGCCAGGTAGCTGCTACTACAGAGGGCTTTCATTTTCACTGGAGACAGAGGACTTGCCTTCATGGGACAAATAGAAAATAAGAAAGGACAATGGCCAACTGGCCATGTGCTGCCGGGCTCACGGGACAGGTGGTGCTTTGGGTAGACTGAGGTAGAGTGGGGGGGGGGGGGGGAGTGGCCCTCAGCAGGCCCCGGGCCTCTCTGCTTCGCTCTGCCCTGTTTGATGTCTTCGGCTGTTACTGTGTGAATTTCTGAAGGGCCCTAACTAAGCAGCTCCGGTTCCAGCTGGCTCCATGGCTGGGGCTGGAATTCTGCTCTTGGGGAGGCTCGTTCCATTTGAGAGGTCACCGGTGAGCAAGCAACTCGCGTTGTTTTTCCAGTAACGCAAGCTGCAGCAGACCATGTGTCCCGTGTCTCCAGCCCGCCCAACTAACCCGGGAACTCAGAGGGCGGCCTCTTCTCGGGGAAAGTGTTCTAAGTGATGAGACTCCAAGATAGGCGAGAAAAAGCAGATCGTACAAAAATGGTGACAAGCTGACCTGGAACATCAGGCCCAGCAAGGGGCAGCTCTTGCACACTGCTAGTAAACGAAGCAAAGTTCTCTCCTCCTTGCCGTTTCTTTAAAAAAATTTTTTTTAATGTTTATTTTTGAGAGAGAGAGAGAGAGAGAGAGAGAGAGCGCGGGGGAGGGGCAGAGAGGGAGGAGACACAGAATCCGAAGCAGGCTCCAGGCTCTGAGCTGTCAGCACAGAGACCGACATGGGGCCCAAACCCATGAACTGCAAGATCGTGACCCAAGCCGGAGTTGGTGCTTAACTGACTGAGTCACCCAGGTGCCTGCCGCTCCCCACCGTTTCTTAAAGATGGAGATAAGAACTCCTGGAGTATTTCTTACACTGGAGAAACTGTGGTCCATGACGCTGGTCCATGACTCTGCTCCATGACGGGGGTGGCCTGTGAATCTTTTGGGTGCTGGTCCTCAGTGATAAACAACTGAGTTCACCAATGGGTAAACACATAGACATGGTGGTCCTTGCCTTCCACATCCTTACTGTCCAGGAGGGAAAAGACTTTTGGGGGGGGGAAGGTATTTTCAAACATCTCTGACTATATACCAGGAATCAACCTAGAAAGTTCTGCAAAGTTCTACAAGTAAAATCAGAATCGAGTCCTACAGAAACACTATTGAAGTGTGTTTTTATCCAAACATATAAAGTAAAAAGACTTTTTATGAAGCATTAATCACATTTTTTTTTTTCATCTCAGTGGTTTATCACCTTAGCTGCACATTAGAATCTCCTGGGAAGCTTTAAAAACTCCTGGGGCCCAGACTACACTCAGAGCAATTCCAGCAGGATCTCTGGAGGTGGATGCAGGCATCAGGAATTTTTTTTTAACTCCCCAGGTGATTCCATTGTCCCGCTATTGCTGACAATCACTGCTTTTCCTTTTGTATCTGAGTCCCTGAGTGGTCGTGAAGTGTACCGAAAGCAGGCGTACCCTTTCAAGCCAGCAGGAAGGTGCTTTCAAGAGCACACATTGGTGTCAGGAGACAGGAACTTGCCGTGTCTGTGCAGAAGCACGCAGCAGAGGAGACCTATGGACACATGGAGGGAGATATTCGGGCTTCCGACATCTATAAAGTGGAATATCACACGGCAATCAAAAGGGGCAAGCTTCTCATACATGCAACAACATAGACAAATCTCAAATGCCTTCCGTTAAGGAAAAGGACCCAGACCTCAAAGGCTACGCAGGTTTCCGGGGATAAGAAGGAATGAAATATTGACAGAGGCTACAACACGGATGAACCTTGAAATTGTTCGTGCACAGTGAAAGAAGCCATTCAACAAAAGGCCACATGTTCCTTGACTCTGTGTATATTTGAAATGTCTAGAATTGGCAAATCCATAGGGATAGCATTGTCAATGTACCTAATGCCACTAATTTGTACACTTCAGAGTGATTAAAATGGTCAATTTTATGTCATGTGTCTCTTGCCACCATAAAAAAGAAAAGCACAGCAGGTACTTGGCAAAGGCTGGCTCTTCTGAAGGCAGGAGACGTTGGCCTGATGTGTCCCTTCTTAGGTGGAATGAAAGGGAACATTTTCCAAAACCTCCTTCTTGAGAACTTGAGGATTCTCTGGGATCAGGAGGAATCGACCTGCCATTGTCTGCCCTCTGCTGCAATGACATGGTGTTCTCTCTCATCACAGAAACGTCTTCCACGTTCTTAGCAGTTGGGTTCATGCAGATAATATGCCCAGTGGCTTCATCTTGGGAACTGTTCAGGGTAGAGAGTGGGATGCACGTCTTTTTACTTAAAGAATAGGTTTGTTTCGTTTCATGTTTGGAAGGAAAATCGTGCTCAATCATGGGTCTTCAGCAAATGCAGCTGAATAAATAAAAATGTGTGCATGAAACAGCAGGGGAACCATGAGGAGCAGCTCTTTCGGCATGTTGGGAAGATATTTATGGTTGGGAACCTAGTGACCAAAAGGCAAGACTGCCTCAAGATGAGAAAAACCGGGGGAGGAGGTCATCTGGAGGCAGAGCTTGGCCATGGCCGAGGACAATGAATCGAGCAGTTGAACCTCCCAGCTCTGCGTGGGCCTTCGAAGCCCTGAACAAGAATCTTATTGATGATTTGTCAGACCCTGAGCAGACAACTCTGAACTTTAACAGAGCCAGGATGGAAAGCCTGCACAAGGGCCTACAGTTTCCAGAATGAACAACACACTTATTTTTTCCCCTCCCTCCGCTGGAGGACGAGAGAGACCAAAGTGAGAAGTGTTGAGGAGTGGGGGGGAGGGGGGGGCGCGGGGGGGACGGGGAGGGAAACGGGATGAGTGCCTTCCAGAGCCTCAATGAAATGGCCACATTCCTCCCAGCTCTGAGGGCTGAAAAATGTCAGCAGGGTTGGCACAAATTAGGGCCCTGCTTTTGTTGATTGTTATTTCTAAGAGCCAGGAGCTGGGCCTGAAAGGGTAGGATCACAGGAGAATCCCTGGCCTCTGCTGTGCTTAGCATCTCTTCAGAGCCCTGAACCCGCAAAGGCTGACCCTCAACCAGGAAGAGCTCGTGCGTCGCCTGGGATACCGACTGGGCATACAAGGAGATGACCATGAACAGCTGGCTTTGATGGTGAGGAGTCCAAGGAGGCAGAAGCTGATTGCTCTTGGTCACGGGCTGCTGTGTAGAGAAGGGACCTGGATGGACCTTGAAGGCTGATGCCGAGAGAGACAGAAATGACATCCTGGGCTTTGTGACTCGGGTTCCTGGTCCTGCGTTTCTTCAACCCTGGTGCTTGCCCTTCACCTAGCATAGCCATTTTCGAGGAGAATGCTTTCTTGGTGCCCCACCACCCATCAGCCGTGCCTGTGTGTTCTCCTGTGGCAGAGACCACACTGTGTGTCTCACTACAGTGTCCTCAAGTCTGTGTGTCTGATGGCATTCTGTGTGTCTGACTCTCAGTCACTCAGGGCCTCTTAAGTCCCTCATCTCATGGAATTATCACCAGGTCCCATTGCCTCTACATACTATCTAGAGTCCCCTGCCCCCCTCCCCCCATCCCCTTTGCCCAGTACGATGGAACAGGATGCAGAGGTCATGACCTAGATAAACCTCCCTGACTCAGGAATGGCTACAGCCAAGGGACGACAGACAGCATGTGCTTTGGGCTTAAGACGTACTTGAATTTGAGCCCCCGTGCCACCTCTAACTATAGATACGGGCCTCAGGAGCCCATGCTGTGCACTCGTGGGGTAGCTGGGAGAATTGGAGGTGGCGGGGTGCGGCGTCCTGCGTGGTCCCTGGATGCTGTCATCTGGTCACACCCTTGTCGTTCTCATCTGTGCTAATGTGCTGCCCACGGTGCCTCCCCCCACGGTCCCCCTGTCCTCCCCGCTGTCTGCGGGGTTATTCTGTCTCTGGCCTGTTGGAAGAACAATGTGCATGGCCTTCCCGCTGCATTTTCCAGAGGCCCTGCGGGGTAAGGCACTGACTCCTTAGGGAAGCAGATCAAGGCTTTATGGTGTGCATGCATGATCGAACTCGGCAGTTCTGGCCTCGGAGCCCGCCATCGCCCCCTGCTCCCGTGCTCCTTGTGCCCTGGTGTACAGACAGACTTGTGCTTTCTCAACTACTCCATGTGCTTTCAGCGCTTGGGTCTTCTTCTTTTTTAATCTTTATTTTTGAGAGAGAGAGAGAGAGAGAGAGAGAGAGAGAGAGAGAGAGAGCGCATGAGTGAGGGAGGGACAGAGAGAGAGGGAGACACAGAATCCAAAGCAGGCTCCAGGCTCTGAGATGTCAGCAGCACAGAGCCCATCCCGGGGCTCGACCTCACGAACTGGGAGATCATGACCTGAGCTGAAGTCGGACACTTAAACAACTGAGCCACCCAGGCGCCCCCAGCACTTGGCTCTTCTGAGCACCTCTTTCCCTTTTCCTAAAATGCCTCTGCCTCTTCCCCGTGAACTCCTATGCGTCCTCAGTGACCCGCTTCTATATTCTTCCTGCAGATAACCCTAGAGTCTGTGTCTTGATCCTCGGGGACTCTCCCAAGTCTCTTCTCTTCTCCCCCGGTATACTCCCTGGGCACCCCCTCTCCAGACATGGAGCTCCTGGAAAGGCTGGGGACCCCTTTCAAGTCAACTCTGTCTCCTCAGAAGCAGGCACGACCTTCTTACCCTTTGCCCCCGTACATGTTTGCTTGCTTGGAAACAAACTAAAGCTGTTTTCCAGGAATCGGGCAGCTTTGGGGAATAGCTGAGGATGTGAAACCAAAGACATGCTTGAGTTTTAGTGCCTTTTTCTTTTCTGTAGCGGAAGTAGCGGCAGGCACAGCCTGGAAGGGTTCAGAAGGTCAGGAAAAGCACAACTCAAGATGCTGACTGCCTTGCATGGCCCCTTGGCTTTTCCACAGCCACTGTAGCTGAGTTCAAGGCTCAGTGTCATTTCCTCAGATTTGCCCTTTGTTCTCTCGGTCTGGACTTCTTCAAATTCACTGCTTTTTGGCCTGTTGAGTTCCTGCAGCCAACAGGAAAGTCATGAATAGCTGTTCAGAAAGCACTCAAAACCAAACAAAAAACAACCTAAGGCCTTACCCTACTGTACGTCTTCCCAGAAGCCTTCCAGGCCTAGGACTCTTGTCTGACCTGCTCTCGCACTTTTTGTCGAGGAGTTTTGGTGGTGTGCCTTGGTCTGGAAATCTTGGGGCTGGCCTTGTTCTGCCTGTGAGCTTGCAGAAGGCAAGAACCACACTGTCCTGGCCTCCATCTTAATTTCCTGGGTAGTTTAGGCCAAGGGCCCAGCTCAGTGCTGGGCTCACCCTGGGGTCTCACCTGATCCTTACTGATTAGTGGACTCTGGGGGCTCTTGCTGCTGCCCTTTCAAATTCTGCTCCGCTGAGAGTCTAATCGGTTTTAAGTGACCCGGGCAAAAGCCTCTGGCCTCTTGGAGACCCGCTGTGGTGGTCTTCCCAATACCCAGGAATGGGGCAAGAGATTCTGCTGTTGGCCGAGGGCTCTTTCCCAGACAGGACCACCCAAACATGGCTTCCCTCTTGCCTCATCTTGGCGCTCACCAGGTACCCACGTCGCCACTGGCAGAGATGAGGGCCACCTTCCAGCTCGCCTCTAAGCGTATGAGCTGAGCCATCATTGACCACATGCGGCATCGGGGCTGCTGGCTGTGTTTTACCTTCACTCGGCTCTTGACAAGCCAGAGAGGAGTGGACACGGGGACCTCTGTGGTTCTTGCTCGGTTCTTCATCCTTTACCAGGACCCAGAGAGGGAGAGTGAAGGTTTCTCTGCTTCTTCTTCTCCGGCTTTGGCAAAGTGGAGTTTCCTTTGTGAGTACCCCTGCCAGGAAGAGAGGGCTCTGATTTTGCCAGGCAGTGCACACCCGTGTGGGCAAGCTGGCTGACCCCCGTGTTTGATGCGACAGTCACACACGCCGGCACTGCTGTCACTGCCGTTCCCTGAAACAAGCAAATCCTCAGCCCCCTTCCCTTCCTCTGGCTCTCCCACGAGCAAGAGCAACGTTCATTCCAGGGAATTTGGTTTTGCAGGGATGGGTTTCAGAGGCTACTACCCCACTGAGATCCGTGGGGGTGTCGGACCAGAAAGAGACTGCGTGTCTCTCCCTTAGAACCGGGAGAGCACGACGGCTTCTTTTTCTAATGAAAGGGGTGAGGGGATAATCTTCGGCTCTTGTTCAGTTCTGGGGAGCTAGGCCTTTGGGGGATGCTGGAAGAACGCACTACATGGATAGAAACATCCAGTCGAGCGTTGCCAATAGCTCAGTCTTAAGAGTCAGACAGCAAATGAGCTCTCTGCCGTGGGCCACGTGGGACCTTATGGGCCTTCTCTGGGCCCTCGGGCCCACCTGTACAACATGGGCATAATGATGCTTATCTCTTCAACTTGTTGTGAACTAGTAGGTGCCTAGTGAACTCATTCATTCATTCATTCATTCATTCCATAAACATTCATTCAACAGTTACAACAGTGCTAGGTGCCAAAGACGTAAGACGGATGTAGTCCTCTCATTGAGCTCACAGGTTTTGTCACTTCCAACAACTCTGTGAAATGGGTAGGGCCTGTGTGGTCTTCTCCACTTTCCGGATGAGGACAGGAGCTGGGAGAGATTGCGTGACCGCTCGGAGTTCCCACGGCAGGTGACAAAAGACAAGTCGGGCTTCTTGGCTTCTGTGTTTGGGAGCAGGGCCCTCAGGTGGAGCCCCTGTCACTGCCAGTAGACCCGCGGTTCTCCACGTCGGCTGCACATTGGGATCACCTTAGCAAGTTTTAGAACTGCTGACCCCTGGGTGCTACTCCCAGAGATTCTGATATCATCAATCTGAGGTGTGCCTTAAGTATCGGGATTTTTTAAAACTTTTTAAAAATGTTTATTTATTTTGGAGAGAGAGAAAGAGAAAGCAGGGGAGGGGTGAATCCCAAGCAGGCTCCACACTGTCCGCACAGAGCCCAACTTGGGTCTTGAACTCACGAACTGTGAGATCCATGACCTGGGCCAAAATCAAGAGTCAGACGCTCAACCGACTGAGCCACCCAGCTACCGCAGGTATCAGGACTGTTTAAAGCCCTCCAGGGGACCCAGTGCAGCCAGGTTTGGAAAGCAGAGAGTAGAGCCTTAAGGAGCTGGCTGTCGGGGCGCCTGGGCGGCTCAGTCGGTGGAGCGTCCGACTTCGGCTCAGGTCATGATCTCACAGTTCGTGAGTTCGAGCCCCACGTCGGGCTCTGTGCTGACAGCTCGGAGCCTGGAGCCTGCTTTGGATTCTGTCTCTCCCTCTCTCTCTGCTCTTCCCCTGCTCACATGCTGTCTCTCTCTCAAAAATAAATAAAGATTAAAAAAAAGAAAGAAAAAGGAACTGGCTGTCATTCCTGAGCATGTTCTGGAGAGCCAGCCGGGCAGGAGAGCCAAGGTGACGACCCCATCAGCAAATGCAGCATCCTATTCTTAACAGAAATTAGATCACAAATAGTAATAATAGCAACAATGGTGAATGCCCTGTTCCCACACTGTTGTCCTCTGCACTGTCATCTCTGCAAGGTGGTTCCAGCTAGAAATGACAAGTGTCTCTACCCTGGGGGTCCTTGTGGGAGCCTATTTGATACCTTGATCTGTGGGACCAGAGCCCTCAGCCAGCTTGGGAGTGATGCTGGACTCCATTTCAGTGCTGAGGTGGCTTAGTTACTGAAGAAACTCAGGAAGGTTTTGTTTTTCTGTTTGCCCAACAACCGTGGCTTTTGAGGGATCACCCGTAATTCCGTGGGGACAGCGTACTCACGGTTTCGTCTCCTCGGGGTGACTCTGCTTCCCTGTCCTTGGGGAAGGGATCAACAAGTGGGCCAACCACAGCATTGCTTTTGATGGTTATGGGTTTGACCTGCATTCAAGTTCCCCAGGCCCTGGACCGTCCTGATTGAACTTTTCTCAAGGAAGCAAATCCTGTTTCCAGACTCACATGGCCCGATGGGCTTGTCTGGGCCGTCTTGGCCGCTGTCAATCCAGCAAACGGTAGGCCTGCAGCTTCAGCCAAGGTTATCCATCTCAAAGCCAAGGGCCTGTTTTCCTGTCCCCAGGACCACCTTTTGGCTGCCACCCCCCGCCCCCCCACGCCAGGTGCTTCCAGGCCTTACCCCAAGCCCCTCCCCCTCAGGACCACAGGGCGCATGTCGAGGTGATGCAGGATCTGGAGGTGCCCCTCTGAGCCGGGCCTTTGGAGAGAAGGCAACTGCTGCAACGGATTCTTCTCTTTCCTGTCTCTAGCCCTGGAGCAGCTGTTGACAGAGCTGGATGACTTCCTCAAGATTCTCGACCAAGAGAACCTGAGCAGCACCGCTGTGGTCAAGAAGAGTGGCCTGGCTGAGCTCCTCCGGCTTTACACCAAAAACAGCAGTAAGTGTGGCCCCGGGGGCCTTGGAGTTGGGCCTAAGCCACCAACTGTGTGGCTTAAGCAACAGAAATGTTTTCTCAGAGTTCGGGAGGCCGGGAACCTGAGCTCAAGGTGTCGGGAAGGGTCGGTTCCTTCCGAGGCCTCCCTCTCTTCCTTGCAGATGGCCGTCTTCTCTCTGGGCCGTCACACCATCTTCCCTCTGTGTGCATGGCCGTGTCCAAATTTCTTCATACAAGAAAGAATACCAGTTATATTGGTTTCGGGCCCGTCCTAGTGACCTCATTTAATATTAATTACCTCTTTTTTTTTATGTTTATTTTTGAGAGAGGGGGTGGGAGGGGGAGAGAGAGAGGGAGACAGAGGATCTGAAGCGGGCTCCGAGCTGACAGCAGAGAGCCTGACGCGGGGCCCGAACTCACAAGCTGCGAGATCATGACCCGAGCTGAAGTCAGACACTTAACCTACTGAGCCATCCAGGCACCCCTAATGTGAGTTACCTCTTTGACAACACTTTCTCCTCCTACATTCTGAGGTATTGGGGGCTAAGACTTAATATATGAAGGGGGGTGGTGTGTAATTCAGCCCATTAGCAATAGCATAGGAGTGATGTGACGTGAACGAGAGCCCAGAAATCTCCGGACACCCAGCACAGCGGCCCTGAGTGAGGTTTTAAACAAAGTGTTTTCAAAGCACTTTTCCTTACTCATTCAAAGTAGAGAAGGGATAATAAACTGTGATAATAATAGCCAACGCTTCATTGAACATCACCCACCTGCATGCACATCAACTTGTTTCATCTTTAAGACACTCCTCTGAGGTGGGTGCTGTTATTACAGGTGAGGAAACTGAGGCTTAGAGAGGTTAAATCCCTTCCCTGCATCAGATGGCCCAGAGGAAAACACAGTTTTAAGGCTATAGATCACAGAACCTTGACCTTGAGTACATAGTTGTGTTTTTTTTTTCTTTTTTACCGAGGTACATTTTATACATAATCAAATACATAGATCTCAGTTAAGCCTTCAATTCAGTGAATTTTGGCAATCGCATACACCTGTGTACCTGCCACCCACAGTAAGTCATCGGACATTTCTATCATTCCAGAAAGTTCTTTCTTGCCCCCTTTCGGTGAATTCCTGAACCCCCACCCCAAGGCAACCATCGTTCTGATTTCTCCCACCACAGATTAGCATTGCCCATCCTAGAGCTTCATGTAAATGGAATCGTAGGGTGTGTACTCTGTGTTTGGCCTCTTGCGCTCAGGGGATTCGTCCGTGCTATGAGCTGCGTCCGTAGTTTGTTGCTTCCATTACTCAGTCGTGCTCCAGTCTGTGAATGTACCACGATCTTCTTGTCCATTCACTTGTTGCTGGACTTTTGTGTTGTTGGGCCTGGGCTATCGCAAATAGTAAGGCTGCTCTAACATTCTTGCACGAGAATGGTCACGGTGGTTTCATTTCTAGTACATTCAGATTTTCTTTTTTAACAGGAAACGCCTTCTCGTGAAGTCCTAACAGCTTAGTTGAGTCTATTTCTATATCGGATGTTTGAGAACTGGGAGTGATATTTTGGGACAGTAAGGGACCGTCTGCCTCGGGGCAGGAAGCAGCCCAAATCCACACCCCACCCCCCCGAGAAGGGAAGTGCACCCTCTACAGCCATCACCGTCAGGAAGTTCTCCCATATGTCCAACCTGGATCCGCCAGGTTACGTCTCAGGGTCGCTTTTCCTTTTCTTTGTTCCCTGTGGAAACCGGCTTTCATGCTCTGAGTGGGAGAGAAGTCAGGAAACTGAGGCATGTGGCCGTAGGCCCGGCAGCCTTCTCTTTTGCTGGCATGCCCCAGCTCTCTTAGCCTTCCAGGAGAGGTGTGTTCCCGGAGCCCCATGTGTGGCCTTTGCCACTCTCCAGGCCACCCTTGGTTCCCAGGCTCCTCCTGGCTCCGTGGCTAGTGTTGGCTGGCCTGCGTGAGTGCTGGCGAGCGGCACATCAAAGTGGTAGGTGGGAAATCCACATTACAAAGCCGGCGAGTTAGAGATGAGTCACCCCACGGCAGGAGCCGTCGATGCAAACCTTGAAGAAGCACACTGCCCAGACTGTCGAGATGTGCTCTGACCTGAGCGTGTCTAATGATAGACGATACCTCCGTTGGGAATGGGAAGACGCCTCTGTGACGGGCTCTCACCATCATCCCGGTCCTCTTCTTGGTCCCAAGAACCAAGTGGTTCTTGGTTCTCATCGCTCTATCAGGGCCCCCTGGGTGGGGTCCCTTTGTGGCTTAATGTGCTGTGTAGCTTCCTCTAGGTTGACCTTTGTTTCACCCCAGGTGTTTGTGTGCTCTGCTCTGATAGAGTCAGACCTTCCCCCTGCCCTTGGTCTCGGCAGCTCGCAGGGCCGCCGGGGCTGCTGAGACCGGTCAGGAGGCGCCCAGTGTGAATTGCCCACAGAGCACCGCTCAGACCACCGGAAGCGTGCGCACGGCCTTACGGGGACCTGTGGCCGCCACTCCCCACTCCTGCTCTCGAGGCTGAGATCCATTCTGGTCGTCTGTGCGCTCTCTCGGCTAGCAGAGTGATTATAACAGCCGCTGACGTCTGCCGTGCACGTACTCTGCCCCACCACGGTGCTTAATGTATGAAATGACATGGATTGTGCCACCCAGTCCCCATCCCGGGTCAGGGAGAGAGTTGTTGTCCTCATCTTCTCAACGAGGGAACCGAGGCTCGGAGAGTCCCTTCTTCAAGGCACATGGCCGTGAGTGGCCGAACCAGGGCTTGGGACCGGGCAGAGGGACCAAACCGCTCTGCTCCCCTCCTTGTCCCACGTTCCAGATTCATCTGCACCACAGTAATTGTGCTACGCAGGACAGAATCCAAAGCCCCCCTGAAATCAAAGCATTTGTCTCCCTTCTCAGCCTCCCGGGCATGTCTTGCTGTGTATGTTCCAGAAAATGAGCTCAGCTTGATGAGACTTGTAGGTGGAGGCAGGCTGATCATTTTGAGATAGTCTGTGGTCTACACTGGCTGAGCTGTTGTTTACTCCCACACATTTTGGACGGAGTGTGAGAGAGAGAGAGAGTGTTTACACTTTTCAAGTTGTCTATTTGGGTTTTCTGATCTTTTACTGTATGACTGTAACAAGAATTTTCTACTCTCTTTGCCTTTTATCTGGATGGTGAGGTCATGGCAGGGAATGAAGTTTGTTTATCAGGAGCCTGCTGTTCATTCCTGCCTTCACCTGAGAGTGTCATGGGTCCCTCGGTGCCCTCCTCGGAGACTCTGGGAGAGTTTGGGGGCTGCTCCTCTGATAGGAAGAGCTGCCAATGTTCTATCTGTCCGACGGTAGCAAAGAGGGTCCGTGTGCCTCCCCTCTACCCCCACCCAGTTCTCTGGGAGAGACTACCCCCTGCCACAGGGGTCATTTCCCACAAGTTACACACTTCCTCAGAGCACAGTCAGCTGTCCTTTCCAGCCATACCTATGCTGATGTCATTTCCCACATGCTTGTGTTGACTATCCCATTAGGGTCTATTCCCTTCTCCATTGTTGGGCTCATAAAGAGAGGGACAGTGTCTTCTATTTCATTCTGTGCTGTGTCCCCAGCACTTAGCACGGTGCGGGTGCTCAGCGCACTTCTGCAAATGAATGAGGGAATGATAGGAAATTCTCCAACCCAAGGCTACTGCCTCCCAGACATGGGACAGCTCAGCAGTCTCCCGTTCCAGGGCCAACTTCACCGGGCGTTTCCTAGGATTGCAGACAGTCCTGGGAGCCTCTTACTTACCTACCTGGATGGTCCTGGATTGGCAACCCTGGAACATCAAACCATAGCCAACCATGGCTCGCAGCAGAGTGCCCAGGGGAGGAGACGCGGCCTCAGGAAGAGGCCGGTGCGAGTTTTCTCTGCAGCGCACAAGTCACGATCTTGCGGAGAAAGCACCTGCCCAGAATCTAACAGTTAAAACAATGACAGCAATATCTTGCCTTTTTTTTTTTTTTTTTTTTTTATAGGAGTGTGGGCTTAGTCAACAGTAAGAAAAAAGGAATGAACATAAAATGAACATTTAGCTATTTACATTCTTTCGATTCCTATTTTGATCGTTACCGGCGTCATCTGAATTTTTTTATGTAGTTGTGGTTTGCCTCTGTATTCTGCTTTACGTTATTTTTATACTTAGAATCGTCGCCTGTGCACATTTCCATGTGCTGACAGTTCACATACTTTTTCTCTTTTTGCTATTCTGAAACAGGATCCTTTAACTGTAAGTCTTGGCTATCTTTGTAAACAGCAGACAGAGAGCTGCTTTGTCATTTTTCACAGTTGGGTAGGTGTCCACTGATAGATGAACAGTGATGGTCAACCAGCCTCCCATTAGTGACATTTACATTTCGTAATTTAAAAAACAAAAACAAAAAAAAAAAAACTTCTACAATATTGCAGTGAACATCCTCAAGTCAGATTTTGTTTACGTGCTAGAGTGTATCTACAGGACAAATTTTTGGCAGTGGAAAAATGCCGGGTTAAAGAATATGAACACTTTAAGGAAAAAAATATGAACACTATTTTTTTTAAGTTTATTTATTTTGAGAGAGAGAAAGAGAGAGAGAGAGGAGGGAAAGAGAGAATCCCAAGCAAGCTCTGCACTGTTCAGTACAGAGCCCAACTTGGGGCTCAAACTTATGAACTGTGAGATCACGACCTGAGCTGAAACCAAGAGTTGGATGCTTAACTGACAGAGCCACCCAGGTGCCCCAAGAATACGAACACTTTAAATTATCCTCTAAAACTGCTTCCAAAACGGCTGTGCCAGTTTACACACTCTCTAGTAATTCATTTATTTTGATTTTTTTTTAAGTTTATTGATCCATTTTGAGAGAGAGAGAGTGGACAAATCCATGTGAGTGGGAGAGGGGCAGAGAGAGAATTCCAAGCAGGCTCTATGCTGTCAGCACAGAGCCTCGAACTCACGAACTGCGAGATCATGACCTGAGCCGAAGTCGGATTCTTAACCAACCAAGCCACCCGGGTGCCCCTAGGCTTGTCATGTGTAATCTTTGTTAGTTATAGGGCTCACTTTTTCAAGTTCCCTAATATTAGAGTTTTGTACTCTTGGAAGCGTTCAGAGTTAGGTAAAAACAAGTGATATTTATCACAGTCGTTTTCCATAGTATCCCAAGCAGACAAGAAAACCAAGGCACACGTGTTAGCTGCGTTGCTCAGAATGGCACCATTCACGGCAGAGCTTTGCCGCCTGCCCCTGCAGAACACTCTTCTTGGGTGCTTTTCTCTGGAAAAGCTCCTGACCCGGCCCCTCTGGGTCGCAGTCAGTGGAAGTATACTGGTTGTGGCTGACTACTTTTAGATCTCATAGTGCCCTCCCATAACCTGCCGCGGTGGGGGGTGATGTTGCTGACGGGTCCTGGCAGGGCTGGGCACCAGGATGGCGACCCGGCAGGCTGATGGCAAAAGACCCCGCTGACTGTATCCTCCCCATGTTCCTCTGGGTTTTCACAGGCCTCTTGGCTGGAGGCTGGGCGGATCTGACACGGAACTGCCTCCTTCGCCAGGGGTTTGAATTGGGTCCCTTGGCTGGGTAACGCCGTCTCCAACTACCGGAGCCACGGGTTTCTAGGAAATGCAAATTAAGGGGCAAAAGAGAAATGCAGGTGGAATTCTAAGAGGAGAAGCACTAGAATGAGCTTCCTGTGCAGTCTTCTGAAGAAAGGGTCTTCGGGGCACAAGAAACTAAGCAGGTGTCAGGAGACTGACATTTCTCTGTCCAGACAGGCACTGGGAAGGTCACCTACACAGAAGTGATTTTAAAAGAGGGAAGGGCCGAGCTGTTGCAGGGTACAATCTACAGGGTAGAGCAGGTGCCTGGCAGGGCTCCACTTTCAATTCCCAGCACACCCACCCCTCCAAACCCAGAGCTCGCGATTTGGGGGTCTCAGGGCCCCACATTGGTACCCCACCTAGAGGCCTGCGAGCTAAATGTTCAGATCCTCAATGTGCCCTGTCTTACAAAGACATCACTCTGATGAGCCCATACGAGTTACCCAGACTAGAGTGAGAATGATGGATATGAAATATTTTTTAGTTTAAATGAAATGCTAGGAAACCCAGAGAAATCTGCCTGGTGAAATACGGGGCAGATCTTTGCGGTGTGGGTACCCTTGCACTTCAGACTTTTATTCCTGAAGCTATCTTTCTGGACCCATCTTTTCCCTCCCCCACCCCCACCACCCCACCCCCAGGCTGAAAACCTAACAGTCAGCAACTTGGCCTTTCTGTTTTTGGAAATCTGTCAACTCTATAATGGACTCTTTCAATCAACTCGGAATGTTGTATGCTTTTCCTGGAACCCAGGCTAATGACAGTGTCTCTCGGGGGACGCTCTTTCTCTCCAGAAGCCATTTCCCATCGTGGAATCACATGAAACCTTTGTCTTCTACCCTCCTGCTGCAGGTTCCGATGAGGAGTACATTTATATGAACAAAGTGACCGTCAACAGGCCACAGAATGCGGAGGCCCAAGACAAAGGTACAGGCTAAGCCCACTGGTGGTGCGGCCAGCTTCCGGGAGGGGGGCGCACAAGCTGTGGTCCCGTCCCGCCCCTCCTTCCTCCCAGCCAGCACCAGACAGCCCAGTGGAGTTATTTCTGGCAGTCACATTTTAGTTGATGGTATTTTGGGTTGATGTATTTTGGGATATTTCATCAGGCCACCTCCTTGAATCTTAAAGGTCCCATGTCCCATTCGTGGACAAAGAATCTGGCCCCTGAAGTCTCTCAGCTTTTCCCCAACAGCATCCCAAGAAACAGGAAGTCACAGACCGATGCTCTAGGAAAGCAGCCTTGGTGCTGATTCCACACCCCAGCTTTATATCTTTGATAGAAGTCCGGATTGGTTTTAATGTTAGTTTATTTCTTTTTGAGAGAGACAGAGAGAGTGAGTGGGGGGGTGGCAGAGAGAGAGGGAGACAGAGGATCCCAGGCAGGCGCCGTCAGCATGGAGCCCGATGCAGGGCTCAAACTCATGAGTCGTGAGATCAGGACTTGAGCCGAAACCAAGAGTTGGTCGCTTAACCGACTCAACCACCCAGGTGCCCCGCAGTCTGGACTTGATGTGGGGGGGGGGGGGGGGGGATGGTAGAGGATGGAAATGCTGATGTCTGCAGCTGCCTTAACATTCAAAAGTTTTGCTCAAAGGTGCTCTCTTGGCAGAACTTTATATCTTACATTGGAAGGCCATAGTATGTCTTCCATGGTATCTTACTCTTCTGCTCTCTCCTTTGCTCTGAAAACCTTGAGGAGTGGGTCTGGCAGGACCCTAGGGAGGTCCAGAGGTTTGTAGAGCTGCCTCGTTGCAGAGGAGAGGAGATTAAAAGCCCCATCCCCCAACTCCCAAGCCTGTGACTGAAATGCAGAGGCTTAGCAAGAGGTCGGGACGCAGTGCTCCAAAGCATTCAGTCCGGTTAAAGATTTGGCTTCAAGGTGCCAGCCACCAAAGCCCCGAGGTCAGATCTGCCTGAGCCTGCCTGTCCTGGACTTAGCTGGGCCCCTGGCTGAAATGGCCAGGCTCAGAAGGGCCCTTGGATCCTTATCCTTAAAAGCACACACAACTGGTGGCCAAGTTCTCCACTGTGGCTTTTCCGCCTCATGTTTTCACCACCAAGCCTGGGGCTCAGCAGAAATTATCCACACGCAGGCTGCCACAGTGCCCAGGGTCATTTGCCTTCTGGGGAAACTGGGGTGGAAAGAGCCATAATCACAGGGTTGGTGCTGAGAGCTGCTCTGTATAATGACCACAGGGCAGCTTCTCGACTGGCTAAATCTCTGTGGCTAGGCCATTTTTGGCACAGGGCAGGTAGTAGAGAGGGTGTGGAGGCTGCCAGAAGCCCCAAACCAGTTCCTTCTGAGGAATCTGCCCATGGCTGGGACACCACTGCACCCTATTCTTGAAGGAAAACAACAACATTGGCTGCTGGGACCTCCTCGTGGGTAATCAGCACCTGCTCAAATAGATCTCATGGCATATGTGACCAGACATTCCGGGATAACGCACCTGCTATGACACTGGGCACCCCTCACTGAAGCCTCCCCCTGCTTGCCGCCCACAGCACCTGAGGAGCAGAACCCACTGCCCAACGGGGAGCCTGGCCAGCACTCCCTGGCCCCTCAGAAGAGCCTTCCGGACCTCCCGCCACCCAAGATCGTAAGTGTTTGTCCAACACCCCTGATTTCCTGACTGGGGCCCCGTGAACTTCCAGTTGCTCTCACAGGGGTCAGTTCACCAAACATCTGGTGTTTTCTGAGCGCCTACTATGTGCAGGACATGGGGCGAGGCACTGGGAGACAGAGACAGAACAAAAGCACGCCTGCCTGCGGGTGGCATCATTTGCCCAGGGCCACGGTACTCAGGACGCTAAGGGTAAAGGGAGTGGGAGATGCAGGGGTTGCCTTTATTGGATGCCACCAAGTGTTTGAGGCTCCACCGGGCTCTGCCCAGCACCATGTGAGTGGGGCCCTGTAGAGCTGTGGTCACCGGCTCAGGCCACAGCGAACTTCTGGAAATGTAAATCATATCGCCTTGCACTTCCTGCCTCGGACCGGCCAAACGCTTTCACTGAGCTTAGGCAAAAAACATCCGTGTTCCTTAGCCCGGCCCCACGGCCTACACGGTCTACACAGCCTGGCCCAGCCGCATCTCCAGCCCCGTCGCACCTGCTGTTCACGGGTCTCCCTTCTGCCGCTGGATTATACCACAGGCTTAGTGCTGCCTCAGGGACTTTGTACTGTCTGGATCCTGGCTGTCCAGTGGCTGCCTTCTCATCTCCCAGACATTCACAGACAGACTTGCCCCGACCTGCTGCATGAGGCACCCCAACTCTGTCCCACCCCAGTCACCGTCTACCCCAGGGCCAATTACCCCTCCGTGGCCCTTGCCACCACTGAAGTGATCTTTGTACTATTTGCCTCCCCGACCAGACGTAAGCTTCGTAGGACAGGGACAGTGTCTCTCATTTATTGCTTCCTGCCCGGCATACGCACGCAGTAGGCCACATGAATGAGTGGAATGAATCATGGAACCCTACAGACCTGGGTTCAGATCCCAGCTCTACCAGGTACTGGCTCTTCGGTCTTGAGCAAGTTGTTTAAGCTCTCTGGCCCTCTGTTTCCCGGTGTTTAAAAGAATGTGAATCTCTGTCTCCTGAGATTGTCTTATTTGATGGGTTAAGGCTACGCGTGGCACACTGCGTTGGTGTTCAGGGAGGTTAAGTAGCGGTGTTCATATCTTACGGGTGAGGAAGCCAAGAATTTGCAGGTTAATAGCGTCTGAACGTCCCACACACAGAAATGGTGGAGCCAGAGTTTGAACCCAAGTTCTTCCCTGTCTAGGGCCTGGTCAGGGCGGCTTTCTAGAGAGGTGTGAGGTGAGAAAAACGGGAAGGATTTCTATGTGTAGCAGGGTCATGGGGTCAAGAAGTGGGAAGGGTTTGGGGGACAGTGGGGTCCTGGGTTCAGTGCCAGCAGGAAGCTGTGTGACTCCCATGGTCACTGAGCTCCCAGGGTGCTATCCAGGGACACATCTGTGGGCCCAGGTCACCGCTAAGGGCGTCCGGACCGCAGCCTGGCCCTCTCCATTCGTGCCTTCCTGAGGATGTCTGGAATACCTGGGTCAGTCTCCCTGTACATGAAGCACCCCCCCTGCCCACGCCCCCCCCCCCCCCCCGGTCACCAACTGGCAGGGACTCTTCATCTCAGGCTGAATGAGACTTGATGGCCTGAGCCTGAGTCCCTGCTGTCCCCACTATGCTGCGAAGTGGGTGACTGCCACACCTGGGCCGTTGGCGCCCTGATGGACACAAACTGGGGCCTCCCCACCATCCATCTACAGATGCGTATTTTTGGTCACTGTTTTCCTATGAAGAAACAGAGGCTCGGTTAAAGTAATCGGCCAAGGGCCCACCTCTGGGAGGTAGCGGGGCCAAGACCTGAATGCGGGTTCTTGGTTTCCAGGCCACTCTGCAGGCCCGCCTGACTTAAGCTCGTCTTTCCAGCAGAGTGAGGCTGTAGTCTCTGGTCCTTCCAGCTGCGGGCTCTCCTCACTTTCCGCCACAGTGCTCGGGAGAAGGGGGGCCTCTGCTCCTGACCGGCTGCCGCCAGTCTAACCAGTGGGAGATGCGGTGGTATTCTGGGGTGCTCTAGGCACTGCTCGCCGGGTGGGGGGAGGGGAGGTGGCTGCTTGGCGCTGGAAATTTCCTCTCCGGAATTCAGCGCCCGACTCTGGCCAGGGCCTTGGGCTCTGCCATTCTTGGGGCAGCAGTCTGTGGCCCAACACCGGGTGGGAGAGGCTGTCAGCAGTCAGAGCCTCACAGGCAAGTACTGGGTGGTGCTGCCTTGTTCTGGAAATCTGTGCCTTGCAGACACGGCGGTGGGCCGGGAGACGCAGGGTCTGGGACCAGGTTGTTGGGAGAAACTAGTCAGGTCGCACTCGTCCCAACAGCTGCGGCAAGTCCCGCAGGCTTGCCGATGGCTGAGACAGAGGCGGGACGTCTGCCTGTGGTCCTCAGTGCCTGTGGCTGGGCCGGGAGCGTGGCCTCTGTCGCAGGCTCAGGACGCCCTGATTCCCTCTCTGGTGGCCTGGGTCCCCCCCTCCACCCCCGCAGAGTCCGTGGATAGCAAGGGAAAAGGCAGCCAGGGGTCCGGGGCCACCTCGTGGGTGCGGCCAGTGACTCAGGCAGCCGTGGCACTTCCCGCTGCTGTGCGCCCAGCCAGGTGCTGCGGTCACCGTAGGAGAAGCATGTGCTGGCCTCGTTGATGCTCCCGGCCAGCACAGCCATCCCTACCCCAGCCACCCTTTGAGGCCTGAGCATGCATTGGCGCTGGTCTTAAGCGGGTTACTCTACGGGGGAAGCAGCTTACTCCACACAAGGACGTTGCCACGGTCGGTCTGGGGAGCCGGGGCTGGCCGGATCTGCTAGTCCTGTCCCGGGAATGTTCGACAGTGCCCGCTGGGGCAGGTTGCTCATCAGCACAGAGACCGACGCCTCAGCTCATCCGGGCCCCTGCTCACGTTCAGCTCTCGTGTCTACTCTAAATCAGGACTGGCAGACTCTGGCCCCCAGGCCAAATCCACAGCCACCTGCTACTGTAAATAAAGTTTTATTGGAACATAGCCACGCTTCTCAGTTATGTATTATCTCTGGATGCTTTCGCTCTGCGACGGCGGAGTTGAACAGCTGAGATCAGCGACCCTCAAGTGACCTGCCGATCCGTTAGGAATGTATTATTGGCCTTTTACAGAGAAGTTTGTAGACCTCTGGCAAATCCGGCTGAGCCGGGTGGCTTTCTTTCCTGTCCCTTCCTGTGAATTCTCAGAGCCTCCTGAAGGTTGTGAAGTCACCTCTCTTCTGCGCCTGAGTTTAGTGTCTAAAACCTGCACCATCACAATGATGATGATGATGAACTTTAACGGTCCCTTATCTTTATCCCTTTATTCTCATTCTCTATTCTTCCCCTGAGAAATCAGCCTCCCTTGCTCCTCTGACTTCAGAAAACGGGTCATTATACTTGTGTCATTATGTGACTCTCTTCTGAATTTTTGTGCAAATCATTTTAACCTGTAACTTGACTCAAGGGCTTATATTTTGCCCCAGCAGCCTTGAGGGCAGGGACCATCTTCTTTAATGAGGGCTGAGCTTGGGCGTAAGCCTGGGCAACCCCAGACGTCTCCTCTGTCTCCTTAGGATACGGCAGTTCTTCCTCTGTCGAAAGTGTATGCTGACAACTTTTCTCTCTTCAGTGATACGTTTGTATTTTTTAGGTTGGTAAAAATGCATATGTATTGGATAATAGTGCTGGGAACAGTTTAATCCTTACAGTGGCCCCATGTGACAGGTACTTCTACTCTCCCCATTTTGCAGTGGAGGAACTGAGGCACAGAAAGGTCAAGTAAGTTGCCCAGGGACACACAGCTGGGGTGCGCCATGTCAGGTTTCAAACCCTAGCCCTGGAGGTTGGATTCCTACCACCTCCCTCTCCTGCCTCTCCCCATAGATCCATTTACAGGGGATTTTACTGGGAGAGGCTTGGGAGACTCTCAGGAGACACTCCCTAGTACTCCGCCCCCAGATAGGACAGTAGGACCCACGTGGTGAGAATGACCCCTGAGGGGCTTCTGAAGAAAGGTTCGTCCCCCTCCCCGCCCCGCCCCGCCCCCCCCCCCCCCCCCCATTTTCCTGTTCTGATTACAGGAGTCTGGGCTGCAGCTCGATCTTGGATGCTTGGAGCTCCTCTCTAAATGGGACCCACCCCCTCCCTCTGCGAAGGGTCCCAGCACCACCTGATGGGGATGGGGTTTCTTGGAGGCTGGAGCCGGGGGCCAGGCCAGCTTAGGAAACATGAGCTCCAGGACCCATCTGCAGGGACCTTGCTGCTTCTCAGGGGAGGCGATGCTCTCCCCTCGGACCCCAGGAAGCTGGCTCTCGAGGACCACGGCTGGGTCTCGGGCAGCCCTTTCTCAAACTGACCAAGGGGCCAGGAATGGCCGAGACGAGCAGAGACAACTCACCAGGCTGTGGCAGCAGACCCGAAAGGTCATCCGCTGGCAGCTACCGTGTGCAGCGTGCCTGGCCTGCCCTCGGGAAGGAGCCTGACCCGGTGCCACTCACAGCCGCATCTGCGGGCCCAGGGCAGCAGCCGATCTGCTTCGGAAAAGAGCACGTTCTGTTCTTTTCATGCTCTGTACCTTTCTGCCTCTTGCACCCGTGGGGGTGCTGGAAGCTGCTCGAGGCCTACCTCTGGATCTTGTATCCGCTCTCTTGATGTGAGGCCGGATGAATTTAGGATTCAGAGTTGGACCCACACTCTGGCCTGGCCTCGCCAACCCTCTGCGTGCAGACCTGCCTCAGCTTGTTGGATGGTGATTCGGTGACCCGGCTCCTGCAGCCCCCCCAGGGCGTGGACGGCCCCCAGACAATGACGGTGACAGCCTCCTCATGTTTGATACGGGGCTAAGCATTGTGGAGACACCGTCACGGTTTGTCTCAAGACAACCCTGGGTTTATTCTCGTTTATAGGGAGGGAAGGTGAGGGAGAGGCCATCACATCCCGTCAGTTGAATCTACAGAGTCCTAAAGCCCTGACTGCAACCAAGTTACATTCACTCCAGAGTCCATATGAGGTGCCAGGCCACACCGGACCTGGCTCTGGAATGCTGCTTTTGGTGAAGCAGCCGCAGGATCATTGCTCTGCCCTGGAGGAGGCGGGGGGTGGACCCTCTCGCAGCCCATGCCGAGTCCCGTACCATGGGGACCCCGGCCCAGGCTGACCGCTCTCCCACCATCTCCGGGGCCAAGACTTGGGGAGCCATCTCTGCGATAAGTCCCTCGTTTTCATGAGCTCGTTTCAGAGGCAGGGGTTTCTAGATCTCCCCTTCTCCTGCCGGCAGGACAGGGAGTCCTCCGAGGTCCAGAGGCCCATCTCCCAGGGCCGTGTGGGGTCTTTCCGTTGGCCGCCCTCCTTCCGTCTCCCCCCACCCCTTTCTACTGCTTTCATTCGAAGTTCCCCAAATGCCCAGCACAAGGGCTTTCCCAAACCATTTACAGTAAAGAATAATGGAGGAGTACAGAATTGCACGCTCCACGTTTCTGCACGTTTGGGTATATTCTTTATTCCTCCCCAGTCGTGCTCGTGCCA
Source organism: Panthera onca (assembly GCF_046562875.1). Classification (NCBI taxonomy): domain Eukaryota; kingdom Metazoa; phylum Chordata; class Mammalia; order Carnivora; family Felidae; genus Panthera; species Panthera onca. Next base: position 16,642,981 of record NC_138349.1, read on the forward strand.
CATAAGAAGCTCAGGGTCATCTTTGAGACTCCACTCAAAGCTCGTGTCCTCCCGGTGGTGGTAAATGCTCCTCACGCCCTCCGGGTCCCCACAGAACTTTGACCTCGTCTATGAGGACATGACTCACCGTACACGTGAGCGGGAGCCCTGAACATCCACCACCTGGCGAAGTCTTTGTCAGGAGTGACTCCGGGACATCCGGACGCCTCCCTTGCAGCTTGGACACAGGAGCCACCCAATATCCATCCGAGTGGTCGGACTTATTATGGTGAAAGTTCAGGATTTAGAACCCACCAGGTCACCTTCCTCCGTGTGTACTTGATTAGCCCTTGTCGTTTTCGAAAGTAGATGCTATTTAGAAGCCACAGCGGCCTGACACGCTCTGGATGTTTGTATGCATTCCATATCACGTACACAAGGCCATTTTGTGTGTGTGTTGGGGCGGGGGCGGATGTGAGCCTCATTTTGCAGAGGAGAAAGCTGAGGCTCCGCGGGGTTCAGCAACGCGCCCACAGCCCTTCTCTGGCAGCAGACCGGCGGACGTGGTGGCTGTCGGGAGCCATGGCATTGCACGTTCTCCCTCCCAGCTGACTTGAAGTCCAACCAGACGGTTTTCTTCTTCTTCTGGAATCCCCTCCTTCCACCCAGAGGGTTAATTCCAAGTTGTTCTCAGTGTATCATATCTGAGTATGTTTATTTTGTTTGTTCATACCACAGATTCCAGAGCGGAAGCAACTCTCCGTCCCCAAGATTGAGTCTCCAGAGGGTTACTATGAAGAGGCTGAGCCGTACGACACATCACTCAACGGTACACCCCGGGGCCAGGGCTGGGACTCGGAGGGGGTCCAGTCACTTCCTGCACAGATGCCAGTGCTGGAAGCCGCGGGCAGCCTGGGCTGCTGTTCCCAGAGAGCGTGGCCCGAATTGAGAACTGGCCACAGAGCATTGGGCCTCTGCTCTGGTGGGGAGCTGAGAGCTCCCAGCAGACCCAGGCCGCCTGCGAGGAGGCGTGGGATGGTCCACGGTGAGCTGGTTTCCTGTGTCTGATGCCGTTCCCATCTGGACGGTGCTGGCTTTGGCACAGAAATGTGATGGAGGAGAGGTGGGTCGGTCCAGGGACACGTGTAAGCAACGGGAATGTGGTCCGGCCGAGCCAGAGCTGTTTCTGGGGCTCTCCGTTGGCCTGATAGTTAACTGTGCTCACTCTGTGTGCCAAGCATGCTTTTGGGAGTCAGGAGCTCAGCAGAGCTCAGGACAGTCCAGAGTCACAGCCCTTAGATTCTGTGAGGGAAGACAGACAACAAATAAACATGGGGCATGTCAGGTGACAATACAGTGTTAGGATGGAAAGCATAGGGGCTGGGTTGGGGCAGGAGAAGGTGTTATTTTAAACAGGGAAGGCCTCTCTGACAGCATGACCTGGAGCTGATTCCTGAATGAAATGGAATGTGGGGAAGGCAGAGACCTCCAGGAAGAACTTTCCAGACCATGTAGCACATGCAAAGGCCCTGAGGCCGGGGCGGTGGGGGCGGGGGGGGGGGGGCTCAGCATGTTTAAGGAACAGCAAGGAGACCTGTGTGGCTGGAACAAGGGTAAAGAAGTCAGCCAGTCATGGTGAGGACTTTGGCTTCTCTCTGATGAGACTGCAAGCCTTTGGAGGGTTACTTAGTGACTGACCTAACTTAGGAATTAAGGTGACCTGTGCCATAGGGGCAGGACTCACACTGGAGCCCTCTGGCCTTGGCCAGTGGTTCTCATTCTGGGAGATTCAGATCAGAAATGCTCTGGAGGGGGTAGGCGCCCGGGTGGCTCAGTTGGTTAAGTGTCCAACTCTTGGTTTTGGCTCGGGTCTGATCTCATGGTTTTGTGAGTTCAGGCCGCACGTAGGGCTGCACGCTGACAGTGCAGAGCCTGCTTGGGATTCTCTGTCCCCTTCTCTCTCTCTCTGCCTCTCCCCTGCTTATGCTCTCTCTCACTCTCTCAAAATAAATAAATAAACTTAAAAAAGAAAGTGCTCTTGGCGTAGGGATTCGCTAGCACAGAAAGGCCCCAAAAGTTCCAGAAGGAAGAGTATCATGGGCCTACTCACTTGAGCAGCTGGACTCTGGCCCTCTCGCTCCCCCCTCTTACCTCAATCTGCTCCTTTCCTTGATAAGTGAAAGGTCTTTGAGAGCACAAAGCAGTTTGCAGATGCAAGAGGCAAGGGGTCCCTGGTGGTGGGAATGAACTTGGCTGGAGAGGGGTGTTGTCGGCTCCGTAAGGAACAGGACCAGAGATCACATGGGACGGGTCCCTTGGAGCCGCGTCGGATCCTTCTCCACACTTTACCTACTGCCTCCGGTCCCAGGAACTGTGTGGGAGGTGAGGGCCTGTTTGGATGGAGGTTATTTTATTCTCCTGGTTTGTGGGCGGACATCACTTAGCCTGAACCCGCTGAGCGTGTGGGGTGTTGCCACGTCTCCGGCGGGGCTGTGATTCCAGAGCAAAGCCGACGGTGCGGCGCGGCCATCCTCATGCGTGTGGAAGGAGGAAGCTGTGACTCACCGTGACGAGCACCTCTGAGCCTCGCAAGCCTGGCTCTCCGGGGTGTGGCCCGTGCCAGCCGGGGCCTGCCTCCCAGACGCTCCCGGAGGCCTGTCTGTGGGGCAGACACACACCTCGTCATCAACAAGTGGGCTCAAGCTTGTCGGGGTTTGTGTCTCGACTGTGAATTCAGGTTGGTCTTAGCCGGGACCGGGGCGTCCCTATGGGGACAGCGTGAACACAGCAAGGTGCGCAGGAAGAATGCCGACGGCCTGTCCTTCTCGTGCCGGGACAAGGACCGGGGGTGACCTGGGGAGAACTGGTCACACGGGCCACGAAGGGAGGGCGTCACCGGCATATGAAAGCCGGCCTGCCCTCACTTCCTGCTTGTTGTCCCCTGCACCTGTTTGAGCGGTGAGACGTGCTGGTCACACCGGGAGGAGTGACCTCTGGCCCCCTGCCCCCTGCCCTGGTTCACTGGCCACCAGCCATTTTGCGGACTTCCTTCAAGAGAGCGGTTGCTTGGGCTCTTGTCCTGCTTCATCAGCACTGTCCGCACACGGCTCTGATGAGGCAGGTCCCTCTCTCCGAGCAACAGCTTAGTAAGCGCCCTGATGGCCTGTGCAGGAGATACGAGGGTCAGGCCTCCTTGCCCGAGACATCAGCTACTTGGCCTGTAATGTCTCGTGTGGGGGACCTGGCCGCTGCTGGATGCAGATAACCTCCCTTCCCGGTTATGGTGACACAGCACACGTCTGTTTCTCGTGAACTGTCCTGTGTGGGGATCACTGCTCACCAGGTAGTTTAGCCGCCTTCCAGTGTGGGCTCAGCCACCCTCTAAGGCCACAGAATCCTCTGCAAAGAGACAGCAGAGAATTCCTACGTGCTTCTTAAAAGTACCAGCCAGAGGGGCCTTCTACGCACCTCCCACTGGTGACGAGTACTTACGTGGTCATCTCTGGGTGAGAAGGTGCTGAGGAAAGATGTCCTGGGTCGGGCCAGGGCCTCTCCTGAGAACCCACCCCTCCAGTGGGGAAGTACTGGCTTGTGGTGGACAACTGGGTCTCTCTGTGTCACCCTCTGCGCTTGGGTCTGTCCCTCTCTTCAGCTTGTGTCTCTCCACCTTGCCTTTCTCTGTGCTTCTGGATCTCCTACAGGTCACTGTGGTGGATTCTCGCCCACTGGAATCCCCAGATGGGTCCAGGTGCCCGACGGAGTCATTTACGCCACGATCACCTTGGGTACTGCCTGTCCCCGGAGCTGAATGCCAGTGATTTGGTGCCTGCTGCCTGGCTCTCAGGGAATAGGATGCATGCCCCGAGGGTGGCCCTGCGCACGGGCCTTGTGCATGGGTCCTGCATGTGCACGGCATGTGTCGTCCTTCCGGAAGGAGAGACTTACTCGGCCTTCCACAGCTGGCATCCACATGCATGGGCAAAGGACCAGAACGCCGCGTGGTGGTTCTGCCCTCTGTTCCCCAAAACCTCCAGCAGCACATGCTGGGGCGCGGTCCCCCCAGGGGTGCAGAAATGGGATGGAATCGTCCGAGCATCCTGCCTGTCACTCCTGTTCGTCCCGTGACCCCTGGAAGCCAAGTACCTGCTTTAAGACTGCCCTACGTTCACGGCCGTGTTATGATCGCTCTTAGAGATAAAGGAAGTTACGGTGCATTTGCCCCAAGCTCCCCCGGTGCGGCTGCAGGTAGTTTGAGCTACTGCGATTTGCTGTTTGTTCTCAGCTTCTGCAGACCGCCCCGGAGTGGATGGACAGGTGTTAGAATTTTCCACGGAACACCTGGGGGACCCCAGAAGCACAGCCAGTGAGGGGGTTCGGCCCACTTCTTCGTGCTAAACTCGGAGGCCTCCCTCTATTAAGTTTTGCTACTGAAGGAGGCATCCCAGTGACATTGTATTGTTCTTACTTCACTTATTGTACAGATAATGCCGCAGTGACCATGAGGACATTTTTTTTTTTTTTTTTTTTTCAAGTAAAATCACCCTGCTCCTCCCACCTGGTCAAAGCAGCTATCTTGAGTTCTCCCTGTTGCCTTTCAGTACCGAGCTGTGGGTATAAAATCTCACACATATCAGTTTAATTGGGCCTTCTTACTTAGATCCTATTTACTGGGCTGAGGACTGGCCTTCAGAGTTCTCCTTGATTATTGTCGCAGGGCATGCTCCAGAGTGGATGCAGTCATGCTTCCCCACCTCCCTGCTCTCCTGCTGACTGTAAATGGCCCTGGATTTAATATCTTGGCGCATGTAACCTCCCCCACCCTCCGCTTCTTTATTTAAAAAAAACAAAAAAAAACTAGTTTCCTAGGATCAACTCCCAGGACTGGGATTGTGGGGGTCAAAGGGCATGGGTGTTTTTACGGCTCTCGAAACAAAACAACAAGCTGCTGGGTAGTCTTCTGAGAGGCCTGCGTTCCTGTATGTTCCTACCGGCGGTGGGAGAATTCGGCTCTCCCATTGGCTACGCCACGGCTTTCAATCTTTGCTTCTTTAATACGTGTGAAATTGTGAACTGTGCCACGTTTTTATGACGACGTGAAAGGGAGTAGTACCACACTGCTTTTAAAGAAGGCTGGTGTTAAAATACCGACGGTGTTGTTTTTAGGAACAGTAAAGCACATTTTCATTGGCATTGGAGCTGGAATAACTGTGGCCGTGGCCTCATTCCGTTTTTCTATGTTTTAATTCAGAGGTGGTGCTGTTTTCCTGGTACGTAGGACCCCGGCTGTGCAGATAGTAGAAGGGGCGTCTGCAGAAGGGAAGGCTATGGGCCCACAGGCTGACTTTTTTCCAAAGGGGATCAGGGGGAGGGTAGAGGAGGTGTATTCACTGCGACGCAAAGGGCCAGAGCATGTCTGTAGAAGTCCCGGGGGAGTAGATAGCGGCCTGACTTTCTGTTATCGCTACCCAGTAATAGAAGGAGGTATCCAGTGCTCATAAGATAGTGAGCTCCCCATCCAGGGGGGAAATCAAGCAGAGGCCAGCGCAGCACCGAGATTCCAACAGACAGGATTTGCGTGCCGAGGCAGGGATTGCACCAGAGATCCCGAGATTCTCTTTTTCTCCGTGTCCTGCTTTTTGGGGTTTTACTGACTTTGTCCTTCACCTAGTTTTTGTTGATCTTGAATAGCGCAGTGAGGCCTAGAGAACAGAGCAACTCTCACAGGGTCCGGGGGGAGGACAGAAACTGAGGCACGTGGAGCGTGTACAGAATCGAACAGTTTGTGCTTGGTGAGCTTGGGGATTCTCTTGAACGGAACACACGCGTGAGGTGGGCTGGTCGCCAGAGGCGGAGGAAGGGTAGGAATGGAAGCCAGCAGAAGGGGCTGTCTGTGCAGGGAGGTGTGCAGTGGGTGGGGGGGAGCGAGCAGAGTCTGGGGAGGCTGGAAGTGGGTTTGGGAAAGGGCTGTGACTGAGGGGGCCGGCCGGCCTTCCCCACAGAGCCATTTCCGACTGCGGTTTCTTTCACCCTAAGAAGCTATAGCCCACCTCCCCCCCCCCCCCCCAACTCCCAGGACAAGACCAGGAACAGAGCAGGCCCCGCTGGGCAGGTGGCTGTGGGAGGCTCAGCATGTGCCCAGCCTGGGCTCAGATGGTGAGCCCTTCCTGCGGCCCATAGAATGCCTGTTGCTAGACTCACCCCCTGCTTCTTCCTTTACGTGAAGAAACAGGCCCCGGGGGGGTGGGGGGGGGCACTGGCCTTGTGAAGCGTGAACAGTCGCCTGTGGGCAGTGTCTTGTCGGAGGTTTCTGCGGAGTCTGGGGTGACAGATTTGAGTAGGAAAAGGGAGAGACTCCTGGTTTTAGTTACGTGTCTGTGGCCAGAAGCAGCATCCAGGAAGCTTCAGTGAGGACATCTGGGGGTCAGGCCTGCCCAGGTCTGTGGTTGGTGGCTGTCAGGCTGGTTCAAGGGCACAGCGAGGCAGGTGCGTTGCGGCCTGGAGGCCACTGGCCGCCCCTGCCTGCTGCCCTCCCTCCTGGACGGAGCACGTTTGGAATGGCCCCTGCCCGATGGGTCCGTGACCCCGTGGCTCTTCCTTGCAGAGGACGGAGAGGCAGTGAGCAGCTCCTACGAGTCCTACGACGAAGAGGAAAACAGCAAGGGCAAGTCGGCCCCCTATCAGTGGCCGTCGCCTGAGGCCGGCATCGAGCTGATGCGCGACGCCCGCATCTGTGCCTTCCTGTGGCGCAAGAAGTGGCTGGGACAGTGGGCCAAGCAGCTATGCGTCGTCAAGGACACCAGGCTCCTGGTCAGTGGGTCTCTCATTGTGTTCCGGTCTTTTCTCTTTGGGGGAGTTGAGGAGATGGACCCCGGTACTAGGCGGTCAGAGCCTTTTATGTCTGGAGGCTTTCTCCGCTTCCTAACCCAAAATTGTGTGCAGAACTTTGCGTGAACGAAAGTGCCTTATCTCAACTAAAAGGGTCTAGTAGCCTTCATCTGTCATTCAGAGGGGGCTGGGGTTACCACTCCCTGCCCCCAGTCCCATCCCGTAGACGGTTTCCAGGAATCTTGTCCCCTCGGCCTGAGGGCTCCTTCCTCACATCCTGACCCCACCCTGCTGCACGGGTCAGGACTCCCCCAGCCCCAGTTCTGGCTACTGCACTCACCTGTGCGGCACTAGAATGAGAGGCATCGTCTCAGAAGTCACAGTATTTTGAATTACTGATTATAAGACAAAACCCCTAAAGAAATCAGAAGCTGTTACTCTGACCACAGCCCTGTTTCCTGTGATTCTAAATTAAAATTCACAGTTTTATGTCCTAATTTGCAGTTCCTTGGAATCATTATAAGTGCCCTTAATTCACCACTCACAACATGCCCGATTCTGTGCAGATGTTCTTTCTGGTAAGCCTGTTCAGCAGCCCCGTGAGGACGCCCTTTATACCTGTGACAAATTGAGGGGCCAAGTATTTTGGGAGGGGAAGCAAGTCCCCGTGTTTTTTCACTAACACATCATTTTCTGAACTAAGCAGATACGAAGCTTAGTCTCGGTTCCCTACGGCCCCCTTCCTGAGGGCGCTAAGCAAGAAATGTAGACAGGCAGGGAAGTGAGTGAGTCCAGCCAGAAGTATGAGAGTTGGCTACAGAGGATGTTTTTAGGAGCAAGCTGAGGCCTACAGGGACCTTCGAGCAGCATGGATAAGCGGGGTCTGGGGCATCCCTGGGCGAGACTGGCAAGGAAGAGGGGTGTGGGAGGGGAGACAATCAGCCTGGTCACTCTGGTGCCGAGAACAAGAGCTGCTGATATTCGAGGCCACGGGTCCGCACCTTTGGTTTTGCTGGGGAGCGCCCAGGTCCCGGGGGTCCTGCTGTGCCCGCGGCCCCTCCGCTGCGGAACCCCGCCAGGCCTGGCAAAGCCTCAGGGCGTCTCTCTTCCCTTCTAGTGCTACAAATCCTCCAAGGACCACAGCCCGCAGCTGGACGTGAACTTGGTGGGCAGCAGCGTCATCCACAAGGAGAAGCAAGTGCGGAAGAAGGAGCACAAGCTAAAGATCACGCCCATGAACGCCGATGTGATCGTGCTCGGCCTGCAGAGCAGGGACCAAGCAGAGCAGTGGCTCAGGGTGAGGGTGGCACTGGGCTGGGGGGGACACGGGCCTGCTCCCCTGCGGGCTCCCCGGGGGCTCCTCAGTTCTGCCTCCCTGACTTTTTCTACAAGGGATGGCCATTGTCAAGGGTAAAAGATCTACAGTCCTTCAAACTCCCAGGGCTTCCGTGTTCCAGGTGGTAGCCAGCATTCAGAACGAAGGGATCACGGCACCCTGCTACCGGGCCTGGAGCTGGGCCCTTGGGGACACTCGTTTGCCTTTTGGCCTCTAGAGAGGCACCACGAGCCTCCTTATTAAGGAAGAATCAACAGCACAGCCACGTGTAAAGCACTTACCATGGGCCATGTGCTCTTGGCAAACTTAACCCACCTAACCACACTGGGGAGGCGGGGGGCGCTGGGCGATGTTAATACTGCCATTTTACAGGGGTGGTGATTAAGGCTCAGAGGGAGGAGATGACCAATCAAAGTCACCTGGCCAGTGAGTGGCAGGATTGGGTCTCAAACCTGGTGCTGTGTGACCGCAGCCCTCTATTCTACCATCACAAATGGCCTTGGTCAGTTCTGCCTACAGATACACGGTACAGCTCCCAGTGATGATGAAACCTGGTTTGCCCCATATGAAAAATAAGCATGACAATTCCAGAAGGTATGAGGTTTGCACCAAGAAGGGGCCCACAGCTGCAGAGGGATCTCCAGACCCAGCAGGACCCCTGGTGAGACCAGAGCCAGAGAGGTCCCTCCCTCCCTCCTTCCTTCCTTCCTTCCTTCCTTCCTTCCTTCCTTCCTTCCTTCCCCCCCCTTCCTTCCCTCCTTCCCTTCTTCCCCCCCTTCCAAACTTCCTCCCTCCCTCCCTCCCTCCTTCCTTCCTTCCTTCCTTCCTTCCTTCCTTCCTTCCCTCCTTCCCCCTTCCCTCCCCCCTTCCTTCCCTCCCTCCTTCCTTCCCTCCTTCCTTCCCTCCTTCCCCCTTCCCTTCCCTTCCCTTCTTCCCCCCTCCTTCCAAACTTCCTTCCTTCCCCCTTCCTTCACTACTTCCTTCCCTCCTTCCCCTCTCCTTTCCCCCTTCCTTCCTTCCCCTCTTCCCCCTACCTCCCTCCTTATCCCCTTTCCCTCTCCTTCCTTCCCTCCTTCCCTCTTTCCCTCCTTCCCCCCTTACCCCCCTCTTCCCCCTTCCTTCTTCCCCTTCTTCTCCCCTTCCTTCTTTCCTTCCTTCTTTCCTTCCTACCCTCCTTCCCCCTTCCTCTCTTCCCCCTTCCTTCCAAACTTCCTTCCCTCCCTCCCTTCATTCCCCTTTCCTTCACTACTTCCTTCCCTCCTTCCCCCCTCCTTTCCCTCTTCCTTCCTTCCCCTCTTCCCCCTACCTCCCTCCTTACCCTTTCCCTCTCCTTCCTTCTCTCCCTCTTTCCCTCCTTCCCCCCTTACTCACCCCTTCCTCCCACTTCCTTTCCCTTCTTCTCCCCTTCCTTCCTTTCTTCCTTCCATCTTTCCCTCCTTCCCCCCTTCTCCCCTTCCTCCCTCCCTCCCTCCCTTCCTCTTTCCTTCCCTCCCCACCTCCTCTATCACAGCCACACTGATGCATGTCCAGTGTAGGGGCACTCACCATAGGTGCCTTCTACCCCATCCACACATGTACATACAAATACTTACATGCACACACACTTGCAGATACACACACACACACACACACTTGCAGATACACACACACTTGCACGCGCGCGCGCACACACACACACACACACACACACACGCTACTCCTGCTCCCAGTGCTGTTCCTCTGACTGCTCACACTCACCTGCTCTTCCTCTGACCCCAGCCTCCCTTCCCAACTCTCATGCCCTCATCTCGAGACCCCTGCCCCTGGTTTCAAAGACAAGAATACTTTCAGAAGGCACAGCCTCTCTGTGGGCCTTCACAGAGGCCCTTCTCCTCCCTGGTCAGGTGAGCACAGAGATGGGCCTGGCTCTAGGGACAGTAGGTGGCGGAGAACAGGAAATGCAGATATGGGATGAGAACCCCAGAAAAGGAAAGCACAAGGCGGGGCTCCCCCAGAGAAGCCCTCGAGTCTGGACTCCAGGCTTAGCATGCTTCCCTTGCGAAGGGGTCCGCATATCCAGGCCCCAGCTAATGAGGATGGTAATGAACGTGCCTGGCCTGTGCCGAGTCCTTTACCGAGTCCTCACAGCCGCCCGGTGGTGTCGGTGTCGTCCCATCCCACAGACGTGGTGACTGCAGCTTAGGCCCGTGATCACGCAGCTGGCGGGCCGATTCCGGTGCTGCCCTCTTCCCACGGCACTACGTTGCACGTTTGGTCCGCCGTGTGGACCAGCGTCCCGAACTGGAGTCCATGGGAGAGGCGAGAAATGCTGTGTATTCCCCCGTCCCCACCGCCCTTCTTCCTTTTGTTCTTCGGCTTTTCTCATTTTGAACTTGTCTCTATAAACTGCTCTAAGCAGCCACCGAAAAGGGAGGGTCTCTGAACGTACTCTTGCTGAGCCCAGAGGGCTGTTGGTGGCTGCCCGGGGCTCTGACCCTCTGGAAATCCCCCAGGTGGCTCCGGGCTCAGAACAGCGGTTCTGAGAGTGGCCAGAGCCGCCTCTGACCCTGGTGCCCCCAGCCCAGCACCCCCCCTGCCCCCAGTTAAAAGGCTCCTTCCGGGGGGGTGGACTGTGACAGGTGAGTCTGGATGGACAGCCAGTGCCGGACCAAGGCCGTTGGCAGGCCTGCTTCCTGAGCAGCGTGCTGGCTCTCCGCAGCAAGCTCCATGGCTCCCGAAAAGCCGGGGGGGGGGGGGGCAGTTCTTCATCAGACCCGTGGCCAAACGGCCTATCTTGCCCAAGATGAGGGCAGGAAGGGGGCTGGCAGAGCTGAGGGCTGGCGGCTTGGGGCATCTTTAGGCTTTGCGATAAAGCGGCCACCAGCGGAACGTGGTGGGGGGGGGGTCTGCAGGGGAGTGGGCCCACGGAACGGGACGCCCCCACCGCAGGCTGTCCGGTCACGGGCCGGGAGCCAGGGGTGAGAGGCAGGGTCTCCGTCCCTTGGAAACTGTGCGTCGCCTGTCGCCTCCAGCCGCTCCCCCTCCAGGGGCTCCAGCTGCCGTCTGGCTGTGAGTACCGGCCAGCAGGCGACTCCGCTGACGGCTTTCTCTTCCTTCAGGTCATCCAGGAGGTGAGTGGCCTGCCTGCAGAAGGAGCACCCGAGGGAAATCAGTACACCCCAGACGCCCAGCGCCTGAGCGGCCCGAAAGTAAGCCTCTGTCCTGCCTGGAGGAGAGTGCCGTCCTGTTTCTCCTCCGTGAACGTTACAAGCATGAAACAGACCTTTGCTTTCGCACCTCAGCCCCATGAGTGGGAAACGTACGATGCTGGGATAAGGGCAGTGGTTCCCAGGTTGGCAGGAAAACTGAGGAAGTTGATACAAACCCGAAATGTTTTCTTGCTTGGGCGCAGGAAGCCGATTGGAACAAAGGTCAGCGTGCCCTCCATTCTTAATCAGGGAAATTCGTGGTATGAGGCCCTTGTTTTGCACTTACTTTCAGTAGAGCTTCCGGGCTGGGAGAACCGTCCTGGGTTGATTCCAGCCAGAGGGGCTCCGTTGCTCATTCGCACAGAGCTGTGGGGCCCCAGTTTAAGGGCCAAGTGCTGGCTGAGGGGAGGGCCATCGCCTGAGGCTTCCCATTCCGTGTCCCCAAGAATCTGCAGGTAGGTGCCCCGGAGCCTGGGTATGCACAGAGCGGCGTCACTGGGTCTCACCCTGGGTGGCCCTGCCCCGGCAGGGGAGAGGGCAGAGGGTACGTGGATGGCTCGAGTAGGGAGGAGGTGCTCCGTTCATCGGGAAGGCACTGGCCATTCCTCATGGAGTAACCCGGTCACGTATGTCAGTCCTCGAGCCACCGCCTGAGGCCAGTCCCGTTGGTTGGGAGATCCTCAGCTTGTTACCCAGGGGTCTGGAGGAAGTGGTTCTCTGGGAGAAGCTTGGTTGGAATATTCTGAGTGCTTCACATTCTAACAGCAGCGGCGGCCAGCACACCCTTCTGGAAAGTCTCTAGTCTTCTAGCAGCCCCAGGGCTGTAGATGGGGATGTTATCCCTCTTGAAACACATGCACCGCAGGGCCCAGAGAGGCTTGTAAGTCAAGCACCAGGCCTGGATGGAGCGCGTTCCAGCCAGGGTTCAAATCGTGGTCTGAACTTGTGCAGGCAAGCTGGCCCTTCCCTGAAGCCTGATGTGTTAGTGATGTGTTAGTGGCACAGTCCCTTCTTTTTAGTTTTTTTGAGAGTGAGAGAGTGAGCAGGGGAAGAGCAGAGAAGGAGAGAGAGAGAGAATCCCAAGCAGGCTCCACACTGTCAGCATGGGGCCCGATGTGGGGCTTGAACTCACGAACCACGAGATCATGACCTGAGCCGAAGTCGGACGCTCAACGGACTGAGGCACCCGGGCGCCCCCGCACAGTCAGTTCTTAAAAGCCTTGCTCACGCTCCTGTCTGGATAGTTCCCAGCCTGACAGCAGGCTTCGGCCGGGACGTCAACTCTGATGCCCCAGAGCTGGCCACCTGCCTTTCACGCTGGCTACGGGGCCGCTGTTGCATCAGGTCGAATAGCATTTTGAGAACTTGTAAACTTGAATGTGTGGTGGCCTTGAAGTAGAGGAGGGTCTCTGGGATGGGGCAGCGAAAGGGAAGGTGAAGGCATGTCCCCCAGAAGGCCCAAGGGAAGTGTGGCCAGTGTCCCATCGGTGACCCAGACTCCACAGGAACCTCTAGCCGACACCCAAAAGCTATCTATTGGTTTCCCTTAAACCGTGATCCCTGAGGTTACCGTTCCCAGACAAGATGGCTCACCTGTCTCCCTCTTTTCCACAGCCAGATGTAACGGAGAAGTACGGGTCGGCCCCGGAATATGGGAGCTCCGTAGATGGCCACCCTGAGGTCCCGGAGGCCAAAGATGGTAACAACGCTTGTAGCCCTCAGCCGAGCCCTGGGAGGGGGGATGGGACCCCACGCCGTGAGACGTGGCTGTGTGGCTCAACCCTAACGGGTTGGGACAGCTGCTGCCAACGTGCCTCCAGCTTATAAACTGCCTGGAAATAACACAGCTGACAAATCCGGGAAAAAGAGAGAGACAACCTCGTTGAGGTCACGTTTTATGAATTTGCTGGGGTTGGAATATTCTTGTATGTCTTCTCGTTTGCTAACCCCGGACCCAATCTCTCTGAGCCAAGAGTCCGCGGAGATTCTCGAGGGCTGACATGTTCTGTGAGAGGAGCTGGGGGGGAGGGGAGGGCCCTCGTGAATGTGCGATTCTAGGGGCACCTGACTTTGGGCCGTGCATCCTGGTTTGGGGGGCAGGCGCGCGTGTGAGTGCAAACACGTGTGTGCCCGAACGCAGGGAGGGGCAGAGGGAGTGGGAACGGGTCTGGTCTTCTTTCTGTCTTTCATCGGGACGCCTCGGTGGGCTGTGTGCCGTGCTGATGGGTTTCTCTCTCATCTTGACAGTCAAGAAGAAATGTTCTACTGGCCTCAAACTGAGCAACCTAATGAATCTGGGCAGGAAGAAGTCTACCTCGCTGGAGCCTCCGGACAGGCCCCTCGAGACATCCAGTAAGAACCGTAGCCGAAGGCCGCTGTCACGGCACAGGCAGAGATTTTCGGTCTTGCTTTAAACCTTTCTGGGCGATGGCGAACCTGTCGCTCCTGGCTTCTGTTTACCTTTGCTGCAGGCCGTTCCTTATGCCTGACCAGACTCTGTCTTTGCTGCAGTGCTGGGTCCTTTGCAGAAGTGCTGGTAATTGATTGCTGTCTCCCCAGTGCTCTTTTTATTTGATCAGTATTGAAGGAGCGTGGCAAGCAGGGCTAGGGGAAGGGGACCGGGCAGGGGGAGGACACAGCCCTGACGACTCACGGCACAGGAGTGATGGTGGCTTCGTACCCCTAAACCACACGCTGTGTCATTGTCATAGCTGTAAGGACTCAGGGAAAGAACCTCTCCCACTCCAAGATCAGGCCCGAGCCCTGAAGGTCGGGCAGGAGCTAAACAGGGTGAGGTGGCATCCTTGGGCACGAGCAAGGATTCTGAGATGGGGACAGTGAGACCCATTAAGGGAGAGACAGAAGGGTACAGAGGATGTTATGGGTGCTGCTAGGCTCATAGACGTCATCTCTCCTCCCCTCTCAGCCTTGAGGAAACTGAGGCCTTTCCCAGAAAACATCCTGGCCTCTGTCCTGGCTCCCAACCTGGGACTCCTTGTGATCACTCCGGAGCCTGAAGGCCATTATGATCCACCTTTAGGCCTTTTCCTCTTCCTCATGGAACCCATGCCCCAGCCCTGGGCTCCTTTCCTGAGTCCCAGTTGAGTTGTGGTTTTTGAGGCTGGCGGAGTAGACGGGTGGGGCAGGAAATCAGCAGAGGGGCCCTCACCTTTGGAGCCTCTTGTTTCTCTGGCCAGGGCACCGGGTAGTGGCCCAGCTCTGCCAGCCCCTGCAGCCTCAGGGGGGCACAGTGTTTGGCACAAAAGCCTGGTCTCACTGAGCCACTGGGAGATGTGACTGGATTATTGCTGGAAGTCCCTTCAGCAGGGAAGCATGCTCCTGTCCCCTGTGGCTAGGGAAGGGTGCCAGAGCACATAGCTGTTCTCTTCCTCAAGATGTGGCATCTGGGCTCCCTGCTCTCTTGAGCCAGAGTTCTCTGTGGTCCAGAGAACTGTGATAGACAAGTGGGGGCACCGCCTGGATGAGCCAGAATTCCTAGGGCTTGGCCTTGGGTTCCTCTACTTTGCAGGTGTCCTTGTGGCTATGTCCACGTGGCCTTGAGGGACTCATGATCCCCACTGTATGCCCCGCACTGGGTGGGCCAGAGGGTGGCCAGGCTCCGTGACCTGCTGCGTGGCTTAGTTCAGCCCAGTTAGGGCTCAGAACAGCTTCCAATCCTCTAGAATGGAGGAGGTATCCGCTTTGTAAGCCGGTCCCTCTGGGAAGGTGAGCAGCCCAGAGAGAGGTCCACGGGCTGTGCAGGGGGTCCTGAGGACTGGATTTTACTCATCTCTATAGCCCCGGGGACAAGGCCGTGCTTGGCCCATGGTGTCAGCTCCGTATATGTCCAAGTGGAAGGCAGGGGGAAGGCGTGTCCTCGGGAAGCGGAACCCAATACTTGCAACCATTTGAGAACAATAAAGGATTGCATGACGGATGCACCCCAGCGCTGGCCGTCTCTGCTGGCCCACGGAGAGAGGGGCTCCCTGGTGGGGAGGCCACAGGGCACGCGCCCGGGGCGCTGGAGGTGAAGGTGGCAGAGTTCGTGCCCTTGAGAAGCCCAGGGTCCGCTTGGGGAGGCTGACGCGGAAACAGGTTTCACTGCTCTGGGATCCAGGGGTTCTGAAGGCCTCGCAGAGAGTGCAGGACCGGGGCAGGGCCCAGCAAGGCCAGCCGCACTGGGGAGGATGAGAAGGGAGGAGGACTTGGCAGCCGAGGCCCAGTGATGGAAAGGTTGTCCGTCGGGGATGGTGACGGAACTAGGGCTGTGGAGGTCAGCGCGTGCCGGCACCTGCAGCGAGGCGGCCCTGGCCGGGGACCTTCCTGCACGTGGCCTAAGTGACCAGAGGCGGTGAGGAGGGCGGCTGCCAGTGGGGGTAGGAGGGTGAGGGGGCCCCGTCCTGTACACCCGCACCGCCCGCCTGCTCTAGTCAACGACACGGCTCGCTGCCCTCGGGACAGACCTATTGCGAGGTGCGACAGGTCTTGGAACTGAGGTTCTGGGGGAGCTTCTAGGAGGCCCAGAGGTGGTGGCAGCTACGGACACCCTTGTCCCCTCCGGCAGGCTACCTGAACGTGCTGGTCAACAGCCAGTGGAAGTCCCGCTGGTGCTCCGTCAGGGACAGTCACCTGCACTTCTACCTGGACCGGAACCGGAGCAAGGTGGCCCAGCAGCCCGTCAGCCTGCTGGGCTGTGAGGTGGTCCCAGACCCGAGCCCCGACCACCTCTACTCCTTCCGCATCCTGCACCACGGCGAGGAGCTGGCCAAGCTCGAGGTACCACTGGCCCGCGGGGGCGGGCGATGGGGTGTGGGGCTCCAGGCTGTTTGCTGTGCTCTGCGGACCGTCATCCTGTTCGGAGATGCAGCCTAGCCCTGCGTTATTTTTACTCCCTTGCATTTTACTTCTTTGCGCTTAAAAAAAAAAAAAAAAAAAAAAATTGTCTACTCCCTTTCTGACCTCAGAGTGGTTGTGTTATAGGAAAGGGACAATGAGTTACTTCCTGCCCTGAGGGCAGGAGGAGTATTTATAACTCCCTGAGCTGCTTGAAAAACCTTCTGGGGATTCGCAGTGGGTTTGGTTTGCGTATCACCAGATGGGGCCCCGTACATAGAGGGGACGATTGTTAGGGCTTATCTGGGGCAAGAACGAGGTTTGTGATACCTTTTCTCCCACTCCCCACCCTCTGTGTGATGTGCTGTTACATTTATAAAAATAAGAGGTGACCTCATGCCTTGCACTGAGCAGGGGCAGGTCCGAGCCAGACTTCTTAACACGCAAAGAAACATCCCGTGGTTCACCCCTGGTCACCTAGTCCTTTACGCCGGGGTCTTCATCCAGATTGTGCTCCAATACTGCCCTCTGGTGGCTAAAAGCTCCGCCGGTTGTTTCCCAGGGACAAGCGTGTCTGTATCCACCCGTCTGTCCTGTTGACGGGTATCTACTCAGTACAGTTACATCGTGAACAAGACAGGCTGTCACAGAACTTGGATTCTAGCGTGAGACTGGGGTGTTATTCAACGAATTACCCAGTGGATTACTTACAGTTGCTGGAAAGCCGTGGTGGGGGGTGCTGTGATGTGTGCAGAAGCCTGCATGTGGGGGGAGGCCGGGGTTGGGAGGCTGGGAGGGAGGGAGGGTTGACCCTCAGAGGTACAACCACTGGCATACAAAGGGAGGCCCTGAACAAAAGGGTTCAGGGGAGGGTGGCGGGCTCAGATTCGGATTTCGAGATGCCCCCTCCAGCTGCTGGGTCGGGGAAGGACGGAAGGGGAAGGCAAGAAGCAATGTTGGCATTTTAAAAGATACCCAGTGTACATATTTGATTAGAATGCATTGTCCCCTGGGGGGAAAAAAAAAAAACAGGCTCCAACTTCACCGGGATTTATTTAGTTATTTATTAGAGCCAGCTGACCTGGTATAAAGAAAGGTATTTAAGAGAACCTTTCTTGGAAGACTGTAGTGACACTGGAAATGAAATTCGAATTTTGTTATGTCTTAGGGATTCAGTCTTGTATGTGTGGATTAGGTTGACAAACCGCCCTGTGATCATTGATAAAATAGAGGTGTCGACCTTAAATGCGTATGGTGTTAATCGTTCTCTCCGGGCTCCTTGGCCTTCTAGAAATACACGTGTGTGAATCACATCTGATACTCGGGACAAATGTCCACGGCGTCACTGAGGTGGCATTATCCCCAGTGGCAGGAAATGTTATTTGGACTCACAGGGATGAGAGAAGCTAGTGGCAGTGAGGGAGCATGGCCCCAGGCTCTCTCCGGGGCCCTGCCCGGCCGGCAGGTCATCGGGGCCGGGAGGGCTGGGCACCGGACGACACACTCCAGCGCTGCTCACGTGCCTCTCGGCCTCCCCCCAGGCCAAGTCGTCCGAGGAAATGGGCCACTGGCTAGGCCTCCTGCTCTCTGAGTCAGGCTCCAAGACAGACCCGGAGGAATTCACCTACGACTACGTGGATGCCGACAGGGTGTCCTGTATCGTGAGTGCGGCCAAAACCTCTCTGCTGTGAGTATTAAGGGGCCTTCTGCTTCACGCTTTCCCATTCCCAGCCACGCTTCAAGACTGCGGCCCAGACTGGCCTCCGGTGGCCCGTTCCGCCGGGCAGGGCGGCAGCTGAGGACTCAGGGTCAGCCCCGTTCTGTCCGGCAGCAGGAAGCCCCGGGCCCCGGGAGCAGCTGAGAGCTAGGAGCTGAGCCAGGCCTTCGGCCGGGGGCAGCCACGTGCCCTTGGCCTGGATGGACGCTCTCCAGCTCCTCGGGGCAGAGTCGGAGCCTCTCCTGACCGTCCCCTTTCCTTGTTGTGGATTCAGCACTTCGTCCTGGCTCCCCTGCTGGGATAGGCTCGCTCCGCAATAAGCAGGGTTCGTTCTTCTGCTTTCCAGACAAGCAGACTGGGCTCAGGGAGAAGCGGTCCCGGGTCAGGATGCCGAGGTGGCTCTGGCGGGAGCCGGCCCAGCCGCTGCAACGGGATCCGTTTTCCTGGGTACCGAGAGGGGGACGTAGCTGGCCTGGGCTGCTGTCCTAAGTCCTTTGAGATGGGTGGCTTTGGGCCACCCCGCCCTGATCTTCCCCTTGCTCTATCTTGCCGGCTCTTCCAGACTGATGCAGAGGAAGTTCTCAGAGCCAAACACTTACATCGATGGCCTGCCCAGCCAGGACCGCCAGGAGATGCTGTATGACGACGTGGAAGTGTCGGAGCTGACGGCCATGGTAAGGACACAGGCCGGGCTCTCCCCTCCTCCTCCCACCAAACCTCAGTGCCAGAGATCGGCAGGTTGTCCCTAAGACTGGCAGGTTCCCAGTCACCTGCAGCGTGCAGGAACCTAGTGCAATCGGGCCATCTTTTGTGCAGCGTACCTGGCTTGGGGACTGGTCCAGCTAACTTAGCTGGTCAACCACGCCGGTCAGTATGAGGGGTGGGACGTGTGGCGTCGGGATCAGGCGCAGCGACACCATTAACCGCTGAGGCCCACACTGATGGTGAATAGTCATAGTGACAGCAGGTTCCAGTTCCTGGGCATTGAACTCTGTGCTGTGCTAAGGGCTTCTGCGGATTCTGTCACTGAATCCTAACCGCCTGGTCAGAGGCACCGCTAGTGCCTTTCTCTACAGAAAGGAGATTCAGGAGCAGTAGGTACTATGTCCTGGGTCTCCCACCTCCTGAACAGCAAATCCAGGGCTCAAACCCTGGCCTTGTAAGTCCAGCTCAGTGGAAACTTCCCCAGGAGGCGGGTCTCTGTGAACTCAGCGTGGGGCAGGGACAGGGACAGGAGGCGGGTCCGGTGCCCCCTCCACAGCCCGGGGAGCAGAGGCCGTGGTGAAAGCCACCCGTCTCTCCTCTGCAGGTGGAAACGCTCGAAGCCGCCCCTGTGACAGACGCTCTGAGCGAGCCCCCGCCGGACCGAGTATACCTGGACCTCACACCTGTCAAGTCCTTTCTGCACAGCCCCAGCAGTGCGCAGACCCGGGCCCACTCCCCACTGCCATCCCACCTGGACCCCCCAGCCGAGGCTCTCCCTGCAGACCCGGGCCCTGCCCCAGATGAGCCCCTCGGAGAGCCTCCAGAGAACCCCAAGCTGCAGGTAAGGCTGTCCTCTAGCAGGTGGGCCGGCCTCGCCTTCGCGGCCCCTGGGCCGGCTGAGCCGTGTTCGCCTTCTCCCAAAGCAGACGCGGCAGGAGAGTCCGGAGTCTGAAGAGCCTTCCGTGAGACTCACGACAGTCAAAATCCAGACCGAACAGCAGAAGATCTCCTTCCCATCGAGCTGCCCCGACACTACGGCCGTCCCCCCAGCGGGGGCCAGCCTGCCTGTGAAGGACAAGCTGAGGGTGACCACTGCAGGTGCCTGTGCTAGATTAGCGTGGAATGTTCTGGAAGTGGCTTGCAGAAGTTAGTCCAGTTCCTTCCCTTTCAGACGAGGAAGCAGAGGTTCAGAGAGGTGAAGGGACTTGCCCAAAGTCACACAGCAAAGAAAGCGTGGGCCCAATTTTCTTGTCTGTCCCTGCCAGGCCGGGTTGTGTCTGAGCCTGCACAGTGGGTTGGGCTGGCCCTTGTGTCCCAGCCTGGCTGACCTGGGGGTTCTCCTCTGTGGGTCTGTAGAGATCAAACTGGGCAAGAATAGGACAGAAGCCGAGGTGAAGCGGTACACAGAGGAGAAGGAGAGGCTCGAGAAGAAGAAGGAAGAAATCCGGGGGCACCTGGCTCAGCTCCGGAAAGAGAAACGGGAGCTGAGAGAGACCCTGTTAAAATGCACAGGTAAGGGGCCTCCCAGGTGGAGGGGTGTGGGCTTCCCGGGGGAAGAATCTGGATCTGTGCACCGGGCCTGCGGGCCCGTGAGCCTTCGCCACATCGGTGTTTGGTGCAGGTGGGTGCTCCCCTGCCAGGTCCTTCCCCCATCCTGTCTGAAGTGTTGCTATTCTGTACAGAGACCCTCTGATCTGCCGTCAACAGGACCAGGAGGTAGTGGAAAAAACCGGTGGGAGGAGGAAATCTCTAAAAACTACATATTTAGGCCGCCATGTTTTGTTTTCACTGAAAGCACGTTCTGTCCTGGGGTGCCCAGGTGGATCAGTCAGTTAAGTGACCGGCTGTGTGTCATGACCTCACAGTTTTTGAGTTCGAGCCCCGTGTCAGACTCTGTGCTGACAGCTCAGAGCCTGGAGCCTGTTTCGGATTCTGTGTCTCCCTCTCTCTCTGCCCCTCCCCGCTTGTGCTCTGTCTCGCTCTCAGGAATAGCCATTAAAAAAAGTTCCCTCTTGTAATGGAGTGCCAAAGCCTCTGGCTGAGGTGTAGGCCAGCCAACGGGAGTCCCAGGTCACCTTTCCTGTGTTAACCACACCTGCACCGCGGCACCCATCATGTCCAGGCTTGATCTCTTTAGTTCTTTATTCCATTTTTTGAGAGAAAGAGCCGGCGAGCAGGGGAGGGAGACAGAGGATTGGGAAGCAGGCGCTGGGCTGAGCGGGCGGAACCCGACGTGGGGTGTGAACTCAGAAACCGTGAGATCGTTACCTGAGCCGGAGTCAGACGCTTAGCCCCCCAGGCACCCCAGACTTCGTTTCCTTACAGTGAACACACACTTAAGACACTTGCCAGGAAATCTCCTCGTAGAGGATTTTCTAGATCCTCCTCCCACCAGTCAGCAGTCATTTCCTAGAAACTTGCCTTTTATAGGACCTTTCCGAAGCACTTACGTCATTTTCATAGAGTCCATCTTTGTGCTTATTTGCTATTTAAATTGCAGACTTGCACCAACCAACACAACTGGCCTGAGCAGGTCTGGGGACAAACCCAGAGACTCCTGGGAAGCTTAGCATGTGACTGTGCCCCCATGACCCTCCTCCACCAAAGTCATCCACTGTCTTTGTTCTAGAATAGCGTTACTGAGCTACAACTCACAGAGCATACAGTGGACCCATTTACAGTGTACAAGTCAGTGATTTTTAGTATCTGTACAGATCTGTACATTTTTACCACCCACACTCATTAGCAGTCACTCCCCCCCAACCCTCCCATCCCTAGGCAGCCCCTAATCTATCAATTTGCACTACTGGTTTCAAAGGTCCAGTGGTCTTGGCTGCCAGCGCACAGGGGTAAGGAGACAGTAGCTGGCTTTCCTACGGAGCTGGGACGTGCGCTAACAAGCGTGACCAGAG
The DNA here is from genome assembly GCF_046562875.1 of Panthera onca. Classification (NCBI taxonomy): domain Eukaryota; kingdom Metazoa; phylum Chordata; class Mammalia; order Carnivora; family Felidae; genus Panthera; species Panthera onca. The sequence continues at coordinate 16,664,476 of NC_138349.1, forward strand.
GCGCACTGGCCACAGTCCTTGTAAACCTAGAGAGCCAGCCGGGCTGGGGGTGCGGAACCGGGGATCCCCCGCCCTTTCTCTTCTAGGGGGATTTTCTGGGTAGGAGAAAACTTTTACTGTATTCTCCTGGCAAGTAAGCCCTGAAGATCTTAGGCTAGTAAGTCACAGACCTGAAGAAAGTAATTCTCAAAATAGCGATACTGACTGCTAACGAGGACTCCGGTTCCAAAAACATCTTTAACATTTTGTCAGCTTTTTCTCCGTGAATTTTTTCTTAAACAGTGGCCCCTGTGACTGCTTGTCCTCTGACAAGGGCTGACAGGTGGCCGCTTACCCTAGGCTTGGAAACAGGGCCAAGTTATTCCAGTGGCTGCTGGCTCAGGACTCTCTATTGAACACACATGGCACCGTCGTTCCCCCTGGCGGTGAGCTCCTGGGCCAGCATTTCTTGGTGCTGCCGCACCAATCTGAGAACTCTAGGGTGACAATAAAACAGGACTGAGAAAGTAGCAGGGCTGGGGACCACCACTCCGTTCGGCTTAGAGAAGCCCTGAGTGCCAGCAGGATTGAGGGGACTGTGTGGGGCAGGTGGGAACAGCACAGGCATCCTCCAAGAGTCAGTAATAAAGCTGCTCTCTCCCTCCCTGGGCAGTGGCTATAACAATAGGGGCCCTCAGTTTTGATACCTGCTAAGAACCTACCAGAAGGGACCTTGGCCTCTGACTTATGCCCTGTCATGAAGGCAGAGCTCTCTGCCCGCCAGAGCTTTCCCCAGCCTCTGCGGAATGCTCACGCAGGCCCCAACCCTGAGTGGTGGAGCCAGAACTGTGGGCCACATCCACCGGGGTTCTGTCCCCTGAAGCCGGATAAATTCTCTGCAGACAAGGGAGTCCTGGCCAGCCTGGAGCAGAAGCTGAAGGAAATCGACGAGGAGTGCAGGGTCGAGGAGAGCAGGCGTGTGGACCTCGAGCTCAACATCGTGGAGGTGAAGGACAACCTGAAGAAGGCGGAGGCCGGGCCCGTGACGCTGGGCACCACTGTGGACACCACCCACCTGGAGAACGTGAGCCCCCGGGTGAGCGGCGGGGTTCCTCTCGGCCGCCTGCACGACCTCCGTGGCCGGGGCTGGGGGAGGCGGGTCACGTGCCCCGCCCTTGGCTCAGGCCTCGCTCTCCTCTCGCCACCACAGCCCAAGGCTGCCACCCCCACCCCTGCCCCAGACTGCACCCCGGTCAACTCTGCCACCGCGCTCAAGAACAGGCCTCTTTCGGTCATGGTCACGGGCAAAGGCACGGTCCTCCAGAAAGCGAAGGTAAGCGGCGGTCACGCCCAGCCTCCTGCGGGGCCACCGTGGACGGCAGAACTGTCACTAAGGCGGGGTCCCTCGTCTGCCTAGGGTAGCACGTCCCCCGCTTTGGGCGCCAGCTCTGAGCCCTCGGCTCTCACGCAGGGGCTGAGGCTTCTTTGGCCCTGAGCAACCAGAAAGGCGCGGGCACTCGGTCCAAACGTTCTTACCGGTCACAGCCTGAGGACCCTTGATCCTGCAACTGTCCACCCATTGGTTATCCAGTAGATTCCAGGGTGATAGCCTGAGTTCAGAGACAAGCTGTGACGGGCGAGTTTCCAAGTCAGAAAGTCAGTGATTCTTAAAGGCCTTCTGCCACTAAAACTGAAGGGACAGGTGATAGGCTTTGCCTAAAGCCCCCCAGCCAGCTGGTGGCCAAGGGCTTGGTAAGGTGTAAGCAAGGACAGAGTGCCCTTGCTGGGTTTCTCCCTGAGGGCTAAAGTGTTAGCAGTCTCTTCCGCCTACGAAAGAACATGCCCCGAGCTGCCTTTGTTGGTGGCAAACTCAGTTCCTTATTTCTGTCCTGATTACCTGCCAGAGAGATTCGGGGGCACATGCACCGATGACTAACTCCTAAATCCACATGAGCATGTGAGGCTCTGCTCCCTCACTCCCAGCATGCTCCGCTGTGCCACAGTCTCCGAATCTCTTAACGTGTGCCCCAAACTGTGAACAGACAACAATTACCGTCTCCAATGCCTCTAAGCTTCAAAAAAAAATACTTCTTACCCTCCGTAGCAACCTCCATATACACAGAACAATGTTAACTAACTCTCTTCTTTGGCGGGGGGGCGGGTGGTGGTGCTGGTATTTGCCACCCTAGGAATGGGAGAAGAAAGGAACAAGTTAGGAAACGAGTTTCATCTAAAGACTTTTCCTGCCATCGTGGACCTTGGTGACAATCCTGCTTCATTAAAGTCTTTGTTCAGAAGAAAAAAGGACTATGGTACTACAGGTGGAGAACACTGACTAAGAGGAGGCTCTGTCTTCAGAGCCAAAGGAAATAATATATAACAACAAAAAGAGGGCTTCTCTGGAGACCTAAGTCTACTGAGTGGAAACAATCCATTGTTGTATTCAGGTGTATTCTGTGTTTCTTCTTTGAAGTTTTCATCAACTGCTGTATCAAGCTTTGTAAGTAGCGAAAAGCTTCTGATGGTGAGACTTTGGTGGGAAAGAAATCAAGGTACCAGGACCCTGGTCGTGGGGCTTTGGTGACCGAGAAGACCTGCACTCTGGACTGTCACCTCTCATCCAAGTGTCTTCTCTCCAACATTAGCAAGTCCTACTCAGTCTTCCGTGGTTTTGAACAGCCTCAATACCACCTGTGTAAAGCCATCCATGACATGCTTTTTGAAAAAACAGGAACAGGGGAGAATATTTGGGACCAAGCTGAGGTGAGGTCCCCACTAAGTTCAGGACTTTTTTTTTTTTTCCCAGCCTCAAGCAGGCCTGAATCAATTGCTTTTAAATAAAATTTTAAGTGATGCTGTATTATATAGGGGGAAAAAAATGTTTAAAATCCTGTAATTTAGAACAGCGCAAAGTGTCTTTTTGAGATTTGAAAGTATCTTTTTGAGATCGGACTTTTTACGTTACCATAGGAGAAAAGATGACCCAGCATTTACAGATTCCGTCCTGTGGCCAGGCCATTTTTAAGGGAAAAGTTATTTAAGTTCTGCGTAATGTCCAGGCCCCTTCCGTGAAGAAGGTGGTGAATTTTGTTTCGGGGTGACTCTCTCTCCTCTTAAAATTGGCAGTGCTGTTCTTCTGTGTCTTCTCTTCTGATGCGTCTGTTGTTAACAAAGATTGAAACGTTTCATCTGTCATTTCGGCCTCGTTTCGGGGGCGGGGTGGGGGGCGGTGATCAATCAGAGTTCTCTAACACTGGTTCCTGAGAACTAAAATTCTTCTGATTTCTACGGTCTTTCTAATCCCAGGGCATTTATTTTCTTTGTGCTATATACGCTTGGTGCCCTTTACCAAGTGATGAGTTCGATTTTTTTTTTTTTTTTTAATAAAACGTTAATTGTATTTTGGGTTTTTCCTTGTTATTTCACGGAATTATTTGGGGCAGTGCCTGGTGACTTCTGCCTCAAGGGGGCAACGTCTTGGTTATTTACCTACTAGACTTGAAAATACGTCCAGTAAAAACTGGTGGCAGTGTGATCCCAGCGTCAGTAAGGCTGAAAAGGATTTTCGCAGTGTAACTGTGTACAGAACGCAAAGGAAACCTGTGTGATCGGTTTCTGCAGATACATGACCGAAAATCAATACGTCCGGAAGTTAAACACACTCCTAAATCATTCTTGGGGCAAAGAAACGGACCGATACTTGGAAGGTTGCCTAAGGAGCGAAAAGTTCCATGCGTGAATGCGCTTATTTCAAAAAGGACAAAATCTGGCTCGTTGAAATCACTAATAAAAAGACAACATGAAAGGCCCTTAAGTTTCAGGACTATGTCTTTTCCGTTTTATAAAGTTTTAGCGTAGTTCTGATACCAAAAATCCAACACAAATCACCAAAGAAAAAACCAAATCTCATTTTGGGGGACAAAAATGAAAAAAACCCTGAATATTGGGAAGTGAAATTCAACAGTGTTTAAAGAATCATGCAGCATGACCGGGTCATGTTTATCCACGGAAGCAACGGTGGTTCAACGATTAAAACTATACTAATGGGCCATTTATGATATGAACAGATTAAATGTGAAAAAGAACATCATCTCAAAGGAAACAGAAGAGCATACCACAAATCTCAATACTCCTAATAAACACTCTTAGTAATCCAGGAATAGCAAGAAGTATTCCTAACCTGATAAAGTAATCCACAAAAATAACACATCATGATGGGAGATTGTTTCGGGTCCAGAAACAGATACCACTACTCTTTAAAACATTATTCTGGACGTCCCTAGACAATGCAAAACGACATGCCAAAGTACTAGCACAAATATCAAAAGGAAGAAATAAGACTGATTATTTACAAGTACCTTTCTAGAAAAGCAAATTAACAACAGGAGTAGAGTGTCTAGCAAGGTGGCTGCAATCAGGATCATTCAGAAAATAAAATTTATGACCTATTTGCACTGTTTTAATTTTTCCAAGGAGAACATTTTTTTTTTTATGTTCTATTTTTAAGAGACAGAGGGTGAGCGGGGGGAGGGGCAGAGAGAGAGGGAGACACAGAATCCGAGGCAGGAGCCAGGCTCTGAGCTGTCAGCACAGAGCCCGATGCAGGGTTCGAACCCACGAACTGCAAGGTCATGACCTGAGCTAAAGTCGGACATTTAACCAACTGAGCCACTAGCTTCAAGGTTTTTTTTATTTAAATTCTAGTTAGTTAGGGATGACTGAGTGGCTCAGGAGGTTAAGTGTCTGACTTCGGCTCACATCATGATCTCACAGCTTGTGAGTTCGAGCCCCACGTCGGGCTCTGTGCTGACAGCTCGGAGCCTGGAGCCTGCTTCAGATTCTGTGTCTTCCTCTCTCTCTGCCCCTCCCCTGCTCACTGTGTGTGTGTGTGTCTGTCTCTCAAAATGAATAAACGTTAAATTAAAAAAAAAATCTAGTTAAAAAAGGCCAGTTTCTTTTAAAAGAAAGAAAAAGTCTTGGCTGGTTAGGCAATAAGATAGGAATTCTCTCTGCCACTATTGGGATGCTGAGAGGGTTGAACTATTCAATGGTACCTTCCCTAGAAAAGGAAAAAAAAAAAAAAAAAGGCTCAAGGTCTGGGATCTAAAAATAGAAGCAGTGTTTTAATGTGTAAGTCTGTGGGTTTTTTTTTTTTAAGTCCAAGCAATTCAAATGGGATGTCCAAATATCAGCCCTGACCCAAAGAGCCTACACTGTAAAATGATTAAACTTGCTGTTGAAGACTGTGGGTTCATGTAAGTTCTCAGACATCACCCATCGGCACCTGCCAGGTGGACATCCCTGCTCTGATGTCACCTGCCCAGGCTAAAGTAGTAACAGGAGTGAAAATATCCTTGAACACAAATGACTGTCATGAAGGTGCTTGGTACCCTGGACCTTTCATTTGAAATGTCTAAGGATACCCTCAGGTGGCCTCTTCAAGTACTTTAGGTCAAAGCAGCCTTGAATATTTGCATGTAAAACATTTACATTATTTACATTAAAAAGAAAAAGTATCTGGATATCTGGATGTAGGTCACAGCTCCACAAAGGTTTCTACTGAAAACCCAAAGCGAAAGGACCACAACCAAGGGGAAGGACTGATTCCTAAATACTGCAGGGGTAAGTACCTAGTTTGCCAGAAAACACTCCAACTAAAAAGCCTTTTTGCCACACGGGTCCTGTTAAGTAACCAACATCATATCTTGAGACATTCCTTTAGCGAGAAGCAAAGCCACTTAGATAACATTAAGATCGATGCTTAAAAAACGCCAACACCCTCTAGTTTTCTTTATGCTGTATTTGTTTAAGAATTCCAATCCTCTTTGTCCTAAAAAAAAAAAAAAAAAAAAAAGCAAGCAATAAACACCCCCCAAGTAGCCCCCCTACATAATCTCTCGAGGAAGCCCCCCCAAAGGGAATGTAGCCCAGGACCTGGGACATCTTCACCTGGCCCCTCCCCCATAGTCAAACAAGTTGGTTAGTGGTCACATTCCAGTCCCGAGCCTTTTTTAGGTCTTTGCCACGCACAGATCCAGGCACCAGAAGAAGTCACAAATGCCACACAAGCCCCTTGTCGAACCGAAAGCAAACGCACTAGGAAATCTTTGGGAAAAGAGGTGTGAAAAGGCCCACACTTTTTCCATCTCGAAACGCCGTGCCTTCAGTGGTCCAAACACCACTCTAGTCCGCGCCTCCTCCTATTACCGTTCCCAACGACATCCTATTTAGCATCTGGTGAGGGCCAAGGTTGCTTCAAACAGGCCATCAGGAGTCTCCACGCTCCTTTGTTTCTCCTCAGGGGAAAGGCGGCCGACGACACGAGCTCACCGGGGCACAGCCAGGCACAGCAACCAAATACTTACATGTCAAGACTTTTCAACATCAGCATTAGTGGTGGAGTCAGGTGTCGCCGTGTCCCCAAGCAGCACGGTCTGCAGCCGGGACAGCTCTTTGTGGCGGAGGCACGTGGGCGGGAGGGTTCTGCGCGGAGCCGGAGGCAGGATGCTCCACGGATGCCACGGCAGTTTCAGCGCCCGGGGTGCTCAGACCTGGGCAGTTGCTGGGAGGGGTCTCGGCGGGAGCCACGGGCCTTGGGGGCATCTCCTCTCAAGGACCCTGGGAGAGAAATGAACCTTGAGAACAGGAGGAGTGTCTGAGTCATCTTTTCAGCCAAATGGCAGCCTGTGGGGCCCTGCGTGGCTCTCCCTTCCTCCAGAGCCCGAGCCCGAGCCCGAGCCCGAGCCCAAGCCCACGTGCCAGATCAGAGGCCCTGTCAGCGCCCTTCAGGTCCACTCCCCGGCCTCAGACAGCCTTGCTCGGCCGGTGGCCGAAAACCCCAGACTTCCAGGGGCATCTTCTGGTCGCTGGCTCCCCTAACTTGAAATTCAAGAGCAGGAGCCACAGTGGGCCCGTAAGGCTGCCCAACATTACTCTCCGTCGGGTTGGGGCCCTTCTCTCCTGGACAGTCACCCAGCTCTCCTCACACCACCAGTGCCCCCTCCTGTCCTCACTCTCTGCTGACGGCTGTTCCTCCCATTTCGCCGAGAGGGGAGACACGTTCAAAGAAGAACTCCCCCCAGCCTCCACCCCCCACTCTGTCCCCACCAACCCGCATCTGTGCCTGCGTCCTCTGTCTCCCAGACACCCCGCCTCCACTGCGCTCCCGGCCCAGGCCCCCCTGGGAGACCTCCCTCCCAGGATATGCTCAGCACCCACACGGTGCATGCTGCACCTGCTCCCTGTCCGTCTCCCCCGCTGGCATGGGAGCTCCGGCAGGACAGGACTGCTTGTTGACTGCCATGTTCCCCGCACCTAGAACCACGCCCAGGGTGCAGGCGGCCCCGCTCAGCGTCTCGCGCGGGAGCGACAAACGACCGCATGAGCCCTTCCGTTGAGCGAACGCCCTAGAACCTGCCTTCAGCGGAGTCCCCGGGGCTCAGCAGGTCTGAGGGCCACCCCCAGCTCCCACGTGCAGAGCGAGAGCCCCACTTACGTTTCCCACAGTGGGGGCCCTGCCAGCCGTCCTGGCACTCGCAGCGGTAGCTCCCGTTCTGCAGGATGCAGGTGCCCTCGTGCATGCACGGGCTGGGTTTGCAGAGGTTGACGGGCCGCTTGGCTTCTAGAAGGGAGAACGTGCCCAGCAGGCCCAGCCCAGGTCAGCCCCAAGGCCCTCGACTCCAAGGAAGCCCAGAACAGAGGTGAGGCCCCTGGAGTAGAGCAGCGGCTTGGAGGTTGGCACGTGGTTGGTGCCCCACACGGCTTGGCTAGGTCACAGACCCGGCGTCCACACAGCCTTCCTTCCCTGCTGCATATGGCGTCTCTCTCTCCCTCTCTCTCCCTCTCTCTCTCTCTCTCTCAAACATGCTGTGCACATAGCAGTGTTTACCATTATTATCACGGACACACTTTTAAAACAGCAGGAAGGAGGTCACTGGCAAAAGGAGGCCCTGGGGTCAGGCTGGCCTGGCCGTGTTTGTTCCCCGCTCTGTCATTCACTACCTAGGTCGGTGTCAACCCGGGCCCTCAGATTCCTGGGGGCGTCTGCGGGTATCCTAGGGGCGGCTTCTGTTCAAACGAGGTACAAAACCTCTCAAGTCGGGAGAGAGGGGTTTTTTTTGTTACTCAAATTCTCTGCACCTTAAATGTCAGATTGGGTCAGCTGCGCCTGGGGCAGGGTTTCACGCGAGCGGGGATTTAGCAGAGAAGCCAGCGCACGGAACGCGGGGGGGCAGCTGGGGGGCGCTGCCATCCTGGCGATGACGCACCCAAGGGCGCAGGCTGAGTGCCCCCAGCCCCACCCCGGAAGCGACAATGAAGGGTGTGGACTCCCCTGCTCACCTCCACATATCCACTCGATGAGCGCGTCCTGGTGGTGCCTCAGGTCTCCGTAGGTTGCCACGTGGAGCAGGGAGTCCCGGGGACCCGCGAGCCTCCGCAGCGCCTCCCTCAGCACGGGCCCCACGCCCACCACCAGGACAGAGACGCCGTTGTTCCTCAGCTTCCGGACGGGGACGGCCGCGTCCTCCGCCCCCAGCCCGCCTGTGAGCACCACCACAGCCTTGGGGACACCAGGCCGGGCGCCCCTCTGGACCGTCATCACCCTGTCATGGATGTGCAGCAAGGCTGTGCCCGCCGAGCCCACCCCGCCCAGGTAGGGGGCCTGGCTCACGGCCCGCAGCACCGCGGCACGGGTGGCGTGGGTGTCCAGCCCGAAGGCCACGCGGACCTGGCCGCCGTAAACCACCAGGCCGACCTGCGTCACGTCGGGGTTCACGTCAAACCGGAGCGCGCAACTCCTCACGAAACTCTGCATCCGGGCGAAGTTCTCGGGCCCCACGGAGGCCGAGGCATCCAAGGCGAAGACCAGGTCCAGGGACCGCGCCTGGCAGCCTGCGGGGAGAAGCAGAGTGAGCCCCGGGCCAGGCCCTGCCCAGCGGAGCCCCCTCCTCGGCACCAGGCCAGAAAGGGGGGCCGCCCTGGGTTGGGCCAGCAGTCGGCCCGCTGTAGCCGCCACCCTCCGCCCGCTCCTCGAACGTGAGGACACGCGAATGCCAGGCTAGACCGCATTCCCAGACTCCCCGGCAGAGAGAGCAGAGACAGATGGCCACACCTGTCTCATGGGACGTGGTCGGAAACGACCTTGCGGTCTCCAAACCCTGTCCTCGAGAGGAAGCTGCTTCCCTCCTACTTCCCTTCTCCCCACCTCCTGCTGGCTGAGAGACAAGGACCTCAGGCCCAGAGGTGGCACAAGAGAGCCAAGCCACCGTGCTGGCCGAGGCCACACTCACCTCCTAACTGTGAGAGGAAGAAATGTCTAAATCGGCTGTAAGCCACTGGGCTCCGGGGACCCTCTGGGACAGCAATTCGCCCGCACCCTCATCCATTCCCTTCCTGGGCACCCTCCGTGTGCCATGAACTGGACTCGAGGCGCTGACAGTACCAAGTGGACAAGATGGGCCCACGCCCCGCCTCAAGGGGCTGTCTGTGGGGTGACAGACAGGAGACCCACACAGAATTACAAATTACGTGAGCAGGCTTGGGGGCCCAAACCAGGGTACTGTGAGAGGGACCAGCAGGAGCACAAAAGCAGATCGGGAGAAGTCAGGGCCTCTCTGTGAGGAGTAAGTGTGAGCTGAGGGGTGGGTGGGGTCCTGAGGCAGGGGGAGGCCCCGAGTGGCTGGACCCCCCCACCCCCACCCCGCACCGTGCAGGGGCTGCAGACAGATCTGAGGAACCAGCCACAGGGAGCTCTCAGAAGCCAGCGGAAGGAGTCTGGGTTTTCTGCCGAGTGCGGAGGGGAGCCAGTGGATCGGATTTATCGGTTTTTAAACACCACGCCAGCACAAGGAATATCTGAGAAACTGGCGGCCCGGGGAAGCCTAGGAAGGCATGATGGCCAACTATAACGCAGGGTCCTGGACAGAATCCTTGGAACAAAAAAAGGCCACTAGGTAAAGACTGAGATCTGAACAAAGTATAGACCTTAGTAAATAATAATATATTTGTGGATTCACTAACTATGACAAATGCACCCTGTTTTAACGCCTCGTAAGAGGAAGCATTGTGGAGTCCTGGGACCTCACCTGGCGGCGGCCGGCTGCACAGCTTCCCCTGCAGCTCACGGGTTTGGCGGAACAGGTCATGTGGGCCGGTGTAGACCAGGACGCGCTCTGGGCTGCCTGTGATCTCCTCCAGCTCTGCCCGCACGGCCTCGGTGCCCACTCCCAGCAGGAGCAGCTCTCGGGCCCTCGCACGACGCGCCGGGCCGGCCACGTCATCCTGGGAGGGTGACTCGGTGAGCAGGACCACCACTCTGCGGGGACGGTCCTGGCCCGTCCTGGCGGCGCTCCCGAAGCCGCGCTCAGCCGCCTGCCGCAAGGCGCCGCCCGTTAGGGTGGCGCCCCCGCCGAAGGGGATGCCATCCAGGCTCCTGAGCAGGTCCGGCACGTCCTGGTACTCGCCCACGGGCACGGCCACCATCAGCTCCCCGCTGTAGCGGGCCACACCCACGCGGGCCCGGGAGTCCTCGCCCAGTGAGGCCTGCACAAACCGCTTCACGAAGGCCTTGGCCCGCAGGAAGCCGTCCAGGGTGGTGCCCGCTGAGCTGGCCAGCAGGAAGAGGACGTCGATTCTGCATTCCGGGCTCAGTTTCGGGGCTGCCGGGATCACAGCAGCCGTCAGTCACGCTATGGCCACCTGGAGCATGGAGGTCGCTGTCCCACCCGAGATGCCCAGCCACTACACCAGGCAGGAGACACCTCTCTCCCAGGAGGGAGACGGGGCAGAGAAGCAGGCGACACGGGCTGGGGCGCGTGGCACAGAGTTACACCGGCCCGCACACGGCTCTCCCTCCTGGCTCTCACTACGGGTCTCCGTCTGGCCCCTTTTTAAAACTTAAACTGTAACTTAGAACTTTCTTCCATTATGGTTAGTGCTTCTTGTGTCCCTGTGAGAAATCTTTGTCTACCTCAAATCAGGAAGATATGCCACGTTTTCTTCCAGAAACTTCACCGCTTTGTCTTTTACGTTTAGATCTACGATCCATCCGGAACTGATTTCTGTGTCTCTTAGAAGGTAGGGGGTCAAGATTGTGTTCTTCCATAGAGATCTCCAGTTGACCCAACACTACGTTTTTTAAGTTATTATTTTTTACAAGAAATAAAATATATAGATAATACATATATTATATAACGTTATATATTATATAATTATATAATATTATATAATTATAATTATATAATATATTATATATTATAATATATAATATATAATATAATATATATTATATATTATATAATATACATTATATAATATATAATATACATATTATATAACAATATATATTAATATAATTAATATATAATTATATAAATATATAATATATAATAATGATTAATATTTTAATAATATATTATATATAATAAATATATATTATCAATATATTATAATATATAATATATATTTTTATATATAATAAATATATATATATATATTTTTACAGTTTTTGTTTAATAAGCTCCTACTGTGTGTCAAGCCTTGTTACAAGGCACTTTCCATCTACCTCATTTAAAATGCCCAGCAACCCTGCAGGGTAAAGCCTACTATAATTTTCATCTCATACCAGGGGTTAGGCCCTTTGCTCCTGTTCCTATGAGAGGGGAGAAGAGACTGCCCAGAACCAGGACTGAGAGTCGGACTGGCGTCAGCCTGCACCTGAACTCAGCAATGCTCAAAGAGCAAGCAGTGGCCGTTCTAAAGATAATACGCCAGGAGCCGCTGTCCTACCCAGGGTATCACCACCTGAGTTATTTATTCGTGGAGCACTCAGAGGCTGTATCACACGAAACAAAAGATCGGCGGTGTGCCTGCAAAGTAGGTGGCTCTAAAACTCAAGGGCCAGTTTCTACCTAGTAGCTAGCGGGGTGGGAGGTTGGTAGGGGGAGCCCAGGTTCCACGGCTCCCCAGCGGTCAGTCTCAGAAGTCCCGTGCATACGTACCGCAGTTAGCCTCCCCTCCGAAGGCTGGTGGGCAGAGGCAGCGGTACCTGTCCAGTCCTTCTGGAACACACGTGCCTCCATTCTGGCAGGGCTGCGAGTCACAGGCGCCTATCGGAGAGAGGCCCATTAAGAGCCTAGCACGTCAGCTCAGAGGCTTGAAGGGGTTTGGCCAGAGGTGTGAATCCGGCAGACCACCCTGCACGCCACCAGGGCCCAGCTCCCTTCTTCCCTTGGGACCACTAGGAAACTAGCCACGAAGTCTGTGGCAAAGAGGGGACAGAAAGCGAGTGAGGCACGTAAAGCAGGGGCCGGGTGGCCGATGTCAAGGGCACTCAGTGATGGGCTCCCTAAGGCCCTGTGTGAATTACAGGCTCAACGGACCCTGGACTGTTAGGGACTGAATTGTCTTCCTCCAAATTCATATGTGCAAGTCCCAGCCCTCAGGTCCTTAGGATGTGACTGTATTTGGAAAGGGCCTTTAAAGAGGAAATTAAGGCCAAATGAGGTCATAGGGTGGGCCCTAATCCAGTCTGGCGCGTACAAGGAGGAAGAGACACCAGCCTCACGCAGAGGGAGGCCACGTGAGGACAATGAGGAGACAGCCATCTGCAAACGGAGCAGAGAGACCCCAGAAGAAACAGAACCTGCCGCCCCCTTCATCTTGGACTCCCAGTCTCCAGAACCACGAGCAAGTGCATTTCTGTTGCTTCAGGCATCCGGTCTGTGATATTTGTTCATGGCAGCCTTAGCCGACTGCACAACATGGCTTCACAGCCCCCGCCTGCCGAGGAGACCTGGAGGAGCTCCCGGGGGCTGCAGTGATTAACTGGTGTTGGATCGGAGCTCGGCGAGGATGGAAATCTCAGTAGCATCATGGCAGCCACGCGGGTGTCCGTTAAGACTCAGGCGGCACCGTGGCGTGCCATTTCCTGAAGTTCTACGTGGCTGTTCTTAACGGCCTCTCCGGGCTGCCACTGCAAGATGGTGAGCCTTTGGTGCCTGGGGCCCATGAATGTGGCCTCCTCCACCTGCATGGGCGCCTTAATTAGCCCCTCCACAGAGTTATTGTGACGATCACGCAAACTAATCCACACAAAGTCTTGGCACAAAGCCTGGCGTGAAGCCAACACTCCATAACATGTTAACACAGCATTGGCTTTGGGAGGTGAGGTCCAAATTAGGGGCAGTGTCTCTTCCAAAGGGGCTACTTTATACAGGAAACCACAGCCCGTGACAAAATGGGGCCCGCTCTGAAGTGTCCTACCTGTGATACCCTATGGTCAATATCTGAGCTCCTTTCAATTCCCTTATCAATTACTGTAAAATGCAGATGATACCACATGACCTCCCTCCCAGAGTTAGAACAGACAAGATCTTTATGAATTCACGTGTCATGATATGCAAAGGACTTACTAAGCAGCTGAGTGTGGTTACCACGGGAATTGGTGATTTCTGTCCTTTCTACATAAAAATGTAGAAAATGTGGTGGTCACATCACTATAATTAAAGCATATGCTTATTGGAGGTAGAATTTTTGAGGCTAACTCTGGGCACCCAGGCCTGCTATTCTGCCAGCCTGGTATCATGGAAACAACTGGGGGCGCATGAACATGGGGCCTTTAATGGAGCAGCTACTATGTGCCAGGTACTGTGTTAAGCACCACACGTGCATGATCTCGCCTCACGGACACTGCCCGATGAGGTAGGTTTTGTCAAGGTCCCCTCATTTCAGATGGGGAAACTGAAGCTCAATGACTAGAGGTCACGTGCAGTTCAGATAGCTGGAAAGGGGTAGAGCTGGGACTCAAACCCGGGTCACTCTCTTTCCAAAGCTTTAGGCTCAAACTTCAATTTCCTTTTTTTTTTTGGGGGGGGGGGAGGCATGCAGAAAGACAGCGAGCACGTGCGTGTGCGCGAGCATGCGTGAGCAGGGGACAGGCAGAGAGAGAGGGGGACAGAGAATCCCAAGCAGGACTCGACGCGAGACTTGATCTCAAGAACCATGAGATCGTGACCTGAGCCGAAATCAAGACTGAGCTTAACCGACTGAGCCACCCAGGCACCCCTCAAACCTTAATGTCTGAGGGAAAAACCACCCTACTTTCAGTTTCTTCTGTGTTTCACAAGGACGCAACTTGGGAACTTTTTAAAACAGGATGTCAAGGGGATCGCCAAACTCGGGGCAGAAAGTGCAGCTGGCTCTGCTTCCAGGAGACAGGCTCCTTGCCTCAGTCGGGAGTAGCAAACCCATAAATGACTGATGCCAACACATGAGTGCAACTTCTATGCTCCCGGGTCAGTGAGGTGCGCCAGACCCCCGGAGAAGGAGCAGGAAGGCCCACTGGGGAGCCAGGCTGAACGATGCCTAATGGTATTAGTGAGTCCGCCTGTTTGCTTTGGGGCCTTGTGGCTGACGAAGCACTTCCGTGGGCATTTATCTACCGAATCTTCACTAGGAACCCGTTTATGATACCCCCTATCATACAGAGCAGGGAGACGGGGATTCCAGACGTGGAACAACCTGTTTTATAGAGGAGGAAACTGAGGCTTAAGTGTCCAGCCTGGAGTTTGGTGCTGGACGTGAGCTTCCCTTTCTGCAAAGCCGGTGCTCAAGGCACGCCCTTCTCTGCCTCTTGTCCTGCAAGGGGCACGGGTTAAGGAAGGTAACTCCAAAGTCTTCATCCTTAGTGAAAAAACGCCACTGAGCAAAGGGGGAATGAGTCCAGCATGAGCATTCGCCTCCACCTCTGCAATGCCGGTCGCCCTGCCTGGGAGCTGGTTCCAACCCCACCCTCTGCCCCAGGCGTGCAAACACATCTTTAGACGCCAGCCTAGTCCCAGGGCCCAGAAAGAGCTAGAAAATCCAAGACGCAGACTGTACCTGGGCAGGTTGTCCTGTAGCAGGTGGCAGGGTGGGTTAGGACCACTCTCTTCCAGCTGTCACCCAAGGGAACAAATGGCAGAGAGCAAAAGTTTAACACGAAAGCAGAAACCTGGAAGGCAATTTGAACCGCTAAAAGCCGGAATGAGATTCCAATGCAGATACGGGTCAAGAAAGACGTCTTTCTGTCTTGATTCTACCCCAACTTTTATCTGTATGTGGATAGGATAGGGAAAGTTCCAAGCTACCCGGAAACAGTTTTTAAAAAATGTAAGTTGGCGATCATGTCAGAATTCGGAAATAGCTGTGCTCAGAACTCTGAACTATCGGCAGAGCTTTCTATTACGGGTTACTTTCTGGGGCCGGCACAATGCAGCGCTGGAGGGGAGGGCGAGGAAACAGTGGGAATTGGGCAACTGGATTCTGGCCGTGTGATTCCCCCAGGCCTCCCACCACAGGGGCAGGCTAATTGGGCTCACCTCTAGGGCAGAGCCTTCCCTGGAGCAAAACACCCACTTGGGATTAAAGCCAAGTCAATTACTGACTCAAGGAGTTGCTGAAATCAAAAGTCTGCCAAGCTGCCAGCTCATTAAAGAGAAATCTTCTCCCTGTCCACATGTACTCCTAGTGACTTCCTGAGACCACAAATCCTAGCCCAGAAAGTTCTGCGGACTCCTCCCAGCCTGAACTGGGAATCCCACGTCGTTGGAGCAGAGACTGGCCACAGGGCTTTGCCTGGATCTGCACATCGCTCACGGCTCCTTCCTGAGCTCCCTCGGGCCTGGACTCTATGCAAAAGTGGGCCTTTCCTGCCCACTCTGCCAACGCTGCCCCAACCACCACCTCCCCACGCCCACCCGTCCTTTCGTTCCTTTTCTCTGTAGCACTAATCGCTACCTATCAGTTTATTTTATGCATTCGTTTTATTTACTATTGCCTCCTGCCACTGGAGTATCAGCTCGTGAGGGCAGACTGGTTTCTGAGACACTCACGCTGATTCCCCAGGACCTGGGACAGTGGAGGCCCTCAGGGTTTCTTGAATCGGGGAATTGGCGAAGAGCTTACTACACCGGCAGACAATTCTAAAAGCCTCCAGGATTAGTGCACTTCACAGATCAACTCGATGCCGACTCTCCACAACCCTATGGGGTGGGTATTATTATCATCCCCCTTTCACATGTAGGAAAAGGGAGGGGGAGGTTCCGAGCTCACCAGTGGTCACTTGGGAATTAACAGCTCAGCAGCCTGACTCCAGGATCTGAGCACAAAGCCACGGGGTGTCCTCTACCCACCAGCTTCTCCTGAGGCTCCCAGCTCTGAATGCCTCTGTGTGGCATCACCGGGTTCCCGTTTCTTTCAAGACTGATCCAGCAGCCCCTTCTCCATGACATCCCAGGGAGGACAGGCCCCGTCCGGGCACCTGAGACACCTGACGGTGGTCACTGTCCAATGCCTCCTCTGGACCACGAGCTACCTGGAGGTGGCGGCCATGCCTCTCTCCGCACTGCACCCCGCTCGGTTCAGAGTGAGCTCTCAGAACGAGTCCAGTGGGGAAACAAAGAACTGCCTTCTTTCACTCGAAAGCTCGGGTTCTGAAGAGGGCCTCTAGTGGCCTCTGCCAAGGCATGAGGCCCTCTTTTCTCTGACCCACGTGCAGGCCACGGCCCTTCCCTGCCAAGACGGTCTTTGGACTCGCCCCCAGCCCAGCGTGATGGCTCACGGCTTCGCAGCCGGTCCATTTCATTGCTGGGTGTCTTCTGAGCTCATCACTGAGGGGCAGGCCAAGGCCAAAGATGCAGCTGGTTCCAATATGACCCCTGGCTTTCCAGAGAAGGCAAGAGGACAGGATCACCAGCTGCCGACCAGATGCCGTACCACAGGTAGTCTAGTCTAGGAATCTTCGAGAGAATGGCTGACCTCCAGGCAGCAGGTATTCTAGAACGCCTGAGCTCCAGTTCTGACGAACACTGCATCATCCCCCACGGCCTCCACAACTGGAATTTATCTAAGACCTTAAGCCTCCCGCCCCACTCGGCCCCGTAAGGACAGAGACTGGTATTCAGAGGAATCAAATTACCAGACCGCCATCCGAAGTCCAGACCACTGCCCTAGAGGACTGGCTTTGGCTCCCTTATTAGCCTTCCAGAATGGCTGTGGCCCTGTCACCCTCACTCACCATGCGCGACTGGGCCGTGGGTCGACAAGATTCTGACGCTGTGTAGCTGTGACCTTTCCTGTGACCCCACAGCTCTGTCCCTGTCTCCCTCCCAGGTCCCCTCTTGTCCCTGTCACGCCCCGTGGCCAAGGCCCTTCCAAACAGCTGTTCTCCCCGGAGCACGTGCGTGCCCAGCTGTGGGGGTCTCCGTCTCTACCCAGGCAGGCCCTCGGGCGCTGACCCCAGACCACGTGGACAAACCTGGAGAAGGGACAGAGTGCCACCAGCACGGCATCGGTCCCCCGCGATCCTCTCCAGCACAGGGCACTGCCCACAAGCTCCCTGACCGTCTCCAGCGTCTTGCGCTCACAGGGATGAGGCTGGACCTGGCAGTCTGTGTCCACAGGGCACAGTGACGGAGAAGACAGGGTTATCTCCCTCCCCCACCTGCGGTCCCACCACCCTCAGCCCTCCTACCTTCTGCCTCTTTCCCGGCCGAGCACGTCAGGGGAGGGGCCCTGCGCTACCTGCTGGCGGGGCAGCCAGTCTCTGAGCATCCCCCCGGCCCACAGCTCTCGCATCTTGTGCACGTGTGCGCCTTTTATTCTGGCTCCCGGGTGGAGCCTGATGATGACAACTAGCAATGCGGAGACCTCACCCCAGCTGAAGTGGCCCTGTGCTGACCGTGCCTGGGGAGCTCACTTGGCTCTTCCTCCTGAGGAGGGGACAGGCACAGGGGGCCCCACCAGGTCCGGGGCCCCTCTACCCCTCAGCGACAAGCTCGGGGTTCCGCGCTGAGAAACCACAGGGCTCAACACAGGGAGGCAGCCCGAGCAGAGCACCCCAGAGCTGAAGCTGCGAGACCCCGCTCCTCTTGCCCTCCCCTCTCCCTGGGGAGCCTCCTGACCTCTTGCCTTGGGGAACCGTCCCCACCCTGCTTCTACCTGGGCGGGGCCACACCTTCTCAGCCTGGAAGGCCTTACCTGGAGAGGCGACGGTGCAGATGTCAGACTTGCTGAGGGTGCTTAAAAGGCCATTGGTGGCGTCCTCCACCTGCTCAGCCATCAGCACGTGCTGCTCCCTCGGCTCGCTGGCCAGCACGTGCAGCTCCTCCCACCTGTCCCCCGTCCCCAGCCCCCAGCCGAGAAGTTACGAGCAGCTGACTGCCCCACCCCCCTCCACCTTCCTGTCCACCCATCTCCCACACCAGGGGCTCCCTGTGGACAGCAGTACGACCGCACTGCTCCAAAGGCCACGTAGCTGCAACCTCACCCACCAGGGATGCAGGTTCTTTCTGTGGTTCACTTCTGGACCTTACCTGCATCCCCGGTGGGTGAGGTAAGGTCCAGAAGAGAACCGCAGAAAGGCCCCGAGGGCGTTCGAGCACGCGTGCCAGGATTCACAAACTTCTCCAAGGCAAGCCAAACCCGCGGAACCATGGGCTCTCATTTGAGACATGGTCTTAACAGACTTGGTTGTCTGGTGTTATCCCCCACAGCTAATGAGAAACATTTAACCAGAAAGGAAATGAGGGAAAGTGATTCTGGGTGATGGCAAGAGAAGAACGAGCAAGGGAAGCTAGCGGTAGAAAGAAAACACTGAAGGATGATAAACAGTGGACATAAGAACTCAAGGGTCAGCAACGTGAGGTTATGCAGAGGAAGGGGCCAGCACACATCAGCAGCCAGGGGGCACTGAGGTTAGGGCCCAGCCCCAAAATGATATGTGGGATGAAGAAAGCATTAAATGATGTTGAGAAGCCTTTTTTTTCGATTTCTTTCTTTTTTTTTTTTTTTTTTTTACTTTTTATTTTTTGAGACAGAGAGACAGAGACAGAGAGAGAGACAGAGTGCGAGCAGGGGAAGGGCAGAGACAGAGAGGGAGAAACAGAATCTGAAGCAGGCTCCAGGCTCTGAGCTGTCAGCACCGAATCCAATGCCGGGCTCGAACCCAGGAACCGTGAGACCGTGACCTGAGCCGAAGTCGGACGCTTAACTGACTGAGCAGCCCAGGCGCCCCGAGAAACCTTTTTAAGGAGACCGGGCAGTCAGGAATGTATTTAGAATCTTGCCCATCAAGAAATTCATCAAGACAGACCAAGGTCTGGCAGTATGACAACAACTTCATTTATCTCCCAAGTTCACTGGTATAAACCTCTCCATTCTCCTCTGGAGCCGTGTAAACTAGACATTCCGCCCAGTACCTCGGACAGCACCTGACACACACAAGGGGGCTTCCGAGTTGGGGCCTCAACAGTAGCATTCAGAGGGCAGCGAGGCCGGGCCCCTCCCTCCGCTCTCCCAGCCCAGCAGCAGAATTTCACAAAAGCCAGGGCCGAGAACCAGCAGAGAAGGGGCCCAGTGAATACTAAGAAGAGGAAGGAGTCGGAACCGGCATCAGCTTTTTCATCGCACTCAGAGCCTCACACTGCCCACGGCGGCGGTTCTCCAACGTCAGTGGACATCAGAATCACCGGGGGCCACGGAAAACCACCGGCCGAGGTGCCTCACCCCAGAGTTCTGGGTTCATCGGGGTGGGCCCGAATGTGTGCATTCCTCACAAGCTCTCACGTGATGCTGATACCGCTGGTCCAGGGAGCACACTTTGAGAACACCGGTCGGTAGTGACCTGGCCTTTTACCAGCAGCGAGAGGAGGGGTCAGAAGGGCCTGGGAACCCACGGGCTTCCTCAGAGGGTTCCTATGGCTGCAGCCCAGGACATGCGGGGCAGAGCAATGTCTCCTCTCCTGACCAATGACCTCTTGATCCCTCTAAGTGAGGGGTGCTCAAAGTGCAGGTGTAGGCCCCCAAACCGTTTCACCCTCATCCAGAACCAGACGAGCATAGACACTGACAATAAACACCTAGAAGCTATTATACAGGAACCTGACAGTGTCATTTTACGCCTGCTGGATCAAGTAATAAACTTTTGGGCTTCTATTCTGTCTTTGCTTTTTATTTCACTTTGCAAGTAATTCTTTTTTTTTTTTTTTTTGTCTTCCTCTGAAGTATCCATCCATGATGGATTCAACAGACTGGACCTCCACCACGGACAGTCTGAGAAGCACTGCTCCAGCTGGCAGCTGGAGAAGAAAGTCCCGGAACGGGCCACGTATCGCCACCACCTGGCAGGGCAGCATCCTCACTGCCAAACCTTTGGGCAAGTGCGACGTGCAAGGTACTGGATTCGGCACCGTGCGGGAGGAGGGTGGGCAGCGGGCCAGGAAGCAACACCCTTGTCTCCTCTCTCGTGCGTGAGGACACAAAAAGAGCCCCCGGTGAGGTGGTGTGTGTTAAATACTCACTCACTGGCAATGACAACCACAACGGGATGCTGCTGGTGGCGGCCCGGCCCAGGATAGCCCCCCCCGCCCCCCAGTACTGTGCACGCTGGTCCTCAGTGGTCTTCCCTCGCTGCACCCACTCGCTAGGTGATCTTCAGGCTATAAATGCCACCCTCGAGTTCAATCTCTGTCCATCCTCTCTCCTGCGGCCCAGACTCCTACGTCCCGCCGCTGACTCCGCTTCTCTGCTCAGAGGTCCAATATGCACCCCAAACTTGATCTGAAAGAGGACTCCGCTCCCCTTGCTCCTCCCCAGCCTTCCCCACCTCAGTAAGTAGCCCCGCCTTTCGCTCTGGGGCTCAGGCCAAAATCCTGGGTTGTCCCACGCGCAGCTCACCAGCCACTCCACTGCCCTGCCTTCAGAACTACCCGAGTCCAACCATCCCTTAGCGAGGTCCCAGCACTTTCCCGCTATAAGCCACCACGATCTCTCTCTCTCTCTCTCCCTCCCTCCCTCCCTCTCTCTTTCTCTCTCTGGTGAGCGCTCCAAAGGTCGCCTAACTAGATTCCCTGCCCTGCCCCACCCCTTCTCCTTGCACCTCAACCCCCCAGTCTCTTCTCTACCTGGCAGCCAGTGTGATCTTCTAAAACAGCTAGTCAACACGTGGCATTTCCCTGGTCAAAGCCACCGAACCTTCCCAACCTACTCACAATATGCTCTGAAGGCTTTACTGTGACCCGCAGGTCTAGAGACCTGACTCCTACCTACCTCTTCTATCCCGTTTCTTGTAATTCACCCCTTGTTTGCTGGGTTCCACACACACCGCCAGGCTTTCTGTTCTATAGCACACTAAGCTGGCTCAGGCCGTCTGTGCTCGGCATCTGTCTTGCCTACTCTTTTCCCTGCTATTTGGAAGGCTTACTTGTTTCCCTCAAGTTTCTGCTCAAAAATCAACTCCTAACAGACGCCCCCCCCCCCCCCCCCCGCCACCCGATCTAAAACAGCTGGGTTCCCTGCGCCTCATCACTCTTGTTAACCTCCTACCACCTTCCTTTTCCTTCTCTGCGTTTTATTTCCACCCGAAATAGCATTACTTATTCATTCACTCACATGTTTATTGCCTAGTGCCTCTCCTAGAACGGAAGCTCCGTGAAGGCAGGCGCTTTGTACCGTCTCTGTATTCGGAGAACTTAGAATAACACCTGTACTAAAACTAATAGAGGGGCTCCTGGGTGGCTCAGTCGGCTGAGTGTCCAACTCTTGATTTTGGCCCAAGTCACGGTCTCATAGTTCATGGGACTGAGCCCTGAGTCGGGCTCTGTGCTCTCGGTGTGAAGCCTGCTTGGGATTCCCTGGCTCCCTCTGCCCCTCCCCCACTGACTTGTGCATGCCTCTCTCATGCCCTCTCAAAATGAATACATACACTTAAAAAATAATAGAAAATGGGATTTCTGTGTACAGGCATGGTACCCAGACCAGAGAGTCCTTTCACTTAATACCCACAATAACGAGGGCCCACAAGGGCACCCCCAATTTTAGGGTTGACAGCGGGGAAGACCTGTGCTCCTCTCTTTTCCAGGAAAGCACATTCCAGTGTCTGAGGAGGGAGCGGCCCCTCAGAGACCCCCACTCTCCTGGCCTCAGGAGTGGGTCTGTGACTCAGGCTAAGGAGAACCCTTTCTTGGATTATTCCACTTGAAACCGGGAACATGAGTCTTCTCTCCCCAGGGTGGAGCTGGGCACCACCTGCAGCCACAGTCCCGGGTTCCTTTGAGGACCAGGCTCAGAGAAGAGCAGAGGCAAGAGGAAAGAATCTTCATGGCGTTCAAGTCCCTGGCTCCTGCTTACCCCAAGGGACCCCTGACCCACCCAGTACAATCAGATGAGTCTGTGAATTTCCATTTCTGCCCGAGTCAACTGGGGTCAAGTTTCTGGCGCTTACAACCAAGGACTCAGACTCAGCTAAAGACAACGCACGCTCCCAGACTTGGAGCTCCGCGCGTTCTGGCACCACATACAAAGCGAGGAGGAGAGCGAACCTGGAAGGACCAGAGTGGTCTGGCCAAATCCCCTCTCTTACTGTGTCTCCACAGTCTCCAGGGTGACCCAGAGCGACCGAGGCTCTTACCTGGGAAACCGGACCCCGACGGCAAATACGGTGACACCTCTTTCCTTGAGCTGCTTGGCTGGCGCCGACACGTGCCCTTGGGATCTCCCGTCAGTGACGACGATGAGGATCTGGGGCACAGAGGCATTTCTGCCCCCAGGGAACCCTTTGCGCAGAAGGTATTTCAGAGCGAGGCCTGTCTCTGTGCGCCCTCCTCTGGGTGCACACAGGAGGAGGAGACAAAGACGACAGTCAGTCATCCGCCTGCGTGAATTGGGAATGACGACCTGAAACAACGGGCTCCTCCGTGTTTAGTGACAGCCGCTTTCTCCCAGCAGTGGCTCAGAGTGACAAGTCCAGCATGGGACGTGCACCTTCTCACCATCCGAATCACAACGAAGAGTAGTAATTAACTCTTCCTGTGGACGGAAGTTTCACCCTGGACGTCTCTGCCGTATTACGCAATAATGTCATTCTTTGTGTAGGTTTTTGGACTCTCTTCCCGTACCCCTCTGCCTCCAGTGACAGCTCAGGGGCTGATGACCTTCACTTTCTGTGTGTCTAACACCCACCTCCCACCTCTCCCCATCTGTATCATTCTTTTCTTGTTATGGTTCAGCATCCCGTTGGGGTGGGCAAGCAGATAACTGAGCTTCGGAAAATCGTGTGACTCTCTAACCGTGAAGGACGGGTCTTTGATCCAAGGGTCTGATGATGGTAGGGTCTGTGATCAGGCCTTCCTGGCTCACTTCCAGTCCAGGGTTAGGTGCCGGAAGGCTGAACTGTGGGACTGCTTCCAGATCGGGGGACGTTACGGTGGTCCCATCTCGTCACAGCCTAGTTACAGAGACTGTCTGCTGAGCTTGGAATCCCAGCACAGAATCTCTATTAAATCCTACAATAGGAGGCTCATGCAAGCGTCCTCAGAGGGAGGGCTGTCAGCCTTCAGAGTCAAACAGGCAGACAACAATTCCCTGTAATGGGTCTTAGGCCAAACCTTTCAGTGGGTGGCAACACATCGGACATGAGCCACAATGTCGAGCCTGATGGAATCACCACGGTTATTAACCGCACACACAGAGAAAGCCCTGTAGATTTGGGGGGGCACATTTATTCTTACGTTACAGTGTCAATTAAGGCAACCATGCCTGTCTCTCAGAGGGCCCTACAGTGACTCTTCTAAGGTGCAAACACCCAACTGGCAAGAGGCTCGGGCACTCTGTGTGTGTGTGCCCACGTATCTGCGTGGGCAAATGCGTACACGCTTCTTTAACTCGCCACTCAAAACAGTCACTTCTCATGCAAGCCTGACGTGGCCCTCCTGCCCAAGCATCTCTCCTGGTTTGCTCTCCTCCAAGCAGCTACTCAGAGATCCGGGCTCCTTTCCTTTTGTGCTCCCCTTCCTCTCTGTCCTCAAGGACCTCTCCACTCAGCAGAGAGGTGAGGGAAGAGCAAGGAGGAGTGTGCTTGGAAGGATTTATGGACCAGGCCCAGAATATTCTTCACTTTTACTGCTTTCTGTCCTAAGAGAGCTCTTGAAGGGCAGTTCTATGAGGCTCCATTAAGTTAACGAATGTCAACAAGAGTGCATAACTCCTAGAATTAAGACTCTTGGTCTTCCATAATCAGCATCTGCATCAATTAAAAAGCTACTGTTTTCAGCCCACTGGTGTTTCTTATGGGCACTCTAAGTGGAAGAAAATGAGAGTGAGACCAGGAAGCATAACATGATCCCATGCCCCAAGAACTGTCGGTCTAGCTGAAGAAACAGGACCTATAAGCAATAACAATTGCCAACGAAAGGATGACAATAGCAAGAGTTCTGAGGAGGGGTTCATCGTGGGGAGGAGCTGTCAGGGACAGGCTTCAGCAAGGCAAGCATCTGATGGGGTCTTGGTGAGTCAGTGGATTAGGAAAAGAAGAGACCACTCCAATCAGGGGAAGAAGTGTAAGCAAAGGCACTGGGGAACACTGCCAGCCATGTCCTGGGCTGGTGAGCAGAGCCTGGCTTGGGCAAGGGGCTTATCCAAAGGGAGCAGAACATCAATGAACACCAAGTGCCCCCCCCCCCCCCCCACTCTTCTCACACTGTGCTGGGTCACATATCAGATACTGAAGATAACCAAGAGGATTTTGATTTCTGAGAAGACTCCCACCTTTGCCAAAGCTCTTCCGTCTACAAAGAGCCATCCTCTAAGGCTCCTAGGAGGGCAAATGGCTTCCCATTCCTAAAGGATGATATTAATACAGAGTTTTCACTTCATGCCAATACTTCCCCTACCCGTTACTAAAAGTAATCCCTACAGCGATGATAAAAGGTGCTAATATTATCCTCATTTATTAGATGGGGAAACTCCAGCCCAGAGAATAGTAATACTAACTGCTAGGATTTCCAGAGCACCTATCTGCCAAGCACCACTGTGTGTGTGTGTGTGTGTGTGTGTGTGTGTGTGTGTGTGTGTGTGTGTGTGTAAAGGTACTAAGCTCAAATAATTCTCACCACAGCTGAGATAGGGGAGTTCAGGGAAAGGCCCTATCTAAGGTCACACAGCTCAGGAATAGTGGAGGCAGGACCTGAACTCTGGACCCTCCACTTCCAGAGGCCAAGTTCTTAGCCAAAACGTTATACAGCCATCCAAGTCACCTGCCTCTCAACCAGCTAGTGGGGGGTCAGAACTGGAGTTTAAACCCAGTCAGGCTGATTCCAAAGCCAATGGTCTTCCTTCTCCAGGGGTTGGCAAATTACAGCCTGTAATTTTTTGTAGATAAAGTTATAGTGGGAAACAGCCATGCCCATTCGTTTATGTACTATCTATGCAAAGACCCTATGGCCAGCAAAGCTTGGCCTCTATAGATCTTCACTGAAAAAGTCTGCTGATCCCTGCAGTACACCGTTCTACCTAAATGGTCACAATGCTCTTCTGCTCACCAAAAGCCAAGGTGCCCCACTGACCATGAAACTCCCTGGGCTTTCATGCCCCTGGCAGTGTGCCCATGGCTGTGGTTAGAGATAAATCAAATGTCCAAGACGTGGGAGTCTGGGCTCCCAACTCCACTGGCCTGTGGGGTGTCTGTCCTTCCTGTCCCTCAACACACAAATGCCTGTGCTGTCTGTCCTCTCCACTTTTGCTCCCTAACCCACTTTTCCCACTGGAATACTCTACCAGTCAGGTGAGATTCCCAAAGACTTCTGGACTCTGGGAAATGAGGAAAACCCCCCCCACCTCCATGTTCCTCACTCTGTGGAGCATTTCTATCTGAGAGTCTGTCCTGAGCTCAGGGTCTGGCTCTAGACAAGGGAGGTCGGAGGCCAGAGTCTCACCAAGATTCTTCTAATTTCTCTCAGGACTAACCCAGGTTGCAAGTGAAGGTTCGCAGACTGACTACGGTCTTAGGGGAGCTGTGACTGCAATGCTTGGGCTTTTTTTGGTGGGGGCGGGTCTGGAATCTAAACATTTGGCCATTGGAATACTCAAGTGGATAAGGAACGTGGGCTCCAGAGTCGGTGGGGCTCAAATATTAGTCCTGAAATTTATTAGCCAAGAAAACTGGAAAAGGTAATGAGACTCACTTTCCTTCCTTGTTAAAGTAGGGGAAGTAACAGTATTAGTAAATGCTACACCCAGTGCCTCCTAGGAGCCAGTGAGCACCCCATCAGTGGTAGTTACCATGATTAACTAGCAGTCTGTTCCAAGAGGTTTTTCTTTTGAGTTAGTCTCAAATTCCAATGAGCATAAAAATCCCTTGGGAGGTGGGAAAATGGAGATTCTCAGATCCCATCATCCAGAGACTCCAAACTGGCGGGTGTGCGACCAGGCTGAGAATCTGCATTTCAAGCCAGCCTCCCCTGCCCCAGTGATTCTGAAGCAGGTAGCCCACGAAACAGATTCTGAAAAGTAATTTATCAGAAAACTCACTGTAGGGGCACCTGGGGGGCTCAGCAGGTTAAGCGCCCAACTCTTGATTTTTGGCTCAGGTCACGGTCCCACGGTTCGAGGGATCAAGCCCCACGCCGGGCTCTGAGCTGACAGCATGGAGCCTGCTTGGGATTCTCTCTCCCTCTCTCTGCCCCTCCTCCTCTTGCATGCACACACGCTCTTGCTCAAAATAAATAAATAAATAAACATTAAAAAAAGAAAACTCACTGTAGGTAGAGGGATGTTGATTACAGAGGTTTCTTTCTCTTTTTTAAACCAATAGACAAAAACCTTGGAATCAACGTAAATGTGTCCCTTTAAAGAAGTGATTTAATATACTATGATAGTTCAATTCATTGAGTTATCGTAGAGCCATTAGAAAGGATCCGCATGAAAAATAACGCAGCTTTATGCAAAACTGCGCACCAAGTAAGTTAAAAAAGAGCCAAAAGCTTCGTAATTACAACTATTCTAAAAGCGATGTTGAAATGTTAATGTGGTTTGAAAGATGCCACAGCTAGCATTGTGCTAAGGTACAGTGAGCGGTGAGTGCTATTTCTGGAGAGCTATCTAAATACAGTAAAACTCTGATAAAGCTACAGATGGGGTCCAAAGCAATCAGAAAACCCAAGAGTCGCGTGACCGTGAGATTAATGAAATGACCGCGGGAGCCTGCACAGCCAGCTGGCCAGGAGCTCTGCGCATTTGGAACAGATTTTGCTGGCCATGCTTCATCTGATTTTATGTTATCATGGGGTGCAAAACTGGAAGGTTCTTAACTGTGTCGTTTTTTTAAACTTCTTAATGCAAAGTGGCAGCAAGGGCAGTTCCCCGGCCACCTCAAAACACACTTTCAGGGGATCGATCGCCTTGGTCTGAAAAGGCAAGCATTTGGAGTTCTGGGTAGAGCTGTCCCAATCAGCCCAGCACTTAAAATTTCACTGCAGAAAAAGGGTAGAGAGCCCTCGGGAGGTTATCACTCCCACTCGGGCCAACATTCCTCTGTACTGATTAATAATAACGTCTTAACGTTTAGCGTCCTCAGTGACCCTGCAACTGCGGCCAAAAAATTACTTAGTGCCTCCTTGCCTTGTTTGCCGCCTCTTGTAGTCATCCTAGGACACACGATGCTAACCATACACGGCTAAGAAGATCAGACACATAAAGAGGCCTCTTTCTCCACCCACAGTGTCCTCATCTGGCATATCCTTACGGAGTCTCTGGACTTCCTACGTTGTGACTAATACTCCCAAGCCCTTAGTTATGACTTCCAACACAGCTGAGGAGAGGCTCAACAAACACTTTGGGGGGTGGGGAGGGGAGGGTGGAAAGAGGTGGAGAAGGACAGCTGGGCGGTGGCGGCGGGGGCGGGGGGTTGCCTACTGGACAAGTAGCAGGACTCTGCGGTCCTGGCCAAGTCCCCTGCTCCTTCTCAGCCTCAGTGGTCTCCTCCGTAAAATGAGGGGTTGAAATAGATACTAGATGATCCCCAGAGTGCCTTTTTGAACCAGTATGCTGCAATTTGCTCAGTGTTTTCAGAACAGAGTGGGACCAAATCGTTAAGGCAGAGTTACCCAAACAATTGCTGACATACAGTCCTGAACTGAAACCAAGAGGCCAGTTTCTCTTCTGCAAACGTTAGCATGCATCTAATGGGTACAAAGATGTTTTGGGAATAAAATGTTTTATCAATAATGATATGGTAATTTTATGGTATATGAATTCTTATACCATATAATTCTCCCTTTTAAAATATTTTTTAAGTTTATCTATTTATTTTGAGAGAGAGAGAGCAGGGGTGAGTTGGTGGGGGGTTGGCGTAGAGAGGGAGGGAGGGAGAGAGAATCCCAAGCAGGTTCTGTACTGTCAGTGTGGAGCCCAATGTAGGGCTCAAACTCACTAAACTGCAAGATCATGACCTGAGCTGAAATCGAGAGTCAGATGCGTAAGAGTCAGTCAACTGAGCCACCCAGGCTCCCCCAAAATCACCCTTTTATTTATTTTTTTAATTTAAGAAAAAAACGTTTAACGTTTATTTTTGAGAGAGAGAGAGAGAGAGAGAGAGAGAGAGAGAGAGAGAGAGAAAGGGACAAACAGCATGAGTGAGGGAAGGGCAGAAAGAAAGGGAAACATAGAATCCGAAGCAGGCTCCAGGCTCTCAGCTGTCAGCACAGAGCCGGATGTGGGGCTTGAACCCGCGACCCATGGGATCATGACCCGAGCCGAAGTTGGATGCTTAACTGAGCCAACAAGGCGCCCCCAAAATCACCCTTTTAAAGTAAAATCACCCTGGTGTTCAGGATAGTCACAGAATTGTGCAACCATCCCCACTAAGCTCGAAACATTTCATCGCCCCCAAAAGAAGCCCTACACCCATTAGGAGTTCCTCCCTCTTCCCTCTGCCCACAGCCCCCGGCAGGGACTGATCTGTTTTTTGTCTCCACAGATTTGCCTATCCCAGACAGTTGACATACATGGAGGAATCCTGCAACACGTGGCCTTCTGGGTCTGGCTCATCACGTTTTCAAGGTTCATCCATGTTGTAGCATGAATCACATCGTCCTTCCTTTTCACGACTGAAAAGGAATGATCTTCCATGGTTCGGATATACCGCCTTTGGTTCAGCTATTCATTCACTGGGCTTTTGTGTTGCTTCCATTTCGGGGCTGCTACAAATAATGCCGCTATGAACATCAGTGTCCACGTGTTTCCGGAGGCATACATCTTCAATTCTGTCCGAGTCACTGGGTCACGTGGGAAACCCGTGTTTAGCTGCCAGATTAGTCCCAAAGGCACTGCACCATTTCACAATCCCACCAGCAGCGCATGAGGGGTCCAATTTCTTCGTGCCCCTGCCGACACTTGCTACTGGGTGTCATCTATTTTAGCCTTCCTGGTGGATGTAAAGTGGCAGCTCATTACGGTTCTGATTTGCATTTCCTTAATGACTAATGACACTGAGCATCTTTCCAAGTGTTTGAGGGCCATTTATACCTCTTCTCTGGAGAGATGTCTATTTACAAGGTTTCTTGCTGGGGTGATGAAAACGTTCTAAAATTATAGTAATAGTGGCCTAACTCTGGAAAATACACTCGAAGTCACTGAATTGTACACGCTGAATGTGTGAACTTCATGGCATTTAAATTACATGTCAATAAAGGCGGGGTTTTTTTGTTTTTTTGTTTTTTTTTTTAAACTTAGTGTGTAGAATAAGCACATGGCAGGGGGTGTCTGGGTGGCTCAGTCGGTTAAGCATCTGACTCCTGATTTCAGCTCAGGTCATGATCTCACAGTCATGAGACAGAGCCCTGCATCAGTCTCCCAGCTGGGCATGGAGCCTGCTTAAGCTTCTCTCTCCCTCTCTCTCTGCCCCTCCCCTGCTTGCACACTTGTTCTCTCAAAAAGAGAGGGGGGGGGCACCTGAGTGGCTCAGTTAAGCGTCAGACTCTTGATTTCAGATCGGATCATGATCTCACAGTTGTGAGTTCAAACCCCTCATTGGGCTCTGTGCTGACAGTGTGGAGCCTGCTTAGAATATATATTCTCTCTCTCTCTCTCTCTCTCTCTCTCTCTCTCTCTCTATATATATATATATATATATATATATATATACACACACACACACATATATATACATACACATATATACATATATAGATGTGTATATATATATGTATGTATATACATATATATAACATGTATATATATACATGTATATATAACACGTATATATATATTCCTCCCCTGCTCGTGCTCACTCTCTCTCAAAATAAATTTAAAAAATAAAAACAAAACAAAACAATCATCATCATCACAGGGCAGTGGGAGAGACCTTTCAAAAGTGCAAATCCTTAGTATCTAGTATCTACGTGCCCTAAGCCCACAGAGGGATTCAGCAGGTCTGGGAGGGAACTGAGGCACCAGCATTGACGACACACTCCTTACAGGCAACGCTGACCCAGGCCTTCTGACCAAAGAGCTCACTTTGACAAGTGCTGCTCTGGGCGTCTGGGCCTCAGACATGGGAGTGAGAGGCTGCGACTGTCCTCTCTAGGAAACCATTCTCGGAGGCCTCAAGGGTGGACGGTCCGAGGGAACGAGGCAAGGCCAGTGCACACTACCGTCGTGTTTAACAAACACTTCAAGGTGCTCGCCTTCCCTCTGTGCCTTCTTGAACCTGACTTGCCTCTCATTCTGGTCGGGGTATCCCCGGACCGGGACAAACAGCCTGAGAAGAAGTCACCGAGGGTGCCTGGGGGCCATAGGGCCCCCAGAGGTCCTGCTGTGCCCAGCGCGCGGGACACGGGCTCCTGGAGGGCGCTGGAGGCACGGAGGCCTGTGACTGGGAAAGACTGCAGAGTCCGGGGCCCTCCCTGGCAACCGGAGTTGGTGGCTGTCAGCGGCTAGGACCAAGGACCCCGGCAGGACTTCAGTGGACACCCGCTCAAGGGGCAGCAGACAACAGAGAGCAGAGTGGCAAGCGGTAAGCGGCAAGTAAAGGTGCTCTTCTGTGTTTGTACACGTGTGGGTGCGTGCACTTGCACGTGTATATAACACACGTACACAGATGCACGTGTGTATATAATACACGGACGTTTAAAATACTGATACACAGTATACGTGTGTATTTACATATACCTATATGCGTATACACACACGTCAGCTGACTCGTAATGTGAGTAAAGCTGTGACCCTACCACATACATTTATAGGGTGTATATGAGCACACAAACAGCTGTTCATCCTTTCTAAAGCATTCTTAGTAACTGGGGGACACTTACTCTTTCTAGAAGACAAAAACGAGGCTCCGAGACGTGTGGGGAGCCATCCCGGCCGCAGGGACAGAACTGGGAGAAAGACCCAGGGTTCTTCCCCCACCCCCCCAACCCCAACCCCTCACGCTCCTGAGCCACCTCAACCTTCACTAGCCCTCTCTGTCCCAGGTAACGGACAACTCCACGCTACGGCGGCAAAGATACCGTAAGTCGGCGTGAGCTCCCACTGGAGACGCGGTTATGTAACAGGAGGAGCGGTCTTGAGAAGAAGGGAATTCTCACTACCCACCGGACGCAGCTGGGGTTCCGGAAGCCAGACCGCAGCCCTCTCTCGGGCCAATCACGCCCTTCAAGGGAGCGATCTTGAGAGCAGCCGGCTCCATCCGAAGCACGGCGGTGTCGGATCATACGTACTTGAAAACCACGCTCTTCATGTTTGCCTTCACTTCCTGTGGGGACGAAAACGAATCCAAGGGGAATTCCAGACGAGGGATGGAACCGAACTGCAGTGCTCCCACTCTGACCTGCAGTAGGAGACAGAGGGCCCGGGGGGAGGGTGCTGAGAGCGAGGTCAAGTCACAAATATTCCTAAGGGAAACGAAGGGACGAGAAAGGTTAACGACCCTGCCTCCTGCCCACGCAACAAATACCAGAGCCGGGGCTCCCTCCAGTGTCCCTCAGAGAAAGGCCCAAAGACCAGGAGGGGGGCCT
The DNA here is from genome assembly GCF_046562875.1 of Panthera onca. Lineage (NCBI taxonomy): Eukaryota > Metazoa > Chordata > Mammalia > Carnivora > Felidae > Panthera > Panthera onca. Next base: position 16,696,284 of record NC_138349.1, read on the forward strand.
GGAGAAAACCAAGCGCCTGTGCGCGGCACTGACAACCACCAACAGCACCTCCTCGCCCCACATCCTGGCCAGCCCTCCCGGCTGGGCTGCGAGCACCTTGAGGGTAGGGTCTCTGGTCACACTTCCAATGGCCTCCCAGGTACCGTTTTATTTTTTTTATTTTTTATTTTTTTTTAACGTTTATTTATTTTTGAGACCGAGAGAGACAGAGCATGAATGGGGGAGGGTCAGAGAGAGAGGGAGACACAGACTCTGAAACAGGCTCCAGGCTCTGAGCTGTCAGCACAGAGCCCGACGCGGGGCTCGAACTCATGGACCGCGAGATCATGACCTGAGTCGAAGTCGGACGCTCAACCAACTGAGCCACCCAGGCGCCCCCCAGGTACCGTTTTAAACAATCCCTCGTGTTATTTCATGAGCGAGGAGCCATCCATGCTCACACCCCTGCCGGAGGAACGAAAACGTAGAGAGACACAGATCCGGCCCGGGGCTAGTGAAAAAGAGAGCGGGGCCACTGTACTTCGTGCCCACGACCCTCACTAAGCCTCAGCGGCACTGCCAGCCTCCTCAGCAGCCAGCACGGACCTTGAGCAGAATGCTGCCGGCGAGAGCAGGGGAGCCGCGGAAGGCAAGCACGGCCGCCTGCACGGGCGGCTCACCCCCAACCACAGCCACCACCTGCGCATCCTTGGTGGGCGCGGGTCAGTCCTTCCCAGGCCTGCTCTTGCCAAGCGCGGGGAAGGCCGGCTCTCCACACCAGGGTCACACTGGGGGGACAATCGGCATCTTAACCTGAGATGACGTTCCCCCACGGCGGAAGGGGTCGGGGCCGCGGGTGATTCCAAACAGATGCTGCATCATCCGCATTCAGAGGCCACGTGAGAAGACCCAACGCCTTGCAAAACTGGAGAAGGGAAACTGAATCAAGTCACTTTCCGGGCCCTTTGGACCCTAGCTTGTCTCGAGCAGAAAAGGCTATAAACATTTGGGTTTCCTCTTGAAAGCCCAAGCCCTGTACATAATCACTGGCTCTCCAAACCTGCATTCCCAGTCACTATCAGCTAACCCCAATTCCGGCCAAGATTGCAAATAGGCCATGTGATTCATATTGAAGCGATGAGACTGCTCTTTTACCCACTACTTGAATTCCTGCACCGCTGATCCCTTAACAGGCTTCGTGCTTTGGAGACCATCAAAGGGCTCGGCCCCACCAGCCCAGTGGCACCTGCTCCCGATGACCAGAGCCCAATGGACTTTCCTTCAACAGGAGGTTCTGAGGATGAGCATCTTCAGTAGGAAGAGATTTGGGTCTTGGGTGGGCATGTGTGGGAGAGGGACCCTGGAAAATGGGGCAGAAGAGAAGCTTGAGATTCTGAGGAACGACCCTTTCGAAATCTCCCTTGAGGTCAGCGTGTGATCAAGGTGGCACCTCCAGCTAGTGGGGAAAAGCTGGTCTAGTAAGTGACACTGAGATCACTGAACAGCCACCTACAAATGAGAAAAGGATCAATCACAAATGGATTCAAGATTTACACGTGAAAAAAATGTAACCGTGGAAGTTCTAGAAGAAAACTGGAAAGAATTTCTTCATAACTTCCAAGTGGAAAACAACCTTACTTTGCCTTGAAACCCAGAAGCCATAAAGGAAAAGGGTGATAAATCTGGCCACATAAAGAAAACTTCTACAGGGCAAAACATACCACAATGCAATAAAAAAAAAATGCAGACAAACGGAAAAGTTGTTTGCAACTCAAGTCAGAGGCACGAGGTTAGTTTTCCCAATATGTAGGGAACTGATCTAGGAACTGATGCATAAAAGACCAACAATACAATAGAAAAACTGGCAAAGGGTATGAACAGATATCACACAGGAAACACAAAGGGCTCTTTGAGAAAAGATGCTTCACTGTACCATACTGAAATGTAGCAGAAATCTAAATACAATGTTTGCAAGGGAAACTACCAAGTTCTCAAACACCGCTGGTAAGAATATAGATGCTACAGCACCTATGGAGACCAATTTCTCAATATTTAGTGAAAATACAGTTGCATAGGGCTCCTGGGAATATATCCTACAGACATACTTCCATATATGTGAAATGATGTATTTACAAGCTCACAGTATACATACATATATAACAATATACATATATGTATATAACAGTATATGTGTGTGTGTATATATATATATATATAACAGTATACATATATATATTTTTTTAACATTTATTTTTTTTTTTTTGAAAGACAGAGAGACAGCACGAGCAAGGGAGGAGCAGACAGAGAGGGAGACATAGAATCCACAGCAGGCTCCAGGCTCTGAGGTGACAGCACAGACGCGGGGCTCGAACCCACGAACCATGAAATCACGACCCGAGCCGAAGTCGGACGCTCGACCGACTGAGCCACCCAGGTGGCCCGGTATGTTTGTAATATCAAATGTCCATCAATAGGGGATTGGTTAATTAAACCTCAGTATATCCTCACAATGGAACATTACTAAGCCATAAAATATAATATATGCCTGTATTAACGCCTATATTACCTATCTACCTAGATACAAAAAGACTTCCAAGACAATATGAAGAAAAAAGGCAAGGGATAGAACAGCGTATACCACATGCATGGTAGGCTTCATACCGCTTGTGTTTGCGTGAGGGGATTCTGGAAGGGTGCTCGAGAAAACAGGTAGGGAAACCGGGCAGATGGAAAACATGTGAGCAGGAGGGACACTAGGCATTGAATGTGTTCTCCTTGAACGCTGCGAAAGGGTTACTTAAAAAACAACAATTCCCTTGAGACCAACAGCCGAGCGTATTTGCTTGAATTAAACAGGAAGGACATAACTTCAAAACAAAACAAGATGGAAACAGCTTGAGTCAGTGGTTAAGGCATTTAATTTAATTGGCGGTTTGGGAGCAAAGGAGTTGCCTTTTATCTTCGGTTTACTGTGTGCTCCGAAGCAAGCCTGCCCACATTTCTCACCGCACTGTAATCACCCTGCTGCAATCACTGTATCAGAGCCAGGAAGTGAACTTCTCAGCTTCTAATTGTCGGGAGAAAGACTTCAGACACTTTCAATCCACCTCACCCCACAGAGCGCGCACAGAAAGCAACTTAATTTATAGCAACTTGAAAACTTAAGTTGCAGGGGCGCCTGGGTGGCTCAGTCGGTTGGTTAAGTGTCCGACTTCGGCTCAGGTCACGATCTCACGGTCCGTGAGTTCGAGCCCCGCGTCGGGCTCTGTGCTGACAGCTCAGAGCCTGGAGCCTGCTTCACAGTCTGTGTCTCCCTCTCTCTCTGACCCTCCCCTGCTCATGCTCTGTCTCTGTCTCAAAAATAAACAAACATTAAAAAAAAAAAAAGAAAGAAAACTTAAGTTGCAGAAAAGTAGAATAAGGTGCAAATCAAATCCTCCGAGCGCGGAGATACAAGGAGTCACAGAAATGCAGCAGCCAAAGCACAAAACCTGAAGCACAAACCAGACAGAGACGGAGCCACCTGAAATGGCCCTTCATGCCAATCCCCAGTGGCACCATTCCAACAAGTCTGAGCGGCTTGAGGTCCTGGTGCCCCCTTGCTCGCTGAAACAGACCCCCCCCCCAACCCCTTAGCTCAGCAAGTCTTGCCATGAGAAAGTTTGGACACTCTACATCAGTGCCAACGTCACCAACGTCAACAAGGGTTCGATGTTTACGGTTCTCCCTCCACGAATAACTAATGAAACGTCATGGGGAATCCCTTCCTTCGAAAAGCAGGGCCCTGTGTGGAGGAGAGCGGAGACTCAGCAGCCCGTGGTCCTGGCCCTCAGAGGACCCGCGATGGGTTGACCCGGTGGTTGCAACTTCTGGACTGCTCGTGCCCGGATGGAATGGTGTCTGTCACGGTGTCTTCAGACGGCCCTGCAAGGCTGCCTGTGGTCCAGGACAACGTGCTCCCCCTCTCAAAAGTACCTGCCATTCTGGAGAAAATCTGGCTTTCATTAAAAGCCACTTTTGCTCTTAAATCCTAGCGGTTTTTCTAGGATTAACCCAGGAATGTCATCTTGGAAAACCACTTCCTTCTGTAACCTGTTTGCAAGTAGTCTCTAGTTCAAGTTAAGTATCGCTTTTCAGACCAAAATGCCGTTGTTAAATTTTGATTTTTGAGTAGGTTCCCATGGTTCAAAATCCATCATGCATTAAAAAAAAAATCTGTATCGGTGAGTCTCCCCGTGGAGGCACCCCATCGGTTCAGGTCCCACCCTCCCCCTCAACAGCAAACCACTGCCCTCAGCCTCTTTACAAATCTCTCCAAGTACAAACCTACTCTATTTACCTCCCTTTATTTTTCATAAAAAGTAACATGCTACACATACCATTCGCACCTTACTTTTTACTCTCGTCTGTTTCGGTGCCCTTCCGTCTAAGACACCTTCCCCATTCACTTTCTGCAGCTGCCCAGTGTGTCCTTTAGGAATGCGCCATATTGGATTTACCCGTCCCCTGTGAATGGGTATGTGGATTACCTGAAACCTTTTACGAATGCAAACAACACTGCAGGGAATCACCGTGTGTGTGCATTACTTTGCATTTGTGGGAGTATCTGTGGAATAAATCTCATGGAGTAGAATTCCTGGGTCAAAGGGTCCGGGCCGTTGTCATCCCGACAGATGCTGTCAGATGCCCTTCCGAGAGGCTGCACCGGGTTACGCTCCCACCATCAGTGCGCGCACCCGTTTCTACGGATCTGCCAATGGGGCACGTCACCGAACCGCATTTTTGCTAAGCCAGTAAGTGAAAATGGTATTTCAGCGGGACATTTGCCGTTACCGTGAGTGAGGCGGGGCGCCTTTTCCTGTGCCTAAGGGCTGTCTGTGTTCGTTGCCCGTTTCTCTGTCGGGTTGTCCCAAGATGCCCCTTTTAGCAGCAAGAGCCATGGCCAGTGCACCCTGCTGCTATTTCAGAGCGCTCTCCGGAGCCAGGGAGGACCAGGAATGAAGAAACTGGCTGGATTCACTCAGGCAGGAGTAGTTCCTCGCAAGTGAACAGAGAGGGTACTGCACTTCCTATTGAGACGCTCGTCTTCTGAGGCATAGCTTTTGTCTGCCAGCACGCTGTCCCTTTCCCACTGTTCTACAGACACCTCTCTTGCGAGTGGGAAGCCAACAAGGCGAATCGGCACGTGACTCACAGGGGGCCAGAGAATCTCTCCCCTCTGACTACTGGATTGGTCAAGGGATTGTTACGTGATCCACGCCTGCCCGATGGGAGCCATGCCGCCAGGTGTCCAGGGAAAGAAAACCACCTTCTTTTTACTGGGTTCCCTATCTTGAAGGACAAGGTAGGGCGAGTCCGCCATATAAGGAAAGCTTGCTTGGGAAGGAAGCCAACCAAGGAACACAAAATTCTACCATGCCTAGAACCAGAAGACCACCCCCCCCCCCCACCTTGGTCTTCCTGTTCCACTAGCGGGTACATGTGCCCTTCTGCTTAGAACTGGATCTCGGTCACTTGCCACCAAAGATGCCGAAATACAGAGATGACGAGACCTGCACTCACCCTCTCGGGACCGATGTCCAGAGCGTCGCAGACCGTGACGGCAAAGTGTTTGGACCTTTCAAAGCTCCCCTTCCCGACACTGTAGGAGCCGTCTATCAGAAACAGGACGTCCACAGCAGCTGAGCACCGTATCACTAGGGGGGAGAGGGGGACATGATGTGTGACAACTGGCTTCCCCGCCATCTGGTCCCAAGAGGGTCTCCCTCCTGAACCAGAGCAGAGGCAGAAACAACCTTGGGGTGGATCGGGCTGCTCCTCTCAGCACCTGGGCAGAAACGACGCAGGAGAAGGTCCCGGCCAGAGGCAGCCCTCCTCTGGAGCAGGAAGTCTGCTCCCCCGGCCAGGCCTCGCCCACCAGCACGAAGCCCACAGTCTTCGTAATAACTGGAAATGTCTAATTCAACAACACTAACTGAGCCATAGGAGGGGAGCGCCCGCTGGGCCAGCGAGGGATACTGAAGAGCCTTGGCCCCAGCCCTCGGGGGCCACAACCTAGTTCAGACCCTGGCACATGAGGTCACATTACCCCAGAGTTCAAGTGAGAACGGCACTGACTGTGTCTTTCCTGTACACCATCCATCCACTGCCTTCAACGCTTCACATGTGCTAACTTATTTAATTCTTATAACCACCCTAAGATAGACTGCTATTTTTTTGACTTAACAGTTTAACTGAGGCACTATTCACAAACCATTCAATTCACCCGCTGAAAGTTTATAATCCAGTGGCTTCTAGTATATTCACAGATACGCCCCATCGTTGCCACAGTCGAATTTAGCACCTTTTCCATCACCTCAAAAAAGAAACCCCGTAGCCTCTAGCTCTCAGCTCCCTAGCTCCACACCCCACCCCTAAACAGATGCGCGGTTTTTACTCCCAGTGGAGAGATGAGGAGAGAAAGGCACGGGACGATTCAGTAACTTCCCGAAAGCCAAAGTGCCAGCAAGTGAGGGGGCTGGGAAGCAAACGCAGGCTGTCTAGCTTGCAGAGGCCACATCCCTCCACCTCAGCTCGAGGATGCAGGACAGTGGAGGTCAGAGAAGCACCGGCGAGAAGGCGCCACCCAGAAGGCGGCGACTGCGGGGGACTTCACCAGAGAGGGAGGGAAGGGGCATTCAGGGCCTCTGGGAGTGGGCTGGTGGGGCGTGAGCACGTGGAGCGAATGCTGGCAAGGGCGGAAGAGGAAGGAACATGGCGGGAGGTGAGGTTGCTGGGGGGATGGTGGTCACGAGGGACTTCTAGGCAAGACCAAGGAATTCAGCAACAAGGATTAACTAAGGGTGTTCACCCCCGCGGGAGACCTGCTCAGGCCTGTTTGGGGAAAATGGCCCTGGCTACAGCGTGAAAGGAAGACGGGAATGGGACAGGAACGTTCTAGAATACCATAGTTTCCCTTGGGTCCATCACGCAGAGGATGAAATGGGGGGCCTGGAGGGTCGAATGACACAAAGGCTTACTTTTGCTGGCGGCTGAAATCTTCCCAATGGTCTCCCTGCTTACGTGGACTTCCTGAAGAGGATGAGATGGGCGTACTAGGAAAGAAGACACCAGAAAGAGCCATTACAGGGAGCAGTCTTAGAGTCCACATATGTGACCAGAAATGAGAGGTAATAAGAGAGAAAACTGGAAGGTGGAGGAATTCAATGATGTTGTATCTCAAAAAATTACCAGACGGACAACATAAAGAAACCCCTCCAAATACTCCAATCAGGAACCTTTGTATTTAAATTTGGGTATCCCGAAGACAAAAATTAAAAATGTACATAGAGGGGGATACAGAGAGCCTGTGAATCTCATGAGTTTTGCCCTTTGGTTAGGTATAATAACTGGGTGCCCCTCTGGGGCACAACACCTTGCCATAAAAATTAACCCTGGATATAAACATACAATTCATAGAAGAAATACAATTCGTGGAGAAGCACAAGGGAAAATGTTTAAACCGGTGACGAAATGTTTTAACCCAAATAATGAGATACCCGTTTAACGGTGAAATTTAAATGATCAGCCTCCAAATTTAAATGTAACTGGGGAAAGACCCAATCAGGAAAAACTCTTCCAGGGGTGGCCCTGGAAACTGGTCCAACCCTTTTAGCAAACAATTCGGCCAAATGAATGAAGAGTCGTCAAGCTGCTTACAGCCTTTGCCCCTATGGTATCGCACCTGGGAAGGGATCCAAAGGAAAACCACTTGTAGACAAGGGAAAAGGTAGATCAAGTCTCTCCTTTCACGGTTGCGATGGAGAGGAAGGCTGGAGAGAACAGATATCCATAGGGACAGGGCTGGGAGTAAACTCTGATAAATTTGTTCAATGCAATTCACATGAAAAAGAGCCAAGAAGTTTTGGGGTAGGAAGTTCACGAATACATCTTTCGTTCTTTTATACGATATCTAGTAAAATTGGAATGATGACATATAAGCAATCAATAGCAATTTAAAACAAACTTTGGGGCACCTGGGTGGCTCAGTCGGTTAAATAAATGTCCAACTCTTGATTTCGGCTCAGGTCATGACCTCACGGTATGGGAGTTCGAGCCCCATGTTGGGCTGTGCGCTGACAGCATGGAGCCTGCTTGGGATTTTCTCTCTCTCTAACGTAGTTCCTAGCTCTCCCCACCTAACCTTCCAGCGGACGGTCTCTGCTCACCTGACACGCCCGTCCCTCAATCTCTACTCACAAGGAGGCTGGTTCTGGGCCAGAATGCTGGACTAGCAGTTCCTCCGCAGTCAAGAGCCGTCACGCAAGTACCTCTGATGAGGTCTAGGACACCCCGCCATGGCGGTTTTGCCACCAGGAGCAGAAACAAGACAAACTACAAAGACAGTCTTGTTGACAGAGCTCTCGCCAAAATCTTGCCAACTCACTGCCCCCTTCCTCATAACGCAGTGTTGCTCCCATCAGCCCAGCTCCCCTGGAAGCCCCCCCCCCTCCCCGAGGGCGGGAACTTTCCCATCCGTCTTCCACAAAGCCTAGCCCGGCTCTCTGCACATGGTGGGTTCGCACTAAGGTTTCCCGAGTAAGTCTATGAATTACTGCCAAGGGCCCGGGAGCCAAGGAACCTCCAAGGCCCTACAAAAAACCGAAAAATACTGTTCCTTTGTAAAAGTCTCACCAGCAAATTCTCCAGCTGGAGACAGGCCAGCAGCCTCCCCCTGAGGGGAAGGAGGAAGAGCCCTGCCACCAGAGACTAGTCACTACAGATGTCACTCAGCCGATGTGTCTTTCTGTACCGTGTGCTCAGCTGTCACGGCAGGTGCCAGGCATCAAGTGAGCCCTCCTCGTGCCTCGGGTGGCCTCCCTATTGCTCCCCAGGGAAGTCACCTCGGGGCTCTGTGCAGTCTCCCCCTGGAACAGGGAGCCAACGAATGTGTGACTGTGGCTTCCCGTTCAGACCAAAGCGGCCCGGCCTCTGCCGGCCACCCGCCCGGGCTCCAGAACTTTAATCTCCAGCCAAGGAGCGGGCAGGATTGAGAATCACTGGTCCCGTCAAACCCTTTCACCTTTCAGATAAGACAGCCGAGGCTTACAGAGATGATTCCTGTGCGTTCCGCTCCCCCAGAGGAGCCCAGAGCGGTGTGGCCGGCCCAGGAGTCAAGAGATGGGCGTTTGTCCCTGGGCAACGGCTGTGTGACCCCGGGCAAGTCACGAGGATCATGGGGCCTCCCCCACCTCGTCTGTACAACCCGGGGAAGGTCAGATCGAGTTCTCTGTCAACTGCACAGGGCCACAGGAAGCGCAGCTCTGCAATGAGCTAGAGCCGAAGCTGGACCCTGAGCCTCCACGGACCTCATTCCCGCCCTGAACCCAAATGCATCTCATTGCTGCCCAGTCCCTCGACCTTGAAGCCACTAGTTACACCTTAAACCCACGTGGCTTGGAGAAGGGGGGCTGGGGGAGCCGAGCAACCACCCGCCTTCTTCCAGCCTCTCTTACCTCCCCAGACTCCGGGCCAACAGGTGGCTCGTGCCAGCAATCAACACACACCCCAAAACACAGGCATGGGGGGACTGCCAGACAGAATCTCAGAGGCCACGAGGGGATCCCAAGCTAGACTCGGATGGCTGGACACCCTGCCCATTTGTCCTTACTTGAAGGACAAGTAAGACGTTCTGACAATAAAAATAAAGTTGATTTGCTCCGTTATTCACTCCTGAATCCACTTCTGGGGCACCTGTATGTGCCAAGCCCGGTGCTGGGCATCCAGATGACACAGTGGTAAATAAACAACACACAGAACCTCTCTCTGATGGAGCAGATCTCTGGTACAGCAGGTGGGCTCTAAGGTTTTAAAAATTCACCCGGAAGTAAACTCGTCTCGGTGTTACATGCTTCAGAGCAGACGTACCCACGGCTACAGGTTTTCCAGGAGAAACAGACTGGATCTGGGGGCCCCGGAGGAATTGCGCTGGGTGCTGAAAGACGAGTAGGAGTTTGCCAGGGTAGCAGTGCTCGGTGAGGGGGTGATCTAGCCAGAGGGGCCACCATCACTGAGCACGCGTAGGCAGGGAGGGAGCAAGGGTGCTGGGCAGGATTGGAAGGGCTGTGGCGAGGAGGGAGAGGGTCCAAGAGGGGACTGGAAGTGGCATGCGGTCAGATCAAGCAGGGTCTCTGAAGAGCAACGGGTATCATTGAGAAATTTTAGGCAGACTGGGGCACCTGGGTGGCTCAGTCGCTTGAGCATCCGACTTTGATCTCGCGGTTCATGAGTTCAAGCACCACGTCAGGCTCTGTGCTGGCAGCTCAGAGCCTGGAGCCTGCTTCAGATTCTGTGTCTCCCTCTCTCTCTCTGCCCCTCCCCTGCTCATGCTCTGTCTCTCTCTCACTCAAAAATAAATAAATTTTTAAAAAGTTGTTTGTTTGTTTGTTTGTTTAATTTTAGGCAGAGAGAAGGCGGGGAGGAGTGGAGAGGGGTCCAGGCAGTCAGATTTGCATCGGCTGGAGCAGAACCAGGGGGACCCGGGGTAACCGCACAGCGGCTGGGCTGCTTTGGTTAGAACAGCGGTCCAAGCACAAGATGATAGGGCTCATGCTAGGCAGGTGGCTGTGGAGTGGACAGATTCAGTTGCCTTCGAGAGACCTCCTGAAGTTAAAATTGACAGGATACGAGGCAAATCAAACCCCTCCACACCTCACCCCTGACCAAAAAGCTTACCTCCAGAAAGCAGGAAAATGAAGATGGCCTCCAGCAACGGGAAGGAAGGCATGTTGATGTAACTATGGGGCAGGGTAAGAAAAAGGTATCAGCAATTAGCTCTGTGCACCCCCCAAGTCATCCTGAAACAAGACGACAGCTGCTCAGTCTTTTCCAGGTACAACTATGACCTTGAGGCTCTTCCTCGCCACGGTGACTGTATTCGTCAAAAAAAAGACCCAAATTCCCTCAAAAGTCACGCAAGACTACTCCAATGACTTTGCTTTCAAAGGACAGGCTAGCATCTTCCCCAGACGCCTGCCCCCAACCCCCCCCCCCCCCAGCTCCTTCACAGACTCCGGGAAGGCATGCTGTCCCCACGGATAAGAGTCCCGGGTCCCAGCTTGGCCTGGCCCCTGTCCCGCCACGTGACCTTGAGTAAAGTCCCCTCCATCTCATTGCCCCCATTTCTTATGACGAGTTAGAATCAGAGACTCAAGATAGGATTTCCAACGTCCTAATGTTCTGAAGCCTTCTAGCAAGATCACAACGTCTACACTTCCTACGCCATAAAAAGTAACATGGCTGAAGAAGTCACAAAAGGATCTTTCAAAAAAATGCCTAGTAATGCTTAGAGTACAGGTAACACTCGGTTCCATGGGGCTTGACAACGATCTTTAAGGGAGGAAAGGGTGGAAAGTGAGAGCTTTTAATAAGAATGATAGACTATAACTCTGCTGCTTTAAAAGCACATACATGAGGTAGACTTCTGATTTTAGCTGTGGGGCCCAAGAAATGGATCCTTATCCTTTTCAACCACAAAGATATGATGTAAAATCTACACAGTCTTACATTTTAGCCACTGTACTGAAAGGGATCATACAGAATGAAATGTAGACTCCCCTCCACCCCCAGTATAATTTAGCGGGCAAAAATCTAAGAATATGTGAACAATAAGCTCCAGAAATTCTGTTTTCTTGCCTTTTGGGATCCAGTACAACCAAGGTCTCACCCTACGGTTTCTCCGCATCAAACCTGCCTATTTAAAAAGAAAACATGAAAGAGTGGGGCCACACGTAGGCCTTCCCGAAGTTTCCTCCTGTTAAACAAACAATGCTGGACTCTCACTCAGGAGACCATTCCAAAGAGAAAATCCCACGCAGAGATACAGGAAGGGAAGCACGGCAGGGTCCCCCCGGGTTCTAGAGAAGAGAGTGGAGGGAGAGGTGGCCGGTCACTGTGTGTGGTACGCAGGGGTGCAGCCGAGGGTAGAGAAACTCATTTCCACCTGGTGCACCCAACTCAGAACGTCCCTGTGACCTCTTGGACAAACACGCTCTCCTGCGTCTAAGAACGTGGAGAACAAGGCAGGAGTGCCAAGTTTTCGTGTACGTATCTTGGGTCCTGGGACATCCACATCTCCACTGGCAGATGTCAGTTCTCCAAAACGCACGGCGGAAGCTTCCCGGTTATGTTTAGCTGCTCACCAAAATGCCCGTAACTTAACGCACGCGACAATGAATTCTCCTGTCAGACGCACTCCACTGTCTCTACTGGGGCATTACAAACACATCCCCTTGGGACGCTTAGTCGGTTAAGCACCTGACTCTTGGTTTTGGCTCAGGTGACGATCTCGTGGCTCGTGAGTTCGAGCCCCGCGCTGGGCTCTGTGCTGACAGCTCAGGGCCTGGAGCCTGCTTCGGATTCTGTGTCTCCCTCACTCTCCGCCCCTCCCCTGCCCACACTCTCTCCAAAATAAACATTAAAAAAAAGAAAAAGACACATCTCCCAGCTGCGGCAACAAAACAACTTGACTTGACTGTCAGAGGAGTTTGAGCGGGCCAAGAGCAAGGGCTGCCTTGAAAACTGAAGCTCCCCAAGAAAGATAATTTTTCATATTTAAGTTTAAATATAACCCAACTCATGTTCCTATAGCTGCTACTGCCGGACCTTACTTGGAACTGTAGGGAATTTGAACAAACAGCGGGGACTGCTTCAGGGGACAGCACTTACGGCTCAGGTCTGCATTCCTACTCTTGGAGAGCAGACTCCAGGGAACAAGAGGGACACAACTTGGGAAAGGGGAAACTCACAGTGAATGAGCCGGACACACCTAAGAGATGAAGGAAGGGGTCACAGAAGCTCAGAAGCGGCAGGGGGGGGGGTCCCAGACAGTCGCACAGTTCAGGTCTCTGGCCCCTAATCCAGTTAGATGCTTGCGTCTAACCAGGCTGCTTCCGAAGTGGAGGTGAGTCAGGGCCCTCGAGCTACCGCTCAAGCTGAGATGGCATAGAGGCGGGTGACTAGGACAGGTAGGGGCTACACCTGCCCCCTGGTGGCACACAGCCCGCACCGTGAGTCCAGGAGCCCCACTTCTCATCCGATGCCATGGTCCCTCATCTACAAAACAAGGAGGCTGGACCAGATGCTGCTAAGGTGTCTTTTGGTTTTAAATCTCTCTGTCACGGACCCGTGATGGTCAGACCTTACTCTACTGAATATTCAGCTCCCTGGATTTCAAACACGTCTGGAACAAAGGGAATCAAATGTCCCAACCAGCCGAGAGTCTTTGTGCCTCAGATGACCATGAGGCTCACGTCTGCACCTAATCCAAGTGGCCAGCGGAGAGCGAATCTTACAAGAGCAAGAGGGTCAGGACCTTCCCGGACACACGGGGGAGGGGAAGACGGACAGAGAGGGAGCAGGCCAGCGCGGCCAAGGCCATCCCCGCTGGCTTCCAGCCTGGCACCTGCCAACAAGACAGGCCTTCCTTTCCTCTCACTCCCGACGACAGACGAAGGGCAGGTTCTCGCCTGCCGCCTGGGAGCCAGGCCGGGCCACGTGGACCAGGGCCAGTGCAGAGCTGCCCCTGGGATGCAAACCAGTCAGGCTCAGGCTGATTTTCCGGGGTCCCGGCTTCTGACCCTGGGCACGTGCAGGACTCTGAGAATCAGGCCTGTTGATGTCTTTCCCAAACCAGGATTCCAGCAGCCTCCCCAGGCTGCCGTGAGGACCTGGGGGAAGGAAGTACATACAGAAGGTTCCCGCGCGCACAGAAAGGCACTCAGGTCTGCCAGGAGACAGACCCAAGCAACTTCCTCCCGCTCTCTTCCTTCCGTGCCCCTGCATGCCCCGGTGAATGCTTTTCAGAGTCTCCCAAGCTTCTGCTCATTCGGGCAAAATTTACGTTGGCGATCTGCAAATCAAGGCAAGAAGTCAAATGCCTCCTGAGAGGCGTCCGGACCAGAAGGTGCTGGCTCTGGGACCCCAGCAGCACCTCCCTCCCCTGCGCCCGCGGCACAGCCCGCACTCAAACTGCCCGCTGGTGTGATCGTCTCACCTGCCCGGTGGCAAAGGCCGCAGGGACTCCGGCTTCGTCTCTGCCGGAGCCCCAGCCGCCTGCACTTGTCTGGCACACAGTAGGCGAGATGCGTGCCTGCTGGGTCAGTAAGCACCGCTACGCCTACTTCCGGAAGGATCTTTGCGCTCACTACACTCGCTGCATTCCTTCTTATGCCAAGATAAACGAAATTAAACGCTGCTTGGGTGCGGTATTCACAGCACCCTGCTGTCTCCCACCTGTCATCTCAAACGTTCAGTTTCCCACCCCCCTCCCCCCATCACAACTGCTTGCAGTGCTAATTCAAATTCTAAGTACAGCCCAACACCTGAAATCTTTTTAAGAAAGGACGAATTGCATAGTAAAAATCCAGCAGCTGCTTCCATCCAGTGAGCATTTGCTGGGTGCCTGGCACCGGGGGCCATCCTTCTATATCTTCTCTCCCCCTAAGCCTTGCAGCCAGTCACTGAGAGTATTGTCCCCATTTTACAGATGAGAAAACTGAGGCACAGGCAAGTTGTTTTTGCCGCAGGTTACACAGCTAATAAGGGGATCAGACTCCCTTCTGGCCTCCCAGTGATATGCTCAACCCATCCCCTTCCTGATCCTGGGGGAGTAAGGTAGGGGAAGAGAGGCATAATTAAAAATCTGCCAGCTGAATCCTGCCCTTTGGCAGTTTTCCACAAGCTACCACCTGCCAGCAACTCCCACCTTCGGCACACGTGAGAAGATTTCCAGAACTCTCTGCATTCTTGTGCAAAGCAGTCAGGAGTGGTTTGCATCCCAGGGGCAGAAACAGATCATCGTGTGCAGGTACCCAGGTATGCCTCGTCAAGCCTTTTCCGTTGCAAAACGCCCCACTCGTCATTTGTTCTTTTTCTGTTCCATTACCCACGCTAATCCCACGTCATTCCTGGCTCCTGGGGCTCTCACACATCCACTCTTCACCACCACCACCACCTCCCCCCGCCCCCATCTTCCCATCTGACTGCTGTGTTCAAATCCTGGTTCCACGCAGCACTGGCACCGCTAAGGACAGTGGGTAAGCGCAGTTTGTCGCAGGGCTCTGCAAAACTCAGCACAAACCAGGGATTACACTTTCCATGCCGCAGGAAGAAATGAAGGCCCAAACAAGGCTACTTTGGGAAAAGAAGGACCAGGCTGGCAATGGCTGAGGGCAGTTTTGCAGGACAATGCCTGCCTTCTCCTCTAGGATGGGAAATGAAATGAGTTCGGGGTGAAAAAGGAAACCACTTCTGCCTCCTCACAAAACGCACTTCCCACCCCAAATATTAGGTTAGCCCTTGGCAGCCTCCTCTCCATCAGTGGGATGGAAATCTGAGCCCTTTACAAGAACGGGCAACACCTGAACAGGAAGACTTTAAAACCGGAGGTAAAAGTGTCGAGCCAGAAAGCCCTTGCTGTCTTTCACCGTAGCAGTTGCCTTCCTTGTCCTTTTGATACAACATTTTGTCAGGCTCAGGGGGTCCAGAGAAGTGGGCCACATGCTTCTAGTTTGACACAGCAGAGAGACCATTTTAAAAGCTGCTGGGGGAAAGTCACTCTCCCTCTCAAAGAATTGCAGATCGTTAGAACCTGACGGTCTGAGAAGCTGAAGTCAGCACCAAGGGATGAACAATGCGCTGTACAGATTCCCTGATCAGATGGGCATGGATCTCAAGGCTTCCCACTCTCGCCGCACCTGCGAAGAGACACTTACAGCCAAGAGAGATGTTTGTTTTGATGGTTATTTGAAAATCCTTCATTTAATCTGTACAGGACCCAAGTTCATTGGACTCTGGGAAGCAGAGGCATAAGAGAATGCACATGGGACCAGAAGCCCAGAGACAGAATTCCATGCTAGTTCTGCTTCTAAACACCTGGGTGACGTTCCCTGTCTCAGGGTCATTCATTCGTCCAATTGGGGTGAATCTTAGTTTCACGAACTCAGGCAAGCGTTGTAAAGATCCAGGGGAATCGTGTGTGATCGTCCCTAAATGTACAACGTTAAAGGTTGTCATTACATTTAATAGGTTAATTTCATAGAACACCCATAATGCCATAGGGTAGACATGATCATTTCCATTTTTCTACATGAGAAAGTGGTCTTGTAGAAGCTGGGACCCAAAGTCAAAGAGCTCCAACAAGTGTGGAGTCAAGCCCAGGTCTTCTGATGAGGACAGCTGGGCCGTGACAAGAAGAGTGCAGTAATACAGAACGAGCACAGTCAGACGCCGGGAAGCCTGAGCCTTAAGCCTTTCAGTAACTTCCTTCAGTTCAGTCTTTCAATTTCCTTCCCTCACAAATGGGGGTGACATCACCCAGCCTATTTACCTAAAAAGGTTGATGCCGGGATCACATGAGATCACAATGCAAAAGTGCCCTGGGTGAAGGCAACGTCTCTTAAATGGAGAGCAGGGAGATCCGTTGAAGAGAAGGGACTCAGGACCAGAAAAGGAAATGAGGGATCCAGGACAGGAATCATATTGAAGGCAGGCCAGCAGGCAATTCTGTGGGTGGGAGAGGAAGCGGTCCGGAGCTGTTTACATGATGAAAGAGTAAACTTAAGGAAGGGACTCCAAGCGCATTCCACTGGTCCAGGGAGCTGGCTGGCCTGGGGTGATGCTGAAACCATTAGCCTTGTGGATAATGACAGGGTTTTGTTTTATTTGCAAACAAACAAACAAACAACAAAAAAACCCTTGTGGGATGAGATTAAAAGTTGATAATTTTGCTGCATTGCTTCTGATGAAAACTAAAAAAAACTGATCTGTGAAGGGCAAAAGTACAAAATCTGCGGACCACTGTTCTAAAACACCTCACAATGATGCTGACCCCTCCAATGTTATAATTACATGAAATTTCATTTATTCAAGCATCTGCCCTGTGCCCAGCACCCTGTCAGGTGTTGGGGATACAATGAAAAGACTCTGTAAGGTACACACAACATGGGACAAAAGGCTTTGTAATCTCACCAGTTTATCCCTGATGTCAGCACTTGCCAATTAATGACTGGCCCATTTATGCAGCTCATCAAAAGCCTAGCAGTCTGGGTTCCTGGGGGGCTCTCCCATTCGCTCGTGGGTCGTCTTTCACCTCTCTAGGTCTCGGTTTCCTTATCTGTAAGAACCTGGACATCTGAGCAAACTGAGGGGAAGGAAACAGCTATTGCAAGCTCCAGAGGGTAAACCAAAAACTAAAGGTAAGGGGAAATATGTCACTGATGGTTTTCAGTCAATCAGACAGATGTGATAAAGGAAAGGAGCCCCCCTCTCTTCCCCAGGATTTGTCGGGGGACCTAGTCTGGAAAATTCTTACACCATCAAGAGACATTTGGGGTCGAATTTCTACAAACAGCAAGGGCTGCACCCTCGGTGAAGAGCAGCCCGCAGAGCCTTGCACCCCCATCAGCAGCAAGAAGGTAATGGCTGCAGGTTGCTGAAAGCCAGCAGCATTTACAAATTAACTCCCCAGGCCTTTGCCAATTGCAGTGGTACCTCTAGGACGGACGGAGAAAAGAGAAGAGAAGAAAGAAAAATCTTTTCTGACTCTTTTCTCAACAAATGCACATTTCTTAATATAATGTCACAATGGAAGCCAAACAGACGTTGAATTTTTACACGTTAAGTTATAAAACATTGAAAGGTTCTGGGGTTTTTGTGTGTTAAAGAACCTCGTAATTTGCCAATTGTACAGGTTCTGATTATTCAGTTCCAAGACACCAGACACACAGCAGGTGCTCCCACCCAACGGCCGCTCTTGGCTGGAGAGCCATAGATTCCAGGGGGGGCCAGGTGCCCTCCCCCCTTCTTTGCCAGGGTGCCCACCCTGCTCCTAAACCGACGCCACCTGGCAAGTTTCAAAGGTGCATTTCCGAGACCCTCCATTTACTCTCCCAGCAGGTGGCCAAGGGCTCAGCCCCAGGAAAGAGAAATGCAGGAAAAGGGGGCGGGGGGGGGGGGGGGGCGGCCGGGGAGAAATCCCAGTATGAGAAGTCACAAGGACAAATCCCCTAGCCTTCCCATCGCCCAGGGGCCAGTCTCTGGGCCACGGGCCCTGCTAGGGCTCTGCCAGCAGAGGCTTCGCCGGGGCACTCTCGCTGCTGGGAAAACTGCACAGGAGTCACCTTAACACCGCGTAGGCCCTGAAAAAGAGGGGCGCGGGGAGGGGGGCTTGGGCACGTCCCCCAAACATTTACTCAAAAGGCGAGTCCCCTTCCGCAGTCTCCAGATTAACAGACTGTGCCTGTGCCAACCAACAGGTCGAGTTTAATACACGGTTCCCTTCTCCACCCACTGCCACCTAGCCCCTGTCCCCTTACCTGTGCTCCGCGCCCCCTTGGCTCTGCGACCCCGTGCCGGAGTCCCAAAAGAGAGGCCACTCCCGGGCCCGCCACGCTCCCCGTCCCGATGCGCTGGCTGGGTCTCCCCGGGCCGGGCCGTCTGCAGGGAGCCCGGGGGAAGCGTGCGCCAGGTGCGCTCGTCCAGGTGCGCCAGGTGACTCCGGCTTCCCCGAGAAGCGCGCGGGCCTCGCGGCCGAGTTCAGGTGCGGCTCAGACAAAGCCGAACAAAGCCCGCAACGCCGCTCGGCCGCCGCGTCCACGCGGGACCGCACGGGATCCGTGCCGCTGGGAGGGACGGCTGGGGGCCGAGCGTCCCCACCCCCGGAGCGCGGACAAGGAACCGGCTCCCCTCCCGAGGCCGCTGGCGGGGGCCCGGGGCGCGGAGACAGCTCGGGCTCCGACTCACCGGGACGAGGGCGGCGGGAGCGCACGGCGGGACGCGCGCGCCGAGGCTGCCGAGAGGGCCCGCGGGCTCGGCTCGGGCCAGGGGGCGCTGCAGGCCCGCGGGAGGGCGCCCTGGGTGGGAGCCACGTGGGGCACCTGTAGTTCTCGCCGACGGGAGGCGGCGAGCGCGGCGCGGGCCCAGGGAGGTGCATCGGCCTCTTCTGGGACCTGGGCCCGCATCGCTTCTCGCGTTTTTTAACACGGCGTGGGCCAAGAGCGGCAAGTCAACAGAAGTACTTACTTCTGCGCGGGTCTCCCAGCCTCTGATCGGTGTAGCAGGGCTGTGCCATCCGCTGCCGACTCCGCAGGGTTTAGTGCTCAGACCCGTGCGAAGATGTTGACTTTGGCATCGTTTCTATTTGGCATGGCAGTTGCCATTTACCTGTCTGCAGTTACTGCGGCTGGGAGGTAATAAGCGGGCCTTTTTGGCCAGCGTCCTCGATTAAGTCTAGAAGGTGCCTGATTTTTAAAACTCGGATGCCAGAAAGCAAAATGGCATAATGCCTACACACAGTAAGCACTCAAGAGATGTTGACTATTACTGTATCATCTATAGTTTTCATAAGGCATCAATAAAGTGTCATTGCACAACGTGTGCTCATTGCAAAATAAGAAAATGCCAGTAAGGACCTTGCAGAAAAACACCTGTTCCACCATCCAGAGATAATCACTGTTAACGTTACGGTGTTACGTTCTTTCAGCATCCTTCCACTTACATAAAAATTTACATTCTTTTTAGTTCGGTCCCTACATACTGTGACATACCCAGCTTTTCTATTTCTCTTCTTGAACATGTTTTTAGCCACTACTTAATATTCCAATGTAGTTAACCTGCTGTTGTAAACATTAACTGTTAATCATGAAATTAGATATTTGTGCTTTTGCCCAATCACTTCCTTGGAGTAAACTGCAAGAAGGCAAATTTCTAGACTCTTGGGTATAGGCAGGTTAAGGCTTTTGATGTGTATTGTCAAACTGACCTCCAGGAAGATCAACCTGTTTCCTCTTTTCCATGCCCCTCTTCCCATTATTCTTGTAAATGTCAGTCTGATAGACTAATACCTTTTTTTTTAACGCTTTTCCTTTTTAACAAATTTTTTAAAGCATTGCCCTTTGGTTCTCAGTTGGTTTCCAACCCTCTCAAAATCTGCAGCTTCTAGTGAAAGGGACCCATGGTCAGTAAATGTTGCAAACTTCACAGAAGTGGGGAAAAGAAGGACCCATTTTTCACTTAACTCCTTCCAATAACATTTATTGAGCACCTGTTTTTGGTTGTCTGTTTTACATTAAAACGGAGCCACACCAGAGCAGGATAAGCCATGCAGGAGCACCTATGCAGGGGAAACTGGCCGCAGGTCTAAATGCTTGGCGGAAGGAGGGTTGGGGAGGGGAATTGTCTCAAAAACATGTAATGCAAGCCAAATAGGTCATTTTAAACGTTCCAGTTACCACATTTAAAAAGTGGAAAGAAACAGGTGAGCTTAGTATTAGCCCAGTAGATCCCAAATATCTTGTGTAATCAATGTAAAATAGAGATATTTTATGCTGTCTTCAAAATTGTGTCTTACACATTTATAGCACATCTCAATTTGGTCTGGCCACATTTTAAGTGTCCAGTAGCCACCTGTGGTGAGTGGCCTGTGTCTCTCCAGACAGAACAGAGGTTTGAGAAGGGCAGACCACGTCCTGGCAAAAGTGGAAATTTAACAGCTGACGGCCCTCTCCCCGACTTGGTGTGATTCGCTGCTAAGCTGGCATCTACCAGCACACCTTTGGCTAATCAGTTTACGTGTGAGAAGTCAAATTTCAATTCTGGATGTTCCTGACAGTGTGGCGGCTTTAACTGGGGGGGGGGGGGGTCGGGGGGGGGGGGGGTCGGGGCGGGGAGTTCACATGTTCATTCCACGATCAAGAAGTAAAAGGCTACAACTATAAATACTGGTGGAGATACAAGTTCTTTCAAACTCCTTCACATCAAAGTATAAGTCAGTCTGTCCCAGATGCCTATCAGATCTATCAGATGTGCATGGCGGCGGGGGGAGGGAGGCAAATGCAAGTGGCCCAGGCTACGGAGAGTGGTGAGTGGGAGACTAGCAGGGCTGGAGTTTTACACAAAAAGCTGGGCAACTCCTCCTTTATGAAGATCTGTGGAAAATTTCAAGTCACTTTGAAGGACCATCATCCCTAAGAGTCTGTGAGCCCCTTGCTTCCAAGGACTTGCCTTGCTCATCGTTGCAGCCCCAATGCTTGCTAACTCTACACAGTAAGTGCCCCTTGAAAATGTGAATTGCCCCTACAGCAGGTCTCGGTGGTGAACACACAAGGCATGGAGGCGACTGTGCGTTTCACGCAGAGACAACAGGGGACCAGTGACACAGAGTGGGAGACACCCAGTGTGGAATGACCACTGCTTTGGAAATGAGGGAACTCTGGGATTCCCCATTCAGCTCCCCTACCTACTGGACTTGTGACAGAGAAAAGATGCTTCATTTTTGACTGCTCAGTTTTCTGGCCTATGAAATGAAAGGTTCAGGAGTACAACCGTTCTCAGATCTGGGGAAGCCCCCAGTTTTTTGCACCCGCTCCCATTATTTGGACCCCCGAATGATGAAAGCAAGGTGAAACACGTATGAAAAGCCCCAAAGGAAAATAGGTTACAGAGCCGCCAACATGGACTTCCCAAAACCCTCTCGAGAAGTGCAAGATCAGGAAACAGTGCGTATTCAATGGCCAAGAAATCATCCCAGAAGAAATAAAGGGCCTGATTCTGCAGTGCTCCACAGGCAACAAAACCATGGCGCGGAGGGCAAGAAGAGAGAACAAAGTAGTGTTGGCAGGACATGAGGAACAGAAATACTGCATCTCAAAGCTGGAGACCCTTGGGTTTGGGGTAGACACCAATGGCTCTAAGGTTTAAAACATACAACCCAACTCCATTAAGACAGTGAGAATTACACACAAGGTTACTGGATTTGTTTCTGGGAAACGTGATGCTTTCTGGCTCAATCAAGGAAACACATTATGTCTCCAAAGGCAAGGGCCTGGGTAACGTCAGTCATGAGACCCACACCCAAGACTGCGTAAGCACTCTCCTCCTTCAAACTGCCAGGACTTCCAAATTTTGTATCTCCCGTTTCACACACGAATGCCTTATGTGTTCACTGAATGCATTTCGAGAGGAATCTGGGCACACCCTTGGGGATGGGCTTCTTAGAATTAGCCCCACGGTCTGTCTCACTTCCTGGAAGGCTTCCTATCACTACAAGGTTTCAAAAATGGCATCACCTCAGAGTCTCAAGGTAAAAAGGGAAGCACAGGAAAATGGCCAAGGCTGGGCAGCTAAAGCCTTCAATGAAACCAATTCTGGGTTATCTGAAAGCTATTGCCAAGGTTAGAGAAGCTTCCCAGGGAAGATGGACTGCAGTGTCTAAGCAGGAACTTGACCAACGAACATTCAGGGCTGCAGAAAAATGTGTCCGTTCTCTGGGTGAGCCTCTACCACTCCCAGCCTGTGCAGGTGGGCAGTAGTCTTACTTGTAACTGAACTTCACTTTAATCCAGCAAGCAAAATCAACCTACAACTCTTAACTGTCTGTGTGGAACCACAGGCTGCCCTCCAATTCCTTTTATCTGGAAAAACAAAGCAAAAACCATCCTTGAGAATCCTGTGTGCTTAATGAGTACACACTGCTTGGGCACATGGCCAGCTACAGGTCCACTGGCAGCTGGTGAATAGCCTAGGCGTTCCTCTCTGGCCACCCCCCAAAGGGCTCAATTTACCAAGTCCGGGCAGTAGTTGTGTCAGTGGTGAGCCCACTGGTTACACTAAGGGTCTACTGCTCCGGGCTAGCAGCCTCCCAGCATTAAGCCTCACATTTACTTAATTCCTCTCCTGGAATCTGGCTATTTGGGGCCCTACGGATAAGGATCCTCACCTATTGGTTTTCTGGAGCATTTACTATCTAGTAAGAGAGCTCAAGTTCAGAAAAGTAATCACCTTCACTCAGTTTTGAGACTTTTACATTTCTAGTTGCCCCAACAAAAGAATTCTACCAAAAGAAAAGGCGTATCAAATATACCTCCACAGACACACTTTCCTCACAATATTTACATGTCCTCTGCCAAGGAATAATTTGTTTGGTTACATGGTTTCAGCAATTTTGTGCTTATCTAACTGAAGTACATATTTTGAGGGAAACTGAACACCAGATGTGATAGACCGCACATGGTGCTGATGAATAAACAACACAGCATTTATTTCAATCTCAGGAATGTAAATGGAGGTCAGTATATACTTGAATGTGAATTAATAATGTTAAAGTAGGTCCATTAAAGATAGAGCTATTGCTATTGCTAGCTATTGCTAGACCCAGCAATTGCACTAGGAATTTATCCAAAGGATACAAGAATGCTGATTCAAAGGGGCAAATTCACTCCAATGTTTACACAGCACTATCAGCGATAGCCAAATTATGGCAAGAGCCCAAATGTCCATAGACTGATGAATGGATAAAGAAGATGTGGTATATAGATTACACACACACACACACACACACACAGGAATATTGCTCGCTGATCAAAAACAATGCAATCCTGCCATTTGCAACAACGTGGATGGAACTAGAGTGTATAATGCTAAGCAAAATAAGTCAGAGAAAGATAAATATCTGATTTCACTCATGTGGAATTTAAGAAACAGATGACACAGGGAAAGGGAAGGAAAAATAAGAAAAACAAAGGGAGGCAAGGCATAAGAGACTCAAGTACAGAGAACTGAGGGGTGCTGGAGGGGTGCTCGGTGGGGGGATGGGCATAAAGGAGGGCACTTGTTGGGACGTGCACTGGGTGTTATATGTAAATGATGAACCACTAAATTCTCCTGAAACCATTACTATGCTACATGTTAACTAGCTTGGATATAAATAAAATTTAAAAAAAATAAAGTAGGTCCAGTATAGTATCATGTAAAATGAATCCAGATCTCCAATTGTGAAACTACTTCCATAGACTGTCTTGTTCCCCAAAAGAGACTAATAGCTGAATCCTCATATTAAACTCCATTTACTCTTTGTATTCAAATTTCCAGCACCATGTAAAACCACAGAATCTGAAACTTTCAGACCTTTTTAATGTTCTGACTTGCTTCTCTACTTTTCCACAATGAAAAGGTCAACTTTGTGATTCCATAATTTCTATGTGTATTCTCACTGTGGCTAGAATTGACTGAGAAGGAACTAAGCATCCAAGGCTCCAAACATGTACAAATCAGAAAAAGAACTTAGCAAAATAGTGACCATAAGAACACAAGGCTGAAAAGTGAAAGGATTTTGAGCAAAGCAGCATATATTTTTATCTAAGAAAAGCACAAGGGCTCAGTTGTTTAAGCATCTGACTTCAGCCCAGGTCATGATCTTGTCGTTTGTGAGTTCGAGCCCCACACTGGGCTCTGCACTCACAAAGCAGAGCCTGCTTGGGGTTCTCTCTCCCCCTCTCCCTCTCAGAATAAACTTTAAAAAAAAGGCACATCAATATTTGAACTTGTTACATGAAGAAAAATTCCATTTAATCTGGCTGACATACATTACCAGTAAAAGCAAAAAAAAAAAAAAAAAAAAAAAAAAACACCAAAAACTAAAAACCCAAAAAACCCAAAAAACATTCTTTGAGTTGGTAACCTCTTCTTGGACAGGAGTCTGATACTAAATTACTAAATCATGGAAAATTTCCCAACAGAAACTTACAGGCTGGCAGGAAAGTCAGCTGGCCCATAATTCTGCACATGTTTTAGGAGCAACTAAGATTCCTTTATGTGCTTCAAGAAAAATGCATACTCTAATTTTTAACTTAACTGCATTTTTAGTTCAGAAAATGTAAATTCTACCTGCAACGAAGTCTAGATGGCTGCAGATTTGGAAGGGTATGGATGTTCTGTAGAAGCAGAAAGAGAAAGTCCCTTCCGCAGCTGAGGAGCGGTTGAGAGCCTGAGGATAGACTCTGAGCCCAAAAGGCCACAGGAAAAGAGATCCGAGTTGGGATGGAGACAGCAGCTCACGATCTCAAGAGTGGACAGGAAAAGAAGAGCCAGGACCGAAGCAACAACAAGCCAAGGAACATTTATTAAGTGGAAGAGGCAGATGACGACAGAGCAAGGCATGTTTTATTACCAAGTATTTCAAACATACAGAAAAATCCAAAGAAACTCATGCATCTATCAACTAGATTTATCTGCTAGTAATATGAAGCCATATTTTCTTCAGTGTTACCTTTAAGTCCTAAAAATTTATATTCACAGTAGAAAATCCCTATGTATCTCTTCCCGATATCCCCATGAATGCCGTACGAAACTTCCACGCCAGACTTATTTGAGAGGAAGAACTTAGAGGGAAAAAAACACAACTCCCCAACCCAACAGAAGAGCGGCAAAGCAAACAGAAACGGAGGCACAGAAGACAACATTCGCGATGAACACGCGGGGTGCCGTGCTGCCTCTAAGTCTAGCCTTCGTTGTTTCCTTTCTGGTAAGCGTGTATCTCCGGGACAGACTGCTTCTGAAAGAGAAAAATCAACTCTCAATATGCCTTATTAGAGACTCAATCACCCTGCTTAATTTCTAAAGTGCAAGCAAACCAAAGTGTACATTCAAGTCGGATCTGTTGCAGAAATGCACCGCCACAGCATTGTGCACGAGCTGCCGTGGTTTGGACCGCCCTGGACCAAAGCGAAACACAGCTGTGTGCACTCCCCTTCCGATACAGAATGTTACAGTGACTTGTGTGCTGAAGCACTTATTTATCACGTCTGAGCCACAGAGGACAGTCTTCGGTTCCTATCGCCATGGCATTCCTAGTTGGGCGATTTTACAGTTATTTAAAAATTTCTCCAATAAAGACTAAACACTTCAATTTTAAACACATTTTCTCTGTATCTAGGAAAAACATTTTAAAAGAGTGAATATTCAGGGCGCCTGGGTGGCTCAGTCAGTTGAGCGGCCGGCTTCGGCTCAGGTCATGATCTCACAGTCCGTGAGTTCGAGCCCCGCGTCAGGCTCTGTGCTGACAGCTTAGAGCCTGGAGCCTGTTTCAGATTCTGTGTCTCCCTCTCTCTGACCCTCCCCCGTTCATGCTCTGTCTCTGTCTCAAAAATAAATAAACGTTAAAAAAAATTAAAAAAAAAAAAAGAGTGAATATTCAACTATACTTCCACCACAATGAAGTATGCTTAAGCAATCATGTATGTAATTTTTTCTTTTTTTGTTTCGGTTTATCCATTCATTTTGAGAGACAGAGAGAACACGTGCATGGGAGGGAGGGAGGGAGGGAGGGAGGGAGGGAGGGAGAGAGGGAGAGAGGGAGAGAGAGGGAGAGAGAGAGAGAGAGAGAGAGAGAGAGAGAGAGAGAGAGAAAGGAGAGGGAGAGAGAATCACAAGCAGGCTCCGTGCTGTCAGCACAGAGCCCGACGCAGGGCTTGAACTCACGAACCGGGAAATCATGACCTGAGCCGAAACCTATAATCAGACACTTAATCAACTGAGCCACCCGGGGTATCCTGTAATTTCTTCTAACATAACTCCTCAGTCTCATGTCCTTCAAAACTGACTGAATCTAAGGACACTGCAGCACAGCAGACAGTAAGCAGCAAGGAGCAGCAGAGAGGGTTCAGCTTTGAGCCTAAGACCTGGTTTTGTGTGTATCCAGTGCAGCCATTTAACCTCTTTGAGCCTTGGCCTCATCTATAAAGTGGGGTCTTACTCTCTTTCCAGGACTACTGTAATGATTACGTATGCGACTAAATGTTCAAGTGCTTTTTAAATAATACATAAGGCATTATACTATATTCAAAATGTAGATAAAAATACGTATTTATTCCACAGTAAAGGAAAAGCTAGTTCAACTACTAGTCTTCAAATCACATCTTGTTTTTGTTTTTTTTTTTTTTAAACAATGTCTTCAATCTACGTAGAAACAAGAGAAAATAGAACTTTCATCTCATGCGGGTTAGCACTCTCAATATCCTTACAAAAAAAGCCTATTACACAGGTAAAAATGAGATGATTTGGTGCTAGGACTAAATTCCACAAGTCCATGTCACTGCATGTCCGTTACCCTACAAAATTATCAGGAAATTTAAGATTTGACTTTACATTTTTTTTTTAACTTAAGATCTTAGACTCAAGCACACAAGACAGTAGTCAATACTGAAAGCGAGTGCATCAGAAAGGACTGAAGGCTGTAACTGCAATGGCAGATGAGCATTTATTAGAAATAACCCAAAACTTGTAAAGAAAATCAATCAGGAGACAAAACTATTGCTCTAGCAGCGATGACACTCCACTCAGAATTCAGCTGTACTTTCTTAGGAGCAGAAACAAAATAACTGGACCTTCCCACACGGAGAAGGAGAGAGCACGTGAACTCACGGACAATCACCAGGCGCTCAGAGGTACCATCCCGTGGGCTACTTGCAAAAAGGTCTGACCCGGGCTGTGCTGTAGCCGACAAGAGTGCACTGAGTCAGAGACCCTTTGCTTTTGGCTGGAATTAGTAGGAAAGACAATTTCATTTTCATCAGAAATTCTAACTGACCTCTGATCACAAGGTACTTCTGAGGGCTACCTTCGAACAAAGCATCCCAGACCAAAAAAAAAAAAAATAATAAAAATCAATCAATCAATCAATCAATGTGGGGAAACTGTTGTTCCAAACTCACCAATTATCATTGTTACACACTAGAATCACCACCAGAGAGTAGGCTTTGTTTTGAAATGAAATACACTATCAGTGAAGCCCATTTTCCATTCTTGGCCCTTTAAAACCTCTTCACAAAAAATGCTGAACATTTTTACCGCAACATGCCCAAGTGAGAGTTAATTTCACCCCTAAGACACAAAGAATCTGAGGTAAAGCTTTACCTCACAACAATTTTTACAAGTCCCTCCGCGCCATCAATAATGTAAGCATTCGGAACTGAACAACAGTGAGTGGTTACGACGTGAACACCCCTGGACTCAGTCCCATTAACGGCCAACTTCAGATCAGCAAATAAAACTCGGCAAGGCAACAAACACATTACAACCAGACATCAAATCATTAGGTCGCAAAATAAAGAACAGCCTCATGACGTGGTTCATGTCATGAGTTCTACCCTGACACGCCTTGAGACGTCCCGTTGGTGGTGACGGAAGTGGTGAAAACATCAAATTTAACTTACTTAACTTCTCAACAATTTTTTCATTTCAATAAATTTATTTTGATTGGTTGGATTGTTTAAGAGGAAGAGAAGAATCTGTTCATGTTTTTCAACCTATGGGTGATAAAGAAATAGTATTACTTCATTTCTAAAAATGTAAGAAGTATAATTTCACTTCAAATAAACTCTACCCACCTGTTTCCGTAACTCTGTGCAACAGCAATTCATCCTACGTGTCTTTTCTAGAAGCAAATACAAAAAGCCATCAGATAACACACACCATATGTAACAAAAACACTGACGAAACGCTGAAAAACACTGAATTTACACAGCTCTGCCCCTTAGGCATGGGTTCTCACTATCAAGGACCTAATCAATTACTTCTCATTTGGGCTTTAATATTTTCTACTACTGTGTCCTAGTTTTCACCAAATTAATGCCCTCATCTCTAGGATTTTAGGTCTTTTGTCTATCATATACGGGATAGCTCTTCAGCCGAGGGCAGGCCTATCAAGTAATCCTCTTGTGAGATATCCAGAAGATCCAATCTCAAAAGTGCAAACTCTTCTCACTTTGGTCAGGGTCGAAAGTAAGTTGGAAGTAATTCTGAATGCCAGACATTTCTAAAGCTCTCAGCATCAATGTATCAGCAATGCTGCTGAGCCTAAGCTAAGGAAAATCTGGACCGGGAGGCCTGCTTCCACCCAGTAGGTCCCCGTGCCATTGGATTTACAAAGGACAGGGAGGAGGAAGGGAATGTGACCACGCAGAGTAAGGAAAGACCAGGTCACCTACACTGATTACATCGCTTCTTAATTACACTTACATCTGTCATTAATTAAACTTGAAAACAGATACCTGTATTTAAAGCACTTTGCTTTTTAGATGTGATGTTTTTTGCCAGGCCGTAAGTCACCAGCTTATCAGCTATACTGACAGTACCATTTTCACAGCATTTCTCAACCGACACCATATGGACATTGTTGGTAATTCCTTTTACGGAAAGCATTACACTCTGATTCAGCATGAAATTTTTTAGTAGTTCTATCACTAATTCCAAGTAGTTTCCATTCAATTCTATTAGTCCTGGGGAAAAAACTGAATATTAATCAAGTGCCTTAAAAAAAAAAAATTTACATACATCATCTAAAGATAATAAGCAAAGGGATGTCTGAGTGGCTCAACTGGTCAAGTGTCCAACTCTTCCTATCAGCTCAGGTCATGATCTTGCAGTTCATGAGTTCAAGACCCGCCTTGGGATCCATGCTGGCCATGTGGAGCCTTCTTGGATTCTGTCTCTCCCTCTCTGTCCCTCCCCCACTTGTGCTGTCTCTCTCTCTCTCAAGGTAAATAAATAAAAAGTAATAATAAAGAAAATAAGCAAAAGCCTCACTCCAGCTGAGTTTAGGTATGCTTTGATGTACTATTGCTGTTGCATTAAAAAAAAAAAATCACTCGATAAATATTCATTGATCCCTATTGTTTATCGAGCACTAATCTGAGTCTGGAGGGCACAAAACAGAAAACAGTTACTGCCAGGGACATATGTCCTAATGGGAAAGGCAAACAATAATAAAGGTAATTTTCCAACTCTCTCCCTGAGTCAAAACCAAAGCAGACTAGGAGCCAATGAATGAGCTATTATCTGCTGGGACCGCTGGGTAACAAAATGAGGAGTGAAAGTAAAAAGCTACATTAGCATTTTTGTTCACTTTACTCAAACACCAAAGGAAGGAACTGAATATCAGTGCAGATACAGTGCACAGTGAATTAGCCCGAATGGTGTCATCTGAATGTCTCTTGTCTCTAAGAGCCATGACAGAGCAGAGAGGCCCTCAGATAAGGGTCAGAAGGCCCAGTTCTCCCAGGCACTGCCACTTCTAGCTGTGCAACCCGGGGCCGAACACAATAACTGAACAACAATGGGCTAGCAATATAATTTTTGTGAGAATGAAATAAAGAATAGAAGATACGAAACTTTTTTGGTAAACTCTGCTTGATGTTTAGAAATCTGGGCAGTTATTGAAATGCCCATTTGACTCAGACCTAGGGCTATAAAACAAAGGGAAAACCACACAGACATCTCAACCGGAAAGTGACTTAACTGCCTACCTTCAAGTGAACATTTAATAATTTGGAAAGGAAGCTCCAGGTGGCTGGTGGAAATTGGCTGCACTCTGGAAAAAGGCAGAATTTCAGTGTTTCCATAGTCTACATAGAGCACTTTCACATTAGCATCTGATGTCCCCAGAACAATGGCACGGTACCAGAAGTCATCATCTGAAAATATAATGCAATCTTAGGTAAGAAGGTACATTCAATGACTCTCTCCCTCCCTCCAGATGGTTATTCAGTTACATTTACATCACTGAAAATTTTTGATTACAGTCCAGATGAAACACAAGCATCACCTCCACTCCTTCCAGAGTCTACTAAAAAGACAACTGCATGATTAAAAAGGAAAAAGCACAAAACCACAAGGATAGAGAACAAGAGAGAAGACAACACCGGAAGTTGGAAAGCAGATGCCTGAATGGAAATGAGGTAGCAGTGCTCAAGCAAAGCTGGCCTGGCCGTGGGGAAGCAAAGAAGCCTCTTCATTTGCATCTCAAACCCCCAAGCCTGGACAATCAAGCCATTCAAAGGCAGTAGTAAGGATGAAGCTGAACATCAGGCCTGGGGAAAGGAAGTGGACCTCCTTCCCAAGACATCTGAACAGACTTTAGTTTATAAATACATTTACACATAACACTTATTTTTTAAGTTGCTAAAGAGAATGATCTCTTTTACGTTCATGGGTTTTAATAAAGCTTCGAATGCCCTCTTCATTTCCAGCCAACTGCTCCTACTCAAGGGCAGAAGACTAGAGGTTTCTTCTCCTGAGAGGATGAACCAGACTACTGGACTCGGAAGCATGAGGCAGCGCAGAGAAGGAAGTTTGCCAAGAACAATGTCAGGAGAGCTACCCACTCCAAGCAGGAGACACCAGTCCCAAGTGAATGCACTTCAAGATTCTCAACAGCGGGAGTCCTGGTGAAATGGACGGGCCCCATCACCCTACAGTGAAGGCCACCAGGAGCTGCCAATCAGATGCCCCATTGTAAGTGAACAGCAAAGGATCACCAGACATTTGAAGTAAGCTTCCGACACGACGGAGAAGATCAGAACAAACAGGAACTCTAGGAATCGGGAGAAGACTGAAAATTACAACGATGTTTTAACATTCCCAGAGAAAACACCTTCCACCCTTGGAATACCAAGACAGTATTAAAAACACACACTTGAGAAGACAAGACAACAAAGCCACTGAAACTAGAGATGTGGTACCAGAAGTTAAAAACTCAGTAAGCTGAGAAATAAAATTGAGAAACTCTCTTGAAAACAATGAAAAAAAGTGAAAGAGAAAAGAGGAAACTTAGCAGAAGAGTTTCAAGTCCAACATTAGAATATTTGGAATTCTTAAGAGAACAGAAAATCAAAGAAGGGAATAAAAAATTTTCAGAAAAATTTCTCAGAACTGAAGCTCACAACTTTCTAGCCTTAAGGGCCCAGCCACTTACGAGCGCCCAGCACGACAGTGAAAGCCAATACTAAGTCACATCATGAATTTCAGAACAGGATGAAGACATTCCTACAAGCTCCAGGATAAAAAAACATACAGTTTGGAGAATCTAAATGATCCTTCTCTCTTGACCAGCAACAGCTACAGCTAAAAAACAGTAAAAGCGGACTGGCCTGTCTGGCTTGATCAGTAGAACGTGCAACTCTCGGGGCGCCTGGGTGGCTCAGTCAGTTAAGCATCCGACTTCGGCTCAGGTCATGATCTCGAGGTCCGTGAGTTCGAGCCCCGCGTCGGGCTCTGTGCTGACAGCTCAGAGCCTGAAGCCTGCTTCAGATTCTGTGTCTCCCTCTCTCTCTCTGACCCTCCCCCGTTCATGCTCTGTCTCTCTCTGTCTCAAAAATAAACATTAAAAAAAAAATTAAAAAAAAAAAAAAGAACGTGTAACTCTCGATCTTGGGGTTGTAAGTTTGAACCCCATGTTGGGTGTAGAGATTACTTAAAAATAAAAAATAAAAAAAACTCTTAAAAAAAAGAAAAAAAGCAATGCCTTCAAAAATTTAAGGGAAAGATTATTTCCAATCTAGAGTTTTAGATCTAGGCAAGCTATCAATTACTTGTTAGGGTAAAGCCTTTTTCAAACATGGGAGAACATGGGGAGATAAGAGAAAATTCACCTTATGTGTATCTTTTCTCAGCTTCTGAAGGATGGGATATATACCCAAATATTAGGGTAAACCAAACGTAAGGAATTCAGAAAACAAGGTGAGATGAGGGAGGGAGAAATTTGGCCAACAAGGTCAGGTAAGAGACAAATCCATGAAACAAAAGGGAATCCATCACCAGCATGATGATGAAGGAAAAATTCCAGGGTGATTTCTCAGCCGTGAAGGACAAGCAGTCTAGATAGGAGGCGCAAAGGCCACAAGAACTGACAATATGATAAAAGCTGATAAA
The DNA here is from genome assembly GCF_046562875.1 of Panthera onca. Taxonomy (NCBI): domain Eukaryota; kingdom Metazoa; phylum Chordata; class Mammalia; order Carnivora; family Felidae; genus Panthera; species Panthera onca. The sequence continues at coordinate 16,728,783 of NC_138349.1, forward strand.
GTACACAAATGTTCACTAAGAGAATTTATACCAATGCAGACAACTGGAGATAATCAGCGAAAGGATACAGAACACTGGTAACAACAACAACAAAGACTGCAAAAGAGATATGTAACCATGTATCTCATTACATCATGGTTTACTACACAGCTGTGAACAGTGTTTATGTAAAGTTCTAATAAAGTAATAAAGAATACTTATCTAACCAAAAATTACGATAGATCTCCATCAGAAGAAAAGGAAGGAGAATGTAGATCCAGTTGTCATACAAAAGGAAACAAAACTAAACGTAATATGGTTAACTGTAAATTTAAATTTAAAAATGAACACTATGTGGGCAATAGAGCAAAAACACTTTAAATTCATTGCTGACAAGGAGATGATGAATTGGCACTCACAAACTTTTGGCACATATGGACATTTCTTTAAGATACCCAGAGAGCAATATGCTTCTGGGACGTACAAAACAATTGACATCTTTTGACTCAGGAATTCCCAAAATTTCTGCCCAAGAATATTCACTCCAAGGGTTATTTTTATTCCTAAAAGAAATCTGTTAACATGAAATATTAAAACAACAGGACAATGGTTAAAGTGTCCCTGATTCAACAAGTCGACTTTTCAACGCAGTTATTTTTTTTTTAGCACATTCAGAAAGTTCTATAAACTTGCAACTCCTCCACATATAAATATGATATTATTATGTAAAACTGATTATCTGTAAGTACTGGTAGATACCTACCTATATCCTTACCTAAACATAATTTATGGTTATGGAACAGAACATATGAATTAACAAACAACCCTGCCTTTCTTAATTTCTCTAACAAAATGAAATGTGCACTTCAATAACAAAACACACAAAATTTCATGTAAAAGAGAACAAAATATTTCCCTTTAATATTTTACCTCAAAGACCCTTACTTGTGTATCTGGCACAGCACACATCTCCAATTTTCGGTCGGTAAGACAATCGACTATTCTGAGCACTGCAATATTCTACCAATTCAGCTGTCAACACACACAGTCTTTCCTGATTTTCTGAAACGCAAAAAAGCAATTTCCTGTGAGGAAATTTTTGGTGCTGTTTAGACAGTATACAAAAAGAATGTTAAATCGAATCACTTTAAAGACCCTGTTTACATTTACATGTGAAGAATCCACGAAACAACGGTGGCCCCGGGTACAGGCGGGCTGCAGTGCTGGGCAGGAGGACGAGGGAAGCCTCCAGAGCGCTCAGTTCCACACCAGCATGGCCATACTCTACAGAAACTCATTGAGTCCCACTTTCACAATTTTCCCATGTAATTTTCAGTTAAGTGTGTTCTAGTCAATAACACACAGTTCTTCCAATTCATCAGGATTCAATAACCCTACTTTCCCACCTACACAGATTAAAGATGATTATTTGTAATGCTGGACATAGATTTAAGAGCCCTTGTTGGTATCACCACAATTTGTCGTCTGACAATTTGGACCTTGAGAGCTTGTTTGGAAGTTCTAGCAGGGGAGCGCAGCTACTCGTATACCCTTGACCCAAGAACGGTCCTCCTCTATCGGGGAAGGTCGTCCTCTTCGACCGAGCGCGCAGCTTGGGGAGGGACGCACATGGAGCGGTGAGGAAGGGGACCCCCGCCTAGCCAGCCGGATCAGCCCAATCGACCCTGGCGATCAATGGGGTGACAGATGTCGAGCCAGATCGCCCTCACATCCTCGTTTGACAATCTGAAACAAAGATTCACTTTTCCAGCCTTCAAGTACCTGCAAATTGTTTTAAATCTGCACCAACTTGCACTAACTCTCTTTCTGACACTACAAGGATAAACTCAAATATGTTGAAAGAGATTCCTTAATATACACTTCCATGAAACAAAGAAGAAAACATTTATACGTTACTTTTTTTCAGGATTAGGACCAGTGTAGTAAAACATTCTTCTAAGTCTCTAAACTGTAGTAACACAGATTACAAAGTACACTTTCAACATATCAAATTTTCTTAACATGTTAGCTTTGTAAATACAATTCAAATTAGATAGTATTTTTTTTTTTTTTTTTTGAGAGAGAGAAAGACAGAGTACGAGGGGGGAAGGGCAGAGACAGAGTGAGACACAGAATCTGAAGCAGGCTCCAGGCTCTGACTGTCAACACAGAGCCCAACGCAGGGCTCAAACTCACAAACCGTGAGATTATGACCTGAGCCAAACCCAAGAGTCAAATGCTTAACCGACTGAGCCACCCAGGCCCCCCATGTTTTTTAATGTTTGTTTATTTTTGAGTGAGAGAGAGAGAGAGAGAGAGAGAGAGAGACAGACAGACAGAGAATCTGAAGCAGGCTCCAGGCTCTGTCAGCACAGAGCCCGACGCAGGGCTCGAACTCACGAACCATGAGATCAGGACCTGAACTGAAGTCAGATGCGTAACCAAGTGAGCCACCCAGCCGCCCCTAGATATCTGTTTTTAAGCAAAAAATTATATAGCAATTAAGGACACGATTTTTTAATATGAAATTTGTTATCAAATTGGTTTCCATACAACACCCAGTGCTCATCCCAACAGGTGGCCTCCTCAGTACCCATCACCCACCCTCCCCTCCCTCCCACCCTGCCCTCCCTCCCACCCCCCATCAACCCTCAGTTTGTTCTCAGTTTTTAAGAGTCTCTTATGTTTTGGCTCCCTCGCTCTCTAAACCTTTTTTTTTTTTCCCTTCCCCTCCCCCTTGGTCTTCTGTTAAGTTTCTCAGGATCCACATAAGAGTGAAAACATACGGTATCTGTCTTTCTAGGACTTATTTCACTTAGTATAACACTCTCCAGTTCCATCCACATTGCTAACAAAAGGCCATATTTCATTCTTTCTCATTGCCATGTAGTATTCCATTGTGTAAACCACAATTTCTTTAAGAGACACGATTTCCTTATAAAAACCTGAAGATTGGACAGGTGCTAAATGCAGGGCATTCCCTTCATGTTCACATTTGTGTTTGAGTAACTACATGTGCCTTAAGTGTTATGACGGTCAATTCTTCCTTAAAACATTGAATAAGACAAAAATCACCAGCCTCCCCTCTCCCTCTTACTTCTTAAGGAATTCTCCAGAGAAGTGTTTTCATTATACAGTTAAAAAGATGCGTATCAATAGGTCTCAAAATTTGGTTTCTTACCTGGCATCTCATTTGGTAGAGCATAAAACAAGTGTGGGTTTACGATTTCTAATACGGTTGCTTGCACAGTTTTATTAACTGGCAATTCTATTGTCCTCCACTGCTCAGCTGAAGACATGGCTGAAAACACAGAAAACAGATCTTGCATAAAATAGACTAAACTTGGTATTCTCTCCCAGTTACATATTCATTCAATTTATTCATCAACTGCTGATTATCAACATTCACAAATTCCTAACATGAAAATCTGTATTTTCACAAAACAATCTATTCAATTTGAGGGATTTTGTATTACAAAAGAGTCCAATCTACTGACCTACTGCACTCCAGTGTTACTTCTGTAGTACATATAATGTAATTATTTTTTTTCATATTTATTTTTGAGAAAGGAAGAGAGTGTGTGTGGCTGGGGGGGGTGGGGGGTGCAGAGAGAGCAGGAGACAGAATCTGAAGTAGGCTCCAGGCTCTGAGCTCTCAGCACAGAGCCCGACACGGGGCCTGAACTTGTGAACCACGCTATCGTGACCTGAGTTCAAGTCAGATGCTTAAACAACTGAGCCACCCAGACATCCCTATAATGTAATTCTTAAAACTGGTTGAAACTTTAGGGGACACATAATTATATGGTGCAAGATTACCTGATAAGTGACTACACTAAAAATGAGGATGGTGTTGCATAAAACCATGTTTCAATAAATATTTTCATAACCTATTATTAACCTATTTCCACAAAGCATGTATTTCTACAGAAAAACTGCATCATTTGGATAGAAAAACTTTCATAACCTGTAAGAGCAAAGGATACATTAAATAACAAATCAAAGGTTTAAAAATGTTACCTTGAAGCCCCAGGGCATCAATTTGAAGATCATGTTTATTAACAGGCCTATTACTTCTCAAGCCTTTACATGGCGAACTACTTTTTAAGACCAGATGTTCTTCAATCAGAACATCACTGATTATTCTGGGGTAAGAAGTGGAGACATCGGTGAGCTCAATTCCCACTCCCTGTCCAGTGATTTCAACCACTCGGGCTTGGAGTTTTATCCCTGCAACACACATCTGAAATCTTGTGATGGCTTCTTTAGTCCAGTGTCTGTTTTTCGGCTCTATATCTGGCAAAGAAGAACGGCATTAAATAGGATTCCATGCCCAAGCTGCATTTTCGCTTCAACGGTGTCTGGGACTGGGTCCTTGTTAAGTACTCCATTCGGGTCAGCCATTTTGGTATCTTTTTTCAACGTTCAATTACATCTCTACATCCCCCATGCCCGAGTTACAGATACTGGCAGGTGTAAACATACCGCTAGGGTTTTGGGTCACTCAGAAACTTTCTTTTTTTTTTTTTTTTAACATTTTTTATTTATTTTTGGGACAGAGAGAGACAGAGCATGAACGGGGGAGGGGCAGAGAGAGAGGGAGACACAGAATCGGAAACAGGCTCCAGGCTCCGAGCCATCAGCCCAGAGCCTGACGCGGGGCTCGAACTCACGGACCGCGAGATCGTGACCTGGCTGAAGTCGGACGCTTAACCGACTGCGCCACCCAGGCGCCCCATCAGAAACTTTTTTACTTTCCCCACTAAAGTATCTTTACCTGGCATTTTTCCAACAGGCAAAAATGGGATTATTCTAGAAGCCACCATCGTGTTCTGTTACATACACAATGATGAGTTACACCAATTCTGCTGGTAGGAGACGTCAACCACACACCTTCACTTCTGCGGGCAGTGTTCTAGTGGTTAATTTCAAAATGTTATTTTAAAGTACTTAACCAAAAATTATTTTTCTGATAATTGTGGTTGATACCCTTATTTTTACAATGGTGATCCTCAAACTTGAGTGTGCATCTCAACTCTCTAGAGGGCTCGTTAAAACAGATTTCAGGGGCCCATCCTAGATTTTCCAATTTAGCAGCAGGTCTTGGTTGGGGACAGAGAATCTGTAATTTGAGTAAGTTCTCTCAAGTTGATGCTGCTGGTCTAGGGGCCACACTTGAAGAAGCACGGACATGAAACGTGGTATTAAGAATAATCTGAAACATAGTAAGTAGTAAGCAGAAAGAAAACACGCAAAAGGAAAAATAAAAAGCATCTGTGCTTCTAGACATGAGCACTATTAACATTTTGGTATCCAACCTTCCATAATTTTCATGTGTGTATGGAATGACCCACATACACATAATACCGATTTCTTTTATAAAGAAACCTTTGCAATAATAGTAGCTACTGTGGATATGATGCCAGGTAGTGTTTAGTGCTTTATATTTTTTATGTCTTTTATTCTTTTTTTTTTATGTTTATTTTTGAGAGACAGTGTGGGTACCAGCATGAGCAGGGGAGGAGCAGAGATGGGGAGAGAATCCCAAGCAGGCTTTGCACTGTCAGCACGGAGCCTGACACGTGGCTCAAGCACATGAACTGTGAGATCATGACCTGAGTTGAAATCAAGAGTCAGATGCTTAACTGACTGAGCCACCCAGGTGCCCCTATGTCTTTTATTCTTTCAATGTTTTTTTTTTTTTTTTAATTTATTTTTGGGACAGAGAGAGACAGAGCATGAACGGGGGAGGGTCAGAGAGAGAGAGAGACACAGAATCGGAAACAGGCTCCAGGCTCCGAGCCATCAGCCCAGAGCCTGACGTGGGGCTCGAACTCACGGACCGCGAGATCGTGACCTGGCTGAAGTCGGACGCTTAACTGACTGCGCCACCCAGGCGCCCCTATGTCTTTTATTCTTAATGACTCCTTGAGGAAGGTACTGTTATTTTCCAAGTGAGGAAACAGAAGCACCAGAGAGTTTAATTAATTTGCTTAAATTCTCGCACAGCTAGTAGGGAGCAGAGTTGGTTCCAGAGCCTGTCCTCTTAACCACAATACTATCCTGCATCTCTTATAACCTGTACTCTTCGTTATCTGCTACACATTAATGCCCGGGCAGCAAGGGCAAACACTTAAATCCGCCTGTGCAGGCCGGGGAGCCTTTGTCCTCAGCACCCACTGGCCCCTCACGGCACCATCTGAAGCAGGTGCTGAGGTTTTCAACCCTACAGGTCATCACTGAATCCATCCCCTGCCTAGCTGCCTGCGTTGTTTTGCTGCTATTAACAGCAGTATACGGAACGTCCTTGTAGGTGAACTTTGTGAGACTCCAAGATCATTTCTTTGGGATAAATTATTACAAGTAAAAATGCTCAGACAAAAGGCAGGACTATTTGAAGCTCCTAAGAAATCCTGCAAAATGTCTTCAAGAGGACATATCAGTTTTCATTCCCATCTCAAGCCCAGAAAAGCAGCTGTTTCCTTCCTTTTAGCATCTACACTCAACACTCTGGCCGGTATCTTCAAAAGTACGTTTCTAAATTTTATAATATGAAGCAAGATCTTCTAGCTCACATGTTAAAATTACAGATGTTAATACTTAAAAGTACATCTACCCTAAGTATTAGAAGACAGCTTTGAAAGCTTATTCTGCACCATACCTGCTAACCAGCACCGTATCCCTTGACACGGAAGTTTTAAAAATTTTGATGGGATCATTTGGAGTTCATCTGCAGTAACTTCTTCCATGTTCCCATAATCCACAAAATGGACTTTAACATTTCCAGCTGGCAAGATTTCCTTGACTAACGCACGATACCAATTACCATCACCTATATTTAACACAAAGTTTGTAACACAGAACATTATTTCCTTTCTATTAACATTTGAAATTTTTATCTCCAAAGAAAAATCCTCTGCGTAAAGTAGCTAATAAATCTGCTCTCCTTCTCCAGATGATGCCTCTAGTTTTCATTCAGAAATCCCCAGGAGAGTTATCAAAATTTGTTTTTAGAACACATCCAAATTTTTACAGCACATTTAACACTAATCTAATATAAATTTAAGATTTCACTCATCACCTATCCAATAAACAGAGCGTGAAAGTGAAGATAAGACTTAATAACCTTAAACGTTATCTGTCAATCTGGAAGTTTTATAATACTCTCATAACTAATGACAAACTGTTTTACTTGTTATTAGTAAAATCATATAAAAATACTCGAAAAACTCATACGATGAAATTAAGGGGTGGGGCGCCTGGGTGGCTCAGTCGGTTAAGCGTCTGACTTCGGCTGAGGTCATGATCTCGCAGTTCATGAGTCTGAGCCCCGCATTGGGCTCTGTGCTGACGGCTCAGAGCCTGGAGCCTGCCTCAGATTCTGTGTCCCCCTCTCTCTCCGCCCCACCCCTGCTTGTGCTCTCTGTTGTTCAGAAATGAATAAACATTAAAAAAAATTTTTTTAAGAAATTAAGGGAGTCTCATAAAATATACTTCCAAACTAAGTATATACACAGGTGACCAGAAGAAACAATGAACCTGCAGTGAACCATTATCTAACTTACTTTAATATCAGAGATTGTGGAAAGAAAAGCATTTAATGAAATTTAACAAATGGAGGTAAGGAAGTTCCATTTGGAGGTTCCTTGTTACAAACAGAATATTAGACATGACACTTTCTGCATTCATTTAGTCTTGATTGTGAGAAATACTTGCTTAAACATGGGGAAGAAAATACACATCAAAATATGGGCTCAACATCAGGAAACAAAACTTTCTATCAAAGTCAAGACTGTACCAACTGTAACTTACCTGCAAAAGGAGCACAACACAGTTGCCCTATTTCTGCTTTAAAATCATTGGGCACCTTCTGCTGGCAATATTCTGCTAACGACTTATTCAAATCATTGAGTTTCTTTAAAGCTGAAAATGCAATACACATACAGCATTTAATATTTAAAAAAGCATGCAGAACACAGATTTTTCCTTTTAAGTTGGAAATGTTTAGATCATAACACCTCAGGTACATTCCCAAACAACTATTAAGTATACCAGATGCTTTTCTCTTTTTCTCATTAAAAAAATTAACTGGGAAAGTAAGTCGTAATTAGTTAAAGCTCTTGGTAATTCCCAACTATGGCATGGTTACCAGCACACCAGAGCACGAACTTGTGCACAGGGCTAAGGACAGAGTGTACAAGCCTGTACACAAAGTGACACACAAGCTTATATGTCCTGGAGGAGGACATATAATGAATGACTGAGTGTATGGCACAGACATCTGCTAGGGAAACGCAGAGAGGTGAGCTCTGTGTGCTGCTTTTATAAAGAAATAGGACAGAGAAGGAGAGGGTATTCCCGAAGAACCAGAAATGGCCCTGAGGCAAAGTACAAAATTAAGCAACCAAAATTCATCTGGCGGGAGCAGTTTGGCGAAGCAGGGAAGTGGAAAGCGAACCATGAAGAACATACCAGCACTGTGCTGGGAAAGTACACACCACGGAGAGCTTTAAATGCTGAGTCAAGGGGTCCCGACACTACACAACAACTTAAGGGAAAGCAGCTGCCTTTTACGCATGTGGCAAAGGCCCCTTCACAGATACAGAAACTAAACTATAACAAGTCAGAGCTGTCACCTTTCAGTTTTACAAAGTTTAAGAAACACTACTGAAAATGGTGTGGGAAAGGCGTGTGTACGTGTCTGTGGGAATTAGCTTGGCTGGCCCCCTTCGGCGTACTCCAAAGCACGAGCACATGCATCCTTTAACTTAATAACTACACAGGAATTTGCCCGGACAACACACTCACAGAATAAAGCCAGAGAACACAAGGAATGTTTCAATAATAAGAGGTCGGATAAACCCACATAGTGAAACACCACGTAACCATGAAAAGGGAAACAAAAACAGCAATGCGGCATCCCGGACTAGACCCTGGAACAGAAAAAGGCCATTAGTGGGAGTAGAAAGAAAAAGGACATGTCCCCATCTCAGTTCATGACTAGGTGCCCATGTTGTTCTCTCAGTTGTAACAAACGTACCACAATTCTGTGAGACGTTAACTGTGGAGGAAGCTAGCTGAGAGGCGTACGGGAACTCTGCACCATCTCCGCCACTTTTCTGTAAATCTAAAATTATTCCACTATTAGAAGTTTAATTTAGAAGACAAAAAGAATGAAGAAAGGACCATGCGGGGACAAAAGCAAAGTGCAGACATCACAGCATTTACCGCGTATGCCTACACAAACAGAGACATATACGTTCACACAAGCATATGCATAGACTACTTCTGAAAAGATATTCAGAAAACTCAGGGGGGACTGGGAAACGTCCCACTCTACACTCTTTTTGTAACTTTTGAATTTTGTACCATAGGCTTGTATGATCACCTATAAAAAGTAACTTTAACATGTTAACGTCTTATGCTATACGAAATAGTGACCTACCTACCAGGTAATTCTGAAGGGAAGGATGACAGATCTCACAAATTGGGAGCCAGACGAGCTTAGGCACCTAGTGTCATGTCCTCACTTGGTAGAGAGGAAAACCAAGATTTAGAAAAGCTGCAACTAACGCTGCTTACCAGAATAGCTCAAAAGAAACAGAAGGGAAAACAAGTGTAAGGATGTGGAGCAACTAAAACTCTCAAACTAACAAGCGTCATCATCATCACTTCGGAAACTTTCTGGCCTTCATTGATCAAAGCTGAAAATACACATGCCCGTTAGGATAGGGCCACTGATTTCACTCCCGGGAGTATATTGAAAAGAAACGCATACACACGTGCACTAAATTTGTACGGAAACGTTCACACCAGTATCGTTAAACAGATCAGAAGTAGAAACAACCCCCGTGTCCAACCTTAAAAAGAAATAAATCCACAGTACATTCACATGGTGGAACACACCGGGGTAACAAGACACAAGCTACTGCCACACATGGAAATGAAGAACTGATCTCACAAACAACGTGGAAAAAAAAAAAAAGCAAGGAATACAAGAGCACACATTGTAGGATTCCTTATATAAAGTTCAAAACCAGGAAAAGCTAATCTATGCTATTAAAAGGCAGGACAGTATTTACTTTGTTTATTCATTTTTGAAAGAGAGAGAGAGAGAGAGAGAGAGAGACAGACCACAGCAGGGGTGGGGCAGAGAGAGAGGGGGACACAGAATCTGAAGCAGGCTCCAGGCTCTGAGCTGTCGGCACAGAGCCTGATGCGAGGCTTGAACCCACGAACTGTGAGATCATGACCTGAACCAAGTCGGATGCTCAACCGACTGAGCCACCCAGGTGCCCCAGTATTTACCTTTTAAAGAGAGAAAAGGGTAGTAATCAGAGGAGAAACGAAGGAAACTTCTGGATTCTGGTAATGCTTTATTTCCTGACCTAAATGTTGATTATTCAGGGTTTTGACTTTCTGACAATGTGTCATGCAGTACTATTTATGCACTTGTATATATGCGTGCTATGCTTTAATATAATCAACCGTTAAATTTAATTTTCAAAAACAAATTTAGAAGACATTCTTTGACATCTAACCTGGTTTAAATATAAAGAGAGCTTTCGAAAATAGAAATAATAGCTTAAAATGGAATAAAAGGCAACTATAACCAAATCTTTCCCGGAAGCAGAAATACCTACCCACTTGGCCCTTCTTGTAAAGACAGTAATTTTATTATTCATTAAACTCATCTCCAGTTATTATCTACATCAACGTATTTGTACAAAGAAATCAATGAGAAGAGTCAACTTACCATCCTCTTTAAGCACATGGCAGTAAAATTCTCCAGGACTATATATCATGCAGACCACAACATCTACTGTTTGGTCAACAGTAAGTTCAACCCATGTCCACTCCAGTGGATTTAGTTTTGCTTCTACACCTAAGGGAACTGTGAAAATAAATGAACATTTTGCAAAACAAATGGTCAAAGTGGGGATGGGAGGTGGGGTCAGTGAGGTATCTGCATTTGAAGAAGAACTGAATTTCCAGTGACTTTCTTAGTGACTTTAAAGGAAACAATCAGTATTACAACTAGCCATAACTACCTCACTGAATTTTAAATTCATGTCTGATCCTTCAGCAGCTAGTGACCCATAAATTTTTTTTTCAGCTCTCAAACACACTCGTGTGTATATAAATGAATGCCTGGATCTTAAAAAGACAAAGGGCACTTGGGTGGCTCAGTTGGTTAAGCGTCCAACTTCAGCTTAGGTCATGATCTCAGGGTTCACGAGTTCGAGCCCTGCGTCAGGCGTTGTGCTGACAGCTCAGAGCCTGGAGCCTGCTTCAGATTCTGTGTCTCCCTCTCTCTCTGCCCCTCCCCTGCTTGTACTCTGTCTTGTTTCTCTCCCTCTCAAAACTAAACAAACATTAGTGATAATAATAATAAAGACAAAAAGACACTTAACATCAACTTTTTTAATTTTTTTTTTTAACGTTTATTTATTTTTGAGACAGAGAGAGACAGAGCATGAACGGCGGAGGGGCAGAGAGAGAGGGAGACACAGAATCAGAAGCAGGCTCCAGGCTCTGAGCCATCAGCCCAGAGCCCGACGCGGGGCTCGAACTCACGGACCGCGAGATCGTGACCTGAGCCGAAGTCGGACGCTCAACCGACTGAGCCACCCAGGCGCCCCAACATCAACTCTTTTTGAAAGTATGAGAATCCACATATACACACAACCGTCTGAACTGCAGCATGGGCATTATGAAGGAGACATTTTACTTACCACTGGCTTCTTTCACGATGCTGGGTTTATCCGTCAGCACCCCTGTCTCCCCCACAGCAAAGCCGGCATCTATGAGAACTTGGGTAACACTGATGTGAGGTGTCACAGATTTATCTAGAAGCTCCACCAGGGAACTATTTTCCAACTTGTCTGCCACTTTCACCGTGATCATTTTGTTCTGTACAATTTTTTTCATCAGACTAATAGCTTCTGGAGTCCAAATTCCTAATGATGGCTTTACTCCTAACAAATAATTTTTAAAGGAATGTTAAAATATTTCTTATAACAGGCATTTAGAAATTTAGCTCCCAATTTCCATAAAGTTAAACTTAAGGAATCTGACAAACACCAGACCCAGAAAGTCCCACCTGAGCAAAAGGATTTTCTAACCATGAAAATGAAGGCAAAATTACAAAGAGAAAATGGCTATACTTCTACGTAAACAAAACATAATTCCACTGATATGAAATGTCCAGAAAAGCAAATCTCTAAGACAGAAATTAGACTAGTGGTCGCCTGGGGAGGTAGGATTAACTATCAATGGGCACAAGAAACCTCATCAGGGTGATGGAAATTTCTACGAGTGGATTATGGTGATGGCTACACAACTCGATAAATTTACTAAAAAATCACTGAATTGTGTACCTAAGACCAAGAATTTTATGGTATGTAAATTATATCTCAATAAGTTAAGAAAGTCATAAACAAAAGTAGAAAACAATGCAGGAAGAAATACGGTCCCTTAGAACGACACAAAAACATCTGTATCACTCACTCCAAAGGCACTTACAAATTAACAACCCAGAGTTATGCCCAGTCTTTTCATAAAATAAGAGCAAGTAACTTAAGAAAAAATGTTCAGCCTCACTGGTAATAAAGTAATTGAAATGATTTCATTTTAACTTATCAGCATGAAATACAGAAGTGTCTACTTGGTGTACCAATTTGTGAAGTAATGGGCTCCCCGCTATATTTCTGGTAGGTGTGTAAATTATTTCTACCCTTTCTGGAAAACAATCATAATATATATCATACAAAAAGAAACATACCTCCAATGCCTCCATTTCACCTACGGGGGTGTCTTGTAACATAACTACATTTGCAACCTATGCCAAGGAAATGCTCCTGGATAGGTTGCAAAATGCAGTTAAAAGAACACTGCTCGTAGCATGAACTTGGAAATATCCTTCTGATAATCGTATACTAGTTCAATTACAGTACATTTGAATAAAGAAGCCAATTTATTAACATGGAAAGAAGCCCCGGCTCTTGATGGGATAAATTATATTTACAGTCAAATTTTTCTTAATGTTTATTTATTTTGAGAGAGGGCGAGCACCCACATGACCACGGGAGGGGCAGAGGGAGAGGGAAAGAGAATCTTAAGCAGGCTCTAGGCTCAGCACGGAGCCCAACACAGGGCTCAATCTCAGGACTGTGAGATCATGACCCAGGCTGAACTCAAGAGTCAGACACTTAAAATGACTGAGCCACCCAGGCGCCTCTACATACAGTAATTTCTAAGCACAATGTTCTTACTGTTTCTATAAGCAGGTTTTGCCCTACTTTATGTCATGAATCCACTTCTATGATATCAATAATGCAGACTCTATAAATACCAAAAATACTCAATATTATAATAGATACGTTAAATTTTATTTTATTAGAGATAGCAAGGTAGCCCTGTGTATTTCCTAAATGTTCTATTAAGGATTATTTTTTCATTAAGAGAAGTTATATCTTAACACATTCTTTTATCTGCTCATTGGTTTAACTTCATTTCTAATGCTCTTAGGGGTTTTGCTATTTTAAGAATATGGGGACCATAAAAATTTCATACCTGCCAGCACACACTTTATAGCTTGCATTGGCAATTCCAACAACTTTGGAGTTATGGGACAAAGTCTCGTCAAACTAAGGATTTCGAAGTTTCCATAATCTACATATCCGACCAGTACAGACTGCTCAGAAGCATAAGCTAAAACGGAGGCCCGGTACCACTGATCATCCTCTGAAAAAAGGAGAGACTCAGTCTCAAATCATTTTCCAGTACACATATAAATACAAACTTTCCCTCCCAAATCCGGAGATGGCCATCTGTAGGCTTTAATACAGTATCAAGCTTTACAGAACAACGTATGTTGAGTCAACAGTGCTACTTCTGCCTATTGGAAGCCTTAAACCCCTAAAATCTCATCTTTCTGCAGGCCTTAGACCCCTCACTCACTCCATGGGCTGCCACCACTTACAACCTCTGCCCCATAGACAGTTAACTCGCAGGACAGAGTCTTGTGTGTGAAATCACAACGATGCCTTGATCAATGCAGGAACAATTTGCTAAGCATCAAGCAGGGCTAACTTTACAACACCTGGCAGTAGGAGTCAACCAGACTCCACCAACCAAGCAACCAGTTTACGGGAAGGCTGCTAGGATCTCCCCTCCGGCAGAGACGAACCGAACCCACTTAATACAGCTGTGCCGTGACAGCTCCATGCTTCTAGGCCTCCTGCTACTCCCACTAAAACCGGTAAAGACGTGATCCCGGGAGATTGCACCATTCATGTACGGATGTAAATACAATTATCTGCACCAGTCCCCAAAACTAAAGGGCTGATAAAACAATAAAAACTTTCTTTACCAACCACCCCCCTCCCCCCCACCCACTGCAACAGGCCTTCCTCCCTTACGTCACACACTTTGAGTCCATTTAATTGGATGTATTTAAAACTGACTGGTGCACTTTAATACTCAATACTACTTGTTTAATTACAGTGCAAAATGCACTGAATGCAGCCAAACAGTGAATGCAGCCAAACAGTGCAAAATGAAGATTGTTTGGGGTTTTTGGTTTTTTTTTACTTCATTGTAAGTAAAAAAAAATTCAGGAATACTCTTTCCTCACCTGAGAACTGTGCACAACAGATATCACCAATGGTTGGATAAAAATCTGAGCGTGGAGGCACTTGACCACAGTACTCACTAAGGGACGCCTGAAGTTCAGCAAGCTTATCTGTAGATATAGATCACATCTTAAACAAAAGAAATACAAACCTACACATTATCTTCATTTTCGCATGTTGAGTCTCTTGAAGTGGGTTATATTGATAGGACAATCAAGAAAATTTGCTTACGTCCACTTTGTAGCTGTTGACAAAAGAAGTCTTCTGGAGTCTGAATGTGGGCAACCACACCACAGAACTCATCGCCTACATTCACAGTTAACACTTTGGGGATCAGATCACTTCTGTCTACAACAACTTTGTTTTCAGCTGTCATTTTTCCAACATCTTCAACATCACCTTAACAGAAAACAGAAAAACAAGGCATTTTGGTTTCATTAATCTAATTTTTGCAGTTTTTCAGGCCCAATCAGGCTCCTTCCAACACCTCCAGGCCTTAACACATGCCACTCTTCTTTCCCAGGACACACTCCCAATCCCCCAGCAACCTGATTATTTCCTGCTCAGTGTGCCGTCACGTTGAAAAGGCTTCCCTCCGAATCTGGGTTAGGGGTCCTTCCTAGGTGCTCCCACGGCATTTGCGTGCATATCCTCTATCACACCATTTTATAATCTCTTCTCTAGGTGTCTGTACTAATCACAGAACACCCTCCATGATGGTACCTCCACAGTTCCTCAGTGAAGCAAATACTGCCCAGAAGATGTTTGTTCCTTCCCCTGGATACCCGTGCAACACTTGCCGTTATTACTGATGACTCCCTCCTAGAAGCCTTCACCCTCCTATTGCTCTGGCAATTTCTTCCCCATCCTCTATCCACCCATCCCATCGTGGTTTCTCACTTGATGTTGCAGGCCCCAGATCAATCTCCCTATTTTTTCCTCACTCTATACTCCCCCTAAAATACCGCCAACACTTATGGTTTCAATCATTAGACCAATAAGTGTTTGGTTTTCTCCTCCAGATGGCAAAGAATTACTGAAAACTTTTCAGCAGAGCTGGCACACCAACACTTGTGTTTTGGGGATATCATATGGGCAATACTGTAAGAATACAGGCAGGAGACAAAAGATAAAGTCACAAGGTTGTTGCAATTATCCACAAATAGTAAGGATTCCTGAACTAGAAAAAAAGAAAAAAAGATTAAAAAAAAAAGTCATATACAAACAATATTTAGAAAGAACCATCAATAAAGACTTGGCAAAGGACAGGAGGCAGGGATAAGGGAGATTTAAAGATAAGTCGATTTGTGTATATGAAAGGATGCATCCAATCACAGCACCATTAACTGGCAATCACCTCTGGGTGAATGAGCAAGAGACAATGAAGTATGTCCACATCCAAAGTAATTTGTAAAGGAACAAAGTGAAGGCGAAAACATTGCAATAAACAATACATAAAACTAAGCAATGAGAAAATAAAATGCTGATAGCAAATCTTCTTGGTTCTCTTGTTATACTAAATGAAAAGCCACACACATAATTAAACAAGTAGTAAAAACTTAAGAAACAACATCTTACCAGAACAGAATGTTATATCCCTATTTATTATTTCTAGAATAACCAAATAAGGAGGAAAAATTAAACTAAGGAAATTTTAGCTAAAACCCTTCAACTCAAAGTGTCATATTTAGTACTTCAAAATTTCTAGAATTGTTTTAATGTTTATTTTTGAGACAGAGTGAGGGGGGGAGGGAGAGAGGGGGAGGGAGGGAGAGGGAGGGAGAGAGAGAGGGGGAGGGAGGGAGAGAGAGAGGGGGAGGGAGGGAGAGAGAGAGCGCGCAAGCGTGCAGGGAAGGGGCAGAGAGAGACAGACAGACAGACACAGAATATGAAGCATGCTCCAGGCTCCTGGCTGACAGCACAGAGTCTGACGTGGGGCTCAAACCCACGAACTGTGAGATCATAACCTGAGCCGAAGTTGAACACTTAACCGACTGAGCCACCCAAGTGCCCCTAGTACTTTAAAAATTTCTGATAACCATCATGTCAAAGACTGATCTGGAAGACAGGGAAGGAAAACAGGCAGGGTAAACTGAAACTAGACAGGATGTACCACTGAATGAAAAAGCATCACCTTTTTTATATAAAGTTCAAAGAATGGTTATCACTTCCATTAAATCTGACACTGCAACAGCTCTGCCCTTTTTTGTTCAGTAGAGAAGACACTTTTCAGTACCCAGAGTCACTATACTGTTCAATATTAATCTGTATACTCACCTGGATCTGCACTCTGTTTCTTAGAATTTTGTCCTTTGGGTTTCAAGCCATATCCCATTTCTATGAGCACATCGTCTAAGAGTTTTCCTAAAAATGATTAAGAAAATGTACCTCCATTGAGATATTACAGCAAGTATTAGAAGAAAGGCATACATACACGAGTCACAATCATCTAGAGATGATCTAATGATCTAGAGATTATAGCTATTAATACACTGGTATATTCCTTACCAGCTCCATTTCTAAGTGCAAAATACAGTTTCCAATGCTCAGCCTTAAAAATTGAGGCAAAATCCTCATCATCACTTGGCAGAAAATCTAATGAAAGTATTTCACTTCAAAATTCTGGATAACATGAAAGATTTAGTTACCACCTCACTGGTATGCTTAGTATGGCCACCATTTAGGAGAAAAAATAAATTTGCTGTTAAAATAGGACTACTTTTTCTCAGACATAAAGTATAGCCAAAACAAGGGTAGCCAGTGTGATATGAACTTCAAGTTCCATAAAATAACATCCAGAAGCCCAAGCTGTTAACATACACAGCAAAGAAAGAAAATAGATTTTATACTTAATTTCACAACAGGATTAAGTCAATTTTCTACCAAGTCACCAAGTGACGCCGGATCTCTAAAAGTAGAAGAGTAATAACTTGAGAAGTCACTTTTCAAACACACAGAAAGCCAGCACAGAAGGACAGGATTCCAAGGTGTTTCCATTTAGTATTCCACTTAAACACTAGGCATTCAAAGTCTCGATACTAAACCAATGCAGTTCTGTGAAGGTTGTTCAAGGAAAAAGCACTCCTGACACAAGCATGGACAAATTCATAAAGAAATTCTTGACTTTTTCCCAATAAATGAGTAGAAATCATGAATAGAGATCATAATGGCTATATCAAAAGGGTAACAGAGTTATCCCCAAACTAAGTATAGATGTAGCTTTTTGGCCCACCCATTTCTAGGAACGTGCTCCAGGTCTTTGACAAACTGCCGACCCCAAGAGCAGGGCCAAAGCCATCTTTTTATCACAACCCGAATGACTTCCGAGTGGAGCTTACTACTTGGCCTCACTTCGTGTTTTTATTTTTTCTCTGTGCAACAAGTAAAGACTAAATAACATATTAAGTGCTCCATCTAAAAAAGAAGACTTAGATCTTACCTGAACTTGGCAGCATAACATCCACAGCAAAGGTAACTACCTCTTCTTTTAAGATGTCGACAATCTTTATAGAGCAGTACTGCTCCATTAACAGTGATTTAATAGTTTTGATACATTCATTGCTCCAATTCCCCTCTGCTGGGGTAACACTGGCCACAAAGCACTTTATGGCCTGAAAGATTTTATGTAAGTTACTAAAAAAAAAAAAGTTACTATTTGAAAATGACTTTTTCTAATTAATAATGTGAATATAATTCATGCTGAAAATTTACTGGAAATCTTCAAAAACTAACCAAATAAACAACTTTATAATTATTTGTCTCTTGTGGTACTCTAACCCACAGTGCTTTTCCTTTTGGGACTTCTTGAAGCTCAAAAATTCATGAAAGGATAATAATTATCCCTCACATACATATAAATTCAGGCTGCTTCCACACAATGTAATAATTACAGAAATGATCATTTTAGGGGCCCCTGGAGTGGCTCTCAGCTGGTTAAGTGTCCAACTCTTGATTTTGGCTCAGGTCATGATCTCAGTGATGAGATCGAGCCCCCACGATGGGGCTGTGTTGGGCGTGAAGCCTGCTAAAGATTCTCTCTCTCCCTGCCCTCTGCCCCTCCTCTGCTTGTGCTCAAAAAAAAAAAAAGATCATTTTAAAAGAGCTGATGGATAAGATAGATGTCCCTAAAAATGCGAAGTTTCTCATCTAAGTACTTAAGTAAATAAGGCCTATTAAATGGAGCCAAGAAAGCCAATGATTGTTTATCTACTTGGTAAAAGATGAAAAATATACCAGAAGGTGTTTTTTCATAATAACAATAACAATCACAGTATAGAACAAGCAAATACGGTGCCCATCAAAATATTAAAAAGAGCTCCTTTGAGACACTTAGGAGTTTAGAAAGTGAAAAAGACTCACACATGGAGGAAATAAGTCGATGTTTCTATTGAGTTGGTGAATTCTGTTTACCGGAATTATTTCTTCATTTCCATAATCAATATATAAGACTTGCGCCTTCTTCTGCAGCATATCAACATCTCGTATTACTACTCTGTTCCAGGTCTGAAAGTGTAACAGAATGGCGCCCTGCTTCAGAACAGCGTTTCATAACCTTACGCCTGAAAACCCTCAGCCAATCTACAGAACGCACAAAGGAAAGGCTACTGGTCTGCTGAGGCACTTGGTAGGTTAATTTTCTAGGAATCTGGCTAAGAAACCCCTAAATTTGTCTTTTTAGGAGACTTTAATAGGCACAACTCTTCCCGGGTTATTCTAGCCCACAAGACCCTAAGACACACTAATGCCTCCGCCGCAGAAATAAACACCATCCAGGACTCACAGTCTGCCAGTCTGTAACTGGCGACTGAGGAGCCTGTAAACAGAGCTGGAGGGGGCAAGGGCAGGAAGGAGGTCACCCGACACACCCGCAATACTGACCGAGGAAGAGAAAGAGGAGTGTGACCAGAGCCTCTTGTCAAGCCATCAAATGCATTATTAAAAGCTCTGGTGTCGAGTTTGTATGAGCAAAGTAAATTAAAACATCATCTTAAATCATTCATTTCGTCACAGGTTACCTGGTCAACAGTGTACTTGGCAACACAAACTTCCCCCTTAACAGGAATATAATCCTCTTCATGCACCGCATTTGCATAGGTTTCCTTTAAGCACGCGGAAAGTTGGTTCATGTATTCCAAAACTTCTGAAGAATATAACTGCACATAAAATTCACTCGGGTGCTTGAATTCAGTAACTGTACCCTTTCAAAGACAGAAAAGGTGCAGTAGCTCACTGAGAACACAAGCAAATATGAATTTCTTAAAGTTTTATAATAAGTTTTTAAAAAGGTATTACAGTTTTTGCAATCCTTACCAATTTCATCGGTTATATTTTGTAGCTATCTTATAAACTCAAACAGAAAATAGGAAACAAGGAACAAAAAGCTATAGTTCTTTGGATGTCTGTCTATATAAATTAAACAAATACCTTTATCTCCATGGTTTTCCTGAGTTGTAGACTTCTCAAATCAGAAAACATTATTTTATCAGCACAAGTGGCTATTTCTTTAGTAAGTCCAAGAGGGTATTGACCCTGGGTTAAAAAACAAACAAACAAACAAACAAAAAAAAAAAACAAGAAAAAAAAAGTGAGTTATTTACATAAACACATGTTTCAGTGATACCGTGACCACTACTTGCTGGAATTGAGGCAAAAATAGCCTCTTAGGCTTCAACAAGAAAGTAGAGAAATAGCGTGTACTTTCAAGAGCCAATAAAACCCACTGTCTACAGGCAGTGTACAAAGCACTGGGATCACTTAAGAATCAGGCCATAATGGTGATGATAATGTTGTGTTTATGAAATAAAAAGAGGGGCTTAGCGTTTTAAGTTTGTACTTGCTAACATTTTATAGCAATGATTATTTGAGGAAGTCAGATTTTTTTTTTTTTTTTTTTTTTTTTTTTTTTTTTTTTAAGTAGAAGCTAGGACCAGCTAGAGAAGGCTAAAAATTATCTGTTGACATGAGCTGGACACTGTTAGTATTTTTCAGATTATGAATGATTTAGCCCATAGAGTTATCTAAATGGAAGAGTAGTATTACAGAAAAAATGCTCCTTTGGTCACAGAGCCCTGTTTTAGGATGCTGTTACACAAAGCCAGAGAACATGTGCCTGCAGGGACTACAGGAGAAGGGGCTCTCTCAAGAGTTGAATGAAGTTACACTGAGACACAGCATTTCTCAAGTCCTTTGGGGAAAAGAGCCGGGCACACACAATGCTCAAAGACCCCCAACAGTCACCCAATTGATCGTTAAGATGTACAGATTTATTCAACAAGAAATTGTTTTTAAATAAACACTGGTGCAGGGCACCTGGCAAGCTCAGCCAATAGAACACATGACTCTTGATCTCAGGGTCATGGGTTCAAGCCCCTTGGTGCCTCACTGTGAGTGGAGATCACTTAGAAATAAACACTGGTGAAACGTAGAAATCAGGGGTAAGTATTTTATTTAGCTTAAGTCCTCTTAATTCAGTAAAAGTCATTCAAAGTTTACTCTAAAGGCAAAAGGTTTATCATACCTCATTTTTCACTTCCATGTTCTTAGTTTCAAAAGGTGATTTACTATCTTCACGTTTGTAGAAACTGAAATAAAGCAGCTGATTATAATACTTCTAGTACAGAGCCAATTAAGAGTAGGGGCCACAACGATGTTAAATGCTCAATCAATAGAATCCAGAAAGGGAAAAACAGCTTCTTCCAGAGAGAATCACAGTAGTAACAAAGCAAAACAGTCCAAGGCTGGCTATGAAATGGTTTACCCTGTACTGGGCTTGCCGCCTCTTTCAAAGCCACCTAATTAAAAGGGATATATACAGCCACGATCTCCAAGTCCCAGCTTCCCTATCTGCAAAATGGAGATAATCCTCACACGACCTCAACAGTTTCGAGGATCAAATGAGGTCATAGATGGAAACTGCTTTGCAAACTGGTAAATACCATGCCAGTAGGATTTTTGTATTTTAAAATCACAATTCGAGAGACATTGTGAGAGCTCTACCTCATCAAAATTCAGGAAAGAATACATGATTACATAAAAGTAAGGCATTCTAAAGCTTTCATCATTACAAACACAAACTCACTTTAAGTTCTAACTGAATATGTACCATTTAATAAAATTATATTCATGAAAACTCAGTCCTAAGTCTGTAGAGCTGTTCATTTCAGATTTGCTTTTATGTTTATGTTATGCTTCAATAAAAAGTAACTTCTACCTAGTTATTGCCTGCTTACCTCATTTGATCGTTACACTATCAAAACAAAAAAACCACCTTACTTTTAATGAATAAGAAAATCGCGCTTACTTGTACTGAACGGGTTTGCACACGATGCTGTGTGCTGACCAGTCCCTTCTCTGGCATGCTGTGGAGCAGTAGTACGTCTGCTTACACTGTGAGCACCTCAGCGACCCTACAGAACACACCCCACCACCACATCGCCAGTGTTTATTCCAAGTATTTGTTGCTGGGAGCAAGACATTTTCAAAGACCAGACATATCAAACACATTCCATTAATCACATCAAGATCACCTGAGGGGCACCCGGGTGGCTCAGCCCGTTAGGTGTCTGACCTCGACTCAGGTCATGATCTCTCAGTTCGTGAATTTGAGCCCTGTGTCGGGCTCTGTGCTGACAGCTCGGAGCCTGGAGCCTGCTTCTGACTCTTTCTCTTTGCCCGTCCCCCACTCGCACTCTATCTCTCTTTTATTTTTTAAAAATTCTTTTAAAGATTACTTGAAAAGGATTATGCTGTTTATGATTAGGTGTTAAGATTAAACTTTCAAATCCCTCTCAAATTGCAAATAGGAATGCAAAGATGAATATGAGAGGCAGATAACTAACCTTCCTAAAGTAGAGCCCAGAATACATGTTTTTAAAAAAGCAATCAAAGGAAACAGAAAATGTGTGGCCATAAGAACATACTTGTGCAAACAGACTGATGTGGCTTATTATCTTGTGCCATTAAAAAAATACAAACCAAAAACTAATCAAGAGAATCACACCCAGAAAAACCCAGGAAGTTTTTTAGATAAAGTATTAAAAAATCCTATTAGTGGGGCACCTGGATGGTGCAGTCGATTAAGCATCTGACTCTCGATTTTGGCTCGGGTCATCATCTCACGGTTCATGAGTTCAAGCCTCACATCAGGCTCTGTGCTGACGGCACGGAGCCTGCTTGGCATTCTCTCTCCCCCTCTCTTCCCCTCCCCCATTCATGCTCATTCTCTCAAAATAAATAAACTTTAAAAAAATGTTTTAAATCCTATTAGTATACAGGCAGAAAAAAAATATGTCATCTAAAAAACCAAGACAAAGCACATTACGAAACAACAATAAAACCTGGCTGACTTCGAATGCCTCTTCTCTAAAAGAGATAGAAAAAAACACAAAGGAGCTAACTATGCAAATAGCCAGTAAGCACATGAAATACTGCTCACTGATCATGAGGGAAATGCAAGGTAAAACCACAATGAGATACCTCTATACACCCAGGAAAAGGGCCAATATTGAAAAGACTGACAACACCAAATAACAAAGATGTGGAGCAACCAGAATTCAGTACCACTAGGAACATAAAATGAAACACTTACTGTGGAAAATGGTCTGGCTGTTTCCTCTGAAGTTCAACATATACCTACCCTTTGACTTAGCAGTTGTACTCCTAGGTATGTACCCAAGAGAGATGAAAACCTATGCTTACACAAGGACTTGTGCAAAAATATGTAGACCGTTCTATTCATAACAGCCAAAGCTAAACACAAGCAATCCAGTGATATAATCATACAAATACTACTTAACAAAAATTACAAAGAACATAGATTAATCTGAAAAATATTATTCTAAATGAAAAAAAAAGCTTTACACAGAGGAGTCAATACTGTAAGATTTCATTTATATGAAATTCACAAGCTGGAAAACTACTTTATGGTGCAAGAACAACTGTGGTTGCCTCTAGCAGTACAGAGACTGGAAGGGATGACGAGGGAAAGTTCTAAGAAGACAGAAATATTCTGTATCTTGATAGGGTCTGAGTCTGTGCATGTCAATATTATCACAAACAAAACTATAGAAAATAACAGGCGAAGAAGCGTCAAGAGCGCAAAGGTACAAACAAGAACTTTAAGATGTTGGTAGCTGCCGAAGGTGAGATGCGTATATGGTGTACACACACACACACACACACACACACTACTGTTTACATTTAATAAATTTTAAACTTTCCATAATAAAAATATTTTTCAGGGGCACCTAGGTGGCTCAGTCGGTTGAGCGTCCAACTCTTGATTTCGGCCCAGGTCATGAAGTGATCAGTTTAGATCTAGAGCACATGAGATTGAGCCCCACACCAGGCAATGTGCTTAGCATGGAGCCTGCTTAAGATTCATTCATCCTCTTTCTGTCTCTCTCTCTCCCACTCCCCACCCCTCTCCCTTGTTCCTGCTCTCTCTCTAAAATAATATATATTTTTTTTCAAATGTGTGAAAAAATAATCCAGACACCAGAGGGAAATATGCTTACCAAACAGGCCACATCGATGGCAAGTTGTTGATCGAAAAGGAGGTCCTAAGGATCTGAAGAGTGCTGAATTATTTATGGACAAGGAATTCCCAACCAACTTGTGCATTTTTTTTGACTTTGCAGGAGGCACATTATTGCTAGGCTCCTATTAAGAGAAGAGAATAGCAATATTAAAACTTGGTAGTACTTTTTTTCTTTAATACTGTATTTGGGAATTCCTCTTCTGAGAAAGTAAGGTAGATGTACTTTTCCCTATTCCTCCCATTAAGTCCAACTAAAACACCCTGGACATTTATGTAAATAAACATAGGCTGACTTTGACAGAAAGCAGCAAACAGGCTAGGAAACTTGGGACCCAGAGAACAAGGCAACGAGTTTCTTGAGTTTTCCTTCTCTCTCATACACTCCAGACAGGGTGCTGGAGAAGCCAGCAACCCAGAAACGCCAAATGGTACAAACAATAAAAGCCCCAACAAAAAGTCTGCTCTTTTTAACCAAATGACCAGGAAACAGGCAGCACAGCAATACAGAAAACGTTCATCAATAACTGCTCTACCCTAAACAAACACCACGGAAAAAAGCTGTGGCCCTGTTCTAGGGTAGGGAGCTGGCACTTCATCCCTGGGGTCTCCCCATGAAGACCACATGGGGAACCTGGACTTCCACCCGGCAGGTACGAGTTCTCCCCCTCACCACCATTATTGGGGAAATGGAAGAGAAGGCCTTGTGGACAATGAGGACTTCTCACCACCACTCAAGAGTGACGAGGGTCTCCAAACTCTCCCACCGCCTCCAACTCCCCACCCTGGCCCGCTTACTCTCTCCCCACTCTACCTGACTTCCACGACAGTCAAGAGGCACTCATCACTCCCAGCCATGGAGGAGGTATCCCATGAGGCCCACGAGGAGTCAGGAACTCCCGCCCTCACCCGAAGTAAGGAAGAGCATCCCCTTGAGTGTCAGAGGTTGAGTAGGGAACCTGGACATCTACTCTCACCTGGCAGCACCCACCTTCCTCTGTGTCAGAGGAAGCCAGCTAAAACAAAGTTTAAATAAGATACGGCATTTCATTAACATAACGCCCCAATGTGCCAGGTTCAATAGAAAATACCTTGCCATACTAAAAAACAGGAAAATCACAACTGAATGGGAAAAAAAAAAAAAAAGATGTCAACATCAAGATGACAGAGATGTTTATTTGACAAAGATTTTTTTATTTTTTTTAACGTTTAGTTATTATTGAGAGACAGAGAGAGACAGACTGTCAGCAGGCGAGGGGCAGAGAGAGAGGGAGACACAGAATCCCAAGCAGGCTCCAGGCTCCGAGCTGTCAGCACACAGCCCGATGCTGGGCTCAAACTCACAAACTACGAGATCATGACCTGAGCCGAAGTCAGATGCTTAACCAACTGAACCACCCAGGCACCCCTATTTGACAAAGATTTTATAGCAGTCATAAGTAATAAGCAATTATGAGCACACTTGAAACAAATGAAAAGAGTCTCAGCAAAGAAATGGAAAATATAAAGAAGAACCAAATGGAAGTTCTACAACTGAAGAGTAAAAGAAGAAATATTTTAAATGCAATTAGCAGAATGGAGGGGACAGAGGAAAGAATCTGTAAACTTGAAGACTGAACAATAGAAAATGCCTAATCTGAACATCAGAGAAAAAACCTAGTGGAGAAAAAAAAAACTAAATTAACAGAGTCTCAAAGACCTATGGAACTATGACAAAATATTTAACATTCATGTCTTCAGAGTCACAGAAGGAGAAAGAAGGCAGAACTGAAGAAGTCCTGGGATGCCTGGGTGGCTCAGTCAGTTAAGCATCTGACTTCAGCTCAGGTCATGATCACAGTTTGTGGGTTTGAGCCCCAGGTCTGGCTCTGTGCTGACAGCTCAGAGCCTGGAACCTGCTTCAGATTCTGTCTCCCTCTCTCTCTGCCTGCCCCCCCAACTCTCTCTCAAAAATAAACAATTAGAACTGAAGAAGTTCTGAAATAAAAAAAAAAATGCCCCAAAGTCACATAATTTGGCAAAAGATAAAAATCAACAAAATCAAGAAGGTGAGCAAATTCCAAGCCAAATCAAAAAAATCCACACAAAGGCACATCTTAGTCAAATTCTTCAACCTAAAGACAAAAAAGCTTAGCAGAGAGAGGGAAAGCACATCTTACCTATGGGGAAAAAATAATTCAGATGAGAATAGATTTCTCATCAGATACCAGGAGAACAGAAGGAAATAGCACAACATTTCTCAAGTGCTGAAAGAAAAGAACCATTAGCTGAGAAACTTATCTAGGAAAAATATCCTGCAGAAAAGAAGAAATCAAGACATTCTTGAGTGAAAGAGAACTAAGAATTTGTCACCAGCAGACCTATCCTATATAAGAATGGCTGGCTAAAGGAAGTTCTCTAAACATAAAGGAAATGATAAAGGAAAGAACGCTGGACAAAAGAGGAGGAAGAACATATTAAACAAAAATACAGTAAGTACAACAGACTTCTAGAATAGAAGCATTTGTGAAGCAAAACTAAACTGAAAACAGATCATCAGAACTTTAACATCCCTCCCTCAACAAGGAATAGAACTAGACAGAAGATCAGTAAGAAACAGAAGAACTCAAGATCACCAACAACCAACAGATTCTGTTAGACATTTACAGATCATTCTGCCCAACCACAGCAGAATGGACATTGTTTTCAAATGCTAACAGAACGTATACTAAGACCATATACTGGGCCATAAAACAAACTTAAAAGATTTTAAGACATACAGAGGATGGTTTTCAACCAAAGTGGGCTCAAATTTGAAGTAAAAGTAACAAATAATCTGCCAATATTTGAAAATTAAACAATACACTTCTAAAGAACTCATTAGTCAAAGAGGAAGTCTCAAAGGAAATAAAAAATGCTGAAAAAAAAGAAAATATGACAAATCAAAATTTGTAGGACACAGTTAAAGCATTGCCAAGAGGGAAATTTATAGCACTAAGTTCACACGTTAGAAAAGAGGAAAAGTCTTAAATCAATAATCTAAATTCCCATCTTAAGAACCTAAAAACTAAGAAAAATAATGCTCAAAGTAAACAGAAGGAAACAATACAGCCAAAAACAGAAACCAATGAAATTAAAAATTAAAACTTGGGAGAAAAATCAATGAAACTAAACCTGGTTCTTTGAAAAGATCAATAAAATTGATCTCGCAAGACTGTTTGAAAACTAAACAAGACAGAAATGATCAGTATCAGGAATGAAACAATGTGTATCTTACTATAGACCATGAAGACAAATATGATAGTGAAATACTTTGAACTCTACACATATATATCTCATGATGTAGACAAAATGGACCAATTCCTCGCAAATCACAAATCACCACAATAGGACATAATTTGAATAGTCTTATAAATATTAAATAAATTGAAATAATTTTAAAACTCCTAAAAAATAAATCTTCATACTTATCTGGTTTTCACTGGCAAATACTACCAAAAGTTTAAAAAATTAACACCAGTCCTATACAACCTCTTTTTCAGAAAGTTAATATTCCCTTTGCTCCCCAACCATACAAAGACAGTAAAAAAGAGAAAATTACAAACATTGCTCATAAAAACAGATGTAAAAATCCTTCCCAAAATGATACCAGATGTAATTCAGCAATATATAAAAATAATTATACACCATGACAAAGTGGAATTCATTCCAGAGATGTAAGGCTGGTTATGTTTATTTCTTTTTTTGAAAGGAAGACAGACAGCACGCAAGCACACACACACACGCAGAGGAGTGGCAGAGGGGGAGAGACACAGTCTTAAGCAGGATCCATGCCCAGTGCCCAGCCCAATGCGGGGCTCAATCTCATGACCCACATCATGACCCATCATGAGATCGTGACCTGAGCCAAAATCAAGAGCCAGATGTTTAACTGAGTCACCCAGGTGCCCCAAAGAATATTTTAAAACATCAACGAAATCCACCAAATTAACAGTCTAAAGGATCAATTATCAATGAATGAAGAAAAAGCATTTAGAAAAACTCCACACCAGGGCACCTGGGTGGCTCAGTCAGTTAAGTGTCCAACTTTGGCTCAGGTCATGATCTCCTGGCTCCTGAGTTCGGGCCTACATAAGATCCTCTGTCTCCCTCCGAAGCCCTGCTTTGGATCCTCTATGTCTGTCTGTCTGTCTCACAAATAAACATTAAAAAAAAATAAAAACTCAACACTGATTCACAATAAAAACCATCAAAAAAGTAGAAATAGAAAATTTCATCAACTTGATAAGGCTCATCTACAAAAAGCCTACAGCTAACATTACACTTAATAGTGAAAGACTCAATGCTTTCCCACTGAGTTTGGAAATAAAGCAAGATATCCATTGTCCCCACTCTTATTCAACACAGGGTTAGAAGTTCCAGCCAGTGCAATAAAGAAAAAAAAAGAAAAAAAAAAAAAGGAAATATAAAGCACATATATTGAAAAGAAATAAAACTGTTCCTCTTTGCAGAAGATAAAATTGCCTATATAGAAAATACCAAGGTATGTCTAAAAAAAAAAAAAAAAAAAAAAATCCCTAAAGCGACTTCAGCAAAGTCACAGGATGCAAGAGAAACATGCAAAACCATATTTATATATATTAGCCACGAACATGACAACACATGGAAATAAAAAATATAATAGCATTTACAATCACTAAAAAAAACCACCTAGGTGTAAATATAATAACATGTGCACAGAACTTACAAGCTGAAAACTACGAAATGAAAGAAATCAAAGACCTAAGTAAAAATGAAGAGAGAGATTATATTCATGGACTGGAAGATTCAACACAACAAAGATACCCATAATCCTTAAGTTGATATACAGGTTTAATACAATTCCTATCAAAATCTCAGCAAGACTTTTTGCAGATATGGACAAGATTATCCTAGAATGTATATTGGAAGGCATATGAGCTACATACAAGCTAAAACAATCATGAAAAAAAAAAAGCGTGGGGCAGGGGGGATGCCTGAGTGGCTCAGTCGGTTAAGTGTCTGTGCAGACAGCTCAGAGCCTGGAGCCTGTTTCAGATTCTGTTTCCTCCTCTCTCTGCGCCTCCCCCGCTCGTGCTCTGTCGATCTCTCTCAAAATAAATAAACATTTAAAAAGAAAAAAAAAAAAGTGGGAGGAATCACAGTACCCAACTTCAAGACTTACTACATAGCTCCAGTAATGTATGGTATTGTGGGAGGAATATATAGATAGGTCAATGGAAAACAAGAGAAAATCCAGAATAGACCCACACAAATATGCCCAATTAACTTTTGATAAAAGTACAAAAGCAATTCAGTGGAGGAAATACATCATTTTTAACAAATAGGGCTAGAGAAATTAGACATTAAAAAAAAAAAAATCAACCTTGACCTAAGTCTCACAACTTTAACTCAAAACGGACCACAAATCTAAATGTAAAACTATAAAACTTTTTGGGAAAAAAATTTTTTTTTTCCTGAAGCCCAAGTAGCAGGAGTTTCTAGACTGGACACCAAAAGCATAATCCATAAAAGGAAAAATAGATCAGGACATCATTAAAATTAAAAACTTTTGCTCTGCTAAACACCCTAGTAAGAGCATGAAAAGACAAGCTACAGACTGGGAGAGAACATGTGTGAATCACAAGTTTGACAAAAGACTAGAATCTGGGATATATAAAGATCTTTCAAAACTCAGCAGTTAAAAAAATAAACAATCCATATTAGAAAATGAACAAAAGGTATGAATAAACATTTCACCAAAAAGGATATACACATGGCAAATACGTACGTGAAAAGGTGTTTATCATTAGCCATTAGGGGGAGCACAAAATCACGATGAAATATCACCACATACCTATGAGAATGGGGGCGATAAAAATACAACCACCGCCAAATTCTGGTGGTGATGCTGGATGCAGATTTTCTCAGTGCAAACATACAATGGTATAGCTATGCTAGAAAACACTTTAGTAGTTTCTTAAATATGTGATACTGTATGATCCAGAAATTATACTCCTGGGCCTTTGTCCCAGAGCAAAAATAAACAAAAACAAAAAGCTTATGTTCACATAAACCTTGCATGTGAATATTTAGAACAGTTTTAGCTGGAAGAGTCAAAAACTGGAAACAATACAGATGTACTTCAACATGTGAATGTTAAACCATGGACTACTACTCAGCAATAAAAACAGAATTATGGATACAACAGCCTAGATGAATCTCCAGAGAATTATGCTGAGTGAAAATACCCAATCCCAAGAGGTTACATACTGTAGGACTCCATATATACAACATCCTTGAAATGACAAAACTGTGGATGTGGATTAGATTTAGTGGCTTCCGTGGATTAAGGAAGTGGTAAGGGCGAGAGCGAAATGGATAGGACCATAAAAAAAGCATGCAAGGGAATGATGGAAATGTTCTGTATCCTGACTCTATCACTGTCAATCTCCTGGTTGTCATATTATACAAAGTTCTGCAGCAAGTTAGCAAGTTACCACAGGGAAAAACGGGGAAACAGCTACACAGGATCTGTAATATTTCTGCACGTCAACTGCTGAGTTGCATTTACAATTGCATGGTAATCTACAATTACCTAAAAAGAAAGAATTGTTTTTAAAAGGTACTAGGTTAGGGGCGCCTGGGTGGTTCAGTGGGTTGAGCGTCCGGCTTTGGCTTGGGTGATGATCTCACTGTTTGTTGAGTTAGAGCTCCGCGTCGGGCTCTGTGCTGACAGCTCAGAGCCTGGAGCCTGCTTTGGATTCTGTGTCTCCCTTTCTCTCGGCTCCTCCCCTGCTTGTACCCTGTCTCTCTCTCTCTCTCTCAAAAATAAACATTAAAAAAATTATAATTAAAAAAAAAAACAGGTACTAGGTTAAAGAAATGGAAGCTCGACCTTGACTAATACCTGAAAATTGAATAATTCTTCATTAACACAATACAAAGTATGTTTAGAATCTTTTACCCAAACAAAACCACAAAACAGAAAAAAAAAAAAAAGTCCTGACACATCACACTACTACTTACTTCTTTGGGTGGTGAATTGTTTGCAACATTTAATGGTGACACTGAGTTTCCTAGAGAGGGAAAACATAAAAGCCAAATATTACTTTGTTCCTAGAAATGTACAATACCATAATTAGATATTCAAATAATAAAATTATACCATAATAGCCTTAAAGGTACACTAAACAATCCTACTTTTTCCTAATGATAAAGGACTTGCCTGAAACTTCCTTAAATACCAATCTTCTTACTGTGAACTTTTCTCAATTCACTAAGGCAGCAGTTCTCAGACATTTTTGAACACCAAACTCATTTACACACTTAGAAATTACTGAGAACCTCAAAGAGATTTTGTTTATATGGCTCATGTCTGTCGATATTCACTAATACTAGAAATTAAGGGGCGCCTGGCTGGTTCAATCAATAAAGCATGTGACTCTTGATCTCAGGGTTGTGAGCTGAAGCCCCACACCGGGGCTTACTTAATTTAAAATTAAAGCTAACTTAATTTAAAAAAATGTTAAAAAAAGAAATTATAATTAGAAATTTTAAACTTTTAAAGTTAAAAACATTTAAACATAAATTATTACATGTAGACATGGTTGTTTTTATTTTTAAAGCAAATACATTTTCTAAAGCAAAAAAAAAATTATGAGTAGCACTGTTTTACATTTTTGCATCTCTCTTTAATGTTTGGTTTAATGATAGACTCACATCTGCTTTTGCATTCAATCCACTGTGATATGTTGCTTTGATTGAAGCATATAAAGGAAACCTGGCCTCTCACAGACACATGGTTACAAAAAGGAGAAGTATTTAACGGCCTTCTCAGATAATTACGGATATTTTCCTTTAATATCATGCCAAAACTCAAGGGGTAGGTAGTTTAAGGAGTAGCTGCAAGGTGGAATCTAAAACTTTTTCATAATGTGACACCGAAATCCACTGATTCATCTTGCACCTTGAGTGGATTTATACGTTTGCACTTTGATTCATGAACGCACATTCATTCATACATGTTTAACCCATACGTGACTTCGCAACATCACACACTGGTCATTTGGAAAAGACTGAGAAACTCTGAGTTACGCAGATCTTCCAAATGTGGACGATTTCATTTTACAATAGTGAAAAATTCACGTGTGTTAGTTAACATCCCTCTGCATCTCACGAGGACAGTCTTTATTTTTAAGTATTGAGAAGCTGTCACACAGAGTGGCAGATACAAGCTTCCTGAAATTCTCATTTTTGCATAAAAGCTCGAATTTTATCATTAGCAACAAAATACTGTCAGGTGTATTCCTTGAGGTGACAGGCTCACTTTGTTCATTTTTGAGACTGCCACATCTCTAGATCTGAATAACCAGAGTTTGTCACTGTCATTCTTTTCAAGTAGAAATGATGTTCAAAGAAAAAAGTTTCCATACAGCTCAGAACTCAATCACACACACGCTCTTCATACTTCGTTATGAAGCAGAAGCTGGGGATAATTCCCATTTTGTTACTACAAATACCTGTACGCAAGGTTCAAGATTTCGTAATAACTCTTACTGCTTTGTCAAGGACGTACTTTAGTAAAACTGGCATTTCCACCTTTGTCTGTCTTAACTACAAGTGCATAGCGATGAAAAACTCGGTGAGCACTAACCCAGGCTGGTGTCCCTACGTGGGGCTAACAAGCACCACTGGTTTACTCATCTTTGTTTTTGCACCAGCGTGAAGTTGGCACAACAAAGGCAGCAAATGATTTCTAAGATTCAGAAAATAGTTTTGACCTCTTGGAAAACCCCGTGCCAGAACTCCATCACCATAACATTAAAAGATCGTATCTGATACACATTCATCCAGGGCCCAGCCTCCTTAAAAACCAGGTTTTTAAAAAAAAAAACAAAAAAAACAAAAAAAAAAAAAACCAGGTTTTTAGGACTGAGGACTAAAGGGGAAAAAAAAAAACAACAAAAACCACCTCATGAAACAATTTAATGTATTAGCTACATTTTTGTGAACTTTTGTATGCATACAATTTGCATAGTATTTTTTAAATATGGTCAATCTGTAGAGTTCCCATAAAAAGCCAGAGTACAGTATTTCCTTTCTGCACTCCTAGTCCTTCAGTTGTGGGGGTGGGAGGGGCTCCTCTGTAGACATTCTCTCCTCAGGAATCCTTTTTGTGATGAATCTAGTCAAAGGCAGCTACTTGAACACCTGGTTTTTCCTTCTAGATTCATATTTAAATGCAAATACTATAAGGTGGCCATTTCGTTATTCTGTTAATAGCCCATGGGTGTGTAATTACATACTTGTGATAAGCCAAAGAAACCACCAGAATCGAGAAGTATTAAACCTGTAGTTTCCACTTACCTGTAGGCAACGTTTTCCTGTCTCCTTTGGATCCAGTCACCTCTCTGCTGAGGCTATTAGAGTTTGAAGACACTGAATTGTCTTCCTGACTAGCCAAATACTGTTTGGTTTGCTCACAAAGCAAAAAATTGTTCTTTTTATTTCCATTCTCTGGACTTTTCAACCGGAAGTTAGGGTGGTTAGCATGTCCTCCAGGACTTCTTAAAGAATCACATGGTGGAAGCTTGTTTTCATTTTTCTCAAAATTAAATGGCTCTGTCATTTTATAAGTAGATGCCTCCAAATGATTTCTGGACATCATACTACGCGGCGATGCAACATTCACAGAAGTCTACGGGAAGAAGCATATTTACAAGGCAATTTTTAATTACAAAAGTAGAAGCATTGTAGGCCCAGGTGATTTCTTTTTATGTAACAGGTAATGCTCCTGAATGATTCCAAAGCAGAGGTAACTGTGATATCACAGCCTGGCCTAAAGGCAAAAGAAAAAAAACAATTCGATTCTCTATCGATAAGTACAAACTCCCAAGTTTCACACAATTCAACCACAGACAAAAAACTAACAACTCAAGAGACATCAAGAATAATCTCAGAGTTCGACACCGTTTCTTACTTTAAAAAGCTTTTGAAACGATAGAACTTTCACATTTTAAAAGAAATATTTCCAACTCAGTGCATGCAACTTAAAGGTGAAATACAATAAAGGGCATTGTTTTCATCGGGTCATTGCCTACCTTTCTAGAATCCCTCTACTGGCTCCTATTTAGATGGTATGACCTTGTATCTGCAGAGCCCAGCTCCCCAATGGCCAGGCCCCTCCGTCCCCGCCTCTCTCATCCCCCAGGTTAGCTCCTTTCTTCCCAGCCATCCTTCAGTTTGCTTCAGCTGACCTCCATGCGATCTGTTTTTCTTCCCAAGGCCTCTGCTTTGATCATCTCCAGCTGCGCTTCCATAAACTGTAACTTGTATCTACTGTTTTTCAGGATTATCTGTGTGCATCCTTCTCTGAAAAGAAGGTAGCATATTGTTGCAACGTGCCTCTGAAAAACCTCCATCCAGACCTTATGCTGGCTTGTTGTTTTTCTCTTATTCTTAAAGAACACTAAGTGTCCTGCCCAAGGGAAGTAATAAAAGTGGACAAACAACTTTTCTTTGTGTAGTGAGTTACCACCGCTTGTCTATTGACTGCAGGCAAAACTGCCTATCGTTCCAAAACTGCTCAAAAAAAAAAAAGCCACAAAAAATTAAACTGGTATGAGTATCATCTAAATGTTGCTTAACATTGTTTTAAATAGAAGATAAAGAAATAGCAGAAAAGTCCTCCTCCTGGTGTCCTAAAATGCCTATTTCATTTCCTGCTTTAAATTAGGCCTAGCCTAATCCATGACAATAGAGAAAAAAATAATGAAATAAAAAGAAACACACAGGCACACTCAAAGGTGGGGAACTCTCTGAGGACCAGATCCTGGAAAGATCCCTAACACAAGGCCTGCAGATAGGCAGTCACAGTGAGAGATCCTGCAGCTGCCAGGGAAAGCACACCTACACTGAAGAAAGTTGGACGCGGTAAGAAATACCGTGGACACTGAGTTACAAAAGAGAAGTAACTTCCAGGGGAAACTGGGTGAGGGTAGGAATATGGAGTAATGCCACACACTCTGTACAAGAAATTTAAAGAATGTGCATTTCCCAGGGTGTGTGGGTGGCGTAGTCAGGTAAGTGTCCAACTGCTGGCTTCGGCTCAGGTCATAATCTCACGGTTCCGGAGTTCGATCCCCATATCGGGTTCCATGCTGACAGTGCAAAGCCTGCTTGGGATTCTCTTTCTCTGCCCTTCCCACATGTGCTCTCTCAAAATAAACGGATAAACTTATTAAAAAAATGCATTAACATATTAGGGTAACTACTAGAAGAACAAAAACAATACATGAATTTAAAATTACTGAAGAAAAAAATAAAATTACTGAAGAAAAAATCTCAGTCTAACAGAAAAAAAAAAATTCAAGCATGGTCAGTGGAAAACATCAAATGTGACAGAACCAAATCCAAGTATCAGTGATTGAGTCTCAATTAAAAGAGAAAAAGACTTAGGGAGAAAAAGATCCAGCTAAATGTTATGCATAAGCAGCAGAGATAAAACAAAATTATACAGCAATGTTGTAAATAACAGAACTAAAACACATGCTATGCAAACAACCAAAAAAAAAAGGTGGAATACTAATATTAATAGCCGATAAAAATAGACCTCAACTTCAAAAATATCGGGAGTGCTGGGGTGCCTGGGTGGCTCAGTCGGTTGAGCAACTGACTTCGGCTCAGGTCATGATCTCACGGTTTGTGAGTTCGAGCCCCATGTTGGGCTCTGTGCTAACAGCTCAGAGCCTGGACCCTGCTTCAGATTCTGTGTCTCCCTCTCTCTCTGCCCCTCCTCTACTCATGCTCTGTCTCAGAAAAAAATAAACATTAAAAAAAATTTTTTTTAAATGTCAGGAGTGCCTTAGACAGTTGTCAAGATACAGAAAGCAAGTGGTGATATTTTAAATACCACGATGAATACAACCAAAAGCATTCATTTTTCCAATACTGGGCATATACTGGACTAGAAAGGCCACCCCAACAAACTCCAGAAACACTAATGCCATGTTCGCTCATCACAGTACACAAACCTCCATCTCAGGTTTTATTTCCCAGGGAATCAGCCTACAACAACTACATTAGAAGATGAAGCATTCCGGGGTTTTTTGTTTGTTTAAAAGTAGTAAAATATCACGAAGAAAATGATAGCAAACAGGACTCTATAAAACAAAAACTTCCAAGAAATAGCAGAGGCCAGGAAATAAAGATTAACACATAGGTGAAAAATTCAACACCAAAATTTTTAAAAATGGGATAAATAGTAAAAACATTCGGATACTGTAGCAGACACTGTGATTGACCCAAAAAGGCCATCTTCTACCTCCGATTTGTCAGCTGGCACTAGAGACAACACTGGCCATAATCAATCCTCCTGAGGAGAACTTCCCAGAAAGCTCTGTCCTTTCTTGATGAACATGGACAGGTTTGGCTAGCAGGATCCTTCACCCCTTTCTTCCTATAACGCAATCAGGAAGCTTAAATAAGCAAAAGGAAGAACACACACTCTAAGGTTCGTAGAGCTGGAAAGGCAGAGCACCTGGGGTCTCTGGCGGTAACCTGGAGTCAGTTCGTCAGCTCTGATCTATGCATAGACTTGCTATGGCATCAAATAAACCCATGAGTTTTCTGTTATTTGCAGCACAATTGATAGATACCAATAAAATATGTGAGCAAAAGTCATGAACAGAATGCATAAAAGATGAAGACTGGTTGATAAACATAGGGGTAAAAACATTCAACCTCATTTGTAATAAAAAAACAAAAATTGAAATTAAGTAACTTATTTTCTACCCAGCATGAGTGTGATTAAAAAGGACACTCATTACTGCAGGGAATATAAAGTAATATGTTCCTACTGGGAGACAATTTGAATATACATACATACATACACATATGTATATGTATGTCTCTAAGTATACATTCTTAAGATATCAATGTATTCTTAAAATTTTTTAATGTTTATTTTTGAGACAGAGACAGAACATGGCGGGGGGAAGGGGGGCAGAGAGAGAGGGAGACACAGAATCCAAAGCAGGCTCCAGGCTCTGAGCTATCAGTACAGAGCCTGATGTGGGGTTCGAACTCCTGAACCGTGAGATCATGACCTGAGCCGAAGTCGGACACTCGAGCTACCCAGGCACCCTGAGATATAGATGTTTTCTTAAAAACATTCCTAGTCACTCATCTGGCAACTCTACTTCTAGAAATCATCCCATTAAAATAATCCTAAATAACAAAAATCCTATTTAGAATGATGAAAAATACTGGAGAAAAAAGTTAACTGTGATGCCATTACTAAATAGAATATTAACGTTACCATTTAGGGTCCTAGTTTTAAAAATATTGTGAAATGTGTTAGAACAGCAAATGAAAAATCAGAAACACTGTATATTCAATATAATGACTGGAAAAAAAAATAACCCCTGCATGTAAGCATGATCAATGAAATACATTAAATTTTAAAACAATGAGTGTTGTGTAAAGTAGGTTGACAAAGGAATCTTTTTCACTATATATAATTTTGCAAATTATAAGAATTACTTTTATAGAAAAAAGCATTTTAAAGATTAAAACATCTCGGGGCGCCTGGGTGGCTCAGTCAGTTAAGCGGCCGACTTCGGCTCAGGTCATGATCTCACGGTGAGTTCGAGCCCCGCGTCGGGCTCTGTGCTGACAGCTCAGAGCCTGGAGCCTGCTTCAGATTCTGTGTCTCCCTCTCGCTGACCCTCCCCTGTTCATGCTCTGTCTCTGTCTCAAAAATAAATAAAACGTTAAAAAAATTAAAAAAAAAAAAGATTGAAACATCTCTGGGGCATCTCGGAGGCTCGGTTGATTAACCGTCCAACTTCAGCTCAGGTCATGATCTCATGGCTCGGCTGGTGAGTTACAGCTCAAGCCCTGTATCAGGCTCTGTGCTGATAGCTCAGAGCCTGAAGCCGGCTTCAGACTCTGTCTCCCTCTTTCTCTGCCCTTCCCCCACTCATGCTCTCTCTCAAAAATAAACATCAAAAAAAATTTAAAGATTAAAATATCCTTAAAAATTAAAATATTACTATGACATTTAAATTGAGCCTATTTCTCCTAAAGTGTAGTTAATTCTAAACCAAGTAAAGGATCAAGTAATATTTAAACCACAAAAGTAGGGTATAGTCCTCTTCTCAAGACACCAGTGGGACCCTCAATACACAACATGTAACTCCCAAAATAGCCTTTCCTAACTTTGTCATTTAGTAAGGCTGACAATCAATCCACAGTCACTTTCCACCCTGTATTACAGTTAGCTATAGACAATTACATCCGTCTTCTAGGTTATTTTAAGTAGCTTGAGTGCAGGAACCATGTCTTCTTAAAACCATTAACAAAAACCCCCTGATTTCCCATAGCACCCACCATGGTGTTTTTGTACAGTGAAGTATTCAAAAGATATTTGAATCTTTTTTTTTAAATTTTTTTTTTTTAACGTTTATTTATTTTTGACACAGAGAAAGACAGAGCATGAACGGGGGAGAGTCAGAGAGAGGGAGACACAGAATCTGAAACAGGCTCCAGGCTCTGAGCTGTCAGCACAGAGCCCGACGCAGGGCTTGAACTCATGGACTGTGAGATCATGACCTGAGCCGAAGTCGGCCCCTTAACCGACTGAGCCACCCAGGCGCCCCAGGTATTTGAATCTTTTGATAGAAAACTACTTAAAAGACACTGCTGCACTATTTTCATGACAATCTCGACAGGAAAAATGAAATTCATTATCTGAAATTATATTTGGCAGTCTTAAACAGAGAATTACATCATGTTATGAGGTTTTCTGAAATTTAATAGCAAAACCTCAAGTCTTACATCCACTCTTACAAACTCCAAAAATTAGCCAACAAATTTGACTTCAGGAACAACAGAATCAGTCTTAGACCCAATGTACAAGTGTAAGCAGCAAATAAAAAGGTGAAATATGTAGGTTAGAAAGACACCTCACTTGCCTCACCCTATTCAGGAATTTTCATTCCAACGCCCAGAGCAAATAGTGGTGAAGACCTGTTCTATAACTAGAGGCTTTTAACTTCCTTTAATTTTGGACAGCCAACTGTACTGCATTCTTTTTTATAAGATAATTCACTCCCCCCCCCCCCCCCATTCTGTTGCTGCCCTGTAATCACTACCTTTCAAATATCTGAGATGTCCCACCAGGTCAACTTTCCTCCAGGTCCTTCACCAGCTGATGTAGCACCTTCCAGAGTCCTCACAAGTCTGGACTTTCTCTAGTTCACCAGAAACCTTCATATAGACAGGCTTCTTCTAACAGAGCACAGGACTGCAGACGTGAGCCAACAGCAGGGAGGCAGAATCATACTCCCCCTTACTTTGAACACTAACCACTTCCACTCATGCTCTAGCTTTTGGAGCGGCAGCCTGGAATTCTGTGAGTGCATGTAAAACCTGCAATTACCTAAAATCTTGTAGAATTTAATTTTTTAAAAAAGTGTTTATTATCGTATTAAAAATGCCTTTTTTGATTTACAATCCTATCGATTCTTTTTCTTTTTTAATTTATTTTGAGAGAGAAAGAAAGTGCATGTGTGCACGCAAGTGGGGTAGGTGCAGAGAGAGAGGGAGAAACCGAATCCCAAGCAGGCTCTGTGCTCGATCCCACGAACTGTGAGATCATGACCTGTGCTGAAATCAAGAGCCAGACGCCGAACCAACTGAGACACCCAAGTGCCCCTACAGTTCTATCAATTCTAACACATGTATTTCGACATTAAAAAACACTTGTAAAAAACCTGCAATTATCCCTACTTGGCTTCATCCTGTGTCAATCACTGGGCATGCTCGAATCTGGAGTGGGCAGACACTATTCCATAATGCCATGCTTCCCAACCTCGGGCTACTGACTTCCGGTATACAGGTACAGAGAGGTATCAGACACTGTTACAAGGGTCATGAGATCTCATAGGCTAATCTTACCCAGCTGTAAAACAAGCAGTTTCCCCTATATACAATGTACTATTTTTTACATGCTACTGGTGGTAAGAATTTATAACCATTCCCAAATCCATAGGAATTAGTTATGTATTTCCTTAACCTAACACAAGAGGTTAATTAGGAGGGTCCCCAAATTTATGTTAATCACTGATGTAATAAAAGAGCAATGGAATGGAAGTGACTACTGAGAGTTCTACAGGCAAAAATAAGGCCTTAGCTTTGTATTGTAAATTGTGTTCTGGGCTTCATGATTTGACATCAATAAAACATGAAGCTCCCTGAGGGGCAAGCCTTTTCTTTTACTCCCTTGGGATCCCGCTCCCCCCTCTTCCATGTGGCCAGGAGCATCCCAGCATACATCTGCAACCAGTGACAGTAAGCCTTCTCCTTCCTTCCCAGAACACTACAGCCTAGAGGCTAAAGTGAATTTTTACCGCTGTGCATTGTCCTTTAATACCAAAAGTACTTGCAACAGATACTGAGCTGTGATTTTTTCTTCTCTGATGTTTGCTTTTGCTTTCCCCCACGCGTTCAGAGAGAATGGCTACTCAAAGGAAACACTCAGTTTTAAAGCTGTGAAACCCAATGGTTCAGCAGAACACAAGTTTTAAATTTAAGCGGGTCAGACCCAAATCTGAGCAAAGGCTCATCTTCCTCTTTCAGCTATGCTATCTCAACCCCAATCACTTCATTTTAGGATTCAGTTTCTGCAAAACGCGGCCAACCTTACTCACTTCCTCATAACACTTACCCATGAGGATTAAGTTTGAGAATGTGTGTTAAGACTTAGCACCGTGGCCGGTGCTTGCAAAGTGCGTAAAAGGCAGCTATGATCTCGACTTTACTTTTATCCCACTCCCACCAAGAACTTTTTCTACTCATGAGTAACTACTTTGCCCACTGAAGTAATCTGAGGTTTAAAGTATTCCTATGTCCTTATTCCTCCAGCTGAGCGAGGGGGACCTGGGCGGGTGAACTAACTTGCCAACCATCCCCTCCCCACACCCCCGCGCGCCAGAGCGAGCACCCTTGCACAGCGGAGATGAAAATCCAGGTCTGATTCCCAGATCGTGCCGCTTCGCATTCAATACCCTTAGAGCTCAATAAGGAAACTAGAAGCACCTTCTCACACTCCAGAGGCCAACCAAGCCAGCGTATTCATAGCAAGGACTCAAGTGCTAACTGTGATTGGCGCCCAGCAGACACGCTACAAACCCTCGCCAAAGGAACCAGGGCTGGCTCGCCCGTATCCCGCTAAAGCCATGGCGCATCTACGTTCCCTACAGAAGGCAGGAAGTAGGGGGAAAGTCTAGGCAGCGTTAAGTGTCGTTTGCACAGGCAGCTTCGAAGCTAAACGAAAGCAGTGACTGAATCCACAAACTAGTTTCTTTTGGCGACCAGAGAAAACAGCTCCTCGAATGGGATCCCAGGGAACGTTCACATTTTGGAGGATCACGCCCGGAAGTACTATTTTCTAAACTTACGGCAGAGCCCTTCCCCCCCCCCCCCCCCCGCCACTTTGCCCGGGGGCTCAAGTCTCACGGCTCTCGCCCCTCCCCCACCACAACCTCCAACCCTAAACCTGCCCTTCCCAGCCAAGGCTCCGAGGGCCCCAACACCCTTCCATCCTCTCTCCACTTCCAGGCCCCTTGTGCCCGCTCAACGCCCGACCTCAACGCCCGACCCTAACGTCCAGCGCCCAACGTCCGGTCCCCAACGACTGAAGCCCCGAAGGCCTCACGCAGTCCCTTTTCGCTCCGCCACGCGCCTGGGAACCCTGACCTGGTAGGAGGCAAAAGGGCCGCCGACCCCGACCCGTCTCTGAAGCCCGGCCGTGGTGGCGGCCGCCGGTGCCCGGGAACCCCGCCGTCCAGGTGCGCTTCCGGCACTCACCTCATCTCCGAAGTCCGGCCCGGAGCCAGAGCGGCGCCTGCGCAGTCCGCGCGCACGTGCGCTCCGCGACGCCCCCGCGCGCCCTCCGTGCGCTGGGGCAGCAGAGCTCTGGTCTCCCGGCCACGTCATTGTGCTCCGGTGCCGCGTGCTCACGAAGTTCTTCTGCGGAGACGCCGTAGCTATTCCGGCTGCTTCTAGAAATGTGGCCCTGCGAACGCGGACGGCGAATTTTGAGCGCAAAGACGCAAACGGACTCCCTAAAGGTCCCTTGGGTCGCATTAACCACTTAAAGTCTTGCAAGGGTTTTCAAATTAATCTGCTCCCTCTGCCTGGTCTTGGAAACTAAACACAGGTGGTCACTTTTTTCTTCCCCCAAGTGCACCTGGTTATGTGTTGGTGCTACTTAAATACTTAGAAAACTTTGGGGGAGGGGGGGGCGGACTAGGGGCCTTTCAAAAAAATTGAGAAGAAACCTGGTACCCCCCTGTAGTGATCACCAAGTTTGAACATTGCCAATTCACGGTGGATCTTGTCTGCATCTGTACCCCTGACACACTCCTGTTGTTTGGAAGCAAATCCTGACTTGTATCTTTTTTTCCTTTATAATGGATTTTTTTTTAATTTGTTATTTTTGAGAGACAGCGCGCTAATGGGGGAGGAGCAGAGAGACAGGGTTGGAACTCAGGAACCATGAGATCATGACCTGTGCCGAAGTTGGTCCCTTAACCGACTGAGCCACCCAGGTGCCCCATAATGGATTTTTTTTTTTAGAACAGTTTTAGATTTACAGAATAAGTTGAGAAGCTAGTAGTTTCTCACATTAACCACACCCGGTTTCCCCTTAGTAGGACACATTAGCTACAATTAAGGAACAAACATTGATACATTGTTACTGAAGTCCAGGGTTTATTTAGATTTCCTCAGTTTTTACCTACTGTCCTTTTTCTGAGCCAGAATTCCATTCAGGATACCACATTTTTACATTTCGCTGTCATATCACCTTAGGCTCTTCTAGGTTATGGCAGTTTTTCCGACTTCCCCTGTTTTGATGACCTTGATAGTTTCCAGGAGTGAGTACTTGTTAGGCATCTTGTAAGATTCCCCCACTGTCAGTTTCATGGTTCTCTCATGATAAGACTGGAGTTAATAGGTTTTTGGAAAGAAGGCTACAGAGGGAAAGTGCCATTCATAGTGCATCATACCAAGTGCACATCCTTGGATGTGATTCATGACATTTGATGCTTTCCACCTGTAGAGTGCAAGATCGCGTC
The DNA here is from genome assembly GCF_046562875.1 of Panthera onca. Taxonomy (NCBI): domain Eukaryota; kingdom Metazoa; phylum Chordata; class Mammalia; order Carnivora; family Felidae; genus Panthera; species Panthera onca. Next base: position 16,772,075 of record NC_138349.1, read on the forward strand.
CCTCAGGTCAAATTGTTATGTAATCAGGAAAGCAGCCAAGGGTACTGCAGCTAACACCAGGTATCACCAAAACCAGTATAGACTGGAAGTACTGAGGGGTAATAATCTGTAAGGCCTGGAAGAATCAGGAGCTGATAATCACTAGCACTAAAAGAAACCTGCAAAGGCCCAAGATTGATTAAACTTCTCTTAAAAGGGAGGATTTCTGCAGCAAACTGCCAGATTCTCTGGGTGTTGACCTTTCCTCATCTGACCGCCTGCTGCCGAGGGCTCTGCCTGAGTGATCTCTAAACATAACAGAGACCCTCAACTTTTTGAACATATTAAGCAGTAGGTGCCTAGAGCTGGCCCAGAACCTACCAAGTCTTCATCTTAACTGTGTGCTCACACACTGACTTTGTTTTGTTCATTAACTTCTTATCCTTATCGTATCTCGTATGTTGCATGACTTTATATCGTACATGGTGTGATGTGTAGGAAGCCAGATTAAACACATAGAGATCTCATTGAGTTTAGAATCCTGAATCTGCTTTACGGTTACATTAATCTTGCTTTATGATGGAATAAAACTGACATTGTGGAAAGACACAATTCATACATACCTTTATAACATGCTTGCGACATACCCCGCCTGACTGGTGGTGTTCCTCAGGTTTCTGTACTCTAAAGTTAACTTTTGTTTTCCCTCTCTTTGCATATTGTACACTTTGGAAGGAAGTCATTATACACCATCTACACCTAAGAAAGAGGAGTTATGCTTCCCCTCTTTAAGGACTCTCAGCACAGAGACCAATGTGGGACTCAATCCCACATATTGAGGGATCATGACTCAAGCTGAAAGCGAGAATCAGGCGCTTAATCTACTGAGCCACCCAGGTGGCCCACTAATAATTTCTTAATATCATAAAATTTGTATTTAAAATTTCCAGCGTCTCACATGATTTTTAATAATTATGTTCAAATCAGGTTCCAAACAAGATCCTCTATTTGTATTCAGTACTATACTTTAAAAAGAGATTTCCTTTTTTTTAAATTTAGTTTATTTGTTCTAACTTGTTTTGAGAGAGAAATAGCAAATGAGGGAAGGGCAGAGAGAGGGAGATAGACTCCTAAGCAGGTTCCATGCTATCAACGCAGAGCCCGACACAGGGCTGGAACTCATGAACCATGAGACCATGCATGAACAGAGCCGAAGAGTTGGACGCCTAACCAACTGAGCCACCGAGGCACCCCAAAAGAGATTTCCTTTTAATGATTTTCTTGCAATTTATATATTGGAGTTATGGCAGGGGCATCTGGGTGGCTCCATCAGCTGAGCGTCTGACTTCAGCTCAAGTCATGATCTCACAGTTTGTGGGTTCAAGCCCTGTGTCTGGCTCTGTGCTAAACACTTGCTCAGAGCCTGGAGCCTGCTTTGGATTCTGTGTCTCCTTCTCTCTCTGCCCCTCCCCAGCTCATACTCTGTCTCACTCTGTCTCTCAAAAATAAATAAATGTAAAAACAAACAAACAAAAAATGAAGTAATGGGAGTTTTTCTTAGATTCAATTTTGAGCACATCTCCTCTGGTAAGAATACTTCACAGGTGGTATTGTGTTCCTCTATTGCATCACATCAGAAGACACTTCATTATCTAGTTGTGTCTCTTTGAGAAATACTAAAATTGATCTATCAGGTTCAAGTGTTGTCAGCCCCATCCATCTACTGTAAAGTTTTCCACTGGCTTTTCTTCTAATGATTTTAGACTCATTGATGATCGTTAACTAGGTCCATTATTTCATCAGGCCTAGGAAAATGGAAAAAATCTATCTTTTGCATTTATTATCCGTTATTCTGTGAAGAACTTTCCCACACTATTTGAGATTCAGTTTGTAACAGGAAAGTTAGGATGCTTGATTCTTTTATCAGTTTTCAGAATGTGATGATTCTTTGGCATCTTCCAAAGGTGACCAAATGATGTTTTAAAAAATCAACACACATTAATTTTGGACATAGTAGATGTATCAATCAGTTGCTGTTACCATTTTTGAATGCTTAATTGTCCTTTGACCAGCGTGCATACCTTTGAATGCCTACCCCGTCCCCGAGTCTTTGACACAACTCCTATTATCTTCACTTTCTTCTTTGCTTTCTGATACAACCAACATGTCTTAGACTTTATTGTACTTTTCCTGCCCCCACTTGGAAACAGTCCTTGATATCCAAGAGGAGCCCAGGTGACTCTTGGTGGGAAATTATATTTACCAATGATGGAGAATAAGAGTGTGCATTGTGTTGATCGTTGTTTCAGGCCTTTTCAGTGGACAGACGTTTAATGAAAAAAAAATACCATGAGTTCATACTGATATTACCAAATTCAAATTTAGGTTTGCATAATTTTTACTTAATTTCTTTGACTATGTATTGCATTTCCTTTCTCCAATACTCAAAATCTTGGTTTCAAGAAATGTAATTACTTTAATGCTTACTATTAATATGTATATTTCAGAAATAATGATAGGAATGTTATTATTGACAATATGAGTTGTGAAAAAGGCCTAAATTTTTATTTTCTCTTGAAATAATATATCTCACTAGGAATGTTTGGTTGACTATTTTAAAGTTAAATCATTTCTTCACCGTTAAAACACTTTTAACTGCAGTGTGTTTCAGTGCACTATTTTCATTTAAGGAAGGAGGTGCTATTTCCTGTTGAAAAGGAAAGAGGAACAGAGTTACACAATGTTGAATTTTTTAGTGATTTCCACCCCCAGCAGTTAGTATCAAAGAAGCTTAACAGAACAGGAACAAGCTTTGCTTTACAAACTCTAACATCGACAACTTGTCACAATTAACTATTTTCACTCATAAATTGTGAATAAGGAGTCCTAAACCAAAGAACATCACTTCACTGGACAGTATAGGTTTGCAAAACCTCCACAAACTATTCACCTTACTTACCTGGACCTGTTTAAGCAACTGTATTCAATACACTTTTCCCCCCAATACACTTTTTGTTGCTAATATTTGAGCACCTCCCACATGTCATTCCCCACGCTGCCTATAAGGACACCTGGCAGGCCGGATAGGACACTTCTTGCACTCAAGGCGGTCACAGCCTGGTGCCAGAGACGAACGCACCAACAGTTTATTATTAAACAATGGCAATGAGTGCCACCCTGTACACACGAACGCGGTGTTATGGAAACCCCCAGAATCTCTCCCACGGATGAATCGTCGTCGGGCAGGTAGGCTGCTCCTGCTGATTCCTCCTATGTCAGGTGCAAGGTTTGCGCATCAGAGCTGGGAAGTCACAATTTCGAATTCTCTTTTATTGCTTTATGCCCCTGACTAATATGAGAAGGGTCAAAAGGTGAGGTGAGCTTATATCCAATGAGCGCGTCCCACAGAAAGAAAGAGCAGGCTTGGGTCAGAAGTGGCGCGAGACACAGGACAGGACTAGCAGGATCGCTGGCTAGCCAAGTCAGATGGGGCGTAGGTGCCCAGAGTCTGAGCGCCGGTCTCAGCGCTTCAAGTGCAGGAGGCGGTGCTGCCCTGGCCCCGCCCACTGCAGACAGGTTACACTGGCCCCGAGGTGCGTCGCGTCACACCGCCCGCGCCTCCCTGATTGGCTCCTCTAGACAGCCCCGCCCCCTCAGCTGTAGTGGGGCCGGCTTCAGCGTCGCCGCCATCTTTGTTGATGTGTCAGCTCCGCGGGGGCTTGAGGAAACCGAGAAGGAGGGAGCGCGGCGTCGGTGTTGTCCCTTTTCTCTGTCTCCTCGCACCTCATGGTCTGCCGGTCCCCACTATGGAGAAATTAGGTCCTGAGCCGGAGCTTCAGCGGCCTCGGTAGGGGTGCGGCCTGAGGCTCGGAGAAGTGGGGTGAGTGCTTGACGGGTCCCCGAAGCGGACCGGGAGTCGTGGTGGCGGCGCGGCGGGACTGCCCACCTCCCTCGCGGCTCTGCGGGGCCCGGGTCGGCCGTCCGCCTGGCCTCTCGGGGACAGTGGAGGCAGGCGAGCGCTAGGGGGACAGAGTTAGGAGTCCCTTCCTCTCCCTGCCTTCTTCCCTGGGTCCCGGGCCGACTTGGAGAGACGGCGGCCCAGAGACCGGTGGGGGTCCTGGGGCCGTGCCTCCTGAGTGGTGCCTGGAGAGCAGTCGAATTTGGGCCGATTGCCTGGTCTCCCAGGGCGAACTGCAGCTAAGCCCCACCTGCCTGACGATTTTTCATAGACTCAATCGCCTGTTTCTCTTTTCGTCTCCAAGTTGACTGTTTTATGTTTACTGTTGCGGCGACTTTTTACCGTCTTGTAAACACTTCCGTTACTATGATTTTAAGTAACTTAAGATTTCGGGGGATTTTGGATGTGAAAGATACTGTTCTTGGTTTTTATGTTGCCTTTCTTCCAAGGACATCCAAGGCGTTTGCTAAACCTTGGCTGGTAAGGATATTTCAGATTTGTGTTTATCAAACTTGTAACACGGGAAAGGCTCTTCTACATGTTTCCTTAGTACCAAGCCTAGGGGACAGCGCAGGTGTAATTAATGCTTAGCTGTAGCAATTTAACAGCTGTAGCTAACATTCACATCTTGGTTTTGTTTAAAGAGACCTGGATTTGGAGTCGGAGCATCAGGATTAGAATCTGCCCCTTTCACTTGTTAGTCTTGTTACCTGTGGGAATTAGTTTAGTAAAAATAATGGCATACGGTACCAAGGCATTTGATAGTTTTCTCCGTGTGTGTGTGTGTTTGATGTTCCCTTGATGCCTAGTGTTTTTACTTCTTTCAAAATGATAGGCTGGAAGTTTTTGTAAGAAAAGTATGCAGCAAATCGGTGCAACAGTATTTCAAGAGCTGTGCTGGTAATCATTAAAAAAAGACCCAAGTGTATAGGTATGCTAATTGTGGGTGTAGCCTTACCAACGACAGGCTACACCTTCGTATTAGCCGGAGTTGATCTTGTGGGAGAAATTAAGGTTCAAGAGACATTGATAGTGAAACTGAACTATCTCCTTGTTAATAAAGTATACTATTCTCTGTACACCTGCTTTTCAACTCTTTATTCATCATTACAGAAATAGAAAAGGGTGATGATTGGCCTCGTTGTTTTTTTTTTTTTTCTTTCCTTTTTGGTCTTTTTATTTTAAATTCAGTGAAATTACTAATTCACAAGTCTTACAAAGAATTAAAACTCCTTTTTACAGTGTAATAGGCCAACATGTAAATACTGAAGAATCTACCTGGAAATGCCTGGCTTGTGCCTATATTCTTGTTTTTCCCTGGAAATGCATGGATTATGTTTCTGTTGATATTATTAATTTTTAAAACCTTGTCAAATTCAGAATACCAGCATATAAACCTCGAGATTACTTTAAACAGTGGAGGTTCAGAGAATGTCATTGGTGTTTCAGAGTTTTAACCACTAACATGAAGGGAGTAGTGTAGCCCAGTAGCTACTCTTAACCTTTTAGGTCCTTCACCCATAAATGCAAGACTGGGCCTTTAGTGCTATTCGATGACAGCATTCCTGATGGCAGTTGCTTAGGACACTTTTTACAGCTACGTGCTGACATCTCAAAGTAAAGGTAACTGTACTGTATATTCAGTCTTTACGAAGAGATAATAGGTGGAAGCGGCCTTATTTAGAGATTTAGAAAAATCATCTTTCCCTTTGAAGAATGACTAATCTGCTTTAGTTTTCCAAAATCTTCTAACAGGTTCATGTTAAAGGAAGAATCCTTGGTCTCAAGTTTTGTTTTTTTTTTTTTCTTTCAGTAAAACTTGGATTTTTCTTTTATCCCTTATCTCTAGCTTTAAATAATAAAGCTAAATTTTGCATTTCTCAACAACATTCATTGGGGTTAGGATATTGCAATGTTACATTTAGTATTCATTTCAGGGCAGCACTAGGAGCATTGATAATTTGATTTTGAAATCATTTGTAATCTCATGATTTCAGACTTCTTTGAACTTATTTATTACCTACTGAGATTTTAAAAATCTATTTGGGCTGAGGTGCCTGCGTGGCTCAGTCGGTTAAGCATCTGCTCAGGTCACAATCTCATGGTTTGTGAATTCGAGTCTTGCCCCGAGATCTGTGCTGACAGCTCAGAGCTGGAGCTTGCTTTGGATTCTGTGTTTCCGTCTCTCTCTGTCTCTCCCCCAGATTGTTGTCTCTGTCAAAAGTAAATAAATAAACATTTAAAAAAATATTTAGGCTAAAAAGTAAACAAAAGGAATAATATTGGGATGGAGGGGCAATAGATACAAAGTATCAATTAAACCTGGCAAAGGAAAATACTGATTGGATTGTGAGTATATTTGTCATTAGGGCACATGAATTGGTAATCTACTATAGGGATGATTATGTAGTTAGTACTAATGAATAATTTTTTTAGTGAACTATATCATACCATGTTAACTGAGCCCAGGCCAAAGGTGGTTTCAAAATTTAAACATTAACCAGAACGACTTAATATAAGGCAGACTTACCACTTACTTTTAACTTTATTAGTCGTCTTTTTTGAAGAAGGAACTATATAGGTCAGTCATTTTTCTTCCCCCCACCCTTCTTTTAATTTTCAGATTTGGAAAAAATTAGCTGAAAACTTTTTAGCCTTTCTGAGACTCAGTAAAGTTTAAATAGCTCTCTACAGATAGCTTCAAACTAAGATTTCTATATTAAAAACTTTCTGCTTTAAAACTTATTATTAGAGTTACATAAAATTGTATGGGTCTAAGATACTAAACTGATAATATAACATATGACTTAATAACGTGATAGATTTTTTTAAAATTTTTTTTAACGTTTATTTATTTTATTTTTGAGACAGAGACAAAGCATGAATGGGGGAGGGTCAGAGAGAGAGGGAGACACAGAATCTGAAACAGGCTCCAGGCTCTGAGTTGTCAGCACAGAGCCCGACGTGGGGCTCAAACTCACGGACCGCGAGATCATGACCTGAGCCGAAGTCGGACGCTTAACCGACTGAGCCACCCAGGCGCCCCGAATAACGTGATAGATTATATGGTTACTTAACCTCTTTTTCCTGGAATCTTGATGGATCATAATTTCTCTTTCTCCTGTTATCCTGTCACAGGGTTTGGTATTATTTGGGGGGACTCTTGCTGCATCTATTGCCCTGAGTCTGTCCTAATGTTTTCTTTTGTGATATAATGCACATAACCCTAAAATTTGCTCTGCCCTGAGTCTTGGGTGCAAAGCTAAACAAACCCCACAAGGATACTGACCTTGGCTTCATACTCTTCAAGCTGTAGACTTAAGGCAACTTTAAAAATATTGTGCTATGTTTCACATAAAGGAAACTCGAAGTTTCCTTTATTAAAGTTAAATTTTTACTTGCAAGTTTAACTAGAATGTGAGTACTGGGGGTGCCTGGGTGGTTCAGTTTACGTGTCTGACTTAAGCTCAGGTCATGATCTCGCAGTTCGTGAGTTCAAGCCCCGTGTCTGGCTCTGTGCTGCCAGTTCAGACCCTGGAGCCTGCCTCAGATTCTGTGTCTCCCTCTCTGTCTCTGCCCCATCCCCTGCTTGCACTCTGTCTCTCTCTCATTCAAAAATAAACATTAAAAAAAAATTAAAAGAATGTGACTACTGTACAAAATATTTCTCCTTTTTGATAGAACTTATCTAGAGTTTTTTGAAATATCTTAGTTTCTAATCTTTTTTTGTTTTTAATCTTTTAAAAGTAGAATTTGATTTGCCTTCTGTGAACTGCAGTGTCTGATATTTTCATCATGTGAAAAAAGGTTTTCATGTTTTTTACACACGTTCCTTTCTGTCCTGTTAGTTTATTCTGTGTTTAAAAACTTTATCCAGGAAAGTGTTTGTATTTTAAAGGTAACATCCATCAAAAACCAGTTACTTGGATTACTTGAGGATTGTGATCAGATTATGTTGGACTATGGATGCATCTTTGATGTTATTTATTGCTTCTGATTTTAATTGACTTATCAGAACCTTCTTAGAACTGGTCATATAAGTTATTTTGTTCATGGTGCTTTCAATGTGTATTTAGGAAATATGTGAAAAACCTTTCAATGTACTTTGCCTTCAAAGGACAGTAAACCATTATATTTAAGAATAGGAGTGCTCTCACAGACTCAACTTGCTTGTCTTAGTGGATGTTATCTAAGAAATATACAGCTAGTATTACTTGAGACTCAAATGGTATAGTTTGTAATTTAAAACTGTGTAGTTTGTTGTAAATATTTATGCTGAACTGAGCCAGATTTTTCTGTTGAATTTAAAACACTTATGCATATCTTCTATAGCTTCTGAGGGAACACTGACAGATGTTCATATTAAAATGCTATAAACAAAAAGAGTAAAAGATTTAACACGGAGCTTTTATATATATTGGTCCACTATACCAAAATGTAAATTCCCTAAGGGATGGATGTTTTCTTCACTGCCACGTACTCAACACAGAACAGTATGTGCACATAATGCATGCTCAGTCGGTACGTACCTGGTGAATGAATTAATAGTTTGGAAATGTATTTGTGACTTGGTACTTTTGTATGAGGCTTGTTTGATAACCTATTACCAAATATATGTGGATTGGATTCATTTGTTTTTGCGTTATATTGAGTAGGCTTAAGTTTTTTTTTATTGTTTATATTGCTAATTACTAAGAAAACAAGTACTAGTACTAAAAGTTCTTAAAGACAGTGTTTTTATTTTATTTGTAAGGCTCTTATATGGAAGTAATTTTGTAGAAATGAGAGGTTTTTTTTCATTAAAAAAATAAAACAGGGACACCTGGGTGGCTCAGTCAGTTGGGCATCTGACTTCAGCTCAGGTCATGATCTCACAGTTCATGAGTTTGAGCCCCGCGTCAGGCTCTGTGCTGTCAGCTCAGAGCCTGGGGCCTGCTTCAGATTCTGTGTCTCCCTCTCTCTCTGGCCCTCCCTCACTTGCACTCCGTCTCTCAAAAATGAATAAGTGTTAATAAATCAATAAAACAAAGGTAGATAATGGTTGGCTTTAAGGCAAATAAAAAATGTTTCTTGACCAGTTGCCTACAGCTGATGAGCTCCAGTAAGAGCGAAACCAATTCTCACTCCTGAAACAATATTGAAGTGTGAATTGGTCCTGTAGTACTGTGTCAGAAACAGAACCAACTCTGGGCAGGGGAAGCTTCAACTGAGGAATTTTGTGACTGCTAAGGTTTAAATACAGCATTTTCCCCTAATGAGTAAGAGTTGCTAAAAAGTCAGATAACCTGTGTTATTTTGAACTCAAAAAAAGGAATAGATACTGTAATTGTAATCACTGTATCTTTATATGTGAGTGTAGATTAGATTTGTACGAGCACTTCTTAATTAAAACAATTTTGTAAACCTGTTGTCTAACTGCTCTTAGGCTATTGGATCCTCAGTAATTTCAATGACAATTCCCCTATCCCCAAAGAAAAAACTTGGATGGCAACCACACTGGCCTACATCTGTGTTGCCAACTGGAGGCCCGCAAGAGGACTCAGCTGACTGGTCCCTCTCCCCCCCAGTTATCTGGTTCATTGTGGACATAATCAAGCTCATTGTACATAATCTTGTACAGTTACTTAATCTTTGGTTGATGGCTTTATTACATATATACACATAGATTTTTCTCAACATCTCTCCTTTTGTTGTGCAAGTAGTATTCATTTGAGCATCCGAAAACTAAGTTTGCAAACTAAGCGGTTACCAGATGTCAATTTATGTGAAAGGTCAGGGGCATATAGTGAGCAACAATATAGAAAGTACTTGTCTTTTGAGGTTAAACTAAGCTTCCTTTAATTTATGGAAGGGTAATATGTAAAACAGTCTAAGCTGAGGTAATCATAAAAACAGACTTATTTTTTTTCACTTAGATAAATATTGAGAGTGAGACAATATTCTGCGCTGTTCGTATAATATTACAAGTCTCAGATCATTGTATAAACTCAGTGGGTCCCACCCTCATTGAGAACTGAACAACATTTAACATTTGCAAGAATAAATGTAAATATAGTAAAGAGTGTATGTTAGATTATTCATTATTACCCTTATTATATTGCTTGGGATTTAAGAAGTTTGATTCACTTCAGAGTGAGGTTCCTCCTTGAAAGTACAAAGCTCATTTAAAAAGCTAAAGACTGTCCAGAAATGTCATTAGGAAGGCAGGGACTGTGTGCTTGGTGAGTATATACAAATGCAGCACGTTTGCATTTACACGAGAGATTATTTCTGTCCTTACAATGAGAGAAAATTTGGAGGAAGATGTGGATTTAGAATTGGTCCTTTAAATGTAGTTAGACTCCGAATAGACTCGTGGCAAAGCCATGGAAATGTTAATGTGTAGGTTGAAGGAATCTTGAGTAGTCTGGTCAGGGTGGTAGATTATAGTGAGGTCCTAGGATTTTAGGAATGTGTTGAGAGATAAGATTGGACAAGTAGTGTGACTGGTTTACTGAGGAGGAATCACATTCTGAGGTATAAACATGGTTTTAGTTTTTATTCTCAGGTCCGTAATCATCCTCTGTAAAACACCCCCATCCTTTTTACTTCCCTCTGAAGTACAGTCCCTTGTATGGGTTTGATGTTGTATCTTTCTGCCACTTTTCATTATCAGAGAAAACTTATTCCAGAAATTAAGATAGGTTTCAATTACTTAAGAAACAAAACAAGCCACAAAAAACATTACAAACTCCTTATTCTACCTGAAGAAAGGATAAAGGTGTTAAGTTTCCAGCTGCTTGAATTAAAGAAGAGGTAATTTGACTCTAAAATATGTTCCCTCTTTTTTTTCTCTAGCTAGCCCTCTTGTAGTTGGCCGAAGACCAGCCCTTGGAGGCAGAATTCTTATTATAGGAACCTCCAAAGAGGAAAGAGATATCCCTGGTCTTAATCTGGTTCATCTGGTTGCATTTGGTGGTCGTCTCTGTGGAGGTTATGATATGTGTGGATCTTCTAGGGTCAGTGTTGTAGCTCCCTGGTCCCTTCTGCCATCGAGGGCCGGCTCCCTTCACAGGGCAGCTCCTGTTCCCTTTTGGCAGAGCTATTGTAGTACATGCTTCAACCCCTTTTCTGGATTGGGTGATACTTGACCTAGTGCGGTCTCAAGTCACTTGCACTTTTTATTAAGCTCTTTATTTTTTTACTTGGAGTTGCAGGGAAGACAATAGGAATGGAGTAAGACTGAGAAATCAACATTTCAAGTGTTAAGGTATGAAGTGATTACACCTGAATTGGGTTGCAGGTAGGGGACAGTGGCAGCAGAAAGGAAGGTATAATTGGAGGAGACATGAAGTTGGTAAAAGAATATGAGAGCAAAGGAAGGGAAGGAGTCATGACTAAGAAAAATGATACCATTGACAAATCGAAAGGATTAGCTGGGAGTGCTCAATTATAGGAGCTACAATTTTGATTGGAGATTTTTAAACCGTTTTCAGTTTGAGGCTGTGGTGGAATATCCATTTGAAATGCCTACATTCAGAGGGAGATTTTAATACCGGTACAGAGATAGAGTGAAGGCAAACAGGAATTCATTATCTGTAACTCAAGAATACTGGACTGAAAGTAACTAATGTGGATATCTGCTAGGAGTTGTTGGTTCAAATTTTCAAAGTGGATGAATTCTAGGAGGGAAAAAAGGGTGAAGACTGAACCCAGGAGAATATGAAAGCTGGATAAAAGGATACTCAGTATTTGCTTAGTGCTTTTCTCTTGACAAAGCATGGCACACGTTCTCTAATGATAAAACTTCTTACTTGCTCTGTGCTGGAGAGTCACAATGCCTTTGTATTACTTAACTCATTTAAATAGATTCTTTATCTGTTACCTGTTATTTTGGTCAGCTCTGAGTTCACCTTCAGTTGCTATAACATTGACTGGTTATGATGATTAAAACCACTTCATTAGTTTTTAGATTGATTTCTAAATTAATACTTCAAATTCAGCAGCAACACATTCACAAGTTATATCTCACAGTGACTTACTTTAGGGAGAACTATACAGGTGGTTAATGCCCCTGTGTGAGAATTATTTTGTCTTAGGTTTTAGAATACAGCATGCTTATGAGGCCTTTATAACTTACTGCATTAATTTGTATTGTGTAAACCAAGCCTTTAATACAAGTGTGGGCTTTGTCTTCGTTATAATATATATGCAGCAAGAAAATGATAATTTCTATTTGGTGCTTTGGAAATGTGTTATACAGATAGGTAATGTGTAGGATTAAGGCCAGTGTCTGTGATAGTTGATGCCTCAAAGGGCAGTCTAAACTAAAAAAACAGGGTACTTAACAAACTGGTCCTCTTTTCTTAGAATTATTCTTCCCCATTTTCTACACTCCTAGAAGAATGTTCCTCAAATACAGTACTAGTTTTATTAGATCACTTCTGTACTTTAATGCAATACTCGAGAATCTACTGTGTGCTAGAAACTATAGTATAATCAAGTATACAAGTCCATCATGATTTATGGTGTCATAAAATTTATTCCTGCATATCATTCCCAGGTTCCACCTGACAGTCTCTTATCATTTTTCAGAATCCCTGACCAATGCTTCCATCACAGACCAACATGAATATATATCTTTCTGTTATTCAAAAATTTTATATTTTTGTTTTCCATAAATACACCTTCCATCTGGAATTCTTTCTTTCCTACTTTGTGTCAAAACTATGATCTGTCCCCTTTTTTATCCAACCTTATATGACACTGGTAGCTCATCTACTCTATACATGCTTTGTTGATGTGTGACGAAAAGAAGTTGATGGTTCTTTTTCATCAAGATTGCTGAAATATTTTATATTTATCTGTCGTAGGATAATTTTTGAAGTTGACTAATTTTCAGAAAATAGCTAAAATATTAACCCTCATAAACAGCATAAAAATGTATTCTAGTTGTTGAATTCTTTTTTTTTATGACCCAGGCAGTGCATATGGGCTCCATTTGAGTTGCATTGAGCATTGTTTATTCTTGATGAGAATGTTTGAAAATCACCATGGTACTTCCTGGATTTTTGCCTGGATGAAAAACAAATTCCCACCAGGGATCTTTAACATCCAGCTTTAGGAGCCTGGGCTATAGATAGAGTTTTCCTTGTCAGTAAATTGTTATCATCGTTAGTGTGAGTTGTTTTATAATTTTTCTCTTCTAGTGAAATATTCCTTCAATATTTTCTGATAGATTCTTGAGAGTGTCTTTTGCCTCTCATGGAACTGAAGGAATTCTAAACAATTCAGTTGAATTCTAACAATTTAAACTTGTATATTTTATACCCAACATCTCATAGAGGTGATTAAGGAATGCAAACTGCACCTGAAGTGAAGTTGTGTGACTGAATTAAAGGAGGAAAGGAGAGTAAGATTTGTAGCACCCTCCTGGTTGTGGCACACTTGGATTGCCTATCTTACTTGTTGTGGGTTTTTTTTCCCCCTTTCAAAGAGTTATTACTGGTAAATTTGTGGCCTTAATTATTTCACATCATGGAGTATATGCAAATACATATGAGGTCATGGTTTACGAAACTTTTTAAATTGTTTACAATTTTGATGTTTTCACTTTTTTAGATGTAAAACGAAGACCAGGAACAGATTTGAAGCAGTGCAGAGTGAAGTGGTGCCAGTCAGCATGTCAGAGGCAGAGCACATAGCCTCCATTTCCTCTGATAAAAATATCGGGAAAACATTTGAATTAAAGGAAGACTCCTGCAACTTGTTGTCTGGTGATGACAGCAGCAGCTTAGAAAATGAGTCTACGCTGCCATCATTAAACTTTGATAAAACTTTATGTCAGCCTAATGAACACAATCAGATTGAAGCCCAGGAAAACTATATTCAGGATCATGGTGGAGGTGAGGATTCTTGTGCTAAAACAGACATATGCCCAGAAAATTCTGAACAACTAGCTAATTTTCCTGGTGGAGGTTTTACAGAGCAAGCTTCGAAAACAAATGAAACTGAGCAGACAGTGACACAGATATTGGCGGAATTGAGGTCATCTACATTTACAGAAGCAGCAAATCAAAAGACTTATTCAGAAAGTCCTTACGATACAGACTGCACCAAGAAACTTATTTCAAAAATAAAGAATGTTTCGGCGTCAGAGGATTTGTTGGAAGAAATAGAATCTGAGCTTTTATCTACAGAGTTTGCAGAAGAACACCGAGTTCCAAATGGAATGAATAAGGGAGAACATGCATTAGTTATGTTTGAAAAATGTGTGCAGGAGAAGTATTTACAACAGGAGCACACCATAAAGAAGTAAGGTTTTAACATTTTCGTGCCCCCCCCCCCCCCCCAACGGTTAGGATTAAAGATTGAATTCTTTAAAGGAAAGTATCATCTTGGAATTCCATAATAGTCATGCACGTTGCAGTTCATCAACAAATATGTGCTGAATAATTGAGCAAACGTCAAGTTTGTCTAGTTACTTAATATATGCCTAAAGGAATAAATATTAATGTGAATTCATTAAAGATCTAGAAATATTTATAAAGACAAGTTTTTCAGTTTTGAAAGAATGTAGAGCATAATATTGTTAAAACTATGAGAAATTCAAAAGGAAACAAGAAGTCATGCAATTAAAAAAGATTTTCTTAAAATTCCCATCGTAAATCCATTGGTTTTAAAAATTAAAATTTAGAGAATTGGTTAGTTATCAGTAATTAAGAACATAGTTATTTTTAGACTTCTCTTGGATTGATAGAGTTAATTTCTATTTTAATGATGGTTTAATTTTATTTCATCTTAATATTGTCCTGTATTTTTATTCTAGATTTTTTTATTTAAGTGATGCAAATGTTTAGACAGTCTTTTATAACCTTTAAGAAAGGAAACCTTCTTAACCTTCACTAAAATACAGACCGATTCTCTTTTTTTAAAATGATACTTAAAAAAAATTTGGAATGGGAGATACATATGTAAAGAAAGGAGTGGAAGCAGTCTATATACTAGAGGAGGGTGACAGAAAAAAATATAATCCAAATATTGCTAGATAGGTAACTGGCTTTTAATGATCTCTTGCTTCCAGTGTTTACTCTTCTAGATTTTTTTTTTTTTTTAAAGTTTATTTATGTTGAGGGAAAGAGAGGGAGGAGGAGCAGAGAGAAAGGGAGAGTGAGAATCCCAAGCAGGCTCTGCCCTGGGGCTTGATCCCACACTCATGAGATCATGACCTGAGCCACCCACCCAGATGCCCCTCTTCTAGATTTTCTTCCTCAGTGGATCAGTCTTCCCCAAACCAGCTTACCCTTCATTGGTTTATCCAGTGAACTCGAATCTCTGAACCATCCAAAGCCTTTCTTTTTTTCTATTTTCAATTTTTATTTTAGATTGTGACAAAATACACATAAGATTTCCCATCTTAAATATTTGTTTTAAATGTTTATTTTGAGAGACAAAGGGAGTGTGCACGAGTGGGGGAGGAGCAGAGAAAAAGAGGGAGAGAAAGAATCGCAGGCAGGCTCTGCACTGTCAACACAGAACCCAACGCGGGGGCTCCATCTCCTAAACCATGAGATCATGACCTGAGCTGAAATCAAGAGTCAGATGCTCAACTGACTGAGCCACCCAGGCATCCCCATCTTAACTATTTTTAAGCATACAGTTCAGTAGTGTTAGGTTTATTGTTGTACAACCAGTCTCCATAGCTTTTTCATCTTTCAAATGTGAAACCCATACCCAAATGTGAAAAGCATACCCATTCAACAACTCCCTATTCTCCTGCCCTCAGCCCCTGACAACCACTGTTCTTTCTGTTTCTAAACTTTATCCGTGATACTTTATATAAAGTGAAATCATAGTATTTGTCTGTTTGCAGTTGGCTTATTTCACTTAGCGGGTGTCCTCAAGGGTCATCCGTATTGTAGCATCTGTCAGAAATGCCTTCCTTTTTATGGGTGAATATTTTATGTATATACCATATTTTGCTTATCCATTCGTCTGTCAGTGGACATTTGGGTTGCTTCCACATTTTGGCTATTGTGAATAATAGTACTGTGAACATGAGTGTACAAATTCTTCTTGAGACTCAAGTCTTCTCTTAAAAAAAAAAATTTTTTTTTTTTTAACGTTTATTCATTTTTTGAGAGACAGAGAGGGACAGAGTGGGAGCAGGGGAGGGGCAAAGAGAGAGGGAGACACAGAATTTGAAGCAGGCTCCAGGCTCTGAGCTGTCAGCCCAGAGCCTGATGTGGGGCTCGAGCTCACGAACTGCAAGATCATGACCTGAGCTGAAGTTGGACACTTAACCAACTGAGCCACCCAGGTACCCCGAAACTCAAGTTTCTTCTTAATACTACCCTAAAACTGGGGCGCCTGGGTGGCCCAGCTAAGTGTTCAACTCTTGATTTCGGCTCAGGTCATGATGTCATGGTTCGAGAGATTAAGCCCTGTGTCAGGCTCTGTGCTGACAGCACGGAGCCTGCTTGGGATTCTCTTTCTCTCTCTCTCTCTGGCCCTTTCGTACTGTTTCTCTCTCTCAAAATAAATAAACTTAAAAATACTACCCTTGGGGTGCCTGGGTATGGCTGCTTCTCATATCCTTACTGGACTGCTGCTGTTATGAATAAACTATATGCTTTTGTGCTTAGACCTTCAGTGCTTTTACCATTGTTAATTTTTAGGGTAACTTCCTTATTTTCCTTTTGTACTGTTCTTTCAGACCCTTTTTATTTTTTTAATTTTATTTTTTATTTTAAAAAATTTACATCCAGATTAGTTAGCATATCATGCAACAATGATTGCAGGAGTAGATTCCTTAGAACCCCTTACCCATTTAGCCCATCCCCCCTCCCACAACCCCTCCGGTAACCCTCAGTTTGTTCTCCATATTTATGAGTCTCTTCTGTTTTGTCCCCCTCCCTGTTTTTATATTATTTTTGTTTCCCTTCCCTTATGTTCATCTGTTTTGTCTCTTAAAGTCCTCATATGAGTGAAGTCATACGATTTTTGTCTTTCTCTAATTTCACTTAGCATTATACCCTCCACTTCCATCCACATAGTTGCAAATGGCAAGATTTCACTCTTTTTGATTGCCAAGTAATACTCCATTGTATATACATACCACATCTTCTTTATCCATTCATCCATCGATGGACATTTGGGCTCTTTCCATACTTTGGCTGTTGATAGTGCTGTTATAAACATGGGGGTGCATGTGTCCCTTCGAAACAGCACACCTGTATCCCTTGGATAAATGCCTAGTAGTGCAATTTCAGATCCTTTTTTTGAGATTGTCTCTGATGTGTCTTCCCACTTTGCTCAGATCTGGACTCTTCACTTTAATGCTCCTCTTGTAAATTGTGAGATGTTGTACATTAAATAATAATAACAGCAAATAATTACATGCTGTTGATTATATGCCTGGCACTTACATATATTAACTCATGGAATCACAGTTCTCTGTCGTATGAACTATTATTCCCATTTTTCAGATGAGGTACCCGAAGCACAGAGAGATTAAGTCAAGGTCACATGCTAGTAGATGCCAGAGTTAAAATCTGAGCCTAGTTACTTTGGCTTCAGAAGATTTTTTTAATGTGGTTATCTGAACTGAACTAGTTGTATTAAATTTATCTAAAAATATTAGGAATACAGTAGAAAATTCTTTTTGCCCCATCCTGTCTGAATAGTGGCCGCGTGGTAGACTGGGCTAAGCACAGTTGTGGTCAGAGGTCTGCTGTTGGAGAGTCCCCCTTCCACCTGCAAACTCTGTTTTGTGGTTCATATCAACCAAACATTTTTCATGTCTGTGAGGGGGATGACATCTGATGGAATTGTTTGTACACGTTAAGACATTTAAAAATACTAGATATTATTTTTAACTAAGTTCATCTTTTGTTATACACATAATATTTTATTATTTTATTTTATTTTATTTAACATTTATTTAGTTTTGAGCGAGGGACAGAGCGTGAGTGGGGTCGGGGCAGAGAGAGAGAGGGAGACACAATTTGAAGTAGGCTCTGGGCTCTGAGCTGTCCACACAGAGCCCGATGCGGGTCTTGAACTCATGAACCACGAGATCATGACCTGAGCTGAAGTAGGACGCTTAACCAACTGAGCCACCCAGGCACCCCTCACATGATATTTTAAATTCCAAAGAAAATGCTTTGTAACTCGGCTTAGCTCTGGAACAACTATTTTTTTTTTCTTTCGCCTTCATTTAATATTCTATAAAGAAAATTACTTTTCAGTTCCTTTGGTTTAAATTTTCCTGAATCAATCTATTTCCAAATGTCTTTGTTTACACATCCTTGTCTCTATTTTCTAACATCAGTATATTGTCCAAGGTCCCAACCAGAATTCTTAGGAACAGTTGTGCATCGGATGTGACAATTGGAGGGTTTGCTGCTCTTCACTTCTGCCTCGGTAAATTGTTTACTTGTGAACTATAGCCAGGATTCTTGTGTTGCAGGTAGTTTTCTGCAACAACTTGAATGTGTACCTAAACAAATAAATAATCTAAGTTAAACCACTGTGCTAAAAAGGCTTGGATAAACTTGCATGCTACATTCTTTTCCTTCCCAAACATTTGTGTGACTTGCTTCCTCACTGTATACCCGTGCTCTTCAGAGAGGCCTACCCTGCCTTATCTAAAATCGCTGCTCGAGTTGCTCTCTACCCTCATGCCCTCCTTTACTTTTCTTAAGAGGACGGGATCACTTCCTGACATTTTATTATATGTTGTTTATTTTCATTTTCTCCCTTCGAATGTAAACACCATGAGGGTGGAGATAGTTTGCTGACATACTTGTAGCACATAGAGCGGTATAGGGGGGCTCCTGGGTGGCTCAGTTAAGTGTCTGACTCTTGGTTTCAGCTCAGGTCACAATCTCACGGTTTGTGCATTCAACCCCCATATAGGGCTCTGTGCTGACAATGTGGATCCTGCTTGGGATTCTCTCTCCCTCCCCCCCCCCCACCGGCCCCCCTTGCTTGCTCTCTCAAAGTAAATAAATAAACTTAAAAAAAAAAAAAATAGTATAGGTACATAGTAGGTACCCAGTAAGCATTTGTTGAGTAAATGAGCAAACTTCAAAGTAGGAGAAAGGCTTGGGCTGTGGAATTAGACCTGTAGCCAAATCTCAGTTCAACCACATACTAGTTATATGACCTGGAACAAGTGCTAGGCTTCAGGTTTTTATTTTTTTGTTTTTTTCCATAAGACATAATAATTTCACAGATTTAATAATTTCATAATCCTGAACATTAAATGAAATAATGCACTTAAAAATTAACTTAGTAATTGAGTAGTCAATGTTAAGTAATAGCTGTTGCTATTCTAGGGGCACCTCAGTGGCTCAGTTAAACGTATGACTCCTGATTTCAGCTCGAGTCATGATCTCATGATTTGTGAGTTCGAACCCCTCATGGGGGCTTGAGATTCTCTCCTTCTCTCTGCCCCTCCCCTGCTCACGGTCTCTCTCTTAAATAAAACTTTAAAAAAAACTTTGAGGGTGGGAGGGAGGGGAGGGTGGGTGATGGGTATCGAGGAGGGCACCTTTTGGGATGAGCACTGGGTGTTGTATGGAAACCAATTTGACAATAAACTTCATATATTGAAAAAAAATAAAAAAATAAAAAAAAACTTTGAAAAAATCTAAAATATTAGCTCTTAACTTCCTTAGAGGTCTTATTTTATAGTTCTGAGTTTGCAAGGTTTTGTTTATATTTTTCTAGGGGACTCAATGAAATTTCTGCTTCAACTTTTGTATTTTGTTTTACATATTTTTTATTTTATTTTTAAAATTTTTTTATTAAAAAAATTATTTTAATGTTTATTTATTTTTGAAGGAGAGAGAGACAGAGTGTGAGTGAGGGAGGGGCAGAGAGGGAGAGGGAGACATGGAATCTGAGGCAGGTTCCAGGCTCTGAGCTGTCAGCACAGAGCCTGACGCGGGGCTGGAACTCACTGCCAGATCATGACCTGAGCCAAAGTCGGACGCTTAACCGACTGAGCCACCCAGGCTCCCCTATTTTATATATTTTTAATTTTATTTCAACTTCTTCTGTAACTATTACTAGAATATCACTGAAATATTCTTAAAATAAAAAGCAAGATTTTTCACCCTCAGCATTGTGGACATCTGGGGACAGATCATTCTCTGTTGGTGGTGGGGCTGTACTGCATTATAAAATGTTTAGCAGCATCCTTGATCTCCACCCGAAATAATCCAGTAGCAACCCCCCACCCCTGATGGGGTGACCAAAAATGTCTCCAGGCAAATGTCTGGAAGGGCTTTGCCCTCAATTATGAACCACTGATCTGGAGGAGTTCAAATACTGAAGGGATGAAGTGCATATTTGAGATACCCAAAGAAGTAAACTTAAAAGAATTTGGTTTTCTTTATAGGACTATATTTTCACTTGATTTGAAATATACAAATTTCTAGCAAGAAGGTAATAGCCTGACCTCTAGAGAATTTTTTTTTTTTTAAGTATAATGTATCATTATGAAAGGATTACTTAGGAATGTTGATGTATTTATCATAAGTACCTGTAATCTGCAGATAGATTCTATTTCACATCTCCAGTTTTAATTATGCTTTACTTATACCACCCTTTTTATATTTAGGTTAATTAAAGAAAATAAGAAGCATCAGGAGCTCATCTTAGACATTTGTTCAGAAAAAGACAATTTAAGAGAAGAATTAAAAAAAAGAACAGAAACAGAGAAGCAG
Organism: Panthera onca; assembly: GCF_046562875.1. NCBI lineage: Eukaryota > Metazoa > Chordata > Mammalia > Carnivora > Felidae > Panthera > Panthera onca. Next base: position 16,792,727 of record NC_138349.1, read on the forward strand.
CATATGAACACAATTAAACAGGTAAAAAGACAAAAATCTTTAAAGACTATACTTCAATTTATAAAGTAAATACATTCCTGAAAATTTGCGTATAAATTGAAGTTCTTTAAGCTAAATTGTATTTTAAATGCAGAGGATTGATTGGTATATAAAGCATTCTTTTTTATGAAGTGGAAATTATAGCCTGATTTTTTTTCCCTTATGTAAATTTAAATTCTTACGAGACATGTGAGTGTATTCTATATATAATAGAGATCAGAGGAAAAAAGGATTCAATTTGGTAGTAAGAAAGACTATTACCAATTAAGGGTGGAAGTAATATATACCTTAATGTTAGTATGTGGCATTAGAATATTTTTAAGCTTATAGTTTAAGATGATTCCATTCTCAGTATTATTGTGAACTATACTGTGAAGATTGGCTCTCCTGCTTCAGATTTTATCTGGCTAGCTAGCTTCTCCAGTTTGTCTTTCCTCTTTTTCTTTCCTTTAAAAATTTTTTTTAATGATCTCTGATGCATGGATTAGCAAATTGAATATTCAGACTAGTAGCAAAGCTGAGCTGCTCTTTATCTTTCTGAGCTGCTTCCCCCCCCCCCCCCGTGGACAGGATTAGAAGCATTTTAGCCTTAAAAGTCTTCCCTTTTGTCTCATCCTTCACCAAAAACTATATAATGAAAATAATAGTAAACAATTCATAATAATAAAAAATTAAACCAAGCTTCATTTGCTTATGTTTTGGTATACTTAGTGCATTATTACAAAGTGATTGTATTTGTACATTTTACTTATTTAATCATTATTTTTATATGCTTTAGAGCTACACCACATGTAAACCAAACTTAGAATTTTAAAGTACGAGGGAGTCTTAATAAAGGGCTGAAGCCACATGTTGGTAGGCAGGTCACTGCTTATGACCAGAAACTTCAGATTGAATAGATGGGAGAGGACCAGAGTTGTTCATTTCATGAACTTGTTATTAGCCACATATAGCCACTGAGCACTTGAAAGATAGCTAGTCCAAATTAAGAAATGCTATAAGGTAAAACAGACACTTAATTTTGAAGACTCAGTATAAAAAAGAAGTAAAATCTCTCAACTTTCCATGTTGATTATGTGTCAAAGTGGTAATACTTTGGATACATTAAGTTTAATATTTCAGTTTTTGCTTTTTAAAAATGTGTCTACTAGAAAATATAAATTATACTATGGCTTGTATTCTATTGGACAGTGTCACTCTAGGTAATTTTGTCATAAGGAAAATTAGTGCACGTGTTCCATAAGCTAACATTTAGGGATTTTTTTCAACAGCTTTTTTGAGATATAGTTTACATACCATACAATTCACCCACTTCAGATGTACAGTTTAATGGTTTTTAGTTGTACATCTTTTACCACTACAGTAAACTATTTTATCACCTCCCAAAGAAACCCCATACCCATTAGTAGTCACTCTTTATTTCCCTCTGAACCCCTTCTTTCCCCGAGCCCTAGGGAACAACAACCTACTTTCTATGTGTTTATCTCTTCTGCGAGTTTCATATATATGGAGGGATGTAACATGGGGCTTTTGTGTCTGACTTCTTTCAGCATGTTTTCAAGGTTTCATCCAAGTTGTAGCATGTATCAGTTCTTCATTTCTCTTAATGGCTGAATAATATTCCATTGCATAGATATATAGCATTTTGTTTGTCCTTTTATCAGCTGATGGATATTTGAGTTGTTTCTACTATTTGGATGTTAAGATAATGCTGCTATGAACATTCATGTACAAGTTTTTATGTGATCAGTTATATGCTTTCATTTCCCTTGGCTGTATACTTGGGAGTGGAATTGTTGGGTCATATGATAATTCTATATTTAAGTTTTTGAGGAGCTGCCAGACTGTTTTCCAATGTGGCTGCACTATTTTGCATTCCTACCTGCAGTGTATGAGAGTTCACTTTCTCCACATTCTTGCCAATGCTTGTTGTTACTGGACTTTTTGTTTTGTTTTTGTTTATTTAATGTTTGTTTATTTTGAGAGAGAGAGAAAGAGCATGAGCCAGGGAAGGGGCAGAGAGAGAATCCCAAGCAGGCTCCTGCTGTCAGCACAGAACCCAACACTTGGCTGGATTTCATGACCATGAGATCATGACCTAAGACAAAATCAAAAGTCTGACCCTTAACTGATTGAGCCACCCAGGCACCCCTGGACTTCTTAATTATAGCCATCCTAATAGGTGTGAAGCAGTATCTCATTGTGGTTTTGATTTGCATTTCCTTAATGACCAAGGAAGTTGAACATCTTGTATATTTCTGGAGAAATACCTATTTAAATTCTCTGCCCATTAAGAAAGATTTTTTTTAGTTGTCAAGTTGTAATAGTTCTTTTATATTCTGAATAATAAACCTATATCAGATATATGGCTTATAAATATTTTCTCCCATTCTTTGAATTGTGTTTTCGCTTTTTTTTTTTCTTTTAAGATCTTAATTTTTTTAAGTAATCTCTACACCCAGTGTGGGACCCAAACTCACAATTCTGAGATTGAGAGTCATATGCTCCTCTGACTGAACCAGCCAGGTGCCCCTTTTTTTCACTTTTCTTGATAGTATACTTGAAACATAAAAGCTTTCAAATTTGATGATGTCCAATTTATCTTTTTTTGTGTATGCGTGTGCATTTGGTGTCATATGCAAGATTCCATTGCCAAATCCAAGATCGTGAAGATTTACCCCTATGTTTTCCTTTAAGGGTTTTATAATTTGGCTTTTATATTTAAGTTTTAATTCATTTTGGGGCACCTGGGTGGCTCAGTCGATTAAGTGTCCGACTTCAGCTCAATTTATGATCTCGCGGTTCGTGGGTTGAAGCCCCGCATTGGGCTCCGTGGTGAACACTTGCTCAGAGCCTGGAGCCTGCTTCAGATTCTGTGTCTCCTTCTCTCTCTGCCCCTCCCCAGCTTGCACTCTCACTCTCTCAAAAATAAATAAATGGAAAAAAAAAATTAATAAAGGTTTTCATTTTGAGTTAGTTTTTGTGCATAGTATCACGTAAGGGTTCAGCTTCATTCTTTGTGGCTATTCCATCGTCTCAGAATCATCCCTTGAAAAGACTGTTCTTTGTTCTTCCTCCATTGAATAGTTTTGGCATCTTTGTTGAAGATTGTTTGATATATGGGTTTATTTCTCGACCCTTAATTCTGTTTCATTGATCTCTTTGTCTTTTGTTCCAGTAGTACCAACACTACCTTGGTTACTGTTATTTTGTAGTAAATTTTAAAATGGAGAAATGTGAGTTCTTAAACTTTGTTCTTTTTCTTTCTTTCTTTAAAGTTTATTTATTTATTTTGAGAGAGTGCCAGCAGGGGAGGGGCAAAGAGAGAGAAAGAGAGATCCCAAGCAGACTCCACACTGTCAGCACACGGCTGGACAGGGGCTCAATCCCACGACTGCAAGTTCACAACCTGAATGGATATCAAGAGTTGGACATTTAACAACTGACCCATCCAAGAACCCCTGTTCTTCTTTTTCAAGATTGTTTGGCTGTTTTTAATTCCTTAACATTTCCATATGAATTTTACTCTCATGTCGTCAATTTCTACAGTGAAGCCAAGTGGGCTTCTGATAGAAATTGCCTTGGATCTGTAGATTCATTTGGGGTGTTTTACCATCTTAACAATAGTAGGTCTTCTACTTACATGGATGTCTTTCCATTTATTTAGATCTTTAATTTCTTTAAACAGTGTTTTGTAGTTTTCGGAGTGTAAGTTTGTACTTTCATTAAATTTGTTCCTGGAGTATTTATTCTTTCTGATGCTATTGTAGATGAAATTATTTCCTTAATTTCATTTTCAGGTTGTTAATTACAACTGTATAGAAGCATTTAATTTTTGTATATTATGTCCTGTAACCTGCCGAGTTCATTATTCTAGAAGGTTTTTTGGTGAATTTCTTAGGATTTTTTGAATATAAGATCATGTCATCTGCAAATAGAGAGTTTTACTTAATCCTTTCCAATCTGAGTAGCTTTTATTTCTTACCTAATTGCCCTCCCTGCCTAGACCTTCTAATATGGTATTGAATAGAAGTAGCAAGAATGAATATCCTTCTCTTGTTCCTGATCTTAGGGAGAAAGCTTTCAGCCTTTCACCATTAAGTACAAAGCTAGCTGTGGGTTTTTAACAGATGCTCTTTATCAGGTTGAAGAAGTACCTTTTTATTCCTACTTTGTTTAGTGTTTTGTGTTGTTGTTTTTTATTTTGCTCAGTGTTTTTTTTGTCATGAACGAGTATTGAATTTTATCAAATGCTTTTTGTGTATTTATTGAAGTGATCATGTGTTTTTGTTCTATTGATATGGTACATTACATTAGTTGATATCTGGGTGTATAATGCCAGCCTTGCATTACTAGGATAAATCCCTCTGGGCCATAGTGTATAATTTTTTTTGTATATTACAGAATTGGTTTGCTAGTATTATATTTTCCATTGACTGAGGATTTTGGTACCTACAGTGATAAGAGATACTGGTCTTATAGCCCTTTTTCTTGTGATTTCTCTGGTTTTGGTGTCAGAGTAGTACTGACCTTATAGAATGAGTGTTTCTCATTCCTTATAGAATGGAAGTGTTTCTTCTGTTTTGGGGAAGAGTTTGTGAATAATTGGTATTCCTTAAATGTTTGGTAGAATTTATCTGTGTAGTCTCCTGGGCTTGGATATTTCTTAGTGGACAGTTTTTTTTTTTTGTTTTTTTTTTTTTGTTTTTTACTAATTCAGTCTCTACTTATTATAGGTCTCTTCAGATTTTGTTTTTTTTTTCTTAAGCCAGTTTTGGTAGTTTGTGGCTTTCTAAGAATTGTCCATTTATTTCATCTAAATTAAATTGGCCATAGTATTCATTCATACTGTTTTATTTCTGTTACTTCTGTAAGATCTGTGTGCCCCTCTTTCATTTCCATTTGAGAAGACCCCCGCCCCCCACCAGCTTCTTTTTGGTCAGTCTCCCTAAAGGTTTGTCAATTTTGTTAATCTTTTCAAAGAACCATTTTGTTGAATTTTCAGTTTTTCTATTTTCTATTTCATTAATTTTCATTCTAATATTTATTTCTTTCCTATTGCTGGCTTTATTTAGGTTTCGTTTCCTTTTCTTTTTCCAGTGTCTTAAGATAGAAATTTAGATTATTATTTAGGATCTTCTTTTTTATTTTAATTTAATTTAATTTAATTTTAACGTTTAATTTTGAGAGAGAGAACATGTGTGCACGCAGGGGAGGGGCAGAGAGAGGGGAAGACTGAGAATCCCAAACAGGCTGTGCGCTGTCAGCGGAGAGCCTGATACAGGGCTTGATCACACGAACTGCGAGACCATGACCTGAGCTGAAATCAAGAGTTAGACGCTTAACAGACTGATCCACCCAGGCGCCTCTTTTATTTTTTTAAGATTTTATTTTTAAGTAATCTCTACACCCAGCGTGGGGCTCAGACACACAACCCCTTGATCAAGAGTTGCACACTTTACTGACTAAACCAGCCAGGCGCCCTGAGATCTTTCTTTTTTATTAATAGGGGTGTTTATAGCTATAATCTTCCCTCTAAAGACTGCTTTAGATACAACCCTTAAGTTTTGGTATGTTGTGTCTTTATTTTCATTCACCACCTTGTATTTTCTAATTTTCCTTATGATTTCTTCCATTAGTTATTGAGGTGTTAATTTCTACATATTTGTGATTTTCTCAGATTACTTGGCTGTTATTGACTCTAGTTTCATTCCATTCTGGTTGAAGAACATGCTTTATATGATTTCAGTCTTTTACGTTTATAGAGGTTTGTTTTATGACCTGGCATATGTTCAGTCCTGGAGAAAGTTCCATGCATACTTGATGAGCATGTGTATTCTTCTCTGGTTGGGTGGAATGTTGTATAGATGTGTTAGATCCAGTTGTTCTATAATTTTGCTCAAGTCTCCTATTTCCTTGTGAATCTTCTGTGTACTTCTGTCCATTATTGAAGTATTGAAGTTTCCAACTATTGCCTTCTTCATTTCTGTCAGTTTTTGGTTCATGTATTTTGGTGCTATGTTATTAGGTACATATATACTTAGAATTATTATAGATTGACCATTTAACCATCATGAAATATTCCTCTTTATCTCTGGTAACGTTTGTTTTTTTTTTTTTAGTTTATTTTGCATCTTAGTATAGCCACTCCTCTTATGGTTGTTTGCAAGCTGTATCTTTTTACATCCTTTTCTTTTAGTCTGAATCTTTGAATTTAAAATCCCTCTTATAGATAGCATATTGTTGGATCTTGTTTTTTTATTCCAGTGTGATAATCTCTGCCTTTTGATGTGATTATTTAACACAATCTCACTTAATGTTGTTATTGACAGTGGATTTGTCTGCCATTTTTTTTTCCTATATGTATCATGTCTATTTTGTTCCCGTTCCCCCCTTACTGCTTTCTTATGCATTAAGTAAATATGTAACATTTAAATTTCTTTCATATTTTCACTATATTTTTTTATTTCCTTAGTGATTGTTCTGGAGCTTACTATATACATCTTACCAGAATCTGTGTCAGCTTTATACTTACTTACTTCTAATGAGATTTAGAATTATCGCTAACATTTACTTTTGATTTCTGTGTTTGAAGTATATTCATTACTTCCTCTGTGTTCCTTTTCATTGTTTATATTTATTTAATGTGTTGGTGGCCTACTTGGTATAGCTATGAAAATAACTGGAAATAATTTTCTTTTCAGTTAGAATCAAGAATAGAGGAACTTAGTAAAGAAGTTAAAGCTTCCAAAGATAAACTAGTAGCTCAAGACATTGCAGCTAAAAATGCAGTTCAGCAGTTACATAAGGAGATGGCCCATCGAATGGAACAGGTATTTTTCAAATCAATATCATTATTAACTTGATATTCTGGTGACTCTTTCTTGTTTATTGTAAACTAACTTGTTAGACTGTTTTGAGTATCAGTGGTATCTTAAGAATAGGTAATTAATCTTTTTAAAAAATGCTAAAGCAATGCATAAATACATGCTAACTACAAAAATATTTTTAAAATTAAGGAAGTATATAGAAAAAAAAGTGAAAGTCCTCCTTCATTTGTACTTCTCTTTTCCTGCCCCCAATCCCTTTATATCCCACTCCTTGTTCTGTAGTAATTATTAATATTTTGGTTATGTATCTTATCACATACATAGGTATGTCACACAAGCTTATGTGTATGTATTCATATACTTATTCCTCCTACTTTTTTTTTTTTTTTTATGTTTTATTTATTTTTGAGAGAGAGAGACAGCGTGAGCAGGGGAGGGATAGAGAGAGGGGGAGATACAGAATCTGAAGACAGGCTCCAGGCTCTGAGCTGTCAGCACAGAGCCCAACGTGGGGCTCGAACTCACAAACTGTGAGATCATGATGTGAGCCAAAGTCGGATGCTTAGCTGACGAAGCCACTCAGGCGCCCCCGATTCCTCCTACTTGATTGGAATCTTACTGTATATCTTTTTGGGAGGTTTCCTACTTAATTCATTTTGGTAATATTTTTGAGTTGGTATATATGGATTTCAGAAGAGATCATTTTAAGTATTGTTTTTGTGTTATTATTGCCTGCACTCTTAAGTATAGGATCTTAGTCATCTTCATTTCTCTATTCATAAAACCTAGCATAATGCCTAACAATTGGTCCTTATGGTGAATTGAATCAGAAAGTGTTACCTGCCTGCTAACACTGTCAGTGAGATGGAGCCTGTTCTTTCTGCCCTAAAGCTACTATCATAGGTAGCTTTCTGGAAGAACTTTAGCAAACAGTTGATCCTCAACCTTTATTTCTGTGATTCTTTACAATATGATGATTTAAAATCTATGCTCTCAGCTCTCAAACTTTTTGTACTAATTGAAGAGAAATATAGAGGATGAGACCTTAAGAGTTTGTTGGTTTTAGTAGACTCAAACGTAACTGATAATTAGAACCACCAAGCTTTTTAAAAAATGTATTCTTTAGAGTTTATTATATTTTCAAATAAAAACAAAATAGTAGTTGGATATATACAATAACAATTCAAACAGTAAAAAATGAGGCTTCTTCCAAACATTTTCTCCCATTTTCCCCCTTCCCATAGGTAACCATCGATGCCAGTTTCCTGTGTATTTTCCCCAAATGTTTATTGCCTAGACAAGCATGTGTGTATTCTCCTTCCTTCCATCCCCCCTTTTTAAAATAATTGGCAACATGCTGCATTCACTACTATGTAATTGTTCTCTCTATAATGATGAAAACTATAGGTGAAGTTATTAACATTAGCTAGTGTATTGAGATTTAGCTATGGGCCAGGCCACGTTCAAAGCACTTTACAACTTATTTAATCTTCACAACAACCCTACGAAGTGGGTATTATGGTGTAGATTTTGGAGTTCATTTCATTTAAATATTTATAGATCTGCTTCATTCCTTTTTACCCCTACCTTTTCCTGTCAACTTTTTGAAAATTTTTAAGCCTGTAGAAAAGATGAAAGAATAGTAAAATGAACACTGTTTTATCCTTCATGTAGAGTCACCAAACCTGGTTAAATTTTATTTAGAAGTAAATTCCCAGCATGAGTGTGCACCTGTTTATGCACACGCACACACAGTACATTCCCCAGTTTAATTTTCCAGCTTGAGGTTTCTCCATTTCTCAGACTGCAGGTAGAATGAATACGAACCTCAAACTTCCAGGAGGGTAGGCTTATATTATAAATTCTCAAGGACTTACAGCATGTTCCCTTTATACCCCCATTCCTGGATTGGGAAATGTCCACAGGGCAATGAAGAGTTCAGGCCTAGCATACCATTCTGGATTCCTGCTTCCTCTTAGCTTCTTGGGCCCTGGGGGTTTCTCATACTTTGTTGTGAGCTCAACTGTTTATTAAAAGAATATTTGTTGTATTTCATCTAAATTTTTGGTGTTTTAGATGGGGATGGTTTATCTACCATATTTTGAGACCAGAACATCTTACATTTTATCTTAATTTTAACTGGCTATTGAATCCTATTGAATATCTTATTCCTGCTTTCTATGTGTTTATCCAAGTCAGTGATAAATATCTTAAACTGGTCAAATCCAAAGACTTACTGGCTCCTCTTCCTTTATCTGTACCCTAAATGGACAGACTTTTTGCAGAAGCTTAAGCAATAGTTACTGTATGATCTTGTTTAATACTTCCAGCAGTTCTGGGAAGTAGGTGCTGCCATCATCTGGGTTGAGACCTAGAAATGTGAACACTCAGCACCCCACGTTATTCCTTCGCAGCTGATCCACGGATGACCGAGAAACAGGACATCCCTCGCATAGTCCAGAACCTCATACTATTCTACTTTATTTTAATTGTCTTTTTTTCTGGTTTTTCTGCTTCCCATCTCTCAATTTCAGCGAAGCTACCATCCTGCCACCAGTTATCTTACTAATTCGTTTAATAAAAGGTTTGATTTATAAACCCTTTGGCTTCCCATTGCCTGTAAGATAAAATCTTAACTCATTAGCATGATAAGAGAAGCCCTTCTTCCTTTGAAGATGTAATCTCTAATTAAATCTGTTTCATAACTACTTCCCCCCACCCAGTCCAACCAACATACTAAATTTAAATCCTCCAAAATGTCTTGATATCCTCAAAAAAGTTATGCTATTTTATACAACTAGGCATTTGCGCTTTTGTTCATGTTATATGTATATATGTTGTTTATATAATGTGTAAACATTTTGTTTATATGTTATTCATACCTAGATAATGAGCTTTTCTGGGACAGAAGCCACAACTTGTTCTTTGTGTTTCCAAAAGCTAATACATTATCTGAACATCAACTTATGAAACTAGACTTCTTTTTAAGTTGATATTATCATTAATTGCTTTTCCTAAGAACAGTTATTCAATTATCTAAAAATATAGCTAATTCCGTTAACCAGTTCCAGCACAGTTTTCTCAATCCTTGTCTACAATTACGTCGTGAAATCCTCAGGGATCTCTGACATTCCTATTCCAATATTTCCCTTAATTTTTCCTGAAAATTAACAGGTTATTTCGGGGGGGGGGCCAATTGGACAATTTTGAAAAGTATTCGTATAGTATTCTGAGTGTCTACTAGATGTGCTTATCAGCTATAGCAGAACTTCATGAAACGTTCTTTGTCATGTACTTTTCATCAGACCATGGTAGCTTTACCTATATTCTCTTTAACATTATATCTTCTTCAATTCAGTTATAGTATCAGTTGGTATTTACCACTAGATGCCAATGAAAAGCCCTAAAGTTTAAGGTTTCATCTTTTATAACATAAATATGTGTTCCATCATATTTGCAAGCTGTGAGTGTAAATTTACTTAAATGAAGGGCTATCTGTAGAAGTTTTCATTGCATGAAACTTCAGGATATGGAGCACTGGCTTATATTAACAGAATTTTGAGAGTATATAGATATCACAATCCAATTAGGTATTTTTTTTTTTAACGTTTATTTATTTTTCAGACAGAGAGACACAGAGCATGAATGGGGGAGGGTCAGAGAGAGGGAGACACAGAATCCAAAACAGGCTCCAGGCTCTGAGTTGTCAGCACAGAGCCCGACGTGGGGCTCGAACTCAAGGACCGCGAGATCATAACCTGAGCCGGAGTCGGCCGCTTAACCGACTGAGCCACCCCGGTGCCCCTAGATATTTTTTTATTAAGTGAAACGCTTTAGAAAAGTTTTTCATATACAAGAAATCAGATGATCATTCATTAGCCTACAGTTAGCGAGGGAGCTAAGATTTTTAGATTTTAGGAATTGTCAGCCATATAGTCAGGGTCCTGGCAGAAAACAGAAACTGCCGATTTGAGAAGGTAATGAAAGGACTCTTTACAAAAAAGTATGGACAAGGTTTAGGGGACCCAAAGGAAAATGCGGGGTCTTGAGATGCTAGAGGAGCCACTGTTACTCTTTGGGCTAAAGGAATAAGGGGAGGGAGCAGGTAATGCAACTCAGAAGGGTTAGTTGTATAGTGTGGACACCTGACACAGACAGTGGCCTTCCGCGAACCTGTGGTGACTCTGGAGGAGCCAGATCTCACTCATTGCCTGTAGTTCTGATCTGCCTAATGCCTCCTGTTGACTGAATCCAACTGGAAGTATGAGGGCAAGGGAACTTATTTGATACGGTCCATGATAGTCATCTTCCCAAAGCACAGGGTGGGATAGGAAAGAGTGGAAGAGTGGATCTGGAGGAGTAAATGGGAAACAGTAACTATGTCAGCCAAAGGAAAAGGAAAAGGAAAGAGTAAAGGCAAATAGTAGTGATAGTAATTTATTGGCTGTATCTTTTTTCTGTAATTCTGAATTTTTCCTTTCATTTAAAAATTTCATGACACAGGCCTGAGAATGTTGTGCAAAAAAACCCAAAAATACATTGGTGATACTGTAGAAAAATTTTATTTTATTATTTTTTTGTTATTTAAAATTATTTTTAAAGTTTATTTATTTTGAGAGAGACAGAGCATAAGCAGGGGAGGGGCAGAGAGAGTGGGGGACAGAGGATCTGAAGCAGGCTCTGTGCTGACAGCAGAGAGCCCTACGTGGGACTTGAAATCACGAACCATGAGATCATGACCTGAGCCAAAGTCAGATGTTTGACTGAGCCACCCAGGCACCCCTATTATTTTTTTAATATTTGTTCTTGAGAGGGAGGGAGAGAGGAGGGGATGGGCAGAGAGCAAGGGAGACAGCGGATCTGATCTGTTGTCAGGGCAGAGTCGGATGTGGGGCTTTAGCTCATGAACTGTGAAATCATGACCAGAGCCAAAGTTGGATGCTTAACCCACTGAGTCACTCGGGTGCCCCAGGTATTACTTATTTTGATTGATTTTGATTTTGTTTTGCAAAAAAAGTTTTATTAATGCTGGATATTTTTTCAAAGGCCAACAAAAAATGTGAAGAGGCACGCCAGGAAAAAGAAGCAATGGTAATGAAGTATGTAAGAGGCGAGAAGGAATCTTTAGACCTTCGAAAGGAAAAAGAGATACTTGAAAGAAAACTCAGAGATGCAAATAAAGAATCTGAGAAAAACACTAACAAAATTAAGCAGCTTTCTCAGGAGAAAGGACGGTTGCACCAGCTGTATGAGACAAAGGTATAACGTGGTGCTGTTGTACCTTAGTTGAAATGTATTCTTTTTGCTTTTCTTTAATCAAATAATCATAACTTAATGTGGTTAAGTCACTATTAAACATAAAGTGGTTTTGTTAGTTTGCCTTCTAAGAACATGAATGTTTTAGTAACTTTAATATCTCATTACTTGTCTGCAAAAAGTCTTTGCTGGGAAAAAATGAGATTGACACATGTTTATTAAACAACATTTTCTTGACAGGTATTTTTTTAAAGTCCTCTTTTAATATCTATATGTTGAAGAAATGAGAGTCCTGCTTCAAAACATTTTATTTTGGTAAAATATATACATAGTATGATCAAGATGTAAACAATTTTTCAGCCAGAAGTATACGATTTGACTGAATCTCAATGTAACAGTTATTTATCATAGAATTTATATTTTTCTTGCAGAAAAACATGTTCTTAGATGCTTGCCCCAAAAGATTTAATTACTGAGCTTTTTAGAGTCCTTACTGTTAACTAGCTGCCTCATGGCATGGTCTTATTTCTAGTGGATTATCATTTCTTGCTGATGAATGTTATTTTTTTTTTATAAATTAACTTTTAGTTCAGAAATGTTGTCATTGTTCTCAGGAATTCTGGAAATATTTAATTTGTATTTTGCCTGAATGCCAGCCAGTTGAGAAGAATCATGAAGGTGTGCTTGTACTTGCAACGTATCTAGTTGGTTAAAATGTAAATGTTAATCATCTTACGTCTATTAATTTGATGTAGGGTTTTGCTACTCTCTTAATCATTTGAACTTTAAATTAGGTTTACAGCTTGTAGGTTATAATATGCTAGCCCCTGAAATACAGTGTTAATTGCACTGATTATTTTGATGAGGCATAAAAGATACACAAAGAGTTGGTTGATTGTATAAGTGAAAAATATGACCTAGTGATATTGTTTTAGGAAAGTGAAACTACTAGACTCACCAGAGAAATTGACAAATTAAAAGAAGATATCAACTCTCATGTCATAAAAGTAAAATGGGCACAAAACAAATTAAAAGCAGAAATGGATTCACACAAGGTAAGTACTGTAATGCAATGGAAAAATTATTCAAACCAGTTTTAAGAGCAAATGCAATAATAGTTAATGAGGCATAAAGCTTAATTTAGTGACTTCTGTGGAGTAGGTGGGGCCTAAATATTTAGTAATTGTGAAAAGATATTTCCTTGCATGATTTACATATTAAATTACACTATTAAATTTTATCATAAATTTAAAAAATATTAAACTTTGTCATTCATTGTTTATAAATCCAAAATTGATTTTGTTCTTCAAGCATTTTTTGATATCTATATTTAATATTAAACATTGTCAGAAATTTAGGGGAAAGAGGGGAGTCTGTGGGTTATTTATAAAAATTAAAAGTAAACTCTGAAAATTTAAAAGGAATATCAGTGATGCTAAGATTCTTATAATCAAGAAATATAAATTCTTATTTATGTGGTGCCTGGGTGACTCAGTCGGTTGAACGTCTGACTCTTGACTTCAACTCAGGTCATAATCCCAGAGTTGTGGGATTGAGCCCCATGTGTGCCACCAGGTGTGGAGCCTGCTTAATGCTCTCTCTCTCCCTCTGTCCCCTTCCCCTCCCCAGCTTATATGCACCCTTGTGCACTCCCACTCGCTCTCTCAAAAATAAAAGAAAATAGAGGCACCTGGGTGGCTCAATTGGTTAAGTGTCAGACTTCGGCTCAGGTCATGATCTCATAGTTCGTGAGTTCGAGCCCTGTGTTGGGCTCTGTGCTGACAGCTGGGAGCCTGGAACCTGCTTCAGATTCTGTGTGACTCACTCTCTCTCTCTCTCTCTCTCTGTCTCTCTCTCTGTCTCTCTCTCTGTCTCTCTCTCTCTGTCTCTCTCTCTCTGTCTCTCTTTCTCTCTCTCTGTCTCTCTTTCTCTCTCTCTCTCTCTCTCTCTCTCTCTCTCTCTCTGCCCCTCCCCGACGTGTGTGCACGCACATGCATGCTCTCTCTCTCAAAAATAAACATTTAATAAAATTTTTTAATAAATAAATATAAATTTTTATTTTAATAAGAGTATAATAAAGATTTTAAGAATGTTTCCATATCTGTTTATTATGAATATAATTGCATTGGTATTCTGCCTAATGAGTATCATTTAAAAAAAATTAATATAATGATAAGTGATCTTAAAGGCTGGTATGTGATGCCATGATTTTAAGCACCAACTGAACTGGTATAAGAGTTAATAAAAATCTGAAGATGATAGATGTGAAGTAAAAGAACAACTTCAAAATAGGATTTAAACTGAAGAGCAGTATTATTTATAACAATTGCCAAGTTTTCAAAACTAAGATTAATGATATTGTTTAAAACCATAATCATAGGTTATCTCACTAAATAATTCTAAGTAGAACTGTTAATAACCTTTGGATATTTGCATATAATATTATCAGAGAAAACTGTTGGGAGAAGTGTTGACAGTGGTGACAGAATAGAGAATGGCGGCTGTCCTCAAGTTCTGAGCTAAATGCTGATCCGCACAGGAGTGTTGACGAGCTACACAGGCAGAGAAGGAATTGCCAGAAGGAATTAGGAGCGGAAATCCTTGCAGTTCACACAGGCAGGGCTGTAAATCATTTAAAATTTCCCTTTACTTTAAGTTACAGAATGAAGAATTAAAATTCCAAATCCTACATCATGATAATGATTTCCAAACTATCCAAATTGCTTCAAGATCTGAATATAATAGTGGGTCATATCTAATATCTGTGGCACTTTTCTCCTCATTATCTCTAGCCCTAAGGGATGGGATGCTGCAACTTATTAGAATACTAGCATTGGAGCGTGAAAAGTGAAAGGCTAACATTTGGTCTTCTGTGACCATATGTGTTAAAAAATTGGTAATAATAGATACTTAATGGCAGCTTTGAGGTGAGATGAAACCAGATACTTTGTAAGTAGGTTAGAGAAATAGTTTAAGGCTGACATAATGAGGTCACGTGGTGTGGATTGCTAGAAAACGAAAATAAGCATATTGACCTAGTATGTGGAAATTAGAAATTAACCAGTTTTTTTTTTAAGGCATTTATTAACCAGCAGGTGTTTAACTGGGCCTTCCTCTGTGCACAGCACTGTATGAAATAATATGGATGCTGTAAAAGCCATGGAGGACCCAGTAATTGCTTTGAGAGAGTGTCTGGAATGGGATCCTGGTTACCTGTTATACGTATTTACCTAGGAGATGTGAGGTGGCGTCTCTAGATCAAAGGATGCAAAGATTTAATGACCGTCTAGGCAGTATAGGCCACCTTTTAAAATGTGAACAAGAGCCAGGACTCTCATAAGTTTTTCTCCAGGCACCCTTTCCAATTTTAGTTTCTGCCCACCCAGTCCTAGGTATTAATATTGAAGTTCTGGATGTTACTGGATTCACTGTGATCATTAACCGCTGAGCAGGCCTCCAGAGGTATTACCAGAAACTAAGTCTTAGTTAGATCGGATAGCTCCTTCATCAGTAGAATTATCAATTGGATCAGACAATGGAAATAGTTTCACTTATTCCTTTTCTGAAACTCCTTTGGAAGTTAAATTGAAATGTGTTTTTAACGCCTAGCTTCTAAAAACAAAAGCCTTTTATTTTTAGTGTAGTGAAGGACTTTCCCCACAGTGTACCTCATATAATTGTTCACCTACCTGGTTGCTACCTATTTACGTACTTAGTCCCAGGATAAAATAATCTCACTGGAGCCTAGATATGGCCAGCAACAGATGTGGCAGTAGAGTGTAGCTTGACTGTACTGGGTGCTTGCTAGACAATTTTGCTTCAGAGAAAGCTTGAGGAGTGGATTCTTGGATATGAGGACAACATCTAAACCCCCAGATGCAAGAGATTGTACTATCCTGCAGACCTAATGTGCAACTAAGGGTTGGTATATTTTATAATTTATTCCCTCAACAAGACTCTGCTACTTACGATCTGTGCTCTTCTCTGAAAGTTATCATGTTGTCAGTGATAACTTCATTCTTGTATGGTTTAACTTATAAAGCCCACTAATTAGAAACTAGTGCTCACTTTTAATTAGCTTTACTGTTACCTCACATGGTAGAAGTATATGTTCAGTTCTATAACTCTTCTATAACTATAATTGGTTGCATTATGGAGTAACAGGGTTCAGTTTAGCCTCCCACCTTAAAAAACTTAAAAAAAAAAAAATATATGAAATGAAGGTTTTTAGGTTTGGGACAACAAAGGCAGCACAGGACAGTGATCCCTGAGAGAAGGGAATCAAGCAAGATGGAGAATTTGCAGGTTGCTGCAAAGAAGAAGAACCCAGACAGATCCCAGCAAGTCTCCATGAATTGAGGAGACAAAGTTTGAAGTATGGGAAACAGGGTAGAGTACCAGAGAAGAGAAAGATTTGGAGATTTGCACTGTGTTCCCTTCAGTTCATTCAGCTCAGTACTAATCAGTATATGTGTATGAGAAAGAGGTGGAGTACTCAGAAAGGAGTAGGGGTGACAATTCCTAGGGCTCATAAGAGCGGCTCACGTTTCCCCCAACCAAGAGAGAGCGCTCTTAACATACAGGGCATCCAGTGGTCCTCAGAAGGGTGTTGCTTTAGCAGTGGGGACTAATTAGCCCGAATTCAAAGTCTGTTATGGACCCATCTTACAAAGCTTTGAAAGAAAACCTCAAATCAAATTGTTTCAAATAACCGTGTCCCAGAAGAAAGCCCAAAATACTTGAATTCAGAAATCTCTAGGATCTACAAACTTAAAATTGACAGTGTCTGGAATCCAATAAAAAATTACCAGACATGCAAAGAAGCAGGAAAATATAGCCTATAATGAGAAGTAAAGAAAAATCAATTGGTAGAAACAAAGCCAGAAATGACCTAGGTGAAAGAAGTAGGTAAGGATGTTAAAACAGCTGTTATAAAAATATAGTCCATATATTCAAGAAGGTAAATAAAAGCATGAGTGTGTTAAAAGTAGAGACATAAAAGGTGAATTGGATGTAACGTCTGAGATGAAAAATACAGTGGGCAGAATTAACAAGATTAGATACTATAGAAGACAAGATTGGTGGACTTGAAAAACATGAAACTTTAAAAGCTATGCTAGTTAGTGACTCCTAGATTTATAACTTGGACACAGAATTCCAGATTCATACAGTCCAGTGGCTGTTTGGCATCTGACATCTGGGATGACTCACAGGCATCTTCAACTGAACATGTCTAAAACTCAGTGGATAATGTGCCCGCCCTCCATTGCTTCCCTTCTCAGTAGATGGCAGTTCAGTCTTGTAGTTGCCCAGGCCCAAAACCTGAGGATTGTCCTTGAATTCTCAGTCACCATATCCAGTCCTTTAGCGACTCTTCGTGCTCACTTCTTTCAGGTCTTTACCCATCTGTCACCTCTCAGTGTCACTTTCCCTGGCTCTCTCAACATTCATACCTCCCTTCAGACTTGCTTGTGCCCTTTATTTTTACTCCCTAGCACTTGTCACTATCTAATATAACGTTTTACTTACGTATTTTATGTATTATTTATGATCATCACTAGAATACCAGCTTTATGAGAGTAGATATTTTAACTGTCTTCCAGTAATATTTCCCCAAAGCTTAGAACAGTGCCTTACATGGCAGTGAACACATAATACCTTAACCAAACTTATTTTGTTCGATTATTTAATAATGATTTAGCATTAAGGAATCTCTCAATTGCTGGTTTTTGAGTGGAGTACCTACTGTGTGCCTAGCTATTTCAGTTATTGGTATGAAAGTGGGAAAAAATATATGAACGATTTTTCTCTCCCCTCCCCTCTTCAAGCTAATATTCTGATATCAAAAAAAAAAAAACAAGGTTTGAAAAATTCTCCAAATAATTTGTATTTTAGAAGTGATACTGAGTTTTTTTTTTTAAATTTTTTTTTAATGTTTATTTATTTTTGAGACAGAGAGAGACAGAGCATGAACGGGGGAGGGTCAGAGAGAGAGGGAGACACAGAATCCGAAGCAGGCTCCAGGCTCTGAGCGGTCAGCACAGAGCCCGATGCGGGGCTCGAACTCACGGACCGTGAGATCATGACCTGAGCCGAAGTCGGACGCTTAACCGACTGAGCCACCCAGGCGCCCCGAAGTGATGCTGAGTTTTAATCCAAACCAAGTTTTTACTAGAAGACCAGCAACTGGAAGTGTCTAGCTAAGTACTTAATTGTATGAGAGATTATAATAAAAAATGACATGAGAGAAGCGGTGTGTGAAGATAGGTGCAATTTAGATGGTTCAAAAGACGAAGACAAAGACGTTCAAAGTGGAGGAACAACAAGAAAAAAGGAAAAATGGGAGATGAGTATTTGATATTTAGCAAGACCGGCCTACCTACAGCAGAAAGTTTATATTAGTGATTCCTTGTTGATTTAGCAAATATACTTGAACAATAAACATGTGGCAAGTACTAAGCCGGGGGTTGTCCAGAAGCTGTGTACTCAAAGGGGGGAACACGAAAGCTACAGTACAGCGTATACATTGTTATACCCTATGATGCCCCGGATTCTGTCTATGGGAAGGCAGAATAGCAGCATCTACCCCCTTCTGACTAGCAGCTACCAGGAGGTCATACCTAAACCCTCGTCTCAAATCCACAGGATAGCCCAGACCATGGGACTGGATGGGTGCTCTGAAGGAGAACTTTGGAAAATGAGCTGCAGAGCAGGGCTGTATCTGAAAAATTGCCACAGGAAGCAGGAAGCCAGTTGAGGATACAGAGAAGGCAACAGCAAAGAGGGAAAAAACAGTATATTGTCTTGTAGTAGAAACAGAGGAAGGCTATCCAAAGAGTCAGAAGGGGTCAGAACTGGAGCAGGTAAGTCAAGAATTAAAAATGAGAGAAAGTAGTTGGATTTGGTAAGGGTAGTCCGTCCAAACCTTCAGAATTGCTATTTCAGGAGAGTGGTTAGGAACAGAAACCAAATCACAGCATGGGTGTGTAAGACAGTTTCGAATAGATACCATGGCTGTGAAACAACTGTCTTTTGTGTGTGTGCAAAGAGCTGTTTAACGCTGTGTTCGTCTTGGCTTATCATGTTAGTTACTTGTAGCGATTTACTTAAAACTCTGTCAAATTTAACTTTATTTTATGGCTATCAGTTAACTGCATAGGCCGCTTTATTTGTTGTCAAAAGCATAAAGTGTTATTTCTAGAAAATATGTGACCCCTCAGTGGCAGTGCCAAGACAAGAACTTTCTCTACTCTGATCATTGTTCTTACCGTTCATCACGTTACTGTGCTCAACCTTGTCGCTGTCTGTGAGGGACAATGTTTTCCTTCCCCAGTGTAGGGAAGAACCCAGTTCTCCCTACTGTGTCTTTCTTCCCTGTGAGTCTCCTTTACTTTTACACAAGACACTTGACCTCTGACACTTCTGGTCCACCAGATGGGTGGAGGTTTTCCCTCCCTGCAAGTAATTCTCTGTGAATACCACCTAGGTGTCCTGCAGTTTCACTCGACTCTGACACATCTCCCTGGAGGTAGCATCGGATCCCACAGGTTAAGGGTTCGGTCTTACAAGAATGCCCACCCACCCCCTGCCACATACATACTTCAGATGTTATCACCCGTGCTTATGACCAACCAGCTATGGATCAGAAGTTGCAGCCACCCCCTCCTTGGGTTGGAAATTTTCCTTAAAGAACTCAGAGAAACACACGTTTACCGCATTATAAAGGGTATGATAAAGGACACGGACGAACAACCCGATGAAGAGCTGTGTAGGGTGGGGTCTGGAAGGGTCCCAGGCGCAGGAGCTTCCATCCCCATGGAGTTGGCGGGCGTCCCCCTCTCAGCGTGGTCGTACTTGCCAGCATGGAAGCTCTCTGAACCCCACACTTTGGGATTTTATGGAGGCTTTGTTAAGTAGACATGATGGATCGTCAGCTCCATCTTCAGGCTTTCTTTGGGGGCTAAAAATTCCTGGCTTCTAATCATGACATGGTCTTTTTGGTGACCAGCTCTCATCCAGGAGCCCACCTAGAGTTGTCTCATTAGAACAAAAGACACTCCTGTCACTCGGGAAGTTACAGGGGTTTCAAGAGCTCTATGTCAGGAGCAGAGGCCAAGAGCAATATTGCAGTGGGTTGCCTGGGTGGCTCAGTCAGTTAAATGTCCGACTCTTGATCTCAGCTCAGGTCTTACTTTCAGGGTTGTGAGTTCAAGCCCTGCGTTGGGCTCCACGCCCAAAAACACACACACACAAACAATATTGCAACAAGAAATGCTCCTAGTGTTCTTATCACTTAGGATACTACAAGGGTTTAAGGAGTTTTGTGTCAAAGACCAAGGCAAAGACCACTATGTATTTTTTTCTTGTCTCACACTGTCTTTTGTCAATGCAGGAAACCAAAGATAAACTCAAAGAAACAACAACAAAGTTAACTCAAGCAAAGGAAGAAGCAGATCAGATAAGGAAAAATTGTCAGGATATGATAAAAACGTATCAGGTATGCTTAACTTTTCAAATAGATTAGTAACAAAATTGCACCAAATATCAGTACTCGTTTTGTATCTCCAGTGTTTGTAGTGTGGAATGGATTTGGTAGGACAGTTAAATAAATTGCAGACTATTTCCTGTGTTAAAGTACTTGCAGCTTAAATAGAGATCTTATTAGGGAAGTTTTAACCAAATAAAAACATTAGAAAATGTCGGAAGAATGAAGAGTACAGGAAACGTATAACATAAAACCTACTCTGTGTTATGTTACGTATCTTAAGTGCTATTCTTGTTCGTGCAGAATTGACATCTTAAAAACCTTTCAGTGCAGTCCTTTTTAGTAGGTAAGGTATGCATTTCACAATCAGTAAACAATGGCAAAAGCTGTCACGTTCCAAAGTATAAAACTTTAAAAGTTAAGTCATACTTTTTTCATTTCTTTTCCATTAGGAGTCAGAAGAAATTAAATCAAATGAGCTGGATGCCAAGCTTAGAGTCACAAAAGGAGAACTTGAAAAACAGATGCAAGAAAAATCCGACCAGCTAGAGGTGAGTGGCTTTGTTCTTTTCATACCGTGGATTGTGTAATAAATACAGAGGGAGAGAAATAATAAATAATGTTATAGTAAGTGTAATAAGAGAATAATAAGGCCTTTTCGAAGGAACACGCAGTAACTTTTAGATCTTGTCTGGTACATAATGATTTGTGGTTTCTTTTAAACTTTTTAAAAGATGCATCATGCCAAAATAAAAGAACTGGAAGATCTAAAGAGGACATTTAAGGAGGGCATGGATGAACTACGAACACTGAGAACAAAGGTAATTAAATCGTTAGTCATTTCAGAGGAAAGCTCAATATCTTTAATTTGGGACTCATTCTGATTTTCCAAGTGTTGGAGAAAGGATATTTATATAGAAATGTTTCAAAATGAAAGAACTCAGAGGAGTAGAATGTCGATTTCCTAGCAACGAAGGTGAGTCTCTTATTGAAATGAAAATGTCTTCTACTTTAGTCCCTTTGAACTATTTGCCACACATTGCTGTTTTACAGCACATTTGCTGTTTCTGTAACTTCTCCTCGGGCCTCTAATGTAAGGCAGTCTTGTCAGCGAATTAATTGGAAAGAAAGTTGGACTTTAGAACTGTGAGTGACAAAAAATAATAGACTTTATATTTCTCCCATATAGTCTTGTACAGTGTTAATTTCTAACAATCTAGTATAGTCCTTCTTGGAAGAATAGTATCCCTTTTGATATGGATGTGAAATATCATTGAATACCATTTATTTATTTAGAAATAGGCTTTTAAGTAACAACCTGGAATTTGCCATCACTTAATAGTTTTCAAAGTGCCTTTCGTGTGCATTCCATTTGTTCTCCATGCCAGTTTTTTGAGGTAAGTAGGGAAGGTATATGGTTTTCAGGTGAGGAAATGGAGATTCAGCAAAAACAATGTGACAGGCTAAAACTCCCGAGACTAAATCATAAGAAATCTGAGACTGAGTCCTAGGACTGTCAACATCCCATTGTATTTTCTTCACATTAATTAGTTCCACTCCAGAATTTAGCTTGGATTATTAATATGTAATCACTATTTGAAGTAATTAAGGAACAAGAAAATATTGTTTGTACGCTAACTTGGTTATGATTTTTGATAGGTGAAATGTCTAGAAGATGAACGATTAAGAACAGAAGATGAGTTATCAAAATATAAGGAAATTATTAATCGCCAGAAAGCTGAAATTCAGAATTTATTGGACAGAGTGAAAATTGCGGATCAGATACAGGAGCAGCATCAAAGGTATAAACTTCACAACTTTTCTTTATGCTAATCAATAGGCTCTTCTGTCTCAAGATTGTGTTCTTAAATGCCATTACTGCATTAAACAAGAATGATTTTACAATTCGACTAGTGAAAAACTTTTAAATTCCTGTCTTTGTTTGAACTTTTTTGGATTATCTTTGAAGTTCCTATTATGGCTTCTAAAAATCAAAGTGTATATACCCTCAATATTGGAAATAGCAATTTATAAGACAGAATGGTTTTTAGTTTCTTTATCCATTCTTTAACTTTCAAGTTATGTTACTTACTTTTTCTTCTCAAAGGTAGATACATACGTATACCTGTATCTTTGTGTGTGTGTAGTGCAGAGTCAGGAGCTGACCTTATTCCTTGACCTCTTGTAAAACCTTTTAGCTAGACTCTACTCGTGACATGACCTGGCAGAGCGTGGATTCCACTTGAATCCAAATACCTTCTTTTTCATACCTTACCCATATCTGCTGCTGAGTGTTGCTAAAAATTCTCACCATCATCAGGGTTGATGCTGTGATAAATCCATGGTTAGTTAGTAACCTCAACTGGAAATGATAATGATGTCCCTAGTCATAGCCTCTCCCTGACCTGGAAGCATCTATTCCTGCTTTGTTCACACTTCTGGTCTCCCTTCCCTTGATATTTACGCTTAGCGGGCAATTACCTCTTATTTACCTCACAAAAGAAATGGGAGCTAACAAGTTCTTATCTGTCCTGTGAACTCACCAGCCTTTGCAACCTTTCTTTCTTTTCCTTTTGTTGTTATGGAAGAAGTGTTCCTGTTCCCCTCTGAATTGAGCTTTTCTCTCAACTTCTGTGGATCCCATGCTCTTCTGCTTCTCTTATCCTTTATTTCTTACCCCTCTCTAAATTTTTTGTCTTTCTGCACTTAAATATTATATATTAAAAACATTAAAATTCCTATGACTCCCCTACCCTTTTCCTGTCGTTCACAACTGAGCATCTTCGTAGAATCATCTATACGCACCCTCCACGCCCTTGCTTCCTTTGTTCTTTTTCTCTCTACGTCCTTCTAGATTCTACCCCAACCTCCCATTAAAAACTGCTAATGCCTCCTTAAATCTAGCACACGCTTCTCAGACTAAGCCTTGCTTGAATTTTCAGTATTTTTAAAATTTTACTTACTTATTTTGAGAGAGAAGGAGAGTATGAGTGCTGGAGGTACAGAGAGGGAGAAAGCGAATCTCAACAAGGCTTCACATCTAGCACAGAGCCCAACACGGGGCTTGATTTCATGAACTGCGAGATCGGGACCAGCTGGAGTCAAGAGTTGACAGTTAACTGACTAAGCCACTTAGGAGCCCTGAATTTTCAGTATTAAGACCAGTAAGCCCCTTATCTTTCTTGACATGCTCTGTTCTTCGGCTTCATTTCATATCTGCTTTCCTGGTGTTCCTCCCCACTTTGTGGCCACTCGTTTTCTCCTTTCCTCGGCAGCCTTCTCTTTGTCATAAAACTCTTTTGTTGTTATTTTATCATACCCCCAAGTGAGCCTTACCATTCCCATACCGTACTGCAGGACCTTCAGGTACTGTCTTCAGCCCTTTTTGTTCAGCTCCAGACACACAAGTATCACAGACGCCTCGAACTTTCATGTGTCCCAAACTGATTCATCTATCCTGTCCACAAATACACTCCTCTCCTGTTCCTGACGTGAATGATGCATGTAGCACCCACGTGACTTTCCAGCCCAGGAACCTGGGGGTCCTCCTTGGCTCTTGTCTCCTTCCCCTCACACATCTAACCAGAAACAGAGTGTTAGTGAGTATCCTTCAAGTCGTGTATTTTTTCGTTCCCACCACTGCTATCATTGTCCTTTCATCTGGAAAACTGCCCCAACTTCTAAACTGTCTTTTTTTAGTTTGGTGGGGTTTTTTGTTTGTTTGTTTTTGTTTTGTTTCCCTTTGAATCCATTTCCTACACTGTGGCCAGCATAATCTTTTTAAAATGGAAATCTCACAAGCTTTCAGTGATTTCCCATTGGCTCAAACTGCCCTGTGAGCTCAGATGCCTTAGCATGGCTTGGAAGATCAGTAGCCACCTTGCTTCTCCCTCTGTGCCTTCTCTTTTTTCAGCACAATTGCTTACAAATGTTGAGTGTCTCCCGTGTTCAATGCTGGGGATATAATGCTGTCGCTGTCCCCATCAGTGTTGAAGCAACAAACAAGTCATTCCGTCGTTCCCTCTCCAGATTTAGCACATACTGTTTCTTCTACCAAAAACATATATATATATTTTAATATGAAATGTATTGTCAAATTGGTTTCCATACAACACCCAGTGCTCATCCCAACAGGTGCCCTCCTCAATGCCCATCGCCTACTTTCCCCTCCCCCCCCCCCCTCCCCCCGGTCAACCCTCAGTTCTCAGTTTTTAAGAGTCTCTTATGGTTTGGCTCCCTCCCTCTTTTTTTTTTTTCCCTTCCCCTCCCCCTTGGTCTTCTGTTAAGTTTCTCAGGATCCACATAAGAGTGAAAACATGGTATCTGTCTTTCTCTGTGTATGGCTCATTTCACCCAAGAACGTATTTTGATGTCTCGGTCACTCCTACTTTTTCTTTAGGTCGGGAATTAGCAAACTGTGGCCCGAGAGCCAAATCCAGCCCGCTACCTTTTTTTGTAAATAAGTTTTTTGTTTTGGAACACAGCTGCTCTCATTCCGTTTTGGGCTGTCCAAGGCTGCTTTCACACCACGGTACCAGGGAACAACAGTCGCCACAGGGCCATGTGCCCTAGAAGCTTAAATTGTTTACTGTCTGGACTTTTTGCAGGAAAAGTTTGCTAACCTTTACTTTAAGTATTCGTTTAAACATCACTTATACGAGGTGAGGCAACCCACTCTGCGCTTTCATCAAAAATGTTTTATCACACATACAGTTTCCTTACTTGAATGAAAGCCCTTTGAAAGCAAGCCCGTGTCGGTCTTGCTCACTTACACTCCCAGCTCTTAGTTCCTAGCACATATCAGGTAGTCATAAAAATCCAAATAACTTGGATGAATGCGTAAAAGTACCTTCATAAAACATTTTATTTGATGAAAACTCCCAAACCATTAACTTAATGTATTTTAATAGTTTTTTTTTCCCTAAACATAAACTTTGTTTTTTAGAGGTAAACAAGAAATTGAAAATTTGAAGGAAGAAGTGGAAAGTCTCAATTCTTTGATTAATGACCTACAAAAAGACATCGAAGGCAGTAGGAAAAGAGAATCTGAGCTCCTGCTGTTTACAGAAAAGCTCACTAGTAAGAATGCACAGCTCCAGTCTGAGTCCAATTCTTTGCAGTCACAATTGGATAAGCTTTCCTGTAGTGAAAGTCAGTTACAAAGCCAATGTGAACAAATGAAACAGACAAATACTAATTTGGTAAGTATAAATTTACATTTAACTTTTATTTATTTATTTATTGATTTATTTATTTATTTTAAATTTTTTATGTTTATTATTTATTTTTGAGAGAGAGAGAGTGTGTGAGCAGGCGAGAGGCAGAGAGAGAGGGAGACACAGAATCGGAAGCAGGCTCCAGGCTCCGAGCTGTCAGCACAGAGCCTGACACGGGGCACAAACCCATGAACCGTGAGATAACGACCTGAGCCGAAGTCGGACACTTAACCGACTGAGCCACCCAGGTGTCCCCTACGTTTAACTTTTAAAGCAACATAGCAAGAAGCACAAATTAAATTTTCCTACTAGCATAAACCCACTGGTAGTTGAGTTAAACTCTTTTTTTGTATTGGCATTGACTTTCTGGCAATTTCAAATGCTGTGCAAAGTAACAGTTTTTCTTTCCAACTTGTTCAAAGTGTCCTTTTTCCTTCCTAATTTATAATAAAATGTCTCCCTAAAATGCTTATGAAAAAGTATTTCACTTTTGAAAATAAGAAAACCATGGTTTTTTGGGGGCGCCTGGGTGGCTCAGTCGGTTGGGTGGCCGACTTCGGCTCAGGTCACGTTCTCATGGTTTGTGAGTTCGAGCCCCGCGTCGGGCTCTGTGCTGACAGCTCGGAGCCTGGAGCCTGCTTTCAGTTCTGTGTCTCCCTGTCTCTGGCCCTCCCCTGTTCACGCTCTGACTCTCTCTCTCAAAAAATAAATAAACATTAAAAAAAAAAAAAAAAAACAAACCATGGTTTTTGTCATTCCTAACTGGAATTACTGTATGTTTTTTAAAGTTATTTCAAATTTCTATATGTTTATAGTTTAAAAATGGTTTAATATTTCTGTGTTATGAAAGTATCTTCAAGTTACTCATAAAAATAATTTGAGATTTTAGTCCAAAATACAGAGAACATCGGGCATATGCTCTTTTGCATGTATGAAATGGCAAATGTGTTAATATGCCCCTGCATTCCTCTATGAGGAATTTGGAGAGCTCAGGAAACAGAGCCTGGTAAGAAGCGATTCTGGAAGAATCTACCATCATTTACCATCAGGGACCTTGTATTTTCAGGATTTTGAATTGTGAGCAATAATGGAAACAGGTATTAAAACTGGTGTGTTTTGTTTTATCCTTTTTAATATTTAGGAAAGTAGATTGTTGAAAGAGGAGGAACTGCGGAGAGAGGAGGTCCAGACCCTGCAAGCGGAACTCACCTGTAGACAAACAGAACTTAAAGCACTGAGCACCCAGGTCGAAGAACTAAAAGATGAATTAGTCACTCAGAGACGTAAACATGCCTCCAGTGTCAAGGATCTTATCAAACAACTCCAGCAAGGTACCAATTTCTCACCCACTTAGACCTTAATATTGTTTCTTTTAGTCATTAAGGATTTATAGAAAAAAATCTACTTTGATCAGGTTCTACCACTTTGATTAGAACTCTGTGTTCTTTTTAATGTATTAATGTTCATAAACCAAATCACTAAACCTCTTATAGTTCCACAAATAGTCTATAACATCCTCTATGTAAAGGGCACTTATTTTGCAGAATCCCAAAATGTGACAGTTGGGAATGTACCTTAGGGAAGTAGTGTCTAAACTTTTTTGACCACATGCTCCTATCAGTAAAAAGTAGTTAAACATTTGTTCTCCAGTTTATGTATACTTCTTTATAAATTTTAAACATGTATTATTCTACATTACAAATGTAAATTTTAAAAGAGCAGACGAAATACAAGTATAAATGGAAATTCTCATATTCTCTCCCTATACATGCTATGAGTTGTTTTGTTTAGCATCTAGGTACCTGTACCTCCCCTCATAGACCTCTTAGAGATCATTGAACCCTAACCCTTCATCTTAGAGGAGACTGAGACCCAGATACGTTATGAATTACCCGAACACAACAACTAGGACTAGAACCCAGATTTCTTTTCATCTAAAAATTCATGCAGTTATTTGGAGTGTATGCTATATGCTTGGATAAAAGATGAGTAAGATATGTATTCTGAATTCCTAATCTCTACTATTCCTCACTACTTTGTGGTAAAATATGGTAAAATATGGTAAAATATAGTAATAAGATAAAAGAGTTTTAGCATTTACTTAATATGAATATATTCAGGTATTTGCCTTAAGGATTCAGTTTGTTTTTATAGATAAAATTGAAGGGAAATCTTTGGCATCACAGAGATCATCTAAATTCGTCAGGATTCTGAAAGTTAGGTCACTGTACCTAAATGATATCATCATAGTGTTGTCTCTATATATTTTGTATTTGACCTGTACATTTCTACATATCATTTTATATGAATGACTACTATAGCTCTCCTGTCTGAAGTATGTATTCAAGAAATTTCTCTTGATGTTTAAGCCATTTTTGCCTAAGTGATTTTAGCAATTAAGATCAGAGATAGTGGGGGCAAATGGTCATGAGAATTGTCACAAGCAATCCATTTCTTTTTCCTATAGCACGAAGAAAATTAGATCAGATTGAGAATGGAAACTATGATAAAGAAGTCAGCAGCATGGGGAGTCGTTCTAGTTCATCAGGTAAAAATCTCAGGCTTCAGATGTTACCTAGTGACTGACTGTAAAAAGAAGTAGCTTCTTTGGTGTGTTAAAAGGTATTGATATGCTTTTTTTTTTTTTTTCTCATTTTGAGTTATAAAAAGTTGTAGCATTTCCAGTTAAATATTTACATTCTCATCACCGTCCAGGGTTTCAAATTTGCCATGGGATTCTAGATTGTCTGTCTCCCTACCTGCTGCTTCTTTCTTTATTTTTTTTTTTTACCTGCTGCTTCTTTATTCTGTGTAACAATTTCCTCATTTTTCAATTTATATTTGTATCCATCCATATAGAGAGATTGGGTATAATTCTGTCTGTCTGTCTCTCTCTCTCTCTCTCTCTCTCCCCCCCCCTCCCTCCTTCTCCCTCCCCCTCTCCCTCTCCCTCTCTTTTTTTCCTTTTATATTTTAACACCTGAAAACTAATGAAATGATCATTACCAGATTTTTTATATATGTGTATTTTATTTTTAAAAAAATTTTTAACGTTTATTTATTTTTAAGAAAGAGACACAGAGTATGAGTGGGGGAGGAGCAGAGAGAGAGAGAGAGGGAGACACAGAATCTGAAGCAGACTCCAGGCTCCGAGCTGTCAGCACAGAGCCTGACGCAGGGCTTGAACTCGCAAATTGTGAGATCATGACCTGAGCCGAAGTCAGATGCTTAACGGACTGAGCCACCCAAGTGCTTCTATATATGTGTATTTTAAAATTTTTTAGCTTTTCTCATGATAAATATGCCAAAAATTATGATTGATACCATTGTGGAAATGATGATTAGCAAAAAAAAAAAAAAAAATCAGTATATTTGTCATTTTGGAATGCCAGGAACCGTGCTAAGCACTTCAAACATATTATTGACTCTGCAGAATAGTCGTGTGAGGTAAGTGTTATAATTCACATTTTAGAGATGAGGAAACTAAGATTCCGAATGGTTCCATGACTTGCTCCGAATTCATAGCGACAGAACTCTCAGCCTCTAGAGTCCTTTCGTGCCATTACACTACACTCCCTCTCAGGAGTTGTACCTTACAGGGAGAATCAGCTGTTCCGGTAATGGGAAAATCATGTAGTAGAAAGAACATGGGTTTGAAACTACACATAGGTATTTAGAACCCAGTCTGTCACTTATTAGTGTGCAGCCACGAATAAGATCTATTCCTTGTCTTCAGTCTACAAAATGGAGTTGAAAAGGCTCATGTTTGTGGTATAAAAAGGATCATAAATTTTTCTCAACTGATGTTGGTAAAAATAATAGCTAACACTTAGTGCTTATTATATGCACTGTTCCAAACACTTTCACATACATTAGCTCATTTAAATAAAGATAATCCTATGAAGTAAATAATAACATTATTCCCATTTTAAGATGAAATGACCAAGGCACAGAGAGTTAAATGACGTGGCCAAAGTCACAGAGCTACAAAGCGGAGGAGTGGGATTTGTACCTAAGGAGACTGGCTTCCGAGCTGAACCCACTGGTATATTCTGTCTTCTCTCTCTGTGTCTGCCTTTGGCTCCTCGTTTCACTTCAGGCTTGTTATTGTGACTTTTTCTGAGTTTCTTGTTTCTCTCTTGCCACTTCCTCATCCTGTTGCTGAGAGACATAATAGGCCCTTTGGTACTTCTGACATCCATGTATTCAATAGCGAGAGCTCAGGCCAGGTAGGACTTGTGTTCTGTGCCCAGCTGTGTTAGAGTGAATATTTGAAAACAATACTAGAGGAAATAATATGTGCTATTAGAGATGACTTTAGACTAAGCACAGCATCTAAACTGATTTTTTTTTGTCTTCAGGGTCCCTCAATGCTCGAAGCAGTGCAGAAGATCGATCTCCAGAAAATACTGGGTCATCAGTAGCTGTGGATAACTTTCCAGAAGTAGATAAGGCCATGTTGATTGAGAGGATAGTAAGGCTACAGAAAGCACATGCTCGGAAAAATGAAAAGATAGAATTTATGGAGGATCATATCAAACAATTGGTAGAAGAAATTAGGAAAAAAACAAAGTATGTATTATTATGATAACACAGTCTGTGTTTGAAATACCGTTATTTGTATGGTAAAGTTACTGTTTTCAGAACTAATTATAACAAGAGCCCATCTTTCAAAAAATATTTGTTAATTTCCCAGTCTTATATTGATCACTTAACTATGTTCTAGGTTTTGGGAATACAGAAAAACCTAGTTTTTCTGTAAAACAAAAAAAAGAAAAAACAGGTCGTTAAGGTGATACAGAGAGTTCAGTGGATGTTGATTTTTCTTTAAAAATTTTTTTAAGTTTATTTATTTTGAGAGAGACAGAGACAACGTGAGCAGGCTAGGGGCAGAGAGAGAGGAAGAGCGAGAAAGAATCCCAAGCAGGCTCTACACTGTCAATACAGAGCCTGACACGGGGCTTGAACCCACAAAACCGTGAGATCACGACCTGAGCTGAAACCGAGAGTCGGACGCTTAACCTACCTAGCCACCCAGATGCCTGAGATGTTGATTTTTTTTAAGATACTAAAATAACTTTGCATTTAAAAAGAATATTCTACTTCACTTTCAATTTTCATTACTGTGGCTCTAAGAGATAATATGGGGTTGTGGGTTATTGTTCCTGTCAGGTAGGATATAGTGGGTAATTTATTGGGCACCTGCCAAGTACAAGATTTTGTGCCTGTGACTTAACGAAATTTCATTGATTTCTTACAACTGAGTGACCTATACGTTAACTGGTGGTGCTCAGATCAAATTACTAAATGTTCCAGAGTCACCACTCATCTAGTAAGTGACCAAAAGCTGGAGGTCTGGGCCCAGCTCTGACTGACTCCAGAGCCTGTGCTGTGCCAGAGTCCTCTTGCAAATGTCATATTCTTTTAAGTAAGAGGTTTTATATATATAAAAAGTCTGTACCCATGCCTTTTTAATTTTAATTTTGAAATAATTTTAGTCTTAGAGAAAATTTTGCCCATGACTTAAAAAAAGAAAAAGGATAAAGTTCTGAGCTTAATAACAGGAAAATAGAAAATGCTAACTAAGAATGGAGCAATAAAGAAATTACTCAAAAGTATTTTGATTAAGGTAATAAAGAAATTGAAAAGCAGTGTTTGTATATCGTTAATATAAATACCATGTTGAACAAAAATGGGATTAAGAAACTACTGAATGAGAAAAGTTCCCTTATTTTCTAGTATATTTCTTTTTAACCTAATAGATATTTGTTTTATGCTAATCATCTTTATGCTTATGATTAGCCAACTCCTGTAAATTCTAATGTTTTTAATTCTGCAAGTATATAACTGACAGTGTCATTTTATTTTACAGAATAATTCAGAGTTACATTTTACGGGAAGAATCAGGCACACTTTCTTCAGAGGCATCTGATTTTAACAAAGTCCATTTAAGTAGACGGGGAGGCATTATGGCATCTTTATATACATCCCATCCAGCTGATAGTGGATTAACATTGGAACTCTCTTTGGAGATCAACAGAAAATTACAGGCTGTTTTAGAGGATACATTACTAAAAAACATTACATTGAAGGTATTTATATTTTTCATTTACTTACCAACCAGCAAGCATGGCATAATGGGGCCTCTTTCATTGCGTGAGCTGGCGTGTAAATGACCAGTTCTGTAATGCAAGGTAGCCATTTGACCCAGAGATCAAATTTCTGTATTTTTCTTAATGAAAAAGAAAGAGCAAAACATCAGCGTCACTATTGGACAGACAGTTGTTTATTTTGCAGTGGGCCGCCTCTGACCTCTATTATAGTCAGTTATGATTGATCACCGAGGCTTTAAGATTGAGGTGTGTCTTTTCTAATGTACATTCTAGCTCTACTTTTTGCAGATATTACCTGACCTGACTGTTCTGTTTGTGCTGTGTTTGGGCCTCCATAGTCAGTAATGGATTTTAAAGAATGTTTTTATTTAGTTAATTATTATCATTTTTCAGTTTTAGAGAGTGCACAAGCAGGGGACAGAGGGAGAGAGAGAGAATCTTAGGCAGGCTCTACGTTCAGCACAGAACCTGATGTGGGGCTCAGTCCCATGACCCTGGGATCATGACCTGAGCCAAAATCACTCAGACGCTCAACTGACTGAACCACCCAGGTGTCCCTAAAACAGAATATTTTAAATCTAGTAATAATTTTGTGTACCAAAATTTACTGTCGCTTCAGTAAAAAGACAGATTCTGAAATGTACAGGACTCCTTTACTGAAAACCACTGTGCTCCTGGCCAGTGTCACCGAGCATTTAAGACTCATCCTCACCCTTTTGGTTTCAAAATTTAAGCAAAAACAGTACAAACTAAATCTTTATACTTACGCTACCTAATAATTCTGTTTTCTTTCCCCCTTTTTCTAACTGGTGAAGGAAAATCTACAAACACTTGGAACAGAAATTGAGCGTCTTATTAAACATCAGCATGAACTCGAACAGAGAACGAAGAAACCCTAACGCAAAGCTCTCATTCACTAAACAGACAAAAGCCACATAAGGAGCAGGTGCCACTGCCCATTATTGTTGGAAACTTTTCCCTGCTTTGTGTGTCAGTAAAAAATTGTTTTGCTTCATCTGTATAAAAAAGTATCCTTTTACAATATGAATGCATTGCTGTATACTGTAAGAGCAAAAGCTTTGATGAAATTTGTCTTTGTATAGTGACAGCCTGTCCCTGAATCAGAACACCCGAAATTGCTAATGGTCATACAAAGTGCTGAACATTACTACAAGGGCTTTTGAAAACCCCTTCTCCTTATTTCTTCCTTTTAAAATATATAATGTCAAAAATGATTCAGCTTTTAAAATTCTGCATGAAAGGACACGTGTTCATCATTCCGTCATGTGCTGTTTCTCCAACGTGAAGAAAACTAAAGTGATAAAGATCATATTTGACCTGCCAGTATCCCATTTGGTTGTGTCACAGGGATGCCAGTGAGTCTTAACTTCTTGTCATTTTAATGGACGCTAATAGGAAAGCCAGCTCTTGGTCGCCAGCAATAATCAGCCATTGAATGCCTCCATCAGGTTTCCTTCTCTGTGCTAGGTACGTTTTGTCCGATTCAAATTGTTTGAGTTCATAGTTGAGTTTTTTTAGTCTTCAGTTGCACAAAATCCGATTTTAAATAACACGCTCACTTAGAAAATCTCTGCGGACTTCAGTTGTATTTTAAAATGTGAAATAGATTATTCATTAGAACAGAGAGATGAATAATGAATTCTTTGAAGCTGAAATACTTTAGTTTTACTGACATCAGGTGTTAAGATAAATGTGTAAGGCTTTTATGAAGAACCAGTTCCCCGGAGAATCCAGCGTATGGCTCTGTTAACCATTTCATTTGAGCACCATGCTTGACCATTGATATAATTATGTATTCCAGTAGAGTGATCTTACAGTCCCCAAATGTGATGTGTTTCAGTATATTTATTTAAAAATACAAAATAATTACATCTCTGTAACCAAGGGAAATTTAGAGCCAAATTTGTGTAGCCTGTTGGATTTTTACAATATTTATTTAAAATACACACGTGTCGCCAGTCCATGGTATCGGTACTTCTACATCATTGAATTTTGTTCCCTTCTCTTGTAATTTGTCACCTATTATCATTTCTGTGTGTGGTTTTTCACACTTCATTACATTCAGGTCATCTCTACGATAGGACACCTTGGCTGACATGCAGATGTTGCCACAAGTGTCACTCTTGTTTTGGATTTTTGCATCCTTTTCTCTCCCCTTAAGAGAAGTAAGCTTTGGGATGATGAAAAAGCCTTTCAGAAGTTATATGGCTCTGAAAGTTGGGCTTACGGTGGCAATGTCCCGTTAATGTGTTTTAACATTTTTTTTATATCAACATTGTTTAAAAGGATCATATGCTTAATTTTTACTAAGGATTCAATGTAGTGTCTTATTTTTTCTGTGTATCGAGTTGTCTTGTCATCCAAAAACAAAATCTTTTCAGCATGGAAATAGAAGTTCGAAAACATTTTTAAAATAGCTGTAACAAGTGTCAGTCTTACCATAATGTGTCTCGTTATTTTTACCAATAATAATATATCAAAATAAAAGAAGAGGGTGAGTGCAATCAAATCTGAATTATTTTCCCCTTTGTTTCTAGACACACTATTGATATTCCTCTAGACTGCTTAGAGTAGCCAACAAAACTACATTTTTATGGCTGCTTATGTGATAGAGATTCATACACTACAATATTTGTTTTTTCCTTCCAAGACACAAAATATATGAATGGAGGCCAAACAGTGATCAGATCTAGAGTGTCCTATGTTTACACACTTTTTAAGAATATACACATTTATTACATACAAAAATAAAACATTCCAATATTAACACTTGTGCCACCATTTGGGAAAGTTAAATGGTGAAGCAACTTTAGAAGAAAGCTGTCATAAATCATGTTCTGACTTATTGTTACTTACCGCCCCCCCCCCCCCCCCAAATACAAGAAACTATGGAAAACTTTTGAAGAGAATGCTTTATCTTCTTTTTTTCCTTCAGTTTCTATTGTATCTTCAGTTTCTCTTGTGGATTAGAAGCAAACAAAGTAATGTATGAAAATGTGCATATATCACATCTTTATACGAACTCACAAAAAGCTCCTGGTGTAAGGATTTAGGGATTTAGAGAGTCTTTTACTATAGTGAATATACGGAGAGAAGAGTGGAGTGTCCAAAAAAGGAAAATGGCCTGAATAAACCTGAGATCTGGGGGAATATTTATTTTAGATGTTCATTATTCATTGTACATATCAAAGGCTACATTGATAGTTAGCACTGCTTTGGTTTCTTTGAACAGGAAATTATTTTGTGTGTGTGTCTTATCTGTATATGCTTACTAGGCCTTCATTTTGAAGTGAGTTCTTACTGTGGCTCCCTTTCTCGCATACTACTTCCCTTTAGCCTGTGAAGTGTTCAGGATTGAAAACAGTGGGTTTGAGCAAAGAAATGGGTTTGAACTTCGGTATTTTGGTTTTTCTTTTAACTTTCTATCTTTGACGCCATTTAAAGTGATTTATCTTGAATTATTTTATCAGGCTACCAGCATGTTATTTATTCATTAAAAAAAAAAAAACACCTGTATTGAAAGTCTGCTATTGTGCTATTGCCTGGCACCGTCCAGGGTATTGTGATTTTACTGGTGAACAGACCGGGCAGGACTGTTGCTGTCCCCATGGAGCTGAGGTCTAGTGACAGTGGCAGGGAAGGCACCAGAAGCAGCTCTTTGAGCCTCTGCAGCTCCCAGCCAGCTGCCGTAGGAAGAGGGTTAATCCAGTTGTGCAAGTAGTGGCCCAGAAGTCTCGCCGTGGCATGAAACTTCGGGAAATGAGTCCTTGCTCTGGGGTAGGCTGAGAGGTCTGCACGTCCTCTGCCGTAGTTTGGTGTTTACTTCTTCTTTAGGAAAAAAGAAGAAAAATCCAAAGAGCATAGACAAGTATTTGATTTTTGCCATTTTAGTAAATTATTAATGCCTACTTGATGCTCATAAAAGTGAATCTAATCACGTTTTCATGCGTGTTCCTAAACTTTGTTTCACAGCATATTCTTTTCTAAAGATTTTCCTCATAAAAGTTTAGATCAAGATTTACCAAGACATTAAAAAACCATCAGTGTTGTAAATGTTATATATATGCTACTGTGGTGAAAATACTTTTCTCAATCATGTTACTCGGTATGGTTAGTTTGCCTTATGAATGTTGACTCTACTAGCCTGTTTTTCGATATCCTTTTTAAAAAACAAAACAATCTTCTTTTGACACTGAGATTGTTCATTTTTAACACCAGTTGGTGGCACTAGAAACCTGAAATTTCTCAAGGCTCTGAACAAGAGCAAATAATTGAAAACGTATCCAAACATGAAGAATTTTCAGGAAAATAAATGAAAAATATAATTGTATATTAAAGATGTATTTTCTGGTATGAATTCTTTTTTAAAATGCATATGCCTGTCCATTTTGATGACAATGATAAAACTTGTTTATCTTCCAAAAGTGTGTATATATATATATATACATATATATGTGTGTATATATATATATATATATGTATATGTATGTGTGTGTGTGCATTGTACAGATAATCTTTAATTTGATTACACTGTTCATTTTATAAATATGTTTCTGTATAAAATGAAGCTTTTCAAGAGAATTCTATGTATATATTGTACTTATTAAATAGGTAATGCCTCTTTACCAAGTTGTATTTTATAGCATCTTTGATTATTTATTTACATACACCACTTGCTAAACAGACTGATTCTCCAGACTGTTGGCAAGGCTGACTCAAATTGCTTGAATTTTCTTTTTTAAACTCCACTAAGAGGTTTTGCTTACCACAGTTCTCTTTATTATACCAATTATTATTAGAAGTCAATGAATAGTAAGCAGTTTAAATTGAATGCCAGGTTCTATTTTAAACTTGTGTTTATATCATTGGTAGCAAAACTTGGCCTTTTACAAAAGGCAAATTTTCACATGCCTGTCTTCACATAGACATTTTCACATGCCTGTGTGAAAATTTCTCATTGAACTGGACGAGCCAGTGATATATTCACATTTTCCACCAAACTATGTAACTTGCCCAAATTATCTAGCTTTAATAATAAAGCTCTAATATGTTCAATAAAAAGATACGGAAACGGCATTAATTTCATGAAGTTAATGTGTGTGTGGTGGGCATTTCACATCACACCGTGTTGTTTTCCATACACTTAAATTATGCCACGGACCTTAATGACTTTACTACTGGAAAGAATCCTCTGAAATCAGGATCCTTGGAATAAAGGGAAAATTAATAGAATAGAGGAAGCTTGCATGATGTCCTCAATGGTCTCTTTTTTGGTAGCCTAGGGATTTGTTTTGTGAGAGAAAGGAATGTATACGTGGAAGAGAATGAGCGAGGGAAAGAGATACTAGCTGTGGTGGGGGGGTTTTGTTTGTTTTTTTGTTTTGGCTTGTAG
Source organism: Panthera onca (assembly GCF_046562875.1). Taxonomy (NCBI): domain Eukaryota; kingdom Metazoa; phylum Chordata; class Mammalia; order Carnivora; family Felidae; genus Panthera; species Panthera onca. The sequence goes on from NC_138349.1 coordinate 16,830,079, forward strand.
TTCTTAACTGTCAGTTTGAGCCTCATCAGTGAAGAGATTGGAAAGACCATCCCACTGAACTTCTTTCCATGCTGGATTTTTTTTCTTCAAAAAAAAAAATTGTTAACGTTTTATTTATTTTTGAAGGAGAGAGAGAGAGCATGAGCAGGGGAGGAGCAGAGAGAGAGGAAGACATAGAATTTGAAGCAGGCTTCAGGCTCTTAAGCTGTCAGCACAGAGCCCAATGCGGGGCTTGAACTCACAAACTGTGAGATCATGACCTGAGCCGAAGTCGGACGCTTAACTGACTGAGCCACCCGGGCTCCCCTTGTGTTTTTTCTTAATAACTCTACTCCAATCCGTGAATGTAGAAAGAGTACACACTTCTTTAGGACCAGAAGCTTAAGAGGATGCCTCTGGTTGACAAATGCCAATGCTGTTTTAATGATTCTCTCTGAGAACAGTGTGACCAGACTTGATGTTCCTGCCCCTGTAGAGATGCACTATTAACCTACGTTATATTTAAGAAACTTGATTTTTTTTTTTAAGCATGCATTTAAGAAGTATTCTATTTCTGAGGAATTTTCAGCCTTGTTTTACTTTTTGATTGTCCGAAGGCCATGCTGTTGGCTAGACTATCTGCTCCTAATTGCACTCCAAAACACACACACACACACACGCACGGAATAGGATGTCGTTACATTCCAGAGAAGAATCTCTACCATTTAGCACATTGCCAAAGTAGTTCTGTAAATTTAGGACCCACTGAAATAAAACAAAACAAAAAACTTACTGATAGTCAACTTCTACTGCATTAACTTGGGAAATACATTAAATATTAGAATGGCTTTCCACATCATTACACTATGCAGTTTTTTTGTTTTGTTTTGTTTTGTTTTTTTTAATGACTAAGGCGCAGGGCAGTAAGTCGTGTGTGTGTGTGTGTGTGTGTGTGTGTGTGTGTGTATGTTCTCAGCACCCTCCTACTTTGCTTGTTTCAGGAAATACCAGTTAAACTTGCACACTACTTATTTCTTAGGTTCTTTTTATGAGCTCTGACTAGGTGAGACAACCCCAAATGCCCATCACCCCTGCTGTCCTTCCTCCAGGTCTGCCCTGCTTCTGCCCACCCAGACCCCCAGTAGATTCCATCTCCCCAAAACCCAGGTAACCAGGAAGCCCGTGCCAAGGGACGGTGCTGCCTTGGGCTCAGAACTAGCTTCTCTCTGGATTTTGTGTTTTGTTCTTGTGAATTTGAGACAAGGTTGGAGGGAGACCCTGCTGGGACAAGCAGGCCAGAAAGAGTCTTTCCCCGGCATCCTGACCGTAATTCAGAACTCATTTTCTCATAGAAATCCCATTTTATTTAAATTTTTTTTTAAGTTTATTTATTTATTTTGGGAGAGAGTGGGGGCAGGGGCAGAGAGAGAGAGAGAGAGGGAGACAGAGGATCCAAAGTGAGCTTAGTGCTGATGGCAGCCAGCCCGATGCGGGGCTTGAACTCACGAACCTCGAGATCATGACCTGAGCCAGAGTTGGATGCTCAACTGACTGAGCCCCCACCGGTGCCCCCTAAAATCCTATTTTAAATAGTACTTTACTCGAAGTTTATGTGTAAAGTGGCCTTTGTGTGCTTGCCTGAAATATTTATTACGTTGTTTCTTTACTTTTATGAGGTTCAGTGCCTTCTAAGCTCCAAGGCACCAACTTCCAAAAAAAAGTTGAAGCCGAGGCCGGGAGACAGAGCTCTGCGGCGGGAGGACGTTCCACACGCTCAAGCTCCAGGTGCCCCCTGAGGGATCGGACGATCCAGTCTCACGAAGGGTTATGAAGTTGTCGTGGTCGATCTAGCATCTCGGGTGCCAAATCCCAAGCCGTCGAGCACAAATGTCGCCGATGGATTTTACAGATCAGACTCTACTGTGGGGATAACGTAGTTCCACTGCAGCAACCACTGGTCACAGAGCAGAAGAAACTCTTGGCGAAGTTCTGGGGCGCTTTCAAAGCCGTGGAGATCACTTGAACACTCCTCCCACGCAGATGATTTGTGGTGGGCTTTTGTTTTTTGTTTTTTTAATATTTATTTGAGAGAGAGAGAGACAGCATGAGCAGGGTAGAAACAGAGAGAGACACAGACTCCGAAGCAGGCTCCAGGCTCGGAGCTGTCAGCACAGAGCCGGACACGGGGCTCGAACTCACAGACCGTGAGATCATGACCTGAGCCGAAGTTGGGTGCTTAACCCACTGAACCACCCGTGCGCCCCATGATTTGTGTTTTGATGGAAGTCAGGCTGTTTGCTGTCGCCAATTCAAAGCCGTTATGCTCCGCAAGACACACATATAAAGCCATTTTTTCACCATTTCCTAGATTTTCTTCCTGCCTTTGGACTCATTGAATATTTTGTATGAAGCACAGATTCCAAAGAGGAAAGAGCGCTGGAAGGGAGAACATCTAGCCCCAGAATGACCGGACCTTCAGGTTCCACAGACCAGTAAAATTTCAAAAACAGAATTCGGGGCTTGTTGACTTTTATTTTGCTAAGTGAAGATCAAAAAGAATGAGCATTTATCACCATAATATCCTAAAAGACAAGATGATTTACCACTAAAAAAAAAAAAAAAACAAACCCAAAAAACCAGTGGTTGAAACATTCAAACTTTAAATTTTTTTTTTTTTTTTCAACGTTTTTTATTTATTTTTTTGGGACAGAGAGAGACAGAGCATGAACGGGGGAGGGGCAGAGAGAGAGGGAGACACAGAATCGGAAACCGGCTCCAGGCTCCGAGCCATCAGCCCAGAGCCCGACGCGGGGCTCGAACTCACGGACCGCGAGATCGTGACCTGGCTGAAGTCGGACGCTTAACCGACTGCGCCACCCAGGCGCCCCGAAACATTCAAACTTTAAACTGTGCGTAGCCCTTTGAAACCGTGTGTGTGTGTGTGTGTGTGTGTGTCTTGTTGTAGCCCGGGTTGCAAGCCACTCGGCCACTGCAGCCCCTCAGTAGAAGGTGAGGAAGAAGGCTGGTGAGTGAGTGGAGGTGATCTGCCTGAGGTCACACACCTTCGGAAGCCTCTTCCATGCAGGCACCGACGACTCTGACGGTGCCTGAAACACAGTTAATCCCCACAGCCTCCTGGTTGCACGTGTCCCTGGAACCGGATGAACTCAGGAGGCTCCGAAGGTGGACCGTGTGTGGAGTATTGATGTATTGCCTCTCAGCTCCCAGTGCATTCTTCAGTATCCGCTCTGTGACAAACCAGAGAATCCCCTCAGCCTCTTCTCCTTTCAAGTGAGCGCGGTGTTAAGTTTCCTCGGTAGAGGGCCATGGCGGCACGTTACCGGAGGAGGAGGCTTCTGGAAGTTTCTGTCAGGGGCTGGAGGTCCGCTGAGGACATCCAGGGGAGCCTGCCCCAGCCATCCCTCTGCAACTTTGCAGCACTTGGTGCTAACCTTTCCGTGGCCTTCTCGACGTGGAAACTGCAGCCCCCGCATGGCTACAGACCCTTGTTCGTGGTCCAGAGAGTCACACGCAGAATTGCCACTGAACGTTCACACCCCTGTTCACTGACTATTTCCCGGCCAGCGCTGCAGAGGGTAGCCTATTCACTGCTCGCCAGCCAACTCCAGACCAGCTCCGGGCTGGCCAAACCAGCTAACCTCTCTGCTACCCGGTGGGCTGAAACCCCTCCAAGTTTGTGCTTCCTCGGGACCTCTCTCTCAGCCTTCGTGTACCACACAGAGTTTCCTTATGGTTACTCTTTTATCATAGGTAATAATTCTTTGTATTAAGCTCTGACTTAACCTACTGTGTTGTTTCTCTCTCCTGACTGGCCCAGACTGCTACTAAGGTGAGAGTGACCTAAGTCGTTCGACCTCCTGCAAAGGCACAAAGATAAGACTTTGATCTTTGACACTCAGAAACTTAATGTTTAACCAACTAAAAGTATCATTTCTTCTCATTGTGTTATTTAACAATTCATACACTATCATTATGTGCAAAGCACCATGGGAGGTAAGACGAATTCCCTACTTGGGACAAGGCGGCAAGAGCCCAGCACCCTATGATGGCATGGATGGTGGTGGGAAAGGACCAGATTTGTGCCGGAAGAGACCGCGTCATCTGAGGAGGACCCTCATGGATGTCGCAAGTGAACTTACGGAAGGAAAGCTGGACGGGACGCCCCGATGGAAGAAGCCTCCATGCCATTTGCTCAGGGCAGTCTGGGTGTGCCAGCGGTGGTAACAGAAGACGTGTAGAAGAAATAGCTAGTGGTTCTATTTGGCTCAAGCTTGGTCTGGATCATGCTTTTGGCACAAAAAGGCGGAGTCTATTTTGCAATGGCAACCTTTATGTTCAGCAAGCAATGGTAAGACCCATAGACACGGAAGAGATCTTCGGAAGTTATCAAACAGCATCCAGGCGGTGAACAGCCTTGAATGCCACACACAGAAACTGACTACTGGGTTTGCCAGAAAAGTTGCTTCAATAGAAGACCACAGGCCGGTGTCCCATCCACACAAGTATATTGACTATCTGGTCATTATATTAACAACAACAACAACAACAACAACAAAACCCTTTTATTGAGCTATAGCCATAAGGCTTCCAGAAAAGTCTACATGTCCTGAGTATACAGTTTAATAAATTGTTATAAACTGAACACAGCTGTGGAACCAACACCCAGTGCTTTCTTTGTCCCGATTGGATCCCGACCGACACACCCCAAACCCCTCCTCGTGCTCTCAGTCATTACCCATCCTGGAAGGATGAGAGTTCTCTTAACTTCTAGTAGCATTGACTTATTTTACCTCACTTTTTGTGACTCGATAGAAGATGGACTCATATAGTAGCGTTCTTGTGAGTCAGCAGTTTGTTTGTAAGCATCAGCCCCGCTGTCAGGTATTATCGTGGGTCATTAATTCCTTTTGCTCTATAGTATTTCATTGTGTGGATATATCACCGTTTATCCATCTCATACTGATGAGCTTTGGGGGAGTTTCTAGCTGGGGGCCTACTTGGAGAAATAAAGCTGCTATACAGCATTCTGTACACGTCCATGGCAAAGCGAATGGATGTGTATTTAGTGCACGTATGCCTAGCACTAGAACAGTCGATACACAAATGTCTACTTTTGATAGAAACTACTGGACGTTCCCAGAGCGGTTGTACCATTTGGACACCCCCTAGCTGTGCATAAGAGTTCCCGTGGCTCTATTCTATATCCTAGCAAACGAGGAGACACTGTCACGTGTGGGCTCATCAGAGTGGGTGATTCGGCAGATGAAGTCTCTGAAAACCATGTTCTTAAGAAATGATTGAAAAGAATAAGGTCTTTTTAAACCTGGACAGGGAAGATTCTGTGGGAGATAAGAGCACTGTCTCCAGAGAGCTGAAGAGTTGCCCAGGTAAAAAGGGATGGGACTGGTCTCTAGGGATCCAACACAAAACAGCAATCCCGCTGGGTTCAGGGACCTTCCCAGGACTTATCACTGGTAGGTAGGGCAGTACGTAATTCCAAGTTGGCCTGTCTTCAGAACCCATGTCCTATTTTTTTAATGCCCAAATATCAGTTTTATTTTTTTAAACAACTCGAGGTAATATCAACATATAAAAATTGTATATATATAAGGTGTATAACTTGATGCTTAGATATATGTATATGTTGTAAAAGCGTCACCCTAATCAAACTAAATAACTTACCCATCACCTCTACATGGTTGTCAGTGTGTGTGTGTGTGTGTGTGTGTGTGTGTGTGAGAGAGAGAGAGAGAGAGGTTTAAGATCTATCCTCTTAGCAAATTCCAATTATACAATATGGTTAACTATTGTCACTATGCTATACATGGTGATTATCTCATCAGAACTTATTCATCCTGAATAACGGAAATTTTGCACCTTTGTTTTCTTTTTAAAAAATATTTATTCTTGACAGAGAGCATGAGTGGGGGAGAGGCAGAGAGAGAAGGGGACGGGATCCGAAGCGGGCTCCACACTGACAGCCGAGAGCCCGAGGCGGGGCTCGAACTCACGAACTTTGAGATCATGACGCGAGCTGAAGTTGGATGCTTAACCGACTGGGCCACCCGGGCACCCCGCAACTTTGCGCCCTTTGGCCAATATCTCCTCATTTCCTTCTCCCCGCCTGCTCCTGGCAACCATCACTCTAGACTCCACACGGAAGTGGAGTCCTGAAATATTTTCTTTCTGTGTCTGGCTTATTTCTTTTTTTTTTTTTTTTTTTTAATTTATTTTTGGGACAGAGAGAGACAGAGCATGAACGGGGGAGGGGCAGAGAGAGAGGGAGACACAGAATCGGAAACAGGCTCCAGGCTCCGAGCCATCAGCCCAGAGCCTGACGAGGGGCTTGAACTCACGGACCGCGAGATCGTGACCTGGCTGAAGTCGGACGCTTAACCGACTGCGCCACCCAGGCGCCCCGTGTCTGGCTTATTTCAATCAGCTGATTGTACTCCAGCTTCCTCGATTTTGTCACCAATGGGAGGATCTCCTTTTTTAAGGCTGAATAATATTCCACCGACGTTTACATTTTCTTTATTCCATCTGTACATCCGCGGATATTTAGATTATTTCCACACCTCCCCTTTGTGAGTAATGCTGCGGTGAACACAGAATCCCGATTTCATTTTCCTTGGATGTATACCCAGAAGAGAGATTGCTGGTTCCTATGGTAGTTCAATTTCTAACTTTTTGAGGAGCCTCCAAAGTGCTTCCCAATTTATTATACCAAGTTACATTCCCACCAACGATGTACAAGTCCTCCCTTTTATCCACATCCTTACCAACACTTCTCTTTTGTCCTTTTGATACTAACCATTCTAACAGGTATGAGGTGATATCTCATTGTGGTTTTCATTCACATCTCCCTGACGTTTAGTGACGTTGAGCACCTTTTCATGCGCCTGTTATTAGCATTCCTTTGGTATGACTCCACAAAGCCCATGCTCTTTCAACACGACTCGTTTCCCAAAGTCTGAAAGAAGTCTCTAACATCAAATATATGCTTTCGTTAATAAAACTTAAACTGGGAAAGTGAGCATGGAAACCTTACATGACTTTGGTGGAAACTGGTGGTATTAGGAAGGCAGGGTGGCTTCCCTACCAGGCTCTGGAGTCCAGTCACTTACCCACTCACGGAAAATATATTTCCCGAGTGCCGGCCAAGTGCCTGGCACCGATTTAGACACACGGAGACTGCAGTGAAAGCGAGGTTTTCTCCGCCAATGGGTACAGCTTACAATCCAGTGGGTTTGGGAGTGAGAAAGAAGGCAGAAAATAAATAAGAGAATAGATGATTTCCGAGTATGAAAAATCTTTGCAATAGGATACACGTGGGTTCAAATTCTTAACATTGTGACTTTGGACTTTGGGCTTCTATCTACCCGAAGCCCCACTTTCTGTACCTGTAAAAACACTTAAAACGGGGACACCTGGGTGGCTCAGTCCATTAAGTGTCCAACTTTGGCTCAGGTCATGATCTCATGGTTCGCAAGTTTGAGTCCCCACATCCGGCTCCGCACTGTCAGGAAGGAGCCTACGTGGAATTCTCTCTCTCCCTCTGGCTGCCCCTCCCCCACTTGTGGGCGCCCGCGCGTGCACGCACATGCTCCCTCTCCTTCTTTCTCTAAATAAACTTTATTTTTTAAAAAAAAACCTATATTTTTGCTGTGCAGATGAAAGGAATTTATTATATAAAGCATATAGCATGGGGCCTGCTAGACTGAGTAAGCCTGCGATAAGCTGTTATGAAATAAGTGATCAATTACACATTTCTTCCAACGTACCATAGAAATCTATACCCCCTTGCTTTTTCACACTTCATTTCCATTTCTTCTTTTACATTTATTTATTTATTTATTTATTTATTTATTTATTTATTTTCAGAGGGCACAGGCAAGTGGGGGAGGGGGCAGAGAGAGAGAGAGAGAGAGAGAGGGAAGGACAGAAAAAGAATCCCAAGCAGGCTCCACACTGTCCTTGAAGGGCTTGATCAGGGGCTTGCGCTCACAAACTGAGATCATGACCTGAGTCGAAGTTGGACGCTTAAGCCGACCGAGCCACCCAGGCGCCCCTCATTTCAATGTCTAAGATCTGATTATTCTGTCCTATAGACAGGAAGTATTGGCTATGTTAGTTATTATGTATAAATCACCTATAACAGTGCTTGGCAAATATTATGCACTATATGTGTTTATCAAGGGACTAAATGTATGCATGAATGAACGAATAAAGTCTACCCTGGATATAGTTCACTGACTCCTCCTCATATCAGGAGAGCCTTGATGCAATTTTGCATCCTTTTTCCAACGAACCTTGTATTTCGAACCTTATATAATCATGCCCACTGCACTTCAGTTCATTCAACAAATATTTACTGAACACGTCTGGCACCGTTCTAGATACTGGGAATACCAGCAGTGGACATTTTTAGTAGAGATTAAAATATTAGCTTGAAGCAATAAATTCAGGCTAAGGGTAATTTCAAAATAATTTGAGAAATTATTTCAAAATATTTTGCTCCAAAGACAGGAATTTGTTTTTTCTAAGTTTAGCTGGAAACGAGTTGTCACCCGATATTAAGTGGAGTGCTTGTTTAAGCAGTGAAATTCTAGTCACTGACTGGGCGTACCAAGAAACTGTGAGCTCTGGGGTGCCCGGGTGGCTCAGTCAGTTGAGTGTCTGACTTCAGCTCAGGTCACGATCTCATGGTTTGTGGGTTCAAGCTCCACGCCAGGCTCTGGGCTGACAGCTCAGAACCTGGAGCCTGCTTTGGATTCTGTGTCTCCCTCTCTCTCTGCCTCCCCCCCACTTGTGCTCTGTCTCTCTTTCTCTCTATCAAAAATAAAATTTAAAAAATGAAAGGAAGAAAGAAAGAAAGAAAGAAAGAAAGAAAGAAAGAAAGAAAGAAAGAAACTGTGAGCTCTAAGTGCTCAGTGTTTCCACTGTAGTTGTGAGTGGGGATATGGGAAAATGAGGATCGAATGTGAATAAGGTAACAACCAAGATGACTTGGGTCTAGGCTGCGGGGACCTAGGGAGCAATAGAAAATGTAAAAGATAGATGTTCTAGGGAATCCAGCCTCTGACCATCTGCCCCAGAACATCTGTCCACCTCCCCGTTTTCTTAAGGACCATGAGGGAAAAGGACGAGAACTGGGGTAATTCCAGGAAGCGTGTGAATCTAACGGAAACCTGTTGTGAGAAATTCTGGTGCTCAGCCAGCGTGGTGCCTCCAAGAAATGGCACAGAGTGGAGTAAGACAGAGCTGCAGGGCATTTTGAGAAGACCCCAATCACGCAGATCGAGCTGCAGCCAGCTCAGTGGACACGTTACACCAGGGCACACGCGCGATCCTAAGAGACTCACGTGAGATCAGAGGTTCTGTGGTGTTGATCGTGGCCTTGGACGGGTCAATTTTGACAAAATCAGAAAATATGACAACACTAGCGAGCGAACACCCCCTGACAACGGACGAGGAGCAACTTCCCACGTACCTGTCTTGTCCGATGCCTTACGTAAGGGCAGAGACACTGCTCTGCTCACTCGTTCGTGGATGAAAACAGCAGAAGCTCCTATAAATCAGGTACTGTTTTAGACAACTTCTGTGTGTTAACTCGTTTGATCCATGCCAAAAACCTGCCTTAGAGATGAACAAGCTCGGTACGTTGAAGCAACGTGCTTGAGGCTGCCGGGGTAGGAAGCGGTAGAGTCAGAAGTCACATCCAGGCCATCTGACTTCAGAGCCTATGCTCTCAGCCAGGACACCCAATTCCTAATCAACAGGATCCTCGGTTCTAACACAGGGCACAAAAAAAAAAAAAAAAAAAAAAAAAAAAAAGATTGCACAGCCAGCACTTGTCCAGTAAGTGAATGAAAAATAACTTATAATGTTTTTAAAGTTTATTTATTTATTTTGAGTGAGAGAGACAGAGAGAGAGAGAGAGGAAGAGAGAGAGAATCCCAAGCAAGCTCTACCCTGACAGTGCAGAGCCCAATGCGGGGCTCCAACTCACAAAACTGTGAGATCATGACCTGAACCAAAACCGAGAGTTAGACGCTTAACTGACAGAGCCACCCAGGCACCCCAAATTATTCTCTTTTTTTAAAGTTCATTTATTTATTTTGAGAGAGAGAGAGAGAGAGAGAGAGAGAGAGAGCCTGAACAGGGGAGGGGCAGAGAGAGAGGAAGAGAGAGAATCCCAAGCAGGCTCCACACTGTCAGCACACAGCCCAGTGCAGGGCTCGATCGCACGCCCCTGGGATTGTGTCCTGAGCCGAAATCAAGAGTCGGACACTCAACCGACTGAGCCACCCAGACACCCCTATAAATTATTCTTTTAACTACTATCGGTCTAAGCAGCTGGAAGACCGAATACACATTGCCAAGGAAAACATAACACAGGCACATAAGCGATATCACAATAGATCTCTATGCTGGTCACATTTTCCCCGGGTAGTTCAGATTAATTGGTGCAGCCTAAGATATAATTTACTCCGCAGGCCATTGAAAAAGAATATGCCACGTCTGGATTTTATAATATACAAAAATGGCACGAACTTCTTGACAGTGTATTAAGTCTCTGGGAAAGCGTTCTGCTGCTTGCCAGTTTCTTAGCTAGAAGGATATGGAAATAGACGTTAGCTTCAGCAGGGACAATGACCTGTCCTGGCAGTGGACTGCCCTTTGATATTTGGCCACATTTTAACTGAAATGAAGCACAGTTTGTCATCACGGTTTATTTGTGTTAACGTTTATTTACTTTGGGAGAGAGAGATTGGCAGAGAGAGATTCCCAAGCACTCCGTGCAGAGCCTGATGTGGGGCTCGATCCCACGACCGTGAGATCATGACCTGAGCCCAAACCAAGAATCAGATGCTCGGCCAACTGAGCCACCCAGGTTCCCGCATCAGAGTGTAATGTGTAGTAGAAACCAACATTGTCTTAGGACTGCTTCAATACGTTTTTTAAAAATGTATTTATTTGTTTAGAGAGAGAGTGTGTGAATGGGGGAGGAGCAGAGAGAGAGGAAGAGAGAGACTCTTAAGCAGGCTCTGCGCCGTCAGTGGGGAGCCCGACACGGGGGAACTCGTTAACCGTGAGATCATGACTTGAGCCGAAATCAAAACCGAGAGCCAGATGCTTACCCGACTGAGCCACCCAGCTGCCTCTCAAGTTATACTTTAAAAAAATTTTTTTAATGTTTATTTTTGAGAGAGAGACAGAGCATGAGCAGGGGAGGAACAGAGAGAGAGAGGGAGACACAGAATCCGAAGCAGGCTCCAGGCTCCGAGCTGTCAGCACAGAGCCCGACGCGGGGCTCGAACTCACAGAGATCATGACCCGAGCCGAAGTCAGTGCCTAACCGACTGAGCCACCCAGGCGCTCCTCAAGTTATACTTTTAAATGATATATTCTACTTATAAATATAATTTTATATTAAAGAAAATTTTTGTTTCTGGGCACCTGGGTGGCTCAGTTGTTAAGCATCTGACTTTGACTCAGGTCATGATCTCACAGTTGGTGAGTTGGAGACCCACAGTGGGTGAGCACGAGCCCCGCTTTGGGTGAGCTTCAGGCCCGCTTCAGGTAAAAACATGAGTCCCGGATGAGCCCTGCCTTTCTCTCTCTCTCTCTCTCTCTCCCCCTCTCTCTCAGATTAAATAAACTTAAGAAAAATACCAAGTGGGTTGCACCTTCATATTCTGTAAAAAAAAAAAAAAATCCAAAGACACAGAAAAGACTTTTGTGTCGACTACTTTGTTGATTGCTTTGCCAACACCCATTATAAAAGCTCTCTGAGCGATAATGTTCATTGAGTGGGGAAGGAGTGTGGCTTATCATTTTGAAATTCCATTACATTTTCGTAAAATAAAAATATTACCCAGATAGATCAAAGATTTCAAGGCCAAGCACAGTTGCTGACTTATTGACATTTTTTATTCTAACCCAGTTAATTGACGTGGATCAAAGATATGTTGTGGAAGGTCCAAAAAAATGTACAAAAAATATTCAAGTAGAGATCTAAGGTTAATCATATGAATGCAACCAATCACTGCCTTGTACCTAATCATTAAAGAGAAACATTGAAACAAACAAACGAACCCTTCAAACAACCTCAAATAATGGGAGTTTTTCTGGAGTATGTTCCCCATAATATTATTAATTTTGACCATTCTCATTACTTTATCCTCAGCAAGCATACTTTCTATAAATTAAAACGAATTTCAGATGATTTAAGGAGTACCGTGAGATGACAAAGAACATCTAACAGAATTAGAGACACTTAGCATTAAAACCTCAAGTGGCTTTACAAAATTGAAAAGCACAAAAATGAATGGGTTTGTTTATGTCAGATCATTAAAAAACCATTCTATGCTCATTTTAAAATGTGTAAATTGAAGTATTATTTTTATACTGTCATATTTTGCTTAAGGTTTTGAGTTTTGATGTTCATTTCTATTTTTTTTTTTTTTTTTTTTTTTTAGTTTTGTCAAAAGAATGGGCTTTAGTAATTGGTGGGGTTAGGTTCCTAATTTGTTTGTTTACATACAAGGGGCTCAGCGTTCGACTTTGGATCTGGGCTCCTTTGCAGTTCCTTATACCATTTCCCACTGACAAGTTCTTGCCCTGGAATAGTTCTGGGAAATCTTAACCCAGCGTTGTTGGGCTGATATTTGTGACAAATCTGTCACATGTGTCGTGTACTTCCAGGCCATTGGTTTTGTGCCAGGAGGTCCTTGATGTCATGTGATACACAATGCAAATATGACAGCCACCGCCTGGAATAAAGCTGGCCTTCTGGTGTAAGACCTTATATTTATGTGGAGCAATGCATTTGGACAAACCGTTTTGAGCAGCCTGGAAAATTAAGTAAAGGAAGTTTTGTACCACCAAAAATTCCAACAGCAGGATATGATGTGAACTTTGTGATTTTTTAAAGTTTATTTATTTTGAGAGAGAGAGAGAGATGGGGGGTGGGCAGAGAGAGAAAGAGAGAGAATCCTCAGCAGGCTCTGCACTCTCAGCAAGGAGCCAAATGTGGGGCTTGATCCCACGAACCGCGAGACGTGACCTGAGCCAAAATCAAGAGGCAGATGCTTAAACGACTAAGCTACCCAGGAGCCCCAGGATACGATGTGAAATGGAGAAAGCGTGTACATTCTGGAAACAGAATGTCTGGGCTCGATCACTTGATCTTACTGCTTGACCTTTGACCTTTTTGTGCCTCGGTTTCCTCCTATGCAAAATGATGGTGAGGGTAGGTACCTTCCTTGTGATGCTGTGGCGAGATTCAAATGAGATAATAATCGTAGGGCACACCGTGTACTGTCACCTAGTGTGAGCACTGAACAAATGTTAGCCGTTACAACAGCTAGAATTCAGACCCCCGGCATTGAACATGGATCTTCCAAGTGGGAACAATGCAAGGTCATGCATAGGCACCGGATGAAAGATTGCAGTCACGCAAATGGCATGATGTAATTAAAGATTTGGCTTTATCCGTCTAAAAGAATTTCCAAAGCAGTACAAATAGTAAAGGCACAGTCACAGAGTTATTGTAGAAATCCTCGTCTCTAGCGATAAGGATAACAAGGATACTTGTGTGTGTGTGTGTGTGTGTGTGTGTGTGTGTGTGTGTCTTTGTGCTGTAGATCACATTATTGTGAAAGAATAAATCGTTACCTGCTACAAGTTATCAGGCACAAGGTCCATGGTAAAGTGGCTTCGGGTTGTCACCCAACACGCTGGCACAGACCCGAAGTCCATTCTCATTGATCTTCTCTCTGATGAGCTTCCTGAGGGATTTGTTTGAAATTGTTTCACATAAAAAATAAAGATACTTCATAAACGCCTTGCAGATTAGTCCTCATAGAAGCTCCTAGAAAGTTCTATGGGGCGTATGTTTAAGCTCTAAATGCCACTAGGTGGCAGGGGAATGTTATGAAACCAGCCAATTATCACAGATGAGCAGGGTGCGTCCCCACGGTGGGTGGCCTCCCTGCAAGATCCCGAGAGAACTTTCCTGCAATGTGGACTTTAGGTCCTTGCCTTTCCACATACTCAGCCTCCAGAAGAATCTGTGATGCTGGATGGCAGGCACTAGCATAATCTAGCAGATCATGAGTGTAATTCCACTGTTGCCCAAAGCCCTAAACCAAAAATATCAAAAGCTTTCCAACCTTTGAAAATTTTATTTTCAAGTCTGGACATTTGGAAGAAAGGGCAACATTCTTTTCGGCACGCTGCCGGACACTTGTTAAGGAGGACGAGCCCAACACTCTGGGATGTCATCTTTCCTCCTCCTGACAGGGGGGGTCCACTTTTCAACTCCCACCCCCCAACACTGAAGATGGACAAGTAGCTCTATGTTTGTCTAAATCTTTAACTTCTTAATCTCAAAAATGATTTTTGGGGGGATATTAAATATCGTTTCCAGCGCTCCAAAATTTGGGAGGCCAGTTTGGACTAAACTTGAGTGATTTAATCAATTGGTCTTATTTTTCATTTTTTAAAAGATAAGGCGCTGAGTCGGAGCTGGAAAACACTCCTTTTATTCCTGAGGTCTAGCTCCACTGTATTTTATCTGGAGAGAGTTCAGGATGGGTTTGATCAAGTAGCTCTTGTAAGCAGAAAGGAAATATCCTCCTCGAAAAAGAGCTGCTTTAATGTCATGTCAGCACCGCATGAAGCAGAAATCCAGCAGGTTCTGCTTTATGATTTGGAATTTTATTACAGTCAATATGATTTGCTAACAACAACAATCCTTTCTTGCTACTATTTACAACCACCCAATTAATTCTTCCAATTGCTGGAGAGAAAATTTCTGGAAAGGTAGCTAGTTGAGGTCCTTGGCTTAAGAATCAAGTCTTCCCCCTCTCTTTCCACATGGCAAGTGCTGACTGAAGACTGGGGCAGGGCCAGTGGGGGTGACAGCAGGGCATGTGGCCTGAAAAGGATTCGTGTAAAGAGATAGATGAGGACCTCACAGTCTGAAAGGACACCTTATTCGAGGTGACAGGGAGCTGGGTTCAGAGGTGGCCACAAAGAGAGTGTCTTCCTACAGGACCCCCTTCTTCCCACCTGTGTCCTAAGTCCTATGTGTCCCAGACCTGTCTGTCCAGGGCCTCCATCCGACACAGGCTCGTTCTCTTACTGATGAGCCACTAGCCTCTGATGTTAGCTGAGATGTGGGCAAAGGGTGTTCTGTCCATTCAGCCCTCTGTAAGTGATCGCCACAGTGGCCCTTTGCTTCCTCTGCCAGTGGAGCTTTCCAGCCCAGGATCTGTTTCCTGGCTTTGGGGAGAAAGTGGGAGAGAAAATCCAGCTTTCCAGTAAAGGACAAATTAGATTCAGGGGCTTCCAAATTAAGTCCACGCAATCATCTCCTTCGTTAAAGAAACCCTCTGTCCTTGTAACCGGCCAGGGTGCCTCCTGCTTCCCAGAAGGGGTTACTGGAAACGCAGCCGCCGACCACGCATCAAAGCAGCCCAGCCGAGCCGCCCACGGTCAAGGGCGGCGCGGGCGGAGAGCGCAGGCAGGGAGAGCTGAAAGGCAGGGGACAGTCGCACTCTCCTTTCTGAGCCTCCCACCTCTGTGCCCAGGCGTCCAGAGGCGGGCTTTGGCAGTGGAGGGCCAGCTGGGGACAGCCCCCCCACCCCCACCCCCGCAAGGAGCCTTCAGCCACTTCCTTCTGCCGGGGGCTGCTGGGTCCCTGTCCCCGCCCAGCTCGTCCCCCGCAGACTCCCCGCGGCTGGAACTCACTGCCCTGGCCTTCCTTCTCCTTTTGGAACCCCAGCTCCCCCTGCCCCCTGGCTCCGGGCGGATCCCGTCTCTGCCTCTGGCCGGGGTCCCGCGGAGCCCACGCGGATGCTGACCGCGCTTCTTCCCGCCCCTGGGAACCTCGTTCCTTCTCCGTGCTTTCCTCTCTGGAATTTCCGTCTCTCCTGGGCTGGATGGTTTCTGGCTCGCCAGCGGGGGGAACATTTCCTCCAGGAGCCCTTTCCATGTCTTATAAAATAACATTTGCTTTTGCAGCTAGCTACACTACTGAAGGTTTGATAGTAATATTGGGGGCTCACCCGGAAATTTGCAAACTTGCTTTCAATGGTGAGTGCAAAATATGGTTTTTCCTATCAAGGGCTCCGCTGTGCTGAATTGGGGAGCATAGTGCGCCTTCTGGGGGGGCTGTTTAGAAGGTGGACGAGGACTCACCGCTCCGGGGTCCCCACACCTCATTTCACGGTGCTTGGGGACCAGCAGACTTAAATTTGCCGCCGGGAGAGAGGGAAAGCCCCCATGCCGTAGCCTGGATGGGATGCTGACTTCAGCTGGCATAAAGATCACGGGTTTCAGGTCGTCCTTTGTAGGTGTGCTTGGAATCTGCCAGTTGTGCCTACACTGACAAAGACCTGATGCTCATCCTGGAAACTACAAAGATGATAATAAAGAAGACACAAAGGCGTATTTTTGACAAGTTCAGCTCAAACGTAAGCGCGTCCATTAGTGAACAGGAACCCAGCAAAACGCTTAGGTTTTGGTTCTAGATAGAACTAGACCGGGTGCAAAAATCATCATCAGGCCCACTCTTAGCCAGAGCAGAGGTGGAGAACCCAGAATGCCCCCACGGCGGCTGCACACATGGATTATGTCACTGTCACCTTCGGCAGTTACTATTTTAACCAGGCAGCCCCTCATCTCTGCCTGCCGGGAAAGCCTGCCAGACGTCCTTCCTCCTGTGCTCCTGGCTCCCCAGGAGTGGCAGATTTGTTTCTAGCCCTTTCCATAGGGCAAGTGTTCTGTCCAGAATAGAGCTTGGCTCCGGGGCCACCGGTTCCAAAGCTGTCTTGGTGACTGAGGGGCTCCTGTTCTCTCTGCTTTAAGAAATGTCCCCAGAGGTCAGGACCAGTTGAGACTCAGTAAGTGTCCCCTCCCGAGACAGGGAGGAAAGGGGAACCGGACCTGTCAGGCAAAAACATTGCTCCCACCCTGGTTTCACTTCCGTTTTAGAATGCAAAGCGACAGAGGGTGTTCAGCCTATCGGAGAGTAAGGGGGACCTGGAGGGGGGGGGGGGCGACACTGGGGAGACAAGTAAAAAGGCCGTCCCTCTGAACGAATAGCGCCTCCTGCTGGGGAAGTCGGGGCAGTGCACTTGAGGTGTCCCTAAAGGACGTGAGTCTGGGTCAAGGGTCTGTTTTAATTGCAATCTGGTCGACCTGAATAAGTCAAGTTTTTCTCAGAATGCCATTCTCTGTGTGTTTCTCAAATAGGAAATGGGAATATTGGTTAAATCAGGACAGATGAGGAGGGATGTTTTAGCTTTCTCGTGGGGGGGGGGGGGGGATAGAGAATAGGAACAGGGGACCCTGAATTATTTTCCAGTGCTGTCTAGGATTTATAAATACCAACTGAACCAAAAGGACCCTGAAATGAAAGGAACACTATTTGTGTCAGTGTGTATGACTCCTCGGGCAATTAAACAGAGAGGAAATAGTAAATCAATCAGAGCGTCGTTACACATTAGCAGCTCTGAGGCAGGGGTGTTTCCCTCTAAGTAAATTGTTTTATTTGATAAAGGATTTTCCAGTTGGGGCACGTGGACTAGAGTTCGTGCTGGGTCTTACTGGGTGTTCACCTCTTTGAGCCTGTCTTAATTTGCTCAGGCTGCCATTAACAAAATACGACAGACTGGGGTCAAACAACAGAAACTTATTTTCTCACAGTCTAGGATGCTAAAGTCGAAGGTCAAGGTGCTGGTAGGTTTGTTCCTGTCCCGAGGTCTCTCTCTGTGGCTTGCGGGTGGCTGCCTTCTTGCTGTGTCCTCCCATGGCTGTCTCTCTGTGCACGCACATGGCTGACGTCTTCCTCTGTGTGTGTGTGTCCTAACGTCCTCCACTTTTAAGGACACCAATCATATTGGATTAGGGCCACCCTAAAGACCTCCTTTTAACTTAGGTACTTACTCCACTGGGCCCTGGGTCAGTGTAATCCATTATCTATGGATGATGCACAATAGCAAGTTGGCTGGATGAATTTTATAGGAAGTTGCGTTAAGCAGGAGAAGACTCCTAATCTGTCTTCCATATAGTTTAGGGGGAGCTTCGCCAAAAATATCTCTGGCCTTCAACAACTTCCCCCTGACTCTTCCTTCCTCAATCTCAGAAGGCTCTTCAGGATCTGAAGGTTCAGAGGAAGTTAGAGGTTACCCTGTGTTTGAGACTGGGGCCACATGCGCTCATCTCAGGCTGGAAAAAAATTCAGATTCTGTCACTCTTAGAGGCTGAACACCTCATACAGTGAGGCAAACCTGGGTTCTACTAAAAGCAAGGACCATTTACACACACTGAACACACATGTGCATGCACACACACAAGATGCACACACATGCATGCACACACAACATGCACATATATGCACACACAACACGTGTGCATTCACAGACGCACACACATGCGCGTGCACACATAACATGCACGCGTGCACACACATGAACACACAACAAGCACACACCATGCACACACAACGTGCACATGTGTGCACACACATAACACACATATATGCACAACACAGCATGCATGTGTACGCACCCGTGCACACACATGTATGTGCATGCAATCACAACATGCACATGTGTGCACACATACATGCACACACAACACACATACAGCACGCACGTGCACGTACAGATGCACACACAACATGCACGTGCACATACATAACTTGCACATGTGCAAACGCATGCACATACATAACATGCACTGGACACACACACACACACACACACACACATGAGTGCACAGAGGCCAGAAAAGTTTGCACCTGTCCTTGAATAAAGAAAGTAGCAATGGGTACTTTTTACAGCTAGGGATTCCCAACCTGTGCTAAAGAATGCCCTTAGTCCATAGAGGGGAAAATAATACCATCGGCACCCTTGATCTTTCTCTCTCAAATTTTGAAACCTCAAAGCTGAATGAGGGGCGTGATATGCTAGTCCGCGAGGTCAGCCAGAGGAATCCCTTCTCTGTTGGTTCCTATGTCATATGATGCGGTGTGGGCAAGATAGGAAATGGAGCTACACCCTCCTTGGGTGTTGGAGAACAGAATGGACACACCTTGGTTTCTTTCTGGTGCCCAGTCAAGCGCAGGAGTGCCAAGAAGAACTAGGAAGTCTAGAGCCACAGAACAAACACTGTGATAAACTGAGGCAGAAGCTGGCCTCCAGCACTGAGGCAGAGAAGAAAAACAAAAGAGCATCAGGAAAGTACAGCTTCCGGCCTGAGAAAAGCAAACTCAAAAGAATGGGGAGAAGAGGGGCCTCAGGAATTCAGCTTTTGTACCTCCGACCAACAGATTATTTTGTAGCTGAGAGACTCCGTTTTGTTGGATCTCAACCTGGATTTATGTCCAAGACGGGACTGGAAATGGGAATTATGAAGCCAAAAATATCAAACAGCCTCAGATCCTTAGTTAAAAACATTAGCAGCAACACACGACAGAACTCACCTCCCCCATTCTTAACATTTCATTAGGAGAGGAAAACCACAGGCCGAACTTAGCAAAGGCTGTTATAATTAACTCACAAGACTCTGTGTTCTTGCTGGTGGTTTCGGGGTCTCTGAGGCTCAGAAGTAATGTAAGATGGGCTTATTTAATATGTGTTATGGAAAGAGGAAACAAAAACACATTTTTAGTCTCGTTTGCTAAACAGCAGCCCGATTCCATTACATCCATTGTAACTTACTGTTTCCAGGCTCAAGGGAATAATTTCTTTGTGGCATTTATCTGCATAAATTTGGGATGAAAGGAGTTAACATGTGTCAATCAGGGTTCTTAAATGGCAAGTAACAGAGGACAAGTCTGGTCCCTTAGAGCAGAAAGGAATTTGTTGAGTTAGATAACTTCTGGAATCCCAGGAGGGCTGGGGAATGAAGGCTGTAGGCTATGCAATCAACAACAGTTCCTGAAACCAGTTCTTGAGCTGCGCTGGGGCCGGCACCCCTGCCTTCTCCCTGGGCAAGGAGGTGGCCGCGTGGGCTGTGACCGCTTCTCACACTGGACAAACTTCTAGATCATCTATAAACTGGTTGTGGTGCCACCATCCTTCCCAGCGTGCCCCCAAATCCTGACCAGTCTCCTCTGGTTCTCTGGCTGTTCCTCTTTCTCCAGAGACTTCTATGCAAATCTCCCCACCCCCACCGCCTCTTTCGGGGAAACCCAACCTTATCCAAGAGAAGGGGGCTCATCCTCTGGAACCACCTCCCCTCGCCATGCGTCCTGGCTGTTTTTGCTCAGGTTGGAGTTGTTCTGTCTGGAGTAGTACCTGGGGTGCTCCAGCCCCCATGGCAACTAAATCCTCGAGGCTGGGTCTGCTTATCCCTAAGAAGCCTCACAGGGCAGTATAGCATAGACTCATAATTAAGAGAGACAATTCTCACAAACATTTCAAGGCTCTCTTCCTTCAGACACACAGAGTCTTACTTCTATGCAGAGTGGTTACCTTGAAAAAACCCAAGATAGTAGAGGGGACCCACACTCCTCTCTGCTGGCTGTTCTCATTGACTCCCTGGCAAGCGTTCCTGGTTGACCATTTATGGAAAGGACTCATCTATCTTTTTCTTCTTCCTCATCTCCCTCTTGGGGGTGGAAGGCGGTACAGGATCTGGTGCCTGGTGCCACTTTTTTTTTTTTTTTTTAATGTTTATTTACTTTTGAGAGACACAGACAGCGTGAGTGGGGAAGGGGCAGAGAGAGAGGGAGACACAGAATCCGAAGCAGGCTCCGGGCTCTGAGCTGTCAGCACGGAGCCTGACGAGGGGCTCGAACTCACGAACCCTGAGATCATGACCTGAGCCGAAGTCGGACACTCAACTGAATGAGCCCCCCAGGTGCCCCTGGTGCCACTTCTCATTACTGCGTCACGTGTCGCTCTTCCTGTGGGAGTAGTGCAAGACCACATATTAAACATGTAATGCGGCAGAATAAGCCGCTTGAGAATTAACAATGCCTAATTCTCTTAGTTGTAAGCTCACCAGGAAAGAATGAGAGGAATTTTTTCCTTCTCCCAAGAGAGGAGCCAGGTTCTGCGTTCTGGATGTCTGGGCTTTTGCTGTCGCAGGGGAGCATGACATGCCTTTGTCTCCAAAGGTCTGGGAGACAGGACTCAACCCACTGGAATACGGAGAGGGCTCTGTGGGTTGAAGGGGAGGGTGAAGGGGGTTGAGCTCTGAGGCTGGCCAGGTGGAAGGAGGTGAGGTTCTGAAACGGTGAAGGCCCCTCCCAGCCTGCAGGCACTACCTCGTGAAACATGACACCTTGGACAAGGACTGGTTACCCGGAGACAGTGAGCAATCCGGTACTGACTTGCGCGGCTCTAACCGCCAAGGCCAGTGATCCCTGGTACTGAGCCTGACTTACGAGGAGTGATGCACTCAACACTGACGCCCGTCAGCACCCGGACCACTTGGCCTGGGATCATGGAGCAAGCAAGGCTCACCCCAGACAGAACTGCAGCATGGATAGGTGGCTGTGCAATGCACCCACAAGTAAGTTGACCCTTGAGCAACACAGGTTTGAACTGCTCGGGTCCATCTACATGTGGAGGTTTCTCGAGAAATATAGTACAGGGCTGTAAATGTATTTTCTCTTCCTTATGATTTTCCTTTAAAAATTTTTTTTAACATTTACTTATTATTTTGAGAGAGAGAGACAGAGAGACAGAGAGACAGAGTGCGGGGGAGGGGCCGAGAGAGAGAGGGAGACACAGAATCCGAAGGAGACTCCAGGCTTTGAGCTGTCAGCATGGAGCCCGACTCGGGGCTTGAACTTACAGACCACGAGATCGTGACCTAAGGGGAAGTAGGATGCTTAACTAGAGCCACCCAGGCGCCTCTCTTCCTTATGATCTTCTTAATGACATTTCCTTGTCTCTACCTTACTTTATTATAAGAATATAGTATATAACACATATTGCATACAAAATAGGGGAACTGACTGTTTATGTTATCAGTAAGGCTTTCTGTCAACAATAGGCTATTCGTAGTTTAGTTTTGGGGGGATCAAACGTTATGATTTTTGAGAGCATAGGAGGTCAGCACCCCTAACACCTGCATAGTTCAAGGCCCAACTGTATATAAGGGGATGTAAGGTGAACCAGCTGAACACTGACCTCAGGTTCAGAGACACTACTAAGTTCCCGGGGTTCCTTACAGCCCAACACTGGAGCCCCAAAGTACAAAGAGGATATTGGACTTCTCCCTGACTTTTACAACACCTTATTAGGGAATAATTTTAGATTTACAGAAATGTTGCACAGATAGCACAGAGTTAATGTCATTGGTTTATACATTGTGTTATACTAACTAAAACCCAAACTTTATTTGGATGTCTCCAGTTTTTCCACTAATGTCCTCTTTCTGTTCCAGAATCCAATCAAAGGGATCACATAGCATTTAATCATCATGCCTCTCCAGTCTCCTCTAGTCTATGACAACTTTTCCATCTTCCCTAGTTTTTCATGACCTTGACAGTCCTGAGGGGTGTTGGCCAGCTATCCTGTAGAATGTCTCCTAAACTGACTTTGTCAGATACTCTTCTCATGATTAGACTGGGGTTGTGGGATTTGGAGAAGAATACCACAGGGGTGAAGTGCACTTCTCATCACATCACGTCCACATCACATCACATCACTTCTCATCACATCACATCACATCACATCGCATCGAATCACATCACTTCTCATCACATCGCATCGCATCGCATCACATCATCACATCACATCACATCACATCACAGGGTCCATGACACCCACATGACATCACTGACCACGTTAGCCTTCATCACTTGGTGGATGTGGTATCTGCCAGGTTTCATTACTACCAAGTTACTAATCCCATTTCCCTGTTCGATTCTCTTAAAGCCATCCGGCCCCTTTTTTATCTGCAATATAGAAAAACGAAGAACTATGATGCTACTTGCAAATGAGTGTCATGGAACACTTCTTGGCTGTTATATTTATATTTGAGCAAGGGTTTTCTTGAAGCCCTCTGCCTCAACCAAAAGTAGCAACGCTAATGGTAGGAATTTCAGGCTCTGTGACAGTTGGGTGTGGGCGTGTGGGCCTGGGTGGTAAATGCAAGCAACATTCTCAATCCTACCACTCAGGCAGTGCCCTGTTCCTCTGCCTATATATAGGACCAGAGCATGGGGTAGCCTGTTCACGAAATCTTCATCCAGATTTGAAAACTTAACACACCCACGCACATTTGAGGGACTATCCTGCCACTTATTTTCTAACACGGGGTATACGTGCGGATTTAGAAGGGGTGATGATTTTGTTTACTCAGGACAAATTAAGCATCGTTGGTTGAGAGCGTAACTGGGGAGGAATATGGTTCCCTGTCTGTTTCAAGTCCAACTTGTTCCCAGTGAGACAGTCACTCCATTTCAAGAGTATGCCCTTCCCTCCATCTTTGAAACTGGAAGCCACAGGAAGATAGATATGAAAACAAGTATAGAAAGACGCCTGCTTCTAATATCTGTTGCACCCACTTTCAGCTCTGGAAATGACATGAAGCGTCTCTTATTTTCCCAACCGCCTCCGGTGACCCCGAGAGTTATGGATTTTCAGGTTTAATGCCTTAGACAGAAGGTATTTCTGTGGTTGCGATCAGCGGAGAGACTATGAAATCATTCAGAATGCTGCAATGACAAAGTACTTGTTGGAACATCGCAGAAGTTGTTTATTGGGTTTCTGACTCGTAGAGAAACAAGGAATTTAGCAACAGATTTAGAGCAATAAAGCATGGTAATGTTTGTTCACACTTTGTGCTGGCAGAATTAAAATTCAGTTCCATAAGTCTTCAACTTGGGTCCTTCACAGAAACCATCTCATAATATCCCTTCACGTGGGCTGCGTTACAGCAGTTCTGCGGGAGGTGAGAGCAAGGCGTGGATTTGATGGAAGGGTTTTCAAGACACTAGAGATTAGGAAGTGGCCTTGGCGGGGGGGGGGTCCCGAGTTCAGGAAGGCCCAGCCAAGCACCCCCTAAGGTCAACCGAAGATCAAG
Organism: Panthera onca; assembly: GCF_046562875.1. Taxonomy (NCBI): domain Eukaryota; kingdom Metazoa; phylum Chordata; class Mammalia; order Carnivora; family Felidae; genus Panthera; species Panthera onca. The sequence goes on from NC_138349.1 coordinate 16,854,142, forward strand.
GGGGAAAGGGCGCCTCGCACATCCTCCTCTACCTGGCTCTATTTTAAACCTGGAAATCGGACTGCAGGGCAGAGGATTAGAACAAGATTCTGCCTCTACTCCTGAGAGACTCACAGTGTGGAGGGGGGGGTCGCAGGGAGAGGAGGACAAGGAGAACAGGGAATAGACGGACGAACGGTGGCTGGAGTTACCCGGTGCGGAGGTGGGGTGGGAATGGAAGGGCATTCTAGGCAAAGACAGGGGTTGCTAAAAGGCCCAGAGGTAGGCTGGGAGAACTGCAGGTACCTAAAACCAGCTAACTAACCTCCATGGAAACAGAGGGATTTTGCTTCTCTTAAAAACAAAATGGCGTGACGATTAAACTGCACTTGGAGTTAACATGCCAACAGAGCTAAGGACATCTGAGGAGAGGATAATGGGAAGAGGCAGAAGCCTTAAATGTTAAAGGAGATCAGAAAGCTACTTTAAAATGCTATGTTCTGGGCATAAGAATGGATAAATGAGGGGCGCCTGGGTGGCTCAGTCGGTTGAGCATCTGACTTTGTCTCAGGTCGTGATCTCATGGCTCGTGAGTTCGAGGCCCGCATCTGGCTCTGTGCTGACAGCTTGGAGCCTGGAGCCTGCTTCGGATTCCGTACCTCCCTCTCTCTCTCTCTGCCCTCCTCCATTTGTGTGCGCGCTCTCTCTCTCAAAAAATTAATAAATAATAAACATGAAAAAAATTTTAAAAAGAAGAGAATTGATAAGTGGATAGACAGAATAGAATAGTTAACCTAAAAGAGACCCCAGAACATTTAAGTACGTAATAGATCATAAGGAACTAAAGGAGGAAGATGTGAATTACTCAAAAAATGATGGAAAAATGGGTTATTTGTAAAAGATTGAAACTACAGCCTTACCCACTGTATTAAAATGCGTTACAGATAGATTAGCATAAAAGTAACGCATGAAGCCTTTGAAAAGCAGAAGAAAATGTCAGAATTGAGCGCTCTCTAAGTATGCCATCAATACAACAAATTGTTATAAAAAGGAACGAGATTTTTCAATAAAATACAATTCTTATGTATCTAAAAAACAGTAAACAATAAAAAGGCAAATGACAAACTGGCAAAAATATTTTTAACACTACAATAAGGGATTAGTAGCTTTGTTTTACAAGCAAACTTTACAGAATATTAAGAAAAAGTACACCAGAAAAACAGGCAAGGGACATGAACAGAAATACATATACCCAACAAACGTTAAAGAATGCTCAACCTTGGAGATAATGAAAGAATGCACAATAAAATGAAAAGATAGCATATTTTCACCTGTCCAAGCGGCAAATATTTTAAAAGAAGGGACTCCGGCAATATGTACCATGAGCCTTGAACATACGTTCATTACCTATGACCCCAAATTCCGCCTTTAGAAAGCTATCTGAAGGCTAGGATTTTGAAAGTGACAGCCCCGTTTTTAAAAGCAAACTCTCCTTCCATAAATGTATGCTGGGACCCAAACCTGCAAGATTATGTGTGTATATATATATATATAAAATACATACATATACTATATATATATATAGTATGTATATATGTATATGTATATATGTTATATATATATATAGTATATGTATATACTATATACTATAGTATATATAGTATATATAGTATATAGTATATATAGTATATAGTATATATAGTATATAGTATATACTATACTATATATATACATATATATAGTATATGTATATGTTGGATTTCTCTTCCAACTCATTTTACAATATTGTAAAGCAAAAGGGTTTGTAATCAGATTATTGAGTCATTAAGATAGTAACAATAGCTTGAAAGTTAGTTAAATGTTCTGAACCTCAGTTTCTTAATCTTTAAAATGGGATTTTGCTGGTGGATTAAACCTCTTAAGTATTGGAGGGCACACAATAATCACTCCATGAATGTTGGAGTCATGGTTTCCATGTCCTCATCATTCTGTTCCAACTCTTCGAGAGGCATTTGCTGATTTGATTTGAATAATCAGGTAAACTACCGTTATGTGTTTAGGAATCTGGTAGAGAATAGGAATCTGGCAGAGGAGGAGAGAGGGAAGTGCTTTTGGAAAATTCCACGGATCGTGGTAGAAAATTAAGTGGGCACCAGGGCCAATAAACCAGTCCAAGTGCTCCCATGGGAGAAGGAAGCAAAGGTTGGTGGGAAATAGACAAACCCTGGATCCCTAAGAGCTAAGGATTGATCAGCTAGACAAAAAAAAAAAAAAAAAAAAGAAAAGAAAAAGTAATTGACCACACAAGTTTTCAGGACACATCTATCCTGAAGGAAGCCACCCAAAACTGTTAGTCGACGATCAGCAGTGACCATCTTCCTGTGTAAGACACGTATCACCTCTGTCAACACACAGGCTCAAGGTGTCTCTGCCTAACTGAGGAGACTAAAAACTAGTATAGACTTGGTTAGCAGGACAACTCCCGGAGGGCGGTGATGACCAGCCTCTCCCAAATTCCCATCAAAGAAATGGGAACAGCCTGTCTTAGAGCTGGCAACTAAGGAAGACTGACTGCCATGTGCCAGGAACACGGAGGAATTTCTGTTGTCTACAGCTCAGACCGGAGCAGATTAAAGGAGGGGATGATTCCATCTGGGGCTGACTCTGTAATGCAGACCTTGGGCAAAGTCCCGGCCCCAGAGAACAGAGCCCGGAAAACTTCAAAGCCCGACCCACCATATCTGTGAATTCCTGGGGCTTGTGTTCTCACGATCCCTTCTGCCCCTGGCTCCTCCGGCCCTCACCCCACCCCTGCTTGGCCCCATATCAGCCTGGCCGGGAAACTCCAACCCTTCAACACTTTGCACAGAGAATTCACTCAGACCCGGCACATCATGAGTGGAGTTGTCTTAAGTCAGTTATTCCCCACTGGGGACATTTGTCAGCGTCTGGAGACATTTTTGGTTGTCACAAATGGGGAAGGGGTGCTGATGGCATCTAGGTGGGTAGAAGCCGGAGATGCTGCTGTGCACAGGACAGCCCGCCATGACAAAGAATTATCTGGCCCATATGTCAATAGCATCGATACTGAGAAAATGCCTTCCCTGAAAGATACGAAGGTCATGAGACTGTTAACATTGTGCCGTACATGGGTTTCTGCGATTTCTCTGTCTTCCCTTTTTCCTTTTACTTTCTCTGCCTTTCTCTTCCACCCGGCCCCCTCCGCCCCCACCGCCCCCACCTCTGTTCTTCTCAGGAGCAAAACACATCCTTCTCCCTGCCTCATGGTCCTCCGTTAAGCCATCACCTTTAGGGATAAGAATATGCCCTTGGAGTTTCATCCACTCTGCCAAGCAGCTCATCAAATTATTTCTCCTAACTGCAGTGCTCTCCCCAAGAGGAGTCCCGGTCAGTATGACATCTCCCACCCCACATCTTATTACACACATACGTGAAGGAACCACTTGTCAGGGAAATGGAACGGGCTTAGATCCCTCACGAGGGTTTGGGGAACAGCAATTGCCCGCACCAGCCCTCGGAGTGGACATCGGTGTACCGTAGAGTCCCAGAACCCAGGGCTGCCTGCTCTGAGGACAACGGCATCAGGCAAAGCATGTGCGTTGCTGTAAACGCGAACAGGGTCTCTGGCATGAAGGTGCAGCCTTTCTCCCCAGCCCCACGGAGCTCTCTGCGGAAGCTGCTGACCTAGCAAGACGAACAGGAGTGAATCCCTCGAGGAAGAGATCAAACAGGTGGCCACGGCGATTCTGAAGGACTGCACCCCACTCCCCCTAGCTCGTCTATCTCTTTCTGGAGGGCTCGATTCAGACAGAACATGGGACGCGGAGGACTCCAACTTCTAAAGAAGGGAACCTACCTGAGGAATCAAGCAAATATGCAAAATAAACAATGGAATAAACTCAGCAAAAAAAAAAAAAAGTTTGGGGCACCTGGGTGGTTCAGTTGGTTGAGCGTCAGACTTCGGTTCAGGTCATGATCTCGCGGTTCGTGGGTTCGAGCCCCACGTTGGGCTCTGTGCTGAACGCTTGCTCAGAGCCTGGAGGCTGCTTCAGAGTCCGTGTCTCCTTGTCTCTCTACCCCTCCCCCGCTTGTGCTCTGTCTTTCAAAAATAAATAAATGTAAAAAAAAAAAAAACCACTTAAAAAAAAAAGGTTTAATTTGAGTTCTAATAAGGCCCAAGAAGACACTGCTGGGAAAGCAGTCAGGATGATCTTAGGAGGAGGGACCTGAGAGCAGGAGAGGAGACCCAGAGATGCAAATCCTGATTGCCAGATCACTCCCCTTCCCCCATGGAGGCCCTGGGTACCACAGAATAGCAATTTAATGAAGGAGAAGGGGCAAATTGAGAAATTCTCCCAGAACCCAGAGGAAAAATAAAAAAGGGATTATGGGGCCAGCTTAGTAACAAACAATAAATAGTATCTAAAAGGGGACTAGAAGGGCAGTGGAACAGAAGTAGAAAGAGGTGGGGAAAGACATAGTTAAAAAAAAAAGATGCTGAGGAGAATGAGGATCTTCCTAGAAAGTGTGATTTCAGACCTGATGGGGAAGTACAGCGTGTCCTGAGAACAGGCGGAAATAAACCTATTAAAGCAAGATTCAGCGAAGAGTGAGGCCTGCCTGGGCCTGGCCCACCCTGGCCAGCAGCACCTGGCTGGCACGCCAGCATTATTCGGAGAGTGTCTGCATAGCCCACACTTTTCCCCCTAACAGTACCAGCGAAAGTTCTCTGATCTGCGGCTTTAAGAAGACAATAAAAAAGATCTGATAAGAATAACTAGAAACCACTGTGATTCATTGAGAATTGCAGTTTATCGCAATTAACGGAAGAAAAATATATACTGTGCATGTGCATTTTATGTATATACGGACCTGCACTTCTGATTTAGATGATTATTAATTTCCTGAGCACAGGAATCGGTGAAAACCTTCTGTTTGGTGTGGCTGAGAAAAAAAGTTCCGGTTTTGCTCTAGTCTGGATCCTTTTCTGCCGGTGTCCAGGCTGTCTGGCTATACCAGGTGCCAATGCTGGTCTGAGCGGCCACGCTCATGGTTTCTGGTTTCCGCCAATGTGCTTGTTCACAATTTTTTTTTCCTTTTTAACATTTCAGGGAATTATTTCTTTTTTATTTATTTATATTTTTTCAATTTTTTTTAACGTTTATTTATTTTTGAGACAGAGAGAGACAGAGCATGAATGGGGGAGGGGCAGAGAGAGGAGACACAGAATCTGAAGCAGGCTCTGGGCTCTGAGCCATCAGCCCAGAGCCCGATGCGGGGCTCGAACTCACGGACTACGAGATCGTGACCTGAGTTGAAGTCGGACGCTTAACCGACTGAGCCACCCAGACCCCCCCTCAGGGAATTATTTCATTCAAGCTTTCACATGCATGTTGTCATTTAGGACCTTTGCCCTCCCGGAGTCTCATTTTGCATCATATTATATTTTGGTGAGTTATCGCAGTTCTGTGTTGAGATACAGCTTTTTTTTTTTTTTTTTTTTTTTTTAGAATTGAGACAAAATTGACATAGAACATTATGCTAGTTTTAGGTGGACAACGTCATGATTCAGTATTTGTATATGTTATGAAACGATCGTCACAATAAGTCTGGCTAACATCTGTCATCTTGCATAGTTACAAAACATTTTTTTTTTCTTGTGATGAAAACTTTCAAGATCTATTTTCTCTGCAACTTCCAAATATGGGTGAAATAGATGAAGGACAAACTTCTGGTTATAAAATAAGTCACAGTTTTGTTTTCTTTTTTTCAGTACAGTCTTCTCACCAAGGCCGGTGACCTGTCGGTCTGTCTGTCCCTGCTGTCTCTGGCCGGAGCATAAACTCCTGGGGCTCTGTTCCATGCCTGCTTGCCCTAAGGTGCAACGTCTAGCTCTCTACACCATGCATACACAACGCCAGTGGAAGGAATCAACTTTGCAGCATTTGGTGGGGGAAATAAATCCCTAATTGGAATCTGACATGAAGATGTTTCTCTCAGTGGCAAAGACCTAGGTTCCATAATATCCCTGTGTAATACCTTAAAACACCCTCTGGAGTGCTGTGGCTCAGGGTTTCCCATGAGGAACTCATGCCTGCTCTCATGTGGATGCAGAAATGCCCAAAACCGGTCGCCAGCCCCCAAAAATAAGCTCCAGGCTGATGGAGGTGACTCCATGCCCGGGAGCTCTGAATTTAACAAATATGGACTTGGCAGTCAGTCATGAGAGGTAAACCAGGAGTCTCAGAACATCTGCTGGAAAACCCATTCGATCCCTGCCCACTTTTGCAGACCCAGAGAATTCCTATAGCTTTGAGGTCTCAAGTGGGAAATGAGAAGCAGCTGGGAGCTCAGATAACACTGGAATGTCTTCAGAAGAAAAATCTAGAAGAGTCGATTTTGTAGAAAGGTTGAGGAACTCCTACTTTAATTTTTAGTCTTATATATTATTTAGATTTTTTTTTTTATCAGCTACGTATTTAATTTTTCTATATTGTTAAGCTAGTTAAGACAAGACAAAAAGAAACCAAACAAAGGATTATTCCTGGCCAGGAACACAGAGGTGCTAGGCTTGAGGACTTGGTCTTAAGTCTTGTAGATCTTTGAGTACTAGAGCCCGATGTGGATGGCACAGGAGTCAGACTGTGAGGACAGAGGGAGCGTGAGGTGGAGAAAGAGTGCTGGCCTGGTGCCTTGAGAAGCCCGAGTAAGTCTTGTGCTGTGGTTTCGATTTTAACTCATGCTGCCTATCCCCTTACAAGACCATGTGTGGTAGATTATCCCAGTGATTGCCCTTAGTGAATTTCACGTCCATGCCCTTGATAGTCTCTTCTGGGTTTGGCCACATGACTTGCCTTGGCCAATGGGATGTCGGTGAATATGGCGTGCCCTTTCAGGATGTTGCCTCCATGTGAAGAAACCCACACTTGCCTGTTTGTGACCCAGCCGACAGTCAACACCAACCTCCGGACGTGCACGTAAGGCCATATTAGGCCATCCAACCCCGGCCGAACTGCCTGATAGATGATGTTTGCAGCGCGAGTGACTCCAGGTAGGACAAAGAGAAGAACCACTATCTAAGCCCGGCCCGAATTGCTGACTCACACGATCCTAAGAAAGGTGATTTAGGTAAAAATGGATGATGTTGAGGAGTTCTGTTCTCCCTCTAGTGGCACTCTTCTCTTCCCCTGGAGAGGAAAGGAGGAAACTCATGTGTAATGTATTAGCCTCTGAATTTTGTGGGAAAAAAAGAGCTCTGTAATTTCAAAGTATAGTCTTGAGCCACGCTCAACAGGCATTTTGTCTTTTGGCCCTGTGTTTGCGTATTATAGCCAGCTGTTTAAGTAATTTGTTAATGTTTACATTTATAATGATTAATGAGCATGATTTTAAAATGAAACGCTGTCCATTAGAGCCTTTTTTCTCAAAATAATTTATTCAGTGAATCATATTTGTCTTCTCTCTTGTCCATGGAGAGACCAATCTGGCTGCAATCCAGTTGTCAGGTTTCTCAAAAATGGATGCCCTATTTGCCCCCAAGACCTGCAGTTCGTGCACAGATCTGTCTTAACCTCTAAGGAAGGTCTTAACCTTTTCTTCTCTCCCGCAGCCTTGCTCACAGTAGAAGAAATAGCGGTCATCTGAGGTAGTTTGTCATGCGGGTGCTACTTCTAAAAACCTTTCAATAGCTGCTACTACATCAAGGAGAAACCCCCAAGGGCGTCTGGGTGGCTCAGTCGGTTAATTGTCTGACTTCTGCTCAGGTCATGATCTCATGGTTCATGGGTTCGAGGCCCATGTTGGGCTCTGTGCTGACAGCTCAGAGCCTGGAGCCTGCTTCGGACTCTGTGTCTCCCTCTCTCTCTGTCCCTCCCTTACTTGCACTCTCTCTCTCTCTCTCTCTCTCTCTCAAAAATAAATAAACATTAAAAATTTTGATGGAGAACGGTGGGAGGGAGATTTTTGCCTCAGCATAAGGAAAAGGCTCTCTGGCAAATAGAGTTGCCTAACTTGGAATGGCCAGCTGGGGTCAGGTATTAATTATCCTCTTTCTCAGCAGTGGGCTAGGAGAACTGGTCAGCAACGTGGGATGGGACAATCATGTACAGGTATGGGGTCAAACTGGATGACTTCCAGATGCTTTCCACCTCGAATTTCCAATGACTCTCTCATAGGAATTAAGAGGAAAAGACCCAAGAAACACTTAACGAACAAAACAACATATGATGAGAAGGATAGCCAACGAGTACCAAAAGAGCTGTGTGAGCAGCAGAATCTCAGTCCTGAGATTGGGATTCACAGGAAAGTGGGTGGAATAAGTATAGGGAGGTGGGGGGATGGGAACTTTTGGCAGAAGGCCCAGCAGAAGGAAAGTGGAAGGTCTGTGCACAGCAGTGAGGAACTTGGGCCAGGAAATGATGTCTCACAGTAATGTGGGATCAGGTTGTGCTTTGAAAGTTGCTCAGAGGAATTAAGGAATTGAGAGGAATTAAGGCAATTAAGACAAACAAGCAAATACACACACGAAATAACCGTGGCCTGGATTTCAAGTTCTAGTTCTCATTTCTGTCAATTACTAGCTGAGCGACCGTGAGGAGATCACGTTTTCTGGACGTTCACTTCACAATTTGCGACGAAGTAGACCGGTTTGAATGGTCAAGCTTCCTTCTGCTCTACAAGGCGACGACTTCTTAAGATAAATTGTTGGCTGCCATTATAGATTCATGAGTGAAAGAGGCATATGAGAGGAGTATTTGGGGACAATTCATTCAATACGCAGGGTAGATTGCGGTCAGAAGAGACCGAAGTTAGGAAGAACAGCAGAGAGGCCATTCCAGTAACTGGTTCTCAAAATAATACCATTCAACTTGGAGTTTGGTGCCAAGGCATCAGGAAGCACGGAGTTTGGTCCCCCTCTATGACAACTCTGTTTATAGGTCACATTAATTTCCTGTCTTCTTGTGTGATTAAAAAAATGCAATGCTGATGTGATCACTCTAAACGCTGCCTCTGTGACATACGTTCTGATTTTTGCATTCTGTCATGAGAAGGGTTCCAGCGATGGCTCACCTAGCAGTGTTTCTCTGCTGCCATGTCCCGCAAAGTATTCAGCACCATCCACACAAGTATTGAGACAGAGGAATTTTCGCACGTCGTTTTTTCTCAGCTGTCAAATGGCAGATGGCCCAGCCCAAACCTGGCTGGCCACAAAGTTCAGAATACTGATCTCTTACTCCTGTCCTTTCTCAGCAGGCACTTTGTTTAGCAATGAAGTTTTATCCTGACTTGTAAAAGAGTTCTTACAATGACAGTTTGCTCTGGTTCTTAAAATAAAGTGTTTCCACAGACAGCTCTATGCCTGGGGCCGCTCATGGGAGGTGGTGACTTCTCTCCAGGTCACTGCTTTGCAGTTGGCCAGACTGAGAGGGAAGGAAAGTCATGGCCACCTTAGGGTGCCCGTGGCTGGCAGAGGCCGTGGGTGAGAGGGAAGGGGAGGAGAGGAATTTTTGATCGCTGTAACTGGCTGCTTCAGTGAGTTAGAAACACTAATTAGAGAACCGTTAGGTTGTAGGTCAGTGGCTGGAATGTCTTCAGAGCGTGGCATGACCGAGATGTTATATGACAGATACTGCCCAGTGACTCGTCAGGGAGGCGTGAGAAGCTCTAGTCTACACACTCAGCTTGTGGTGGTAGGATGAGAGTTCACAAACAGAGTAAATGCAAGGTGACCAGAATAAACCAAGGTAGGGAGAGCCTGGGTGGGCCTCTGGGAACACCTCTTCAGCAATTCACTCTGAATGGGTGCCAGCCACCCCAGAACCCCACAACTGCCTTTCTTCCTGTTCTGCCTGGATTCCTTCCCTCCAGTACCAGAACAGAAAACAGACTTGGGACAAGGAGGACTTGGGGAACCAGGATCAAATCTGGGTGAGGTTGGCGGATGGGGAGTCATTCCGATTTCTTCGCTCTTACGTCATTAAGCCCAGACGGAGAGGGTGAAATCAACGTGAGTTGTGGGCTCACACACCCTTGATCACTTCAGCCACAACGTCCCCTCTTTTCTCTTTGCCTCGGATTGCTGAAGTGTGGTCCGTACCAGTGCTGGTCCGTGGGGTGTTTTTAATTTTATTTCTTTATTTTAATACCTCCGATGAGATAACCACAGAAATTAGGATAAAACATGCAAAAACTCGCATAACAATTCAGCATTGTTTTGACATCGAAGCACGTTTTGACTGTGTTTTACCAATGCATTGGTCTCCAATGGGTGAGAAACTCAAAAACTGGTCCTTTGCCACAGGTGGTTTGGGAAGCACCACTTGTGTTCCATCCCTTCATCAATGAAATGTTTACTTAGGGTCTACTGCACTCAAGTGTCAGCGCTAGGGACACAAATGTCTCAGGAGTTGACAGTCAGGACTTTGTACGGCTAGCTGATGATACGAGGGTGGTGGTCTGGTCTTCCCTTGTGTCAAGGCAAATTCCAGAGAGAAAGAGGCCATATCTCAGTCTGCCTTGGTGTCCAACTAAGTTTCTGGCACAGTGTCGAGAACAGAGCAGACAGACAATAAGTACATGTTGAATAAAGTTACTACTTTGCAATCGTGGTAAGAAAAATGAGATGAGAAGGTGACAGCCGTAGGTGACTATAGCAGGTAGCTGGCCTCTTGCCTTTCTGTCTCCCTGCTCTTTTTATACCCATTCTGAAGATAAACTTCCATGGCCACAAACATGGACTGGAAATGGCTCTACCTCTGAACTTGAATAAATATCCAGGGGCGTCTGGATGGCTCAGTGGCTTAAGTATCTGACTCCTGGTTTTGGCTCAGGTCATGATTTCATGGTTCATGAGTTCGAACCCCACACGGGGCTCCAGGCTGAGCATGGAGCCTGTTTGAGATGCTCTCTCCTCTCTCTCTTTCCCTCCCCTACTCGTGTGTGCTCTCTGTCTCTCTCAAAATAAAAAAACGAACATTGGCGGCTCCTGGGTGGCTCAGTCAGTTAAGCGTCCGACTTCAGCTCAGGTCATGATCGCTCTGTCTGTGAGTTCGAGCCCCATGTAGGGCTCTGTGCCGACAGCTCAGAGCCTGGATCCTGCTTCGGATTCTGTGTCTCCCTCTCTCTCTGCCCCTCCCCCGCTCGCACTCCGTCTCTCTCTCTCTCAAAAATAAATAAACAAATAATAAGTAAACAAACATTGGAAGATAACAAAAAAAATCAAATCTAAAAATGACTGGAATTTATAAGCACTCTTCAAAGGAAGCTCAACTCTTGGGAGGCAAATCATGTGGTCTTGTTTATCTGTTAATTATCTTAAACTTTGGTGGGGGAAGTGATTGGAGGCCAGGGTTGTCAATAAAGACCTACCTTTGGTGCCAGCAGCTGGCACGGGCACAATTTCATTTTGCTGCTGGGTAGTAGTAACACCCAACAGTCTCCAACAGGAACCGAAGCCTCAAAGTGGCCCCAGCAACCTGCTGCCCGTCTGATTCTCAGATTTCACAGCGGGCGAGTGAAATGCAGAGACAGTAAGGGACTTGCCATTCTGGTAATAAACTGTAGCCCTTTCCAAGGATTTACGATGCAAACATAACTTACTTTGGGCCAAAGTTTGATAATGCAAAATCTCACCACTAAAGCGAACTCAGTCGCAAAGGAAAACCTCACCGAGTTGACATTTATTCAGGTCAGAGAAAGGCCAAATACATAAGTTGGCAAGAGTGTGCGTCTCAACCTGAGATAGAACACGTATTGTAGGAAGTAACAAGCCAAGGGCCAGAAATCTGTGACTCTTAGCACATGCTGGCAGTTAAAAAAAGGTTCACGGTCCACTGGAAAATTATTTTCTAAGTCCCTTGTTATTTAACGTAAATGCGATATAACATGACAAGCTCCCCTAACCTGCAGGCTGAATTTTTCTGATGACCCCCGAATGCAGAGTTTCTCAGCCTTGGCACTCCTGACATTTTGGAGCGGGTGACTCTTTGGAGCTGTGGGGGGCTTTCTCGCACACTGTGGGATGTTTAGCATCATCCCTGGCCTCTACCCTCCAGATGCCAGTAGCCTCCCCCAATTGTGATGATAGAAAACGTCTTTAGACATTGCCGAATGTTGCCCCCAGTTGAGATGGAATGGTTACTTCTAGCTGTGGAAGGATGAAGAGTGTCGCAGCGGGACGATGCATAACATCATTAGTCGTTAGGGAAATGCAGACTAAAAGTGCGATGAGATACAGCCCCCCACTGTAAAAATGGCTATGTTTAAGAAAAAATGACAATACAAAGCGCTGGCAAGGATGTAGAGAAACCAGAAGTCTCCTATACTGCGGGTGGGGATGCAAAATAGTACAGCTACTTTGTAAAACAGTGTGGCAGCTTCTTAGATGACTAACCTTATACTTATCACACAACCCAGCAGTCCCGCCCCTGAGTATTTACAAAACTGAAATGAAAGCTTACATCCACAAAAACCTGTATGTGAATGTTGATAGCAGCTGTATTTATAATTGCCCCAAAACGGAAACAACCCAAGCGTCCTTCCACTTTCGTATGGATAAACACTCTTCGGGTTCGTCTATCCAATGGAATAGTACTTCGCAACAAAAAATAACGAATTACTGGTATGTACCTTAACATGGATGACGCTGCAAGTGAAGGAAGCCAGGCTTAAAAGGATGTGTGATTTCATGTATCCGTTGTCCTGGGAAAGGCAACATTGTAGAGACAGGAAATAGTTCTGGGGTTAGGGGAAGCTGGGGGTGAGGGAGAAGGGTTGCCTACAAAGATACAGGGGAATCTTCTGGGTGATGGAACTGTTTGCTCTCTCGGTTGTGGTTACATGGCTGTATGCATTGGTCACAACTCACAGGACTGTCTGCCGAAAGGGGTGAATTTTCCTGTATGTAACAAAAGGGGTAAATTTTCCTGTGTGTAATACATACGTCCCGCTGTGTGTATTAATTTTAAAACCTGAAAAACATGTGCCAGTGTTATTAGAATTAAGTTAGCTCAAATAAATATAGTTCTCAATCTTTTCCAAGCTAAAAATTCACACTGTCCTTAGTTAACTGGACAGAAGACAAACAGCAAAATTTTGTTTCCATAGCAAAGGCCCAGACGTTGTGATTTAATATTCCTTAGGTATTACCAAATGGCCTGCGCACTACACAGCCCATATAGAAACGAGGCAGCCCTTGCCCGGCAGGTAAAAAGAAACCTTTTTCAGCATCCGTCTCTGGCCCATTAACTGGCTTCAGACACATCAGTCTCCTTTTTTATGCAAGTGTATGCATGTCCTGTAGTCATGCACCACGAGAGACACCTCTGGGGTAGGATCTGCATCTTATACTTCTTTCTATTCTAGAAAGTCTTCCAAAGAGCAGGGGTTCAATAAATGTTTGATGACGATGATGACGGTGGTGGTGGTGGAACTGGGCAGTCTAGTCCTGTTCTGGTTTAAGGATTTACTTTTGCCCACATTGAGGGTTTTCAGAGGCCGGATTGGGACGGAAGAAGAGCGGAAAGTGGACCTAGAAGGAAAGAAGGAGAATATCCAACATGCTTCCCAGTCACCTCAGTGTGAGAAAGTTACGCAGATGAGAAATCAAGAAGTTTCGTTGGTAAGCTCGCTCCGTTTGAGATAAGAGTGTGTTTGGGGCCCCACGAAGCCATCCTCGGGGCTGGGATTACAGTTCCCCAGAGGGAGGATTTTAGCCTGTATCCCCCACTGAGCTGCCAAGAATAATGATTTTAGGTGTGAGACTAAGAACTCTCCCAGAAGGCTGTCTTCAAGGTCAGGGGGACCATCTGGAACTGAAATGAGAGATCCACTGACAGGCGGGGAGGGCTGAGGGAGGGAGAGCTCACTCGGGGGACAGTTGGCATCCTGCCCCCTTGTTTGAAATTCTTCCCGTATCCTCACTATTCTCCTTTTTATTTTTTATTATTCTTTTAAAGTTTATTTATTTACTGTGTGTGAGAGAGAGAAAACGAGCAAGGGAGGGGCAGAGAGAGAGGGACAGAGAGAATCCCAAGCAGGTTCTGCATGCTCAGCACAGAGCCTGACGCCGGGCTCCGACTCAGGAAGCGTGAGGTCATGACCTGAGCCGAAACCAAGAATCGGACGCTTAATCGACTGAGCCCCCCGGGGGGCCCTCCATTTTATTTTTTAAAGATGAAAATGCACAGGAAACATTAGTAAAAGAAACTGTAATAAAAGAAGCTGTAGTAAAAGATAACGTACAAAAAATAATTTCAAAATAGTGAAAAAGAAAGCCCGCCAACGATCAAAAGAAGACTCTTCTGTCTAATTGGCAAGACTAGAAGATACCAGTATGTGACCTACACCGTGGAAGCAAACTATAGGAAAAGGATTCTTCTTGGCAGAAACATATAGAGGGCCAGATAACAGGCCCGGTCAAGGCCTAGTAGAGGGTTTGGACCAAAGGGTCTCTGGCTAACCTCGTTCTTTGGTTTCAGCCACAGCGGGCATCTGAAGCTGGAAACACCCAGGGATGCTGCGTCCATGCTTTTTCCCCGCCAAGCCAAAGGTGAGCAAAACTCACTGAAGCTGTTATCAGCCCTCTCCTTCTCTCTCTAAGCTCCTCTTCTCCAAACCAGGGTAAATCAAGCCTATGGGAAGCCACTCACATACAAGGAATACTCTCCATATTTCCCATGGGCAGTGTGCATTGTCTTTGCTGACTGAAACTGAAAACTCCATGGCCTTGGCCAGAAGTTAGGGGGCAAAGTCAAAAGCAGACCATAGAAGGAATTGCAGAATGTTACCTGGAAGGACAAACTGCGAATTCAGCGCCTATGAACATTTATTTCGCTCCAGTCCCCTGTGGTGTAATTCCACAGAGACCGAGTTTATCAAAACTCTCGAATCTTCTTCCTTCCAAAGGAGATTACATGCCGTTTCTTGAAGCCAGATGGGCTAAGTCCGCCCTCTGAGTTCCAGCCCTCACAGAATTTGAAAATGACAAAGTGACATGTTGGAATTCAAGCTTGCAGATCCCAGAGTTTACTAGTTGCTGATAGATAACGCAGAAAGGATTGCGGCTTCAAAGTGCATGTTTTGGAAATTATGTAAATATGTATATTTATGCAATGGATTATGAAAACCTTTTAAAAACAAACTTGGGTATTTACATCGCAGACCTTCTGACTCCAAAGAAGTTGTTGTGCTCTATTTCAACTTCCATTCAGCAGCATGAGGTCTTTTAAAAAATACTGTCTTGCAATGAAATAATGAAAGAAAACCCGCACACAAAAAATAAGGTTAATGAGGCCTCCCCCAGACCACTACTCGGCGTAACTTAAGGGATGGAAAAGGACTATCTCTCAGCACAGGGAAGTTACAAACTGTGACAAGACGTGAGGACAGAAAATGGAAGCAAGCTGTAACATAAGTAAAAGTTGAAACTCCATGAAAAGGGAACAACATCAGTATTTACTTTTTCTGCTTTAATAAACTTTGTGGGGTGAGGGATGAAATCATTTAATTCTGGGAGGGAAAAAAATGTGCTTTCATCTTCAAAGCACTTTCATTTGAGTAAAATAGCTTCGTGAAATAAAAACAGAAGTATTTTGTCTGCTTAGTATTCATTGCAATTCATTATAATGTTATGCTTTTTAATTTAATAGATCAGAGAGCCTCATGATACCCTTGGAGGTGTAGTTGAGTGCTTTTTTAAAAGTCTTTAATGTCTTTCTCTTGTGCGTAAATATCATCACTTTGATCTTTCATTATCTAACAGGAACATTTTCCCTGCGGGAATGGTCACAGAGACTCTGTAAGATGTGGAATGCCAGATCTCAAAACATATTGGCTGGGAAATTGTAGAATAACGCCTACAAATTAGCATATCATAGAACAATACCTACAGTATAATGCCTATAACATTTTAAAAGTAACAAGACAATATGTAGTGCTCTGTGTGTTTATATATGGTACAGGTATAAAAGCTTGGGAGGAGACGCCTCGTCAAAGTCATGACAGAGGTCGCCTCTGGGGAAGAAGAACAGAGAGAGGTACAGGGCAGGAAACCAAGGACCTTCTGCTTTATTTTTAAGAGATTTTGATGTCCAGATGTTAATATTACTCAATTCTAGTGGGTAGTGGCCTATGGATACCCTATCCTAATAATCTTTACTTTTCCATTCTCTTTACTTTCCCATTTAATAAAATGTAAAATTTTAAGAGAAAGGAAAACCCCGTTGAGCTCAGCCGAAGTCAATTATGGATGTGCCAACCAGGAATGAAGCCCCTGTTATCAGAGCGAGACAAATAGAAAGTCAGACGATAGAAAATCAAAGCTGACCCTTTGTGCAGGGTCCTTCTGTTGCATTCTTGGGTGAGAGTGAGTCAGACTCCCCCAAGCACAAACCTCCTGGTGCACCTGTTGCAAACGTGTAGTTGCCCCCCACCTCCCCCCCGCCCCCGGTGGGCTGGATTTTCCCTTTCATTGCTGGGTGCTCGCTTTTCCCCGTCTGGAATCCTTCCCTGTATTTTCTGCAGAGTCAACATTACAGTTCACAATAAAAAAAAATATTTTTCTGCACTGCTCCATGAGATTGGGGAATACAGACTAAACACAGAGAGGTAATTACAAGGAAGGCTCTACCCTATTTAGTCAATTCATCTCGATTCAGTTGAATGGGCTAATCAGGCCTAGATTCTGTCATCAGATGCCTCTCTCCTGCTCCTGTCTGCGGCCAAGCCAGACTTCTTTCTGTTCTTTAGGTCGCTGCACAGGTGAGAGCTTCCTTTCCGGCAAGATGTTACCCCAAGTGGTTATTAGACACCCGGGTCTCCTACTCTACCCGATCAGCGTCTCCATTGTCTGAGTGTGTGCCTGCGAGGACATACTCTCTCAGCCACTGCCTTGGATTTTTTTTAGTCTCTTGTCCTGTTGTGCCTCTGCCTGTTCACGTGTTTATTCTCTTCTGGTCCGTTTTCCAGCCCTGCGATTTGAAAATACTCATCCTATTGTATGGGTGGCTGGCTGGCAGAGGAATTGTTCAAATCTTTGCATATTTAGGGGAGATTTATAATAAAATGACAAACAGGCTGAGAATTTTCAGAAGTGTAGACTTTTTTTTTTTTTTTTAATAGAGAAAAGAAAAATAGAAATACAAAGAAACAGATACCTGGGGCTATTAGGTGCCCACAAATAAATTAGTTTCTACTTCACCCTGTTAACAAATCATCTTAATCCCTTTTTATTTAAATATTTTATTTATTTGAGAGAGAGAGACAATGCAAGGGGGGGGGGGCGGGCAGAGAGAGAGAGAGAGAAAGGGAGACAGAGGATCCTAAGAGGTCTCTGCAGCTAACAGCACAGGACCCCACCTGGGGCTTGAATCCAGGAGCTATGAGATCATGACCTGAGTTCATGTAGGACACTTAACCAACTGAGCCAAGCAGGCGCCCCCATCTTACTCTCTTTTAAATTTTTTTTCCCCATATTTTTTCTTTTCTTTGTTTTTAAAGTGTTCTCTTTTGAAATTGACAATTCAGATTTTAATGTTTATTTATTTTTGAGAGGGAGAAACAGAGCGCAAGTGGGGGAGGGGCAGAGAGGAAGGAGACACAGAATCCAAAGCCGGCCCCGGGCTCTGAGCTGTCAGCACAGAGCCCGACACGGGGCTCGAACTCATGAGCGGTGAAGGCCTGACCTGAGCTGAAGTCAGACACATAACCGACTGAGCCACCCAGGTGCCCATTTCCTGTACTTTTTCTTGGGTTTCCCCCAATATTCCAGTAGGGTGACACAGTAGAACCAGTGTAGAAGGAATGTAGGTGTTGGATCCCGATGCCTAGATTGGAGCTCGCCACACTCAGGCTCTGGGTCTCAGTCTTCTCATATGGGAGATGGGAATAGTAATACCACATCTTTCTTTATACATAGGATTAGAAGTAAAATCTTTTCTCCTCAGCAACTACCGAACCTAGCACTCAGAATCTCTCCACACTCCCCAGCAAGAATAACCACCCCTGAGGTGATGTCGAACTGATCTGCCCTGAAGGGACAGGCTCACTGGAAATATCTGATTCTGGACCTCAGCTCGGTGGCTCTGGAAAACAGGCTTCTTTCGGAATGAACAACTCAAGCGCGAGATGGGTGTTTGGGCTGGATGACTGCGAAGGTCCTTGCAACTCTGGGATTCCATGATTCTATGAATATAAATTGTTTTCTAGAAAGAAATTAACGTGTCAAGTTAAATTTGCACCCATTTATACAGAGTCACCAGACTTGACAGAAAGTTCCAGTTAGTTTACTGACTTGTTTAAAAAAAAAAAAAAAAAAAAAAACAGGTCTTGCGGCAACAGGGGTTGGACTGCTTCATGGAAAAACTTATCTGCAGCACTACAAGCTGGAAAAGGAATTTAGAAGGCCTCTGTACGGCCAGCTCTACTTGTCTTCTCTTCTTCAAAGTCTGATGTTGGCTGTAAAGTTTATGAAGTATTTTCTCTAGGAGAGCTTGAGAATCCTTCCTGTGGCATCAGGGCTCCCAGCAGACGTATTTCGGGGGAAGGAAGGGAAGGAGCTATCGTTATCTGGATTGCAAAAGTAAAATCCTAGGAAATTCCATCATAATAGAAAACGCGTTCTCGAAATAACTTCGGAGGAGCAAGTAGGTAATGAGATAACAATTTTTATTTGCAATGCAAAGGACTATTTGTGGCCGGCATCGCTCAGTAAATACTTCAAAGATGTTACGATGAGTTTAAAATAAGAGGAGGATGTAAATGCCAGAAGGAAACTCCTGACGTCTTTCGCCCAATGTCATAGCTTTCCATAAAAAATGACGGACTTTTTATTTGATTTTTTAGCCAAGAAAATAGTAGCTCGCTATATGTTGTGTGTGTCTAAAACATGGTTATACAACAGCCTTTGATCAAGTGAATTACATTCTGCACGTTTTAACACTTGATTACGAATAATGTCATATTGTCTGCTAATTATCCTTTTGAGGGCAATCAGACTAAGTTCTTTGGGAATGTTTTTTGTGCTTCAGTTTTCAGCACAGGCGTATGGGTAGGCTCTAATAAGCACTTAACAATTAGCCTTTCGGGGATGTTATTATATTCATATCTGGGTGATTGTCAATTAACCGGGACTCCAACCCCCTCCCCCCAGGCAGTTGTTAATAACAAGTGATCCAAAGGACCTACGGCTGCTATTGAAAACTCCTCTGCTCACCTGCATTAACCAGTCTATATCTTAGGGTTCTGGGGATGTGGAAGTTTGAATTTCCCTAAATCAGGGGAAATTGTGGAAAAACACTGTGGGGGTAAGAGCACGGAAATGAGTTACGTAGGGTACGGACCAGAAAGAAAAACACATATTTCTTCATGCACGAGAAAAGAAAAACGTCTTTCTGGGTGAAGCAGAAGTCGCTCCTGGTGTTAAAACTGTGATCTTCAATCGACAAACGCAGGTGTATCCTTGGCCGTTGCACCTCTGGACACGCAGAGCAGCTACAATTACCGATGGCATCGCGGTCCAGGGTTGAGGTGGGGAGAATGCGGCCATCTAATAAATCGCAACCTTCCCTCCCCCACCCCAGAGTGATTTGGAGAGTGCCTCTCTTCAGGAAGACCCAAGCTGTCACCACCCACCTGACAAAGAAGAGTCAGAGAGCCTGGCAGGGGGATGGGGAGGTGATGCCTCACTTTTGTTTACATTCAAAGGGCACTTGGTGTCCTGGGTCAGGACTGTCTGGAGCATTGCATGGGAGTGGGCAAGTCGGGGAACTCTGAAGGAGGGTGCCAGGGTTTCTAAAGCCCCGTAGAGCCAGTGTCCAACTTGGGGGAAGGTTTTTGACCTCTCTAAGCCTCAGTTTCCTCATCAGGGAAATGTGATAGTACTCGTCTCACGGGGTTCGCTCAGATCGAGTGACATAGTCCGTGAGTGCCTTTAGCCATAGTGCTAAATAAAATAAGAAACACTAAAGCAAGACTGTGAATTTTTAAAAGCATTCTCCTGAATTTATGCATCATTCCTGAAGTATTCTCCTATTTTTCCAGTTTTGTACTCTAGGACAGGTCCAAAAAATGAGGAGCACAGCTATGGTTATTAATGTGATGTAGTTTCCTCTGGGTCAGAAGTGCTTCTGTTAAGGGCAAAACCCTCTCGGTTTCCTTAAGATTTGCCACTGACTGTGGCTCTTGCTCAAGCTCAGATGTAGTAATGAATTCAGATGTAATTAACATCTGCTGTCACTTGCTTCTCTGATTGTTTATGGTTTTCTGTTGTCTAATGACTACTTGTCTGGGACTCCTATTTTTAACAAACATTTAAAACCTGACAGATAACAGCTCTTGGGTTACAATTGTTCATTAAAAAAATAGGATTCTCGGGGCGCCTGGGTGGCTCAGTCAGTTAATTGTCCGACTTCTGCTCAGGTCATGATCTCATGGTTCATGGGTTCGAGCCCCACATCAGGCTCTGTGCTGACAGCTCAGAGCCTGGAGCCTGCTTCGGATTCTGTGTCTCCCTCTCTCTCTCTCTCTCTCTCTGCCCTTCCCCTGCTCAATCTCTCTCTCTCTCTCTCTCTGAAAAATAAATAAACATTAAAAAAAAATAGGGTTCTCAACAGGTAGCTGTTAAAAACAGAAGGGAGACTGACTTATTAGGGAAGGTCACCTGATCATAGTGATTTATTTTGACACAGCTAGAAAACAGTATAACAGAGGAACAGAAAATGCCCGGTCAACACCAGTGCTCTCGGTCAAGGGAACTAAGAACCATAAGTTATGCAACAGACAGACGCGGCATGACAGAGCCAAGAATCTGCTTCAATCTGCCTGCACCCTGTTCTGAAACTGAGTGACCTTCTTGGAAGTGGGTGAATTTACCCTGCTATTTCAGGCAGCAGTTCCGGTTCTCAGGCTCTCTATTCTACCAGTGGCACTTCTAAAGTAAGAAATATGTCGTCTGCCTGATACCCAGCCCTTGGTGCCAAACACATTCTTTCAGTGATGCAGGGGAAAGTCCTGCATGAGTTGGACAACAAACTAAAACTGTAAAGAAGAGAATATAACACTTTCCTAACTCTTCTTGGGCAACTCACCTGGCTTGAAGCTGATGTATCATCTTTTCCTCGAATGAGAAAGGAGATACATACACAGATTCCCAAATATAGAAAGGATATATATATATACACACATGCACATATATGTGCACATATACACACATACATGCATTATATTTAATAATCTTGGGACCCATATTTTTCTACCTGTTATCATACAATATCTGAATCAGTTACAAAGAAGAAAAGTTTACCTGTGAAGATATAAGAAATATCATTTTGCAAAATAGTCTAAGGAGACTGTAGATTGACTGTTTCCTTCCCCAACATTTGCCCCCTCCCCATCACGATTCTCTTACTTGTTTTGTTGTGTTTAAAAAAAATTTTTTTTAATGTTTATCTTACTTTTGAAAGAGGGAGACAGAGCGTGAGCAGGGGAGGGGCAGAGAGAGAGGGAGACACGGAATCCGAAGCAGGCTCCAGGCTCTGTCTGAGCTGTCAGCACAGAGCCTGATGTGGGGTTCGAATCCATGAACCGTGAGATCATGACCTGAGCCAGAGTCAAACGCTCAATCGATAGAGCCACTCGGGTATCCTTTTTTGTTGTGTTTTTGTTGGTGCCAACACGGTGTTTTCACTTTTAAGTTCTCCTTCGCAGTGGGCCAACAATCCCCCCATCTCTGTATCTAGGCCTATCCTGAGCCACAAATCTATTTTCTTAGCTGCTTGGTGGGTATCTCTCCCTGAGTGTTCACATCAAACTCAAGAACCTCAAAGCACATGCCTAGCTCTGTTTACTTGAACTTTCCGCCCAGGAAACCTGCAAACAGTCTCATCTTCCTTCCTGCCATTTATGGCCTTGTCTCATTATTGTGTCTCACTGAACTCACGTCCCTTTCTCCAGTTCGTTCTCCACTTGTCCATCCTCCGTATTCTGATGGAGCGCAGGCAGGAGAACTCAAATCTGAGTTGGTTGTTCTTTTACTTGAAGCCTTCAATGACTGTCTCTGCCCTTCTTTTTTTTTTTTTTTTTTTTTAATTTTTTTTTTCAACGTTTTTTATTTATTTTTGGGACAGAGAGAGACAGAGCATGACCGGGGGAGGGGCAGAGAGAGAGGGAGACACAGAATCGGAAACAGGCTCCAGGCTCCGAGCCATCAGCCCAGAGCCCAACGCGGGGCTCGAACTCACAGACCGCGAGATCGTGACCTGGCTGAAGTCGGACGCTTAACCGACTGCGCCACCCAGGCGCCCCTGTCTCTGCCCTTCTGAATGAAGTCTAGAATTCTTGGTAAGATGTATAAACTCCTTCCCAATCTAGCCTGTGCCCGTTTACCGTTTATCCTTTCCCACCGTGCTAGCCGCAGCGGCCAGAAGCTCCAGCCATCGAAACGTTCTCGCTGTCTTCGGAATCCGGCCTCTTCTTCCTTGCCTCTGTGCCTTTGGAAAGTTCTATCCTCTGCTTGGAATGCCCTTTCCATCTTGGCAGCAATCACTCATCAACCAAGTTCCAGCTTACTTGAAGCCTTGTGGTGATGCTATCTTTGCCCCCGCCCATTTGGGGATCAATTCCCTCTTTGGGGGTCTCATGGTAAACCCTGCATAATTCAGTTGGAGACCGACATTGTCCACTTCTTCCACCAGGGGCCAGGATTGGCAACTGTGTGTTTCCATTACCTAAGGTAGTACCTGGCTTCTAGTTGGAGCTCAACACATGTTCCTGGATTAAAAAACAAAACAAAACAAAAAACGAAAAACAACCATATATATGCGTGTGTGTGTGTGTGTGTGTGTGTGTGTGTGTGTGTGTATTTATAAATCAATTAACTTAGCCTTCTTTTAAAACCGCTTAAAAATTATTGAGTTTCTCTTCAAGGAGAACCTGAACTTTCAGGCACACATCCATGGTTAAATGTAGGGTAGTTGCAATTAACCAGAGCTAGAAAAAGATCTTTGCTGTTACCTTGTTGAACCAGTAGTCTTTTCACAAATTCAATATTGTGGCTAAGAGACGTGCCATCACTCCCCCAAACTGACTAGGGGCAGAGGGCGCTGGAACCCATGCCAGGCCCTATCCCTAGTTTAGAGGCCTTTTTTTCTGATGCCTCCATTGGAAGTGCCCAGAATAGGAATTAGTCACAATACTCTCGTGTCATGGATTTAATCTGCCATATGGATGTGGGTAATTCTACAGGTCAGACAAACTGCCGGTTTATATAAATAAATACCGAAACAAAAACGGTTGTACTTGACCTCTAGGCAATAAATCAGGTTGAAATGGAGCAGCTAAAAATGTCAACAGCTCTGCCCAGGAGAGGTAATGGAAGTTGCCTTAGGAAAGGGGAGGAATCAAATAGGAGGAAAGGGGATTTAGGCTTGATCAAGTTCCGATATCAAACTGAACTTTGGGCTGCCCGAAAATCTGAAAATCGGTTGGTGGGTTCCTCGTGACCGGTCTGTCCCGTGGTACTCCATGTTCTCCCCCTGAGCAGGTCAGGTTCAGGGTTCCACAGGAAAGGCTCTCTCAGCCTCCTGCGAGCCACTCCCAGGTCCTCCCAGAAGATAAGGGGTGATTGAAAACAAAACGAAGGAACGTCGTCTTTGTTCAAACTTAGAAAAGAAACTGAATCAGAATTTGGGACTGTGAATTTACATACTCCATTTTAAAAACTGGCTGAATCGTATTGAATGCCAAGCACTGTCACCCTCAGTTAACAGATGAGGAAGTGAGGCTTGAAGAGGTAAATGACCAGCCCAGGGTCGCGGATCAAGTGACAGGAAGCCGAGGACCTAGGTCTGTTGCCACTCTGCTCTGCTGCTCCGTTCCAAGTGGTGAAAAGACTTGGGATGTTTTGCTGTGGCAGGATTAATTTGTGCCAGAACAAGTGGAACCCAATCCAGCCGTGGCTGGTGGGAAGGGTTCCGGAATGCCAGGCAGAAGACTTGGTTCTAGTTCTGGCTGAGAGTCACTCTCTAGAAATGAGTTTCTGTGCATGTGTGTGGTGTTTTTTTTTATGTTTTTATTTGAGAGAGAGAGAGAGAGAGACAGAGCGCTAGTGGGGGAGGGGCAGAGAGAGAGGGAGACACCGAATCTGAAACAGGCTCCAGGCTCTGAGCTGTCAGCACAGCACCCGACGTGGGACTTGAACTCACAGACCGCGAGATCATGACCTGAGCCAAAGTCGGAGGCCCCACCGACTGAGCCACCCAGGCACCTATAGAAGCGACTTTTTAGTGGGACTGGTGGAGAGACTGGGAGAAAATAAAGAAGGTACTGGGTTCAGGCTCTGGGTGGGCTTGTACTTGACAGGAACTATGAACCCCTACATCAGACACGACACAAGTCAAAGAACCTGGAACTGACAACAGCCATGTCAACGTGACTTAGCGGTTTGGTCCGGGGACCCTTCCCTCAGGAATGATAAGACTGTAAACCAGTAAATAACTGTACATTTGGCTTCAGGGAATCCTGAAGATCAGTTTACCAGAGGTACCCGGCAAACAGCTTGCTATTCAGACCATAATTTGCTCATCAAGACTTGCCTCGAACCCCTTGCCCTGCTGTGCCCACCGGCTGCCCGCATTATACTGCATTGTACACATACACATACACATATGTACACATTATACACTATACTCGGCCCCTGTCAGTCAGCCCCACCTTCAAAGACCTGCTGTAAATCACTGCGACCAGCCCCTGAAATCCTCTAAACATCTATTTTGCCTTCCCCTTTTGAGACACTGCTAAGACTTTGTCAAGATGTTGCTTTCCCTTAACCGCAGAAAGTTCTAATAAATTTGATTTTGCTGCATCGACAAATGAACTGGTGACTCTCAGGGGAGTGCAGTGCTGAGTACTTTCCATCCCATTTTGTTGATGTGGAAACCGAGGTTCAGAGACACTAAGTGACCGTGCTTGAGTCACACAGCCAGTAAATCTGCCGAACAAGATTCAAATCTGGAAGTCCGCTTTCCAGGACCAGGTTACTATGGAAGGTTCAGTTTCCTGATCTGTGAAATGAGGGAATCACATTGGCTCACGAAGATTAGGATTCTTCCTTGCTTGCTATCAACTTCGATAAAAATCCATTTAACTATTTTTAAAGCTAGAATAGAATTTCTCCCCTTCTCTTTCTCTTGTGTCGGAATACTTCCCCCAATTTTTGTTTTACGTGGTTTTGTCTATCTAAGTAAACTGCAAGCCTAGTGGAAAAGGACCCTGTTGGATTTTCTTTTTATCGTGGCAAAAGACACATAGCCTAAAATTTCCCCATTGTAACCATTGTGAGGTGCACGATTCAGTGGCATTTAGTACGTTTAAGAGGTTGTGCAGGGGTGCCTGGCTGAGTCCGTTGGTAGAGCATGTGACTCTTGATCTCAGGGTCAGGGTTTGGGCCCCACATGGGGTGTAAAGGTTACTCAAAAAAATTACAAAACATCGCTGAGAGAAATAAAATAAAATAAAGAACACAACATAACATAAAACAAAAATAACATAACATAAAATAAAATAAAGTAAAATAAAATAATAAAAAGGTTGTGCAACCATCACTAATCTCTATGTTCCGGACAATTTCATCACTCCAAAAGGAAACCCCATACCTATTAAGGCTGGTCATTCTCCATTCCCCCCTCCTCCCAGCCTCTGGCGACTATGAGCCTCTATTCTGTTTCTGTGGGTTTACCCATTCTGGATATTGCCTCTAAATAGAATCATGCAATATGTGACTTTTGTGTCTGGTTTTTCCCCTTGGCATCATGTTTTCAAGCTCCTATCATATTTTGTGTTTTTTAATGGTCATGGTAGATTTTTGACACTGGAGAGCAGCAAAGGAACAAGCCAATTACATTAATCAGTACGATTGAGAGTTCTTCTCCTACTAGGAAAAGAGAAGCGGTCCTAAAGGTAACAGTGACCCAAGGAGAGCTCTCTGTCACTTTCCCCAGGCTCAGGGCTGAGCCGGGTAAGGAGAGCAGGTGCAGAGAGGGCGAGGAACCAGTCACCTGACTTGGTGGTGCCTTTGTTGACCTACGTGGTCTTTTCCCCGTGTGTTCATGAAGACAGTGCGTCGAGCTGTTGGATGAAGCCTAGCAACACAGTGAGATTTCAGCTAGGATCCGGGTTGCCCTTAGGACAGTTCATATTTAATTTCGCCAGACTAAATGGAAAGAGGCTGCGGGGAAGTTTTTTGGTCCACACCTGGCGGGAACCATTGCTTTCTTAACTTCTCGTGCAAATGGGAGTCAGTCTTTGCAGTGTGATCGCGAACTGAGTTCGTGTACCTCCTTCTGCCGCTGTGTGCCAAGGTGCTGGAGCTGGTGAGCGAATCTCTTTGAGACGCTCAGATTGAAAAGGATGCTCTTCAAGAACCATCTAGATAAGTGTGCGGAGGCAAGTGCATACTGGAGCACACCCAGAATCCTCTCCTGTCGGACTCCGAAAAACATCAAAAAGAAGAAATGGCGTGCCTGATACCGACAAATCTGAATCATGATTTAATGCCAGAGACTGGTACAAATCTTTTCTCCAGTGACGGCTCAGCACTTAGAAAATTTACTTCATCATTTCCTTTCCCAGTTAGTGTCCAGTTGAAAGCTGATGCTTGAGATATTTACTAGTCGAAAATTTTACGTCCTTTCCGTACAGGACCTCTTTTTCTGTTCATCTCCCTTCTGAGTTAGGCGTGGTATGGGATGCAAAAGTACACGAAGGAAAGCTAAAAATGTCATCCTGTTTCCTTTTCTCCACCTTTAAGATAAAGACAAAGGGTGGGGCGCCTGGGTGGCTCAGTTGGTTAAGCGTCCGGCTTTGATTCAGGTCATGATCCCCCGGTTCGTGAGGTTGAGCCCTGCATCGGGCTCTGGGCTGACAGCTCAGAGTCTGGGACCTGCTTTGGATTCTGTGTCTCCCTCTCTCTCCGCCCCTCCCTCACTCGCACTCTCTCTCAAAAATAAATAAATGTTATAAAAAAAATTAAAAAAGATAAAGACAAAAGGTCACAATGGGTTCAAAAGATTGTATCTTATAAATATTGCATAGAAAATCATAAGTCGAGATGAATGTCACAGAAGCCACTGAAACATATAACCACAGTCAATTTATGAGGCAACTTAATTTAGAAGCCCTCCAGGGTTCTAAGATTGCTGTGAAGTGATAAAGCATTAGCTTTCTTTGCAAATACGGTAAACATCTAAGGCAGGAATTTGTAACCAGAGGTCACAAGACCCCTTGACCATGTGACTCTTTTCACTTTTTATGTATTTGCATCTTTCTCAGCGAAGATCATAACATTTTGTTTCTTTTTTTCTTTTGTAATTTCAAAGGCACTGGTGACCCAAGGATCAGAAGATTCTTTGCTCTAAGAGGTGGTTGGATGATAGTGATTTTAAAGGTCTATTCCAATCATGAGATTCCTTGGAATTACCCATGTGTTAATCAAGGATACTTTCTTGGCACGTAGATGTAGACATGTAGATAAGCAGACAAGCGGAAGGCTGGCTATATGATACGTCGTTATGGTTTTCCAAAAATTTGCTGCTTGTTTCTAAGACATTGCCCACCAATCACCATCATGCCTTTGGCCATTGTTAATGTCTGCTAATAGGATGCAGCTTGAGTTATTTTAAAATCTCCTTGCACTTGCCACTGTCTCAGTAACCGTGCTTATTCCCCCTTTTACAACTATTTAGGGGCACCTGGGTGGCTCAGTTACTTAGGAATCCGACTTTGTCATGATCTTGCAGTTTGTGGGTTCGAGCCACGCATGGAGCTCTGGGCTGACAGCTCAGAACCTGGAGCCTGTTTCAGATTCTGTGTGTCCCTGTCTCTCTCTCCCCCTCCCCTGCTTGTGCTCTCTCTCTATCAAAAATAAATAAAAACATTAAAAAAACAAGAAAACAAGTATTTATTGAATATTGCTCATAAATGAATTGATTCAACATATTTAGTAGGTTTTACATATGTTTCATTGCCTTCCCTAAAAGACCGATGGCACACCACAAAGGAACATTCCATATTACGGGTCCACAGTTTCTTATTCTCCATTCCCTAATCCGGAAAGCTGAAGAGAGAGTTTTTCCATAACTCATTTGAGAGTAAATGTGACCTGACTTGGATTCATTTGGCAGCAAAACCTGACCTGAACTAGCGAGAGGCTATTTATAGTCATTTATCCACTTAGTATGAATAATCAAATATTTCACTGCAGAGATGTTAATGTTTGATTATAGAAATCTGACCTGGACCCTGCTTAGGGTCTTATAATATGTGGTGTATGCATATTACCTTCCTAAAACTCAAAAATTCTCAACAGTTCCAAAGCACGTCTGGCCCCACAGAGCCTCAAATAAGAGTTTGTAGACATATACTACACATTTTGCCCAACCTCTCTCCCTTTCTCTCTCTCTCTCTCTCTCGCTAGATATAGATATAGATATAGATATAGATATAGATATAGATATAGATATAGATACAGATATAGATATAGATATATAGATATGTAGAGGTAGACAGATAGAATCAGATATAGATAGATCATTACATGAAATGGAAACAATGCTACTTCTTTTAGCAAGACTAATAGAATCGAATACCTAGGTTCTCATAATGTAAAAACAGACATAGGAGCTTTTCTAGTGGGGGATATGCTTTAATCTCAATGTTGTAGGGAAGCCAGCAAAATACCCTCCCCACTCCCACCCTTCATGAACTCAGAAATATTCGATGAGAGCAGAGATAGACTGCTTTCGTCACAAGACAGCCAAATCAGGAAGACTCGACAGTGAACTGCCTAAGTATCTTAACTTCTACAAAGCCGGAATGTATCTGTTGGGAGGTGGGGGTACTGATGATGGAAAATGGTAAGACACAGAGTCAAATGGAGACAGGGTCCATCCAAGCCCCACTGAGGGAAGAAAGGAGAGTTGGTCTCACGGCCAGCAGACTTCCAGTATTCCAGCCCATGTTAGAAATAGATGCATTGGTAAATTTTAGTCTGATGCCCTTAACGTTAAATTTTGCCACCAGCTTCCCTTGTTCTGACCCCCTGCTTGCTAAGCAATCTTTAGATTGTGATTATCTTCCCTGGGCCTAGAGAGAGAATGTCTGATTATGCTCAGGGAGGCGTAATAGGCCTTGTGACAGCTGCATTGTAAATTATTAAACTGGCTTTCTGATTTTATACATCGATCTCAGGAACTGACCTAGAGAAATGCACACTTCGCAAATAGGTTTCTGAGCGTTTAGAGCCGAGAGTCTGTAAATGCCTGAAGGCCATGCCTCTCATGGGGGTCTCCTCACGCCAGCCTCCTCATTGCTGCCCACCTTCCCACTCTGAGACCTCAGTGCTGAGCTTCTCACAAACAATAATCTTGGTATGGTAATAAAAATATAATGCTATTTAAATGAACTCTGCAATATTCAGTACATACATACATACTTAAAAAAAGAACACCAGCTAAAGTCCTAATGCTTTGTCAAAAGGCAAGAATCCATACAACTTCCCTTGCAACAGTCAAAGATTCAACATGAGCTCTATTTCTTGTGTTAAGAGAGGAAGATAATGATTGTGAATCTGTTTCAGGTGGAAAAGACCTAAGCGGATGATGCAAACTTTGAGAGGGCTGTGGATGTTTTGTTTGCTCCGAACACATGTTTTATGGATATACTGTCATTTTTTTCACAGTGTAGAAATGCAGAAGTAAAATTTAAAACTGAAATCTGTGTGTTGGTGAAGTGGAATATGATTCTCTTAGTTATGTTGACAGCTGGGGTCCGGGGAGACCATGAAGGGTAGGGAAAGGGGCTTTTTCTCTTGATGTCCAGTAAGAATAATGGCTATGGATCTCTCAGAAAGGAGAGACAGAATACGGTAAGTGACAAGGAAATCTACGATTTTGCACATTGACAACCGAACCTAGAGCCTAGAACATGTCATTCTGAGTTAACAGATTTAGTGAAGTGTCTGTTATTAACAAATGATAATATACAGTATACCACCCTCATACTCATTGTGTTTATGTTGCCAAGGTACATAACTCCGGCAATCTATGTGCCATTTCTAGAAAGAAATCCATTTCTTAGAAATGTTTGGAAAATAACCCCTCGTTTCCTGTGACACGAGGAGGGCTTGTCTCCTGTGCATGTCAGTTGGAGGTTTTGCACCTTTCTTAGAGAAATATTCTTTATGTCTGTGGGAAAAATCTGAATTTACAAAGGAAGTAGAGGGTCACATCACATCTTCTTGCAGCGCATGGGTCTAGTTAAGCCTGTGATCGCTATGTGCCTGGATTGCTGGAGAAGCTGGAGAACTTGGTTCTCTGATCCTAGTCAAATTGTCAGTGAAGGTTCAGAGTCAATGCTTTGTGTCGGGCAATGTGCTGGGCATTGGAGAGTCAAAGATAAAAAGACAAAGCCTTGGGGCGCCTGGGTGGCTCAGTCGATTAAGTGTCCGACTTCGGCTCAGGTCATGATCTCATGGTTTGTGAGTTCGAGCCCCACGTTGAGCTCTGTGCTGACGGCTTGGAGTCTGGAGCCTGCTTCGGATTCTGTATCTCCCTCTCTCTCTTTCCCTTCCCTGTTCGGGCTCTGTCTCTCTGTCTCTCGCTCTCTCAAAAAATAAATAAACATTAAAAAAAAAAAAAAAGACAAAGCCTTTATCCTGTAAGAACTTCTAGTTTGGTGAGGAGCGGACAAGCCATTTGGTGCATGGATAAGAGACAGACTTAGGAGGGACTTGATCAAAACTGCTTACCTGTTGCTTTGAACAAATTGCTTGATCTCTTATTCCTTACTTCCACTGGAGGCATGACCTTTGGACATTTTCCAGGCCTCAGTCCTGTGCACATAGAAACCTATTTGGCCAAAAAGCATTTTTCTGGGTCAGCTCCTGAGGTTGAGATATAAAAACCAGAAAGCCAACTTAATAATGAGCTCATATCTATTACAGAAAATTATACAAATCTTACTGTTTTTTTTTTTAATTTGGAAAATGTGATCACTGAATTTACTTAACTCAGAATTATTTTGAAGGTGAAGATGTTATACCCACGTATCATGCCTCTGATGCCAGGTTACTCTTTCTAAAACACTCTTTTTCTCATGACACTCTTGTTCATAAATCTCCATGCTTTCAGGAAGGTTAGAGTTCAACACTTTTGCGTTAGCCTTCTGATCCATTCTCAGACGACTTTTCCAACTTCATCTTCTAATTACGCCATCAACACGAACTGTCTGCATTTGGCAATTTGTTTGAAAATTCATCTGACTACACGTGTCTCTGTGGTTTTGTTCCTCTCCCCCTTATAACTTCTCATTGAATGGCCTTTCACGCTGTGGTTATCCTCTTTTCCAAGATCCTCTTCGGCTTATGCCAACCTTCCACCCATAATCCACCCACCTTTCCTTCTCTGAACTCTAAGCTCAAATGTCAGTACAGGAGCCACTGGCCCCATGTGGCCATTGAGCACTTGCAACGTGGTGAGTCCCAGTTAAGATAGTCTGTAAATGCAACATACACGCCCGATTTAAAAAATGTAGTGTATGGGGCGCCTGGGTGGCGCAGTCGGTTAAGCGTCCGACTTCAGCCAGGTCACGATCTCGCGGTCTGTGAGTTCGAGCCCCGCATCAGGCTCTGGGCTGATGGCTCGGAGCCTGGAGCCTGTTTCCGATTCTGTGTCTCCCTCTCTCTCTGCCCCTCCCCAGTTCATGCTCTGTCTCTCTCTGTCCCAAAAATAAAATAAAAAACGTTGAAAAAAAATAATAAAAAAAATAAAAAATAAAAAAAAAATAAAAAATAAAAAATGTAGTGTAAAAAAAAGTTATCTCATGAATACTGTTTTATATCAATTACGTGTTGAAATGATAATACTAAGTAAGCCTGTTTATTTTTACTTTTGTAAAAAAATGTGGATAGTAGAAAATGTAAAATTAAATCTAGAACTTGCATTATATTTCTTTAAAAAAATTTTTTTTAAATTTATTTTAGAGGGAGGGAGGTAGAGAGAGAGAGGGAAAATACAAGGGGTGGAGGGACAGAGGGATTCTTAAGCGGGATCCATGCTCAGGGCGGGTGGTCCCCTGATGTGGGGCTCGATCGCACAACCCTGGGATCATGACCTGAGCTGAAGTCGGACGCTTAACCGACTGAGCCACCCGGGCTCCCCTTTAGTCACTTTTCACGTGTGGAGTTCCAATCTCCGCAGCCAGGGAGTGCCTTGGGGACAGGCTCAGAGTCTTCGGCTGGTTGCATTCCAAACAGCACACTCTTTCAGTGCGTAGTACCTTCCCATCTTTTAAGAACAGCTGAGCATATGAATCACATCTCCAAGACTCATCACAGAAATCCTCCAAGTAACCCAGGTGTCTCCTGAGCACATCTAACTGAAAAGATTTATTTATCCGTATAGGTATATTCGTGCTCAAAAAAGTTTGAAGAAAGCTGTGGACGTTTTGCCCTTTGGGGAGGGAGTTTTATTGGTTGCCTGTGTGGAGAAAGATTTACATTGTCCGTCTTGTCCCATGTTCGCAAGGATGCCTTAGGCATGGGCTGTAAGGACCTATCGGTTTTCATGTTAAACTTTGTCACTTTGTACAATCATTTTTCAGATCTTCAGAATTTTGTGGCTCTGGTGATATTGAAAAACAAAACCAGCAGCACAGTTCTAGGAAGGATAGGATGCTGATGGCCCCGGGCCAGGTGCCACACTTAACGCTTGTTTCATTGAGGTCTCCAGCCAGGAGGAACCTCTGTAACTGGGGTGAGTCAGTCCCGTTTGAACAACAGAAAGAATGAAAGAATTTGAAGTTGTTTGCAAGAGGAAATGGAAACAGTGCACCGAAAGCTGAGGAAGGGGTCATCAGAAGGATTTTTACAGAAAATAGTGGATCAGTCATCCTTTGTCAGATTATATTGGGATCAGCCATGAGTCAAAACAGCGGGAGGGATTTGTGTTAGCTACAAAGGAACTATTTGCTGATAGGACAGGCTATAAAATGGTAGAGCGGGTCTTTAAATCTCGAACTGAATGCCATCCATTTCAGGGGTCTGCGCTGATCAAGGTATAGACTTGCCTGAGTAAAGTGGTGTTGTTTATCAGACATATCAACGTCTTTCCCACACCAAAGAGTCTGGAATTTGCCTTAGTGACTCAGTTTTACTTAAGTATGCTTATTTTAAGAAAAAAAAAATTATTTCAGGGCTGATCACAGACTCATTTAAGCACAAGGAATTCTTGAAGAGGAGCGTCTTACCAAAATGTTACCTTTAATGGCTTTAGAAAAATCCCTGGAGTGCAGAAAATCTCATTGGAACATCTATTAATGTTTACTCTTTAAAAGCATTTTTAACAAGGACATCAAGATTGCAGGTGAATTCCTCTAGTTAACATAACAGATATTTTAAGTCGGTCAAATTCCCGTGTATTTGCCACTGTTGGTGAAGTTGGGAACAATGAAACCCAATACCCTGCAAGCCACAAAAGAGGTAAACAAAAAGACAAACTTAGCACGTTTCATCTCTGAATTGCGATGCCCAGAAAAGAGAACAATTCAGAGAGTTGCTTTTAGCATTTACAACTCAGTCAAAATCGTAGAGGTGAGCAACTTTTCAAATTGACTTTTCTCATAGAGGCTGTGGGTTAAAAATCATTGAACAACCATTTTTGCTTAGCACATGGCAAACAGGTTTTTTAATCCGATGTTTGGGAAGGTTATTCAGTTGCGGTTTCTGCAGAACTTTAAACATAATAAAAAGGGAAGGACTGTTTGGATGCATGGGGTATTATATATATTTTTATTCCTCTTAGCCGTTCCTTGCACTCATAAAGGAAAAAAAAAAAAAAAAAAAACCAGCCACCGAGGATTTTATAGGTGGAGTTACAAGGAAAGGGAAAAGAAAGTTAAGAGGAAGCATTTGAAATGATAGACTTTGCAAAGCAATAAACTTCTATTTCAAAGGATTTCACAAGCAAAGTCTACTGATCGGGCTTTGTGGGAAGTGAACCTGAGGTGCAGGGTAACCAACTGACTTTCCCAAGGTCACTGCCCACAGTGGCCAGCCAGAGCAGCCAGAGTCTCTGGGCCATCGGCTCGAACAAGTTTTCTGCTCTCCAAGAGTAGAAATTTACCCACACGAGCCTAATAATGGCTAGGAAAACTGATTTACAGTAAGCTGTAGTGGAATAGCTAATGTTATCCTTTGCAGGCAGGATACTGAAAGACTGACAAAGCCATCAGTTCAAAACTGAAAAATAAAGAAAATCAGAAAAAGAG
Organism: Panthera onca; assembly: GCF_046562875.1. Lineage (NCBI taxonomy): Eukaryota > Metazoa > Chordata > Mammalia > Carnivora > Felidae > Panthera > Panthera onca. The sequence goes on from NC_138349.1 coordinate 16,888,456, forward strand.
ATCCTAAGAAAGCCCCACACCCTACACTCAACGTGAAGACCTTGTATAGGAAATATACAAGTGAAAGCTAAAACTTTTCCCATTAATAATTATGAGCAATACTGAAATTCTCAGGAAGAAATCCAAACTTAAGACATTTCAAATGCATCATAGGTAAGTTTCGTGGCATAAATAGGAAGAAAACAGTGTGATCTTGCTGATACTAGTTAACAGCTACGACGAGCAAGGGATTGTGGAGAGAGAAGAAAGAAATTGCAATGAACACGTTGAGAGATGTTGAAAATCAGAGCTTCAGGAAACTGTTCATGGGAAATTGATGCTGCTGTGAAGACAGTTTACCTAGAACTAGATGTTCTAGATATTTCGAGTTCATTCAAGAACTGAAGGGAGTGCTCAAGAGAAGGGCCAGGGAGTGTGGCGGGTCCCAGACAAGAACTGGCTTCAGGTGTGTTCAGAGTGGTCTTTGAACGACATCCAAGTGAAGGCAAAGGCTTAAAGGGCGTAGACGGTTCCTTCCAAGGCTTTCTTGGGTCCTGCTGACATTACGGCAAAGATCATGCTCTAACTGTGACCTTATGGCGTAAGCTTCTCCTTGGGGCTGCTGTTTTTCCAATCTGTCTTTAGAACAATTAGATTTCCCTTTGATTACATTATGAGGGCTATTTAGTAGAGACCCTTTAAATGAGAGCAAGGTAAAACTGGGCATTTCAGGAGAGGTGTATTTCTCAGAAAATAGTTCCATGGGGTTTTGCTTAAAAATCATTGCAATGTAGCAATGCAATTTGGGACACACTGAATCACAAATTCTGAGGATTCAGAGGCAATTTTCTTGATGGAAATGTAAATAATATGGAGGGTATGTGCGAAGAGGAAGAAAGAGAAATTAATTTAATTCCATTTGCTGATGCGACTGTAGCACGACTATTTTTAGGTATAATCCAAACAGTGCATATCTTCTCCATTTTGATTAGTAGCAAATTGGCAGGGATTCAAAAGAATTAGTATTTCTCAGCGCATTATGCCAGAAACGTACGAATAAAACTAAATTATCTGTGCCAATGTGTTTAATTTGAATTAGTGCTAAGGTTTTTTATTTATGCTTTTCCTTCAAAAGAACTAATGGGTCCAGCTTTGTGAAAGAAATTCTTTTAAAGCTTTTCACATATGGCAGCAAAACTTAATAATTTTCCATTAGACCCTGACTTAGAAGCTCTTGCTAAAAACTTAAATGATAATATCATCCTGATAACTTTCGGCGTAGAATTCCCGTCTGACAGCGTTACATATTTGCCAGAGGAAGTTAGCATGTTCAAAATGCAAAATTAAAATAAGCTAGGAAAATGTGCTTTAACAGGGAAAGGTTTCACAATAGCCATTTAGAAGTTATTAATAATTCTGAAAAAGAAGTTATTAATAATTCCAGTTCCAAAGAAAGAATGGACTGAAAAAATAAACTCCATTTGCAAAGTTTTATATAGACAAGTTCACCAAGGGATTCAGCTATGTGCTATACCAATTATACATTTCTTCTTTGGAGGGAGAATTTATAGTGGCTGGAATATCTTGTTACACTAGAGTACTTTGCAGCGTGCAGTGGAAACAGAATTTCCAATGTAGCGAGGATCAACGAATCTTGATCACAAAGAAGGTCACTCTTTTAATTTTAAGGTTTATGCCTTTGGAACTCGTGACACACAAGCCCATGGCATTAGGTTGACTTTCTGCGTATTCATTGCTTTCCTCTGTCACTTCTGGTGTGCATTATTTTACCAGATTAAACAGGATTGGCAGTTCTCTCCTCCCATTGCCATAGCTGTTGGGATTGACAGCCCAGCTTCCTGCATTTCTATTGCAAATCAATGTCTGTCTTCTTCAAAAATAACAAAAAGTAGTATTCAAGGGTAGTTGGAATCACCGACACAGTCTGTTTCTGAATCCTTGTAATCCTTAGGGGACTCAAGGGATCATAGAAAAATCTTTTCCCATTTCCTACAAATACATAAAACTGGTCCCAAGATTATAGCTGTTTCTTCTAATTCACTGAAGAGTTTAGACCACGTAGTTAAATTATATATATTTGTTTGTTTGTTAAAGTTTAAAAGCGTTCCATGATTTTAAAACCTGAGGTTTGATGGGCCTGGAAAAATGCCTTTTTATTTAAATGCAAAGACTTATTTAAACAAAATCACAGTGAGGAAGTCAGAAAGTGAAGCATTAACCTGGTACTTGAATGTTCTTCAGATAAAACTGTAGGTGTTGTCTATTAATTGTCTGCTATAAATTAAAATAAAGAACAAAACCCCTTACAAAATGCATCGTACATACTCATAGTGGGATAACTGAGGATGAAGTGGGCTCTATTTTTTTCCCTGGGGAGTGAGTGAGATTTCATTCTGAGGTCCATTTTATACTGTCCAAACTAAGTTTCTTTCAGTATTTTTCTTTGTATTTTTAAATAAGTGTTGCCATCTTCCCCCTCCCCACTTTCCTTCCTCTCTCCCTCCTTCCCTCCTTCCTTCCTTCCTTCCTTCCTTCCTTCCTCCCTTCCTCCCTTCCTCCCTCCCTCCCTCCCCCCCACCTTCCTCCCTTCCTCCCTTCCTTCCTAAAGGGGTTAAACTTCATAGCAGCTTTTGTTCATACAACCTTCTGTTGGTCTCTAAAACATCTACATCATTAGCCTTTCTCAGAAGACTGTCTCCTGGTCTTTAGAATATTCCACTGCAAAAAAAGGATAATCAATCTTGAGTTTCCTGAGAAAATAGTTTCTTCATCAGAAAGTTCAGTAGGAGTCAAAAACTTTATACTCTTCACTTTGGTTTCTTTACAGTCATGAAATATAAAGCTTGCTTAAAAATACAAAGATAAATACTTAAACTTATTTTGGAGAATGCAGAATCGATCCCAGGCTGGAATTTCACTATACTTTCTTGAGGAATCAATTTTATGACAAATATCCTATCCACTTGGGTGTCACAACTTTGCTAGGAAATTAAAAATGTTCACATTTGCCTTTTCCTGTGACCTTCCCACCCTAAAATTCTGGGAAAATGGTCTATTTAATCATACAAGAGAAGAAAAACATTTACTTAAAAGCTGTTTTTATACATTTTTACTTAAGCATAAAAGCAGTTTTCATGCTAAACAGCCATTGGAGAAATCTGTACACACTGATTGTCATCTGTAGGCTGTGATTTACTATTGGAAAACAAAAACAAGCTGTGGAAGCCACTTACCTCATTGCAAGTAGGCGACTGATTATTCAAGGAGTTGGGTTTTTTTTTTTTTTTTTCCTCCTGTGTTTCTGTGCAAAATTGCAGTTGAGCTACCTGGCTGTATCACTTTTTTTTTTTTTTTTTTTTTTTTTTTTTTTTTTTTTAAAGCTACACCATCCCAAATGTTACTTCTTAAGTCAAGTGCAGCAGATGGGATCTTGAAAACATCTCTAAGTAGTCTAGAATACCTTGAATCCGGCTGTGAAAATTTAGGGCAAGTCTGCAGCTCTCAGTAGGTGCATGCCTTATTTGGTCTAGAGGCATTTTGCTATGTTACTGAGTCATGAAAAGCTATTAAAAGAGCTCTATGGGAAACCCAGCCTATATTTTGAACAAAACAAACTGTCTTTTCCATTATCACTGACCCTTTACAGACACGCGGTACGTAATCTTGATTGTGCTTCATTGGTATTTATTGCACATGGACCAATCTCTCACACAGTAGTTAGTTGCACCAGAGTATAAATACTTGGTAAAACACACAGAGGAAATACAATTTACACGCGGGTGCTAAATTTTACCAGCAGATTCACGTGGGCACTTGGACATAAAAAAATAATGATAAAAATCCTTAGGATAATTATATTTATAATATGGATACAGTTACAGTACCATGATAAGAGTATAAAAATGTATTTTTCCAACACATCATTAGCTCAAGAACATAACAGACAACAGAAGTAGAGTTTTGAATTTTATTTTAGTTTTTTAAGTTCTGCCCCCTTCCCCTTTAAAAAATATTTGATTTCTTTTTGTGCAAGTCATACCTTCTGTGGACATTACAATTCCTAACACTGTGCAAAATGGGATTTGGAACCACTCTTTATTTTGTTTGTCGTTGTTGTTGTTTTTGTTTTTTTGTGTGTTTTTTTTTTTTGTTTTTTTTTACCCATGTGTGCAGTAATCTGAACTGTTTCCTCTTGTTTTTGTTTTTTGTTTTTGTTTTTGTTTTTCTGTCCTGTCTTCAATGGACAGAGTTACGTGTCACAGAGGCTCAGCGCCTGGTCCTCCCAACTAATATTGATACATAAATAAGCTGTTTAATATAAACAAGTCTTTCTATCTTGCTGTGCAATTTGCACAGTGTGAGGTAGAAACCCCTCAGCCTGACCACCGAGGCGCGCGGGGACTGCAGGTTTGCCCTACAAACAGAAAGCAAGGTGACGCTTGTTCCAAGAATAGCTTAAAATTTCTTGAAACGTTCCTTCGCATCCATCCTTTCCCTCTGCTTTAAGAACAGGAACCATCATTACTCAGGAATTAACAGGAACTTTCTCTGGAAAGCAAAGGGAACAGGTCCTGACAACTGTCATTCCCCCTTCTCTCTCCGGTTGACTGCTCCTGTTCCCGGGAATGGGACGGAAGCCCAGTTGATAGACTCCCTGCTTCTCCTTTCTACTACCCAGTCCTCGAAGCAAGTGTCAAAAACCACCTGGAAGTGGGGGTGGGGGGGTGGGGGGGGGAGACGACCCCCCCCCAAACGGAAGATGCATCACACGCACACACCAAAGAAGGCCGAAGCACGCACAGAAAAAAAGAACCAAGACAAATCTGCAAGCCACTCTCCCAGCCCTCCCCAAACTTTCCTTTCTGTGCAACGGTCCGTGGCTTTTGCGTTCGCCTTGGAGGATTCAGACCAGGTTTGCGGGCTTTGAGTTCACCTGCTCTGGGGCTTGCGTAAACACGGATCTCTCTCCCCTGGGAAGCCAGTGGGGGCGCCTGGGCGTTCTCGCTCCCGGGGCGCGGGCGGGGGGAAGGGGGAGGGAGGCGCGGGCGGCGGACGCGGGACCCTACACCTTGGATTCCGAGGCGCCCGCGGGGCGGCCCGGCTCGTCCAGGCTCGAGTCGCTGTCCGCCGCCGCCGCCCCGCCGTTGCAGCCGGCCCAGGGCTCCAGCAGGCGCGCGGGCGGCGCGGCCCCGACGTCGTCGTCGTCGTCGTCGTCCGAGGCGGCCCCCGGCGACGGCGGCGGCCGGGTCCCCGGCAGGCAGCCGGAGGCGCGCGGCCGGTCGCCGGCGGCCGCGTGGCCCCCGCGGGCGGCCCGGCGCGCGAAGCAGAGCAGGCGCTGGAAGGCCTTGCGGAAGTCGGGGCTGCGGCAGTAGATGATGGGGTTGAAGGCCGAGTTGGCGTAGCCCAGCCAGTTGAAGAAGACGAAGAGGCGGTCGGGCACCAGGTCGCGGTGGAAGGCCTTGACCACGTTGGCCAGGAAGAAGGGCAGCCAGCAGAGCGTGAACACGCCCATGATGATGCCCAGCGTCTTGAGCGCCTTCTGCTCGCGCAGGGCCACGAGGCGCGAGGGCCGCCGCTTGCTGATGCGCCCGTTGGCCAGCGGGGCGGCGGCGGCGGCGGCGGCGGCGGCGGCGGCCGCGGGGCGCGGGGAGCCGGGCGCGGGCGCGGGCGAGGGGGGCCGCGCCGGGCCGCTGAGGAAGCGGCGCTCGCAGCTGTCGATCTTCTTCACCTGCTTCTGGGCCTCGCGGAACACCCGCAGGTACACGAAGGCCATGATGCACAGGGGCACGTAGAAGGACACGACGGACGAGGCGATGGCGTAGGCCCGGTTGGTGACGAAATCGCAGCACTTGGGGTCGTTGTAGCAGCGGCGCGCCTCGTCGCCCTCGGCCCGCCACCAGTGCATGAGGATGGGCAGGAAGGACACCAGGGCCGAGATGGCCCACACGGTGCACACCAGGGCCCGCGCCCGCGCGCGGGTCAGCAGGCTCTGGTAGCGGAAGGGCGACGTGATGGCGAGGTAGCGGTCCAGGGCGATGACACACAGGGTCTCGATGCTGGCCGTCACGCACAGCACATCCACCGAGGTCCAGAGCTCGCAGAAGAAGGAGCCGTACTCCCAGCGGCCCCGCATGACGATGGTGGCCCCGAACGGCACCACCAGCAGCCCCATGACGAGGTCGGCGCTGGCCAGGGACATGATGAAGAGGTTGGTGAGCGTCTGCAGCCGCGGCGTCTTGGCGATGGCCACGATCACCAGTACGTTGCCCGCCACGATGAGCAGCACGATGAGCGCCATCAGCAGGCCTATGCCCGCCGTCCACTGCTGCGACAGCGGCGCGGGGCCCTCGCTGGTCGGGGTCAGCGGCGAGGCGGACGGCGACGCGGGCACCAGCAGTCGCGCCGCCGTGGCCGCGCCGTCGGGGAGCGGCGCGGCCGACGACAGGTTGCAGGGCTCGGAGGCGCCCAGGGCGAGCGCCCCCGCGCCCATGCCGAGCTGCGGAGGCCGGGGGCGGGGGGTGTGGCGGGGCTGGGCCGTGGTTGGGGAACACCCCAGGGGCCCGGGCGGCGGGGCGCGCGGAGGGAGGTCGCGGCCAGGTCAGGGCAGCCGCTGCGCGGGGCCGGAGGCATGGGCGCCGGGCGCCTTCCCCACCGGAGCCGTGCGCTGTCGCCGCCGCCGCCGCCGCCGCTGCTGCTGGAGCCGCTGCCGCTGCTGGAACAGCCGCCGGGACCTCAGCATGTTTCTGAGCGTGCTGAGCCCGCAGCCCCGGCACCCAGCACCCACCCCACCCCGCTCCCACTCCCCCAAGCCAACCCCCGGGACCTCGCGTCAGGCTCCTGCAGCCAATCCGGGCAAAGGCACGCCCCTATCTTGTTTCCCCCCCACCCCCCGCACCCTCCCACCTCTCGCACCCCCCTCCCACCGGCCGTTCTGCTGCTCGGGGGAGTCCGGGGGCAGATCGCCGCACGAGCGCCGCCCCCGCCCCCGCCGGTTCCTGCGGGCGCGCCCTTCCCGCGCTCGCGGGTTCCGGGGCCCGGTGCTCTTCTACCCCACCACTGCGCCCGGCTCCCACCCCCGTCCCCGCCGCTCCCCGAAGCTCCCACTCTCTCCCGCAGTCCGCCCCCTCCCGCGCCCTTTCTGCCTCTGGCGTTTGGCTCCCTCCTGGCGCCCCCGCTCCACCGGCATCCTCTCCACCTCCAGTGCCCAGGTCCCCTGCCGAGCCGAGCGCGCGTTCGCCTTAGCGGGGAGGGGGCCTCGGCGTTCTCCCAGCGCCGGAGCGCCTCGGACAGTCTGTCCGCTGGGGTTGGAGGAGTTCGGCTGCCGGGTTGTTTCTCGGATCCGGCAGCCTTGCAGAGTGTGTTGTAAAACCCTTCCCCCGTCAAGAGGGGACCCAGCCAGCCTGCGTCCTGCCAGCTCGGGGGACCGGAGGCGGGTGTCAGTGGTTAGAGGAAAACTTTCCAGCAGAGCGCCTGGCCGCCTTGCCGGAGCAAACCTGGCATCTGTCAAGAACGCTCTCTGTGCGCTCTTCCTGCAAGGAGCTTCTGTTCCAGTGCAGTAGACGCAGAAGGCAAGCGAAGGTTTGTGCATCTGAACAGCTAACGCTGAGGACCAGTTGGAAAATCACAGGCTCCTCAGCCCCAGCTAATTGCTACGTGAGTATGACGCCACGGTGCGTGTCGATATTAAAAAGAGAGGCTCAGGGAAACACAAGTGTGAACGTAGAGTAAATGACACCGCCAAGAACAAGGAACACATTTGATTGCATTTCAGACTCTCCACGTTCAGTGATAACACCTGTATTTTGTGTTTTATTACTCACATGACTTTATATTTTGAGCTGGGTCACTGCAAACAAAAAGGTGCTGTTCGTTTCGGTTGACGTCATGAGCTGACATTTCAGATTCCTCGCGCTGGGCTTGCCTGTTTTCTCCTTTGCCCAAGTTCCCAGATTCTCAAAACTCTAGGATTAGTTTTGGAGGGGTGAGAGGAGAAAATATGTAAATAGGAGGGTTAATATCCTATAGCGTTTCAAGTTCTATCCCTGGTTTTCCAGTCGGCCAATGAATCAGTTTGAAATTGGTGAGTTGTTAGCCCAGCTGTGGGTGGATTCTATGTAGGGAACAGCCACCACGAACACAGTGTAACAGTGGGACTGCAAGCCCCCTCTCTATTCTGGCCATGGTGACGTCCTCAGCTCAGCCTTGAAAATAAAAAGCCTTTAATGGAATCCTTGAGAAGTAAACAGCTTCTAAATACCCATGTAAGGGTGCATGAAAACGTTATACAATGCTCACACTGGGTATCTTCCTAGCATTGGAAGAAAAAGAATACGGTCTGGAAGGAGCCCCAACATCTGGACCAAACTCAAATTCGTACCTTGCAGAGAGAGACTGAATTTCACAGCAACCCCAGTCAGGAGCTTAAAAGCAATGCTGATTCAGTTGATAAAGTCAAGCAGTTTTAACTACCTTCTCTTAAATCCAAACGTAGATTTGCTTTAGGCCCAAACTGGATAGTCAATCAGTGTTTCAGGGCGGGTGGGTGTGGGTGATTTGTTTATTCACCCTTTTGCGCCAGGACTTGGCAGCCTAGTTCTGCCAAGTTGGGAAGGTTGAGAAGGGGGAACAAGGAAAGGAGGAGGGCTAGAAAGAGGGGAGGGACAGGGACGGCACCCTGAGTTTAGAGTAAGCTCACGAGAGCCTTAGTTACCTGTCACTGCAAACTTGTCTCCCCTTCAGGCTTCCTTCTGTTCCCTCCTCCCTCGAAAGACAGCCTCAAAATAGCCAAGGGGTGGGAAAGAGTTGAATCTGACGCTGCCCAGGAAAGGGGTTCTGAGTGCCCGGCCATGGAGTGAGGTGTAGGGAATGTGGGCGGAGACCTTCTATCCTGCTCCATCTTCTGTCAAGAGGTGTTTCTGGAATACTGTGTGCCAAGCTTAAGTGTCCATGATGGGCCAGGGGATTGCATTTCTGTGAGCGATAAAGCCAGAACATGGTTGGAGAGGTTCAGTACAGAGGCCTGGATGCCAGTAACGTTACCATAGGTATAAATATCTATGTATTTGCATGCATAGATACTATGTATAGATACATGTATTTGCATATGTACGTACATGTGTAAACATACCATGTACTTGAGCGTGAGATTTGACTTGTCACAAAACTCTCCTGAAACTTTTTTTTCCTGTTAAATCAGAGATATGTCAAATTTCCCAAAATTTCTGGATAATAAATACATTAAATCACAAATATTCAAAACCAGAAGTTTATTTAAAAAAAAAATTTTTTAATGTTTATTTATTTTTGAGACAGAGAGAGAGACAGAGCATGAACGGGGAAGGGTCAGAGAGAGAGGGAGACACAGAATCCAAAGTGGGCTCCAGGCTCTGAGCTGTCAGCACGGAGCCTGACTCAGGGCTCGAACTCACAGACTGTGTGATCATGACCTGAGCTGAGTGAGGTCTGACGCTCAACCGACTGAGCCACCCAGGTGCCCCAAAACCAGAAGGTTATTTTAATAGGAGTTCCAACATAGAGCTGCAGGCGTAAAGGGGTCCCTGGCATTTTGAGGCTTTCTTTCAGTTATACTTATGGAAAAGTTTGAAATAGTCTGTGCTCAACTAGAGTTGGCTTTCTTTTATTTTTAAGTTAAAATTTTTTTTTTTAACTTTAATGTTTGCTTATTTTTGATGGAGAAGGACTGAATATGATTGGGAGAGGGGCAGAGAAAGAGGGAGACTCAGAAACTGAAGCAGGCTCCAGGCTCTGAGCTATCGGCACAGAGCCCAACGCGGGGATCAAACCCATGATCTGTGGGACCATGACCTGAGCTGAAGTCTGCCGCTCAACTGACTGAGCCACCCAGGCACCCCGGAGTTAGCTTTCTTTTAAATAACATGTTCTCAGATCTCCTTTAAATCCTACATTCCATGACGCTTTTGGGGGGACCTCTTTGAGCTAACTTTCTTTTTGCCCTTAGAGGAGGATCTAGATGAAGAAGAAAAGGTACAACATATCCCCTTATACAGGTATCACATGTTGCAAATTCAAAATGAAACTCCACCATGTCCCCATTCCCTCCTGGAGATTGCAGAAAGGAATCAGTTCTTAGGAACCCACTGATTGGACAGTAGTTTACAAAACAACAGAAAGCTCCAAAGGTAAATGCTGATAAGCACGTGGAGAGGTAGTAGGCTTCTTCCCCCTCCCATTTCCTACCCCCACCTCTGTTCCATCCCTCTCGCATCGTTCCATATCTGAACGTGCCACGGTTTCCCTTTGATCTCCCAGTCTCTGTATCTCCCTGCTCCATTTAATCTGGGATACCATAGTCAAGTTAATATTTCTAAAATGCTGCTTTGAAGCAAGATGCTTTTAATCGCTTCTCGGCCTTTTGGCTAAGATCAAGTGTGAAGCAAGATGCTTTTGTGTTCAGAAACCTTAACTCCTCAACTTGGCATTTAAAAGTCCAGTTCCAGATGGCCTTTCTAGAATTATCTTGTCCCTGTCACCCTAACTTACAGTTCTGTGTTCTTTTTCCTTTTTGGATCTGTACTCTTCGTCTTTTTTTTTTTTTTTTTCTTTTTTCTTTTTTGCATCTGTGGTCTTTCTCCTTCTTATGGGGTTCTTTCCACTAAGAATCTCCTCCTTCATGTCCATTTCAATGGATTCAGTATTCAAGATTTGGCTGGTATGTTTTTCATTTATTTATTTTACAGTCATCCCTGCCCACTGTTTCTGGAAACGATCCCTCCTTCCTCCACCTATAGTAATTACTTTGCTAATTGCATTTCACAAGGCAATTAACAATATATCGCCTTTCGACACCTCTTATATTGTTTTCCTAATTTTCATCTGTTTTTCTTTTCTCTTCTCATATGGATTGTAAGCTCTAGAGCCAGAACTGTCCCCTAGTTTTTATATTTCCCATGTTTATTAATATTTACTTAATTCACATTAAGCTTTGAGTCATAAATATTTAATGTTTAATTAATTAAAATCTCATTTTTACTAGTATGGAGACATAACTGAGTGTTTTTGGAGTTACAGTCTTCCCTCATGCTTAGAATTTACAGTAAAAATTCATATTCCTATAGTCCAGTCCACTTTTTCATGTGAGCATTACAAACTATAAAATTCAAGGTAGGCTCATGAGATAAATAAATCTGTATCATACTCAGTAATGAATAAAGTGGGACATACGTCATGTGTTTTCGAAAGGGGTCACATAAGTCCGCGTCGATGAAAAGCACGACCTAATCTTCATAAATATTTCAGGTGAATGACCTTTTTCCTCAGCCTTCATTTGTGATACCGTATATACAGGCATTTCTGCTCTGTGAGGATAGCTGATGACTGGAATCTCATTTCAAGTTCTAGATTGAATTAAAGGTCTGCACAGGAGTGATTGCTAGTATTTACACCCACCTGTGGTTGTAAGCCATGAGCTCGGCTAACACGTTTCCATTCTTGCGTTGAGTTTTGACTCTTTTGATAAAAATAAGAGTTAATAGCCCAACTGGACAACTGCTGGGATGTGGGCCAAAGGACATCTTGGGGGGAATTTCCAAGCAAAGCCCCAAGAAGTGTATCAAACTGGTAAGTTAGCAAAATTTGCCTTGAGGCTGATGGTAAATGGCGGGATTTGTTAATCAGAGCTCAAGTGGCTGTTTCAGAGGAAAGATACACAACTTTTCCCATAAAGCAAAACTGCTAAAACAGTCACTCAGGGCTAACTAACCAAAGAACAGCCTGCACCCGTGGCTGGCACTTAAGGTCATATGCTGGGTTGGCAGCCACAATTTACACAGGGGCAAGCAACTCCATCCATTGTGATAAGAACGAGGACAGTGTGTAATCACTGAAAGCCTGGACTATTTGGAAAATTCAAAAGCTCTCCTCTCTCCCACTTCCTCCCTCTTTCCCACCTCCTCCTCTTCCTGGTGTGTCCAATGACTACACTGAACAACGCTAGAGCCAATAAAAATATTTTTCAAAATTTGGCTGTACTGGCAAGTGTTCCGACCCGGGAGGCAGAAGATCCAGGTTTGTATCCTGGCTTTGTCACTTTTCGGTTTGACCTCCTGCAGTGGCTTCATCTTTAAAATGGATTTACCGTTGGTTCATGGTAAATGTATGTGAATGTATGTGAAAGCTTCTTGAAATCTCACATAGCACCGTGTGTTTGTAACACATCAAATTCCGTCTGATCCAATCCTCATGATATTTCAGCACATGAAAGGGGTCAGTTTGCTCGTATGAGAAGTCCATTCAGTTAAATAAGCTTCTCTTTATCAGTTGGACTCTTTTCTCACACCAGACATTAATATGACTCAGAGGCTGGATCAGAGTGAACTGTGTTTAAATGCTTTTATCTTTGGTAAATTATCTTTTTCAAAAAAGTCCCCCCCTCCTCCCTTTTCTTGTGTGCCCTTCCCTAGTATATGCCCTATTCTATTTTTTAAAGGTAGTTGTTTATTTGAGTCCCTGAAATAAATTCCTTTAAAGTATTTCGGTGGTGAAATATTAGAAGTAAAGGAAGGATTTTTTCCCTCAAGTCATCTACTTAGTGCCATGACTAGTAACTTAAAAAAAAAAAAAAAAAAAAAAAAAAAAAAGAGGAAGGCAGTGCAATATAAAACTAAAGCCAACTTTCAAAAATTCTGTTCTTGGGGCACCTGGGTGGCTCAGTTGGATAAACGTCCCGACTCTTGATTTTGGCTCAGGTCATGATCCCATGGTTGGTGGGTTCGAGCCCCGCGTCAGGCTCTGTGCTGACAGCACGGAGCCTGCTTGGGATTCTCTCTCCCTCTCTCTCTGACCCTCCCTGGCTTGCTCTCTCTCCCTGTCTCTCAATAAACAAACAAACAAACAAACAATTTAACAAATCTGGTTTTATTCAGTTATATTACAAATAAAAATGGATTGCTCGTCAGCTGAAATCTTACCTTTAGGTGCCCCTGGCACCAGGAATATCATTGCTGCACATGAAGAACATTTGGCTGGGAGTCGTCCTTCAGTGTGCCCGAGTCCAGAGCCTCTGGTGACCACAAGCTGTACTAATTATTGAAAACTCTAGATTTTATTTTAACAGAATCTTACCATGTCCCGGATAAAACGATTATGTTGTACCAAACTAAGGAGTTTGTAGCACCAAGAATCCCCTAAGCCCTGTGTTAAGCTTCTGAAGAGGAGGAAAGATCCCTTTTAAACGTTTTAGCTCCCATTTATTCTGGCCGTGTAGTTGGTCCTTCATAAATTCCTGTGGGATAGAGGAACCACTTAAAAGCTTGTGTCTAGTAGATTCTCCCAAATACAAGAAGACATTGTCTTTTCCTTTCACCCATGGAACATGGCATCTGGGTCACCCAACCGAACGGGACTGCCAATGGGAACCAGTGGAAGAATTGGTTGTCTGCTCAGCCTCTGGGTGGTAGACCAAAGCATTTACATTTCTTTCTCTCCGTTCAGTACTTTGAGTAGACCAAACAGGTATTTTCTTTCATATGTGTTTTCACTTCTTTGCATTGTATAGATATTTTTCTAGTTAACTTACTCATTATGCATGTACTATATAAAAGCCCATCCAGAACCACTCACTATATAGAGGCATGTCAGGTCCTATGCCTTGGAAGGGGCGAGTCCGAAGACACTCGTGAGACCGTGTTGCTGCGACTTGGATTTTGATTACCAGTGTGGTCAGACTTCGTGCTTTGAAAATACGCATCAACCTTAGATATGCCATTTGTTTTCCACAATGCCTCAGCTTTGCAGCCCCTTGAATAAAACCTATTAGAGACCATCATCCTATGGTAGATTTCTGTTTCCAGAGCATTATCCCCTAATTAAATGTTGTGGGGGCAGTGCCCTTCTTTGTAAACCCCTTCTAAATAGAAATTACTTTTCACACTGGCGGAGAAATTACTGGATTTCCTTTCTCCCCATTTTAATATGGAGAAACTGAAGCGTAAGAGGGAGACGTGCTTAAGATTTCAAGGAAAGGGAAAGGGAGTTCTTGACTTTCCTGCCTCCTGAGCTAATCTTTAATTACCAGAACTTGCATCCTTAACAGATTTTGGCTCACCTCTGGCTACTTGTCAGCATAATTCAATGGCATGATATATTTGGGGCCTGGAGCAGGTCATGGGGTAATTTTTGGAATACAAAGCCCTGAACAAGTGAAGAGATTCTATCATGCGAAGTTTATTTGTATTGTTCAATTGGTTTAAGTATAATAGGTCTAGAAGAATAATCATATTTAGCCACACAAATGAAATTCTCACTGTGAGTACATTTCAGTGTGAATTTCCAAAACTGCCACATGAATGCTAACTCTGAAGACAAAAGAACACCAAAGAAAAGCCAAGCAATTAAGCAATTTGGCTTTATTGTTTTGTTTGTTTTTAAATCTGTAACCGGAAAAAGATTTCACGGAAGACTCTTACTGAGAATGAAAGACTCAAAAAGTTGTGACAACCTTGGGGATTTTATTTAAGAGTCTAAATAAAGCTGCTTGGGAGTTGGGAACAGAAAATGAAAAACAAAGCTGAACTTGCTTGGCCATTCTGCATCCTTTTCTAAACCAGGTGGAGCTGTGAGGGTCTCTGAAATGCCTGGAGAAGGCACTAAAATGGTATTGGCATAGTTCTGAAAATATCTCTTTACTTATCCTGCAAATGTCTGAAGTGACGATTTTACTCTGACTTGTCATCATCTCCGTCACACTCCCTAGTTTTTCTCTCTCCTGCTGCTGACTACTCTGTGGCAGCATTTTTCACACCGCCCTTCCCCCCACCCCATTACTAATTTATTGTGTGCCTTGTCGTAGCTATCTTGTGGATCACAATATTGTCTTGGCTTATAAAATTCCCATGCATATATCCTCATATGTATAGTTTTCATAAATCCTCATCTGGGAAGTGACTTAGAATAAAAGTAATTTATTAAGTAAGTTAAAAGGCCACAGTTAACCTTGCAAAAAAATCATGCTCAGTATTTTATAGCATAGCCGGGCTGGATGGGAGATTCTGAAAATATCCCTGGCCTATGCAGTTTTGTTTCAGAATGCTTTTTATTACATAATTTCAAATTATGGCATTTAAGCAAGATTATGCTAATTTTAGTGATTCTTTTTTTCAAATGCTTATTTATTTTTAGAGAGAGAGAGAGAGAGAGAGCACGCTTGTGCACATGAGTGGGGGAGGGGCAGAGAGCGCGGGAGAGAGAATCCCAAGCAGGCCCCGTGCTGTCAGCACAAGAGCCCAACCCGAGGCTCCAGCTCATGAACTGGGAGATCTTGACCTGAGCGGAAACCAGGAGTTGGATGCTAAACTGACTGACCCACCCAGGTGCCCCAAATTTTGGTGATTAGTTTTGACATTTACCTCTCTCTATACCCTAATGATTAAGAATGCGGGCTCTGGAATCAGACTGCCTGGGTTAAAATGCAGGTTCTGCCACTTAGCAGCTGGATGACTCGGAACAAGTTGTTTGAACACCTCAGGCCTCCGTTTCGTCGTCCGTTTAATGGAAATAACAATGTCCCACCTACTCGGGCGCTGTCCGGAAGGAGTCAATAAGATAGGGCATAAAGGCATCTGTCCTAGCGCTTGGCTTCTCGTAAATACTTAATAAACATCGGTGCTTTTTTTCTTTTCTTCCCCATGTTTTGTTTTTAACATCAGCTCCAGCAGCACCGCTATAGGCCACGGCACAAAGCAGAAAACTCTTCGTTTTATGCAAAACCAAGGGTGGCAAAGAAGGCAGCTTCCAACCAGTGGAAATTGGATAATTGAATCAATGTGTTCTTTTTTAAAAGCGAGAGGATGTAGTAAAGGATCTAATTTGGTAAGTACTCTTTTGGTTTCAAAGGCAAGTTTATTCCTTTGTGGTCATTTAATCTGATTATCGTTCTGCTTGGGGAATTAGCATTTCCTAAACTAATTTTGCATCATGGAAAGGTCATTCCAGAGAGAGTTCTATCCTATGGTATAGCCATATTCCAAGTATATGAAACCAACAATGACAAGAGAAAGCCCCACTGGGCTCTTGCGAGAGAAGTCTATTTCCCTGGAGAGAATTGATCCAAGCTGCTGCTTTTCATGGTGTAAATTCCTAAGACCTCAAGGAGGCTGGAAAATTCTCTGGTGACCTGCTTTGTGTCCATGCAGCCGAGCCCTGCAGTTATCCCGAGTATAAGGGGTCTCACTATATCATCTCTTGCTGGTAGAGAAGTCAGCAACAAAGGAAGTTTTCCCAGGTCTCTGAGGTTCAGCCCCTAGGAGAGTCTTTCAGATCCTAACTCGGAACTCTTAATTTTATTTCAGACACAGTTTCAATGCCTTGTTTTTCCGGATTCTGTTCTTTCGTAACAGACTGGGAGAAACAAACCGGAGCGAAGGAGTAAGAAAGGTGCAGGGGGTGGGCAGAGAGGACATCTGGGAACTTTCTGTGAGAAAACAGGGACGCGAGTGATGCCATTTACCGCAGAGACAGTGTTCTGTACCCCACAGTCACCTGATGATCCCACATCATTTAGAAGGTTTAGATTGTGTCTCTTAAACCGTCCTCGGCTTAAGAAACACAGCGTGTGCGGTGCCTGGCTGGCTCAGTCGGTTAGGAGTCCGACTCTTGGTTTCAGCTCAGGTCGTGATCTCACCGTCTGTGAGTTTGAGACCTGCACTGGGCTCTGTGCTGACATCACGGAGCCTGCTTGGGATTTTCTCTCACCCTCTCTCTCTGCTCTTCTCCTGCTCTCTCTCTCTTTCACTCTCAAAGTAAATAAGTAAACTTAAAAAAAAAAAAAAGAAATGCAGTGTGCATCTTAGAAATATCTTTATTAAGAAATAGTACTATGAAAATTTTGGAGCTTCTTTTCCGGAACACTTTCATTATTTAGAAAATGAATTTATATGGATTGTTTCGTTCTCCAATGACGCTGGATCGGTGAGGTGTGAATTAGACGGTTAGAAGTCCAAAATCAAGGTGCCAGTGGGTTTGTTCTGAGGGCTGGGAGAAAAGGGTCTATCCGGGGCCTCTCCCCTTGGCTTATGGCTGGCCGTCTTCCTTCTGTGCTGGTCTGTGTCCAAATTTCTCCTTTTGATAAGGACACCAGTCATATTGAATTAGACCCATCTTAATGGCCTTATTTTGTCTTCATTACCTCTGTAAAGATCACGTTTGAAGATCCAAATAAGGTCACATTCTGAGAGACTAAGGGAGTCCCGAGACTCCAACACGTGTTTTTTTCTGGGGGCGGGGAGGGACGCATTCAACCCATAGCAAGACGTTACTCACGCGTAAGAAAGTTTGACACCTTATGTCTCGGAATTTATATTATGTTTTCTAGGACTGAGGGCAAGCAGAATGGCTTCTCATGTTTCACACTAAAGATGGCCCCCAGATAAGTGACACGCAGACCCTGGTGAGAACAGTCACCTTTGTTGTAGGATTACAGCCAGGCACAAAGTCACGAATGCCACAGGCTGACTGTGGTCAGATCGAGACGTCATGTATGCTGAGTAAGTAGCCTGGGTCTTCATTCAGAGCGGGAGGGGCGTGTGTAAGCCACATCCCTGTCAGTGTGTGCTTACGGTAGGGTTAAATGGGCTGTCCTTTTATAGCTTTCATTACAAACCAAGAAACCCGACTGTTGTCTTGCAAGTGAAATAGAAAAATTCAGGTTCACGTTAATAATTCCCGCTCGAGGAGAAAAACCAGCTGATCCAACTGGTTGATCATACACGCTACTTTTCAGCAGGTTGCTCTGACATTGTGTGGACCCACAGTTGGCCTTGCCAGCTGCAACATGGGTGTTATTATTATTAATTTTTTTTTTCTGAACTAGAACTAGCATAACGGTGATTGGCTGGGTTGGAGAGATACAACAAGCCTTTATAACTGAAGAACAAAACTGGCCTTTGAGGCAAGTTAAACCCAGGTTCTCTCTCCTATAGAATCCACTGAAAAACAGGATTTTTCTGACCCCTAAGTAATGATTTTGATGGAGAAGGTGATTCAGATCCTAAAATATTGGCAAGCAGGGGTTTGACTAAGAAATAACTCCCTTCAGTATATTGATTGAGATTTATGATGAAATCTGAGGCTCACGAGCATCTTAATTTTATCCATCCCTAAGTGGTACATCTAACTGTCCTCTGTGGACACAGATGGTAATGTTTTAACCTGTGCATGGCCACAGACCGAATGAACTTGACTTGTATGCCCCCAATCCAAACACCAAAAAACTCCACCTGATTAAGTTCCAAGAATCCAATCTGATCATTTGTGCTGCCGTTTGATATTAAAGAATGGCTCTCAGCTGTCCTGGATGCCTTTGCTACAGGGGCCGAATATGGAACCGGATGCCTAAGTGTAAACATCTGAGGAACTCTCTTAGTATAAAATCCAAGGATCTCTCTAACGCAGTGTGAAAGCCGAGGATCTCTCTAACATAGTATGACATTCTGTGTTGCAGTGATGCCAAGTCCTCCTTGCAGATAAATTTGCTACGTGCGTGCTGTGTAAACAGCATGAATTTAGATGTATATGAAACAGTATGTTTAAAAATGTCACATTGAAGCGTTGTTAATGACGAGATTAGTTCAGTGGAACAATCTTATATAAGCTTGTACTTAAAGAAAAGCTCAAATCTGTGCATCTAAGTATTATTTAGTCATCTGCTTGTGCAACTATATTTTTAACTTAATTTATGATGAACAAATAGTCTTTCTGCACTCCCAGGCTGTGTTACTGCAGTGTGCTTTATTTTCTTCTCAGTTTCTTTCAGAGCACATTACAGAGAACTTTCTTTGGAAACTCCATAAAGTTAACAGCCTCCGTCAGAAAGCACCAAACCAACCAAAATTAAAGATGTAAAATACAATGATAGGGCATGTGCATTCTTTCCAGGGCCATGTAACAGAAACCTAGATCTATGTCACATTCTCTTTTATTCTTTTTCTTTTTTTTTCCTATTTCTTTTTATCTTTACTAAAAACATTGTCTGTGGCCATGTAAAATGTCTGCCATCACTCCTGAGTGACCAAGAATCTTTATGAATTTTTAAAAAATTTTTAACGTTAATTCATTTTTGAGAGAAGGAGAGAGACAGAGTGTGAGTGGGGGTGGGGCAGAGAGAGAGGGTGACACAGAATCCGAAGCAGGCTCCAGGCTCTGAGCTGGCTGCACAGAGCCCGATGCAGGGTTTGAACCCATGGACTGCGAGATCATGACCTGAGCCAAAGTCAGACCCTTAACCGACTGAGCCACCCAGGCGCCCCTGGAATCTTTATACTTTTGTTAATTGAAATATTGTTATTGTCACAGTATTAATGGTAATATACAGCTGTAAAAATCCACTTGCCATGGGATGTAGGATAGGAAGTCTATATGGAAGACTTGGACCCTGTCTTCAAGAAGTTATCTTTAGGGAGTTTCCTTTCCTTCCTTCCTTCCTTCCTTCCTTCCTTCCTTCCTTCCTTCCTCCTCCTCCCTCCCTCCCTCCCTCCCTTCCTTCATCCCTCCCTCCCATCTTTTCCTTTCTCTCCTTCTAACTTCATTGAGGAATAGCAAACAAATACAATAGTACATACATTCGAAGTATACAATGTGATGATTTGATATACATATACATTGTAGAATGATCACCGAGGTCAACACGTCTATCACTTCATATAGTTACCATAGCTAATTAACTCTTTTCTATTTTGTGGTCAGAATGCTCCTATTCTCTGTTTCCATGAAACTTTGTTATCGTTTTGTTTTGTTTTAGATTCTATAGTATTTGTCTTTCTCTGTCGAGTTTATTTCAGAGAATAGTGCCTTCCAGATTTATCCATGTTGTCACAAATGGCAGAATTTCCTTCTTTTGTCGCAGCTAGATACTGTTCTGTTGTATCTATACACCCCATTTTCTTTATCTCTTCGTCTGTCAAAGGACATTTGAGTTGTTTCTACATCTTGGCTGTTGTGAAAAGTTGCAATGAACACGAGAGTGCAGATATCTCTTTGAGGTCCTGATTTTCCCACAAGTGGGATTGCTGAATGTTATGGTAGTGCTGGTTTCAGTTTTGTGAGGAACCTCCATACTTTTTTCCATTATGGCTTTGCCAATTTACATTCCCACCAACAGTGCATGAGCATTCCCTTTTCTCCACACCCTCACCAACATTTGTTATCCCTTGTCTTTTTCATGAGAGCCATCCTAGCAGGTGTGAGGTGATATCTCAATGGGGTTCTGATTTGCATCTCCGTGATGACGAGTGATGGGTGTCACTCGTGATTGGTCAGAACCAGTGACTGAACACCAGACACCATGCTAAGGGTGTCATTTGCAATATCCCATTTACTTCTAGTAACAGCCTTGTCGGGTATTATGTTTGCTTTGTAAAGAAGGAAATTGAGGCTCAGAGAAGTTGAGCGATTTGCTCCAAGTTTCACAGCTAATAAATGATGGAGCAGGACTTCCAACCCAGGTCTGTGTGACGCCCCAGCCAGAGCTCTTGACCACTCTAAAATAATGCCTCATTTTTATTTTTTTCCTGTCTTGAAGCAGCTTCATTTTCTGAAACTAAGATCCAAATTCAAGTGATTTAAGAAAATCTTAAGTGAATACTATGCAGCAACATCGTGTGAATTTTTTCTGTGTTTAGCTTTTGTAAAAACCTTATTTATAAGGATGTTTTCCATGAATGCACAGGGCCGGTTCTCCATGAGTTTCCAAATTCTGCCTGTTTGGCATTTCCTCTCTTCTGCTGTTACCACGTTAGGTCTGCCTCTCAGCTTCCTGGAGAGTCAATAATTATGCCCTTCTATTTCTAAAAATTAAATTATATTAAATTTGTGGGGTTTTTCTTCAAATTTTTGTTTAAATTCTAGTTAGTTAACAGACAGTGTAATATTGGTTTTGGGAATAGACTTTAGTAATTCATCATTTACATACAACACCCAGTGCTCATCATGACAAGGACCCTCCTTAATGCCCATCCCCCATTTAGCCCATCCTCCACCCACCTCCCCTCCATCAGTCCTCAGTTTGTTAGTTTTTCCATATCATTAAGAGTCTCTTGTGTTTTGCTTCCCTCTCTTTTTTTCCCTTTCCATATGTTTATCTATTTTTTTCTTAAATTCCACAGATGAGTGAAATTATATGGTATATGTCTTTCTCTGACTTATTTCACTTAGCATAATATGCTCTAGTTCCACCCACGGTGTTACAAATGGCAAGATTTCATTCTTTTTCATGGCTGAGTAATATTCCATTGTATGTATGTATGTGTGTGTATATATATCTCACATCTTCTTTATCCATTCAACAGTTGATGGACATTTGGGCTGTCTCCATAGTCTGGCCATTATTGAAAATGCTGCTAGAAACACTGGGGTGCATGTGCCCCTTCTAATCCGTATTTTTGCATCTTTTGGGTAAATTCCTAGTAGTGCAATTGCTGGGTCATAGAGTAGTTCTGTTTTTAACTTTTTGTTTTCCAGAGTGGCTGGGCTGCATCAGTTTTAATTCCCACCAACAGTGCAAGAGGGTTCCCCTTTCTTCACATCCTTGCCGACATCTGTTGTTTCCTGTGTTGTTAATTTTAGTCATTCTGACAGGTGTGAGGTGGTATCTCATTGTGGTTTTGATTTGTATTTCCCTGATGATGAGTGATATTGAACATCTTTTCATGTGTCTGTTGGCCATCTGGATGTCTTCTTTGGAAAAATGTCTAATTATGTCTTCTGCCCATTTTTAAACTGGATTATTTGTTTTGGGGGTGTTGAGTTTGATAAGTTCTTTGCTTTAAAAATATTTTTAATGTTTATCTTTGAGAGAGAGAGAGAGATTGAGAACAAGCAGGGGAGGGTCAGAGAGAGAGAGACACAGAATCCAAAACAGGCTCCAGGCTCTAAGCTGTCAGCCCAGAGCCCCACATGGGGCTTGAACTCACGAGCCATGAGATCATGACCTGAGCTGAAGTCAGATGCTTAACCGACGGAGCCACCCAGGTGCCCCTGTTCTTTATAGATTTTGGATACTGACCCTTTATCAGATACGTCATTTGTAAATATCTTCTCCTATTCCATAGGCTGCCTTTTAGTTTTGTTGATTGTTTCCTTCACTGTGCAGAAGCAACAATTATGCCCTTCCAACACTTTCCAAATTTTGTTCCAATTTCCGTGACCAACGGGGAGAAAATGACCATTAACTGGGGGGTGCCACCACCGGGAACAGCATTGACAAGAGGGCTCCTCTCCCGACTTGGGGCCATGGCAGCCAGCCAGCCTTTCACCTTTAGAGCTTTTCCGACACGAGTCAGCTAATCCTGCGTCCCCTCAATTCCATAAGACACCAGCCAGGCTCTCCAGAAGATTCTCTTAAAGCCTTCTGCTTGGTTTGAGGGCAGTGGGTTCTCTGCAAAGAACTAAGGAGCAACGCTCAAACCTCTGGTAAAGACCCTCATGATGAGGCCAGGCCCCTGTGTGGTGTTTTGGGTCATCCTCTGTAAGGTCTGCCTAGATGGTCTAGCCCCTCTCTTTCGAATGCTTGGGTGCCTAACACACCTTGTTCTCCGCTGTGGGGTCTCAGCCCGCCCTGAGCATCGAGAAGTCCTTTGTTAATATCCTGCTGCACATCGTTTAGGGAGAGTTCAGCACATAGCTGTGATCAGAATCATGGTGGAGGCAGTGATGGAAGGGGAGGGATGCCCGAGAAGGGCATGTAGTGAAGTGAGGTTGCTGGAGACGAAGGGTTGGGGGCGCTAACATGCGAAGTGCTGAGTCGGGGAGAAGCCCACGTACCCAGGGGAAAGCATCCCAAAGGCTCACATGAGACCCTGGAGACGAAAGAACACCTAGAAGAGAATACTTTCGAGGTAGCGAAGAAAGAAGAGCTTCAAGGGAGGGGGGTGATACAAAAGACCAGCTCCCTGATACTTCAAGAGCTCCTAGAAATCAAGAGTGAGAAGACTCCCAGCTCAACAGAAAATGGAAGAAGACCGGGCTCAGATAGCCCTCGATGGAGGAGAGACGGGTGGCCCCTGAATGTCTGTAACGATGTTCAGCCTCACTCTCAGTTAGAGGAGTTGCAGGTGAAATCTACCCTGGGATCTATTTCCCCCTCGGAGAGGACGGTACGCTGGTCTGGCAACAGTGCTCTATTGCAGGGCGGACGGGAGCACTCTGACGCAGTGCCGATCAGAGTGCAAAATGGTTCCACCACGGAGCGGGCGAATGTGGCAGTGTCCCCCCCGAACCGCACACGAAGTCACTCTTTGACACAGATGGTCACTTGACTCTCCTTGCAACACATTTCCCTTTGGGTTCTAGGACAGCAACGTCTCTGGTTTTCCTCCGGTGTCACGGTTTGTGCCTTCGAACCTTCTTTGCTGACTATCCCTCTTCCGGCTGACCTCTTAAGTTCTCACATGCTTGGGGCTCAGTCCAGGGCTGTCTTGTCCATCTCTGCCTGATCCGGAGGTCACCTCATCCAACCCCCTTGCCTATGTTTGTTATGTATGTATGTATGTATGTATGTATGTATGTTTCGGCGTGGTAAAATACCCATGAACATAAATTCCACCCTTTTAGAGCATACAGTTTAGTGGCATTTACTGCATTCACATTATGGTGCAACTGCCACCTCTGTCTGGTCCCAAAACATCCTCCATCACCCCAAGAGAAAACTCTGTACCCATTCAGCAGCCGCTGCCCATTTGCTCCTTTCTTAACCCCTGGCAACTGCTCGTCTGCCTTCTGTCTCTGGATTTGCTTATCGTGGATATTCTTGTATAAATGGAACCATTCGCCTAGCGTAATGTTTTCAAGGTTCACCGTCCACTTTGTAGCGTGTATTAAGGCTTCGTTCCTTTCTGCGGCTGAATAGTATTCCGTCGTGTGGTTATTCCGTATTTCATTTATCCATCCAGCTGTTGGTGGCCATTTGGGTTGTTTCCACCATTTGGCTGTTTTCAGTAGTCTTGCTGTAAATATTTGTGTACGAGTTTTATTTCCAATTCTCGGGGGTCTATACCTGGGAGTGGGATTGCTGGATCCTGTGGTAATTCTATGTTTAATCCAACTGCTTGCTTTTTTTTTTTTTTTTTTTTAACATCCATAGACTGATGACTCCAAAATCTGTATCCCTGGCCTGATTTCTCCCAGCTTTCTCCTTCAGATCTCTTCTGGGATTCAGACGTCTTACAGTTGACTTGACTTATCCAGCACTGAGACTGTTAGTCTCTACTCCCTCCAGACTCCTCCTCCAGTCTTCCCAGCTCAGGAAATAGCACTGCCATTCACGTAGGTACTTGGGTGGAGACCCAAGGGCTCTCCCTCAGTTTGCCCCTTTCCACCTCTCCCCAGATGCAGTCCATCAGCAAATGCTGTGGGCTCTGTGTTTGCAACACGCTCACCTTTTCCCTGCTGCTACTTTGGTCCAAGCCACCATTGGTCTCCCACTAGACCCCCCGCAACAGACGCCGGCAACTTCCACTCCTGCCCCTAGAGTTTATTCTCTGCTCTGTAGCCAAGAGTGGCTTTTAAAAAGATATATATGATCTTAAAATAATAATTAGAAAAAAAGATCACTTAGCTTTTCCTGCTTCAACACCCCCAGTGGTTTCACATCACAGTTAGAACTAAACCCAAACTTGCTTCTGTGGTCGCAGGCGTGTGGTAATCTGTTGGCTGCCTCCCCTTTCCTTCTATCTCCCTGGCTCTCTGTGCTTTACCACACTGGCCCCTTTGTCCCTTGAGCTGGTACCTGCCACAGGGACCCTGAACTTGCTGTCCCTCTGTCAGAAATCCCACGGCGGTTCTTTCTCACTCCTGAAGCTTCCTCTCAAGTGTTACCTCCTTAGGGGGTCCTTGTCTGACCACCCCGTTCCCCCAACTCAGCCAGTCTTGGTCTTATCATACCAATCTCTTTTTTTTTTTCATTAATATATCACTGACATTCCACATCCTTGTATGGAATTACCTTATTTAGATCTATGTGTTTATTTTCACTTTTTGGTGTTTGTGCCCTGCCTTCCTCCCCCTTTCCCCAAATATAAGCCCCACGGGGACAGGAATTTTGTCAGTATTCGTGGCTGTCTCTCCAGACCTTGGAGAACGCCTGGCATCTGTGAGGCACAGAGAAAGCATTCGTTGGACGCTGTTGAAGGAGAAGAGTTCGACTCCCACCTGGTCCTGAATAAATCCTCTTGATCCACTACCATGGCTCATTTTTCTTCTCCTCCTCACCGACATACTTCTAGAAGGAGCAGATCATACTCAATGTATTTATCTAGTCATGATTCTTCCCCTCTGTAACCCTAAACAACCCAGCTTTTCCCCCCACTACCATTCAGAAGTGCTTCCTCAAAGATTTCCAGAAGAGTCAAAAGCAGTTGCCTTGTGCACTATGCCCTTTCTGTAGCATCTGACACTGTTAACCCTTGTTCACATTCATGAATCTCCCTTTGAAATGTTGTCCTGTCTTGGCATGACTTCTGGATCTACCAGGGGCATGGTAAACCTGGGAATGCATCCTGGAGTGTCTCGGGAATGTATTGGGGGCTCCAGCCATCATACCTGGTGAGCAGGCTGGCTCTTAACCAGATAGATAGTCCAGAACGATTGCTATGGGTCAGTGGCATGAACTCCCCATGAAAAGCACCAAAGGGAAGCTGCCCAAAGCTCCAAAGCCCCTCACTTCATTCAGGTGGTAACTTGGCAGTGGTATATCATTCTGGGTACCCGACAGTCAGGGAAGGTGCCCTCCACCCAGGGGTACCTGCTCTGCGTAGATGTCTCTGGGCTGTCAGTTGGTCTTTTATCTACAAAGTAAGTAAGATCCTTTTTCTGTGCCTACGGAATCTTTTGATACATTCCCCTGGGTCAAAGTTGTATCCGCCACAGCTAGACACATGATGCTTTAAATCACAGCCCTTGTCTTGTTCCACTCAATTCCTACTTTGTGTGAGGGACATGGGGTTTGGGACTGCCCGTCCTCCCGTCTACTGGCTACATGACCTTGGACAGGTTAATGCATACCTTATATCCTCTGGCTCCACATGTGACAATTGAGCAGAACCACTAGGACCTCACGGGCACCTTGACTCTGTCACGAGGATGCCCAGAACATACAACCATCAGTGGCTCCCCATTGTCTTCTTAATTAGGTCTGGCATTCAGGCCCCCACCCCATGATTCTGGGTGGCTCCTTAGGATCCCACACAGGTTTTGCTGTCCCCAGCATACTGGGTCCCATGCCTTTGCTATGACCTTCCACTGCTTATGGGAGACCATCTTCCCCTTGAACTTTTCTTTGTTTTCTGGATTTTATTTTAAAAACAGCAACATGTATTAATTTAATAATCAGGAAAAAAAAAACCCCTCTCACCATTAACATTGTTTTGAATACCCACCCTTATGTCAAAAGCCATGTGTCCATAAACTCCTTCTGGATGACCCATCATCTGTGGGCACTCAGACGTTTGAATCCGCTGGATCGGCCCTTAAAGTATACAATGTCAAGTATGTATGGGAATATAATAAAAATATACAACCAACTGTTAGAGAAACAGAATGTAAAGTCAGAGGGCAGATCTTCATTTCCACTGTAGTAACTGGTGGCTATCAAACTGCTTTGCCCATGATTTCCATAAATATTTGTTTAATTGAATTATTAACCAATGCATGTAAGAACAAGGGGGACCTACATGCCTTGTCTCTTGTGAATAGAATAAAAATAACCCCATGTCATCCATCAGATTAACTGATAAAAGGTTTTGTTCTTTTGCCCCGAGAGAGGGCTAGAGAGAGACCATTTAGAAACTTGTCTTTTCCAAACCCAGCAGTTTAATGCCACTTGAATGGATGAAAAACACAGCAGTTATAATGACATATGAGTTCATATCTATCTTCTGCTTTCCAGCCATGAAAGATACTGGATGTAGTTTATGAGGGCCAGCTCTCACGAGGGGATGGGGTGCCGCCCTCAGTCCCTGCCTCGCAGAACAGTAATTGCAAAGGAATGTTTATCCAGGCGCAGACTCATTTTTCTGAGGCTTGCCATTCGCTCACTCACACTGCTGTGCGTGGTTTCACTCTACCTGCCTCCTACCTTATTTTGTGGGAGCAGTTTAATTATGAGGGGATGAGTTCTTTCTTAAAGATTTTTAATTCCTCCTGGTGGTTCATAAAAAGAGAGCTAAGTGTTGCCGTTTTAATCCTATTGATTAGAACAGAAGGCTGAATAAGACAAATTATCTACTGTTTACTTGATCATCTGTTGAAATTGTCGGTCCTCTTTAAACGGGAGCCAAAAATCCTCGATACATTTTTGGTGACTGTGATCATCATTCAACAGCTTTCTCTCCACACCTTCCTGTTGTGAAGTCTGTACGAATTCGGTGAGTTCCGGTCCAAAGGGAATTTGTAATTGAAACCAACAGAAAGGCCAGTGTTTCTCAACCAATTTTGCTTCCCCGGAGGACACTTGGCAATGTGTGGAGATATTTTCGGTTGTTGTGACTTTGGAGAGGGTGCCGCCAGCATCTGGCAGGTAGAGGGAGCCCAGGGATGCTAAGAGTCCTATCATGTGCATAAGCAGCTCCACAACAAAGAATGACCTGACCCCACATTTCAACAGTCCTGAGGTTGAGAAACCCTGATATAAACATACGGCCTTAAATGCACAAACAGTTTAAAAATAGTGATAGATTGAGAAATGTCTACCTTCTATCTAGAAGGTCTAGACAAGAGATTGGAGGGAGGGCAGACAACTTGATGCCTATCAGAATAGCCCCAGGTGGCAGAGTTAACCACCTTTCTTTCAAATTGGAGCAGGCTTTGTGAAAGGGACCAGGAGGGCGCGTGTGTATGCTGGCCTAAAAGCACTCTGAGTTTTGGGAGCCTGGGTGGCTCAGTTGGTCAAGCATCTAACTCTTGATTTCGGCTCAGGTCATGGTCTCACGGTTCGTGGGTTCAAGCCCCTCACGGGGCTCTGTGCTGATGGCACGGAGCCTGCTTGGGATCCTGTCTCCCTCCCTCTCTCTCTCTCTCTGCCTCTCCCCTGCTCGCTCTCTACCTATCTCTCATAAATAAACATTTAAAAAAATTTAAAAAAATAAAATAAAATCGCTCTGAGTTTTAACCCCGGGGTCTACATCTGACAAAAATGCCAGTCATTTAGGAAACCATCGCTGCTCGCAAGCCCTTTAAATTGGGAGTGGTGGACTTTATTCTGCGATTATGAAATTACTCACAAAGGCCAGAAACAACTTCAAGTTCAGAATCATCTTGATTCATGGACCAAAAAGAAAAAGAGGAACCATTCAGCCAGCTCAAAGAAATTATTGCATCATTTCCTCGTGTGTGGTTCAGGTTAAAAATAACCTTTAATCCTCATCAAGAGTAAACTGACTTGTCCAAAAGAATTAGGAAATTACCTCAGAGCCAGGTTATAGGGTGGAGTGGAGAAGGGGCGATTCATCAAGGAAGAAATCACTTGCTATAGTTTAGGTTTAAAATTTCTGAATGACTGTGGAAAAGGTGGGGCTGAGGGGGCACAGATGTGAAGGGAGAAGGGGGAGGAAGAGTTTGCATGTGTTGGGTGGGGAGACACACGCGCACTACCTGGGGAGGAGGAGGCTGGCTAGAGTGTCTTAAAGTGTTGGGCAACTGGGTGTTCTTTTGTTCTCAGTCTTGGGCAGTCTGCCTTGGCCTTGAGTGCTCGCAGAGATAGACGGTAAACCACAAGCTCTGTGCCTATTGGGCCAATGATGAAACATGAGACAGGCCGGCCTTCGATGAGCCCGGGGGCATCTCAGCACCTCGGCGTCAATGCAACACACGGGGGACAAGAGCAGACATGTTCCTCGCTGGGTCACACTGCACAGGCTGCGAAGGAATGGGGAGGGATGGCGTATGTTGAACAAAGGAGGCTGTTTGACCTTTCCGATTAGCTGTAGATTTCAGCCGGCTGGCAGTCACTTCCAATTTGCCACTGTGTTAAAAACTACATAAAAGAAAAACCAAACAGAGGTGCTGTAAATGTGCCCCGAATTCACATTGAAGGCACTCAAATATAAACAAAGATTGTCAAGGGCTGTGATGTCCTAGCTCACCGTCCCTCCAGTCTTGTAACTGGGGACACGACTTACTGCTCTGGAGGTAATCAACTAGACTCATTCTCCCTAGTCATTTCAGAAGCTGTGTGAATATGCATATTGTGGAAATTGGAACTTGAAAGATTAAGGTTTTTTTTTTTTTTCTTTTGAGGTTACACTGTACTAAAGTCGAAGTAAATCTTCACATCTGATCTTGTTTGTTTTTGTTTTTTTTTTCAACTCAAAACCACAAGAACTCTGAGCATGGTTTTTAGTACATGAGCAATACCACAATATCCTGTGTCATAAGCAAAAGAAATGAGCAAGAGAAATACGGTTTTCTTAGAACTGCTTAACCCAAGTGGGAGAACAGAAAACACGCAGGCTCGACCCAGGTTTAAGTCCTCCCTCACCACTCACACCTAGATCCTTGAGCAATGCTCTTCGTTTCTCTGAGATTCAGTCATTTCATCAGTCGAACGGAAATAACATTCCTTACTTCCTACGACTCGAATGGGAAATGAAGAAGCTAATGTGTGTAAGAACCCTGCGTTTGGTGGGTGCTTAATGAATAGAATTTATGGTCATAGTTTTTTTTTTTTTTTCTGTTAGAGAAGTACAGTGTCTCTAGGAGGCATTGTTCTGTCGGCGATTATATATCACATTATCTAATATGCAACAACCATGTAGTTACCAGTAGTCAGTTCAACAAATGCCAGTGCAGTTTTCATTAGTATCATCATCAGAACCCCACTTCGAGGCACTCACAATACGGATTAAAACTTGCTCACCTGTTTGCGATTTCGATAAGCAGGGGGAAATTCAAAGATACCTGTGCATACGTAGATGAACGTCAACTGTTAGAACGATGCACCATAATGATTATGATATCATTTGGTTTAAAGGCTCGGGAGGTTTGGTCAGCAGAAGCAATAGCTCAAGGGAGATGCTGGGACTCCAGCCAATAACTTCTGACCTACAGACGGAGAAGAGACTCTGGGAACTGAAATGTCTCTTATCACATTTTAATTCAAAAAATAGACTCTTACACTCCAGAGCCAGAATCTATAAATGGAATAAGATATCAGGAAGAGTAGTTTTCAGGTGATAAATAGTACACTTGGCAAAGATCTTCCTACATGTGGCATCAGTGAAGCAAGGGGCTTTTTTTTCCCCTGCGTGTTCCTACCGTGTGTATCATCAAAACAGATGGATGTCTGGAACTTAATGATAATGCCACGGGTTTACGTAAGAGTTGTATACCAGGACACCTTGATATGTAGGATCTCAAAAGTGGGGAAACTTGTTGACTGGTCTGTTCTCTTCATCCATCCATCTATCCACCTGTCACCCACCCGTCTCTCCACCCACCTATCTACCATCCCACTATCTACCGGCCCACCCATCCATCCATTCAACTAACATTAATTGAATGCACACTTTCTGCCAGACCCTGGGCTGGAGGCCAAGGCAACAAAGATGGAAAGGCTCAATTCTACTCCTCAAGGACCTTTCAAAGCACTGAGAGTTGGACACAGCCAAAAGGGAGATACGTTCAGAATTCAGTGAGTTACACATGCGTTGGGCACGTAGCCAACTTTTAGTAAATACCGAAGAAAGACAATAGAAACCAACCACAGGTGTGTGGGGAGACATGCCATGGCCAGCTCGCTCTCTGCATCATTTCTTTTGAGAATAAGGGACTTTGAGGCTGACTTTCCTCAATTCGGGGGGAATAACTGTAGCGAGTAGGTGGCTCTTGCCTCTTTCTGGCCCACATTCCTCATCTCCAGAGAGAATGCTTCTGTGGCTTAAAGCCTTTCATGGAGAAAGTTCTCCCTAGCAGGCTGTCTTCACTGCTAGCGAGAGAGGGCCCTTTGCTGCGTGTTTCCTCACTGACGATCTTGGTAGAAGAAGCCTAGGAGTCACTTTCACGTTCGGCCGCTGAGTGCGCTAGACGGGGGCCATCTTTGTTACTCTCCCTTTATCTAATATGTGTGTACGGGGAAGCCAGGAATGGGTTTTTAGAAGAAATACTCGGAAAAGTTAAAAAAAAAAAAATAGCACAAATGTCATCCCCAGTTGTGCCTTATGGCTCATTTCAGTTTGTCTCCTGTGCATTTTGCCAAGGACTTAGCCATGTATACTTGGGCTTTTTTGAACCAGAATTTCAAACTACATGGAAACTCTGGTGCCACTGTTGTTGTTGTCGTTGTTTTAACAAACAAAAATTTGAATGTCACACTTGTCTGTTTTAAACATTAGCAAAACCGCAATTGACTTTCATAGAATTCTGAGTTATAATAACTTTCACCTACTTGGATTTGGTTTGCAGTTTTGGCATGAGCTGATGAGAGCTAAAATATTGTTCCGCTTTAAAAACTTTGTTTTCTGGTTTGGATTTGAGAGGTTCTGGAGGTTGGAGGTTTGAAAGGAATCATTACAAAACCCATCAGCATCAGTCAAATTACCGGGACCACGGGGGTACATGGTGTTCCTTTCCAGCCTTATGGAAATTGTCTCATCAATTCTAATCTGGCCATTGTCACTGGGGCGAGGAATCAATCAAACCAACAAGTATTTATCCAGGACTTGTTACGCACTGAGCGCAGTTTCAGGGTACTATTTGGAAGAGGAGCAGGACAATGTGTAGATGTCTAAGGCACATTCCTTCATTATGTGAACAAGTATGAAGGAAAATGGCAATTGTTCTTCTCAAAATTCTGTCTACCTTGATCATTAGCTTTGAATAGATGTATGATTTTAGGTTACCAGGTTGAACATATCATAACTGCTCTGTACTTCCAACGCCCAATGAGTTATTTGGGGGAGCGAAAGCCCACAAACTTATTATACCAGTCTGCTATTTTCTTTTTTACAATTGCTGCTGATTTGGGCAGCATGGAAAGGACCCTGCCTCCCGTCTGCTGAAGAGCGGTAGGCAACAGTAGAGAAAGGGCTTCAAGGGAAATCTTTCCTCCCTAGCGTCCGGGCTGCTGAGTGAGCGGGGCAATGGTCAGCAAGGCCCTGCATGCCAGTTGGTAGCGTGTGGTCTTTCAGGACCACGAAGCAGACCAGCAGGCAGATAGATAGACACTGATGTTCTGTCCATAGTCACGGAAAAGGGGGCAGTGGCCAGGTTATGTAACAGTCTGACTTTAAGAGACGTTCAGACCCTTTTCCAATATAAGAAAGCCACAGTTGGGAAGTATAAGGAGAACTTTCTCCTGTAGCTGTGGAGGCATTCAAAACACCCGTGATTTTCCTAACGGCTCCATCAAGGTATCATTTGGCATAAAAGCCCACCCACCGTAAGTGCATGTTTCAACGAGTTTTAGTAAATTCGTACAACCGTGCAGCCATCAGGATAATCCAGTTATAGAACACTCCCAGTATCCCCCAAGCCACCGCAGACCCCTCTGCGGTCAATCTCTTCTCCCACCCGCAGGCCCAGACAACCTCTCATCTGCTCTTTGGTCTAGAAATTTCACATAAGTGGAATCATACAGCATGTTGTCTTCTGCGTCTGGCTTCTTTCACTCTGCACCACGGTTTTAAGGTTCATTCATGTTGTTTCACGTATGGGTAATTCACTCCTTTTTATTTCTGAGGAGTGTTCCATCGTATGGCTAGACCACTTTGTGAATCTTGTCATCAGTTGATGAACACTTAGAGGGTTTCCAGTTTTTGCTATAATAACTCTGTCACTGAAAATTTTAAGTAACACGTGACACTCGTGGCGAACTGGCCATGGGATCCACTCCCGATTTTGGGTCATCATGTTGCTGCACCAGTTCTGAAATAGACTTCTATTGGGTGCACACGATATAAAACACGTTGGAAAGCGGGAAGTTATTAAGCAGATATTCTGCCCAGTTAAAACCTCAGTTGAACCCCATGGGCCAGGTCCTAGAGGTTTGGGATGAGTCAACTTTCTCCAAAAGCAAGAGAAATTCGCCCAAAGACACTCTCATTTTTTTTTTTTTTTTTTTTTTTGGCCACTTACTGCATCTGCTTTCTTACTCTGCAAGCACTTCCTGTCTCTAGCTACCCCACCCCCCACCCCCGACTTCATCATCCATGCATGCACAAGTATTTCATGGACCTTCCCTTGTGTTATGGTAGGTGCAGTAGTAGATATGAAAAGGAATCAAACATGAAGGTTTTAACCAGTCTTGCACGGGCCTCCAAGTCAGCTTTCTGAATATTTTTGACTGAGACCCGCAGTGAGAAATTCATCTTACTCTCTATAAATAACCAAAACGAAAGTTTCGTAAAATGGTACTTAACATTACCACGTGTAGTGTGCTGTGTTATTTTCTATCTCATTAAAGAAGAGTCGACTGCAACCCACTGAATGAGTTTTGCCAACACTTGTGGGTTGCATCTTGCAATTTTAAAAAGAGTTTCACAAACTGTTAACACTGAAGGATAAAGAGGGAGAGGACGATGCTTACTTACCACCCTGGAGGACTAGGGCTTGGGAGAATGGTATGGGGGGGGGTGACCTGGCGGTGGACGGTGTTAGAGCGTGGGTGGGAGGACCTTCTTAGGAACGCAGATGCCACTCGGACCCTTGTTCATCTAGTTTCTTCCAGGGCTTGGACTTACCATCCCGGTAAGTCCTATGTGATGGAGAAGCCAGGCCCCTGTGGCTTGGCAGAGGTGGGTGGCCGAAGAAGTGACAGCGAGAGGAATTTTCCTTCCTTCCCAGCGAATAGAACAAGCCCAACCTCAAGCAAATGTGCCCTCAGTTATTTGAAATTTACTGCCCTTGGATTTGATAATACTTCTCTTAGAGGAGCTGAAATGCACGGGAACTGAGCAGATTTTATGATCTCCCTGGAAGACCAAACACTTAGGCTGTGTTTCCATCTCTTTCTGAATCAATAATTATCTTTGGCTTGTTTTTCTTTCCTCTTCGTCCAATCCTTTAAAAAATTCCTTCTCTAGCCTGTTTTCTTTCCGCTGTCTTTCTTATGAAATAACTACAGCTGGGCACTGGAACAAACCATCTCCTTTCAGTCAGTGCCACACGAATCCTTTATTTGGTCTCTTTATTAGGGGCTCCGTCCTTAAGTCTCGAGGGTGACAGGCGCTGTGACACAGGTGGCTTTCAGGTAAGCAGGGCAGGAATTGTTTGTTTGGTTTTTTTTAAAGCATTTATTGAGAAGTTATTCCTGACTAAGCATTTGACCTACGTTGCCTCATTTATTTCTCGGAATGAGCCCACGAAGAAGACCTCCTTGCCCCCATTTTCCAAAATTGAAATTGGGGCTCAGGGAGGTGAGCCTACCCGAGATCACAAAGCCGTTAAGTGGTGGAGTCGGAATTCCACCCCGACCCCGCTGACTCTAGAAGCATGGTACCAATGCAGCAAACATTCACCGAGAATCTATTATGTTCAGGCATCCTCCCTGTCCTGGGAGGTTCACGGCACATACAGTGCGACCTGGACACGAGACGAGCTGGGAGCTATGGCAGGTCGGTCTGGGGGATCCGTGGGGGAGAAGCTGTGGGGGTGGAGGCTTATCTGTAGGAAGGGGAGAGCTCCTGGAGGTTTCTGAGCAGGGAGGTCACGTGGCAGGTGGAAGCTACATCTGGGAGCAGGCGGGAGGTGACGGGGGGAGGGGCGGGGGGCGTCTGGCTCGGGAAGGTGGAGGGGTTGGGGGGGGGGGGGCAGGCAGAGAGGAATGCCATGAATGCGGGAGCCCGACCAGACTTGATGGCTGATTCTGTCCAGGCATCAGATCATCCCGCTTGCTCCTCCCGCCGTCGTGGCTGACCGGAGCGACCCTCTCCCCGGCTCGTCTAAGATACCCCCTTTGGGAAAAGTCCCTGAGCCCTTGTTAGTCCTGAATTCTGCTCCTGGGAGAACCCCTGTTGCTTCTCGCCTCTGGCTGCTGCCGGATTTGGCTAGAGGTCTGTTCCTTGGGTATCCTGAACTCATTAGTGTGTGACAAGTTTAACTGCTCTCCACCACAACAAATTATTTCACATTTTCCCCAGTTGCGTTTTACGTGGTTTGGGAGCCTGTGAGTTTTCCTCGCTTTGGACCAAGTTCCACATCGCGCCCTGCAATATGGTGCCCCCATCTGCCGCTGTTTCCTACAGCGTTTAGCCTAAAAAACCTTGAGTAAAGCCTTCCACGTTGGTGGATTCCCATTTTCAACATTTTCCTCCAGCTTTGTCATTTCCTCCACCCGAGACGGAATCTTGTGTTTCAAAAACACAGGGCTCAGGCTGGCACCGCCCGTGCCTGTGACCTCGGTCATTTCTGTCCCTCCCTGTGTTTGGCTGCACAGCCCTTCCAGCCACGGTTGCTCACCGGCCTCTTGGTCTTTGGGAAAGAGGTGAAGTGGTCACAGCACCTCCTAGCCCTCTGCAACTGGGAAAGGTCGGGATTTAAAAAAAAATTTTTTTTTAACGTTTATTTATTTTTGAGACAGAGAGAGACAGAGCATGAACGGGGGAGGGTCAGAGAGAGGGAGACACAGAATCTGAAACAGGCCCCAGGCTCTGAGCAGTCAGCACAGAGCCCGACGCGGGGCTTGAGCCCACGGACCGTGAGATCATGACCTGAGCCGAAGTCGGCCGCTTAACCGACTGAGCCACCCAGGCACCCCGGTCGGGATTTTAAAGTTACAAGTTAAGGCAACAGCTCTAGCAGTCTGGGCCAGTGGTGCCTCTGAGAAACAGCGTAATGCAGCGATCCCTTTATCTTCCAATAATTTTCGAACTAAGACAAGCAACCGGGAAAAGCCAGGATTGGCGAGTAGAAATGGGGCCCACTGGCTGTGAGACCTAAGGGGAGCTGACTTAATGGTCTTGGGACCTCGGCTTTGTCGTGTCTAAAATGGGTTCAGAGATCACCACTGCCTCCTAGATGGGCACCATGGCTGGATGAGCTAAGATTCACACCTGGCACAGGTGGGCATATCCTCATTTTCTTTGCCTTGTTTGCTTTCGTGCCTTCGGCTTGGTTGGTCCCTTAACCTCCTCTGAGGCAGAATAGCACAGTGGTTAAGAATGTGGCCTCTAGGGTCAGACTGTAAGCGTTTGGATCCTGGCTCTGCTTCCTCGTTTATGTGTGACTTTGGGCAAGTTGGCTTCAAAGCACCCGTGCCTCGGTCTGCCCACAGATATCGGGGCTGTTGTGGGCATGAAGGGAGCTGATCTTTGCAGTCCTTGAATGTCAAGATTCTTTGGAGCCACCAGCTGGTCAGGGGAGCAGGCCTTTGGTCGTCTTCCCTTTTCTTGCAGTTGCTTATTCCTTCTCTCCGATGAAAGACCCAACACAACTTGGAATTCAGTGCCAGCGAAGACCTGCCGTGAGTCTGGGCTTCTATGTGTGACTTCTGAGAACGCCATAGAGCTCTAGAAGCTTTGGAAGCTTTACTCTTCTCTTGGACACATTTCCGGTGGTGGTTAAGCTTTCTGAACAGGCCAGTTCCTTCAAAAGAAAAAAAATTTAGAGAACTTTTTTTTTTTAATTTTAAAAAATTATGGTAAAATGTATGTCACATTTGACATTATACAATTTGGCATTTCAGCCTTATTTCAGTGTACAGGTCAGTGGCATGAAGTACATTCCCATCGTTGTGTGACTGTCACCACCATCCAGCTCCAGAACTTTTTCGTCTTGTAAAACTGAAACCCTGTGCCTGTTAAACGCTGACTCCCCGTTCCGCTCTCCCTCTGGCTCCAAACACCCGCCATCCTGCTTTCTGTCCCTGTGAATTTGACGACTCCGGGTACCTTGTGCCAGTGAAATCATACAGTATTTGTCCTTTTGTGTCCGGCTTCTTTCACTAGGCAAGGTTCACCCATGTGGTAGCAGGTGTCAGATTTTGCTTCCTTTTTCCAGGCTGAGTAATATTCCATTGTGTGTGTATCTACCCCATTTTGCGGATCCCTTCCCGTCAGTATATATTTGTGTTGCTTCTACTTCTTGGCTGTTGTGGATAATGCTGTGAAGATGGGTGTGCAGATCTCCCTTTGAGACCCTGCTTTCAATTCTTTTGGGTCTATACCCAGAAGTAAGGTTGCTGGATCGTAGGGTAGCTCTATTTTTGATTTTTTTTTTTTTTTAAGGAACCTCCGCAGTTTTCCGTAGTGGCTACTCTAATTTTACAACCCCATCAATAGGGCACAAGTGTTCCAACTTCTCCACAACATCACAGACGCCTGTCACTTTCTGTTGTTTTCTTTTTTTTCAGAGCAGCCATCCTCATGGGTGTGAGGTGATAACTCGTGGTTTTTGATTTACATTCTTCTGATGATTTCGTGGTGTTGGGCATCTTTTCATATTCGTATGCTTGTTGACCATTTGTAGATCATCTTTGGACACAAGCTTATTCAAGTCCTTTGCTCATTTTTACATCAGGTTATTTGGTTATTTCATTGCTGAGATATAGGAATTCTTTAGATATTCTGGATGCTATCCCCTTATGAGGTACATGATTTGTAAGTCTTTTCTCCCATTCTGCGGGCTGCTTTTTCACTTTCTTGTCTGTACCTTTTGACACACAAAGCTTATCGAGTTTGATATAGTCCCATTTGGCTGTTTTTCTAAGTAACTTCATATGAAGACAAAAAGAAGTATGGCTATTTCCCCCGTGTACATGTACATATCATATTCTAAATAAACTTTTATTTAAAACATTTTTAAGTTTGTTTATTTATTTTGAGGAAGAGAGCAAGCAGGGTAGGGACAGAGAGAGGGGAGAGAGAGGGAATCCCACGCAGGCTCTGCACTGATGCGGGGCTCGAACTCACAAACCATGAGATCATGACCCAAGCCAAAATCAAGAGTCAGATGCTTAACCGACTGAGCCACCCAGGTGCTCCTCTAAATAAACTTTTAGCAGTTAAGTTAAGCGGTGGAACAAATCTATAATAATAGTAAATAATAATAATAATAATAATAATGATAATAGCGAATTATAACATCTCCATATCATTTCATTTGGTGCAAGAGAAAAATGGTCATGATGCTCATTATAGAGTAGTCAGAAATTGAGCTGAGCAGGGCAGGGGTTAAGTACAGTTTCTGTAGTCTGGGTTCTGGGTCCAGGCCCCACCCCCCTCTTGGCCGGTTCATCTGAATGCTTACCCAGTTCTCTGAGCCTTAATTTCTCATCTTTAAGATGAGATGATAACAGCTTCTGTGTTCTCTTGAGAACTAGGTGTGCCAGTGTCCGCTGAGTGCCCGAGAGAGGACCTGGCATGAAGTAAGAACGGGCTCAGTAACCCGCGGCCGTTGCTCTTCTAATCCCCCCCCTGACCAAGGTCCCCTGCTATTTCAGAAGTTTCCATTTGAAAAGGTCATGGTGGCAAAACTATAGAGACAGAGAAAAGGTCATTGGTCTCCAGCAGTTCAAGTAGGGGTGAGGTGAACAGGCGGAGCACAGGGGATTTGGAAGGCAGGGAAACGATTCTGTGCGATAACAGTGGGTACAGGACATTTTGCATTTGTTAATATCTACACAATGGGCAACACACACAAAAACGAACCCTCATGTGAACTCTGGGCATCTGTTAACAATATCGTGTTGGGGCACCTGGGTGACTCAGTTGGTTGAGCGTCCAACTCTTGATTTCAGCTCAGGTCATGATCTCACGGTTCCTGAGATCGAGCCCCGCATTGGGCTCCATGCTGACAGTGCAGAGCCTGCTTGGGATTCTCTCTTTCCCCCTCCCTCTTCCCTTCCCCTTATCATGCTCTCCCTCTCTCTCTCAAAAGTAAATAAGTAAACATTTTTAAAAATATTGTATTAATATTGGTTCATCACTTGTAACACATGTGTCACACTAATGCAGGATGTTATTAATAGGAGACACTGTGTATGAGGGGAGGGGTAGTGCTGTACTCTCTACTCAATTTTCTTGTAAACCTAAACTGCTCTAAAAGATAAAGTCTGTTAATGTTTTTAAGAAGGCGTGGTAATCCACAAGACAATGTGCTGTCCCACCTCATTCCCTCCATCGTGGGGGAAACAGCTCTTCCCAGGGTACCTGCCAATGGGTGTTGTCTTAAGTTCTCCCATCACCTGATTATCTGCCTCCCCCATTTTATCCTTCACTAAGTTTCCCTCCTAAGGCACCATCTGTTGGGAAGGGAGTTTTGAATGGATCTGTCATCTCCTGACAAAGAAAGACAGGAGTGTCCTCTCCTTCCTCAGACACTAATGTGAACAGCCAAAGATGGAGGGGCTGGGGCGAACAGTGAGAGCATTCATGACTTAACCCTTGGCTTCCATTTCAAACCGAGAAATTCATTGGTAATAGGTTCTTGTCCTAATTACAAGCCATCATCTCTTACTGGCTGCGCTACAGGTCAGAAGTAGCTTGTAAATAATAATTAAAATCTCATGCTTCCCAAGGGTATTTGGGTCCCCCCTAGGCTGACTCTAGGGATTGCCCTTCCATGCTATGCTGTTCAGCTTCCGTCCATGCTGATCACTCTAAAAGCAATGGTTGCCATTTTTCTTTTTGAACCAAATGAAGAGATGGGGGAGAGGCTATAGCTTACATTTAACGCTAGGGAGACTAGTAAACAGCACATCCATATAGAAATATTCTGGACCAAGCAAGTTTGCCTTGCTTAGGTCAGTGTTCAAACTTTGAAACTGAAGTGCAATCACAAGCTTATGAACTATTCTCAGCATCGGACGCACCACCATCATACCAACCTTGAATGGTGCCTTTTGAACATTACAGCTGCACTACCCTGAAAGACAAAGATGTCAAGCTAAAGGTAAATAATATCAAGTGTAGAATACTCTTGAGTGTTTGAGATATGGACATAATAATGTAATACTAGATTGTTGAAAAGCTTGGAAACTTTCCTCTGGGTGCTAAGCATAACCATCATGGCTGCCTTTCCATATGCCCTTCTTTGAAGTTACTCTCCATCCACAGGCCTCACCCAAGGCAGGGGCTGATCTGGCAATGTTTGTCACATGTCATCGGCCCTATGGCCACAGCTGATTGGGTCACAGGGGCTCCTGACCTCAGAGAACAAATGCTGGATGGGGACAGAGAAGCTGGAGTTTACTGGGGGCCCCTGGAGCCCTAAGGTCATGTGAAGATGACGGTTGGGCATGTGTCCTGGGAAGCGAGCTGCTTAGCTTGGGGGTTAAGTGCCTCACACAGGGAAGGCAGACGTGCAAGCAGAGGCAGAGACAGGACTACACTGCCCCAGAGAGAGGGACACGGACAGGGTAGCAGCCTGACGCCTCTCCAGTTCCCTGGGGGCCCACTGAACTTCCTGTACTAGGATCCCAGGAGGGGCCCCCTTTGCCTTATAATAACCTCCTTCTATAATAACTTCCCTGCTTTTTGAGAATCATCAATATCTGTTCCTGCCACCAAATACTCTGGGTAAAGAGCACTCTGATGCTGAGTGTCTGTCTGTCCCATCAAAAGCAGACGTCTTTAAAATTTTTTTTAATGTTTATTTTTGAGAGAGAGAGCAAGCATGAGCAGGGGAGGGGAAGAGAGAGGAGACACAGAATCCAAAGCAGGCTCCAGGCTCTGAGCTGTCAGCACAGAGCCTGACGTGGGGCTCGAACTCACAAACCATGAGATCATGACCTGAGCCGAAGTCGGACGCCTAACCGACTGAGCCACCCAGGTGCAGCCAAAAGCAACATCTTTAGCAATGCATTTCAAAAATGGGCAAAGGACTTTTTTTTTATTTTTTAAATATTTATTTATTTTGAGAGAGAGAGAGAGAGAGAGAGAGAGAGAGAATCCCAAGAAGTCTCTGTGCTCTATCTCAGGAACTGTGAGTTCATGACCTGAGCCGTAATTGAGTCAGACACTTAACCAACTGAGCCACCCAGGCACCTGGAGCAAAGGACTTTAATAGACATTTCCTCAGAGAAGATATACAAATGGCCAATGAGAATATGAAAGAATCCTCGATGTCATTAGTCATTAGGAGAATACAAATCAAAACCACAATGAGATACCACTTCATACCCATTAAGATGGCTATTATTTAAAAAAAACAAAAACCAAAGAAGAAGAAGAAGGAATATAACAAGTGTTGATGAAGACAAGCAGAATGGGAACCGTCCCAAGTTGCTGGTGGGGATCTAAAATGGCACAATGCTGCGGTGGTTCCTCAAAAAGTTAAACTTACCTTATGACCCAGCAATTCCACTCCTAGGTGGATACCCATAAGAATTGAAAGCGAAACCTCCAACAGATACTTGCGCCAGAATGTTGAAGTATGTGAATTATTGCAACATTATTCACAATAGTCAAAAGGTAGAAATAACCTAATATTCATCAATATGTTTTGTGTGGATAAACAAAAGTGACACACACACACACACATGCGCACACACACACACACACACACACACCGGACTATTATTCAGCCTTTAAAAAGAATGAAATTCCAATACATGCTACACCATGGATGAACCTTGAAAACATGCCTGCTGAAAACATGCCAGACGCGGAAGAACAAATCTATGATTTCACTTACAGGAGGTACCTAGAGTAGTCACATTCACAGAGACAGAAGGAGGGTGGTGGTTGCCAAGGGCTAGGGGGAGACTGAAGAGGGGAGTTGTTTAATGGGTGTAGAGTTTCAATTTGCAAGATGAAAAAGTTCTGGAGATGGCTGGTGGCGATGGTTGCACAACAGAGTGAATGCATTTAATGCTACTGGATTATATACTTAAAAATGGTTAAAATGGCAAACTGTATGTTACGTATGTTCTGCCACCATGAAAACAAACAGATAAACAAAGGGCAGTGGAGAGCAGATTCCTTTCTTCCCTTCATCGTTTTACTATGGTCACTGAGCATCTGGCAAATGCCACTTGATGCTTCTGTGTCACGAAGGTCTGTGCTGCTGGATGTAGGTGAGACGTAGCAACGCGATAAGAGGGCGCTGTAGCCTGACCTGTGTTATAACCAGAATTGTTCCAGACCCGGTGGAGTCAAGTCCTAAAATGGTGACCAGATGAAGGATGGTTTTGAGCTTTCTCCGTGGAGCTGCTCCCGCTGAGACCACTCAGGTCTAAATCTTCGATGGACGCACTCTTCTGAAACTTCTTCCTAATTCTGTGGTCTTTACTTATGATGGTAGTAATTTTTCCCACGCTGAACACAAAGTTTCCCCCCGGGGTTGTTAAAAATAAGTTAGGAAGAATGTTCATCACAGAACTATTATAATAATGGAAAACTAAAAACAATCTGAGTGTCTAAGGTAGGGGTACAGTTAAGTTCATCATGGTATATCCATACAATAGAATATTATACAGCCATTAAAAAATCACATTCCTAAGGATATTCAAGGATATGAGGAAATGCTCACAATATAATGTTAAGTGAAAAAGCAGGATATGAAACTGGATATTCATCA
The DNA here is from genome assembly GCF_046562875.1 of Panthera onca. NCBI lineage: Eukaryota > Metazoa > Chordata > Mammalia > Carnivora > Felidae > Panthera > Panthera onca. Next base: position 16,930,930 of record NC_138349.1, read on the forward strand.
TGGTTCTGATTTTTTAAGACCATATCTGTATAGAAAACGATTTTAAGGAAAAAGACTAAAATGTTAATTTTATTATTATTCTTTTTCATGCTATATGATTATTTCAGAACAGAACAATTATAGGTAATTTGACTTTTTTCTTTATACTTTTCTTTTTTTCCCCCTGTAAGGCACAATGTAAGTTGTTTTTATATTCAGGAAAATTGAATATTACTAGTTTTCTTAAAAAGAAAGTGGGGATGGGTTACTTTTGGGGCATAGATGGAGTCGAGCATAGTACTGTCAGGATGGTTTCAAAGGCCCAGAAGTCCTGGACCGTTGGCCTGGGTCTGCGGTTGTCACGTATATTAAGAGCATTTGCTGAGTGCCAGGTTCCAGTCCACTCCTCCTGGAAACATCAGCTTGGTGCATCATTTATTTTGTTGGTCAACATCTGGAGTTGGCAACGCAGCCCTCTGCCCATCTCGCTAGATTTTGTGTCTGACTTTAATCACTCACCGTTGTATTGACACCTTTTCTCTAAATGGAGGTTTCATTACCTGTCCCCTGCACTGATCCCAAGTTACATAGACCCTTCCACTCATGAGCCCCCAGCAGCCCCTATTTTCTAAGGCTTTAGAGTTCCTGACTGCTCACTCAAAAAGATGAGTGATTCATGCTTGGAATATTCCAGTGCTTGTTTATAATCTTCAAGACAGTTATTTGGGGGAACTTTGAATTCATCTTGGTTTGAGTTTGGCGGAAAGGAAGAGATTCCTCTTCTTCCCCCATAAAATATGTTCCCAGCTTGCTATTGTATGGAATCCTTAAACCACAAACAAAATAAAAGCTAGTGACATACTTCCTGGTGTTAGCATCACAGGCACTATTATAAAAGGAAAATTAGGTCAGCAATTCAATACAAGTGGTGTTTTGTACTGCCCGTTACCATCTTCTTGATGAGAACAGTGCTTCAGAGTCTGCGGGAATTGCTACATTTGTGTTTCATAAATATAAACCCTGTCATTGGCCTAAGCATCTTCTCTTTTGAAATATTTAGAATATATAGTATAATTTTTGTATCTTTGGTACTACACGAATCAATGTGGGATTGTGTAGCAATAATTTAACTCAAAGTTATTAAAATCTATCATCACGAAGTAAGACACTTGTTCGCAGTAACTGAAGAATATTGTTTTGTTTTGTTTCGTGTTTGATAATAATGGTAGTATGTTCTTGGGCATTCTTTCTAAAAAGCCACCATGTCCAGGCAAAAGCACCATATTCTTTGAAGACTTTGGAAAAAAATTACTTTCCTTAGCCAACATGGAAGCAACTGGGCCATTAAAATGATTATCTACTTTGAAAACAGAGACTCTACAAGATTGAACTGTAAAATCGTCTTACAGAGCAACTTAAAAGAGCAAAACCTTAAAATAAAGACTAATCTAGAACACTTGTTAGAAAGAGCAGCCAATGTCATCAAATTCAGTTCTACAAGCACAATGCACCCTTGAGAGTCTTGTTTGACATTGTTGAATATTGAGACTGTTTGGACACAATTATGGCTATTGTTGGTCACAGCTCTGGCATGACACTAAACTAACAACATGCTCGGGATGTCATTGTCTCAAGGTCAAGTTCAGACCATACCAGAAAGCTTAGCTATAGCTGAGTGGGTGACAAGAAGCAAGTACAAGATCAAGACTGTTTACTATGGTGATTGAACACCTCCATTGTAAGAACATAATTTTTAGTCAAAGTGGCATTTTATTTATAAGTGGGGACTCGATCTAAATATTTAAAAATTTAAAATAAATGGATACCCAGTCGGGAGAGGCTGTGAAATTCCTCTAACAAGTGGTGCTGTGGCTTCTGAAAACAGCCAGGGAAACCCCCAAAGGCACACAAAATATCTAGCCTTGAAGTGGTGAACTCCTTGCTAAAATTAAATGTCCATTCTAGAGGCTGTGCAAAGAAAGTAATTACAAATAAACACATGTATAAAAATTTTAGGAATATAATCCACCAGGTTATAACCGTGAGCTGTTTCGTCAACTTTTGTTAAGTGGTTTTCGTGTCATTAAAAAAAAATCTAAATATTTATGATGGCATTTAACAAAATAGTAGTGATCTATTGATTTTAAGTTAACGTGCTAAATCCTTCTTTAAAAATGGGAAAAGGGAGTAATTTAGGGAAAACAGCATATTATTATTGCTTTTAGCAACTGAGTTGTGATTCATATATCATACAGTTCATCCACTTAAAATGTACAATTCAGTGGCTTTTAGTATATTTACAGAGTTGTGCAGTCATCACCATGGTCAATTATAAAATATTTACATCAAAATAAAGAAACCGTATATCCCTTAGCCATCACCGTCTAATCCCTCCCTTCCCCCCACATCACTTGTAGCCTTAGGCAACCACCAGTCTACTCTCTATTTCTATAGATTCACCTATTCTGGACATTTCATCCAAGTAGAAATAATACAATAATATGTGTTCCTTTCTGACTGTCTTCTTGTACTTGATTTATTGTTTCCAAGTTTCGTCCATGTTGTAGCACGTAGAAGTATTTCATTCCTTTGTATGATTGAATAATATTCCATTGTATGGATATATCACGTTTTATTTATCCATTCACCAGTTAACGGACAGGTGGGTTATTTCCACTTTTTGGCTGTTATGAATAATGCTGCTGTGGACGTTTTTATATAAATCTTAATGCGGAGATATGTTTTCAGTTCCTCTGGGTATATATAGGAATGGAATTGCTAGGTCATATGGTAACTGTGTTCAACCTTTGGAGTAAGAGTAGCTTTAATTATGGCATTAAGTTTTCTTAAACATTTGACCCAGCATGTATTTATATGTAACTCAAGCAGATAATTCTTAGAACCCTCATTGTAACTATAGTTTACCCTGTTAAGGCTGTGGATTCAGACACTCCTAGCACATGCAAGTCTCCCATTGCTCAGTACCAGAGTTTTCTATATCGATTGGATTTATGTATGTGACACTTCTCGCCCAAATAACATAATGTGACACCTTGGAAATTATCTGGCTTGTAGTTCTGACAACACTGAGGGGAGGGGAGACAGTTAGGTAGAGACACTAGGATATTGGGTTGCTTATAAAAAGTCAGAGTGGGGACACCTGGGTGGCTCAGTCAGTTAAGCGTCCGACTCTTGATTTCAGCTCAGGTCACGATCTCACGGTTTGTGGGATGGAGCCCGTGTTGGGCTGTGTGCTGACAATGCTGAGCCTGCTTAGGATTCTTTCTCACCCTCTCCCTTTGCCCCTTCCCTGCTCGTGCTCTCTCTCCCTCTCAAAAATAAATAAACTTAAAAAAAGAAGTCAGAGTGATTTGTGGTGGCCTGAAATAAGATCTTAGACCACCCGGTCACCATGTCTACACCCAAAAGATGTGGTACATGATTATCTTCCAATTATTATGAAAAAGAGCTTTATTTTTATGGGCACAAGTCCCTCTTATTTTCCCTTCCTAGGAATATCGACAGTGTTTTCAGGTTTCATGCGTGCGCGCGCGCGTGTACGTGTGAGAGAGAGAGAGAGAAAGAGAGAGAGGACTAATTAATTTGAAATAGCTGTGATTCTCTCCTTATGTAGGGCAATGTAAACACTTTTTTCAAACCAGGAGTTTAGTAGCAATTTTCAGGATTGGGTATGTGTGTCACCCAGGTACCTCTGGGAAAATTTTAAACAAATACTTTTCATCGGTTCTAAGACTACTCTCTTATTCTCATATGTATTTTTCCCTGTAAAAGCCTTTAATTCTTCAAAACACTTTTTTTTTTATCTGAAAACCTTATATCAAGGTTTGCTTGCTTGTCAGTGTTGGGATTTCATTCATGCATGCATGCATTCATTCATTCATTTTATTAATTCATTCAAAGCCATTCATTTATTGAAAGCCAGTGGCGATTTGAAGGTAGTAGGAGAGAGATAGAGAGAGACATTTGATGGGATTTGAGAAGTTGGCAGAGGTAGATATTGTAGAGCTCTGGAGGTTTGGTAGTAAGTAAGTTTGGGTTTCATTCTGTATTCAGCAGGAAGCCACAGATTGGCTTCGAAAAAATGTGATATGATATGTTTAATGAAGATACCTCTGGAGTATGGGAAAGATAGGGCCATTCAACAATCCAGAAGAGAGAATGGTGGTGGCTTGGATTAGGGAGGTGGCAGTGCAGATGGAGAGAAGAGGATGGGTTGGGGATATATCCTGAAAGTATAACCATAGAAGTGGGATTGAGAAAGAGGAGAGAGGGAGAGAGAGGGACAGAACCAAGCATTACTCCCAGGATCCTGGTTCAGACCATTGGTGATGGTGGTACCCTTCACTGAAATGAGAAAGACTAGGGAAGAGGAAAAATCACAAGATCATTTTGGAATATGAAATCTAAAATGCTTGTAAGACATCCAAGTGGAGACATTCAATGAGCATCTGTGCAGAGCTCAGTGGTGACTCAGGTTGGAGAGACATTTTTCAGGCATTTACAGATTATGGATGATACAGCTGTGGGAATACTAAGATGTTCTTGTGATAGAGTGTGGAGGGAGCTAAGAAAGGGGCTCGAGGGCCAAGCCCTGGCAGATGTTGAGAGGTGGGATAGAGGAAAAGGGTCTTGCAAAGGAGATTCTGAAGAGGCAGAGATAGAATAGAAGGAAGCCAAGAACATGGGAGTCACAGGAGCCAGAAAAGAACAATGCCTTGAGAGGGAGGGACAGATGGAGAAGCTGGATGTCTTGACCAGGGAAATTTTAGTAGAAGGACAGGGAGAAAAGAGTCGAATTGGCTTACGGTAGGTTAAGGAGTGAAAGGGAGGTGGATCCAGTGGGTGTGTGGACAATTCCTTTGAGAAGTTTGGATGTGAGAAAGAGCAGAAAAATGGGAAAGTGGCTGGAGGTGGATGAAAAAAGGGGTTCCTCTTAAGATTAGAGATAGGAGTGTACGTGTTCATTAGCGAGGTTGAAGGAAAGGACAGAGAGTGAGATTGCTAGCTAATTGCTATTAGTTTCTAAAATATGTAAGAGGCCGCTGAGAGCCGGGGTGTGGACAGAGCAGAGAGGGAAAGGTTTGGGATTACGATCTTGTTCAGTGGGAAAATCCGCCTACTAGGGAGAGAAGGAATGTTGAGGACCTTCACAGACAATTGATTTAAAGTGCAATTCAATTAGCCCCTGATTGTGTATGAGGTAGGTTTTGGTGATGCAAAACACAGGGTTAAATACCAGTGAATCCCAGAGTGGGAACATTGTATTCTGCCCCCATTCTCTTTCAGTAACTAAGGCGAAAGCCTCAGGGTGGTGTTGAGTACATCTATAGGGTTTCTCTAACTCCTGTTAATGTCCCTTCTAATCAAGAGAGAGCAGGCCTCACAGTTGGAGCTTTCCATCTGATATCACAGCCAGTAGGAATCGAATAACACCGCTTTGCTTTCATTGTATTTGATTTTTTTAATGATAATTATGGTTTTCTCCAAGGATACTGGTTTTCTACTTATGTTGGTGATACGAAATTTCCTTTTAAAACACAATTATTTAAACTTAAACAGTGAGGCAATATACAGAAACGTCTGTGGTAGTTAAGAGCCGAGAGAGTATGAGACCTGGCCAACATGGAGACAGTGGCAGAGGGAGGGCTGAGAGTTGCATTCCCTCACGTTGCCTGACCTGATTTTCCACTGGGGTGACAGTGAACTGCTTGTACTTCTGTAAGTTAGTGTCAGAGGGATGACTCTCCATGTCCCTGAGGTGGAGCAGACAGCACTGTGGAACGAGGACCACGCAGATGAATTAACAGCCCAGCATCCTAGGAACCACTACGTGAGCTAATCCAATGGCAAGTGTCCGTGAGTTAGCAGGGTGACAAAGAAATTCCAGGGCAGAAGAGCAGATGGTTGTACCACCTGGTGCCGTACTCTCCCCCTACACTCTCCACCCCAGCTGTTGTCCCCTGTTAGAGTTCCTTCTGCTGCATCCACGCCCACCTTCCCTATGTAGCACCATCATTCTGCTTCAGAAGCGTTCTCGCTGTCTGCCCTGCTGTGCAAGAGAGAACACAAGACAGGCTGAGGACACATTCCCAACCATCTGACTTCATCATTGGCCCTTGGCCTTTGTGAGGCATGGGCACAACCACTGGATGAGTCAGAGTCTCTGGGATGTTCCTGGTGAGTAGTGCCTTAAGGACGCCTATCATGTCCTAAATTGAGAGTATGCCCTTCCTGGTAGAAGGCGGGAAAAATTCCCTTTTCTTTGTTCCCTTCAGGATTTTCAGCCATCTATGTAGATGTGCTTCCAGCAGAATAGTATCTTGAAGGGTGACCAGCTTTTTCCAGTTTTCTTGGCTCTGTCCCGGTTTTTAAAACTAAAAGTCTCACATCTTATGAATCCCCTCAGGTTCAGGCAAGCTGGGGTGGTTGGTCACCCTAATCTTAGGTTCAGAGACAAGTGTATACTTGTGGGGTGGCATTGCTCTTGGACGCTCAAAGAATGTTCGGACGGCTGTGTCCAGAGATGTGTGTTTTGAGAAAGCCAAGGGTATTAAGTGATTTCCTCATTCAGACTTAGACCACAGTGAAAATATTAAAACCATGCTGTTTTTGTTAATACAAGTTATGTAATGCATTAGGAGAAGGGTTTGTTGCATCAGCAGTGGCTTTCATTGGGCCAAGCCAGGAAAACCTACAAAGAACCATTCTTCAAGGCATGTTTATAAAACCTGCTATGTTCGCAGTGAAACATAAGCCTTGATCAGCTTCTTACAGGTGGCTTTGATCCCATGGTATACCTGTCTGCAAAACAGGCTGTACTTACCCCAAATACTTGGGATTTGCACTGTGTGTTACCTTCAGGTAATGTTGGCTGCAATCAGAAATAATTCCAAGATGCGTAATTGCTCGAAACAATACAAGTTAATTTCTCATTCACTTAGAGTCCAAAACAGATGTCCCTGATGGGTTGGTAATTCTCCTCCAAGCAGTGATTCAGGGACCCAGGTCCCTTTCGTTTTGTGATATATCCAACGCGTCGCTTTCAAGGTTGTGATTATCCGTCTCGAGCCAATGGAAGGGTAAAGAACATAGAAAAACATGCCTGGGAGGTTTGGGGGAGGACAAGCTTGGATGTGGCACACATCATCCATTCATATTCCATTGCCTAGACCTCAGTCCCAAGCGCCACCTGCCTGCAAGATGGTTGGGAAGTGGTATCCAGCTAGTGCCCAGGAGGAGAGGGTGTGGGTTTGGCGAAAGCTAGCAGTGTGAATCACAGATCAATGTCTTGTCTCCTTCTCACTGTAAACCAGAGGCAGATTGAATCCCGAATGTAAGAAGCCTGGGAGTGCAGATACACAGTGGGATTGAATTGTTTCTTTTCATCTTTCTTTTCTTTTTTAAATTTTTTTTTCAACGTTTTTAAATTTATTTTTGGGACAGAGAGAGACAGAGCATGAATGGGGGAGGGGCAGAGAGAGAGGGAGACACAGAATCGGAAGCAGGCTCCAGACTCCGAGCCATCGGCCCAGAGCCTGACGCAGGGCTCGAACTCACGGACCGCGAGATCGTGACCTGGCTGAAGTCGGACGCTTAACCGACTGCGCCACCCGGGCGCCCCTCTTTTCATCTTTCTCAACGTACTCCATCCTCACACATGAGTTGTTGTACCTTTCTCTCTCTCTAAAACTGGAGCTCATTTGGGTCAAATAAAAATAGAGAGTCTGTTTCTTAATGTGTCATCTCAAACTCTTTAGGAAAGGAGGTGAGGTCATAATTACAAACAAATACACTTATAGCTTGTAAATAATCTTTCTTCTTGAACAAGGCTAGAAAGTTCCCCTCCCCCAAAGGGTTAGTAACTTCATAAGACTCATGGAGGTCTGTGCTGGTTTTCCATTGCTGCAACAAATTCCCACAAACTTAGTGACTTAAAATAACACAGATTTACTTGGGTTCTGAGGGTCAGAAGTCCAAAATCAGCCTCAAAGGGCTTAATAGCAAGGTGTCCATAGAGCTGCATTCCTGCTGGAGGCTCTAAGGGAGAATCCATTTCCCTGACTTGGCCAGCTTCTAGAGGCCACTGCATTCCTTGGCTCATGGCCACACATCATGCTGACCTCTGCTTTCATCAACACATCTCTATCTCTCTCTGTCCCTGCTGCCTCTCTTTTATCAGGACCCTTGTAATTACTTTGGGTTCATTTGGATAATTCTACATAATCTCTCCATCTCAAGGTCCTTAACTTAGACATACCTGCAAAGTCCCTTTGATAACATATTCAAAGGTTCCAAGGATTAAAACATGCACATCTTTGGGTGAAGGTCACCTCCTTGGCATTGCCTACCTAAGTCATTATTCAGCCTACCATAAGATCCTGTGCCTCTGCTTTGAGTGATGATCAGCATGTCTAAACATACAGCAAGAGAGGAATAGACACAAATGTATCATTGAGCTGACTGAAGCGGGATGGGGTAGGACACTGGAGAGACTGAATCATCAGAAACTAACAATCATGACATATTGGCTCTGCACACAATAGGAGAAGACACGTGAAGACAAGCAAACATACAAATAATAATCTGTGAACATCTTCATGGAAATTGATGGAGGTGTGAGTAGTCTTTGTGTAAGGACAAAAAGAGACAAGAACAGAAGTGGCTTTTGTGGGGCCATATTACGGATAGATAAAAAGAGATTGTCAAAGCTGATCACAGAATTGACAGAGGGCCATGAGAAAGAGAAGCGTGGGGATTTCAGTGAGGGGGTCTCAGAGCTAGAACATAGTGTCTGACATTTCTTGCTTTGCTATCAGTTTAATCTCCCAGAAATTTGAGAAAGTGTTTTGGGGAAACAACTGACACCCTCAGGATCCAATTCTGGCCAGAAAGAGAAATTAGTTCAGTGGAAATAAAAGTAAGCTTGGGAGAAAAAAGACCGCGGGGCATCACAGGTGTGTACAGATGATTTTATGTGTTGGCTGGGGGGAGAGGAAGAGAATTCTATTTGTTCCAGGGGCTATGCTAGGTGCATTACCATGTTATGTTCTTAAAACAGTGCCACAATTCTATGAAGTAGTTAATTGTATTAGTGATCTATTGCATAACAAACTGCCCCCAAGTTTAATGGCTTAAAACCAGTAATAATTATCTATCATTATCATCCCTTATGGTTCCGAGGATTGATCGGGTTCGTCTAAGGCAGACGATAGCTGAGGAAGGAATATTCCTGAGGCTTCTTCGGACATATGTCTGATGCCTGGGTTGGGAACACTCAAACACTGAGGAACTGGAATACCTAGTAGTTTGAGGGGAGCCAAACTTCTTATGTGCTGGCTCTGGGCTCCAAAGTGCACTTCCCGTATAAAATATAGGACATTCACTTAAAATTCAAATTTCAGAGAAACAACAAATAGCTCTATTAGTATACATATGTCCTGTGCAGTATTTGGGACATACTCACACAAAAAAGTTATTTGTTGTTTTTTCGGTAATCCACGTTTCTGCCTGCCCAGAGATGGAGGTGTCCATATTGCGTTGTGAGAAAACGATATGGGACAGGCACGCATATATATTTATTGATGTGGCCATCTTTGGAAAATATAGTCTTCAGAGTAACCCTCTTTTTAAAAAAATTTTTAGTGTTTATTTATTTTTGAGAGAGAGAGCAAACGGGGGGGTGGGGGTGGGCAGAGAGATAGAGGGAGCCACAGAAGCCAAAGCAGTCTCCAGGCTCTGAGCTGTCAGCACAGAGCCCGAGGCAGGGCTCGAACCCATGAACCATGAGATCCTGACCTGAGTCAAAGTTGAATGCTCAACCGACTGAGCCACCCAGGCGCCCTGTGAGTAGCCCTCTTTTGTACAGGTCAGGAAACTTGGGTACAAGCAGACTCACTGACTTGCTGAGGTGACATTGCCCATAAGTGGGAGACCCAGGATTCAAATCCATGGCTTCCTGGACCCAGAATCCATTTTTGAGTGCATGATGGCCAAGGATGAGGAAAGTTTTGCAGTAAAACATACAATCTAGACTTGAGGGAAGCAGATTTCCCAAAGATCAGAGGAGAGATAGGCCAGATGTCACAGTCAGAGATTTTCAAATGCATGATGTCTCAAGAGGGTTGGGATGCTCTCAGAAATGTCACTCTGCACCTGCAATTGCAAATCACCCTCCTGCAGCAGAAGGGAGTGGAGCTAGTAACACCAGAGGCCGCACAGGAAGTCCTCTGATGCCCTCAGACTTTAAAAGGGCAGGAACAAAAATGGGAAGGAAGAGCACTTAACCAGGGACAAATAGAAATCGGTGGTAGAGAATTGTAGGAATGGCAGCAGGAAGCGTTCCACCCCGAATGGCCTCGGGGAGAATGTCCGGGAAAACAAGGAAGGGCCAGACTTGCTGCTTCAGGTCAGCAGTGTAATATTTCCGGGCCAGAAAAGGAAGGAACTCCTCCCAGACAATGACCTCGAAACCCAAACAGCCTCTGGAACGCAATAGATGATCAATACATATTAGTTCGACGCATGAATTAACATGCAACTATGTTGAGGAGGGAAAAAAAAAAATCATGCCAGGATTGGCCCCGGTAAGAAGACACTGTGTTCTTTTAAATGGGGCTTTTGGTGCCAAAGATCTGCAGCGAGGTGGGCTGCTAAGAGTCGAGACTGTAAAGGAAACAAAAGTAAGATGAACAAACGTCAGGCTAATGTCCTGAAGGAGTAACTAGTGACCAGTAAAATGGGCTGTTGGCAAAAATGAGGAGCGCTATTCCATGGCAGCATTAGCTGGAGAAGTTTCAACTCAGTAGCGTCTTTGGCTGGAAATTGTTAAAGTATAAAACACAGTCATTTGCTTTAAAGCATTTTCTTGTTTCAGCTTAGTGTTTAAAATCTTCTAACTCTGGATTTTCCCACGAGGAAAAACCTTTAGCTCGATTTCTTGTGAGAGAGTTAATGTCAAGCTTGAACATTTGCTCTCGCCCCTTAGGTTTGGGTGTAAGTTATTAACCGAAGACATTGTCTTGTAGCTATTTTAATATTTAGCTCTACGAAGCACAAGGTTTTGTTGTTGTTGTTGTTGTTGTTTTGGTGGAATGAATAGTATGATACAAAAAAAAAGGTTTGTTTTTGGTTTGGTTGTGCTTTTAACATTTGTTGGCAAAAGTAATTTTGACTAATAGAATCAATGAAATGCTTTATGTTTTCGTTTATAAACTTTATGTATAAATGCTGGAGGTTTTTCATCAAGTCCATGTGAGATTTGCACGCGTAGTAGAAGCCATTTAGCTTGCTTTGGTATTCAGAAATCTGTTGGCAGACGCCAAAAACAAGACATCAGATACATTTATTCGGTCTTTATTTTTTTGAATTCCTACCGTGAGCTGTCTGTGTTTTGGGCACTGAAGACAGAGCAATGAATAGGATAGGCCTTGGTAGGAAACAAGTAACCAAATTAAAAATAAATAAATAATTTCAGAGGCACCTGGGTGGCTCAGTCGGTTAAGCGTCTGACTTCAGCTCAGGTCATGATCTCGCGGTTCATGGGTTCAGGCCCCACGTCGGGCTCTGGGCTGACAGCTTGGAGCCTGGAGCTGCTTTGGGTTCTGAGTCTCCCCCTCTCTCTCTCTGCTCCTCCCCCGCTCACACTCTGTCTCTCTCTCTCAAAGATAAAATAAAACATAAGAAAAAAATTAAAGTAAATAAATAAACAGATAAATAAATAAATAACTTCAGGGAGTAATTTCCACCGAAAAAGAAACAAAAAATAGGTGTGGGGATGTGGAATGACTGCAGACATTTCTTCTTCTTCTTCTTTTTTTTAAGTTTCTTTATTTATTTTGAGAGAGAGAGAGAGACCACAAGCAGGGGAGGGGGCAGAGAGGGAGAGAGAGAGAGAGAATTCCAAGCAGGCTCCCCACCGCCAGCCCAGAGCCTGATGCGGGGCTCAAACCCACAAACTGCGAGATCAGGACCTGAGCAGAAACCAAGAGTCGGACACCTATCTGACCGAGCCACCCAGGCGCCCCAGAGAAAGTTCTGTTTTAGGTGCTCAGCTACGATGTGTATAGGATGGTGACATATGAGCCCAGATAAAATGATAAGGGGCCAGCCATTATGTGTACAATAAGCTGGTAAAAATATATTATCCTTATAATAAATCCTGTAAGACTGCATTTAGTTAGCCGTTTTGGGATTTGGCCTCACGGGCCGTGGGGGGTGGTTACCTCGAGGTGGACCTGGGGCTGTGGCTTGTGCAGTCTGCTCTCCATGCTCCATCGGAAGCCAGCAGAACAGGCAGCAGGGGGATAATGCAAGAGGCCGTGGAGCGAGGGAAGGAAGGACAGGCTGGTCGCCGCCAGGATGGGCTGGCACCTGATCGGTCTCGCAGGCGCCTTCGAGCCTCTGATCTCGATGCCCTTTGTCACGGGGCTAAGTGCACACCTGGGTGGGAGCTGGAGTTCCTGAAAGAAGAGATCCTTTGGGCCCCAGAGGTGCCGGGGCTCGGCTGCTGTCCAGCCAAACAGGCCCGCAGAAGGGCCTCCGCGTGAGCGAGCCGCATTGACCTGGAGCCTGGCATTGACCTTCCCCGCAGAAAAGAATGTTGCTGGGGCTCCATTTCTGCCTTCCACGCCTCGTGCACTACCGTGGCCCATGCTGATCGGGAGCTGTGCCCACGTAGGAATTCTAAGAAACGGAGTTCGAGCTTAGCTGGGGTGACCCAGTAGGAGCCCAGCCCAGCTTGTTCTCGGAACGGCGAGCGATGACCAGGGTGGCTCGCCTCCCTCATTTTTGCCCCTGCCTTGCCTGCCCCAGCGCCGGCCTATTCAACACTGCTCTCGCTGCCCTAACTCAGCGCTTCCAATTCCCTCTAATTTCTCTCTGTTTTCCATGGCACTCCTCACCTTCTCATGTCCTATATTATGAATTATTGTCGTGTTTCCGGTTTGCCATTTATTGGAATGGGAGCTCCACGAGAGCATAGATACTCTCCCATTTTGTCTCATGTTGTGTCCCAGACACCTCGAACAGCGCTGTCACAGAGTGGGCACTTACTGCAGGAGAGTTGGAGGAGAGGGAACAAGGGGAACGTGTCAGAGATGAGTCCGGAAGAGTCCGGCCAAGTCGGGCAGCGTGGGTTTAATTTTCAATGCGGTGAGAAGCCCGGGGGAGGTTTGCACCCGAGGAGTCGTGTTCTTTTTGACATTTTAAAAAGCTCGCTCTGGCAGTGTGTGCACGTGAAGGGGTGGGCATGAGGGATCGGGAGAGGGCTGAGCCCGGAGGCAAGAAGCCCAGGGGGGAGATGATTGCAGTTGTCCAGTTGCGATGGGAATGGTGGTTGTGGGGAAGGAGAAGCATGTGATCAGATTCAAGATACATTTTTTCCTTTTTTTTTTTAAGTTTATTTATTTATTTTGAGAGAGAGAGTGAGCAGGGGAGGGCCGGGGGGGGGGGTGCGGAGACAGAGAGAATCCCAGGCAGGCTCTGCACTGTCAGTGAGGAGCCTGACTTGGGGCTCCGACCCATAAACCATGAGATCACGGCCTGAGCCGAAACCGAGTTGGATGCTTTGCCGCCTGAGCCACCCACGTGCCCCAGATTCAAGATGTATTTCAGTGGTAGAGTGGTCAGCACTTGCCAATGGGCTAGATGTAGAAGATGAGGGTAGCTCACGGTTTTATTCTGAGTTCCTGAGTGACATGGTGCTCCCATAGGCAGAGCCAAAGACTGGGAGAGGAGGATGTCTGAGGACAGACGCCAAGGTTATCATTTATCATTCAATAAGTATTCGCTGAATCCCTACTATGTACTGAGCACTGTAAGTCTTAATGGTACAACGGTGAACCAATTGGACTAAAATACTTGCCCTCAGACAGCTTATACTCTCATGGGGATGAAAACCCAGTAAACAGGAAAGTCAGTAAGATGTAGTTTGTTAAGAGGTGATAGGAGGTGGGGATAAGGGAAGGGGTAGGGAGTGTGAAGGGAGGTTGTAATTCAAAATACAGTACTTGAGGAAGACCTCCTTAGCAAGCCTTTGGTAAAGACTTGGAGGAGGTAAGGGAGGAAACCATGAGGACACCTGGTGAAAGAATTTTCCAGGAAGAGGGAATGGCAAGGTCTCCTAAGTTGGAGCCTACCTGCCACATTGGAGAGACAGCACAGAAACCAGCAGGGCAGTGGGGAGAACGGTGAGAGGACGGGGAAGTGATGGGTTGGGGATGTCGATCAGACCATGTTGCAGATTGGGATTTGGCATGAGATGAGAAGCCTTTGGAAGAAGGAGTGACACGAGCCAATTTAACCTTTCGAGAGGTTTGAGCCACCCTTTAAATATCCTGGTGGAGATGTCAAGGAAGAATTTGGATATGAGTCTGCAGTCAGTGGAGACATTATTGCTGGATTCGGGTGCTATCTGTATATGAGAGTATCAATGCCATGGGACTAGATAAAGTCAACCGGGGAAACGTTATAAATAGAGAAGTACAAATAAAAGGCAGCAAAAATCCACGAAGAAAGTGTCAGGCATGGATACGCATGCATCTATAGTTATTCCTCGTTCACACGGGGGGACCACTCTTGGGAGCAACGGTTGATTTAATTTATGCAGTGCTCTGAGAGTCCATAATCAAAGAATTGTACAAGTTCAAAAACCACATGATATACATGGACACATGTTGTAGTCCTTTGTAAGAAAAGCTATGGTGTAAGTGTTGTCTGCTTAGCAGATGTAACTGACAAGACCTAGAAGTGACCAAACATTCTCAGCTACAGATAATGTCCAACCTTCGTTCCTGGGACCAAAGGTTGCTGTTGGCAGAGGCTGGTGCTTTGTGCAATGAAGGCCAGTTAAGATCACAGTTGGCTTGAAGCTTTTGCTCAGAAAAATTACTCTTGCCTGCCCGCAGATGGTCAGATGCTGGCAGTAGTGTTCTGGTAAACCAGCTCTCCACAATGAGGTGGGGTGGGAGGAGCCTGATTTGTGGCGTCTGCCTATTTCCATGGTGTGAATACTCTCACCACAGCCAATTTCACGTTACCAATGATTTAACAACAGGCTCTCAAAATTCCTGTAATTTTCCTGTGCGTGTAACAGCTGACTTCAGCGTACCAAACCTTTTCTTCCCATAACATAAAGCTAGGCTATACCCAGATTCTCTCCATTTCCTGTATCTGTGCCTTCAGTTCACATCGAAGGTGGCCAAGTGCCCAGCACAAGGGCATTTACCTCTGGAACTAGGAGCTTCTTTGCTGTTATAGTCACTGTGAGCCATGACCCCAAGAAGACATCAGCAAGTGTTTCTTGGGTTGAACGGCCGTTTCCTACTGCAGGATACTTGTCCTTGCTGGGATGGGCTATATATCTGACCTATGTGATTATTTCCACACTATTAAATTATTTTGAGACCCCCCAATAGGGAGGACCCTGAACTTGATGCTGGGGATACAGTGAGCAAAAATCTGCCTTCCAGGGCCTTATGGGAGAGTTGAGAAAGATGGAAACATGGAAATGCCTGGGAAGTTTATTAATTAATTATTATTATTATTATTATTATTATTATTAGAGTCAGGAAATGTTCCATGCAAAATGAGGGCTACAGATGGCGGATGCTGCTGGAAGAGTTCACAGGAAGCAAATGCAGGCAAGCTTTCATGGGGGGATGGGGGCTGGAATCCGTGTTTATGCACAAAGTGAGCACCATGCAAAATTGGGACAGGGATCCCATTTGCTTTTCTCATTTTCATTTACTGCTTTGCATCAAAGGAAATACCATTCCCCAAAGCACTTTAATGATCAGCACAATGCTGTGGATGATTGTATATTGGAACAAAGAGAATATATCTGTATCTATTTATTTAAACCTATGCACTACTCTCCCCACGCCCATCCAAAATTCTACTCCATTTCTAAAAGTCACATAGGGAAAATTCAACATCCTTTGGGACTCACTGCTACTTAGGAGTGGGAAAGGGACTATTTGCTGAGCCAATTCACTACATTTAGAGCCCAGCGACCTTTCTCCCATATGTACTGTACTGTGTTTGGAAAAATAAGCTCATTTAGTTGGTCAGTGGATTCCCTCTGGTCACCATAACCTCTTTTCTCGTGCTAATCAGCAGACCTGGCATGAAGCATCTCAGGTGGGTCACGTGGCTGGGAGAAGAAGCGAGGCAAAGCCATACCAAAGTGCCACCACCTCCAGGTCCCCGGGACAGGAGGCATTCTATGCTTGGTGACAGACACAGATGCCCCCCATCTCTCTTTTTGTATATCTGATGGTGATTTGGGGGAAAATGCACAAACCAGGAGATATCTGGACAGTGAGGCTGTTCTCACTGGCGACATTTGTGCCACATTCTTCCCGCCCCTGGTGTCCATTGCAACACTCAGACTGGGGGCTTCTGGGAGCCAAGTGGCTGATTGGGAGCCCCAGGAGGCAGCAAATACAAATTAATCTTCGGGCCCACCAGTTCCCCTGAAACACCACTTGCTAAACTGTGACTTTCAAGCCAAGAGCAGCAATTTTCCACAGCTCAAGTCTGGAAAAGGCTATGAAACCACATGGGTCAGAAAAACCAAAGGTGGTTTTTGTGCTATTTTGCATGGAGCACCAGAGGTACAACCCCAAAATTCCAGATGTGCAGCAGCTGGATAGAGAGTACGTCCACAAAGCTGCACTGCAACTTCAGAAAGGCGACTGCTGGCAACTTCTAAAAACAGACCATTGACATGCTTCTCTTCTCTTCTCTTCTCTTCTCTTCTCTTCTCTTCTCTCCTCTTCTCTCTTTTTTTTTCTTTCTTTTTTACAACTTTTCTGAACCTCTGGACTTAACTTGTCTTCTTGGAAAGAAAGAGAAAGAGAGAGAGAGAGAGAGAGGGAGAGAGAGAAAACCTGGCACCCATTGTTTTGTTTTTTCAGTTTTCTTGTCAACTGACTCATGATAAAAAAATGTCAATTTCAATCAATTTCAATTCCACAGAACAGAAAAACAGAGAATTTATAGGCAGCTATTGGAAACAAAAGAACCATCTGGTTTTTTTAAATAGAATTTTTCTTTGAAGTAACTCTGTCCAAATACTAAGATCATTTATTTTTCCTCACTGCACCACTGTGAATTTTCCTATTTTTCCATCGAGCCCCAGAGCCCAACTCAGGTGGGTTTCTTTGAAAAGTCCCCTCCTCAGGGGGTGGGTTTCCCAACCAGAAGGCGTGTGGGGTAAAAGGGACATCGGTTTCTTATGTGGGGAGGGTTTTGTTATGGGAAGCAGGCCTGGTGACCAGTGGAGGTCATCCAACCATGGTTATTCTGGTTCATTTGTCATTTTGTAGTGACAGTTTTCACTTTCCTCCAGGAATCTCCAGGGAGGTTTTACAACATTGTGACTAAAACTCAGTCATGTGCTGGTAGATCCCACAGACCAAAGATTTACTTGTCCCAGAGTCAGAGGTGGCTCCATCAATGGGACAAAGTAAGCCATGTGGTAGCAACCAGTGGTCTGTAATCTTCCAGGCTTTGGGGTCCCTCCTTCCTTTCAGTACGGTGCTTACTGACTCACAGCCCCATCCCACATTCGGGAACCCTCTGGCGTCCACTTCAGGGTTTCTGTAGGTTCCCGATGGAGGCTTACATTCTGCTCACCAGGCCGCGAGTTCTCTGACATGGACTTTCCTTGCTCAGCCACGTGCTTTCCTGGGCCCTTCTCTTTTTCTTCTCTCTCTTCCACCCTAGTGTCAAATGCAGCTCCCTGCCTGCAGGACCCCCTACCACAAGACTGTGGCGCTTGGCTGGCTTTGCGGCAGGCTCGGGAGTGATAGGCTGGAGCTCCAAGTCAATGTTACATAGTGCTGACCTAAGCCTGGCCTTCTTCCTCTTCGGGTCCTGGGGGTCTTGCTCTGCTCCTGGGTCCTCTTATTCCCTCCCCGGGCCGCCCTGAAGTCTCCACAGTCTGCCTGCTTGTTTTGCCTCCGCGCTTTCCTGAGCTCATCCTTCCCGGGAGGACTGTTCCCAGGCGGCCCCTCCTCCCTCCACCAAACGGCCCACCAGACCCATGACGATGTTTTCATCCTCATGGATAAAAGACAGAAGCAACGGTCCACAGCGGAAAGGAATCGTGCTGCTCTCCTCCAAGGCCGTGACTGATCATTGGGGGAGTGGCTTTATTTCTCACTAAACCTCAGATTGCCCTGTTCCAGTCTAAGACTCAACAGGGTCTTTGCTGCCCCGGGGTTTAGGCTCCAGTACATATCTGGTGCCCCTCGTGTGCCAGGCATTCCAGTGAGCACTCCAGATACAAGAGTGGACAAGCCAGGCACGCTCCCCAACACGTGCAGCTCATGAAGAAAGGCACGTGAGATGTGACGGCCACTGAGAACCCCCGAAGGTGCGGAGGACCCTTGCTCCAGCCACATTCTGTTTTACCTCTGGGAATTCAGGTTGGACCAACAGGCGAGGCCTGGAGAAGAGCTTGTGCCTCACAGAGCTCAGGACGTCCATGAGGGTGCTGGGGTCCCCCAGACGCCAAAGTGAGGTCTTGGAGTCACCACCCACAGCTGACTCCAGCTCTGGCTGTGGCTCTGGCTCTGGCCAGAGCTGGGGACCTACATTCACAGGGCGATGGCTGCAGCCCCAGAGATAGCTAGGGCCCAGAGGGAGGTCAAGGCTGGGGCCACAGAACACCCATAGAAGCAGCAGATGCCAGCTTCTGCTTTGTGACCAAATCCACGGTCACAGTGTGATTCCCCCAGAATTAGGTGTGTGGGGAGCCACGAAAGCCAAGGATGGTATGATTGTGGCTCTCAGCGGCTGTGTCCTCGTTTCTGTGATCAAGCAGAGAGGCTGAGAACATGTTCTAAGAAGAATGGCCCAGTAATGCCAGCTGAGTGCCAAGGGCAGAAAAGCAGGTTAAGATGGCCTCTGGGAGGAGAACAAGGCCCTTCCCCAGTCCCACGGAATTGTCTGCATGGGAAACCACTGGACTTTAGTCTACATTTTAAAATTCTATATGCCTTACTTTCATTTCTTCTGGAACCTTCTGCCGTGCTTTCATTTCTATTTTAAAACGGCATGATGCCTCCAGTTTTGTTTTCTTTTTCAGGATAGCTTTGGCTATTTGGGATCTTTTGTGGTTCCATACAAATTTTAGAATTGTTTGTTCTAGCTCTGCAAAGAAAGCTGGTGGTATTTTGATAGGGATCGCGTTAAAAGTGTAGATCGCTTTGGGTAGTATAGACATTTTAACAATGTTTGTTCTTCCAGTCCATAAGCATGGAATAATTTTCTATTTCTTTGTCTCCTCTTCACTTTCTTTCAGAAGTGTTCTATAGTTTTTCAGAGTACTGATCTTTTACCTGTCTGTTAGGTTTATCCCTGGGTATCTGTTTTTGCTATAATTGCAAATTGGATCGATTCCTTGGTTTCTTTTTCTGCTTCTTCATTATTGATGTATAGAAATGCAACAGATTTCTGCACATTGATTTTATATCCTGCAACTTTGCTGAATTCATGTATTCTAGCAATTTTCGTAGAGTCTTTCAGGTTTTCTACATAGAGTAGTATTGTGTCATCTGCAAAGAGTGTAAGTTTGACTTCTTCCTTGCCAATTTACATGCCCTTTATTGCTTTCTGTTGTCTGATTGCTGAGGCTTAGACATGTTGCTGAATGCAAGGGAAGCAAAAGCAAACATGAACTATTGGGGCTTTATCAAGATAAAAACCTTCTGCACAGCGAAGGAAACAATGAACAAAACTAAGAGGCAGAATACAGACAGAATGGGAGAGGATATTTGCAAATGACATATCTGACAAAGGGCTAGTATCCAAAATTTATAAAGAAATTATCAAACTAGGGGTGGCTCAGTTGGTTAAGTATCTGATTTCGGCTCAGGTCATGATCTCATGGTTCATGGGTTCGAGCCCTGCGTCAGGCTCTGTGCTGACAGCTTGGAGTCTGGAGCCTGCTTTGGATTCTTTTCTCTCTCTCCCTCCCTCCTTCTGCCCCTCCCCAATTCATGCCCTCTCTCAAAAATAAACATTTTAAAAATTAAAAAAAAGAACTTACCAAACTCAACACCCAAAAATAAACAACCCAGTGAAGAAATGGGCAGCAGGCATGAATAGACACTTCCAAAGAAGACATCCAGATGGCCAACAGACACATGAAAGGATGCTCAGCATCACTCAGGAAAATACAAATCAAAACACAATGAGACATCAACTCACACCTGTCAGAATGGCTAAAATTAACATCACAAGAAGCAACAAGTGTTGGCTAAGATGTGGAGAATGGGGAACCCTCTTGCACTGCTGGTGTGAATGCAAACTGGTGC
Source organism: Panthera onca (assembly GCF_046562875.1). Lineage (NCBI taxonomy): Eukaryota > Metazoa > Chordata > Mammalia > Carnivora > Felidae > Panthera > Panthera onca. The sequence continues at coordinate 16,951,254 of NC_138349.1, forward strand.
AGGCATTCTGGAGAACAGTGTGGAGGTTCCTCAAAAAACTGAAGGTAGAACTACCCCATGATTCAGCAATTGCACTATTAAGTATTTAGCCAAAGGATACAAAAATAAAAATTCAAAGGGACACACGCAGTGTGTTTATAGCGGCATTATCAACACTAGCCAAACTATGGAGACAGCCCAAATATGACATGGATGGAGCTAGAATGTATTATGCAAAATGAAGTCAGTTAATCAGAGAAAGACAGATCCCATATGATTTCACTCATATGCAGAATTCAAGAAACAAGACAGATGAACATATGGGAAGGGAGGGAAAAAGAGAAGAAAGGGAAACAAACCTCAGAGGCTCTTAATGATAGAGAACGAACTGAGGGTTGACAGAGGGAGGTGGGTGGGAGAAGGGCTAGATAGGGGAAGACACTTGTTGTGATGAGCACCAAGGTGTTGTATGTAAGTGATAGACCACTGAATTCCACTCCTGAAACCGATATTACACCGTATGTTAACTAAATAATTTTTTTAAAAAAGGGATGTAAATAGAATCGTTGGTTAGTGACCAAGAAGCCACCTAAAACTTCAGCTCTGAGAAACTTGTGGGCCTAGACTAGAATTCCCCAAACTTTGACAGGCATGTGCCTCCCCTGGGGGGTCTTGTTAAAATGCAAATTCTGATTCAGTGACTCCAGGGTGAGACCTGACCTCCTACATTTCTGACGAGCTCCTGGGTGATGCTGAAGCTGCTGGCCTGTGGCCCATGCTGTTTAGGTGGCAAGGTTTAACGACCTCATGGGCTCCACTGACACCATGTCCAAAGTTCTGAGTCACCGTGAAAGGGACAAAGACAACGGGAGTGCCCAAGACAAAGCTGAGAGGCCTATGCCAGTGACCAAGAGAGAAACAACATTTCTCTTCCCTCCCCTCTTCTCACAGCTCAAGTTCACAATCCTGGAGCTGTATTTGAGCTGGTGTTCACTCTCCCCCTTGGCAACACCCTGCTCCCTAGGATATTTTCATCTGTCATGGGTGGAGCCACTTCTCCAAGGCCCTTTCCAGTTAGTAAGAGGAGCCACTCTGACTCCTAAGACAGAATCTGGCATTTTCTTGAACCAAATTTCTGTGGTCTTGGCTTGGAGAAGAATCTGTCTTCTCATATTCCAGAATAGCAGATATGATTTATGGTGGGCCTGTTGTTTTGCCTTGTCTAATCTTCCCAGCAAATCTGCAAGGAGGTTTTCCTGTCCCCACGTGTAGGGGAGGAAACCAAGGCTTGGAGAGAAATCAGCTGACCATTCACAGAGCTGCCCCAAAGACTGTGTTCCTACCACCACAGCTTACTGGTTTTCAATGCCATTATTTGAAAAGCCCAGGGTTTTCTTGGATTTCAGACACTGAAATCCATTAGCTGTGACCCTGCTATCAAACAGGGTGACCTTAAATTACTATAGACAAGGGATGGGAAAGGGTCATTAAGTAGCACGCAGAACTTATTACTTAAACCAACGGATGTGCCCTCATGAATTTTTTGAATTTCAAGGGTAAAGAACAAAAACAAAATATGTAAGCTTCCAGGCAGATTGAATACAAATGAATATGTATTGGCGTGCCTTTAGGTTTCTCTTCTATTTCATGAAACAAAGGGAGTCATTGAACAGCATCGACATAATTTTTAGGAGAAATGTTTACGAACCGATAATTCCGATATTCAGCCAGGTTAATGTTCCCAAAGACATTATCAGATTCTAGACCTCAGAAAGTCAACTACCTACATGCCCTGCCTCAAAAAAAAAAAAAAATCCCCCAAAGAAGAATTCCAGTCAGTTAGCAGATGAAGCCAAACAAATGACTTAAGAATGGGGAAGACCCAGTATAAGTATGTGGATGTCAAATTATGTGACCAGTGAAATACACATAAATCTAAAGAATTATTCCTAATGTGGTTATAAAACTTCACGTAAATATCAAAACAATTATTGAGATAGAAGATAAATATTATTAGTAATAATAATTTAAGCCCAAATCCCCTAGTAATAAATCACAGCTGGGAATGGTTGGAAGAAATAGAAAGTAACGAATAGTGTACTAAATGTCATCTCTTACATAAAAGTAAGGCAATGGGCACTATTTCATCCTTGCTGTCGATAATCAGAGAAAAATGAATTTAAATTAATAAATTAATACTAAACAGTAGCATAGTGAGAAGAGGATGCATTGTATTTCTCCTACAATTATTAGGAAAGGAAAAAGAAAAGAGATCAAAGAAGTGTACCTCAAAATGTACACAGCTCTTATCCCTAAATAGTGGAATTGTGTGCAATTTCATTGTCTTTTCACTTTTTATGTGTTTTCCAAATTTGCTACAATACCTGAATTATTTTACAATATACAAATGAAAGCCCCGAAATTATTTTGGGAAAGATTTGCTCTTCTATAAAAACAACAAACAACAACAAAAACAAACAAACAAAAACTACCCATGCATCCACAAAACGAGTTTTACACGATCTAACACAAAAGAGCCAGGCTAACTGGAATTTTCTCTTTTTCGTCATCTGTACTCCCAGTATGAAACTTGTCTGTTTCAAAGTCTCACGTGTGGGAATGAATGATTGATGTGCCTGGAACCTGCTATGAAAATGTCAGTGACCTTTGCTTTTGTGAATAGCGTCACATGAAGGAAAAACTCAATGACCTTACTCTGAAAGGTATGGTCTCCCAGCCACCTGGACAGAACCCTCTCTTTTAGCACTTCATATTTAGCTCATTGGAAGTCATAATTTTTTTCCCACCCACTGCCACTATCACCATCATCGCCATCACCATCATCATCAACATCATCAGCATCATTTCCGCATTTTATTGAGCAGCTACCATGAGCCAGTCTCTATACCTAATATCTTACATGTACAATCTCATATTAATTCTCACTACAACCCTATGAGGTAAGAATCCTTTCCCCTTCTTATAGCTGAAGAGACAGGCTCAAAGAGGTTAAATTGCTTGTCTGATCGTTGATGACCCACTATGAATGATAGTGATTTTAAAGAATTATAAACACTTGATTTGTTCATTTAAAAACCATTTTTAAAATTTACTTATTGTGAGAGAGAGAAAGAGAGAGAGACAGTGAGCACACGCAGGGGAGGGGAGGAGAGCGAGGGGCTTGAACTCATAAACAGATCAAAACCGAGAGTCAGACACTTAACTGACTGAGCCACCCAGGCACCCCAACACTTTGTTTTAATAACAAAATGATACTACAGATTTGGAAGATTAGAGGAAAGACAGAAAACCTCCCCTCTCCTAAACTCCCCATTCCCCTTCTCTTGCTGTATTTTTCTCCTTAGTGATTCTCACCTTCTAACATACTATATATTTTACTTTATTTATTATGTTTTACCATCTGACTGTCCTCACTAGAATGTCAGCTTCATGAGGACATATTTCTGTTTGACTTATCCGTGCAGCTGGCACATAGTAGGTACTCATTAAATATTTGTTCAGTGGTGATGCTGACAGGAAAAGAAACGGAGATGTTGGGGGGGAAAAGCTGGCATGGGTAGGAGGAGAAGGTAGGATTGGTCTAGAACATTTGCTCTTAGGAGCTGAGGGGTGCGAGGCACCTAGGCAACTGAGGATGTGTGACTGGAACTGAGGGGCCAGGTCCAACCTGGGAGCCTGGCTTTGGGAGCTGTGCAGAGAGAAAGGGAGGGAAAGAGAGAGAGGGAGGGAGAGAGGGGATGAGTGAGAGAGAAGAGAGAAAGAGGTAGTTTGACAGCTGGACAGTTTCTGCTTTGAGGGCAGCGAGAGCTCTGTGAGCACAGCAGTGGAGGGATAGGAGAAGCCCGGGAACGTAGGGTTTGTAAACCACGGTGGGGGGGGGGGGGGGGGAGTGTCAAGGGGAAGGCAATCAAACGTTCCTTAAGGAGCAACGACTTGAAAGAGAGCTCAGAGGAGGCTTGTGAGAAGAGACCAGCTGACTTGATGATGACAGATCACTGGCGTCCTCTCTGCAAGGAGTTGTAGTCGAGAGCACAGGCAGAGACCAGACTTGCGTTGTTGGACGCGATGGCCACACGTGATGGCTGAGCACTTGAAACGAGGCGAGTCAAGTCGAGCTGTGCTCCAAGTGCAAGAAACCACACTGAACTATGAAGATTTAGAAAAGTTAGCAGGAAAAGAAAGAAGGCAGTATGACTTACTAGTAATTTTTATCTTGATCGCATGTTGAAATGGCATTTTCATTTCAAATATATTAGGTGAGGCTAGGGTGTATTAGGTCAAATAAGATATGTCATTAAAAGGAGTTTCTGGGGTATGTGGGTGGCTCAGTCGGTTGAGCATCCGACTTTGGCTCAGGTCGTGATCTTGCGTTTGTGGGTTCGAGCCCCACGTTGGGCTCTGTGTCGGCTCAGAGCTGGAGCCTGCTTTGGATTCTGTGTCTCCCTCTCTCTGCCCCACCCCTGTTTGCTCTCTCTCTCAAAAATAAATAAACATTAAAAAAATTTTAAGAGAAAGAGTTTCAACCATTTTTTTTAACATTTTTTTAGTATGATTACTAGATACTTTTCAACTACACATGTGGCTCACATTATATTTCTATTGGACATTGTCAGGCTAGTCTGCCTAGGGTTAAAATTCAGCAGCATGTATAAACTTATCTGTCCTCCCTCCCTTCCCTCCTTCCTTCCTCCCTCCCTCCCTTCCTTCCTTTTCTTTCTCCCCCTCTCTCTCCCTCCCTCTCTCCCTCTCTCCCTCCCTCCCTCCCTCCTTCCCATCCTCTCTCTCTCTCTTTCTCTTCCTCCCTTTAAAAATGCTTTTTAGCAGCTACATCATTTTCTGATGGACGCTTGAGTGGTTGATCTTCCATTCTCGGTAAAAATAGATGCCTTTTGTAATATCAAATCATCACATTGCTTTAGCGTTAAGTTGCCTAGAGCCATATTAAAGTCAGTGATACGTAGTACATTAGCTGTGCTGAGCTCTTAGCTTCCCTGGGAGAAAAAGAAATGACATAAATGAGGTTTCTTCTACACTAAGCAGCAATAAATGAAAGCCTTTGAAGCAACCACCTACATGGAGTCCTGGAATTGTAATTACCCAACCTCCAATTTGGCAAATAGAGGTTTTCTTACAATATAACCATCCCCCAAATAATGGTCCCTCCTGGTGGGAGGTAGAGAGACTGTGTGTCGCATGGGTCCAAGACAAAGATGTTACTGATTTGGACACTCAAACAGCTGCGTAAGAAGAAAATTCCCAGTGTTCATCTTGGCTGAGGTCTTGGTTCATCTTGGATGCTGTGAGGTCAGCCTTTCGGTTTTATGTGCCTGCTTGTCGTGCAATGAATGTGCTTACTTCTTAGAAAAATAAAAGGACACAATAAAAATAAGTTGCTTCTACTCCCCTTTGGTTTCTATGAAAAAAATGCTAAATATGCCATGTTAAAATTGAGCGCCACGGAGCCGTCTGGACATTGTTCCTGGAGGGGATAGAGAACTTTAGGGCTAGAAAGGACCCGTGAGGCAACCATTTCAGTAGATGAAGAAATGGACTCAGAGAGGTCCTATGGTTCCGTGATGGCGGCTCACCTCATCTGTCAGCAGCAGACCAGAAAGGAGACCTCCTATCCATCCTTCCACCTGCTCCCCATGGCTTGCCTGTCCTATGTCCCCTTCCTCCCCTTCCTCAGGAAACTCAGTGGGACCAGAGCTGCCAAGAAGTTCCTGTACCTTAGGGTGCCTCTCTTCACCGGAGTGGTCTTTTTTTTTTTTTTTTTTTTGTAAGTGAATGTCAGGAAAATTGTTCTTTCCTCAAATACTTGTTTAGGAACTTGGGGTTTAAGTGGACCCCTCTGGTAACCATTAGCATTTTCTAATCAAGGAACAGTGAAAATAAAACCAAGATTAATGGATTCTTTCCTAGGTTTGCACAGCCATAACCTTGGTCGAAGGGCAAAGAAGGAATTACAGATGTTCCCCACGTGATGATCTCTTTTCTATAAAGGGGGACACCATTTTGCATCCCGAATCCTAGCTCAATATTGACCATGTCGCATTCCAAGTGAGGCAGAGTAAAAACTAAGGGTCTCATAGGTGCAAATACCTCTGGCCATTTCAGTGTGTCTGGGTTCCTCAGAAGCAGACCCTGAGATAGGGGATTCATGTGCAAATGGCTTACAAACGAAGTCTTCCCAGGGGCTTGGGGGAGCAGGACAAGCAGTGGGAGAAGCCAAGTATAGATGCGTTCTTCTGTTAAGTCCCTACCTCAGCCAGAGCCCGCAGAGGAGCCCTGCAATGCCAGTTACACCTCAGAGTCAGTCCACACCTGGGCCAGGAGAGCTCACCTTCCATCTCTCTGCACCTGTCACTCATTGGTCAAGGGCCAACCCGACCAAGTGAGTTCCCAGGTGACCCCGGTTCTCTGTGAGCACAGTCACACAGAGTAGTCTTCCGGAGTGAGCCACGGGTGCAGGCCAAAAGCAGAGACGCAGGGCCAGGTGTTGGACACGGGAGACGGGAAGGGAAATGGAGAGGATCTTGGCACGGTCCCGTCAGTGTCTCCTGCACCCCAACTTTGGCCTGAGCTTCTCGAATCTTGATACCTTCTACTATTCCGTTTATGTCTTCCAGGATCTCTTACCCTGACGTCTGGGTTGGAACATGTAGTGGACATTTGTTGTTTTCCGATTGCCCGATGTCGATTCCGTCTTTCCTTTGACAATCGTAATTTCATTATTATTAGGTAATTTGGCAATAGTAAGCTAGTAGTAATTTCAGGAAATTGTTCTCAGTGTGTATCTTTTCGCAGAACTGACTAGCGTAGACTTCATGGGTGAGCCCGTGCCCAAGGCCCCGGCGCTCAGCACAGTCCTTTCCCTCCCGGCCCTGTGACTGGCTCAGGGAAGGTACTCCAGTCAGGAGTTGAATACAGGAAACAGGAATGACTCTGGAAATTTTTGAGCAGAGATACATTTTCTACTGGGGAACAGGTGCTCACAAGGTCCCCGGAAGGGCCGGAGGAGTAGGCTCTAACTGGGTCTCCAGGAAAGATGCTCAGGCTCATCAGAGATCAAGTAAGAAGATGGAGAGGAAGCAGCCCCCACCGCCCAAACCATCGTATTCAAGAATGTCCCCAGTGGTTACGGTCCAGGCCTGAGAAGCTTCTGAACTAGCCGTGAAGCTAGAGAGTGTATGCGGAACAGCTGTTCTTGTCCGGGAGCCGCGGCCAAAGCAGCAGGAAAGTGGTACCTCTGTCGCTGCTGCCTTCCAGATCTCACGCCAGGATAGCTGACGGGTGGCGGCTATTTTGCGGAGCCGAGCGAGAGGCTGGGGATATAGATGTTCGGGTTGTAGCCTTTGCAGCCCAGGGGGGCGTTCCTAGAAGGGGTCGGAATGGGCTCTGAGGGCCCGTTCCTGTGACCTCCCACCAGATGGGCACATAGCCCAATTCACACAACAAGAGTCAGGACTTGGGTTTGGCCAAAGAAGGGGAAGAAAAGCTCTCTTTGTTTCCCGCCGGATGTGAACATGAGTAGAGTTCCTTTCGAGCTGCTGGAAGCCATCCGGACATCGGCTAAGGTCTGCCGTCTCGGAGAGCCGAGCCAGTTTGAGAGATCTAGAATGACCCGGTCTCCGTGACACCTCTTTAAAGGCCCGGAGAGGGGAGGCGACCTGGTCAAGGTCACACAACAGGGATGGGCAGAGCTGGGTCTAGAACACCTGACACCCATTGCGGGCTTTTTCCCGTCATGTGCTCCTGGCCTCCACTTAGAGCCTGTCAGCCCTTTCCTCTGCCCAGCAGCTGGTAGGGGTTCACAGTCCCAGTTCGTTAAAGAAGCCGATCGGCCTGACCCCTCTAAGCAAGCACAGCTGCCTGTAGAGGGGCCTGAAGCAGAAAAGCACTCAGAACGCATTTTCGAGGCAGACCTGGTGGAGCCTGGTGTGTATGAATAACTCATAGCTGGAGCCTGGCTAGTGAGGAGTGCAGAGCTGACTTTGCAAACACCCTAGGGGTTCTCTCTGAGTGGCACACTAAAATGTGGCCACACCGGTTCAGGCTATTTTAAGCTTCGGAAACCAAGGGAGGTTAGGCGGGGTGAACCGGCCGGGCACTGAGGGCAGATGAGTTCCAGGCCGGGTTTCTCTCTGCCCCCAAGGTCACCTTGGGTCCCTCTCCCGTCGCCCATGACCTTGCTTCCCTCTTCCCTCTTCCCTCTGGAAGGATGGGAAGGAGGGACCCTGAAGACCTCAGGGGGAAGGAGCTGAGAAGAGGCACAAGTGGGGGTGAGCACCTGGTCTGGTGCACCTGTTAGACAGGAAAAGGGGTGAAGGTATCGCCTGCCAGATCTTGAGCGCTTCCCCTCCATGTATTTATTTACATCAATTTTATTTAATCCTCACAACGACCCTGGGGGGTGCTTACAACCGTTATCTTCATTTGTCACAGGAACAGACAGAGGCTCAGAGAAAGTATGAAGCAGACCTAGGGGCCCACGGTGACACAAGAGAACTGGTATTTGAAACCAGATGGGCCTGTATCCTGTGATGTGCACGTACTATGCCCTGTGGTCTCCAAACCCAATAGTAATCGCGTGTACTACGTATGTGCGGCTGTCTAGGCCTCCCGACAGCTCGGGAAGTTCCATTTATAAACCCCATTGTTCAGATGAGAAAACCAAAGCTCAAAGAGCTCAGGCGATCTGCCCAAGGGTATGCACTCAAACGTGGAATGCCAGCCCTCTCCGTCCACAGCCCAGGCTCTTGCCTTTTCACTTTCAAGCGCAGAGACTTTCGGTGCTACGAAACAATCTCACAGGCTCTCATGGGATAACTAACTCCCATTCCTCCTCATTTTACACTGAGGAAACTGAGGTACTCTAAGGGTGGGTGACTCACGTCAAGTCACACGGCTAATGGACGGATGGGCAAGAACCCAGACTCTGGGCTCTTTGCTGTGCGTAAGCACACTCTTCATTTCCAACTCACATTATAATTTCAGGGATGTTTTGCCTACGTTTCTAGCTAATCTTCGTTTGGCAGAAGTTTCTGCCATTTTGGCTTCAAGTTTCTCTGTAAGTTCATGTCATCCTCTGTCAAAGAGTTGAGTGACCTGTGCCTGCACAAAGAGATTGAGTTAGGGCTTCTGTAATCATAGTGGATACTTCTATAACAGGAACGCCCTCCTGTAATACAATGTTGACACCTATACTCTTTTGCCAGTGAGATCCTGAGCACAACTATGCTAAAACGCAGACAACAAGGGGCGCCTGGGTGGCTCAGTCGGTTAACCATCCGACTCTTGATTTTGGCTCAGGTCATGATCTCACGGTTCGCGGGATGGAGCCTTGTGTTGAGCTCTTCGCTGACAGCTGCTTGGGCTTCTCTTTCTCCTTCTCTCTCTGCCCCTCCCCTGCTCACATGGGTATGTGCACCCTCTCTCTCAAAATAAATAAATAAGCGTTTAAGAGAAAAACTCAGGCAACAAAACTCCTCTAGGCTCCCTTTCGTATTGTCCTTGCAAACACCTCTTGGCCAGTGGAAGGGGGCTCGGGGCTGGCACGGGGAGTGGAGGAGAGTGTAAGCAGTGGGAGAGATAAAAAAAAAAAAAAAAAAAAAAAAGCCTAGAATCTGGGAACCAGTAGGCATTTGATACGATTTGGCTTTTCTAGAGTATTTTAGACAATATCATTTTTTTTAAAAATTTCTAATTGTGGTAAAGTGGATGTACAGTTCTAAATAATAGAACAACTATGGCAGAAAGCCACATTTTAATTCCTTGACTGACTCCTTTTCTGAAATCAACAATCATTTACCAAACTTCTCACCTTTACCAAGTATTATAGAAGCCAGGTACTGAGGATCCAGAAAGGAATCAGACTGGGTCCCTTCCCTCCCGGAGGCCACATGCTAGCAAGAGAGACAAATACAGGCGTGAGTAGCTCTGAAGCCGTGTGCCCAGTGTTGTGATGCGGACAGGCTCAGTGTCAGGACAAAGAGTACACGGCCGTCGGCATTTCCTTGGGTGAGGAAGCGTGGGATGCTTGAGCTCCACGGAGGGCCTGGGAGGCTGCCCACGGGGGAGGTGGGGCGTTTCAGGCAAAGGCAATGTCTTGGGTAAAGGCCTGTTGTTGGGACGAGACGCCCGGAGGACCCCCAATGGTAGTGGCCACTGGTTGTTGGGGAATGAGAGCTGAGGTGGGAGAGCGGGGCAGGTTTGTTTTTGAAGAGCCCTGCATGTTACAGAAAGGAATTTAAATTGTCTCCTGGAGGCCACGAGGAGCTGTTGAAGAAGTTAAGCAGGAATGTGACATGACGGGGTTTCTATTTTAGAAAGTCACCCTGGCTGCTGTTGTTGGATGAATGGGATGCTTAGTGAGACCAGCAGTGGGGAAGCCATTTAGGGGAGGATGTCAATGACCAGATCGAGGGCTGACTTGGCACTGAGTGGGCCCTAGGGACCAGAAGGTAGAGACAGAGAAGAGAGTACACGTGCGTTGAGATATTTAAGCAGAGGAAGACAAAGGAGTCAAGGATGAGCGCTGAATTTTTAACTGGGTGTTTGGGTGGCTAGCATGCTAAAAAAAGGGGGGGGGGTTCTCCTAAGAAACTAAAAAATATGATTAATTATTATGGCATACGGCAAGTTAGGAAAATAGAGAAGTGAAAACAACTCCCAGTAATCCCATCATTATGGCACAAACTGGGGTGCATACTTTGATTTACTTCCTTCCGATATTTCCCCCTGGTTTGTAACCCACAGTCAATTTCTTAGATGACACTTTTTCCTGAGCATCGGGCTGGTTAATGGGAAATATTGGAAGCTTCTTCACGCCTGGGAAAGACTCACTTTTACACCCATTGCTGGAGCCTCCACCTTCCTTTCTTATTTTGAGGAAAGCCAGTTTTTCGGGTTTTTTTTTTTTTTTTTTTTTTTTCACCCCTCAGAGCCAATTACTTTGATCCAGGACTTACTTGATCACGAGTGTTTCACCGTTTCATTTATTCCATAGCTCGGTGCATCCAACTGTTTGTTCCCGTCTACCTCCCCACCGGCCATAAAAATGATCAAGATGATGGAACACCTCATGCCTTTGTGTCCTGGAAAATTCAGCCTGAGGTGCCAACACATGACAGCGTTCAGATGAATCCTTGCTGTGGCTTGTGAGGCCCCCTCGGTAGGGGAGCTGGTGGGGAGAGCTTAGATTTTTTTCTTTTAGCACCCTGCCAGGACAGTCCCTGAGCCTAGTTCGGCCTCTAGTCCTGCTCCACAGGGCGTGGCCCGCTTGGGAAATAAAAAGTAATTGATGAGAGGCTTACAAAAAAAGTCGTCCTGGCGCTAGCTGGCTCCCGTGGGTCGGAACAATTTGCTGTTGGCAAGGTCCGTGTTTTGCATAGGAATGGAGGGGGAAACTGCAGCCTTCCTTGAGGAAGGTATGAGGCAGAATGTCAGCAGGCTTGGCTTTGCATGAGAGGCCTCAGGGGGACAACCAGACAGTGGCCTCATTCTGTGTTATCAGGCTGAAGGGGGATCTTGGGCAAAGTAGACATTTGATGGAGAGAGAGAGGCAAACCTGGAAGGGGAGCCAGATCAGTCGGCTGACCTGGTGCAGAGATGTGCTTTCAATGGAGCGTTGGCAGACAGGAGGCGGCTGGATTCGGTCCTCGGATTGTCCCTGCCCTTCACGGCCACCAGAGGAGCTTTGCCTCTCCTGGGTGCGTCTGGGAGAACATACGGTGATCAATGAACCCAGAGCAGGGGTGGGGGAGATGAAAAGTAGGAGATGGATGGTGTGAACCTGGGAAAACGCTAACACATGCCCTTGCGCAGGGAGAACAGGATGGCATCCGGCAGTATGTTCTCTGGGGCCTTGCCCAGGCGAATTTTCCATGACAATGGCCGCTCTATGTTCTTCCATGGAGCACTGGAATGGCTTTGCCTCGAGTGGCCTGGCGGTGGAGTTGGAACAGGCTCCCTTTGGACTTCCGGCCCCGCTCAGCAGCAGGCAAGAGACCTGGGCTGTGGGTTCCCCAGGAGGCCGGACAAGCATTTCCCCCGGCGGCCCCTGCAGTTCTTACCGAAAAGGGCCTTTACTGCTCACAGGAGGGGTCGTCCCGGGGAACGCGGGTCACTGTCCTCGGCCGCTGGGCTCTTTCATGCAGGCTAGAATGAAGGTTGGACTTTTCACTCCGCATGGGTGCCTGGGAAATTTTGCAAGTCAGAGCGTTTGTGTGGCTTCCTAAGGGCCTGGCCCTTCACACTCTGTCCACGTGAAAATGCCTGCAGAGGCCAGAGAGAGAAAGACACCCAGGAGCTAACACGAGGTTGGACCATGCTAGCAAGGGTGGAAACTTTGTGGTCAGCAGAGTGGCAAGCTACTTTTGAGATGAACGGGGCTCTTTAAAAATAGATAAAGAAAACCGAACGGCATCTTTTTTTTTTTTTTTTTTTTTTTAAAGGAAACCACTGATAAAGGAATTGTGATGTAAACAAAGAAAAATGTGAGCGCCCTGTTCTTTTGAGAGCAATAAAGGCAGCGAACAGGGAAATGCCAAAAGCTGTGACCCATAGTGTGCACTATTCTCGGATCTCATTTCCATTTGCACACAAAAGGGAGATTCTTGTTTTCAAGTCGCCTTCACAGAAAGGTATCACTCAGTGAAGGAAATGAGCTATGATAATAATAATTATTATTTTTTAGTTTGTTCTTTCAATCAAAATAGCTCTTAGGTAGAGTATACCATTGCAACTTAATCTTAAGTCAACATGTGGTCTAGAGAGCCTGAGCAGGCCCCACGTTCACGTGTAGGGCAATGGCCTGTGGGTAAGACTCTCTCCATAAGGAAGTCAGCCTCTGTTAATCCCACGGGATCTTCCACTTACAGGGCTCCTAGGCTTCCTTTGTTAAAGCATGTGAGGGGCGCCTGGGTGGCTCAGTCGGTTAAGCGTCCGACTTCGACTCAGGTCATGATCTCGTGGTCCGTGAGTTCGAGCCCCGTGTCGGGCTCCGTGCTGACAGCTCAGAGCCTGGAGCCTGTTTCAGATTCTGTGTCTCCCTCTCTCTGACCCTCTCCCGTTCATGCTCTGTCTCTCTCTGTCTCAAAAATAAATAAACGTTAAAAAAAAAAAATTAAAGCGTGTGATTCCTGAAGGCAGAGCCAGAACCAAATCGAACCTTCCTGACTCTTTTGGTAGCAGGCGATAGAAACCAATATGCGCTACTTTATAAGCACACAGAGAGGGTGGGAAGGGGGTGGAGGGGTGCTGGAAATTGACTGGGTCATGTAGCTGGGAGCAACACGGGCAGAAATAGCATGCATCCACTGCAGTCTGCCTTAGTGCCCGAAGGTGACAGTAGCGTGAGCGCCCCCCCCATCCCTGCACCCCAAAGGGCTGCATACACTTCTCTGTTGTCACTGGGCCATGTCCCATTCAGGAGCTTTTCTTTGACCTCAGCTCATCTTTTCCCTGTTTGAGCACGTAGCATGCATTGCACTGGAAATCCTGGTCTTTCTAATTCATATTCTAGAAAGACCAAGGCCCACAAAATAGTTTTGGACTTGTCACAGCCCAAGAGCCCTGAATGGATAGGATGTCGTGGTGTTAGAATTTGTGCACTGGGGCGGAAGCTGGGGCAGCAAGCTGATGCAAATAGAAGTCCTTCCCCTTCCGTCTCCGTAAAATTGCCTGTGCCCAAGATTCCAGGGAGTAGGCCTTTGTATGAAGTCAATTTGCGCTCCTTCAAACCACCCAACAGCCCGTAATTATTGACTTCTTCTTGTGCTGCTGGAGGTAAAGAATAGAAGAGGAGACTGTCTTTGTTGCATGTAACAGAGACCTATTCAGCTGAGCTCAGATAAGGATTCCTCTGGCAAAATTTCACGGACATCCAAGAACAGGGCTCTGAGCACTGAGTGTCACAGAGAATGGAGAGGGGAGATGACTGTGGGTTCATGCTAGGCATGCCAACAGCAGGTTTCTTCCTCCTCACACCTCTCCCTGGAAATGTGTGTACTGTGTGCTTTTTATGGAGCTCTGCCCTCCTGCTAAGGTATAAGAAAGGCATTCATCTTATTCACAGCTGGGTCCCCATAAGCAACCCAAAGTGTGGCCCAAAGGAAATCCTTCTTGTATTTTTGTTCAGTGAGTTCATGGGTCTTCACTTTATGCTCCACCATTTCAATGACCAGCTAACTCTGTGTGCCTGCTTCTATCAGGCCTGCTCTCAGCTGGTTCCTCTGGTGCCTCTGCTTTTCCAGTGTTTTTCCCCATATCTCTGGATTGCACCCATCACGATCTTTTCAACCTCTTCTCCATTTTGACCTTTCGGTTTTAGCTTCCACCACTAACTGACCAAGTCAGTTAATAAACGAGGGTAGCCTAATTTATTAGCTCAAACTCTTGCAAGGAAGGGAGGGAGGAAGGCAGAGAGAGAGAAAACCAATTAGCTAGGTCATCCGTTTGTAGTAGGTCATATGTCTTGAGCCCGCCAGAAGATGGACTGTCCTTGGGTCTGATGTCCACTTTGATCATCGGCTGAGGTGGAGGATAGAGGTCAGTATCAGCTGGTTCAAAATGTAGGTTCCTAGGCAGTAGGGTCTGTGGACCAGGCAGTTTCTCAAAGAATGGAGTAAGTATGAAAGGCAATGTTTGACTTCTCTCGTAAAATAAGACAAACTCTCTAAAGAACTTATTACAGTTACATAAGACTTAAAGGCAGGTCAATATTAATCAGTATAGGATATGTTCTTGCTGTCTAACAACGCTGCCTCCCTTCTTATAAGAGACATCTCAGGCCACAGCAGAGTTTGCATGACCCAGGACAGGTTCATCATTGGACCTCAACTCCCTCGCCATAGTGATTGAGTCAAAGGTGAACGTGTGACACAACAGAGTCAATAAGAGTTCTTCTTTGAAATTTTTAACAATGGCTCTGAAAGGGAGCAGACCCTTTGTTGTCTCTGATCATGGAGCTGCTGGGTTATGAGTTTCTATTGCCAGCAGCCATGACCTCCATCGTGTGGTGGAAAGAATAAAATACAGAAGTGGGGACAAGACACTGAGAAAGAAGCTCGACAGCTCTGGCTCCTAAAAGCCTAAGGTGGGCTCCACCCTTGTTCTTGTTCTTCCTGGTATTTGGTTCAGAGGTCCAATAAATTCTTTCTCTTCATTTCTTTCTCTCTCTCTTCTTTTCTCTTTCTCTTCCCTCTTCCTCTCTTTGCTTAAGCTAATTTAAGTGGACTTTCTTATGCAACCAAGGGAGTTTTGAATTAAAACAAATGCTAAATCTGGCATTTAAATGAAATATTTGTGAAATGAGCAAAACTCTGAAAGCTATAGGCATTCAAGGGAAAGAGAGACAAAGAAAGAGAGACAGAAAGCTAGCAATTAAGCCAGCAAGCAGCACTGGCCCAAGAATCTGGAAAAGACTTTGTGGAGGCTTGAGACTTCATAATGAGGATTGAACTTGACATTGAAGAGGGATGGACTATGAAAACACAAAGGGTGGGGATGAGGGAAAGCCTTCTAGGTGAAATAACATGGAAGAAGGTAGGAAGGAGGAAATGAGCAGGACCTAAAAGGGAAAACACTGTTACTTTAGCATTGTTTTCCTAAGGTTGATTTCATGTATTGATTTCAAACAAAAATTCTTTCAGGATGTGGGGTATTTCTTTTGCATCCCTTTCATAATTAACAATCTCTACTATTATGTTAATTCCAAGATTGATAGTGCTGGTCTTCTGGAAATCCTGAGTGGGATTTTCATGATTCCCATGTCACCGAGAAACTCATCCTCAATGAGGAATGACCGTGATAAGAATAGACATAATTTCAAATTTCATAGCATCTTACTTTTTATGATTTAAAAGTTCTTCCTGGAAACCATCTTCAACATCTTCCAAAGTGCCTTTAGCTTCTACTTGGTGCATGGTGGACCTGGAATAGATCTAAAATTGTTCCTGGGTTAGATACTGTTTTAAAATTTAATCACAGGTTCATGAAATCTATGAATTCTCTTCCAAGAAAAAAATATATACACATAGAAAAATGTCTGCACAAAACAGCAAAGGATATTCAGCCATCCCTGAGACCCAGCCACAGATCTCTAGGGAAGCATTGGGTCCCTGGTTAAAAATGCCAGTAGTTGGGTGGGGAGGTTATTTTGGCGTTAGTATTTTAGTTACATTGCAACACCTTTTTCCTGGAATAGCCCATGTAAATCTTTTTCTGCGGTTTTCATTCACGGTGCCTTGTTTTCTTGCAACTTGGTTATTTATTTATTTACTTATTTATTTTACCATGACCTGCTCATTTTCCTTGGGAAATTATTTGTAGGACTGTTTTGAGACCTAGGTTGGAGAGGCATTTTTTTCAAAGAGGATTTGTATTTGCTTCTGCCAGGCACTTAAAAACTCTACCAGTTCAGAACCTCTTTAAATTATATTAGAAGCTTCAGATTTTTTTTGACCATCCAGGTGATGTGAATTTGGGCTCATGTGATGGGCTGGATGGTATCCCTCAAAAAGACATGCCTACTTCTTAACCCACAGAATTTATTAATGTTGCCTTATTTGGAAAAAGGATCGCTGCAGATGAAATTAAGCTAAGGATCTTGAGCTGCGATCATCCTGGGTTATCTAGGTGGGTTCTAAATCCAATGACAAGGGTCCTCATAAGAGACACACAGAGGAAAGATGCACGGAGTAGAGGAGTCAGAGCTAAGGAATGTCAAAAGCCAGGAGGGAGAAGAGCGAAAGAACAGAATCTCCCCTAGAGCCTTTGGAGGGAGCACGGCCCTGCTAACACCTTGATTTCAGGTTGTTCGCCTCCAGAGCTGTGGGAGCACAAATTTCTGTTGTTTTAAGCCCCTGGTTGGTGATCTTTGTTACGGAAGCTACAGGAAACCAATACAGGCTCCAAATAGGACTGGCCTGTTATTACAATTTCTCTTGTTCCCTTTCTCCAGCCTGCTTTGCTTAGCACCAAGACAGCATTCCTTGCAGGAACAGAGATGTCAAAAACCATGCAGGACATTTTACCCACAGGTCAGCCCGCCAGTTTCCTTGATGTCGGCGGAAGGCGTAAGATTGCCAGGTCCGAGACGAATGTTTATGTCTCACAGCAGCATCAGTGGCCAGAGCACTTGTGTGGGTTCCCTGCACCCCAATTCCCACAAGGATGTGACGAGGACCAAATAATATCCACACACACAGTGGGTTTCATTATAGGAACGAAACCTTGAGGTCTGTGAGCCGAATCTTTTATATTGGTCAGTAAACAGGCCTGCCTCTGACTTGACAAGGAGACAGTACCTTTATTACACCAGATCATAAGTCTGCCTGTCTTTATTCTGGGGAGACACCATCTCTATTTTCCAAGACTGTAAGCAAATCTGTTCTTTCCTCAGGAGGGAGAAACCACGTCTTCTCAGGCTGCTGGTTATGCAAACATCCTTGAAAAAATAATCCAGAATGAAGGTGGTTAGTGGTTGTGCTCACAAGATGTGCAGAAATATAAGAGACCCATGCAGAATTGTCTCCCAACAGAGAGCTGGGGGGTGGGCGGTGGGCTGCATTGACTTCTAACTCACTCTCACTCTGAAGGTGTATTTGTTATCAATTGCTGTATAACCCAATCTGACCTATTACCAGAAACGGACCACAGCAGCTCATGCATAACTGCCTGATAGTGACATAAATGGTAACATGAAGATTGAATGATTCCTTCCATGAAGCAGCAATGAGAGAAACGTGCTAGTTTCAAAGGGGGTAACAATCTGGTTCACAAACTGCTAAGAGATGTGGTATAGTCATTGTAGCCCAATGTCCTGCAAGGCTATTTGAACTGTCTTGCAAGGTGGTTCTGAAAGAAAGCTCAAATTATATGGAGCAACCATAGCCTTGTTTTTAAAAATGGAGTGGGGGGGGGGCTGCTTTCGGGATGACTGCTTTGAATAAGGCCTCCCTTATTCAGATTTGGGGTTCTGTATGTCTGTGAAACAGCAAAACCGGAAGCTCACTGGTTGATAATTCTACTTACTGAGAGCCCACCAGCACTAAATTGTGCGGGGGAAGGCAGGCAGAAATACAGTCAAGGCATAAAGTCAGAGGGGGTAAGCTGTACCCAGGAACTTTCCCTGCCTAATGGCGCCTTTGCACCTCCAGGGGCTCGGTGGCCAATGCATTGCTCAAGGCTTCAGTGGAAGCCGAAGGACATAGGACTTTTGGGAAAACCCACCTCAGCACCTGTCATCTGTTTTCACTCGTGGTTTCCATATTTGAGGTGCTCTTTGAGTTGGGCAGCTCTTCTCCTTCTGTTGAGAAGTTTGTCACCTGCTGAATGACGCAGCCTCTTGGGGGAATAAAAGTACCCATACCATGATAGAGTGACACATCGGTTCACCATAACGCCTGTGCTCTGCCATTTGCGTTGGTTCTATTGGTATCAGACCCAAGTCTGCGGAGGAAGAAAGCCACTGAAATGGAAGCAGATAAAATGCAAGCCTGCTGACTGATGGTGCTAGGAGGAGGAGAGGGGGAGGCGGCCCGGTAAAGAAAATCCAAATGGCCTTTCTTAATTGAAACTCAACGTGTCTGAATTCAGTACCTAATCTAGAACAAAACCCAGCCCCTGAGATGTGAACTTTCTTTTTCTTCTTTTTTTTTGTTTTTCTTTTTCTTTTTGAGAGCAAAGCACATGTTTCCCCCTGCGTCAGCGATGGAGAAAATGCTGAGTTAAGGGCAGCCAAAGGACGTGAACTTGAACTGAAGCTTGAAGATATAGGCTGTCCCAGATAGAATCTCGAGATTAGGAGACATTTTGATATAGAGCTGAACATAAGTCTTTTCTCCTCCAAAGACCAGTTACCCTTTGTTCTGGAAGTAGCAAGGGAGAGCCTACTTTTCCCAGGGTGGAAAAAAAAAATTTTTGAAGGCCTCGATTCAGCAAAAACTACAGTTTTCCCAAGACTTATTTTGGTTCTTTATCTTGGGGCAGAGAGGACATTAGACTTTGAGTCGGAATGTATGTTTCTAAGGGTGAAGTTGTCTCCAGGTACTTGTAGGCTTTACTTAGAGCTTGTAGAAGCACAATGACCCATGGTGGCCGTGGGTTGACTTGTGGTCCAGTGGCACGGTGAGTGGCTGCATGGAAAAGACTGAAGCAGACAGTATGGAAAAGAGCCTTGCTGCTGTCCCTGCACAGATCCTATAACAAGACAGAAGGGTCTTTATGCACATACTCTGCTCTAGATCAGGGTCTGGAATCTTCAGAATGAGGCTTAAGAGAGTTGGCTCACTCAGAGGGCTATGCCCAGCCCTGGCTGTAATGTCCCTCTGGGCCAGCCTTTGGACCAGCTAAACTAGGGGCAAAATGGAACTTTAGAGGGCATCCTTACTTCATAGTAGGAGACAGTGAGACCTGAAGGCAGGAAGGGCTTTACCTAAGGCTTTGTGGTCACTGTGTTGGTCTGGTCCCCTAATAAGCAGTCTGCAAGACAGAATTCGATATGCCAGTATACTATTAGAGAACACACCTGTGTGTGGGAAAATGAGGAGGGAGCTGGAGAAGACCACAAGGCAGGTCTGATCTGAGTGGAAGCATCCTAGACTGCTGTGCAGGCCAAGGCAGGTTCACAAGGCTGTTGGGGTGGAACAGCCAAAACTGGCTGGGAGAGGAGTCTCATGTCTTTCAGAAAGGGGGCCAACTTAGAATCTCCACCACGTCATTCACTGGCCTCTGTGAAAGGCCAGCTGTGGATTTCAGGGGTGGCAGCTGGGGCCCTAGGTTGATTTCACTCCCTGTAGTTTGAGGTCTACTGACACATTCTCACAGTCAACTCAATGCACTTGATCTTGGACACAATCGGTACCCATCTTCTCCCTTCTCCTCTCTCCATTCTAAATGCCTCTTACCTTCTGCTCTCACCCTGGCAGGTCTTGGTGGCTCACTTAGTGGTATGACCCAAACCGCCATTCCCGGGGATGCCTAAATCCTTGATAACATGCCCTTTTCAGGCTTGGGTTGGTGCTCATGTCTACTTGTAGTTACAGGGAGGCAAAGGAGTCCCAGGTGGTACCCAAGTGGATCGCCTGGATTCACACAAATTCTTCTCTGCCCCCATGATATAAAAGCAGCTCTCTGTTCTCTGGATTATCAATCTCAATAGCCCCTGCCAGTATAATGATTTCTGTCTTCTCCTGCTGATCCTTGGGCATGAGTTCAAAGCACACTGATGACAGTCATAAATTATAGTCTAAAGGGGCCCTTGCTGTGCTCCCTACCAAGAGTGGGTCCCTTTGGGAGACCAGGATCTTCAACCAGGCAGAGTCCAGAGTTGCAGCGGCAGGAAGCTCAAGATCCCCAGTGGGTCATCAGGAGTGATGGCAAGTGGGGCCACTGCTGCCTCTACCCTCCCTGGTTTCTAAACTCGTGTAGCCTTCCTTCTGGAGACATAATGCCATACAGGAGTCTCTGACTTGATAAACATACTGCATCCTAAAGGATGCACACCATTTTTTTCTGAGGGCTTCTTCTGAGTTGACACTCAGCTGTCTCTTTAGAAGGCTGTTCCAGTATTCTGGGAGGTCGGCTGTTGAGGACAGATCACCAAGTCAGCTGCCGGAACAGATATCCAATTGGAGAATGACATGCCAGTCTCTGCACTTTGCAGGTACCCTCAATTTGCAAGGATGCCTGACTTCAGGGAGGATGTTATACTACCTGTAATTTACTTTCAAATACTACCATACGCCAACATGATCGTCGGTGTTAAACTCCGGGAAGCTAGTCGACACTCGGAGTACGCGAACTAGGAACCCACACTCTAGCAGTGGTGAGTTTGCATTTGAAAACTCTAAAGGTCACTACAAGCTTTCACCTGTTATGCTAGATGACCTCCAGATACATTCTCCATCCCCCACCCTGCCGTGTGTAGGCCCTGAGAGCTGACCTTCATGAAAGGCAATAACTCATCCTCCCTGCCTCTGGCTTCCTATAAGGTTCAGCTGGTGGAAGGTACGGCAGGAGATTGCAGGCTGGAAGGAGGGAGAGGCTGGGGTATTTATTCCTCTTCTCCACCCACAGCCCAGGCAAACCCTCGGGGTTGCAGATTGGTGGTGCCCCCTTTCCTTTACCGAAGGCTGCGGCTGCCGTTGAGCAAACCTGTGGTCGGCTACCGTTCCCTCTGGGTTCTGGGACACTCTTCTTGTGTCCCTTCAGGCTCAGGAAAAGGGTGGCAAAGCCTCGTACAGCTGCGAGCACCCTGGGGTGCCTCCTTTGGTGTGGCTTTGACTCTGACCTCTCCTTTGCAACAGGTCCCTTCTTAAACTTTCCTCCCATCACCTCGTTTGAGCATGCCATCCGTTTTCCGCCAGGACTTTGACAGATAGAAATACTTTTACCTCAACTCAACACTAACAGGTTTATTCATGAGCATGGGAATGTTTGGAAATGATTCTTACGTTGCTGATATGCGTGGTGTTCAAATATGTGAATCAATTGGCTAGAAATGGTGTATGGGCACCTCTGCCCTTGCACAAATAGAGTGACAGAGCCGAGAAAGTTCAACGGCCTATTCCTTCTGGATCGCCATCTTGAGCCTAAGATCCACCCACCTGTTTCGCCCCTGACCATAGGGATCTTAGTGAGAACTGGACAGCTGGCTGAGACTCGTCAGTAGAATACTCTCACATTTGCCCCAAGGGAAGCCAAGGACAGAGTGCAAACTTTATCAAGTTTGCAGGCAGGTTGGATGACTGTTTTGCTTTGTTCTGTTATGCCTGCTTGCTTATAAAAGTTAGTGAGCACGTCAGAATTTGACTGGTACTTCTAGATTGTGAAGTGAGAGACTCTTCACCCCCTCCTACCTCAAACTGTCGGAAGCTACCGATACTACCTGAGAAAACCACCCTGCGATTGTGAACCGTCAAGCTGGCTTAGGTCGGACCACCACAGAGAGAAGCACTCTTCTCTCCCCCCTGACGAGGCTGGAGGAGAACCGTTTTTCCCAGATGCTGGGCCTCCCCAGAGACCAAAGACCACAGCGGCATTGCCACTTCCCATGCCCTTTGTGGACCGAATGTGGGAAGAGGGAGGAAGAGTCTGCCGTTTCTTAGGAAGTGCAGCGGTGGTTCCCTGGCCCCGTACCTGATGGTTCTTTTCAGAGGCTGGGGTGTGTAGACTCTGTTTTCGTCTCTGGGCCCTCATCACAGGTTTGGGGCCCTAAGTCACATCAATACCTTTATTAGAAGTTATATTTACAAGTGTAGCATTTCATTGCAGGAAATCTCCGGAGAGATCCTGTGGCTAAAATCTTCAAGTTACGGGAGAGGTAAAGAGGCCCAGGGAGGCTAAGCTGCTCGTCCAGGGCCACTCTCATTTGGGGGGCAGAGGCGTAACTGGAAGCCAAATTGCCCACTGTGTGCAATGCCGTGTGTGCTGCTGAGCCGACTGGGCAGGTTTAAGTGCAGGGATTGTATGGAGGCACGCGGATCCATCACCAAGCCTTCGCCCACTACCTACAAGGGGCTCAGAACTATGCCGCCTGGGTCAGGTGAAGTGTAGGAGACAGACAGTGTCCTTTCTTGGAGAATTCACGGTCTGGTTGGGGGCTGTAACTAACCTGGGAAACAGCAATGAACTAGCTCACCGGAGGGGAATAGCTCCCAGAACACAGGAGCACAAAGAACAGTAATTCAGGAGGTGGGCAAAAGGTCTGCTCCAGACTCAGACAGAACTGGGTTCAAATCCCAGCTCCCCACAGGCAAGCCTCGTAACCTCTCTAAGCCTCACTTTGCCTATCTACGTGGGAATGATAAGGGCCTCTTTCGTAGAACAGTGAAAATTAAATGAGGTCTCGCTGCTAAAATGCTTTGCGTAGAGTTGGGGCTACATGGTAAGTGCTCTGTTGGCTAAGTAATATTAGTGTGTTTAGTAATCAAAGAGGAGAAGGGTATCATAAGCAAACGCCTTGGTTCTCGATCAAGCCTGCCCGTGTATGTGGTGCCCCCAAGGGGTCCATTTAGGGGGTAGAAAAATCCTGAAGATGCTAATTAGATGACGGCTGTGACCTGGCAAGGAAACGCAATCTAGAGAGAGGATTAGTCAAGATCAACCAAGTATGGTGGGATTACCCGCCCGCTGCCGTGTCAGGGTTGACTGAGTGTTGCATGGTGTTTGAAGAGTGGTAATCACCTGCTTTCCCACATACTCCGTCGTCTCCAGCCTCTTGATTGGGCCACAAATGCAAGCGCAGGGCTAGAAACGAGCAAGAAATCATTCTCAGAGTTGTCTTTGTAGAGCACCCGCCATGGCAGTTGTGTGGAAATGGATTAGTCGTTCTTAAGGTTTCTGTTTGCTAATCTCCTTACCAGCTTCACAAATACCCCAAGGTCAGGTTTAGTCCTAGATCAGTCTGCCGTAATGCAACTCTCAGGTAGTAATGCGATGAGGCCTGAGTGCACTCCAGTCTCTGAGTTCTTCGTGAGTTAAGTAAAAAAGGTGATCACCAGGCTACCTGCACAAATGGAACCAGAAGGAGAACATCTGTCTAGCGGAGGGACAGACATTTCGATATATGGAAAATGAAATCAAAGGTTCCAGGAGCCCGAAACGGTCACTTTGGCTCCACAACAGAGATTTTAATCTGTAAGATGTTTTCACCAGAGAACAAAGCCTTCATCTGGGAAAGACACTGCAAGGACCACCTCCCCCCTACCCCCCATGGTTCCGAATCAGTTGGAAAATTCAGGATAGGGAACAAGTGAACTTTGGTTTGGCCAGGTGCATAATCTATTAATACATAGAAAGAATTTACACCTCTCTTAGCACCCGCAGTGGTTACAATGTAGCCTTTTGGACTGACCCGTGCACTGACACTGACTTAATAAAAGAAATAAGAAATAAAAGAAAATTCTCTTCCCAATTTACTGGGAAGAGAAATTCCATCCCCAGATTTGCCCTCAGAGCTTCCTCACTTACCATCCACTGCTAAGGAAATTTTTTTCACTTAGAATTGTCTAGCTTTGTCTAGTCATTAGCTTTGCAATTTCTCCTGGGAATCCCCTTTTCTCACTTACCTGGATCACGGTTAACTGAAAAATACGTCAATGTAGTAACCACTTCACCTCCATTAGGATGGCTACTATCATTTTTTTCCTTTTTTCTTTTTTTTTTTAAAGTTGTATTTATTTTTGAGAGAGAGAAAGACAGTGTGAGTTGAGAGAGAGGGACACAGGATCTGAACTAGGCTCCAGGCTCTGAGCTGCCAGCACAGAGCCTAACGTGGGGCTCGAACTCGTGAACCATGAGATCATGACCTGAGCTGAAGCACGGAGCCGGAGCCTGCCTCGGATTCTGTGTCTCCCTCTCTCTCTGCCTTTCCCCCGCTCGTGCTCTATCAAAAATAAATAAACATTAAACAAATTAAAGAAATTGAGACAATACATTTTATGCCATATGTTGTTTCCCACAATAAGAAAATCAGTGTAATAAACGCCTCAAAAACCCAAGACAGATTGACAGATGGGGAAATGCAGAAGTGGACAGAGAGCTGATAAAACAAGCATAATAAAATATTAATGGTGGAATCTAGGTGGTGGGTTTATGAGGGGTCACTGTCAAAATTCTTCGACTTTTTTACATGTTGGAAAATTTTTGTCATGAAATGTTGGCAAAGAATGAAAAAACTCAGTGTAGTAATTAAGATCTATACACCTGCATAGATACACACACCTATGATACCTATGCTCTACGTGTGGAGCTAATAATATTTACGATCGTGGCATCTTTCTCCTAAAAAGAATTCAATCCCTCTAGTAGAGTAGAATATTGTAAGAATAATAGGGAGACTTCATCACGTTAATTTGCGTAACATCTTTTCCCCTCAGATGACACATACACATTGGTATTTAGAAAATCGCTTGGGGTAGAAGGGCTCTTAGCGTGAATAGCACGGGGCCTGTGCTCAACTTTCCACAACGCCAGTCCTGCTCCCGAGAACTATTGCATTCACTCACTTCTGGGTTTTTTGTCGTTGTCTTTTTTTTTTTGCTTCTGGTGGTTATTTCCCTATCTCATTGTATCAACTTGTAGACCTCGTCTGTTGACTTCCTGCCTTGAGAGATGTGGAGTTGGCCCCATACACTAGCTCCACCCACGCCATCCCCATTTCCACGGCTGTCCCCCACCCTGCCCCGCCCCTTCCTCCCTGCCAAATAAACACACCACCCTCGGTCCCTCCAGCCGTTGTCTCCACGACTTCAAACGTGTGCCTAGATCTCCATTTCTTGTACTACCAACCATCCCTCTGATCTCGTCATTCTCTGTAAGGTATTTGAAATTCTCATCCTCCTCCACACCTCTGCTCCCACTCACCTTCGACCCACAAACTCTTCGCTGTGTCTTTATTTTTATATTGTTGCATCAGTTTGAATGAGCCAAAAAAAAAAAAACCAAAAAAACCCAAACCCAAACGCTACGACATCTCCATGCTGAAAATCCCATTCTCGCGTGGTGAATGATCACACTGCTAAGAACACAGTAGGCACTATATAAACACCTGGACAGTTGGGTATCAGTCATGGTTGCCAACACTGAGTTCAAAAAACATGGGCCTCACCACAGCCTCCTTATCCCTGGGGGGGCAGATTGCAAGTTCATCCTCATCCCAAGTGGGAACAAAGACTAAAGGTGTCTCACAAACTTCTTTCTATGTTATTTGAGGAAAAAGCACCACATTCACTCTGCGTCCTTTGCGGGGTTCTGAAAGGTCTAACAACTGCATTAGATTTTTTAAAATGAGATGAAAATAAAGCAAGAGAGAGCCGTAACAGACTATTAGAGAGAAATAAGGCAGACTTAGGGGATATCCTTGACTTTCTCAGTTTGTCTGAGCTGTCCCTCAAACAGGGACAGTGTCGTTTCTAGGAGAGACACAAAATGGCCCAGAAAGACCATGGCATGAGCCTTCTAGCATGTTGTTGTAGCCCGTTTCATCCTGCCGTGCATCTGTGTTATGCACGTGTGTGATATTTCACAGAACTGAATATAGCTTCTATCCAGAGATTCAAGGGTATCGATCATCTTGGTTTTCTCCTTACCCCCTAGCATTAGTCCCTTACTTACTGCATGAGAACCTGAGTCTCCTGAAATGCAGGCCAGTTCACTCTACAACTTTGCTCAAAGATGTCAAGCCTGCCATAATGATCCAGTAGCCGTTTTGTCAGAAGCTGGTTGTTTATCACGTGCTCTGACATGCACGGAGCTTCCTCTGTACCCTCCTTCCCCCAGGACACCGCAAACAGCCTCGTTCCAGGGTTTCACGCCATGCTTTAAGAGGGTGACAGTCCCAGATTGCTGTCTGACACAGTCACTCAAGTAGAAGACTCCTCCCATTTTTTTTATTTGATCAGAGGAGAAAGCAAAAGTTCAGAGCAATTCCAGGTCTTGCTCTAGCATGCTGATATTTCTTTCTTTCTTTCCTTTTTTAATGTTTTTTATCTATTTTGAGAGAGACAGAGAGAGAAAGAGAGTAAGGGAGGATGGGCAGAGGATGGGCCCGACACGGGACTCAATCTCATGTACCGTGAGATCATGACCTGAGCAGAAATCAAGAGTTGGCCACAGGGGCGCCTGGCGGGGCTCAGTCAGTTAAGTGTCCGACTTCAGCTCAGGTCATGATATCGCGGTTCGTGGGTTCGAGCCCCGTGTCAGGCTCTGTGCTGACAGCTCAGAGCCTGGAGCCTGCTTCGGATTCTGTGTCTCCCTCTCTCTCTGACCCTCCCCCATTCATGCTCTGTCTCTCTCGGTCTCAAAAATAAACATTAAAAAAAAAAAAAGAGTTGGCCACTTAACTGGCTGAGTCACGCAGGTGCCCCTGCGTGTTGACATTTCTTAAGTTTCAACGAATCTATGTTAATTCCAGGTCTAGAATCCGGGCCGCTACCTGCCCACAATGATATCTACTACTGAATCCCTGGAACCTATGAATGTATTACCTTACTAGGCAAAAGGGGCTTTCAAATGAGATTAAGGATTGGGGAGATGGAGAGATTTTTCTGAATTATCCAGGTAAGTTCAATCTGATCACACGGATCCTTTAAAAACAGAGAACATTCCCTGTCTGTGCAGAGGGGATGTGACTGCGGAAGGAAGGGGCGAGATGGATGTAACAGGGGAAGGACTCAGCCCAGCGTTACCGGTTTTGAAGATGGAGGAAGGGGGCCATGAGCCAAGGAGTGTGGGCAGCTTCTGGAAGCTAAGAAAAGGCAAGGAATCAGTTTCTTCCTTGGCATCTACAGAGAGGAACTCAGTCTTGCCAACACCTTGAATTTAGCTCAGCATGACCCATTTTAGGCTTTTGACCCACAGAAGCGTAAGATAATGCAATGCACGTGTTGTTTTCAGTCACTAAGTTTGTTGTAATTTGTTACAGCGGCATTAGGTGACTGATAGACCGCCCTGGTCCAGATGGGCATGCCCTCAAAAGATACAAAGACAACCAATTCTTCATAATAACTAGGCACTTGAGAATTGTTTATAAATCACGTAATCGGGAGATCTCAGCTACCTGGGGCTCCTGCAAAATTTGTCAAGGTGATAACAGAGTTTCTCCGAATGACTGAGGATTTACTCATGTAAGACCCCAAATGTTTTTTATTTTAACCATTTTGTAAGATGAGCATTTTTAACTTTTAAGAAGTTTAAAATTTCACATTTTAAGTTGAACATTCAAGTTTAACATTTTACCCTTAGGGGAGATGAACGTCTTTATAAATCAGAGATCTATATTATATATATACATACACATAAATATTTCTTCATCTACATGGGTATATACTTATATATTCTTTTCTACTTAAGCAGAATACATTAAACTTTATTTAACATTTTTGCGCCGCGTGGGAAGATTTCCTATTTTGAGCATTAGTTCCTACCCAATACTATGGCATCACCGTTGTGGCTAAGTACTGGAAAACGACCATATGTGGCAGATTTTCCGGAATGATTCCACTTTTAAATATTCTGTCCCACCTTCCTTATTCTGGCCAGATGACCTTTCCTGATCTTCTGCTTAGGTACCCCTGTCCTATAGCTGTGTGGCCACTTGCCTTCAAAATAATCGGCCCCAGGCTAGCGTGCAAAAGGGAATTCTAAATCATATGTTTGCCTTGAATACATTAAAAGGAAATAAAAATATTTTTGCAGTTTCCTGCGTGTTACCTTTCGGCCCTGATAATGAATTTTGTGCACAAACTTTGTAGTTAATCGTGTCATCCTTATCGGGCTGTTGGCATGATGACGCTAAGTAACGCAGGAAGTTAACTGGCCAGCTTGTCAAGCAGTCGATCTGTAACAGGGCCATGGGGAAAACTCAGAATCTCTTAGTCTCTCTCTGTTCCTTGACCTGGTGAATCTACCCTCTTGCTTTAGACTTAAATAGCAACCCCAGTGCCTCTCCTGGGGGGTCCTTTAAACAAGACTAGAGCCACCGCCCGAACAAACCAGCGTGATTATGTTTTCCCTTCTCAAAACAATATTTCCTTTCTAAATCCAGTCTCGGAAAATCTAACCCAACACAGGCCTCCAGGCTCCAACCATGACCATCTTCAAAAAGGCATACGAGATGTTCCATTTCTCAGTCTGGTTGCAGCAGCCAAAGTCACCACCTGCACAAATGACTGAGACAGGAGGTCCCTTTCCAGGGGGTGGTGTGGCTGGAACCGGCTTTGTAGCCAAGGCCTCCCAGCTTATTGGTCCTAGCCCCCCGAGGACCTATTTGATTAACTGCACCACTCCTATGGTTACTGACCGCTCTTAACACAAAGAGGGGTCAGTAAGGCTGAGGGGACGAGCTGGCGTTTCTCTGAACTCACTTAGCTAGGCTAGAGAGGGAGGGGGTGAGGGAGTGTGTGTTTGTGTGAGTCTGTGTGAGTGTGAACCGGGTGGGACCGTATACGCGCGTGAACCGGGTGGGACGTGTCTTTGTATCCGGGAATATGAATTGCGCGAGTGCATGTGTGTATTACATGTGAACGCATGCGCGTGTGTGCGATCCCACGTGCCACCGAAGGGAAAACGAGGCAGAGATGGAGAGAGGAAGCCTAGAGGGAAAAGAGAACCAACGGAAAAAGACAGAGACACAGACACACGTAGGGACAGACACAGAGAATGAGTGAGTGAAAGGCTCAAGGAGAGGAAACGAGCGACAGAGGGCAGAGGCAGGGGGTAAGAGCGCAGAAAGAAGAAGACAGAAGAGGAGAGACCGGAGGCACGAGCCCTGCCCATTTCCCGAGGTGAGAAATGCCGTTGAGGGGACGGGACAGAACCAGAAGTTCCCGGAAGGTTAATGTCATTCCCTTGCCATTTGTCTGTCTTCTGGTCACAACACTGCTGTCTTCTGCCCCATGGTCTTGTCACCCAGCCTCAGCCCCCATGGTCTGGGAGACCTAAAACGTCATTGTGGAGCTGTGGGTTTATTATTATTTTTTCTGATAGCTTAGCAACATCAAACAAAGGAGGTCACACTAGCCCTGTGCCTCAACAAGGCAAACAGCCTGTGCCCCAGCCTGGGCACCTCCCTCCCAGGACACATGGATGGAGCCGGGGGGCCAGAGGGGCTGAAGAGGCAGAGACCTGAGTCTGGGAACAACAAAAACCCTGCCTGGAATTCAGTGCTGAGCAGTGACTGAGGAGAGGGGTTGACGTGGGAAGGGGTGTGGCTCCAGTGGGAGCCTTCTCATGCTTATGGGACAGGCCATCTATCTGGCTGGGGACTGGGGAGGGTCTCAGGCCCAGCTCCCCCACAGACCTGCTGTGTTACTTGTTTTCCTGTTTAGGCCCGGATTTATTTATTTATTGTTTTCATGTGCAGAAGATCGCGTGGCACGGGATCAGTGGTCTCCAAAAGGCTCTGGGGATTCCAGTGCATTCCAGGGAGCTCCCTCAGGGCCTGTGGACGAAGGTAGTTGAGCGAGCAGGGAGCCAGCTGTCCCCCCTGCACCTGCCTGATCCGCCCCCTGCTTGCGTTCTGCCTGGGTTTGAAGATGGCTGAACAAAAGCAAGCGGGAAGCGCCTTGTGCCGGACCACGTCCCCTTCCCTGCCGGTCCCGACACTTCCCACTCCAGAGCGTGGAGAGCACTGCAGGGACCCTGGGACAGAGGAGGCAATGCACTTTGGCAGAGGAGCAACTCATTTCTTTCATACGATCAGGGGGTCTAGACTCTTCTCAGCTGGGCCCCAGTGCGGGAAACTCCCCCACAGAGGCTGACTCCTGGGGACTAAGGCACGTGTGTACACGGGCTGAAGGAGGTGGAAGGGTGCACCCCACCCTGAAGGGCATAGTCTCGTCACTGGAATTTCTGGGTTGGGCAAACCATTCATTGATATCGTGTTCAGCCATAACGAAATAAAGAAGGTACTTCCTTGAAATGAGGGCTACCTTGATGACTACAAATCCTGCCAGAAACCAAGGGAAACCCAGAGGAGATGACTCATCGGGTTAGAAGGTCAGATTCAAGCTCCATCGGATGGCAGTGGCCGTTCCTTTCTGCCAGCCAGCTGCGCTCGCTGCACCCAGGCCTCCCAGCTGGCCCGTCCCCGCTCTGCCCGTCCACACCTCACTCGGGCCCACCCACTCTGTCAACAAGCAGGTGCTATCCCTCAGGGTACGTCACCAAGGCATATGCCATTTCTGGGCTCCTGAGCTGCCCCCACTAACGTCACAGTGGCTTGCCCATTGCGTCTTTTGGAAGGATCAGAGGGCAGGCAAGCGACGGGAAAACCAGCCCTCCTCTGTTGAGTTCTCTTAGCGCTTTCCTCTTGGACTGGGGAGCAATGAGGTGGGGGGCGGGGGACCGGCCTGCGTGCGGAAGCTGGGGGGAGGGGGAGGCATTCGCCATCAGATGGAAAAATGACCAAGTGCTCAAAAGCCAGGTGGACAAATCTGCCAAATCAGTAGAACGACGTCCTGTTCCGTCCAGAGGGTACAGCAAACACAGATGGACAAAGCACAGTGGTAATTACATCTCCGAAGAAGATGCTAAATATTTCAAGGCCTGCCTGGTGCTGATTCATATCAGAGGGAATTTTATGATAGTGGGTTTCACAGGCAGTAAACTTGTGTCACAAAGTATTTTTTTCCTCTCTCTTGAAAAGTGCTGCGTCCGTGTCGTACCGTGTAGCAGGTAAGGGCTACGTTCCCTTTACGTAAATCAGCAGCACCTTTAGCTCAGCCTGAGTTCTCGCACTGGGTCGTTCTTCACCGCGGCTGCCTCGTGGCCAGGGAAATCTCTCCATAACTGGACCATAGTTGATTACTGTTTCCAGGGGCAACCACTTCAGATTTCTAGCATGTGGGTGGTTTGCACACATGAGTCACGCAGGTGTTAATGTTCCTCCAGAAGAACCAGCCGTGTCCTTTTACCAGGGCCGGCCAATCTGCTCACTGGGGAGGCTTGCCCCACCACCGCAGGGGGCACAAAAGGCCAGCCCCTTGCCCCAAAGGACCTCGCGGCTGCCCCGTGCAAACACTCCAGTGCCCTTGTGCCTCAGGTCACGGCTCACCTTTCCTTGAGATCGATTCTTGCACTGCCCTCCTCGAACTCCCTCCATAAATCACGTGCCTCCAGGCCCCGTCTCAGGCTCTGCTTCTGGAACCTCAGCTAAGACAGTGCGTCTCCAGATCGGTGGCCCCAAAGAGCTGGCATTCCGAGGTCTTTCCCCTGGTGCCATAGATGGCTCCCGACCCAGTGTGGTTTCCCTAGTTCTTCTAGAAGCTTGCCTGGGCAGTAGAGGCTGATTGTGGTGGCCCTGCTCCAACACAGGGAGGCAGCAAGTCACATCACTGGAAAGCGCTCTGCCAGTTGACCTTGGCCTCGGTAGGTGAATTGTTCCTAGGAGGCATCAGCAAGGCAAAGTGTTGCAGATCTGAGCGCCACAGACGAAAAGTGGTGGCCAGAGACGGAGCCCGTTGCTTTGTGTAGATGTGCAAAGGGCTGCTGTGGATGGGGTCTCCCGTACCAAACTACACCTGGGTCTTAGGCACTTCTGGCTGCTGCCACAGAATACCATAGATCGGGTGCCTTGTAAACAACATTTACTTCCCACAGTTGTGGAAGCTGGTCAGTTCATGATCAAGGTGCCGGCAGATTCAGTGTCTGATAAGAGTCTGTTTCCTGGTTCACGGACCACCGTCCCCTTGGAGGGTCCTTACATGATAGAAGGAGCGGGTGGGGGGGGTGGGGGGGGAGGGGGGAGGGCTCTAATGTCTCTTATATAAGGGCACTAATCCCATTCATGAGGGCTTCCACCTTTATAAGCCAATTATCTCCCAAAATACCATCACAATAGGGAGTAGGTTTCCACATGGGGATTTGGCAACGGGTGGGGGGTGGGGGGACACAAACATTCACTCTATAGCAGGCTGTCATCTGAAATTCCACTCTTAGAGATTTAGTCCTTTATGTTGAAACACAATGTGACTTCTTATATTGTCAGCTATTAGCAGCTTTGTGTGAATTAGTTTGTTCCGGGGTCCAACGTGACAGTTGGTCCCAGCAGTCTTGGACGGGGGGGAGGGAGGAAAGTCAGGACCAGAATAAAAGCTTGGATGAGGGCACCTCTGCCATGGGCCTGGGTGGTGGGAGAGGGCCATCACCAGGGCTGGCTTCTTCCCGGATTCGCTGACAATATTCAATCTGGCAATTTCAAGCTGAATCGCTGGCAATTTCAAACTGACAACCCCAGTTTTAAACTTCCCTCCCTCCCATATCTTAAGGTCACGCACGATCACAGACACAGAGGACTTAAAAATGCGAGCTCTTCAACAAAAAGACAAAGACTATAGGATTCCACGTCCATGAGGTCAACCTCCTAGAAACGGAGGGGAGAGTGGGGACTGCCAGCGGCTGGAGGGAGGGGGATGGGGAGAGCTGTTTCGCGAGTATGGAAGGGTTCTGGACGTCAGCTGCACCAGCAGCGTGAGTCTGCTTAATACCGCTGATATGTGCACTTAAAATGGCGACAATGGTAGATTTTACGTTACGTGTGTTTTGCCACAACTGAAAATGCTTTTCAAAGACAATTTGGGCTTTTCGTATCGAGGACCCTCATGCAATAGCTATTTGTTGACTCGGTATTCGCAGAGCATACTCCTTTTGTGAACTCCCGAACCTAAAGCTCAAAAGCCGAACACAAACCAGCAGAAAGGGCTTAAAGACCCTCAGAAGATGTCCCCCAATTCTGCCCTGGTGAGGCCATTCTCAGCCTGTCTCCCCCCATTTCTGGGCTCTTTCCCACCAGGGCCCTGCCCACGCTTTGTCTCTCCAGGCCCTGCCTTCCGTGCAGATTCCTTAAGGCCCTCGTACCTTCCAGGATGGTAACTTCTGCCTCCCCGAGGCACATCTTTCCCATTTCTGTCACTTG
Source organism: Panthera onca (assembly GCF_046562875.1). Taxonomy (NCBI): domain Eukaryota; kingdom Metazoa; phylum Chordata; class Mammalia; order Carnivora; family Felidae; genus Panthera; species Panthera onca. The sequence goes on from NC_138349.1 coordinate 16,984,675, forward strand.
TCATGGCTCTCCTCCATTACGTGATCAGCAGGAGGCCTAGAGTTGGTGTTTGGGTATGTACAGAATTCTTGGCCAGGCCGGCGGGTGGGGAGGGGTGGGGTTGGGGGGGAAGTAGAAGCCATCGGGGAAGGGATAGCGAACACATGAATGGACAGTGAACACACTTCCTGAACACCGTTGTTGTTTTTTCCTGTCTAGTCCGGGCTTGTATCTTTTACTTCTCAGATTTTATGTGTTTGGGTCCTTGCTTGTACTCTCATGAAGTGGTGGGATGCAATTTAGTTCATCAAATTCAGCAGACCTTATTGGAACCCACTGTGTCCAGAGTGCCATTCAAAGGGTCGGGAATGGCATCTGCACCCGAGGTGTTATGGCTTGGGTGAAAGGAAACGATGATAGCCCAGTGAGTCGGTCTTAGGAGAAGCTGTCACTAAGCATTAAGGGGTCTCCAGAATACATGAGTTGGTAAGTATTTGGCTCTTTTGTTCTACTTTTGATGACCAGTATATCTCCAGGGGGGAAATCTGTCTGACCTTTGGGTTAGTGTGTAGGGATGTCCCGCATATCCCAGAGCACTTAGCATTCCTGCTCCCAGGCACCAAATGCTAGGAGGATCTCTCCATCCATGGTTTCGGCAAGTGTCCAGAAGGTCCTCATACATTTCCATGTGCTTCTTAGGTGGCCATGTTGCCAGACTGAGAACCAGTGGACTCCAGGATAGACATGGAATTTTCCCCATATGTAGCTCCTATATGTAGCTTTCCAAAGGACGTGACCCTCGGGACTCTTAGACGTCCAAGCCAAAACGAAGATGACAAAGAGGGGATAAGATATGGTGGAAGGAGTGCTCAGGGGCAGCGGGGGGTTGTGCTGTGAGTTCTAGCCGCCCCTCACCCAAGCCTAAGCCACCGGGATTTCCAGAGCAGCCCTCGAGAGTTTTGACAATGTCTTGATGTAGTTGGGAGACCCAGGGGGGCTGACCTCTGACTCCATGGGCTAGGGTCTAAGTGCTGTGGGAAATTGGAAGGCCAGGGAGGACTAAGTGTGTCAGAGGTGTGGGGTGGGAGCTCCCTGCTCCCCACAGCTGTGGGAGCAGAAGAGCTGCTATGGGGCCATCTTGGGTCTTGTGCTACATGACCAGCTTGGAGGGGCCAGGAGACCCAGGCAAGGGACACTGGAGAGATAACCTGGAGGAGGTCAGGATGGCCTGATGAAGAAGGCCGCTGAAAATAAGGATCTAACCATCCTGTTAGGGAGCTGCAGGAGAGAGGGACAAGCAGGCAATTTCTGAAAGGGCCCCACAGGAGGATCAGCCTAGACTCTGCCAGGCCAAAAAGAAGACCTCACTTAGCTCCCATTGGAAGAGGAGCTCCCATTGGAATAGGAGCTGTCTGCAGCCTCTGCTTCTCTTCTCCCTCCACCTGGCAGATGAGTGAGGACAGAGTAAAGATCAGAAGAACCGTGCCCCCCCCACCATCAGGCTTCCCACCCCAAATAATGCCATGCTGAGAAGGAGGAAGGACATTCTGTTTACCAAATTGAGTCTGTTTGGGGCTTCCGGGGACTGTGAGAGGTGGAAAGCCCTGAGCAACTGCTGGAATTTTCACCCAGCTGCAGATGAGGACCCTCACTGGATAAAATTTAAAAGAGACAATACAGGAAGAGTTAAAGTGTTTGATCACAATCCAAATGTCTCCGGAGTTTAGGTAGGTTTCATCTAGATTAATTTCAGAATAATCACTCTAACTCCACTCCCTTGTGCTCCCTGTAAGCTGCTTCATGGGAACGCGGTCAGCTTGCTTAGCAGGCTGCAAAGACCTTGGCAATGGCACAGGTTTTAGAATCATCCCCCCCGCCCCATTCAGGCAATTAGGTCTTACCAGTCTTCATTTAGTTGAACAGTGCCAGCTTCTGTAATTAACATATTGTCGTCAACTGGAATGTCTGCCGGGCTGAAAAACGCAATGTGTAATTTATTGTGATTGGTTTTCATTGAATGGGGTAGAAAAAAAGTAAATTAGCCATAAATTTAGAGAGATGGCACATGGTGAAACTTTATGGAAACTGCAACATTAGCAGAGAAAAGGCCAGCTCCCAAGAACACACAAGAGGAAAATTATACTTCCCGTGAAATGCCACCAGATCCTTGGAGTATAGCAAAAGCTGGTGTGTGAGGACTGGTGCTTCCGTTTTTCTAAGGGAGAAAGAAATGACATGGTGAAGGCTCTGGGATCCTCCGGGATGAGAAGGGCTACACTAGTCACAGGCATTCAGCAAGGAGCTAACAGAAACCCATCAGAGTTGTCTGTGGGTCATGCACATGACCTGCCAGGAGGCTTGAAGGCAAAACCCACTGGGAAGTTTCCGGCTTTATCTTCAAGCCTTGGCCAGTGCAATTATGGTGTCTCAGTCAGCTTGGGCTGCTATAACAAAACACCATGGACTGGATGGCTTAAGCAACGTACGTTTATTTCTCTCAGTTCTGGAAGCTGGGAAGTGCAAGGTCAAGGTGCCAGCAGATTTGGTTCTTGGTGTGGGCTTTCTTCCTAGCATGCAAACCGCCACCTTCTCTCTGTGTTCTCACATGGCAGAGAAAGGAACATCTGGTATCTAGTCCTCCTCTTGTCAGGGCACTGTCCCATTATGGGGACTCTACCCTCATGACCTCATCTAAACATTAATTTCCTTTCAAGAGCCCCACCTCCAAATACCATCACAGTGGGTTTTAGAGTTTCAGCATATAAATCTGGTAGGGGGGAGATAAACATTCAGTCCATAACACATCGTAACCCTCCTGGGGCACAGATAATAGACCCTCTGTCCGATCTTCTCTGTACTTCACCTTGCCCAACACCCAGCTGAGAATGTAGATGGAAGACTGAGCTGTTTCCTTTTGCACAGTCCAGCCTTCCAGGAGACAAAGTCAGGGGAAGAAAAGAGCCTGAGCAGTAGCGTGACCAATGAGGACCTTCAAGTATTATTTGCTGGGATGACTGTGTCTGTATGTGTGTCTTGTTCCAAAAAAGACTTAAGGTGTTTGCAATGATGAAAAAAAAAAAACCATCGGAAGTCGGTAAGAGAAATGAGGTAAAAGGACAAGGATAGAGACAAAATATAGGGCCAAGCCTTAAAATAGAAGGCAAATTAAATCTCTTTTGCTTAACTAGGGAAAAGTGCCATGTTTTCTGGGAAGCCAGTGGCATTCTGTTCCATCTCTCTTTTAAATGAAGAGTGAAGCAGTGTTAGTCTCAATTTAGGGGCCTGCATTTTGATGAGTTCGCTATGCTTTGGTTTTTGTTTGGTTCGCTGACCTTCAATCTCCATTTCAATAAGAAAAGCAAGTTCCATCACAGCCAGTGGGTATTCTTGTGGTTGGTTGCCTTCCTCTGGGGATCTTTGGGTGGGGACCTTGGCAACTCACAGGGGTAGCAGAGGAAGTCAGAGGTTAAGAAAGAATCAGCCTGTGCCATAGAGGAACTCCAAAAAAGAAAATTCTGGAAGGAATATCCATTTTACCTCCAGCATTTAGATGGCTCAGGAGTTAATGATTTTCTAAAGGGGAGTAAGACTAGGGAGGCATCCTCCATTAGAGCTAAAACCTCCATAAGTAAAAATAGGATTATCAGGATAGTTGACCTAACTTTTTTCCTTTGGCCGTGTAGGCCCAGTGAAACAGAGTAGGGCTTATTCAATTCTGTGATATTTGTATTTGATGGAACAAAGGCTGTCTTTTCTTTTAACCCCAAGTCTTGTTTGCCAAGCTTGTCTTTATTGAAATGCTCTGTGTTAATAAGCAGTAGCTCTGAAGGCTCACGTAGACCAGAAGAGTCATTTTCAGCTGCCAGTATTAAAATAAAAGAAAACAAACAAGAAACGGGGAAGTCGCACAAGTATTATATTAATACTGTCTAATGATTCCCCATCATCTACAGGATCCAGTCCAATTTCTTAGCCAAGGATGCAAGGATTTGCTACATTGACTCTTCTAAAATGTTTCCTCCAAAAACTTCCCTGAAGGGACCCTCTGCTCCATACAAAAATCTTTGGTTTCTTAGATCCCAGACCTGGCACTGAGCCCCTCCTTCTTCCCGCTTCTTCACTAGCAGCCCGTAAACAATAGTTTATAGCCATTGATGAATAAGCACCCTGCCAGCTTCCTGGCCTGTCAGCCTCTGAGAAGCCAGGAATCAACTGGGATTACTTAGAAGACTTAAAGTCAACGGAACCACTTGAGATGGATGTTGTTATGGGCTGAAGTGTGTGCCCCTAATTTTCACATGTTGAATTTTAATTCCTGATCGCCAGGACCTCTGAATGTGACTATATTTGGAGATAGGGCTTTTAAAGAGGTGACTGAGTTAAGGTGAGGTTGTTAGGGTGGGCCCCAATCCAGTCTGACTGGTGTCCTTATCAGAAGAGGAAATTTAAACAAATAAAGAGGCACCCGGGCTGGGAGCACACACAGGAAAGGCCATACAAGGACACAGTGAGATTGCAGCCATGTGCAAGCCAAGGAGAGAGGCCACAGGAGAAACCACACCTGCAGACACCTTGACCTTGGATTTCCGGCCTCTGGCACTGTAAGAAATAAACTTCTCTTGCTGAAGCGCCCCAGTCTGTGGTGCTTTGTGATGGTGGCCTGAACGCACAGATGGAGATGACCTCCGTAAAGACTGTCCTTTGAACTCAGGTTCATTGCAATCGTTTTTGCTCTCAACCCATAACGATTTTTTTCTGTGTCGTTCATTTGAAAATTAAACCTGAAGTTTAAAAATTATTTTGACTCTTTGTAATGTATTATTTCCCTCCGATTCGTCAGTCATTAACCAAATCTTTGAGCCCTACTACGCACTGTTCTAAAACAATTAGAGCCCCCGATTCTCCAGTTCAGCTACGAATCTGCCACGGAAGCAAATGCAGCCTGGGGCACTGTGGGGCTTGGAAAAGCGTGATGAGTTTCGAGGTAAAGGTCATCATTTTTCTGATTATTCAAGGAATTAGAATTGTTAAAGAATTTGGAAAATATAGAGAAAAGCATGACTGTAAAAATAGAAATCACTCCCAAAATTACTATGTGGGAAGCATCACTGTTATGATTTTGAGGAATTTCCTTATAACCTGACTTTGAAAATATGTGTTGGGAATACTTTCCTAGATTGTGAAATAGCTCTTTAAAACCATTTTTAATGCTGTAATAACATTCTATTGTAGACTTCCTTAATTTATTTATTTTACCATTCACCTGACATCTGACTTTTCCCTATTGTTATTATTATTATTATTATTGCTATTATGCTGTATTAAGGAGCCTGGCTCATTAACTCTCCACATAAATCTATTCAAATTCCTGGTAGTTTCCTTGTGATAGATTCCAAGAAGGGAACTCTAGGATCATGGCAGATGAACTTTGAAGTTCTTGGTGGGCATAACCAAACTGCTCTTCTGGGGTAATTGCACGTGCTGGATATGGTTTTTCCTATAAAATAATCAGGTACATGCTACGGGTCCTTCTCCTGCTTAGATTTGATAATCCTGAACTTCAAAGAAGAAAAATCTTTAGAAGGTAGTCAGAAAACTCCTGCACAATGTTGAAGAGTTGACTACAAGGAGTGTATTTGTGGTGTTGCATTTTAATCTGTGACACAAATCGTTAAGCTTGTCATAATCAAGAAGCAATATGAGAAAAGTGAATTTTTTTTTTTAAGTCTAGGATTTTAAATCTAGTACAAAAAGTAGGAGGAATTTTAGAAGCCACCTGCCAACGTTATGGATGACAAAACTGCAGCCCAGGGAAGTGGATTTCTTAAGATCATGTAACGACCAAAGAGTGGTATTGGCATTCATGTCTCCTGGGTACCAGTCATAGAAACTTCTCTTCTGAGAGTCAAGTTAGGGCAGCAGGTAGCAATAAGGCTGCAACTTATTCTTAAAAATTTCAGCTGCTGATCAATGGCTTTTCCAACACCTTCCACTGATTGGTCAATGAGGAGAAAAGTGGTTTTACGAAGAAGAGTCTAAAATAATGATATTTCTAAGTAAGACTTGTGGTTGGAAATGAAGATTGCCCACTGCAGAAACCACCGTGGCTTTCCTGCAGAGAGAAATGAGAACTAGGGATGCCTGGGTGGCTCAGCCAGTTAAGCGTCCGACTCTTGGTTTCAGCTCAGGTCATGATCTCACAGTTTGGTGAGTCTAAGCCCCACAATGGGCTCTGCGCTGGCAGCTGGGAACCTGCTTGAGATTCTCTCTCTCCCCCTCTCTCTGCCCTTCCCCAACTCGCACTGTCTCTGTCTCTGTCAAAATAAATAAATAAACTTAAAAATTAAAAAAAAAAAGAAATGAGAACTTAATGCCTTTTGGAGCTTTTGACTGACGAAAGCCCTGTGCTCACCTCCCTTCTCAGGGCTTTTGGAACTGTATAACCAGTGAGAAGTAAAGCATTATTCTTGCTTATCTTGTAATCTGGGAAAAAATGGATCAAACATCCAAGGACAGTGGGCAAGGCAAAGTGTTGTCTTCCTTTCTGGAATTTAGAGACTTAGAAAGAATTCTAGGAAAACTGAGTTCTATATCAGTACAATCCAACAGAGCATAACAGGAGCCATATATGTAATTTTAAATTATCCGGTAGGCATATTTTAAGGAGTAAAAGACTAATGTTATTAATATGTTTATTTAACCCAATATATCCCAAATATAATCGTTTTTAACGTGTAATCAGTATAAAAATTACCATTGAGCTATTTTACATTTTTTTGGTCCTATTAAATCTTTGCAGTCTGGTATGCATTTACACTCACAGCCCATCCCGGTTGGGACTAGCCATATTTTGTTTGTTTTTTTTTTAACTTTTTTTCCTTAATGTTTTTATTTATTTTTGAGACAGAGAGAGACAGAGCATGAGCAGGGGAGGGGCAGAGAGAGAGGGAGACACAGAATCCGAAGGAGGCTCCAGGCTCTGAGCCATCAGCACAGAGCCCGAGGCGGGGCTCGAATTCACGGACCGTGAGATCATGACCCGAGCTGAAGTCGGACGCTCAACCGACTGAGCCACCCAGGTGCCCCGGGACTAGCCACATTTTGAACGCTCAGTTCTCTATACTGGACTGCAGAGCCCTCTACAACACAATTCAGTCTCTGTTGGGTCCGTGCCTGTGGGTTTTGTTATGAAAGTGGAAGAGGTATCTGGGACTAGGAAAGATGATACAGTCATTTCTATTTTTTAAACATCTAGCAGGAATGCATCTAAGATATTATTCAGAAACGTGTATGAGAGATGGGGTGCCCCGCTGGCTCAGTCGGTAGAGCATGAGGTTCTTGATCTCAGGGTCATGAGTTCAAGTCCCACGTTGGGCGTAGAGCTTACTTAAAAATAAAATAAAATAAGGAAAACAAGGAAAAAAGAAAAAAGAAGTGTATATAGGAGCGAGGGAAAGTTAATCAGCCTCAGCTGGGCAATTTTGCACACTTGGCCGACAGCTTGAATTCATGTCCCCAATTCTCAAAAGATTGTCTACCGCTGACCTTGTAAGCCATCCAGCCCCCACCCCCCCACCTCCATTAATAACACCCAGAGGAGCCCCGAGGGCCTTGCCAGGGAGAGGAGCTGGCAGGGCAAGTCCAGAACAGGATGCCACAATTGGCAGAGGCTTTCTCCTTATCAGGGACTCGCAGTCAGAGAAAGAAAGTCTCCTTGTTCCAGGAGGGTTTCTTTTGTTTGCTTTCTCTTTTTGCTTTTAGCTGAGGGGTGTTCCTGGGAAAGATGAATGCCATTGGAAGCGGAAATTCTTGGCAATAAGAAAAAAAAAAACTGCCCGGTGCAGATGCGTGCCCCACCCAAGCAGCCTCAGCTTCGGGGATCCAGGGAGCGTCTGAGTCCCGCTGCCCGGGATCACAGGAGGGCAGGCCCGCGGCTCCCCCAGGGGCAGGTGCAGCCCCTTCCTCTCCCCTGGGCCAGGGCTCCATTCACAGCGGCTGCGCCCGCAGCCACTTTTGTTGATTTGAATCAGGGAAGACCAGGCAAGCTGCGCAAGACCTTGGCATCTTGGAATCCACAAGTGAGGAAGGCTTGAAGCCACACGACCCAGGAGTCTGGGGTGGGGAAGGGCGGGGGGTAGGAGCCTGGCGACCACATGCCCCAGACAAGGGGGGGGGGGGTCCAAAGAGGCAGAGGGCCTTATCCAAGTCTCACAGCTAGCCACACCGGGAGTTGAAAGTCTCTGCCTAGCAGCCCCACCACTCTTCCTTCTAATCCCTGCAGCACCTGCACGTGGATGTAGAAACTTCTCTGGGGTTTGCTGCTGAAATGTCACTGTGTATTTGCGCGTGCTGGGAGTTGTGGGGGTGTGGGGAGGGAGCCTGGGAGCCACACCCCAGCTCGTCACCCAGGCCGTCTGTGGTGGGGCTCACAGCGGCCAGGGCAGCACCCCATCCCAGGCTGGTCGCGTCATCATTCGGTAGATATTTCTCATGCCGCTACCGTGTGTCCTGTCAGGCACTGTTCTAGACCCCAGGGGTCCAGCAGAGAATAAAATAGGCACAAACTCCTGCCCTTGCCTTCCCCCTAGTGAAGGGAAGAGCTAATAGGCAAATGACGTAGTAGGTTAGAAGGGGATGAGCAGGGAAGGGGGTTAAGGAGAACAGAGAAGGGAGAGGGTTGCCATTTAAACAGGGCGGTTGGGGGAGGCTTCACCGAGAAGGTGATATGTGAGCACAGTCTTCCCAGATAGGGAATGTTAGGCAAATTCTTTATGCTTTGGATAAACTAGAACAATAGTAATGATAATAATAGATTTGGCAGGCTTAATCTGCACCCTTCCAAGTTCTTTATACACCTGAGACTCATTTAATCCCCACAACCCTATGAGACAGGAGCTATCATTTACCTCTCTTTACAGAGTGGCAAAGAGAGGCAGAGAAAAGGGAAGTAGGTTTGCCTGAGGTCACACGCTTAATAACGCAGGCCGTCACGTTGACTCCAGAGCCTGTCCCTTTCTTTGCCAGCCCTAAAAGGGGTGGTCTCCAACAGAGATCTCAGATCCATCCTGGTTTCAACCAGGAAAATCGACAGGAAGCGTTTCCCAGCTAAACGTTGCCCGGGGCTTGCGCTTTATCTGGGTGGGCTTCTCCTAGCGCTTCCATTTTTCGGTCTCCGAAATCGAGTGACTGCCTGTGCCAGCATCTGCTGTTTTCAAAGCATCGTGCTGGACTTCGTAGACGATACTCAGATGTGGCGCTGGATGTGAACCCGGTCCCAAGAAGCAGATCTTCGCTTTGGGCAGAAAGAAGCAAACCCATTAGAAAGGTAGGCAGGACGAGACATCACCAAAAGGCTGCACAGCCGACGTCCACAGTGGGGAGTCCCTCTGGGGGCAAGGAGGGTCTCCGGCAAGACTTGCCCAGAGGCTTAAAGCAGGGGGTCTTGACTGCCAGGAGGACGTGGGTGGAGAATGAGCAGAAGGGAGGGCCCTGCCCCAGACAGGAGCGGCCCAGATTCAGGCTGGGGCAACGCAAAGGCACATTAGGAGAATGTCTATCAAAATGTCTATCCAAAACAGCCCTATTCTGAAGTCTGCTTCCTAGAGCTGTTAAGATTATTAAGCACACAACTGTTCCCAAATCCTAATTATCTGTTCTGATTTAGGGGGCTAAGAAGCTGGATAATTGACAACAGCAACAAATCCAAAAGTGATTTCCAGCTGGCTTTGGAACGCAGCTGCTCTGACTTGCTAATTACCTTGCTTCCCCCTGGACGCACATCACACATCGCCAAGGCCAGGTGGGAAACTGTCACGGACAGTAGGAAGAATCCCTTTCTGTGGTAGAGCGGAAGAAGAGTCTGGAAGACCAGGCACAACCAGGTGAGTTGTTTTTTTTTTTTTTAATGTTCATTTATTTATTTTGCGAGAGAGAGCGCGTGCACGTGCACGAGCCGGGGAGGGGCAGAGAGAGAGAGAGGGAGAGAGAGAGAGAATTCCAGGCAGGATCCACTCTGTCCGTGCAAAGCCCAACGTGGGACTCCATTCTGTGACCGTGGCACCATGAGCTGAGCCGAAATCAAGAGTCTGATGCTGCACCGACGGAGCCACCCTGAGTCACTCAGCCAGGTGAGTTCATGTGTGACCTCGGGTGCACTTTCTCTTTATCTCAGCTCCCCCAGTCTGTAAAGGGGGGATATAATCCCTCCTGCCTCCCTGAGTTGTTTAGGGACCAAGTGAGCTGGCCTAGGTGTAGCAACAGTGTGAGTGCTGCCCCCAGACCCTGCCGGAGCCTGCTCACTGGATCTGTGCGCCCACCCCCCAGTTTCTGAGTGCTTTGCTTCCAAAGGCTCCCACCTGAGACCTTCTCTGGTGGATGGCCCTGGGGCTGCTGTAGCTGCTGCCTTCCCCCCACCCCCGCCCCCTTGCTGGTTTCTCATGGGAGCGTCTCCGTTGTAAATCACTCACACGTGAATCTTCTTCGAACTCTACTCCTGGTGAATCCAACTGAAGACAGTTTACAACATCATTCCAAAGGTCTGCGAGCCAAATACATACTTGTAAGGAATTACCATGTGAAATAACTTCAGAACTGACTGTACAAATCTTACATCTCTGAATTATTGGGGTCAGAACAGAACGAGAGGGCAAAGGGGACCTGTCGCTAGTTGTTCCGTAACGCACCCCACGCGGTCAGCCTCCGTGACTACCATACTCCTGACTTTGTGTTTACCACCCCATCACCAAGTCAACTGGGAGCCTTCATCTTCTTGGGCCTCTGGGGGCCTCCTCTGCTGCTCTGTCAGCTAAGGCTGCACTGTTTTCCACCCAGGGGTCGCCAGCTTATTCCTACTCCACTTCCTGCGTGACCTTTCTCAGGGCTCCGGGAAAAAGCCAAGTCTTGAGCGTAGGACAACGGCCCAGGCTGGATTCATTTTTGAGAACTGTATAAAGGAGGTGCATGTTTTTGGCAGTTGTCAAGGGGAAGAAATCACGGACCCGGATTGCTGATCAACAAAACTTAAGTAGAAACAGACTATTCGTTATGTCACCCGATTTGGTATTTTTATAAGGAACATATACACACATGCTTTCAGAATAGGTGCTCAATATTCAAAGTCTTGTTTTGATCTCTCTCCGATGGCTAGTGAGTTTCCACATATCAGGGACGTCCATGGTAGCCCGGGACAAGGATGGACCCATCACCATGTTCAGATCCTCAAAGTTTTCATCTTCATTCAGTGAGAATGTTTCAGCCCCTGTTCAAAACCAGATGACTTTAGAGACAATAAATAATCAGACTTACCTTATGAGACCCAACAGCTTTATGTTCTAGTGGCCAAATTCTTGGCACCCTGTCCTGTATGCCTTCATGCCAACGACCAGAGAAATAATACATGTGCTTGTATATTTATGTGTGCACAGCACTTCTTTAAGTCATGTGTATTTAGCCTGCCCCCCTTGACTTTCATAAAACAATATAGGCTCGATCTGGAGCAGGACCCAAGAGCTGAAGGAGGGATGGGTCAGACGTAGTAGAGACCGGAAGGGAAGCCAGAGAGCTGTTTAGTCTCCAGGCCCCCCATTCTTCTGGGGCACCAGCTGAATGTATAGACATGTAGGATCAGAACCACCAGCCAGGTGAGCCTTCAGCCCTGAAGAAGTCTAGTTAAGATTGTCCTGTGTCCCAAGAGGAGGGCAGCTTATAGGCACAGGGAATCCAGAACCCAGCAGTAGGGACATCTGTCGTAAGGTTGCAGGGGAGAGTGAGCGAATGAGTGTGCAGAGAACAAACCGCGGAACCCGGTAGATGATGCCATGAGAGGCTACCCCTTGGGCTCAGTAGAACCACACTTTCATGGATACCGACTTAGGAGATTAGCAGTTGGCATGAGGTAAAGCTTAGAGTTCAGGGCTACAGCTTCTTAAATCCCTCCTGCAGGCCAGGTCAGGACTGAACCTTTCTGAGGGAGTCAGACAGGGACTGGTCAGACCCTAATTCAAAGCCGGGTCCTCTGGCTTTTGAATCACTGGTCCCATTAAGTGAAGTCCCGGGGACCGAATACGAAAACATCCTAGACCTAACCTGCTACCCCTATTAGACTGCCTCAAGGGCCCAGAAGGCATTTGTCATGTGCGTCCTTTCCAGGGGTGCGGGTGCAGGAGAAATGGGCTGGGTGTTTGTGGAACGTGAATTTGCTGAGCATGAATCTGGTACAAAACACTCAACAGGAGTGAACTAAGTAAACAGATCGCTTACAGAAAAGTCAAAAAGCCTCTTTTTCCGGTTGAACACATCGAACCACATGAACGCACATTTCCAAATCTCTAGGTTCTGCTGGAATTTTCTCGTAGCAAATATTGACTGAAGTTGGTGGGCCGCTGGCAGGGTCTTGTCAATATTGTGGTTATCTGGAAACTCTGACAGGCCGTAATGGGAAGATACAATAGTGGGGAGTTGGGAGGCCCGGCTGGCTTCTGGCCCAGTCTCTGTTGGGCCAGCAGGTGTCATTCGATGGCCCTCTTCGACGTAGTGCCCGCCAGTTACCTCCTCGGTAGCACGAGGGCATTGACCTAGAAGACCTCTCAGATCCTTTCTGGCTCTGAAAATGCGTGATTTTATGACATAAATGGGTTAAAATCATCTGACGTTAATTTGGATGTAAAATCATTTTGATAAATGCGTTCAGGCGTGGGAGGTGGCCTGTGGTGCACTTGCAAAATCCAAACTGGTCTTTTCCCAACCCCAAGTCTACATGAGGCTTGCGGCCTTGGGAAGCCATTTAGAGTCTCCAGCAAAGCCACTATGATGATGGGTGGCCATCCTTTGGCATAAGCGTTAGAAAAACCATCCCGTGTGATTGGAGTGGAAACCCTGCTTCAAGAAAACACTGTTAACAAAAATTTTAATTCACAAAATAAAGAATGAAGGGCGAAGAGGATTTTTCAGCTTCTAAAGAATCTACTGTAAGTTCACTTAGGTAGGGTGGTGCTTCCCAGCAGGCTGCTCTCCGGCAGAAAGGAAGCTCGTCTGTAAGCAGCAGTCGTCTGGGTTCCGGATGCACAAGGAGGTTCAGCAGAGGCAAGTGCTGGGCCAGGAACTAGACCAGCCCCGAGTGGTGATAACAGGCTCTGTCCAGCACTCCCTATGTGGGGCCATCCCTTGGCTGTGTCTACCGTGTGCATTTGCATTTTGGTTTTGGCTCAGGTCTTGATCTCAAATGCAGGGAGAGAAGCCTGTTTTTCTCATCGTAAGAAGAATATAGAGTGTATGGAATGTCCCAAGACTAAAAGTGGGCTCAGTGAGACACTTGAACACCTTATTAAACTTACCTCTTACTTATCCACGATACTGGTGGGGAAGAGCAATCTAGATATTCCAAAACCACAGAGAGTCCAAAATTAATTTATATCAGGCACACGCATGATGACCTTGTATTGTTTCTAGAGTTCTGTCATAGAATCACGTATTTTTAGAATGAGATTGGTCTGTGCCCTTTAAAAAAAAAAATTGTGGTAAAACACATGGATTTGCCCTCTTAAGTGTTAAGGGTACATTACAATATTGTTAACAGTATGGACATTGTTGTACAACAAGATCTCTAGAACTTTCTCATCTTGCAAACTGAAACTCTAGACTCATTGAACAAGAACTCCTCTTTTTGCTCTCTCCCTACTTCTGGCAACCACATTCTACTTTCCGTTTTTATGAGCTTGGTTACTTTAGATACCTTGTATAAATGGAAACATGCAGTATTTGTCTTTTGGGGACTGGCCTATTACACTAACAAAATATCCTGAAGAGTCATTCCTATTATAACACATGACAGGATTTCCTCTTTTTTAAGGCTGAATAGTATTGCGTTTCATGTATAGACCATATTTTGTTTATCTGTTGATGGACGTTCAGGTTTCCTCTACCTCCTGGATATTGTGAATAAAGGCTTCAGTGAACTTGGGTGTGCAGCTATCTCTTCAACATCCTGTTTTAAATCCTCTTGATTAGGGGGTGCCTGGGTGGCTCAGTTGGTTAAACGTCTGACTTTGGCTCAGCTCATGATCTCACAGTTTGTGAGTTCGAGCCCCGCATCAGGCTCTGTGCTGACAGCTCAGAGCCTGGAGCCTGCTTTGGATTTTCTGTCTTCCTCTCTCTGCTCGTGCTTTGTCTCTCTGTCTGTCTGTCTCTCTCTCTCAAAAATAAATAAACATTTAGAAAAAATAAATAAATTCTTTTGGTTAGAGCACCTGGGTGGCTCAGTCAGTTAAGCATCCTACTCTTGGTTTTGGCTCAGGTCTTGATCTCACGGTTTGTGGGTTCGAGCCCCATGTCGGGCTCAGTGCTGACAGCATGGAGCTTGCTTGGGATTTTCTCTCTCCTCACTCTCTGTCCTCTCTCTCTGCTTGCTGTCAATCTCTCTCTCAAGATACATAAACATTTAAAAGAAATAACTCCTTTTGGATAAATACCCAGAAGTGGGGTTGTTGGGTCATATTGTAGTTTTATTTCTAATTTTTTGAGGAACTTCCAGACTGTTTTCCATAGTTGCTACACCAACTTACATTCCCACCAACAGGGCACAAGGCTTCCCGTTCCTGCACATCCTCACCAATGCTGGCTATTATTATTATTATTATCATTATTGATACTAGCCATTCTAATGGGTATGAGGTGGTATCTCAGTGTAGTATTAATTACATTTCCCTGATTAATGATGTTGAGCACCTTTTCACGTACCTGTTGGCCATCTGTATGTTCTCTTTGGAAAAATGCCTATTCAGTTTCTCTGTCCATTTTTTAATCATATATATTTATATTTTATTTATATATACATATATACATATATATGTCCATTTAAAAATTATATACACACACACACACACACACACACACACACACACACACATATATATTTGCCATTGAGTTGTATGAGTTCTTTCTATATTTTGGATTTTAACCTCTTATTGGATACATGGTTTGCAGACATTTTCTCCCATTCAGTATGTTGCCTTCTCACTTTGTTGATAGTCTCCTCTGCTGTGCAGAAGCTTTTTAGTTGGATGTGGTTCCACTCGCTTATTTTTGTTTTTGTTGCCTTTGCTTTTGGTGTCAAATCCAAAAAAAACTCATCACAAGAACTGACGTCAAGGAGCTTATTGCCTATGTTTTCTTCCAGGAATTTTATGGTTTCAGGTCTTGTGTTCAAGTTTTGAAAAATCTATTTTGAGTTATTTTTGCATCTGGTGTAAGACAGTGGTCTAGTTTCGTTCTTTTGCTTGTGGCTGTCTAGTTTTGCCAACACCATTTATTGAAGAGACAGCCCTCTCCCCATTTCCTTGGCTCCTTTGTTGTAAATTAATTGACCACATAATTGTTTGTTTGTTTCTGGGCTCTCCGTTCTGTTCCATTGATCCATGTGTCTATTTTGATGCCAATACCATACTGTTTTGACTACTACAGTTTTGTAATAGAGTTTGAAAGCAGGAAGCATGATGCAGCCAGCATTACTCTTCTTTCTCAAGATTGCCGTGGCTGTTGGGGGTCTTTTGTGGTTTCATACAAATTTTAGGTTTATTGATTCTCTTTCTGTGAAAAGCGCCATTGGGATTTTGATAGGGGCTGCATTGAATACGTCGATTCCTGTGGGTAGTGTGGACATTTTACCAATATTTATTCCCCCAGTCCATGAGCACAGAGTATCTTTCCACTTCTTTGTGTCTTCAACTTCTTTCCTCAATGTTTTACAGTTGTCAGTGTGCAAGTCTTTTGGCTCCTTGGTGAAATGTATTTCTAGATGTTTTGGATGCAGTTGTAAATAAAATTGTTCTCTTAATTTTTCTTTTTGATAGTTCATTATCAGGGTATGACAACACAACTGATTTTTGCGAATTGATTTTGCATCCTGAAATTTCACTGAATTTGTTTATTGGATTCTAACAGTTTTTGGTGGTGTCTTCAGGGTTTTCTATATATAGTATCATGTCATCTGCAAACAGAGATAATTTTACTTCTTCCTTTCTAATTTGGATGGCTTTTTTTCCTTGCCTAATTGCTCTGGCCAGGATTTCTACTACTATGTTGAGTTAAAATAGTGAAAGTGGGCATCATTGCCTTGTTCCTGATCTTTGAGGAAAAAGTTCCAGCTTTTGATCATTGAGTATGATGTTGGCTTTGGGCTTGTCATATATGGCCTTTATTATATTGAGGTACATTCCTTCTATACCTAATTTATTGAGAGGTTTTATCGTAATTTTTTCATGTGTAAAATGGGTCCTTAGTTGGGGAGTGATTCATAGCAAATCTCTTGGCATCATAAAGTTATACAAATTGTGGTTTTCATTTTGTGGGTAAGGAAACAGAAGATTAAGAACTCTTTAAAACATTTTTTTAGTGTTTATTTTTGAGAGCGAGAGTGAGACAGAGCATGAGTGAGGGGGGGCCAGAGAGAGGGAGACACAGAATCAGAAGCAGGCTCAAGGCTCTGAGCTGTCAGCACAGAGCCCGACGCAGGGCTCGAACCACAAACTGTGAGAACCTGACCTGAGCCAAAGTCGGACGCCCAACCGTCTGAGCCACCCAGGCGCCCCTAAGGTTGAGATCTCTTAAACATGGAGCTAAAGGTCCTGGTGGAGAGGGGACCACTGAGAAAAAGGGCAAGGAGAGATCCCTGGTGATGGGAATGTGTCTATCAGGGAAGTGATGCCTGATGGTGAATTATTACTGATTCCTGTGCTGTTCTCCAGTTCCATCTAATCCAAACCCTTGGTAAAGTTGTATTGCCATGTCCATGGTGCTGGGCTGGGGAGAGGGGTGGTGGTGAAGGAGGAATGGTAGGGGCTGGTGGGGGGCAGAAACAGAAGTGCAGCAGCAAGGGGAGGCCAGGAGCCAGAATGGAAGTAGGGGGGATGGTGAGAATGTGAGCCCCTAGGAGTGCCGGGAAGTCTAGAGACGGTGCTGGGTTTCACCCTGGGGAGGAGGATGCATTTTGTTCAGTTATTTAAGGAAAGGGCAGCTCAGAAAGGATAAAGGGGATGTTGTTCCCGCCCCTAAAGCCGACAATAACCCAGTTAGGGGGAGAAGGCATATGTGCGTGTGTGTGTGCACACACATACAAGAAATGCACCTGGTAACTAGGGCAGCAAATGCCAAGTGACCATTCACTGAGCAGAAAAGTTAGGAAGCACTACGAGAGTTTAGAATTCAGAGGGATTACTTTGGCTGGACTCAGTGGTGGTGCTGGTAAAAATGTTTAACGACCAGCTCCTGGGAAGAAAATTGAAGTTTTATTTGGTAGCATTTGCCGCTTGCCACGGTGTCAATACCGTAATGCCACCACGGTCAATTTCAAGTCACCAAGGTGACTTCACGAGATGTGGAGTTGGGAAGTGACACACAAGGACACACCATGATAGAGGAGCTCCGCCGCAAAGGTGAGGCGGGGCACTTAAGCTCCAGCATAGATTATTATCAAATGTATTATGATAGTTCAGAATACTGAGTTCTGAGCATTTACTACCTCTGTCTTTAATATAATTTCTTTCATTGTAAGTTTGCATAATTTTTAACAATGCCCATGTTCAATAACTGGCTTGCAAAATTCCTGAAAAATTACCAGTTGACTCTTGTGAGCTAATATGAGCCAACTCTAGGGCACTACTGGGTTAGGACAGGCTTTATGGAGAATGTGGGACTTAAGGTAGGCTTTTCAGGGTGAATAGGAGTTTGATAGACTTGGCAGAAGGCATTCTAAGCAAGGTAAAAGATGTGGCAAAGGTGTGGCTGTGGTATGGTCCCCTCCCTAAGGACAGGGAAAAAAAAAAAAACAACTCCAAAAAACCCGAAAAATCCCCTCAAGGAAACCTGGCTATACATGTACGTGACAACATCCCTCATGACCTTGTAACATGAGACCACTTAATCAGACTGCATGTTTGTGTGTTACTATACATGGGAGACAAAGAAGCAGAAAACGTATAAAAAACTATGCCACGTGGTGTTCGGGGCTCAGTTCTTCGAGTACGAACCCAACTGAGCAGTGCCAGCACGAACAAAGTTGCTTCCTAGAAAGAAAAGAGGGGTTTGAACTCACAAAACGTGAGACCAAGACTTGAGCCGAAGTGGGATGCTCAAACATCAGAGCCACCCAGGCACCCCTGTTTCCCAATTTTTAAATTGATTTAACAAACTGAATTAATGTCTTAGTGAGAGCTGCTGTACCAGAATACCACAGGCTGGATGGGTTATAAACAACAGAAATTTATTTCTCCCAGTTCTGAATGGCTGAGAAGTCCAAGATCAAGGAGCTGCCAAATTCAGTGTCTGGCCATATTCCATTTCATAGATGGCTGTCATCTCACTGGGTCCTCTCATGGTAGAAGGGGAGAGGAGGCTCTAAGGAGTCTCTTTTATAAGGGCACGAATCTCATTCATGAGGGCTTTACTCTTATGACTTAGTCATGTCCCCTAAAGCCCCACCTCCTAATATCATCATACTGAGGATTAGGTTTCAACCTAAGAATGAGGAGATGATGGCGGTGTCACAAACATTCAATCTGTAGCAACTAGTTCTCTATGGCTGTGTAAAAAAAAAAAAAACAAAACTATCCCACAATTAGTGGCTTAAAATAATAAACTCTTATTCTCCTAACTTCTGTGGGTCAGGAATCTGGATGGGATCCTCTGCTCAGGGTCCCTCACAGGCTATAATCGGGGTGTTGGCTGGGGCTGCAGCCCTCTCAAGGTTAACTGAGGGGGGGGGAGGGGGATCTACATTTAAGCTCACTTAAGTGGTAATGGCAGGATCCTCCAATTTCTTTGGGCCATTGGTCACAGGCCTCCCTCGGTCCCTTGCCATGTGGGCCTCTCTCTGTAGGGCAGTTACAACATGGCACCTGCTGTCCATCACAGCGAGGGTGTGAGAAAGCCAGAGACGGTGAACAAGACACAAGCTGGAGGCTCAGGAGTGACAGCCCATCACTTTTGCCAGATTCAGTAGACAGTGAGTTGTCACATGTCCAGTCAATAATCAAGGGGAAGGGATTATACAAGGGTGTGGATGTCGGGAGGTGGGAGTCTTTGGGGGCCGTCTCAGAAGCTGTCTGTCGCCTAAAGTTCTGTGACTTCTGGCTTAGCCAGCCTAGTGGTGGACTTGAGTGCTACCATTGCATCAAAGGAATTCCATACCCCAGTCCCCCAGAGGTTCTCACTCCTGTCTCGCAACAACCTTGAGATGTCGGCGTTGTTCCCATTTTATAGCAAAGGCATTGGGCATTTAATGACTCATCCATGTCTGCGTAGCTGGTAAATAAAAGAGCCAGACCTTGAACCCAGATCTCCTGAGTTCTAGGCTGTGGACTTTGCCCTTTGCTCTGTGGTACTAGGTTGAATAGTGTTATCCCTCCAGCCCCCGCCAAATTTGTCTACCCAGAACCTTAAAATGTGACCCGCTCTAGAGCTAGGGTCTTTGCAGATGTATTTAATTAAGATGAGGTCATGCTGAATTAGGGGAGGCCCTAAGTCTAATGGCTGGTATCTTTATGAGAGGACCATGTGAAGACAGCACAGGGGGGGCGATGCCATGTAAAGATGGAGACAGAAGTTGGAGTGATGTAGCTACAAACCAAGGAAGGGCAAGGGATACCAGCAACCATCAAAAGCTGGGAAGAGGCAAGGAAGGATTCTTTTCTTAGAGCCTACAGAGGCCCTGTTGCCCCACCAACACCTTGATTTCAGATTCCCGACCACCAGAGCAATGAGAGAATAACTTTGTGTTGTTTGAAGCCATTCAGTTTGTGGTCATTTGTTATGGCAGCCCCAGGAAACTGATGCATGTATTATCTCCCCAGAAAAAGATTCCAGCCACAAACCTCCCAATGTCTACAGCATGTTAAAAGGGCTTGTTGAGGGTGGTTCAAGAAGCACAACTACTCTGCGTTCGGCTCCATCCAAGATGCAATCTCTCAGTTCCCCTCCTGGGCAATGTAGCCTGCCTTCCAAGCCAGCAGCCCTAACTTAGGGCTGGGAGAAGGAAAGGGACATAATAAGTAGATTCACTGCCTGTGATCCAAGATGATAAACGTTACAGGATAGAAGCATGAGATTTCCTTTCTTCTTCCATGTGACAGGTCAAAGATTCGAATCCCTCTGCCCTTCTCCCCCTCATTCCCTTGAACTTGAATGCACTTGGAGCAGTTGACTCACAATAGCCCTGTGTGTACCGAGTTGTTGGTAGTCTCTGTTGCCTTGTATACACTGGCTTATAATAAGAAGCAGAGGTCAGGGTTCGGCTAGAAAAGGGGTGGGTGTGGTGGGATGGCTGTGGGACACATCTTCCGGTGCATCCAAGTTGGCAGGTTCGCACAGAGGAATCAGTAGCATTGGACCAAAGAAGAGGGAAGTCAAAGGATGTTCTTTGGACTCGGTGCTATGACAAGGGGCTCCTGCTCATGTTTGCAGGTTCTGAAATGCAAGAATTTCCTCTTGTAGGAGGAAAACAGCTCATCGTGTGAATTATGATTAAGGTTTAAGGATTATCCTTAAAATAGTGCTTTAAAAAACATGCCTGCCACCTTCCAACTGACCTTCTGATGAAAGTAGCTTGTGTTCTACAGGGCCCAGCGAGTGGTGATTCATAGTTTGTGGTCCAAAAGCATCTCAAATTGGAAGGGGCCTTAGAGATGGTTTAAACCTACTCCTTTGGTAGAAAGAGAAACAAAGGTGCAGAGACCCTCTCCTGTCCCTCTGTGAAACCAGCCGGACCAAGGGCTCTGTCCTCCATTTCTCGCTCTACTTGGCATTCTGGTGTCTTCTTACGTCCACATCTACCTGTACAAATCTGTCCCTACAGCATCTTCAGTTTCCATTGCGGGCCCCAGTGAGGTGTAACCATCCATCCATCTACCCATCACATATTTATTGCACAGTGGATATGGAGATTATTAGGACAGGATCCTTGCTGTCAACGAGCTTACTGTCTAAGCAGAGAGCAAACACTTGTATGCAAGTAATGAGACCTCAAACCAGACTCCTTCAAGGGAGTACAGACTAGTTCCTATCTGCAAACCATTTGAAGAGTTGGAAAATAATTGTTGCTAGAGGCCATAGACTCATAAGTAGGTATCATCCATTGACCTGTATAGTTTGAAAAGTGGGTGGACCATATACTTGGCAACCATACACTCTGAATTTTTCAAAATAGTCTCTTTTCAGTTCATGTGTCCTAACCATTGTTCAGGAAGAGCTGGATGTCACGCAGTTAGGGTTTTCTGTACCAAATCTAACTTGTCTATCCCCTTCTTTCTTGGCCTCTAACAGATTCATTCTTTGGACCAAAGTCTTATGATGTATCTATTCTTAGAAGAGTAACACCCTAAGCCATAGACTAGCTCTATCTTCAGCAATCATTTGAAGCCCCACTTTGGACAGGGAGGGCACTGCTCATGTGATACAGAGGTACGTGAGTGTATCCAGGAGCCTTGGACTGTTGAGCTGAATGGGGAATGAGATCTGATGACTATCACAAAATAGACATCAACAGAATGCTTAGGGGGTATTATCACTGGGCCTTGGGGTAAGTGTTCAGAAGTGGGAAGAAGATGAGAGAGGGTCCTGGGAGCGGGAGAGAATCTGATTCTTCCCATCATTCTGTTACTTCACTCAGGGGCAGGCCGCTTAGACAGGAGCTCTCTGGTCGGGGGCCTGGAGATCCAAACCATAAGAAGCAGGAAAAGAGCCTTTAAAGTCTTTGCATTTCAGTTGTATAGGTAAAGAAGCCCTACTCTCTTCTTTTCCCAACAGTTTAGAGAGAAAATAAGTCAACATGCTTTTTGGATTAGTGTGAATGCCTTTTCTCTATGTATAAGGACAAATGGTTCCCTGGGAGGCAGATGTTCATTCAATCATGGACAAATTTAACCAGAAATTAGGGAGCATGCTAGGGAACGGTCTCAAGGCATCCAGGCCGTCATCCAGCCTGGTAGCCCTGACACATGTCCCTATGCTGCCACAGATGTCCTTATCCCTCCCCCCCCTTCCTTTCTGGTATTTCAACAATAATTATCAAGGTAATTATCTGTTATATAATGTGCATCTTTGAAGTTGATATAGAAGTTTAGAATAGATTTGCTATAGACGGATGTTTTCCCTCAGCAAAACTTATTTTGTTCATCCGAACATATTTTAGGCACCAGCTGTATACC
Organism: Panthera onca; assembly: GCF_046562875.1. Classification (NCBI taxonomy): domain Eukaryota; kingdom Metazoa; phylum Chordata; class Mammalia; order Carnivora; family Felidae; genus Panthera; species Panthera onca. The sequence continues at coordinate 17,006,847 of NC_138349.1, forward strand.
AAACATGAATGAGGCTGAAAAGGGAAGAGTCCCTGGGGTACAGCAAGTTGTAAAGTCCTCTGGGAAGGAGGCAGGAGTAGTGCGTCCTCCCTGCTGGGGAGTTGGCTCTTTAGACCCGAAACCTGCTCCCCACGCCGGATCACCATCATGAGGCTCGTGGTGAGCCCTCTTACATCCTGTGACTGGAAACTCTGAGGCCTTGTCAGTGCTCCTCCTCATTGGTATCATCTGTAATATGCTTCAGAAAACCTCTGTCTCACAGATGTTTTGACTTTAGTCATTCGACCTATTGCCCTTTACTGGGGTGCCTCAAGTATTTGGTGGGCGTACTGTGACTCAGTCCTCAATCTTGTCTACAGATTATAGGAAAGACCCCAGAGCAAGGCCCAGGGAAGTTCAGTGACCTCTTCCAAGTTGGGCAGTGAGTTAAGATGCCTGAACACTCCTTCCAACATACACTAGTTTACCAAGTGATGACCTTACACCATCTTGGGCTGGGAACGATCTTAGATATCTATCTTGTGTCATGGCTCTCATCTTTCTGAAAAGGAAATCGAGACCCGGAGTGGGTTGTTGGTGGTCCAAAGCCAGGGAATGGCAGACTTCTAGAGCTAGAAGGCGCCTTTGGCCTTCTGTCGTCTAGTTTTGCCTCCAACCCAAAGGAGCAACACTTTCCACACGCTCCTTGCCGGGTGATTACCCAGCCTCTGCCTGAACACTTCTGGATTTTTTTTCTGCCCATTCCATTTGCAAACATGTCTCATTGTTGTAAAGCTCTTCTCTGTAATCAGAGGGAATCTGGTTTCCTGCTGTATCCACTGACTGCTGCCTTGCAAAACCACCACAACAAAACCTACAACCTCTGTGTCCTGGGAGACTTGTCCCCACCATGGACCCCTTTACTCAACCAGAGCATTTCAGCTCACGTTGCCCCAGCTTCCCTGATCCAGACTGATTTTCTTTAGCATGGCTTAGTTCAGAAGGTTTATTTATTTTGCTTTTATTTGTTAATGGTAACTACCACCTTCTGTAAGTCCCATCCTTCCCCGCCCCCTTTTCTGAGATGCAGAAGGCCCTCATTAGAACATCAGTGAGTTCACTGCACTCTTTAAAATCAAGACAACAAAAAAAGCTTGAGTGTGCTTCCCCTGACAAGCCTCCTTAAATATAATCATAGATCTGTCACAAAATATGCAGGCTTATGAGGGGTTGTCAAAGTCTTTCCTGAAGTGGGAGATGTTTAGGGGGAAAAATTCTTTTGCATTAACTGAAAAGGAACAAAGTAGGAAAAAAAACAAAAAAACAAAAAAACAAGGACCAGATGATTCTGTGAAGGTTTTGCAGAGCCACAGTGTTGCAATCTTTGCCTTGATGAATGATAATGCAGCAGCTTCCGGAAAGACAGAAAAATTAAGTTCTGAGCCGTACATGTAATTGGTCTTGACATTTCTATTCTAGGAGTTTTTCTCTTAACTGAGTGGGGAAGCAGGTGAGGTAAGAGAAGCGAAGTGTTACTTTCCAGAGTCATCCGGATTCAAATCTCTGATTCTGATGGGGAGTAGACCAAAAGGCACCATACACGCTCAGTTTTCTTTAAGCCAAGTCCTGCCCAGTGATTCCCGTTATTAAGTTGTATCCACACCATGACTCTCTGGAGGGTTTATGGGCTCTTCAGCATTTAAAATGTTTTAAAAAAAATTTTTTTTTTAACGTCTATTTATTTCTGAGAGAGAGAGAGTGAGCAGGGGAGGGGCAGAGAGAGAGGAGAGCAGAGGATCTGAAACGGGCTCTGCACTGACAGCAGAGAGCCCGACGCAGAGCTCGATCTCAAGAATCAAGACATCATGACCTGAGCTGAATTCAGTTGCTTAACCGACTGAGCCACCCAGGTGCCCCTAAAATTTCATTCTTTTTTTAAAAAATTTTTTTAGTGTTTTCATTTATTTTTGAGACAGAGAGAGAGGGAGACACAGAATCCGAAGCGGGCTCCAGACTCTGAGCTGTCCGCACAGAACCCGACGCGGGGACTAAGCATCCAGTTGCTTCAGGGGCCAGCACAGACACATCCCCACGTTGCGTGGCCCTGGAGGAACAAGTTCAAGGACGTGCAATAAGGAAATCCGGTGCCGTGGCTCCTCTGGGGCTCTCCAACTTCCACGCAGGCATGATCACATCACTGTGTCCTCATCTGATGCCAGACCTCCCAAGCGGTCCAGGGGTTTCTAAGCCTTCTGCAATTACTCAGCATAATAAGATTTCAGAGCTCTCCCTGGCTTAAAATGTGCTTTCCATTTTCTCACCAGCCCACTTCCCTCCCCCGGCCTTGCCCTGAATTAGAAGTGCATCCGCAGAAAGAAAGATTCACAAGCCCCTAAACTGCCCAGTGGCACATTTCTATCTTTCATCTCTCCTATGAGCGTCTCCTTGCCCTTCTTCACACACCCAGGCTGAACGAGAGCATGACATCCAGACACAGCTATGGTGCCCTGCCTGGAAACAGAGCCTTGTGCAAATCCGCTTAGCCTTTCCTCCAAATGAGAAAGCACTCCCAGCCTTCTTGATCCCCAGTAATTGTAATGGGGATTACGAACAAGCCCTGCAGAGATCAATTTCCAAATGAAATGTAAGAACCCTTTCAAGTGCCTCACCCTAATTGTAGACGCTTTCAGTGTTACTGGAGCTGGTTTTGAAAACCACCTTGCCGATGCCTCAAATTAAGTTACGCTGCACCTGCATATGCAAAAGGAAGGGACATCAAAGAAAGAATCAGTGGGGATGGCAAACAGAAAGAAATGCTGGGCACAGACATGAAGACATCTGGCTTTCCTGGAACCTGCTGTTTGTTTCGTAGGCAAGGACAATTAGCGACTGGAAGGACAGCTGGGTGTGGCTTTGTTGTGTCCTCAAACTTTACTGTCTGTTTCTGAAGACTTCTTATTTCCAGGCTGAAAGGGTGGATTGATTGTCCTATTTGTTATTCTTCAAAACTTTTCCTGGTATTTTATTTTTAATTTTTTTTCAGTTTATTTATTTATTTATTATTTTGAGAGAGAGAGAGAGAAAGAGCGCAAGTGGTGAAGGGCAGAGAGAGAGAGGAAGAGAAAGAGAATCCCAAGCCGGCTCTGCATTGTCAGTGCAGAGCCTGATATGGGGCTCGAACTCATGTGACACCATGACCTGAGCCAAAGTCAGACACTCAACCAACTGAGCCACGCAGGTGCCCGTCCATGAATTTTAATAAAAGTGATCTCTGAAGTAAGTCACTGTCACCCTGAATTCATGCAGAGCCAGGTTTAGGCTGCTGTAAAAGAAACGCAGCTTTTCTGGTTTGAACCTAGAGAAACGGATCATTGCTTGGGAGAGGGAGGCCTTTTGTGGATTTGCGTAGATGGAAAAAACAACAAATTCTTAATGTCATTTGTCTTTTTTTAATGGACTTTGACGTGTTTCGAATTTATTTTTGCGCGTAATTTTAACACTACCGCCTGAGATTTTTTTTTTTATACTTTATCTCTGAAATGTGTCAGATTCCACACTGACACCGTTTTTATAGAGAGGGTTTTGGTGCCTGCGAGGAAGTGGCATTGGTGGCCGTAGAGCCGCACGGACCAGGGTTTGAGTCCTCGGCGGGCGGCACTCTTTTTGTGACCCTGGGCACGTCATCAGCCTCAGAGGGTAATGACAACCCCGACTTCCTTGTGGCGTTGTGGAAGTGAGCTGACCCGGTGAGCACAGCTGCTTATACCAGGGCTGGGCACAGAACGTGAGCAACATTAGCTGGTACCTGGCGATTTCAGATTCGTGGGGCCCACGTCTCTGCTCCCCACCAGCCTTCCCAGGAGGAAGCCAGACAGCAGGGCCGCCTCCTCCCGTGCCCAGGCTTAAGCCTTAAGTAAATAACAGATTTAATCTCAGGGGAAGCAAGTGCATTCTGTTATGGGCACGGAGACATTTTATCGGTCTTCACACAAAGTCAACAGGAGACAAAAGAACGTCCTCCTTCCAGTTTTTCTCAAGTGTAGGGCGGGAAAATGGCAGGGCGAGAGTCTCTGCAGCCTTAGAGGCACCGGTAGTATAAGAAATAGGCACCTGGGTGGCTCTGTCTGTTAAGCATCCGACTCCTGATTTCTGCTCAGGTCACGATCTCACGGTTTGTGAGTTCGAGCCCTGCATCGGGCTCTGTGCTAGCAGCTCGGGGCCTGCTTGGGATTCTCTCTCTCTCCCTCTCTCTCTCTGCCCCTCCCGCTCTCATGCACGCTCTTTCTCAAAATAAATAAACTTAGATAGATAGATAGATAGATAGAAGAATGAGGCCTGCACGGGCATTTCTGGACGCCTGGGTTCTGAAGCCAGTTCTGCCCCTGTGGATGAGGCATGAGCTCCGTGGGCCCGATTCCCCCCCGAGAATGTGATGGTTCTACTCGTGTGTCCCCACGATTGTGTGACCGGCTCTTACAGGCCGTTGTGACCCATTTTGGGGGTGTGTTATGACAGGGGTGGGCCCATCCGGTAAAACCTAGCTGAAAAAAGGCCCGAGGCAGGATGTGTTTTTCCTCCCAGATTCTCACGTTCAGGGGAAAGACCGCACCCAGCTGTCTCAGGGGGGTGACTCCAGGCCGGCCAGCCACCACCCACCACAGGGATCCATTTGGGGGATGTTCTCTTCAGGGCCACCACCCGCGGTGGCTGAGGGGCACCGCGCTCCCCCCGGGGGGCTCCTCTGGAGTAGAAACAGGTTTAACTAGAGCCGGTGGTGATTCTCCAGGCGGCCAAGAAAACCTTCCCAGTGCTCCATCAGAGTGACGGGAGGTCTTTACAGGGAGTTTTAGAACCTTCCATATTTAGTTCCAAACCGCACGTCCTTGCCTCCAGTTTGTCAGCAGGCCAGCTGTCTCTCAGTGGGAGTGCGGGCTGCTGTCTCTTCCTGACGTGGGTTGACTTGAGACTGTCGTGCTTGCTCCATTTGAAAGCCGAGTCCACTCGCTGTGGCCAGAAGCACTTAGAAATCAAACGCGGATCTCTGTTGCTTTCAAGGTGACGAAGGTGCATCCCGCTGGAAGATGGGTCACCGGTTTCGCGGTGGGTCTTGAATTTGTCACAGTATAGTTACCCTTTCGTAGTGCTCCGGAGGCAGAGTAAAAGCTTGGTGGCAAACCATGAGAATGAACGTGGAGAATGCTTTATTTACCCATAATTCGCTCCCCGACTACGCCGTTTGCCTGTCCGCAGCTCGCCAGCTGCCGTGGCATCTGTGTTGAGGATGCTCTGAAGTCCCAGGATTCGTTGCTGTGGTGCACCTGCCTCCCACCAAATGGCTGACGCTCTGGCTCTTCTCTTAATTATTCTCTCTTTCTTTAAATGTTTATTTTTGAGAGACACAAAGAGAGACAGAGAGAAAGAGACGGAGTGTGAGCAGGGGAGGGGCAGAGAGAGAGGGAGACACAGAATCCGAAGCGGGCTCCAGACTCTGAGCTGTCCGCACAGAACCCGACGCGGGGCTCGAACCCACGGACTGAGAGATCGTGACCTGAGCCGAAGTCGGACGCTTAACCGACTGAGCCCCCCAGGCGCCCCTTTCTCTTAATTATTCTTATTTTTACTCTAACATGAGACTCGGGTTTAAATGAAGAAGACCTTATTTACTCCACCATTTTTTTAAAAAGCAAAGGCTGGTGTTGAGACAAAGAGTTGAATGTGTGGTGAGAAGTGGGGCCTTACATACTGGGATACTGGGAGAGGGTGAATCTAGGAGGGCGATAAAAAAAAAAAAAAGAAAGAAACCATTGAGCTTGGGAAACAGTGATAAGCCATCCATCAACCAGTGAGTGCCTTCTGCCAGGCCCTGTCCTGATGTGTGGAGCACGCGGCCCGGCCTTCAGACTCCTGGCCGGCCTTTCTAAGGAGAGCAATTTTATAAAGCAGGTTGATTTAAGGCACCAACACCTTTGCTGGGCTGAGACAGGAGAGGCGCCAGGGCCTGCTTTTCCTCTCTATCCTCCTTCCGTTCCTCGTCCTCCTTTTCTCTTTTAATACCAGAACTCCCCCCCCCCCCCCCCCCCCGGTATTAGTTTTCCGTGCAGTGTTGGGACAAATGACCCCGTACCTAGTGGCTTCAAACAGCACACATTTATTGTCTAACAGTTCTGGAGGTCAGAAGTCCAAAATGTCTTAGTGAGCCAAAAACACGACTGCTTTCCTTCCGGAGGCTCCAGGGAAGACTGTTTCCTTGCCTTTTCCAGCTGCTGGAGGCCGCCTGCGTTCCTTGGTGACCTATTCACAGGTTCTGGGGCTTAGGATGTGGACGTATTTGGGACACCACACAAGCAGATTCATGGAGCGTGTGTGTGTGTGTGTGTGTGTGTGTGTGTGTGGCGGGGGCATAGCATAGTGATTGCTCACGTCAGACTTGATCAGCTTTCTGAGTAAGCCGGGAGTCCACAGCCTTTGGGATGGATTTAAACCAAACCTAGCATTCAGAGTTCTTCCTCCCCAAACCACACAGCTCACTGCATTTTACCAGAACATTACCTCAACTTATCAGTGGTACACAGAGATATGTGTAAACAAACAGACATATAAGAGATGGTCTATTATATTTGGCAAATCTTAAGACACCCAGGAGACAAAAGGGAAAGGCTTTTTTCTTGTTGAATTTAGCTCTTCACAGGTAGGCAAGATTCTGAGTCTTTTAGGTAAGAGTTCAGGGAGGGGGGGCTGTGTCTACAGTAGAAGACAGAAAATCCCAGAGTGCTTTGAAGTGAGTAAAGAGAATTTTCACCGGGCGACTGCATTTACTTAGGCCCTGCCCGTGTTTACCATTGTGTGCACCCATTCCTTTCCCTAAAGTAAATAAAATCTGAATGCTTCCTTAAGCAGAGACCATTGCGGAGTTTCCCTCCAAAAAAACAAACAGCCACCACTTCTACCAAAAACAAGAACAACAGAGATATGCCTATGCCTTTGGGACAATCCACAGTTGTAAAGAAAATCTTTTCCTCTGGGGCCTCAGGTTGTCTTTAAAAGGTTCCTTCACTTTCTGTCCCCTGCCCACCATACCCCACCTCCCACAACAGAATCACAGTCTTCGAAGGTATTTTTTTTTTAAAGGAGGTAGGTTGAATAAATTCTCACCAAACTTCCCTGTGGGTCAGCAGCCTGCTGTGAGTTATGAGATTGTATTCATTTGTGAGAAAGCATGAGGATAGAAGGCAAGCTGACAGTCCTTTGACAAAGATGAATTTTCTGTCCATGTTTTAATCTTTAATCTGGTTACCATATGTTGTTTCTGAAGGGTTAGTTAATTAAAAGACCTTATTTTTAGAACAAGTTGGACTGGCGTTAGCAATATGCCAGAAAATAAGAAAAAAATTAATTGGTCAACCGCAGAAATGTCTCAAAAAATGCTTAATAAATTTTTGATAAAACGCTTAAAAAATTAACCCGGAGTAGAAAGAGAATATCGATTTCACTCCAAATTCATGAGCATTTAACTCACAAGAAATGAATACTCATAATCCTTTCAAATCCCATACTTAAAGATCCACTGGTGATAACGAAGCCAGTGCCTATGATTGGGGCACCTCTAAATCAACTGTACTTTTTAAGTAAAAGTTTAAACAGTAAGTGCATACTACCCAGTTAGAATTCAATGCTGCTTTGCTGTTAGTTTTTTAAAGCAATAGTAAATCTTTGTATAGAATTTATTTACATAGTTACTCAGTTTTCTAAGGCTGTTGTAGCCCAGTACCATAAACTGGGGGGCTTAACACACCAGAAGTTTTTTTCTCTCGCAGATCTGGAGGATGTAAGTCCAAGTTCAAGGTGTTGACAGGGCCATGATCCCTCTGAGGGTCCAGAGAGGATCTGTTCCATTCCTTTCTCCCTAGCCTCTGGAAATCCTTGATATGCCTTAGCTTCTAGATGCATGACTGCATCTCTGACTCTGTCATTCAATAGCCTTGAACTTGTGCATCTCTGAATACCTATGTCTTCACATGGCCTCCCCTCTCTCATGTGTCTGTGCCCAAATTTCCTTCTTTTTGTAAGAACACCACCTTAACACATCATGACCTCATCTTAACTAATTATATTGCAAAGATGCCATTTCTAAGTAAGGTTAATTTCTGAGGTTCTAAGTGGACATGAATTTGGGACGGACACTGCGTAAACCAGGGCAGTTACCATCTCATTAGATCAGCTTCTCTATCCATAAAATGGGAATAATATTGCTTATTCATATTTGGTTTTAGTGTAATGAATATAAGGCTCATTCTCTGACTCTTACTCCTGAGATCTAGTGAGATCAGAAGCCAGACTTCTTCTGGAATTATTTTTATATAACTTGAAAATTACTAAGCAAGGAAATTTTTTTTCATGTAATCTCTTCAGACTAGAATTTTCCCAGAAAATACCTTGGGAAACATCAGTTTAATAATGTGGCCTCTATGTCAAGTAGAAATAATAAGAGGGATGGGGGGCCTTCGGAAGGTGCTTGGGTCATGAGCGTGGTGAAACTGGGAGTCAGCAGTCCAGAGGAGGGCTCTCACCGGACCCAAGCCTGGCTGGTGCCCTGACCTTGAACTTCTGGCCTCCAGAACTGAGAGAAATAAATTTTGTATTGTTTATAAGCCACCGAGTCTGTGGAATTTTGTAATAGCAGCTTAAAAAGACCAAGACAGTTAAGCAAAACTCTTGTCTTCAAGTCTTAGTCCTTCATACACACACCCACACCCACACCTCTTCGAACCATTGAATGCCAGGTGAGATCTTGGCTGCAGGAAGGCTGTTTTGGAATTTCTACTAGTGCAGCTTAACATTTTCCTTAGTGACTGGATGAAAGCCTGTTGCCTTGATGACATTAAAAGATGCACGATGGCTTTGGAGATTTTGGAGATGGCTATTGTTAACAGTCGTAAAGGAAAGAAGAGTCTCATGAACGCAAGGCAGGGAATGATGGTCCTTGTGCAGAGTACAGCACAGGACGACGTGGGAGAGGAGATCAATTTCTGGAACACCAGTGTAGGGGACTCTGCTGATCTCCCTGGTGAAACTGGTAGAAAAGATTTAAAACAGCAAGCATTTAAAGCCTCTGGAAATGGTCCTACGGTACGACAGTAAAGGAAGAAACCTCTGTTTGAGGAAATCTATGCAAATTTGGTAAAAAAAAGTTGAGAGTCTGTAATATCTGAAATGAGACTGCCCCCTCCCTCGTCCTGCTGGCTCTGGAAAGTGAAGTCTCCACTCCAGATGACTGTGGCCACCAGCACAGGCTGCCTTGCCCCCAGCCCCCAGGTGGAGGGCTTTCTTCCTGGGAGGAGCAGGACTCCAGTGTTCCCAGCCCCCCAAGTGCTGTGTCTCAGTCCCAGCAAGCGTGGTCAAGAGGCGGGGGCTTCCTTCTTTGTCCCAGCCCCTGCTCCTGGAATCGAGACTTGACCTTGGGTAAGGTGCGATGAGAACACCGGAACCCAGACTGTCCTTGCCCCTGCCGGGAGATGCAAGCCAGGAGGACCTCGGGGACCTGCTGCTTCCTCACCTTGCAGGCAGTGCTCAGCTCCTAGAGCAAAAATGTCAGTCAGAGAGCAGCTGGCCACGGTGGCATTCCCAGTTCCCGGGCCCTGGCTCAGAGATTTTGCCTGGGGGTGAGGGGGAGAAGCCGTTGTAAAGGCAACTCATCTCTTCCTGAAGGAACTGATTTCATTTACAACAGTAAATGAGTTCAAATACGAAGGCACTTTTAAGAGCAGTGGAGGTTGTGGTTAAAGGCAGTTGAGAGGTGATTCATAGGTTTCATGAACAGCCTAGACTATAGGCTGGCCGGTTTGCAGGACGGAACAGAGGAAGAAGAGGCTGGGGAGGAGCCCTCCTGACACTGACCTCAGAGACTGTTCCTTCAAAGGAGCCCCAATTCGAGTGAGTTCATTTGTAGAGCAATTTATGCCCCAGTGCACTGTCGCAAACAATAGAGGAGGCAGCTGGAAATGATGAGAGTTTAACAGCTGGGTGTGGTTACTCAAAGAGAGGAAGGGATCCCTGCGAATACCACAGTCACCCCAGGGTGACCGTAATCCAGCCAGCCACTAAAATTAAACAGACAAACAACAATAACAATTGGGGTGCCGGTAGCCAGAGTGGCTACAATATGTTATCTAAAACGTTCAGTTTCCAACAAAAAAATTATGAGGCATGCATGAAACAGGAAAGTATGACCCACACGCCAGAAAAAAAGCAGGCAACAGAAGCTGTCTGTGAGAGCAACAAGATGTTGGATTTAACAGAAAAAGACCTCAAAATAGCCACTATAGATGTGTCCACGCAACCGAAGGAAAGCGTGATCACAGAAGTAGAGGAAGGTATGACGACAATGTTGCGTTACGTAGAGAACATCAGTGAAGAGAGAAAAATCGTAAAAAGGAAGCAAATGGAAGCCCTGGGGTTTAAAAATATAACAACTGAAATTAGAAATTCGCTAGTTGAACAGAATGGGAAGACAAGCCACAGACTGGGAGAAGATATTTGCAAATGACATTCTGATAAAGGATCTAAAAAGTCAACAATAAGGAAAATGGGCAACCTGATATTTAAAAGGGCAAACGATGTGAACAGGCACCTCACTGAAGAAGAGACACCGATAGCAAATAAGCAAATGGAGAGATGCTCATCATCATATGTCATCAGGGAAAGGCAAATTAAAGAAACTGAGATACCACCGCACACTTACTGGACGGGTCAAAATCTAGCATGCCAACAACACCAAATGTTGATGGAGAGGTGGGACTACAGGAACTCTCATTCATTGCTGAGGGGAATGCAAAATGGTACAGCTACTCTGGAAGACAGTTTGGCAATTTGTTAGAAAATGAAATCTACTTTTATCGTATCCAGCAGTGGCACTCGTTGGTTTTTACCAAATGAGCTCAAGCCTTATGTCCGCACAAAAATCTGTACACAGGTGTTTATTGCAGCTTTAGTCATAATTGCCAGAACGTGGAGGCAACTGGGAGGTCCTTCAGTAGATGAATGGGTAAATAAACTGTGATCCATCCAGAGAGTGGAATAGTATTCAGCACTCAAAGAAATAAGGTATCAAGCCATGAAAAGATATGGAGGAATCTGAAATGCACACTACTAAGAGAAATAAACCAATCTGAAAAGGCTATATATTACATGATTCCAATCATATCACATTCTGGAAAAGAGAAAGCCATGGTGATAGTGAAAAGATTAGCAGTTGCCAAGGGTTAGGTAGGATGGAAGGATGAAGAGGCAGAGGCCTTTTAGGGGGGTGAAACTATTCTGTGTGATACTATAATGGCGGCTACATATCATTATACATTTGTTAACCCATAGGGTCTATAACACCAAGAGCGAACCCTAGTGTAAGCTGCGCATCAACAGGAATACTGGAAAGAGAAGAGAGAGAAAGGAGTAGAAAAATAAATAAAGAAAAAACTTACCAAATTTGTCGAAAAACAATATCCTGCACGTCCAAGAAATGAAATAAACTCGGATAAAAAAACAGATCTATGAATAGATACATCATGATAAAAATTATGGAAGTCAAAGATGAGAGAAAAATCTTGAAAGCAGTAAGAGAAAAATTACATGTTACATACAAGAGAATCCCAATAAGGTTAGCAGAAACAATGGAGGCCAGAGGCAGTAGCATAACATATTCAAAGTGCTCAAAGATAACAACTGTCAACCAGAGTTAGTATAGACCCCGCAAGTAAAATGGCAGTGTCTACAACAAGACTGATTTCATGTTAGATCAACTTGCTATAAGTCTGGGAGGTTCCCATGACCCCCTTGAGCTCACAAGAATAATTCACAAAATTCAGGAAGATAACTAAATGAAGAGACGTGTAGGGTGAGGTCTGGGTGGGGGGATCCCAAACATGGGGCTTCTGTGCCTTCTCCCCATGGAATCAGCATGGAATCACACTGATGTGTTCACCAGCCAGGAGGCCCCACCAATTATGTCCAGAGTTTTTATTAGGATTGCATTACATAGGCATGATTTACTGAATATCAACCCTGTGATTGAACTCCGTCTCTAGCCTTCCTTATCCTCTTTGGGGGTCAGGAAATCAGGTTGATAACATGCGGCTCAAAGCTTCAACACTCTAATCACAAAGTTGGGCTTTCCAACCATGATCAGCCCCCATCCTGAAGCTACCCAGGGGCTCACCAGGAGCTACTGCATTAGCATAAACTTAGATATGATCCAAGAGGCTTATAAATAACAAAAACACTTCATCACTCAGGAGATTCCAAGGCTTTTAGAAGCCCCACGCCAGGAACCTTAGGCAAAGACCAGACAAATTCTTTATTGTACAACATTCATGACATGCCATTCTTTTTGTAGGTTGCAAGATGCAGTTTGTTAGATTTTTTTTCAGTTTGTTACATTTTTACTGAGGATTTTTACATCTATATTCATAAAGGATATTGGTTTGTAGTTTTCTTGTGACACGTTTATCTTGTCTTGGTACCAGCCTCATAGAATGAGTTGGGAAATGTTTTGCTACTTTTTGGAAGACTTTCGCGAAGAATTGGTATTAATTCCTCTTAAAATACTTAGTAGAATTTACCAGTGAAGCCATCTGTTCTTGGGAATATTTCTGTGAGAAGTTTTTAAATTACTAGTTCCGTCTATTAACTTGTGTAGATCTTTGAATATTTTCTATTTCTTCTTGAGTCAGTTTCAGTCACTTTTGTCTTTATAGAAAGTTATTGATATTTTTCATTCATTTCCCATTCATTCATCATTTTTACTTCTGTAAGGTTGGTAGTAATGTCCCCTGTTTCATTGCTGCTTCTCTGTATCACTGTTCTGACGATGGGAGTGGGGATAGTGGACTCATGCTTTGTGAGGAGGGCACCGGCTGGGGTGGTAGCCTCTGGTCTTCTTGATTTGTATCTGGTGTGGAACCTCTGCCCTGTGAGGGCGTCTCCGGTCCCAGTATTCTTGGCTCGCCATGCCTGGGGCTGAGCCTCCACTGTATGAGTGAGCATGGGTGAAGGAAAGCAGACCCTGACCTCTTGGCTGTATGCACCTGGAAGTCAGCGTTTTCAGCACCCAGGTTGGGGGGATGAGAATGTTGGCAGCCTGCCTTCCTGGGGAACAGCTGCAGCCCTCTCCTATGGACCAGGGGACGAAGAGTCTGACCTTCTTGGCCACACGCACTGGAGTGGAGCTTCTGTCATACCGATCTGGGGTCGGGGGAGTGAGAGAGTGGGTCATGGCTCCAATGCCACAGATTCTCCAGCTTTTAACCTAAATTTGGTAGACTTTTTTGAATAAATGTTTCTTCATTTGCTGTATGCCCTTGGAACAGTTTACAGAGATTTTAGACGGTTTAGATTTTAGATTTTAGGATCTTTATAAAGAATTTTCACCAGCTGTTCAATGGAGAGAGGGTCCGCAGAACTCCTTGTGGGACATTCTGGAAGTATGCCTTATCTCCCCTACTCGCTATCCTTTTCACAGAAAGCATTGCTTAATTCCTGGCTTTATAGCTTCAGGTGGTTTGTGGAACGGCTCAGGCAGGGCTGACAGAAAACGGAGGGCTGAGGAAGAGAACCTAGGAGACATATATGTGGGGAATTAGGATTGAATTGAAGACAGCGTTAAAATATGAAATGATTAACTTTGGAAAGAGAAGGTTCAGGTTATGAAGAACTAGGATGCATGTTCATGGAGCACCAAACAAGTGGAAGGCTTATAATGCAGGGCAAGGTACTTAGACACAAGGAACCGTCACTTTGCAAGGTTCTTAAATAATAGAATGTACTACCCATGAAGGTTGCAGAATTGCATTTTAAAACCGGCCTAGACCCTTATTTTTAGATCTCATGAGTGACGACAAATGCAGCTTCTCTATCACCTCCTTCATGATGATAAAATCTGACCGAGGCATTTTATTAACACAAATTATCAAACTAAGGTCAGCGCGGTACCTTTCGCCTACCACTCGGAACCGCGGCAAAGCACCCAAGAATATCTTAGCATTTGTAATAGCGAAGCGCAAGTAAGCCAGAACCTTATTAGGTTCTGGGCCACACAGATAATTATTTTGTTCTTCCGCCAGAAAGTTAAACAAATAAAAGCAGCTGTCTTTCCTACTTGCTTTTCTGCGAGGCTAACTTAGCTGTGTTGCTGCCTGAAGACCGCGGCACAGGGTAAACAGCCTCATTAGATCCCTGGCAATGCTTGGGTGCTTAGGTCATGCCAGCTTCCTGAACATGGGTGACCTATTGTTTTTTCCCTCTCCGGGATGGGGAGATAAAAACTACACTTCAAATATTTACCCTCCTTATCTTTCTTGTTCTAATAAGGGACTTGGTTGTGGGGCCATTTCCAAAGAAATGCCTAATATAGAACAAAGTCAGTTTAAAGAGGTAACTGTTATTTAACGAGAGGAGGATTTTCAAATTACAACCTTAACAATATTAGGGGAAGTGAGTACTCTCTTGTGTTGGCAGGATTGCAGAACTTGGCCTTCCCACTCTGCTAGGGGCAGTTCAGTGTTTTCTTCGATAAGAGGAAGAAGAAACAACAGACACAGTGATGATGTCTATCGGTTTCTCTTGGCGACGAAATGAAATTAAAATATGCTGGGCATAGACTGAAATTGTGATTGGCAAAGTTTAATTAAACTTACTAAAGTTGTGCTCTAAGCTTGACCAGAACTTGAGTTTTGGGTCAAACAGGGGAAACTACAAATGTACACACCCACAAATGATACATATGTAAGCCACAATTATATATATATATATACACACACACACGTATATGTGTATATATATGTGTGTATATGTATATATATGTGTGTATATGTATATATATATGTAGATTGTGACATATTCATAGTGATTATAGCTAAACTATATCTAGATCTAGATAGATCCATGTCAAGGAATGTGAATAACTTAAATGACAGGCAAATACATTTTCCAGCTTTTGCAATGTGAAAATTGCTTTTTGAGCATCCAGTGGTGTGTCAGTGCTGCTGATTGTTTTTCGAGAGGGGGTATATGCCCCCTCAAAATAAATCAACAGGATTGCTTCAAATCAGTTTTTAAATCATCAGGTTTTAGCGAGACTAAGATGAGAAATTTTTTTCCCCCGTTAATGAGCGTTATGGAGTCCTAAGGCACAAGCGAGCTTTAAAGGTTATAGAGATGTCTTGAAGCTGAACCCTATCGGAACATGAAGGAGGTCACTTCAAGTGCTTTGGCGAATAGGAAAAGGAAGTACAGTGTGCATTCCTGTGAAAAAATTGGTTTCTCATCTTAGTTTCACTAAAACCTGATGGTTTAAAAACTGAGTTGAGGGGCACCTGGGTGGCTCAGTTGGTTAGGTGTCCGACTTCAGCTCGGGTCATGATCTCACGGTTCGTGGGTTCAGGCCCCACATTGGGCTCTGTCCTGACAGCTCAGAGCCTGGAGCCTGCTTCTGATTCTCTGTCTCCTTCTTCTCTCTGCCCCTCCCCCACTTGTGCTCTCTTACTCTCTCTCTCAAAAATAAACATTAAAAAAATTTTTTTTATATCCTAAATCAGGTTTTATGTACATAAAGAATATTTCAAATATTTTTGTGGTATATTCGTTAAAAACAAAGGGAGGGGGTGAATAGCCAATTTTCCCCCCCTCGGGATTCTTTTAAGTCCCAAGTTTCTAACCCAGTTAGGAGTTCAAAAAAACAGTGGAATTAGAGAATGGAGTTACCAGAACATTATGTACACGAACAAGGTTGCCTTTGGTTAGGTGAAAATGTTTTAAACGCTTCTCTCAGTCCTATTAAAAAATCTGTGTATCTTCAAATGTACTGAAACTTGAGTTGGCTTATAGGTATGCATTTCACTCTAAAAAATGAATACGAAGTCCCAGGGTGTAAATAAGAAATTGTTGTTATTTTGAAGTAAAGCGAAACAAGGAGGCTTTTCCAAATACATTGTAAATTGCAGAATCTTAGAATAGCTCCGAACCTGAGGTCATTGGCTTGCATTGCCCACCTGCTAGGATAAATACTTGGGATAAACGCGTCCACTGCCTTCTCATCTCTATTTGAAGACATTCACGGGCAGAGAAGCCGCGCTCTCCATTAGCACAAATGACTCAGGGTTTGGAGTATTTATTAGTTGTCAGTCACTGGGCTAAGTGCTCTTCTAATGTTGTAAAATAATTCCGTGAGGTAATAATATCTAGTTTAACAGATGAGGAAACTGAGTGTCAGTGGAGAAGAAGTAGCTTGGCTCGTGTTCGTTCCGTGACCAAGTGACAGCGTCAGGTCAGCTGGCACAAAGGCGGTGTGTTTTAGACACGATAGTGTATCGTGTGACAGATTGACTCTCATTTACGTGACTTCTCTGCACATCTTCTAAGATAACCAGTGTAGGCTTTCTTTCCCCTCCACAAACGTTTATCTATCCATTCCTGCCTCTCCTATTACCCTTCTGGTTACCTCTTCCAGGGATGACACAAGATGAGCAGTGTGATTGGAGGGAACAGAAGTCATCTTTTCCCCACTTTAGTTTGCTCTCAACAGTTGTGACGCGAATTCGTAACATTTCAGACAAGACAAACCTCTATCGGGTAAATAAACGCTAGTCCCTCCCTATCCCCTATGTTCAGCTCTGTGTGGTTATTAGGCTTTGTTATATCCTTCCATTTCTCTATTCCGCCGAAGTTCTTGCTCCAAACAATTGTGACACGCCCAGTTTGTTACAACACTTTAAGCAACAACCACTCCCTCAAGGACACGGTTCCCATTTCAGTTGCACAGAATATTGACTGTAATGACCTACGTATAAACTTCACTGTTAGCCCCTCAGTCCATAAATCACTGCATAATGACAGATGTGTCCCACGATCCGTGACCAACAATGTCACTTCTCCCAAAGTCTGGTGACTGGTCACGTGTGCGTGGTATTCCGTTCATGCACAGACAGCAGAGCGCGTAACTGTGGTGACTTCTCATTTCCTGGTGGTAAAGCCACGTGACATTTTAGAAACATGGATGAGCCAAAGAGGGAAAGACAGAAAGTACAGCAAAGAAAAAAAATGTGAACACACCGAAGTGACATTTGAGCTGAATGTAGATGGAGCCACACAGGCAACAGCTGGCCTTGGGAACGCTGTCGCTGTTCGATAGACTTGACCGGCATCCAGGGAAACTGAGTGAGGGTGACCTTGACCCGCATGAGGAAAGTGGCTTTGATGAGAGGGATGATGGTGTCCCAGAGGCAGTGCTGATGGAAAAAAGCTTCGCATTAAAGAAACTGTAGGACATAGAGCACAGCATTGAAAGCATGGATAAAAATGTCGGTAGCTGATTCAAACTTGGAAAGTCATATGACAATCTGCCTTCAAGAAAAATACTTGCTGTGTATCATCAACATTTGTAATGTTTTAAATGACAGTGTGCTAAGTTTTAGCTTTATTATTTTTTTCATTTTCCTCATACTTTCATAATTGGCACTAAGAGTTTTTAATTTTTTTTTTTAATTTTTTTTTAAGTTTATTTATTTTTGAGACAGAGACAGAGCATGAACGGGGGAGGGGCAGAGAGAGAGGGAGACACAGAATCGGAAGCAGGCTCCAGGCTCTGAGCCATCAGCCCAGAGCCCGACGCGGGGCTCGAACTCACGGACCGCGAGATCGTGACCTGAGCCGAAGTCGGACGCTTAACCGACTGAGCCACCCAGGCGCCCCAAGAGTTTTTAATATTTTAACCAACATTTTTAAAGCTCATGAAACAGTCCTGTCTTCTCCCATTGACTGTTAGGATTTCTTTGCGTGGTTCCAGACTGCCTGGTCATCTCTGTGGTCTTGCATTACTATGCAGAGTCAAATGCATCGGCAAATCCTCTTGGTTTCACCTCCAGAATGTCTCCGATTTATCTACTTCTCCCATACTCGCCCAATTCATAATTAGCTTTTTCCTGCTGGGACCAGTAAAAGAATAGCTTCCTAACTGCTTCCCCTCTCCCTGCCCCCTTCCTCATAATGCATCTTTCACTTAGTAGCCAGAGGGATCTTTTAAAATAGATTCAGGATTTCCCTATTTAAAGGCTCATAATGGCTTCTATTCGAACCCTAAATAATTGCAACTCACGTTCAAAATGTGCCTGCTGCGTAGCCTCTGACTTGACGCCCATCCTTCTGGTCCCGGTTCGGGGCAGGAAGTTTGCGCCTCATCGCCCTGTGTTTATAATGACATGCAGGTGCATAAAATTGCATATATTCACTATAATCCTTGGTTCTTAACACTCCCAGTAAAAAGTCCTGAAACCGCTGTCCAACCCACAAGCTGGACTCATGTCTCACGGTCACCTTCATCTCCCCTCTCTGCTTCCTTGTGTCCAAGGTTAACCACCATTCTTAATCTGGTAGCTATCATTTCCGAGTTTTTCTTTTTAAAATAATTTTATCTTCTCTATATGTATATACCTAAAGTATGTTTCGTTGTTTAAACTTTTATAGGAAAGTCATCATGTTGAGTGGAATCTTTGGGGACTCTCTCCCCCACCCCCTACCTGACTTTGATGGACTCTTCCGACGATGGTTGTTTCTAAGTTTGGCTGAACACAGGTGCTATGAACTCTCCAGCACACGCATCCTGCCTGGCCTACAGCACTCTCGTGTAAATACCTAGGGGCGCTAACACCCAGAAACAGGCTCGTGCATGTACAGAGCTTTGACACATGGCATAGGAGGCATGTCATGTCAGTGAGAGAATGTTTTGCAATGAAAGTAGAAAACATGTTTATTCATACATAAATCACCACTACTGGGTTCCTATTCCATACATACACAAAGATAAACTCCAGAGGAATTAAAGACTTAAATGTTAAAAAATGCACAAAACTTGGGGCACCTGGGTGGCTTAGTTGGCTGAGCGTCTGACTCTTGATTTTGGCTCAGGTCATGATCTTACGGGTTGGTGGGTTCGAGCCCCATGTTGGGCTCTGTGCTGACAGCGTGGAGCTTGCTTGGGATTCTCTCTCCCTTTCTCTCTGCCCCTCCCTCTCCCTCTCTCAAAATAAATAAACTTAAAAAAGATACACAAAACTCAAGACCTAAAAACTTTACAAGTCTTAGTAGAAAGTAAGCACATTATCATTTATTGCTTAGAATAGGAAAATATGTTTTTAATGAGACACAAAATATATCGACTATGTTAAATTTATAAACTTTTTTTTCCCCCCAGCAAAAGACACCTTAGTGAAAATGAAAAGGTAAGTTACTTGGGGAAAGTATTTGCAATCATGCACTATCAAGACTGGAGGAAGAATGTTTGCATGACAGTAAGCACATAGGAAACAGAAAAATGGGCAAGAGATACAAACAGGCATTGAAATATCATCTGACATTTGTGTGGACAAAGTTCAAGTCTGTCAATTCAGTGTGGGGGGGAATGTGGGATCAGTGGCTCTCACAAACTCTGCCATGAGAACCACTTTGGGAAAAAGTGGCCTCCGTGGCTTCTGCACTTTCTGCAGGTGGATGTGTGATTGGCTACTTTCAAGTTCAGCGTGAGGCCTTTACTCTTATTTACCTTGTTTTAGAAATTACCCTTTGGGTTTTTTATTCATTCTTCTCTCTTTTCAACTACAATGCAAGCTCTAGAGCAAGGATCTTGTCTAATTTGTTCATCACTGGTTCTAGAGTACAGGATCAGAGGTGCTCAGTAAATGGTCCAATGGATGGATTTGCATTTGATTTAGGGGAGTCGGCATCCTTCTAGTGCTCTTTATGAACCGTGTGCTCGCATTCTTTGCCTGTTTCCCAACTGGGGTAACTTTCTCTTATTAGTTCATAGGAGCTCCTCACATATTATAATGATTAATCTTATGTCCAATTTTGTTTTGCAGTACTTTGTTTTTCATTGTAACTTTTCATTTCTGTTCTCATTATACAGATGCTTAAAATTTTTGTGTAGTCCTACGTATCAGTCTTTCCCATTATTGCTTTTGGGTTTTAGGTCCTACTTAGAAATACCATCCCTACCCCTGACACTATATTTTTTCATTTTTTCTGGAATTTTGTATTTTCAATTTTTATGTTGCCACTAATTCCTTTAAAATTCTGTATATAGTGTTAAGTAGAGATGTTTTTTCTTTTCAAATGTTCCCAAGACCATTTACTAAATTGATCACCTTCCCTAAATGTATTTTTGAATTTACGATTTTTAATTAATGGAGTTATGATTTCATGATTTTATTTTATTTGCTTGCAGTTTTTTTTAAATATTAAGTCCTATGCTCATTTCCCCCAAAGTTCAAATAATAAACCATGATTTATAGGTTTTTAAGCAGTAAAATTATCTCATGATATACTTAAAACAGAAAGCATATTAAAAACAGAAACGTGGCTTTAGAGAGAAAATATTTAATCTATTTCATGAACAAAATGTGCAAAGTTTTAGAAAAGAGGCATTAGGTTTCAGTATAGAGTATAAATACATTCTTGCTTTTATAACCACACGTATTACACATCTTTTGAGTCGGTAATGAGGGCCGGTGCGCACAGTTGTTCCAAATGATCTTCTGTTAACACGTGCACCGGAAAGCATCACTGAAAATAGTCAAGATCGGTGTAGAAATACAATGTTATATAAAAATATATTACTCTGTCTACATGAAACAAAAAAGCAGACCACAAACATTTTTAGAGTTAGAGTATGGATGGAAATATCAATATGTGATGTTCTAAATTAGATTTTCATTGCATTTTTTAATCTTTGGAGAAAAAAATAAACCTTTGGAATGACAGATATGAAGTCAGCACAGCAGACCAACTGTATTTTCAAAAATAAAAACACAACTTTATCCACACAAAAGATGGGAGAGTCTGAGTCTCTAAAATATGACAAAGTTATGAGATGTTACAATTCGGAAATCTGTTTTATACATACATATCTCAAGCACACAGCAAACTCTGTCCACAAACCACATGTAAAGTAATTAAAGCAATGTAAGTATTTCGAAACTGGTTCTCAATGCACCCCTGACAGTGAGAATTTCAAACTTTAAAAAAAAAAAAAAATTAACCTATGTAGAATATAATTAGGAAGGTATATTGCAGACTAGAGAGAAATTAATCTTAAACACATGGGGGTACGGTTCTGCTCTGGAAACTGAGATATTATTAGGAATTCTAGAAAAAAAGAATTTGCCACACCAAAACCTTTCTGCTGTAGAGCCATAGCTCCTCGCTGAAACCTCTATAGAAACTACCATTGTTTTTAAAGAGAGGGAAGCCTAAGGTGTGGAGAGGAAATGGTAGTATGTATTCTACAGGTAAATCGGGATGACAAGTATCTGAGACGTGCGTGAAACAACACATTTCAACTCTATATGAGCAAAAACTTGTTGGTTTTGAACAGCATAATGAGCAGGGCAGGCAGCCCATCCTGTACATACCCACAGAATGATTGTAATTCTGGTGGCATTAAGAATAATGACCACAGATTCTAACAATAGAAGATTGTTACATGGCAGAGTCCTTCTACATTTTGAGAAAGGAACAGGTCTATTTTTACCCTTCATTACCATAGTTTATCAACTACTGTTTTGCCCTCTATGTTTTAGCAGATATTTATGAGCACAGCACACCAGAGTCATGAAAATACTGTTCAAACTGGGCATATTTAAATCTGAAGGCTGTTTTTTCCCCCCGATTTCTCAGCATTATGAGGGCTCATTTCACTTTATTTCAAATAGAAGTATGTAACCGCGTGTATTAAAAACAAAGGCAATAAATTATGTTTGTCCATGTAACTCAGTCTCAGGTTTTCAAAAATTGACAAATTTTGCCGAACTCTGTATCGCTGAAAAACATCACGTCTGTAAGTTGCTGCTAGAAGAGGAAGGAATTCACACCATGCCCTGGCAGTCACAAAAAGGCCTGAGTATATGGTCGTTTAGCAACCCTTTGTGCTTGTTTAGTGTTTTTTAGCGTATGGTTGCCGGCAGAGGCAGGGAGGCGTAGTTGGAAATACTTGTGGCTCTTTCCTTTTGGTTGGGGCTTTCAACAGAACGAAATGCCCTAGGGTGTACTCGAGAGCGCCATGCCTTGAAGAAGGGACACCCCAGACAACGGAGAACTCGAACTAGGCAAACATCCCACAACCAGGATCTAGAATTTTCACTGTTCAACCCGAACCTTGGAAAATAATGAAACCCAATCAGCACACTAGGAAATGGAGGGGTAGCAATCAGAAAAGCTGCCTAGTGCTGCCTCCTGGCCCACTGTGCCCAGGTCCTGGGTGGTCAGACCAGCTGCCCGGAAGCCAGAAGTAGCCAGTGGAACCTGTAGGTCTGCTGTGCGAAAGGGCCAAGGTTTGCTGGTCACGGAACACATGTAGACAGATCAGTAAGACCCTAACTTCTAATACTACTCTTTGTTACCCTACTGCAAGAACATGGGGAAAACAAACAATTATTCAGGACAAAATGGAGATTTATGGGTAGTGTGAATTCTTCATTTAAATCAACTATGTACATGCCACAGGAGAAAGAGGAGGAAATCTTGGCAATTAACAGTGAATTCTACTTCTAAAGTATGACACAGTAATTACCTTTTGAGTTTTACATTTCCTTATGGGTTTCAGGAATGAGATTTTATAGCAATTAGCAAGTTCTAATGATTTAAATTAGCCAACTATTTAATGAAAAGATGTTTATAATCTTGTTCCTAGATGATCACGGAGTCACAGTGGTAACATTTTACTTCACACTTTCAGTACCTAACGCTAGAATAGGTTTACTGTAATAGAATTGCATATATTTGAGTCACTGGAGTGGGGGGCGGGGGGGGGGGGCGAAGGTCTTACCTACCAGTGCCATTTATGACACGAGTAAGCAGAGAACTTTGTGTGTTACCAAGACTGGCCAAATACTATGCTTCTGGAACTCACTTTGGTTATTAAAATGTTCTTAAATATGACCAAAATTTTTAGGTTGTGAGACAGTCCTGTTCTAAGGATTAAGTTATCCTTTATGACAGGGTCTTATAATTACCTTTTGAAGACCAATTAAAATAGCATTGTTGGAGCTAACACTGAAAAATCTACTTAATTCCTTAATACATCCATCTGCCAAGAAAAATCCTGGATGACATCTGAATTTGAGAGAATAGTACACAAAATCTTTTGGGAAACAAAAGTATACAGTCTGTTCCAAGCCATGAAGGATAAGAGCGTATAATGAAAAGTCAAAGAGCTAATACAGTTAAGTGGATTTAAGTTAAATTTCAAAAACAATCATCACTAGGACTTTTTGGATTCTTTAGATTATTATTTACTATATATAGCGTCAAAAGATGTAGGTCTAAAACAAATACTTTTGAGAGGCAGTATAACATGGTAGTTCAGCAGACGCATCCAGGCCTGGCCACTTCCTAAATGCGTGATCTTGAATATACTGGTGGAAAGGCTTGTAACTCTTTTGTTTCGGTTTCCTCGTCAGGGAAATAAGGAAAAATAGAACCTCTCTCAGAAGGCTGTTGTGAAGATTAAATGAGCTAATACATGAAAAGCACTTAGAAAAGTGCCAGGCACATACTGAGCACTCAATATATTCAGCTCTCTGTAAATACCACACAGGCTTGAGAAAGCATTCACAGAAGCAAGTGCTCTTAATTCCGAGGGCTGTCTTCACTCTACATCTGCAAGTAGGCAGGAGTCAGGAGACCGGTATTCAAATAAAAGATCACTCACGATTCACCTTCTTAACCATTCCACGAAACTGGTCCAACGACAGCCTGTGCCAGGCACTGCTCCAGTGTCTGACGTATTACTCTGAGAACTTGAGATATGGTCACCGACGTTCCGGAGCCATTTTCTCATCTTTAAAATGGAGGTAACATCTATTTGTCTGATTCGTAGGTTACTTGGAAGCTCAAAGGAGGCAAATTGCATGAAGGCACTTTGAAGATTTTGTGGAGCACCATCAGACTGCATTACAGGCATGGGTGCAGGGTGAGTACGTGTGGACCCTCTCAAAGGAAGGTAATTAGTCGTAGTTCTGGGTTTAAGAAAATGTTCATAAAACTGTAGGCTTCTAACTCTAACATCATTTATAAATAGTAATACACTTTATTATAAAACTGTGTTTCTCTTATTGGGTCCCAACTCTATGGGGAGTATTAACATATCAAATAGATGGTTGAGAAATATTTTCCTTTAGAATTGCAATTGCAAAGCAAATGTCAAGCTAGATATTTATGGTCATAAATTATCATCATTAGCTAATAAGTAGCAGCTCCATTAATTACTAAAAGCTTTACAAACACTATTTCATTGAATCCTTATAGCGACCCCATAAAACAGGTAGAGTGGCCCCATTTTATAGGGTTAGAGTCCAAGAGCCTGCAAAGCACGTGCTCTTAACCTCTACACATTACACAATAAAAACACCAGAATAAAAAGTCCTAATCATTTCTGTCTTTACCAAATCACATACTTAAGAGAACCAATAGATCAAAGCATTCCAAATTATGTTCTGATCCTTGCAACAAAGGTGATTTTAGAAGTTACATACAGTGCTTCCAATTCAGTTTTCCTTTAAATTCAGTTTCACTTTAAATCTTTAAAAAAAACTTCTTCCCCCCTGAAAATAACACATTGTTCACTGAAAACAAACTATAGGCAAGTTGAATTAAAATATTTATAATTTTGTCATTGAGGAGAACCACCGTTGACATAGTTCCTCCCAGATATTTTTATGCAATCGTGAACTATGGAATTTAGTTTTTGATGATTGTTCTTAAACACGATACCAAATACAAGGGCCAGACTGAAGTCTTTTTAATTGGCAGATATAATAAATTTTGTGCAGGCAGAAAATTATTACAGATATCTATTTTCAGTTTTTTCCTAAAATTTCCAACCATGGACAAACAAGCAGAGAGTAACTTATTTTGGTGATACTAACCAAAAGTATTCTGCCCATAAGAGAAACTTAGATGAGAAGTTCTTGACTTGATCTTTGTATCTGTGCATGTCTATACATGTGCATGTGTGCACACACACACACACACACACACACATATTCATCAGCACGTGTGAAATATTTTTGGCTGTGTTAAGATTTATAGCTTTCTGCAGACCTAATAATACTATAACTATAGTTTTAATTAGAACAGTCAGGGGGAAAACTGTTTTGTAGTCATTGAACTTTGCCAGAATTACACTTATGGGTGATTCAACTGTAAAGTTTTTCCTTTTGAGTAGGTTAAATATTTGCTTGAGGCAGCATATTTAAGATAAGCAAAGTTCTTTTCAGGGATCCTATTAATCCTGAGTATAAATTCAGAAAAAAAAAAAAAGTCCTACTGCTTGTGAAATAATATCCCAGAGAGTGATGGGAAAAATAGTGACAAAAACAGCACAATAATTCAGGGCAAAGATCCCAGGTATCGTGTCAAAGTGTGTGTGATGCCACATTACTGGCACTTTGATTAAGATGACTTATACTAAAATCTGCCTCTTTTTAAACTATCACTGGACATAATTGATACAAGAAAAGCTAAAGCTAAAAAAAAAATGCAAGTCCTTATAGAAAACAGAAGGCAGACAAGGATCAAGAAGTTTTTAAAAATAAACTTTCGAGTGCTTCCTCTTATGTAAGAGGTTTATGTTAGTCATAAATTCTAGGAACCTACTTATACTGCTTTAGTAGGATTCATAAAAAATCATACTAAATCCACATAAATATTTTTAATGTAAGAAATAGTGCATATTGGTGACTAAGAATGTTCAATAGAACTATTTTGAAAGAAAATATAAGCTTAATACTAACTGAAAACTGTCTAGACAAAAGGAATAGAGATACATAATACATATGTGTGTTTGTATATTATATTGAAAAATTAATTACCAGGTATTTCTAAATTGGGTTAAAACCATATATACTTCTTTCCCAGGAAGTGAAATTGTTTATGTCTTTTTAAATAGGAAAAGATTAACCCAAAATATTCTCATCATGTCCAAATGGAAATGAGAAGAATATTTCAAATTAGATTAAAACAGGACTTCAGCCTATTTTCCATAAAAGAATATTAATGTTATTCATTCCTTTATTACTGAATGCTTTTTATGGAAAGAAAAGGTTTATGAGGTAATTATATAATAACTTTAAACAAGATTCCTTTTAACTTTACATTATGCTTCTCTTTAAAAATAGCTTTAGCAGATTACAAATTAAATCCAAATCATGACTATGCATTTCCTTCAGAGATTTAGAGAACCTGAGTAAATGAAGCTATTAATATGTTCAAAATTGTATTTCAAAAAGAAAAATGGGCAGATGATGGTAGTCCAAAGATTATAGTTCAAATTTGTTTCTGAAGCAGGGAAAGGCATATTATGTCATCTTGCCTATAAATATTTATTGTGGAAATATAGTTTATACCTGACATTTTCAAAATCCTGTAAGCTGATTAAATCACAAACATATTGAACCAGTTGTAGTAAAAACAAGAATAGGCTTTTAAATAGTTATAAAGGGAAATTATAAGAAAAAAACTTTCCATTATCTTCTACTGGCAATTTCTTTTGGGGTTAAAAACCTCCCCGGTGTCATTTAATCACTGTATGTTTCAGCCCTAATATTTTAAAGAGTAATAAATATATATACATATTAATAGAATGAAAGTGCTTCACACTAAAACTTTCCTTGAAGGCTTAAAAGTGATTTTTTAAAAAACATCACAATAAATGATAATTTAAGTTTTATATAGGGGAGCCAAAAAACCCCAAATCCAACGAATCTGCATACTTTAATGCTTACAGGTGAAATTTAAACCTCT
Organism: Panthera onca; assembly: GCF_046562875.1. NCBI lineage: Eukaryota > Metazoa > Chordata > Mammalia > Carnivora > Felidae > Panthera > Panthera onca. The sequence continues at coordinate 17,033,664 of NC_138349.1, forward strand.
AAGACAACGTATACCTATTTACTCAGATTCAGCTGTCACAATTTATTCTTTATCATAAATAGCATCACAGATAGTAATATGTCCCGAAGTCCCTTTCTCCTTGAAAGTTGTAGTATTTCTGGGGCCTCACTTATTACCCGGTAAGACTGTATTCAATCAGAAAAAGTTCAGGAATTGAGTCTGTACATCCTTAGACCTCTTTTTCTGTATATAGTTATAAGGCATTAATAATGGCATGTTAAAATAGCAAATAATTTATAATAAAAATAGACATTCTTTTAAATTGCTCTCAAATGAGAGAATCATAGAGAACAGAGAACATATTTACCACCCAGATACTCTTTAAGCTTCTGTAATGTGATTTTTTTTTTTTTTTTTTTTTTTTTGGCTTAAAACAGACCTTAGGCCCTGAATGGCAGGTGTCCTTATACCAACATGTGGACTGGATCTTAGGTTCTGTTTAAAGTTATTGTGAAATTTATATATTTAAATGTGCTACTCGCTACTAATAAAGATAGAAAAAGTTAAAATATTTGGTTTCATTACTGTTATCAGTATTCATTGCAAATTATCTTCATAATAGTCTAGACTACAGTGTGGATTTAAGTTTTGTGCCAAATAGCACAAAGTACAAAATCATGGTTCAAATGATGGTCAGTGATTTAGCTGGTACACAGCCAGAATGAAGGAATTTGTTTATAATAGATAAGTAAATATGAAGCGTAGCTTTATCTTAGTATCAGTTGCTAGAACTGAGCAATGGGTCTCCTGGTACCCAGAGGCAGAAATAAAGCTGCTTTTCGTAAGGTACAGTGACTGGGAGGGTGGAGGCCAGGGGCTATGGTGACTGGGTAGCTGGCTGGCTTGCTAAAATACATACTTGAGCTCTACTGGAGCTATGCACCCTGGTTGTGCACTGGTTATTTGTAAAGGCTGACTGAACATAATTCCCTTCATCATACAGGCGTTGCTGTCTGTGCTACAGTAATAAAGAAACACGCTGATAGATAGAATGGCTTCAAGTGATAGGCAATCTCCAGGGATCTGCAGTGAGATGGCTGGTTGACTGGAAATGCTCTCGATTACTCCAGAGGGTATCTGTCCTCGAAGAAGCCATTCGTTGCCTAGAAAATAAACACGTAAATTACAAAGACTGTATAAGACATCAAGGAGGAAATCAGACAAACCTCACGAAGACTAGATTCAATCAACAGACATTTACTGAAAGCCTCTAAGTGTGAGGCATTATGCTCTGTGTGAAGGACATAATGGTCACCCATGAGATGTTTCCAGTCTAATGATCTTGATATCAAATTATTAAAATTCTTCCTCTGAAGACTGTAACTTACAAATTTCTGCTGAAATCAGACCCAATAATGAAAATATGACTATAGAGCCTTAATCCTTGAAATTAAAAATGAAACCTATTAAGTTCTAGAAATTAACTAAACAGGTCATTTTTACCAGATAAGAGTGTTCGGGAACGTCATGAAAACTACAAAATAAATGAGGGCACACAAATGTGTGTACAACTCTGTGGTGATGCTCAAGTCCTTTAAGTAATGATGAATTATTAAATACCCAAAGGTAAAAACCAAGTAATTTTTAGAAACAAATACTGCGTGTGTTATTCAGATGGGCTCAACAATGTGAATACTAAGAGATTCTATTGAGCTCATTTTCACACATAACTCTTGTTAGGTTTCACTACGTAGATTATAACACAAGTCTAATAAGCCACTAACAACCTTTAAGCTTCGAGTATCAGCATTGTTAAGATCTCTTCATTCGTGAGCGCCTCCTCTCAGAAGGAACGTATGTTCCTACTGAGGAAGCGCACATGGACATGGACGTTCAGCTCAGAGGGCTCAGCACCAAGAGCCAGCATTTGGAAAACACAGGACATGCTTTCCTGCCGAGTCACACAGAAGACACTGAACACAACCTCATGACTTCTCAATGACTTGGGCCATTTGTACAAAAGCCAGACCACCTGCTGAGTGGTGATGAAATTCTGTGTCTACTTTTTAGCTTTTCTTTCTTTCTTTCTTTCTTTCTTTCTTTCTTTCTTTCCACTTCAAGATGAGCCAATGGACTCTGGGCATCTGCCTATATCAGGCTGCTCAGTCTCCCTTCTAGTGTATTGCCTCTAGTTCTCTGTTGATTGAAAAATCATATTTGAGAAAAACAGGTCAAGAGGAAGGAGAAGGTGAAAGGTGAAAATCTAAAGAGTTAGGTGAAGAGTTTTTAAATCATTATTTAAAAATTCTCTTTAAAACGCTTCAGCCTTCTTTGTTTACTTCTGGATTGGGGAATATGTTTTATTTAAGGTTTGGCTTTGCTAGATGGCAGATTAGTGGGGAACTTCTTATATTTTAAATCAAAGCAAACTGTGCTATTTTAATATCCAATTCTAGAAATAAAACACAAGGTTTCTTTATTATTTTTCAGATACATTACATGTGGGAATTATAAAGTTATAATATGCTAATGGTGCTTTTATACTGACTTTTTTTCGGGGGGGAGGGGACTTAAAACCTTCACATATGCTGACAACTTTATATAAATCATAGTGAAAAATGGGCATTTTAAGTCTCTAAATAACCGGCCAAGAAGAAAAACCTTCCTTTATTCATAGGTGTATTAATGTACTCTATAAATAATTTTCAAAAACCTTAAATTATCAGGACTCTTGTCTGAAAGCTTATTTGCCCCTGTACAATAAAAACAGAGCCACTATTTTGGACAAGTGAGAAAACAGTTAGGAATTTTCCCTATAGACTACTTCACTTTAATACTACCTGTATTTTATATTCCAGTGGCTTATTATTAATCTGTGTTTGACCACAGAGACTTGAAAATGTTAATTTGTCAATAACATATTTTAAAACTCAATCCACTGCTCTTTCATTACACACAGAGATGAAATTAACAGTGATCTCCAATTGATGCAGTGCTTTCAGACCAACAGACGCAGGCACGACAGTGAAGCCCACAGTGGAGGACCTGCTCTGGATCCACGGACAGCCGAAGATGGCCAGAGTTTGAGTGCCTCCTGCCCACAAAGCTGACTCCGGACATCTTCCTCCTCGCCTGCAGAGCTCAGCCCTCTCCTTGCGGGGGGTGGGGTGGTTGGTCTCCCAAGGCTCAGTCAGTCACCCCAGGGCCAGCTTCCCCGACTCTGACCCAGCAGCTCCTCCCGGCTGGCCCACCGAGATCTGTGCTCTCTGGATTCAGATGCCCAGCGGGTGGTTGCTGCCCTGGGAAAGCAGCAAGGTAAGGAGGCAGAGAGCCTGGGTCTGGGTCAGGCACACAAGAAGTGTGTGAGAGGGCATGAGGGAGGAGGCGGGAGGAAATGGGAGACTGAGAACATGCGAAAGAGCGTGGGAGAGCAGGGCAGAGGAAGGTCAGTAGAGACCAGAAGTCAGCACTTCCTTCTGGACCACTAATGTTTTACTTTCAAGTTGTTGTCCACGGTTAGTGAGGCTGGAAAGCACTGCTATAAGGCAAGCAGCAGGCTGATTCCTTCTTAAAAATTAATGAGGAGCACACAGCGATTCAAATACACATTCAAATCTTTACACAATTTACAGTCACTGGGGATACTTTGAGAATAGACGTGAGCAGGAAGTGCTCCTGAACAACTACAAATTAGTGAGTAAGGACAAAGGCTCCGCCTGGATGCTGATCACAGTAATTCATTTGTATTCAGTTACATATCCTCCAACAATGTTTTATTCTTCTACTTGAATGGCATACTTTGAGGATACGGTTTTGGCATCCATTTTCTTATAGCAAGCAAGTACTTGGGCTCAAGTTCTACCTCTGGCATCTCTGAAGAAGAAAATGTAGCTTCAGGCTTAGTAACTGGTAAATCAAGTCCTAATGAATCTTTTGAAATAAAATGAACAGCAACTGAAAAGCTCTAAAGCACCTAATAGATGCTATCTGGAAAAGTAAAAGATAATAGTGAAACAAAGAATGGAACTGGAAAAAGCCCGAGTCAAGTTACTTCAGTTAAAGTAGTATGTTTTTAAAAATATCATACTCCACCAGGGGGGAAACCAATTTCATTCTTTAGAATCGATTCTGAGATTTATATCACCGTATTACTGGAAGGTAGAATGGTAAACATGATTTCATACTGGAATATTTCCAAGATTACCCTCATACCTTCAGCTGTTAGAAACCAACAACTGGGTACTCCTTCGGTTAACTTTGTTCCCGATGGGAGGTCTAATCTTAGCTTGAACTGCAGAGTCTGTCCTGGAGATGCAGCCACTGGGGGAAGTCGAATGTTTGGAGCAGATTTAGGTAGTCTGGGTAATGTCTTCTGTTTTTCTCCTAGGAATGGGCCATCTACAACAGCATTTTCAGGTCTGAAGACTGGGAGCTAGGAAATAAGGAAATCTGTTAATTAAAGCACAACTGCTTTATAGTAATTGCAAAGGGCTTAATTTTGGACTTCAGTAGAAAAATGAGGTTCTGTATCAATGAAGCTTAATTGCCATTCTAGTCTGAATTAGAAATGTGCTTACTTAGACGTCCTTATGATTATTTTATAGGCCGAGAAACATATTTCATCCTGGCAAAAAAAGTTACCAATACTAACGAATGAAACAGAACTAAGTTCATTGTCTGATATGTTTACAGATGGTAGGAAATTAAAGTAATACGTTACCAATTTAAATGTAGGGGGTATAATTCCAATTCCAATTTTCACTGCCAACTATAAGATGGTCTATGTCAGGAGAAATGACACTTATGTTATGATGGCAGTCTGTATTTTCACTTTAAATCTTAGGAATCTAAAATCCTAGAATTTTAGAAAAAAAAAAACTCTTGCTTTTTTTTCCAGGCAAATGTGATATATCAGGAGGCAGCTTGAAAAATTTTGGAGACTTTATCCTTATCTTTAAAAAACTGGAAGAAACTTAAATGAGTTCTAATCAATCTTATTTTCAATGTGTTGAGAAATGTGGCTGCTAGAGTTTCCTTTGGGAGGTTATTTGGTAATGACTCACCACAGGAAACGACTACACATTAATTTAAGAATCGTTAAAAAAAAAAAAAAAACACCTTGACAACCCACCCCACGTGATATGTGTGGTATGATGTATCTCTATACATTTTGTTTTTAGACATTTAAATACAGATCGGAGTCCTCTTTTTTCCTCTTCTGAAAGTTCAAATTCTCTCCAATTTCCAGTATCTTAAACACTCTCGGCACAAATGGAAGTTTTATTTTAACAAGAACAGGGCATTCTTGAACTGGGCATTCGCTCGCTACTCTATCTACCTGTTGTACCCCCAACACTGGAGATGGTTTAACCACAAGTGTCTCTGTCTGTGCTGTGAGCACTTCAGTAGGATTCTTGAAATGATACTCTTCAACTTCTACTTTCAGATTGCTTACCACAGAAATCGTTTCTGTTTCTAAATCCATCACTTTAATTTGATGATTATTGGTGTCTGCTACATATAATAACTGGCCATTCTCTCCAATACACAAGCCTCCTGGTTCATTAAAAGTTGACTCGGTGAAGCTGGAAGTGATAACGTTACTTGCGTCTCCGGTTCCTGCTAATGTCGTGCAGTTTTTTGTTTTGGGATCCACAACTTTAATCTAAAAACAAAGAACAAAGAAGTACACATCTGAAGGCCAATCTCACGTTCGTAGTAAAGCGTAGTATCAAGCAAACCAGAGAATCCGATTGCCATTAGCATCCTTGCTAAATGTCAGGAAAAGAATAGGCATTTCCGTATTTTCTCAAAAAGCCAAACATTCAAATTACAGTCTCAGGGGAGACGCTCCATTCTAAGAGCTAAAAACTACGTAAAACTCCCAGTTACGTCTTATCTTCCAGCAACAATCTTTGATGAAATATTTCTGGAATTAAAAAAATAAAGTAAAATTCTTTTCCTGACAATGGGGCACAGTTGAACTGACTTTCTTCTCTCTCATGAGCATCTAACCCTGGCTGAGAATTGGCTGCTTATGTTAAACCTAATGATTCCCAATTGTGCCTCAATTATGTTAATTTATGGTATCATCACAAGGTAGTAACATTTATTTTCCACTAGTTTTTATAGAAAAGAAAAATGCAATAAAAATGGAAACAGTTGAATAATCTGTGCAATAGAGGCAAAAATGGAAATGCTGAAAATGGAATTATTTGCTAACAGGCACTGCAACTATGCAACAGCTCAGAAACGTTCCTTTGTTAGTTGACATATTAATTTCCCTGTCACCTGCCTTCTTTACTGTGTTACTAAGCAGCTTTGATGGATTGCAATTCACAATTTTTTGCTGTAGTCATTGGGAACGTGTTTAGTCCCTTCCCCAGCTCATAGTGCCATCATATGCTCTCTGCAAAGAAAGGACCAAGAAAAGAACAGCAAAGGCTTATCCATAGTTGTCAAAGACTGTTACTCCTCTCTATTTTAAAGTGGCAGTTGGAGGAGGCTCACAGAGCTTTCAGCATTTTAAATGCCACAGATGCAAAGCAGGGTATTCTACAATTCAGTAAGGACTCACCTTGTGATTATAAGAATCTGCCACGTAAAGTAAATTCCTTTTCTTGTCCCAGGTTACTCCAAGTGGGTGCTGAAGCTTGGCATCGATTCCTACTCCATCAACATCACCATAAGCAAATAAATTCTTTTTTTTTTTTAAAGAAAGAAACAGCACATATTAAAAATTTTACAGTGCTACAGTATACGGTATAAAGTAAAAAGATGACTATATATGCTAGTTAAGTTAAAGAGGAAATGGGTCTGATTGTTTTTTTAATGTTTACTTATTTTTGAGAGATAAAGAGACAGAGCATGAATGGGGAGGGGCAGAGAGAGGGAGACACAGAATCCGAAGCAGGCTGCAGGCTCTGAGCTGTCAGCACAGAGCCCAACGCGGGGCTGGAACTCACGAATCGTGAAATCATGACCTGAGCTGAAGTAGGATGCTTAACTGACTGAGCCACCCAGGTGTCCCGGAAATGGGTCTAATTTCACATAAATAGGCCTGGGTGTTTGATTTAGACAAGAAAAACAAAATGACAGAATTCTGAACCTCTTAATTTGTGGTGCTTGATAGTTTTATCCACAGTAATCACACCTCTAGCCAGGAACAGGTCAAGTCTACTAATCTGATGCTCTTTCCACCCTACTGCCTAATACCTAATCTACATTCTCCTCTTCTTTTGGTAATCAATATTTTATCCTTCCTTTCCTCCTGAAGCCTTGACGTGTGTGTAATCAAGCAGAGTCAACATCCAACTTCTCTTGGATGGTTTTGCTACTTGTGTTCCTTTATAGTCGCATTTCCTTTGGCCTCACTTCCACTTTAACTTACGGCGAGGCCACGAACTCTGTCTCCTAAAATCTATTGACTCTTCGCAATTCAAGAACCGCAAGCCTGGCAGGGTCTGGGCGCAGCATGCAACAGTGACTTTCGGGCATTACCATGGGGTCTCGTTCTCCTCCTACAAGGTGCCTCACCGCCCCGTCCCTCAGTGACACGGCTCTCACGGTGCTGCTCTCGCTGTCTGCTACAAACAGGCAGCGCCAGGGCTCTTCAGAGGCCAGAGAAAGACCTGAAGGCTGGGCGAAGCCGGCCTTGTGAGGATACGCATTATTTCGGTTCTCTTCATTTCCACTTCCGGCGAACCGAAGGCAGGTTCCTTTTTGTAGCTCACTAAAAAAAGACAAGTTCATAGGTGGAATCAACATGGTTACGTTGTATCCAATTTACTTAGCAAATGAATGTGAACAATGAAATCAGTGGTATAAATAAGCATTGTTAGAAGCAAACTATGATCTTGGCCTAAAGAGTGCAAGTCAGCTTTGCTTTCACTGTAGTTTTTCTTTTTTAGAGAGAGAAAGAGAGAAAGCGAGCGCACGAGAGGGCGAAGGGCAGAGAGAGGGGGAGACCGAGGACTCAAGCAGGCTCTGCACTGCCAGTGCAAAGCCCGATGTGGGCTCGAACTCCCAAACCATGCGATCATGACCTGAGCAGAAACCGAGTCAGATACTCAACCGACTAAGCCACCCAGGTGCCCCTTTCACTGTAGTTTTTCTAAATCATTAACTTACTCACTGTGTAAGGACACACACAAAATTGAAACTATTCTGAATGGCTAGCTAGGAAGTCCCTGACAAGAATAAGGATCATATCATTGACTAGATAATTTTGGTTTTTTTTTCCCCTACAAAATGGCCAGAGAGAGGTATAGCTGGATCCCACCTTCACTTCCTACAGGATGATAATGCTGCTTTAATCAAATGTAAAACGCATTTCTTAACATACAATAAGAAATTTCTATTTAGAGCACTCTGCAAGGATTCTTTTTGTAACATGGAGAAAGTTTTACACTTTGGCTTCTAAGTTTATGCTGGAGGAACAGTAAGGAAGACGTGGTGTGTTGAAGGAAGGGAAGAAGCTCGCTCAGGATGCAAAATAATGAGACTATGTGCCCATCATCTCCAGATAGGGTGCAGCAGGCACAAGTCCAAAATGACCACCAATCACTTAGTAGTTGATATGTCACCGATGCTAAGTTAGAGAACAGGGGATACAGGCAAAGGGTTATAGAATATATAAAATATGGGCACTTATTCAAGAAACTTCTAAAAAAATAGAGTCATAGAAATACATGGGATAACTACTACACCAAATTAAGAGGTAATTAATACGAGTCTTAATTTCAAATAGGAGTGTCCTTAATTAAATAAAAAAGAGTGGGGAGAAAAAGTACCTTCTAAAATGTTAGGAGTCTTGCCCACTGAAGATCAGTAATAAAGATAAAGCATCCTTAAAATTATGATACGGGTCCATGTGATCTGACTGGACATTTTCCTATTACGAACGACAGTGACAACTCTACTTTTTTGGAAATTTAGTTCACTCTTGACCATCTAGGTCGAAAACAGCCATCACCTACAACAGTAGATTCTGGCCAGTTTTGCTACTTCTTTCTACTGTTTATAATGATGCCTCATATTAATGTTTCTGGTCACCTCACGGTTTGGGCTACTGTCATCTCATGCCCAGAGATCATCACAGCCCCATCGCTGCTACCTCTGTCCCTAGTTGTGTCCCACTCCAGATGCTGCCAATGTTCTTTCAAAATCACAGATCTAATCAGGCCACTTCCCAGCTTAGAACTTTCCATATAGGCATGCAGAATAACATTCACATGTCTTAAAAGGACACACAAGGCACTTCACAATTCGGCATTTACTCACATCACTGGTGTCATTTCCTGCCTAGAAAACCTCCCCTTTCCCTAACTCCTACTCCCCTCTCAGGTTTCAGTTTAGCAGCTTCTTCCCGGAAGCCTTTCTGGATAGCTCCTATCTTATTGCTATCGGGTGTTCTTATTCACTTTAAAGGACTGCTGCAGTGATCCCTTTTACACACAGCACTGGCATTTCCCAGCTATTTTCTGTTTGGTGATCTCATTCTTCCTCTGTTAGTCCACTGAAGAGAGCAACATTTAAAAAGCTTTATTCTTAATACAGTGAATATATTTTATCCCTTCAGATTAGCACAGGCCTAGCATCCAGCATGTTTAATAAGTAGGTAAGACGATGACTAAATGTCGCCAAACAGCACACACAGCAACACATGCGCGCACACACACACACACGATTTGGAGCATCTGGTATGTTCGATCATCTATAGAACTACTCCTTCCTACTGATAAATATGTCTGAGATGATTAGCACTTACTTTCTATGGTGATTAAACGGTCTTTGTGGTCTAGGACTTCCATTCATTCATTTATTCTATAAACCCTTACCGAACTCCTATTATATACCACATACTATGCTATGCACAGGGGACATAGAAATGAATGAGAAAGGGTGCCTTAAGGGACAGTGTAGTAGAAGGAAACAGTTATGTAAACAAGTACAACCAGAAATGGGGAGGGGGAGGGGGAGAGAGAAGGCACTTATCAGCACAGTAATGTAACTACACAGGGGGTGCAGTGAGGTCATAGCAAAGAATATGCATAGTTCTACCTGGAGTGTTAGGGAGAAGAAACAAGGCTCTACAGAAAGGATATAAAAAAAGTGTGCAGAGACACTATTTTTTCATCTTTATATCCCCAACAGTGGCAGCAAAACTCCTACATTTACTGTATATAAACCAGGCACTAGGCTGAGCTCTTCATATATATTATTAATCCTCAAAACAAGCCAAGGAAGTAGATATACATAAGGAAACGGAAGGATAGAAGGTTAAGTGGGCTCTCCTAAGCTCAGAGAGATGAGTGGCAGAGTCGGGATTCAACCTGAGGCATGACTACAAAACCCGAGCCATTAACCGCTCTGTCACGCAGTCCTCCAGTGTCTGTGTTAATGAGCGGGGATGTCTGGACTGCATGTTAGAGATGTGCCCACAGCTCCAGTTCTGTCTCTAGATGCTCCATAGGGCCGCTCTTCCCAGGTTCCCAGAAGTTAGCAATGGCAGTCACAAGACTTGGGCTCGTGAGACAGAAGTGACGTACGTCACTCCCAAGTAGAAGCTTTAAGAGCCACCGAGCGACTCACCACCTCTCTCTCTGCCAGGGTGACTGGCAAAGCTCCAGACGGTGGCCGCTTCATCGGCCTAGTGGCAGAGGAACGCTCCCCAGTGAACCTACTGAGTCAGCCAGAAACAAACCTTGTCTTACGCTCCCGACGATCGGAGAGGCAGTTAACGGAGCTCCAGCCCAGCACACGCTAGTGACTAGCACGCAGCGGAGCTGTGAGCGTGGAGACTCGGGGAGAGGGAATTCTGTGAACTCGTGTAGTTCACACGAGACAGAAACTGTCACTTACTTTTTCTTTGGTAGTCTGCCGCTGTCCAGGAGCAGTGCCCATATCTGATGAGTCCCTGCCATGGCTATCCAGAGAATGTCATCTCTTTGGACCTCTGAACCTTTACAAAAATAAACAGTAATTATCATATACATATCTCGTTAAGACAAACACTCCGCATGTTTTAGAAGTTTAAAAGATGACAGCGGTTATGTTTACAAATCATCTGAAGAAAAAAATATTTGCAGCGTTTTAAGTTGTTTTTGAAATTTTTCCGTTTTCCTTGTGAAATGTTACTTACTATTTATAAATTTACCTGTAAATTCATAGAAATCCAAAGCATTCTCAATAGCGGTCTGTCCCTCTGCCTCTCTGGACACAATGTTTGTTCTTATTTTATCTGCTAAAACAAGTTGACATATGCTCTCCAGAGAAACTCTGCCAGTCAAATACTGAGCATTAACCACTGAAATCATATGCTTTAATAACAGGGTTTTTGTTCAATTATCATGAAAAGACCCCATCTTTTAATACTGTAAAAAAAACAGGTATTTCCTTTGGGGCACCTAGCTGGCTCAATCGGTGGGGCATGCGACTCTTCGTCTCGGGGTCATGAGTTCAAGCCCCAGTTGGCCATCGAGCCTACTTAAATATTTCCACCACTGGATTAGCTAGACTTAGATACACATCACAGCTGTTATTTAAAAATCCACTGTTTAGTTGGCTATGAGAGTTTTCAAAAAAACATAGTTCACCTGCAAAAAAGCTAAGGGTATATAACATATTAGAATATAACCTTGTTTACTAAATATCAGAAATAATTTTCCACTTTCTTAGATGATGTTACAACTAACTACAACATGACAAGGCTCTATTTCTCAAATTCTTTTGTTAACATTTTTTATTTTATTTTAATTTTTTTAATGTTTAGTTTTGAGAGAGACAGAGTGTGAGCAGGGGAGGGGCAGAAAGAGAGGGAGACACAGCATCCAAAGCGGGCTCCAGGCTCTGAGCCGTCAGCACAGAGCCCGGTGTGGGGCTCGGATTCACGAACCGCGAGATCATGACCTGAGCTGAAGTCAGAAGCTTAACCGACTGAGCCACCCAGGCGCCCCTTACCATATTTATTTCAATTTAGGGGTGCTTGGCTGGTTCAGTTGGTAGAGCATGTGACTCCTTATCACAGTCGTGAGTTTAAGCCCCATGTTGTTGGGTGTGGAGCCTACTCTAAAAAAAAATATATATATATATATATATATATATATATATATATATATATATATATATATATTCAAACTGTATTCTGAGGCAACTTTTACATATAATTGAGAATTTTTAACTAAAACAATTTGGTCAGATCTACCTTATGCTAAAAGAAGTATCTTGGTAAGGCTGTTTTGTTTTTTTGTATCTTCTTTAACTTCAAGTAGTTTGTGTCCAAACTTTTCTTCCTTAACTTATATTACTTTCAAGTGTCTTTCAATTTAACAACAACAAAAATAATGATGGTTCTCAAAAAATTGTGGTTGCTATGTGCCAAGCACTTTATAGAGATTATCACTTACATTTTCTGAGATGCCCCAAAAGACACGTAGTGTTATTAGGCTCTTTTTACAGATGAAGAAACTGAGGCTTAGAGAGGTTAGGTAACTTGCCAGGATCACAGTGCTGGCAAATGAACTGGAATCTGACACCAGGTGGACCAACAGAAAAATCTAGATCACATGTTGCCTCTTTTTCTGTGTTCTTAATTACTATCCTATGAAATCTAAAGGAAAGTATTTTAATTTTTCATAGTCAAATATTTTTATGAACATAAATTATATTAAAAGTGACAAGGGCACCCATTTATTCTGGGGACTCTGTCTCTGCTTAATCACTTTAAAAGTGGATCAGAAGCTTTTCATAATTATTTTATTTTGCTCCTGCCATGTAAGGACAAAGTGCAAAGGTGACCATCTATAAGCTAGAAGAGAGCTCTCACCAGAAACCAATCATGCTGGCACCTTGACCTTGGACTTCTAGCCTCCAGAGCTGTGAGAAAATAAATTTCTGTTGTTTAAGCCACCCCATCTGTGGTATTTTGTTATGGCAGCCCGAGGTGACTAAGACATTCCCCCTGAGAACAGAAATGAGACAAGGATATCTGCTATCAACACTTTTATTTAGCATCATATGAAGGTCCTAATTTGTGCGGTAAGAAAAGAGAAGCACAAAGCATAAAGATTAGAAACAAAACTGTAATCAGTAGAAGATGGCACGCTGTTAAAGCCTCTACCCTCTGCCAAGAGAGAGCTGCGTTGGTACATAGCTGAGTCAAAGACCTAATCGGTTCTCCAAATTGACCGGCCTAGTTCGACCAGAGTCTTACTGCATGAAGGCCAAACTTATGGTATTAAAGTGTGAACGATCTGTTTGGTTTTGCTCTCTGTGTACTTATTTCCTTTGAAGCATGAGAAACAAGAAAAAGTATAGAAGCAAAGGCTGTGTCAGGTCAGGATTTCAGTGTCCTGGAATTCCCCATAACAACTGATGATGACAGCTGGGGGGAGGGAGGTGGTAAAAAATGATGACCATCCAGAACACTTCTATGACTAAGGGACTGAGCTAAGTAAGCATGTTTCAGGGAGTATTTCCTTTAATTTAACAACTTTAGTAAGTTGTTCTCCATTTTATAAAGAAACTGAAATTGAGAAGGGTTAAATAATTTGTTAAAATTCACACAGCTAAACCTGGAATAATAATCTATTAGTAAGTCTGACTCCAAATTGTTAGTGTTCTAACCAGAACAGAGGAACTACAGAAGTGAGGCTGGGCTCTTGCAGCCAAGTTTTCTCCCTCCCTCCTTCCTGCCTCTGCCCCATGAACTTAGCCCTGGCTTCAAGGACCCAAGAACATTTTCTGTGTGATCAGGAGAGAGATCAGATCAAACGTAAGCATGGCTCTCTATGCCAGGATGTGTGTCTACATTCACTCTTTCTGTCCTTCTTTCCTGTAGCCTATGAGATAACCTATGGCTGAATAATCCCTTACCAGTATTTTTTCCAATCCCTTGCCTTTCCATTTTTGGTTTGTTTCAGCTTACCAGCAGCTCTTTGTGACTTTTAGGATGAAACCCCATATTATAACAAATCCTTCTACAGTATTTGTTAGGTACCACTTTCTACGTGCCAAGCACTGTTCGAAATGCATCACATATTAATGCTCCTAGTAATTCGTGCAATAAACTTTTGACCTATATACTATTAGTATATAAATACTATTAGTATATAAATACTATTAGTATATAAATATATTAGTATATAAGTATATTAGTATATAAATACCATTAGTATGTAAATAGATAACTATTAGTATCTTTAATTTAGATGAGGAAATTGAGGCATAAAGAGGCCAGGTAGCTTGTCCAAAGTCACATAACTACTACGATGTAAACTAATTAGAACCCAAGCGGTCTGGCTTCAGTCCATACTACACTGCCTCTCAGGAAGTTTTTACCCTGGCCTGATCATTCACTGAGGGCTGAAGAGTTTGTTCTTGCAGATAAAATCAGAAAGAATGAGAGGGAAGAGAAGGCAGAAAAAGGTAGTCGGGCATTTATAAGGTCTATTGAGCCAACAAGAATCATTAATAATTTATACTATCCACCCTGGATTTTGAAATCTAAAGCACGTAGTTGTATCACCAAGTATAGGTATTGGCTCTGTTCCTTCTAACAAGAATATGGTGATCATGAACATTTCAGTTTTAAATGAAGAGTTCATTTAGTATTACTGACTTCCAACAGTCACTAAAAAAAATAAGTAAAAAAATAAAAAAGACAATGCCAAGAGCTGAAAAGGTTTTGGGAGTATTTTTAAAAGGCAAAACCTCTCGTAACTGTGAGAATTAGTGAAATAATTATATAAGACAGGAATAAAATCAGCAAATGAAATATGAAAATGAAAAGAAAATTACCTGCCATCTAGCTTTTAAAAATTCAATGTTATTTTAAGCAACTAGGATCAAAAATAGAAGCCAATGATTAGAACCCTCTAAATAATTTCACCTGTGAAATTGCCCATTAGCGTAAATAGGTTTTTCTACGCAATCTCTCAACCTCCTATGAAGCAAAACTTCACGCCACTAGGAGAAAGCAACCAAGCCCGGCGTCCCATGGTACAGGAAAAAACCAATTACAGCTGGAGGAAGGGCAGAAGAAAAAAACCTCTCCACCTCTGGGGGAGGCGTCTTTGGCCAAAGACCCCATACCGACACCAATACAGGTTTCCCACTGCTGGGGGAGAAGCAGAAGACTTCTCAAAACCACTCAGAATTTAGCTGCCCCGGAGAGAAGGAACGGGAACAGCGAAGAAGCTTCCCGCCTCCTTTCACGACGGCCCAGGCACACAGGGCCTCCCCAGGACTGAGGTCGACCAATAACAAACAGCAGCGGCCTCTCTCTTGTGGAACTACTGCAAGGCAGGGAAACAACCCTGTGGCTCGGCTGTGCAGGGTGACCAAAGGCGGACAGTGTGCCAACACTGAGAAAGACCCTCCGGCACGCAGGCTCCCCACACTAAGGCCGCAGCAGCCCCCTGCCAGAGGAATTCGAAAGCTATGATCAACGGAGAGTAACCACAGCGATCATAAAACCAAGGCCCAGCCTAGGTTCTGACCGAATTGACTGAAACTCCCATTATAATGGCATAAATACTACTGATCTCCTCAGCCTCTATAGTTCTATTCAAGATGACTGGAATATTAAAAAAAAAAAAAAAAAATGAGAAGACACACATAACAGCAAGGCCAGAACAAAACAACACCCCCCTCCCAAACCAAAACTCCACTTTTAAGAGACAAAACAATCAACAGAACAGACTCAGGGATGACCTGAAATCTGGAACTGTAGGGTATGGACTTTGAGAGAGCTATACTTTCTATGTTAAAGAATCTAGAGAAAGAGGTGGCCAACATACCTAAATAGGTGAAGAATTTAAGCAGATACATGGAATCTATAGGAAATAGTAAAATGGAGATGCTATACACAAAAGAATCCCAATAATAAAAATTCCTTCAATAGGCTCATCAGTTGACTAGACACAGCTGAGGAAACAATGACCCTAAAGATAAACCAATATAAATGATCTGAATTGAAACACCACAGAAAAAAAGGTGAAATAAAAAACATGATACGTAAGAACTGATGGGTAGAACATCAGACTCTCGCATATAAGTAGCTGAAATCCCAGAAAGAAAAGAGCAGAAAACATACATGAAGAGATGATAGGTGAGAATTTTTCCACCAATAGTGAAGGACACAAAACCACAGACTCAAGAATTCTAAGGATAACTCCTACACTTATCAAACTGCTAAAAACCAAAGGAAATCTTGAAGGCAGCCAAAGGCGGGGGGGGGGGGGGGGGGGCACTTTATATGTAAAAGAACTAGGAAAATAATTAGACCTCTTGTTTAAAACTATGTAAGTTATAAGACAATGGAATGCATCTTCAAAGTACCTAAAAAAACTCAGTCCAGACTAATACATGGAGTAAAAAATATCTTTCAAAAATAAAAGCTAAATACTTTTTCAGATATCTCACTCCCAACATCCCCCCCCTTAAAAAAATAGCCAAGAGAAATCAATGTCAGCAGACATGTGTCTCTAGAAATGTTACAGAAGTTCTCCAGACTAAAGCAGTATTATTCCAGAAGGACACTTGGGATTCTAAGAAAAAGTTTTGAGAACAGTTTGGCAGTTTCTTATAAAATGACACATACACTTCCATATGACCTAGCAATTTCAATTACTAAGCATCTGCCCAAGAGAACTAAGTACAAATGTCCACATAAAAACCTGGACACAAATGTTTACAGAGGCTTTAATCATAATTGCCATAAACGAGAGCCATCCGAAGTGTCTATCAACTAGCGAATAAACAATTTGTGGTACGGCCATACAACGGAATACTACTTAAAAATAAAAAAGAACAAACAGCTGATACAAGCAACAACAGGGATGAGTGTCAAAAGCTTTATGCTAAATAGAAAAAGGAACAAGAAATAGAACACTGTTGGTAGCTGGAGTAGGTGGTAGAGTAGTGGGAAGGATACTGAGCAAAGGGTCACAAGAACTTTCTGGGATGATGGAAATATTCTCTGTCTTGATTGTAGTAATGGTTAAAGACTGTATGTTTGTCAAAAATCACAGGGCTTAAACCTAATAAGGGTGAATGCCACTTTTATAAATTATATCTCATTAACCTGACTTAAAAAAAATCTTATAAATACAAAGTCAATGTGATAATAAACACTCTTCTCTCAAATTTTAAATAGAAAACAACTGTTTTTATTTTACCAAAATAAAAACACATTAGTCCCACTGTATAAAATTCACTCCTCAAAAAAAAAAAAAAAAAAATCTCTCAACTGATTATCTTAGAGGATGTTTTTTATGGTATTTCATAGCATATTAATGGAAGTCAGGGAAGTATATTATCTACGCACATAAGTACCAACACTGTAGATTTTTTAGCATACTAAACAGTTGGATTTCAATCATTAAGAACAGCTAAATTATATCTAGGGAAAATGCTGATTAAAGGGCCAACGAAGGTTAATGGGATTCGGGCACACTGTCCTTTCCATAAATTATTCTAAATCAGGTAAAGTCCAAAGTACTTAGAGAGCAGCAGGGGTTTTGACCTTTATGATAAAAAAAAAAATCTCTTAGAAACATGGCACAGATTCTGAAAAAATATGAATTTGTTGTACTTATTATTTTTAGTGCATTATGAAACTCTGACTATATTTTGAGTGATAAAAAATGAACAAAGATGAAACAATCTCTTTTGTAAAAATAATTTTATGTTATTTTTATGCTTTTATTACTGTAATGGCATGATTAGGCTAAATATTCAGTCACTATTTAAAATACATATGTACGTACATATACACATTACATGTATATTTAAAACGATCAGAGGTATTTCAAGTACCTCCCTAATCTCTTGAAGTATTATTAACTGGGTCTCGTGATAAGACATATATTCAATTGTGTATTCGTCCTCAGTATTTTACATTCTCTTAACCTAATCTATTTTGTTTTTTTTTAAGTTCAATTTTTAATTAAGTATACATTCACATGGATACAGGTTGTACGTTCAAATGGATACATGTTATATACAAAGTTTAATATCTAAAAATCCATGAGCACACCACCAAGTTCAAGAAAAAGAATATTATTTGAAAACCTCATGCATCCTTCTATAATCATATCCCCTTCTCCTCCCACAAAGAACCACTAGTCTAAAAATTTGTGTTTTTCATTCTTCTTTTACTTTTTAATTTTTCCATGTCTGGATGGATCTCTTGATTGTACAGATGACCCTTGAAAACAGGTCTGAAGTACATGAGTATACCTGTACGCAGACTTTTTATCAATACAGTATAGTACTGTAGTTGTTTTTTCTCTTATGATTTTCTTGACATTTTCTTTTCTCTAGCTTACTTTATTGTAAGAATACAGTATATAGGGGACTCCTGGGTGGTTCAGCCTGACTCTTGATTTCGGCTCAGGTCTTTATCTCATGGTTCATTTAGAGCCCCAGATCCGGTTCTGTGGAGCCTGCTTGGATTCTCTTCCTCACTCTCTGCCCCTCCCCTACTCATGCTCTCTCAAAACTAAATAAACATTAAAAAAATAACACAGTATATTACACATATACAAAATATGTGTTCATCAACTTTATGTTGTCGGAAGGCTTCTGATCAAGAGTATGCTATTAGTAGTTAAGGTTTTGGGGAGGCAGAGTTACATGCAGATTTTTTTTTACAGCAAGGGGGTCAGTGCCCCTACCCCCTGCACTGTTCAAAGGCCAATTGTATAGCCTTGCTTCCTATTCAACTTTCTATAAAAGAAATCTAATGTGGGTCTTTTCTGTAACTTGATTTTTTTACTCCGTAGATGCCAGATACTTGTCCATGCTGCTAGGCATAGCTGTGTTGTGGTCCATTTTTGCACTATGGAACAGCCTGATATATGAAGATATTACAACACCTAATCTACATTTCATGTTTCCCTTCTGATAATTCCATCCTCTTTCAAATTCCTAACTATGGTAGAATTTCAGATATATCCTTTTAAAATATTAAAAAAATTTATGTGTTTACGAGAACGATTTTTCTCAGTCAGTCCCTTTCAAGTTGCATTTAATTACACATCTGTTTAAACCAGTTGTACAATTACATAATTTATATATGATCCAATTAAATATGAATGCAAATGGAAAGTTATTTTTATGAAAACAAAGTTGAATACTTTGGGAAGACTTAATGAAAGTAGCTAAGCCAAATTGTTGTTGAACTAAGTGTAGAAAGACTACTGAAAAGAATAGGTTAAAAAAATTTCAGCCCTCAGATTTCCTTGCAGGGGTTTCAAAATTCTCATCACACTTTAAAGAAACCAAAACAATATATTTAGAGTGGTTCAAGACTATCAGGGGCCACGTAAAGAAAAGGCTGTAGTCCTACATCAAAAGATTGGCTAAAAATGTACATTTATAGTTCTTAAAAGAAAGCATTTTTACTTTTATGATTCCCAGATTTAAAAGATTTTTTTTTTTTTTTTTTTCCGGGGCACCTGGGTGGCCGAGTCGGTTGAGCACCTGACTTCAGCTCAGGTCATGATCTATAGTTTGTGAGTTCAAGCCCCGCATTGGGCTCTGTGCTCACAGCTTGCTCAGAGCCTGAAGCCTGCTTCAAATTCTGTATCTCCTTCTCTCTCTCTGACCCTCCCCCGCTCATGCTCTGTCTCTGTCTGTCAAAAATAAATAAGTGTACAGGGTGCCTGGGTGGCTCAGTTGGTTAGGCGTCCGACTTCAGCTCAGGTCATGATCTCAGTTTGTGGGGTTTGAGCCCCGCGTCAGGCTCTGTGCCGACAACTCAGAACCTGGAGCCTGCTTTGGATCCTGTGTCTCCCTCTCTCTCTCTGCCCCTCCCCTGCTCATGCTCTGTCTGTCTCTGTCTCAAAAAAATAATAAATAAAAACATTTTTTAAAAAATTTAAAAAATAATAACTGTTTAAAAAAAATTAAAAAGATTTTTTTCCTATATGGATCAATTATCATAGTGAATCACTTCAGTAATGGATTCTACTCATTTACTTCTGCTTTTATTTCCACAAAGGATTCAGGTAGCTGACAAAGAAATAAACACTAATAAATAAATATGAAATAAGGAAATTGAAGCAATAGGTAAACAGGGTAGAAAAAATGCAACTGTACAGATATTGAAAAATGAATGTCATGTTTCCATTATATTTTGCTCGATAATTTGTCTCTAAGTTTTCTGGTAATCAATACAACAAAGCAAATACAATCAGTTACAATATTCAAATTATCAAGGAGCTTAAACTTCATACTTAGGAAAAAAATAATATAGGGATCAGAAAAAAATTCTCTAGTAGAGAAATTTATAAGGTAATGATTGAATTACAGCAAATCTCTATAGTAAAAACAGTACAAGTCCCATAGGGCCGTGTTTTGATGAATCCACAGTGTGAAACACATATGCACACATATAGATATAAATGAATGTGACATGTTTATGCGTCAATATATTTTTTAATGAATGACAGAATCCCAAAATACAGTTTAGTAAAAACAATTGTAAGAACAAATATCCTATGATCCAATTTCCCCATACTCTGACAATATACATCAATCCAGGAGATTAGATTTTAGAGTAACTTAAAGCAGTGGCTCTTAAAATGTTTCCTGGGGAACATACAACTTTGAAATTCTGATGAAATTCTGACCAATTCCTCCAAATTTTATAGAGTTTCTGGGAAGTTTAAGTACCTCAAAAAGCCTAACCAGGAATGCCTGGAGTATATGACCCAAGGTTAAAAACTCTTGGACTAGAGTAGTCATTGTGATTATAGGTCCTTCATATAATGCTTGAAAACCATTTTCTCTTAGTATTTTGAAGGGTGTTAAGCTTAAGTGCATTTAAGATTACTCGTCTTGCCAAGTACCTGGAGTGAAGCTATTTTAAGCTGTAAGTGAAACGCAGAGCCATATGCTCTTAATGATCCGTTGAGCTAAGGTAGGACTCACTTCCTTTACTGAGAACTGAGCTTAATAAAGACATACATCTCAGCACATCAGTCCAGGTGGAAGCCAAGAGGGTACTTGTCTCTAGAGCCAAGATTTTCTTTAGAAAGCAGTTTGGATGCATTCTCAGTAGGAAATAAACAACCAGAGATTCCATGCCATAATGTGTGAAAAAACTTTTAGCCTAGATTTAAGTACTCCTTGGCTACTTAAATATAGTATCTGGTAAAGTATATCCTGTTTTTAAGCAATGCAAGTTCTAATTTATGTGACAGACTGAATTACTCATCTTGGTTCATCCACACCCTTACCATGGCCTCGCTGTAGGCAAAATGCAATTCCCATCCCATGACTTTGAGCTCAGTTATGTGATTTGCTTAATAACAGTAGGTAGGCAGATATGACATGAGCAAGGGCTTAAAATGTATGTACTGGGCTTACACTCTTGTGCTTCTGCCTTTTGCCAAAAGAATATGTCTCAGACAGCTACTGGTCCAAGGAGGACGAGAAACAAATGGAGCAGATCTACACCCAAGAAACAGCCTGGAACCAAGCCCAGGCTGAGCCTTGATCGGCTGAACCCCAAACCTATATGTGAGTGAGAAATAAAGGTTTAGGTTTGTAGGAGTTTGGGGATGATTTCTTATGAAGTGTTACTGCGGCAATTACTAACAGACACAGTAAATACAAGTTGTAAATTGCAAAATAGCAACATCAGTAACTGAACTGCTATACAGACTACAGCTTTAAATCACTCGGGACTTACACACTAGGGGAGAAAATTTCTTTTTTCTCCGTGAGGGAGGTGACAGCACACCAAAGTAGCAATTCTCACCCACTTTGACTAGTTTACCGAGAGAGATGTTTCCCGACCGGTTTTCTATCTCTAAGATCTATGTTCAAAGAGCTCAGTAGTGTATCCAAGGCAAAGAGGCAGGAGCAACAGAGAAGTCCTGTTAGGGATGAATATTTTTAACCTTGAAATTATTTAGAATTGGGGGTGCGTGGTGACACAAAGAAGACTGTAGCTGGTTTCACTACGGTTTTAAAATTCTCTGCATATAATATGACCCCTCATTGCTTGCACCTGGGACACACTCTTCCCTCTCCCTTCCCAACCCCTTCCTTCTCCCTTTGAGCCTCTAAAACCCTCATGATTACTGGGGCACAGAGTTCCAAAAATAAAATTCTCAAAAGTAACTTACACGAAATACCTAAGTAATTATTAAGTGCAGCAGTACCAGTTCATTCAACTATTCTGTGAATAGTAAAAGCTTTATAAAGTTAATCACAATGGAAAAAATTAAGGTCTTTGAATTATAAACACATTAACATAATAGGAAATTACCTCAAATGTAAAGCCATTAAACTAAACTGGTGCTTAGTCACTCTATAAAGATATTCAGATCATACAAACCATTTAGTTCCTAATACCATCTTCAATGGATTCTACTAACTTTCTTTATTCATTACTCTGGTTTTAGATGTGTAGACAACTATCTCAGTATCACTGAGGGTCAATGAAAAATAAGGGTATGAATGTTTCTAGATTACTTTCTGGTCAATTAATACAGGTAATAAAGATTAGGAAGATAATATAAATCTCATTCATTCAATACCAACATAATTCAGTAATTTTTTTAATTGCCCAAAAGGAGCTATCACGTTTCAATACAAATTTTAATACTCTAAAAAAAGCAGCTATCACTTCTTGATTTCTTTCCGAATGAAGAGTAAATAAAAAGGGCATTGTTAAACAGCATGGTTCATGAATAATCATTTGAAGTTCTGAAACTACGATCTTTCAAATTTAAGAATATTCAGAACTGTATTAACTGGAAACTGCAGCTAAGCTGAAATTTGTTAACATTAGAGTAATATATTGTCTATCGTATGTATAAAAATACAACATGTAAGCATGTAATGTTATATATAACAATATATACTGCTGGCCTTAGTTTTAAATTAACAAACACCACCACAGGTAATAAAAGTCTAAACTAACTAGCAATTAGAATTAATCCCAATGAATGTCCCCAGAATATCTTAAAAATGTTACATGTATTAAGCAAAGTTCACTTATATTTAATATTAAAAGTTTACATACCTGATGTCCCAAAAACCACATCCCAGGGGGAACTAATGGGCTGTTCTTCTCCTTTAGCTCCACCTTCTTTATCTGTACCTTGAATCCCAATGCCAGCTACGGTGCTCACCATCTCAGCTTCTAGGTCAATCTACAGAAATTGACACACGTTTTATGCAGTGCATGTTACTTTTGTTTTGTTTTCCTTTTGGTACATGAGGACTTCCAGTAGAACATACAGAAAGGTTTTGCAACACAAAGTCTTTTTTTTTTTAATTTTTTTTTTTTTTCAACGTTTTTTATTTATTTTTGGGACAGAGAGAGACAGAGCATGAACGGGGGAGGGGCAGAGAGAGAGGGAGACACAGAATCGGAAACAGGCTCCAGGCTCCGAGCCATCGGCCCAGAGCCTGACGCGGGGCTCGAACTCACGGACCGCGAGATCGTGACCTGGCTGAAGTCGGAGGCTTAACCGACTGCGCCACCCAGGCGCCCCAACACAAAGTCTTTAAAAAAAAAAAGGCTAATCAAGTACAGTATAGGGTGAGCTTGTTATTTAAATGTACAAAACTCTGTCCTTTTCATTCCCCACCCCCCTTTCCCCTCCCCATCCTCATCATAGCCTCTACTGGTATTGACCTCATCTTAACTGCTACTGATCTCACCTTAACTATAAAGTATGTTAGAAGAAAGTGTAATTCCAAATTTCAAAGCAAAATCTGGAAAAATGCATGTTTCTCTCTTTTTCTTTTTGAGAGAGAACATGTGTGTGCAAGTGGGGGAGGGGCAGAAGGAGAAGGAGAGGGAGAGGGAGAGAGGGAGAGAGAGGGAGGGAGGGAGGGAGAGAGAGGGAGGGAGGGAGGGAGGGGGAGAGAGGGAGGGAGGGAGGGAGGGGGAGGGAGGGAGAGGGAGGGAGAGGGAGGGAGGGAGGGAGGGAGAGAGAATGAATCCCAAGTAGGCTCCACACCCAGTACAGAGATCATGACCATGATAGGTCATGATTGTGACCATGAGATCATGACCTGAGCCAAAAATCAGAGTTGGACACTTAAATGACTAAGCCACCCAGGAGCCCTAAAAAATGCATGTTTCTTAAAGTTAAATATATGTATTTCAGTTATGCTTGGCTAGTAATTGACAAAAATAGAGCTTAACATGTGCCAGGCACTAGTTCAAGAGTCATCCATTTGTCCAATCTCATAATAATCCTATGATTTGTGATTTTGATTAATATTGAGGATACTGAGGCATAGATCATAAAGCAGGTTTCCCAAGATCACACAGCTAGTAAATCGAGGATCTCGGATTTGAACCCAGGCAGTTCTAGCTCTACTATACTGCCTCTATTTTATAAACTGAAAAACTAATGATTTCTGAAAAAAAAACAACAACAAAAACCCTTCGGTTTCATCTCCTGAGATCCTTCCCCCAACATCTCACCATGAAAACTGTCAAACAAACATAAAAGTTGAAAGAATTTTATTGCAAACATCTGTACACCCACCACCTACTATCAACATGTCACTTACTTGCTTTATCACACAGTTTATGGAGCTATCAATCCTTCAACCCATTTATACCTTTTGACACATTTCAAAGTAAACTGTAAACAACAGTACACAGGCTCTAAATATCCCGGCTTGTTTATCATTGGTAAGAGGTCCATATTTTTCCAGTTCCCTTTTCTTTTTTGAGGCAAAACTTACAATGAAATGCAAAGATCTTAAGTGTATCATTCAATGACTTCTCATAAATGCATAAAACTGTGTACCTTAATTTACATAAAGATGCAGAATGTTATCTTCACTCCAATAAGTCCCCTTATGCCTCCATCCAGTTAATCCTGCCCCCAGAGACAAACAGTATTGTTTTTTTCATCATAGATGAGTTGTATCTCTTCTAAGATCTCAGCTAAACAGAATCAAACTATATGGACTCTATTGTGTGAGGCTTCTTTCACTTAACAGGTTTCTGAGATTTATTCATATATAAGTAGTTTGTTCCTGTTTATCGCTGAACAGTATTCCATCATAGGAATATGCCACAGTTCATTTATTTATTTTCCTACTGATGGACACCTGGGTTATTTCTAGTTTGGGGCCTTCAAATAGAGTTGCTCTCAATATTCTCATATGAGCCTTTTGGTGAACTTGTGTTTTCACTTCTCTTATGTACATACACAGGACTAAAATTGCTGTTATAGGACAGGTACAGGGTAAGTATAAAAAGCAAACAAAAAACTTCCAGAAGGATTTTTTTTCCAGTGGTCTATTCCTTTGTATTCCCACCAACAACATATGAAAGTTCCAAATGCTCCACATCCTTGCCTGTTGTCAGTCTTTTTAATTTTAGCCATTATAGCATTGCATTGTGGTTTCAGTTTACATTTCCTTTTTAACCCATGATGTTGATCACTTTATGTGTTTGTGGCCATTCTTATCTCCTCTAATGTAAATCATAATGAAAAGTTTTAAATTTATCATTTTTTTTTTATTATTGTTTCTGTGTCCTGTATTTGAGAAACTTTTGCCTACCTGCAAGTCATGAAGACATTTTCATGTTTTCTTCTAAAAGCTTTATAATTTTAGCACTTACATTTATGTCTGTGGTGCATCCTGAACTGATGCTTGTATATGATGTGTAAGGTAGGGGTCATGTTTCTCTTTTCCCCCATATGAGTATCTAGTTGTTCAAGTATAATATGCTGAAATGACTTTCCTTTCTCCCTTGACTGCTTTGATGCTTTTTGAAAAATCAAATAACTGTGTATGTATGAGCTTCCAAAAGCTCCATTCTTTTTTACTGATCTACACATCTATCCTTTTAGAAGTATCACACTGTCCTGATTAGTGTAACATTACAGTAAGTCTTTAAATCAGAGAAGTGTATCTTTTAACTTTGTTTATCCAAGACTGTTTTAGATATAATAAATACTTTGTTTTGCACCTCCATATAAATATTGGAATCCACTTGTCAATATCTTAAACAAATAGAAGCACCTGATGAGTTTTGACTGAGATTACATTGAACTCACAGATCAATTTGGAGAGAATGGACATCTTACTATTGAGCCTTCTAATCCAATATTGGATTAATTTTTCTCAGCAATGTTATAATTTAAAATATCTAGGTCTCATATGTTTTTGTTAAATTTATTCTATGTGTTTTGTTTTTTGTTTAGTACTATAAATAGAATTAAAAAATTCCAATCCAATTGATTACTAGAATACAAAAATATTGATCTTTTTATACTGAGATTGTATTCCACAGCATTCCTAATTTCTATTTGTCCGAGTAGTATTTTCAGAGATTTCTTAAATTTTCTATCACATCATTGGCAAATAAAGTCAGTTGTTGTTCTTCCTTTTTGGCCAGTATGCTTTTTCTCTTTCTTGCTTTATTACAGTGACTAGTACCTCCAGTATAATTTTTAACAGGTGTAGTGAGAATGGGGATCCTTGCCTCATTCCCAATCTTGGAAGGAAAGCATTCTATATTTTGCATGGCGTATAGCTATAAGCTTTTTGTAGATGCCCTTGATCATATTAAGGACATTCACTTCCATTTCAAGTTTATTGCAATTTTATCATCAATAGAAAAACATTAAAACATTTAACACCTAACCTAGCAAAACAACAGTATGGTTAGTATCTTTTATTCTGTTATTATAGCAAATTACACTGATTTAATTAAGTGGTAGCCTCTCACATTTTTAGTGGCTGTTCTATAATCTCTTGAAATTGTAAGGAATATTCACCACTGTAACCTTATCCATATTTTTACTGAACCCAATCTGCAAAAATACAATAGGCAGTTAGGGATAGGCCCTCGAAATACATCTTGATTTAAGAAATGTATCAAAAACTGATGTGATATTCAAAGAAATCCTCTTATAAAAATCTTGTTACAGAGGCGTTTTAATGAATATTCAAAAACTGTTAATTCCTATGTTAGACAAATGATTCCAAAAAACAGAAAAAGAGTAAAAACTAATTGGCTCATTTGATGAAGTTAGTGCGACGCTGGTTCTAAAATCAGGTGAGAACAGTGTAAGAAAACAGAGCCGTTTAATTTATGAACATGAATTTTAAAATATTAAAATTTAACTTGGGATAATCAAATCCAAATTGACTTTTTAAAAAAAAAAATCGTGATTAGGTAAGATTTATTCCAGAAATAAAAAGATGATCAAATGTCAAAAATCTCTTAATTCATCACATCAAGACACTAAGGGCAAAAACTATATAATTATTTCAATAAATGTAGAAAATGCATTCGATAAAATCATATAATAAAATAATTCTTAGTAACTAGGAATAGAAAGTTTAACTTCATTAACAATTTTATTTCCCAAAGTTATAGAAAATATTAAATTTCTGGAGACAATGTCCTCCCTTTAAGGTATGAGCATGACAAGAGACCCACTATCACTGCTAATGTTTAAAGGCAACTGAGGTTCTTGCCAGCAATTAAAATTTTTTTAAATGTTTACTTATTTTTGAGAGAGAGAGAGAGAGAGAGAGAGAGAGAAAGAGAAAGAGAAAGAGCATGAGTGGGGTAGGGGCAGAGAGGGAGGGAGACACAGAATCTGAAGCAGGCTCCAGGCTCTGAGCTGTCAGCACAGAGCCCAACACGGGGCTCGAACCCACGAGCTGTGAGATCATGACCTGAGCCGATGTTGGACGCTGAGCCACCCAGGTACCCTTTGCCAGCAATATAATAAAAGAAAACAAGATATGTATAAACAAGAAGGGAAAAGATAAAAGTGCATCTGTTTTTGCAGGCAACATCATCATTTATATGAAAAACAAATAAGGTTTTACAGAAATGGATGAGCTAATCCTAAAATTCATATGGAATTGCAAGGGACTCAGAACAGCTACACCAACGTTGAAAAAAGAAGAAAGTGGGAGAAGTCCTACTTCCTGATTTCAAAACTTATTAGAAGTTATAGCAATCAAAACAGTGTGGTATAGGCACAAGAAATGATATATAGGTCAATGGAACAGACTTGAAAGTTCAGAAATAAACCCATGTATGTATGAATAATTATTTTCTACAAGGTTGCCAAAACTATTCAATGGAGAAAGAACAGTCTCTTCAATACATGATTCTGGGATAACTGGATATTCATACTAAGAATGAAGTTGGACCTCTACTTCACTCCACATACAAAAAATAAATTCAAAATGCAGCAAAGACTGAACTGGAAGAGCTGTAACTATAAAACTCTCAGAAGAAAACAGGAGTAAATCTTCATGATCTTGGATTTGGAAATGTAATCTTACATATGACACCAAAAGCCTAAGCAATTAAAAAAAATTGGGAATCCTCAAATTTAAAACTTCTGTACATCAAAAGATGTGATTAAGAAAGTGAAAAGACAACCCAGAGAATTTGAGAAGTATTTGAAAAATCACATATCCAATAAGGGATCTGTAACAGAATATATAAAGAACTCTTACAACTCAATAATAAAAAACACAACCCAATTAAAAAAAACTGGTAAAGAATCTGAATAGACACTTCTCAAAGGAAGATATAAAACCAGTCCATAAAGATGGGAACAGATGCTTGACATCTTTACTCATTAGGGAAATAATTATCATTGTGGTTTTGAGAGACCACATTACACTTAGTAGGAAGGCTAGAATTTAAAAAGTGGAACAAATAATGGTGAAGATATGGAAAAATTAGAACCCACATGTAAAATGGTACTGCAACTATGGAAAAATGTAGCAGTTTCTTAAGAAGTTAAACATGAAATATAAAACATATAACACAATAATTCCATTACTTAGATATCTACCCAAGAGAAATGAAAATGTATGTCCACACAGAATTTTTACACAAATTCAAAACAGCCAAATACTGGAAACACACTAAATGTCAATAAACTGTTGGACAGACAAAATGTGGCACATGGCTATACAATGGAATGCTATTCAGCAATACAAAGGAAGAAACTAATGATCCGCTGCACCAGAGATGAATTTAAAACATTACTCAATTTAAAAAGCCAGGCACAAGAGACCATATATTATATGATTCTATTTCTATGAAGTGTTCGAAAGAGGCAAATTTATAGATAGAAAGTAGATTAAGCTGGGCATAAAAACAGGGATGAACTGTAATTGGGCATGAGGGTTCTTGGCGGGGGGGGGATGAAAATGTTCTAAAAACAATTTATGGTTATGGTTGTACAATTTGTTAAATCTCCTAAAAGTTCTTCAATTATATACTTGAAATAAGTGCTATGTAAAATATATCACAATACAGTTAGACAACACACAAACATTACATGTTTTACAAGGTCATACACAAATAGAAAAGGTATAAATAGGTACAAATAGAAAGGTATGAATTGAACATACCAGAATGTCTGGCTACAGGTGTTTTTATATAGGGGAATAACAGGAGAATGAGACTGGGCTAAAAAGGAGTTTACAAATTACTAAATGAATTATTCTAAACAAGTGTCAGATCTGCATGAAACAATGATGTCTGAGAAATATGAATGTATGATCAACCCTCTGTAAATGAGGTCTTAAAAGTATAGTAAATATTTTTATATACTTATAAAAATAAAGGAAGAAATAATAATTCCACCTCATTTTTTTTGGGAGACACTAAACTAAATAATTTACAAATAACTTTATGTAACCTAAATTTATTGTGATTATGCTACTTAAAAAATATTTGAAATGCAGTGAATACTCCCAAACTCATTAAGTTCTAAGGCAAGAGATAGAACAGAATTTAAAAAAGACAAGTAAACCCTGAATGCTGTGGGCTAAGTATCTTACTACTTCAACACCTTGTTAGCTATCCGGGACACTACGGAGTTATACAAACATACAACCCTGAAAAGACAATGATAAAGAAACATTGACCTTTACGGACTTAGTAACAACAGAAAACCACTTTTTCCTAAAGTGGGAAATCAGGACATACCATGAAATCATGAGTCCTACGAAAAGGTCTGCCTAAAATAGGCTTCTTGGTCAAATAAATTTAGAACCAATTCACAGATATCCCCCTACTAACGTATTCACAATATATTAACATATTAAAGTCTCTAAGAACAAAGTCTGCAAGACTTTCAAAGAATAAATCTGCTTTAATTTGCAAATCCACAAAATCCTTGCCTCATATGTTTTCATATTAAGAGGAAGATACATTAGAAAATGCTTCATTAAATATGTTATTTGCTCAAAAATGCATTCAACAACTATCTATTGAACACCTACTATGGGCCAGACCTTATTCTAGGTGCTTAAAATTTCAGGAGTAAAAACTTTCATGCTTTCATGGAAATTTACCTTGTAATGGTATTACAGGTTCTATCCATGTTGTTTTCCTATTATATGAAGTGATAATATTGTCAAATGGGCACAAATATCAAAAGGGAGAAAAAGTGAGAAAAGCAAGGAAGTATCTGAAACAATGTGTTTACACAGGATGGGCGAGATGAACTTAGTTACTTATTTTCTAAATAGACAGCAACTTAAAGACCAATGGATTATAGCCAAAATATTCACTCATATGAAATGTTTAAAATAACTAGGCACTTGTACAATGGGATACTATGCCGTCATATCATTCATATGACTAATACGGAAAACAAATTTAAGGAAACTGCAGAAGAGGGGCGCCTGGGTGGCTCAGTCGGTTCAGTGTCAGACTCTTGATTTCAGTTCGGGTCATGATCTCAGGGTTGTGGGATCAAGCCCTGCGTTGGGCTGCATGTTGAGCATGGAGACTGCTTAAAATTCCCTCTCTCCTCCTGCCTCTCCCCCTCTCCCCGACTCATGCTCTCTAAAATAATAATTTAAGAAACCACAGAACATTATTTACATACAATATGCCTCATTTGTTTAAAAAAGGATTCTCTAGAGACATTTATTTTTATTTTCTTAATTTTTATTTTAGAGAAGGAACATGGTGGGGGAGGGGCAGGGAGCGAGATGGCGGGGAGAGGGGTGGGGGAGAATCTTAAGCAGTCTCCTTGCTCAGCACTCAGCCAGCCCAACATGAGGCTCGATCTCCCGACATTGGGATCATGCCCTGAACAGAAATCAAGAGTTGGGACACTCAAGCGACTGAACCACCCAGGCATCCCTAGAGGCAGTCTTTTAAATACAAATTTATTTGTATAGGACAGAAAAAAATCACTGAAAAGACGAAAATTTTAACAATGGGGAAGCTAAAATAGATGGTATGAGCCTTTTTATGTATTTTTTAAATACATTTTTAAGTGTATTCATTTTTAAAAAGCAAGACCATATATAACTTTTATAATGAAATAAAACAAATTTTAAGATTGACTTACATGTACTTCTGGGCAAAGCATAAAAGGTGAAGGGAGGTGGGAGTGGTATGATTTTTCTTCTAGGTTTGAGAAAATTTAACTGAAAAAAGGAGAAAGCACTGCTCTGTCAACAGTGGTTAGGAAAATACTTCAAAATGAGGAGCTTTTAGGTGATTAGCTACTTTGAAACGAAAGGATAAACAACAACAACAAAAGGACTTGATCGGCAGGTTAATTCGTGACAGCTACAGGCTAAGACACAGAAAAACAAGACCCCCAAGAAAAAAACTAAAGCAAGTACCTCTGAAAAAAGCTGCATAAAGAGGACTTGAGGTGTTTAAGCATTATCCTCTCATTTCAAATATTTAATGTAGCAAGTAAATACCAGTTTTTCTAATTAGAAGTATTAAAACTGTATTTAAAATTGAAACTTACCTTTCTTATAAGGTGGTTTTCCGTATCTGCCACATATATGATATTATTCCTTATGGCTACCCCCTGTGGTGAATTAAAAGTTGACTCTGAAAATACTCCATCTTTTCTTCCAGGGTTGGGTCCTAAAAGACAAGATAGCCACAGGACAAATTTTTTCCTCTTAAAAAGTTATCTCAAATTAACCCCCCACCCCCATTTGTTTTTCTTTGTTTCCTTTCTTTTTCTTGCACCTATATTAGGAAGATGGATATAAACTAGACCTATTGTGGTAATCATTTAAAAAAAATTTTTTTTATGTTTATTTATTTTTGAGAGAGAGAGAGAGTGTGAGTGGGGGAGGAGCAGAGAGAGAGGGAGACACAGAATCTGAAGCAGGCTCCAGGCTCTGAGCTGTCAGCATAGAGCCCAATGCGGGGCTTGAACTCACGAACCGTGAGATCATGACCCGAGCTGAAGTCAGACGCTTACCAACTGAGCCACCCAGGCGCCCCTCGTGGTAATCATTTTTCATAACATATGTAAATCAAACCTCAATGAAGAAAGAAAAACAGTATTTAGAGCTGGGATTTTAATATAAATAGCACGATACTTTTACCTAAAGTCTAGTGTTTCCCAAGATCTATTTTTCTTAGGAGTAAGTTTTGCTAATGACAGGGCTTACTGAACAATGGTCACTAGTGCACATTAGTAGCATATATCAGAAGGGAATATTTCTATTTTTTATTATTTTTTTAAGTTTATTTATTTATTAGGCGCCTGGGTGGCTCAGTCGGTTAAGTGTCCAATTTTGGCCCAGGTCATGATCTCAC
Source organism: Panthera onca (assembly GCF_046562875.1). Lineage (NCBI taxonomy): Eukaryota > Metazoa > Chordata > Mammalia > Carnivora > Felidae > Panthera > Panthera onca. Next base: position 17,066,203 of record NC_138349.1, read on the forward strand.
GGTTTGTGGGTTTGAGCTCCGTGTAGGGCTTGGAGCTTATAGCTCAGAGTCTCTTTGGATCCTCTGTCTCCCTCTCTCTCTAACCCTCACCTGCTCACACATGCCCTCTTTCTAAAATAAACATTTAAAAAAAATAAGAAGTTTAGGGGTGCCTGGGTGGCTCAGTCAGTTGAGCCTCCGACTTTGGCTGAGATCATGATCTTGTGGTTTGTGAGTTCAAGCCCTGCATCAGGCTCTCCACTGACAGCACAGAGTCTGCTTGGAATTCTCATTCTCTTATTCTCTTTCTCTCTTTCTCTCTTCCTCTCTCTCTCTCCCCCCCCAACCCCCCCTCCCAAAATAAATAAATAAATAAATATTTTTCTGTCAAAATAAATAAAGTTAAAAAAAATCTGTTAAACCACAACTAACCAGTATTTCCTAAGTGTATCTGGCCACAGAATTCTTTTGAAGAACTATTGTAGAATAATTATTAATTTATCACAAGATAACATTATTCCTAAAAACATGTTTGGGAACGGTAGCTTGCTGCTGGTTTCTCCGGTTAACAAAGCAGAATATTCATTTACACTATTTTGAAAATTATTATAGAATTAAAAACTTTTTAACCATTTAAATTACACCTACTATAACTAATAATTTTTGAGCAACAGTTCTCATAAGTGCCTGTCTTAAACCCAAACATCAAGTTGCCCAAACAAAAGAAACACAAAATAAAGAACTCTAACAAAAATGAAAAAGAAGAAATGTGAAAACTTAAGGAGCTAAGGGAACAATATCTAAGCATACTAAGAATAGCACCAGGGCTTAGAGTAAGACTAGTTTATTTGCATTAGGAATGCAGGAACCCCTACTTTATGGACTAACGCTGTATATGCTACTAAAGCAGAATTGCAAAGAGATGAATTATTTTTCTCTTTGACTATTACATTATTAGATGTCAATTTAGTCTGGATAAATATGATAAGAATGTACTTAACAGATTTTATTAACTATGTAGATGTACTGGGCCCATTTTAGATCTAAAACCAGGGAGATATATTTCAATACATTTCCTTGAGCTGTTTTTTTTTTTTTTTTACTATAAAATATACTACATATCATAATTAGAAGCAAACTTTACCTCCAATGCTGTACTGAATTTGCCCATTCTTCAGGACGACCAAAATTCTATGATGTCCAGTGTCTGCTATTACCAATCTATTAGAAACATGGTCTACCGTTACTTTGCCAGGAAATAGCAATGGTGAAGGTGGCAAAGAATCTTTATAGAGTTTTATTTCAATTTTATTATTTCTGATCTGTCCCCTGTCTTTATAATACTTTAAAGCTATTGAAGTATATAAAAATAATTTATCTTTGTGTCCCTCTCCAATTAAAGAAAATAACATATTTCCACGAGGTCCAAGTATGACCAAAGTTGGCCAGCAGGAGACTTCTAGTTCTTGCCAAAGGCTGGCATCTGCATCATTAACCACAGGGTGAGTGATGTTGTATCGAAGAACGGCGCTCTTAATGTTATCCAGGACTTTTTCATTTGGGAACTTAGCCGAGTGAACACCAACAATCAGAAGACCGTCTAAATGGGAAAAAATGTAAGTTAAACATTATGAAGTAATCAAGTCTGAAAGTCACCATCTGCACATTAGATTATGGGTCATTAATAAACAGTCCAGAGATGAAAAAAAAAAGGCAGAACTAAAAGTGTCTTCTTCAACTGCATTTAAACACACGTATAAAAAAATTAACACTCAAATATCATGACAATCTTGATAACTACATAAAAATGAATATGATCAAAATCACATGGCTATTTCAGGATTACACCTCTTTGTGTCCTTTATCTAGACAAAGTTTTAAAAAACACATTAATTTCTTATGAAGATACTGAAATACTGTTATTTTTTCTCCAACTATTATAAGCCCCTTTGAAATTCATAGTGACTATGACTGCTTTTTGTTAATATTTATTGTCACATTATCCTCTTAGATTTTTCTGGCCTACCCACATTACAAATTAGCAGACCAACTATAAGCAAGATGTTTCTATAATATTAAGGTCTTTGATTTATTTAAAATTCCCATTATGTGGTTCCTAGAACAAGCCTTAATTGAAGATAGCAGAAAAAAAAAAAAGGAAAAAGTGTTCAGCTGGATTCAGAGAAAAAACTCAACACTGACTACAGAGGTAATACAATCTCCCAACACACTCCTCAAAACCTATGCACATCAGCATGAAGAAGAAATAAACCCACACAAACTGGCAGGTGTAATTTCCTAACAGATCATCCTTCCATTTGCAACTATTAAATCCCAACAAAAACACAGACATCACACAGGTACACATACCCTCATCCCCGCTTGAGGACAGAAAAAAGTAAACAAAAGCAGGCAGATTGTTGGGGGGTGGGGGCATTTCAAAACTTGGAAAACCAAACCATTAAGGGGAGTTTCCAGTTTTATTTTCCCCTTCATGGCTTGGCATTGAAGGTGGACCCCGGTTTGGGAGCAACGCAGGTGGCTAAGACCATGGAAACCCCTTTCTGGCCCAAGGAGCCAGGGAAACTGGAGAGAGTGGGGGAAACCCCAAGGGGAAGAGAGCTGGAGAAGGTGACTCCCCATTTCTGAGAATGAACACTCACAAGTCTCGGCCTGACTCCTCAACTATACACATGTGAGGCAGCCCTACAACAGTACAGCAAAGGCTTAAAGAACCGAGAAGTGGATTGCTGGGCTGATGAAAGGAGACACAGAGCCGATGGAAGAAGAGATGGAACTTTGAGTTTGCACCAACAAAGTTGAATGCCTACAAAAACAACTGACAGATACCAGCTCCAAAATGAAGCAGAAGTTTGAATTAGTAGACAAAACACCATAAAGGAACTCTAACTATGCTCCTTGAGGGAAAGAAAAGCACACTTGAGGGGCACGTGGGTGGCTCTGTTGGTTGGGCGTCCAACTCTTGATCTCAGCTCAGGTCATGATCCCCAGGGTTGTAAGACTGAGTTCCAAGTTGGGCTCTGAGCTGAGTGTGGAGTCTGCTTAAGATAGTCTCTCTTTCCCCCCTCTGCCAGTCTCCTCCATTCTCACTTGCTATCTCTAAAAAAAAAAGAAAAAAGAAAAACACACTTGACATGAATGAAAAAATAGGAAATAAAAATAGAAAAAAGAACTAAATGAAAATTTCAGAACTCAAAAATACCATATTTAAAATAAATTCACTGGATGAGCTCAATGGCAAAAAAGAGATGACAGAGAAAAGAGTCAGTAAACCTAAAAATAGCTCAACGGGAAATTATCCAATCTAAGGAGCACAAAGAAAGAAGACTGAAGAACAAAAATGAACAGAACCTCAGGGACCTGTGAAACAGTTTTAAATGATCTAACGTATGTGGACTTGGAATCACAGGAGGAGAAGACAAAAAGATTGGGGCAGAAAAAATATTTGAAAAATGCCAAAACTTCCAAAATTCATCTGAAGATATAAATTTACAGAAAACCCAGAAATGGACTCACAGCTATATGGCCAACTACTCTTTGACAAAGCAGGAAAGAATACCCAAAGGAAAAAAAGAGTCTCTTCAACAAATGGTGTTGAGAAAACTGGACAGCGACATGTAGAAAAATGAAACAGGACCACTTTCTTACACCATACCCAAAAATAAATTCAAAATGGATGAAAGACCGAAATGTCAGATAGGAAACCATCAAAATCTTAGAGAACACAGGCAGAAACCTCTCTGACCTCAGCCAGGGCAACTTCTTACTAGACAGGTCACTAAAGGCAAGGGAAAGAAAAACAAACGTGAACTATTATGACTTCATCAAAAGCTTCTGCACAGTGAAGTAAACAATCAACAAAATTAAAAGGCAGCCTAAAGAATGGGAGAAGATATTTACAAACAACACATCCGATAAATGGTTAGTATCCAAAATCTATAGAGAACTTATCAAATCCCAAAAACAAACAACTGAGTTAAGAAATGGGCAAAAGTCATGAATAGACACTTTTCCAAAGAAGACATCCAGATGGCTAACAGACATACGAAAAGATGCTCAACATCACTCGTCATCAGAGAAATACGAATCAAAACCACAATGAGACACCACCTCACCACTGCCCAAATGGCTAAAATTAACAACACAAGAAACAACAGGTACTGGCAAGGATGTGGATGGAGAAAGGGGAGCCCTCTTGCACTGTTGGTTGGAATGCAAACTGGTGCAGTCACTCTGGAGAACAATGTAGAGGTTCCTCAAAAAACTAAAAATAGAACTACCCTACCATCCAGCAATTGCACTATTAGGTATCTACCCAAAGGATACATAAATACAGATTCGAAAGGGTACATGCACCCCAATGTTCACAGAAGCATTATCAACAATAGCCAAACTATGGAGGGAGTCCAAATGCCCCTCAACTGATGAATAAAGAAGATGTGGTATTTATATACAATGGAATATTACTCAGCCATCAAAAAGAATAAAATCTTGCCATTTATAACAATGTGGATGGAGCTAGAATGTATTAAGTGAAATAAGTCAATCAGAGAAAGAAATACTATATGATTTCACTCATATGTGGAAACAAAACAGATGAACATACGGGAAGGGTAGAAAAAAAGAAAAGAGGGGAACAAACCACAAGAGACTCTTAATGATAGAGAACAAACTGAGGGTTGTTGGAGGGAAGTGAGTGGGAGATGGGCTAGATGGGGGATGGGTATTAAGGAGGGCACTAGTGGTTAAATACAAGTGATGAACCACTGAATTCTACTCCCAAAAGTTTTTGCACTGTATGTTAACTAAATAAAATTTAAATTAAAAAAATAAAATAAATGTACAGAATTCAAGAAATTCACTCTAAATAGGATAAATTAAAAGAAAATCATGTTAAGACATAATCTCTGAAAACCAAAGATTAAAAAATAACCTCACAAACATTTTAAAAGAAGATACACAAAACCAACCCAATGATCGGTGGTTAGAGACTGGGAAGAAGGGGGGGTAGGGAAGAGTGGGAAAAATTATACACTTAAAATATGTGCAGTTTACTATGTGTCAATTATGCCACAATAAAGTTCTGAAAAAAAAAAAAAATAGCATGAGCTCTGGAGTCAGGCTCCCTATAATCAAATTCTGGCTTTACCACTTGCTGAATTACTTAATCCAATTAAGGCATTTAGCACAGTACCTTTTATACATTATAAAAGCTCAATGAATGTTTGCTATTATTTATTTAAAGTTGTAAATACAAGGACACCCGGGCGGCTGAGTCGGGTCGGTTGAGTGCCCAACTTCGGCTCAGGTCATGATCTCAAGGTTCGGGAGTTAAAGCCCCGCATTGGGCTCTCTGCGGTCAACAAAGAGCCTGCTCCGGATCCTCTGTCCCCTCTCTCTGCGCCCCACCCCCATACTTGCTCTGTCTCTCTCAAAAATAAAAACATGAAAAAAAATAAAGTTGTAAGTACAAAGATAACCAATGAAACTTTTTCTAACTAAAGCAATTAGTAAAATAGCAAAGAAAATACATCATGTTAAGAAAAACAAAGAAAACCTAATACATATAATGATTATGCACAATGATAAGTAAATATGAATGGGCTTAACTCAAAAAAAAAATTCGGGGGGGCACTTGGATGGCTCAGTTGGTTAAGTTTGCAACTTCAGCTCAGGTCATGATCTCGTGGTCCATGAGTCCAAGCCCACGCTGGGCTCTGTGCTGACAGCTCGGAGCCTGGAGCCTGCTACAGATTGTGTGTCTCCCTTTCTGCCTCTCTCCTATTCACACACTCTCTCAAAAAAAAAATTTTTTTTAAAAGAAAAAAAAAAAGAAAATGTACTGTTGCCTTGCTTTGTGTGTTATTCATATAAAGTCTGTCCTAATTTCCATGTTTTTGAAAGTCACTTTTTCCTGGAGGCCCTGAAGATATTTTTTAAACATCTTTAAAATGTAATAGTTTAAAGTAAGATACTTCTTGGGCTGTTCTGTGTCAATTTTCTCTGGTATCTGATAGTACCTTTCAACATGTAGATTCAAGGTTTCTTTTATTGCCAGAGCATTTTCTTGGATTCTAATTTTATGTATTAGTTTTGGTCAGTTGTTTTGATTGATTTTTCTTCAGTCTCAAGTAGCCTTATGTTGGATCTCTTCTGCTTGTCTTTCATTTCAATCGTTTCCTCTATTTTTACTTCTTTAGCTTATTTTCATTCTCTAGGTTTGTTCTTCTCCCCTTATTTAAATGCCCCTTATTACATTTTTATTTGAATTTACTGCCCCTTAGGCACCTTGTAATTTAGTCTTCGTTTCTAAAATAACTTGGACTTTTTCCTTCTATTTCTTTTCTGAGTTCGATCAACACTCCTTACCTCTTGCATTGAGGGGGGGGGGGTGCATCCCCATTCTTAGTTTCTGAATTTTTAAAAACATTTTTTATTTTTGAGAGACAGGTTGCGAGCAGAGGAGGGGCAGAGAAAGAGGGAGACACAGAATCCGAAGCAGGCTCCAGGCTTTGAGCTGTCAGCACAGAGCCCAACACAGGGCTCGAACCCACAAACCACGAGATCATGACTTGAGCTGAAGTCGGAGGCTTAACCTACTGAGCCACCCAGGAATCCCTTCATTTTTGAATTTCTGGTTCAAGATCTTTTAAAATTATTCTTAAACGCTGTTTGAGGATGTGTAATTCAATATGGAGGATTGTGTTACAGTTTTTTTGTGATCATTAGGAATGTTCATCAGCACTTCAACTCTAACTTAACATTTTCAGCTTTTTACAACTTTATATGGATGTGATCTTTTTAATATTCCCACCCATTTTGTGGACAGGGCTCCTAGATTGAGAGTACACTTTTCTGACAGTTCCCTTTCTCTGTGCAGTTTCATTTTTGGATAGCATTGTTGCAAGAAGGGGTTGATGTGTATTTTCTCTCTTTTTTTTTTTTCCCTGCAAGATCCTCAACATTTTGGTTTTGTTTTTTGGGTTATTTTGTTTGTTTGTTTGTTTAAGTAGAGGATCTTCAAGGGGAAACCCCATCTCTAGGTCTGATTCCCTCCAAGAGGCAATGCTGCTCTGAGCCTTCTGTTCTTAGGCCCAAACTCTTTCAAGAGCTGGTGCTATGATCCAAACATGTGTTCAGTATTTTGCACTTAGTGGTGGAGTTTCTCTTTCTACTGGTAAGGGGGTTACTCTGTGCTTAGCCCAAGACCTCTAAACCACTCTCCTTTTTTTCATTGAGTCTTTTTTTCCCCATGGAGTCTTTTCAAATTCCCCCCATCCCTGTTCTAGCACCTGCAGGCTTGCAGCAAGAGGACCTTTAATGGAATTCAGTTTATTTCTCAACTTACAGGTAGTTTGAAAGCATGATATGCTCGGTCTTCTAGTATTGCTGAAGGCATGATCAAGTGTGGTTTTGTTTATTCTCCTTGTTTTTATGTTTGAGGGAGAGGAAAAGATAAGTGGGGAGATTCAAAATTAGGTGGCCTCCATTCTCCTCCAAAACCAGAAATGGGAGAGAGAGATTTCGGTTTTCAACATCAGGTATATTGAGATATAATTTACTTGAATTTGTTCCTCAATACTTTGTTAATTGGTTAAATAAAATATAACTAAACCCTAAAAACAGCCTGTTACTTAATGGAGAAAAACAGTAAGTATTTCCAAATAAGATAAAGAACAAGGCAAAGATGCCCACTGTCTACTACTATTAAATAATGAATGGGGGGGGGGGCTATTAGCCAACAAAATTAGACAAATCGATTATAGACATAAGATTTGGAAAATTTCTTTGCAAATAACATAGCATGTTAGGGGAACCTCAGAGAATCAATTACAAAACTAAACAAAATAGTAAAAGATTTAGGAAGCAGAACAAAATTAACAACAAAAAAGAATACAAAATTAACATAAAAATCAACAGCTTTTATATACCTACACAATAGCCAGTTGGGAGTATAGAATGGTAGACAAAACCCCACTTACAATAAATAGCCACAAAGACAAGAAAAGATTTTCAAACACATTCTAAACTGTAATTTAAAACTACATCAAGGGGTACCTGGCTGGCTCAGTACAGTATGCAACTCTTGATCTTAGGATCATAAGTTTGAGTCCCATGTTGGGTGTAGAGTTTACTTAAAAAATAAATAAAACCACACAAAGATACCATTTTTTTTTAACCTATTAGATCAGTACAAATTAAAAAAGTGTGTCAACCATACACAAAAATAAACTCAAAATGGATGAAAGAACTAAGTGTGAAACAGGAAACCATCAAAACCCTAGGGGGAAAACAGGCAACAACCTCTTTGACCTTGGCCGCAGCGACTTCTTAGTTGACACATCTCCATAGGCAAGGGAAATAAAAGCAAAAAATCAACTATTGAGACCTCATCAAGATAAAAAGCTTCTGCAAAGCAAAGGAAACAATCAACAAACCTAAAAGGCAACTGATGGAATGGGAGAAGATATTTGCTAATGACCTATCGGATAAATGGTTAGTATCCAAAATCTATAAAAAACTTACCAACTCAACACCAGCAAAATAAATAATCCACTGAAAAAATGGGCAGAAGACATGAATAGACACTTTTTCAAAGAAGACACCAGATGGCCAACATATGAAAAGATGCTCAACATTGTTTATCATCAGGGAAATATGAATGAAAGCCACACTGAGATACCACCTCACGCCAGTCAGAGTGGGTAAAATGAACAAATCAGGAGACTACAGATGCCGGAGAGGACGTGGAGAAATGGGACCCCTCTTGCATTGTTGGTGCGAATGCAAACTGGTGCAGACGCTCTGGAAAACAGTGTGGAGGTTCCTCAAAAAGTTAAAAATAGAACTACCCTACAACCCAGCAATAGCATTACTAGGAATTTATCCAAAGTATACAGGAGTGCTGATGCATAGGGGCACATGTACCCCAGTGTTTACAGCAGCACTATTAACAACAGCCAAATTATGGAAAGAACCCAGCTGTCCATCAACTGATGAATAAAGATGTGGTTTATATATACAAGGGAATACTACTCGGCAATGAGAATAAAATCTTGCTATTTGCAACAACGTGGATGGAACTGAAGGGTATTATGATAAGTGATATGAAATAAGTGATATGAAATGTCAGTCAGAAAAAGATACCAAGTTTTCACTCATATGTGGAAGTTGAAAAACTTAACAGAAGACCATGGGGGAAGGGAAGGGGAAAAATAGTTTCAAACAGAGAGGGAGGCAAACCATAAGAGACTCTTAAATACCGAGAACAAACTGAGGGTTGATGGGGGTAGGGGGCCAGGGGGCAAAGAAAAGAGGTCATGGGCACTGAGGAGGGCACTTGTTGGGATGAGTGCTGGGTGTTGTAGGTAAGCGATGAATCATGGGAATCTACTCCCAAAGCCAAGAGCACACTGTATACACGGTATGTTAGCCAACTTGACAATAAATTATATTTAAAAAAAAAACAACAAAAAACACGTCAATACATTTTACTGGAGCAGCAGTGGGAAAAGAGGCACCCTCACAGTCTAGGAACACAAACTAGTACAACCCTCCTGGCTCACAATGTGGCAATACTCAACAAAACTATATTATACGCATTTAACTTTGACCCAGAAATCCCACCACTAGGAATCTACCCCCAAGATATGCCACCAGCAATACAAAAACATATCACGAGGTTATTCACTGTAACTGCTAAATATTGGAAACAACCTAAGGGCCAATACATAGGACAGGACAGTGAGTGAATAAATTCTGGTGTATCGACACACACACACACACACACACACACACACACACACACACACACACACACACAAAATGGAGTTCTATAAAAATAATCAGGAAATTCTCTATATGAAGTGGCCTCCAGGATAAATTGTTACATTAAAAAAGCAAAACACTCAAAAACATCTACAGTAGGTCACTGTTAGTATTTTTTAAAATTGTTTCTTAATGTTAATTTCTTTTTGAGAGAGGGAAACAGAGCAGGAGCAGGGGAGGGGCAGAGAAAAAGGGAGACACAGAATCCGAAGCAGACTCCAGGCTCTGAGCTCTCAGCCCAGAAGCCCAACACGGGGCTTGGACTCAAAAGCAGTGAGATCATGATCTGAGCCGAAGTCAGATGCTTAACAGTCTTAACCACAGGTGCCCCAGTATTTTTTTTTTTTTAAGAGAAATAAAAAAATAGAAATCATGTTGGAAAGGGATGGAAAGAATGGGAAACTAGAAACAGGTAGAGGGGTGCCTGGCTGGCTCAGTCGGTTAAGTGTCCGACTTAGGCTCAGGTCATGATCTCGCGGTTTGTGAGTTCGAGCCCTGCTTCGGGCTCTGTGCTGACAGCTCAGAGCCTGGAGCCTGCTTCAGATTATGTGTCTCCCTCTCTCTCTGCCCCTCCGATGCTCATGCTCTGTCTGTCTCTGTCTCTCAATAATAAATAAATGTTTAAAAAAAGAAAAGAAAAGAAACAGGTAGAGAGATGAGTAGATGGAACTATACTTTCTGTATAGTTCTGACTTTCAGGACCATGCTAAGATTTTACATACTCAAAAACAAATATAACCAACTAAAAATACAAAGAGAAACAAATGAATCTAGCTGTACTTCAAACGAACAACATAACCTCATGGGGAGTGGGGAGGATTAGTCTAAGCAATTTTTAACTAGTTGGGAGGGACTAGAAGCAAAGACACCCCAGTAGCAATGAGTGCAGCATGTACCCAGATCTCGGTTTCTCAAACCCATTCCCAATATTCAATACTAAACAGAATCAGAGCTCTTTGGAGAAATGGCTGATTCAGGGAAGGGGCTGGGAAAGTATAAGAGGAATCTTTAAATATTTTGTTGTGACAAGGAAGTGTTCGGAGAATGAGAAGCATGGATCAAAAGGACACAGGTGACAGCTTGAAGAGGATCCCATTCATCCAACAGGGACAATATGAATATCTAAATAATGACTTACAGCCCAATGAATTAAGAATCCAAGTCATGTCTCTCTATATTTTACATGTGTGATATACATACATACATACTATGTACCAAAATATACATACGTCCATCTATTCCCTCTGATCAACATAGCCAACACTTGTTCGAAGAAGTGAAGGATAATGGGAGATGTTTGCCTTTAGAAGGTGTTAACTAAGTGAAGAGAGCAATGAAGGAGATTCCATGGCGACAAAACACCTGGAAGACAGAGTGTATGAAAGATGGAGGAGACTGAAGAAGTGACTAGGACAGGGAACGAAGGGGAGCAAAGGATTTAAAGGATCTAGGTTGTCAGCCCTAGGAGTGATGGAAGGCATATGGATAATGAAGTGCAAGTCTCAGGGATAATTTACACCAAACTCATGACTTTCCCCTCCAAACCTATACAGCGTTTCCTTTCACCAAATGGCACCGTCATCTGTCCAATTATACAAGCCAAAAACCTACCTAGGATATCTCTGTTATACCAAAGAGCCCTCTCTCATCACCCATATTCAATCCATGACCAAATCTTATTAATCTTATCCCTCTATAACTAGTTTCAAGCTATTATCATGTCTCATAGGAAGCACAACAGCCTTGTCACAGATCTCTCACATCTAGTCTTGTCCACTAATTAGTTACCTACCCAGGAGTGGGACTGTTTTTTTTTTTTTAAATGTTTGTTTATTTTTGAGAGAGAAAGAGAGACAGAGACAGAGCACGAGTGGGGAAGGGGCAGAGAGAGGGAGACAGAATCCAAAGCAGGCTCCAGGCTCTGAGCTGTCAGCACAGAGCCTGACATGGGGCTCGAACCCAAAAACTGAGATCCTATGACCCGAGCTGAAGTCAGAAGCTTAACCGACTGAGCCCCCCAGGCGCCCCAAGAGTGGGACAGATCTTGAAACAATCACCAATCTCATCCTGTCACCCTCGTCCAGAAAATCTGCCATTGTTCTTTGTGTGAAAACTAAATCTCATCTCCCCAGGACGTTCTCCACGCCTTTCTTCCCCTCCCCTCAGGGTGTTAGAGCAACCTGGCCTGGCCTTCCTTCAATTCCTCCAGAATATCATTATTCCTCTTGCTTTAATGCCTTAACACACAATCCTCCTTTGGCCTGGAATGTTCTTCACCCTTTCTCACCTAGTAAAGCCATACTTTCCTTTTACATCTCAGGCTTAATTTTCACTCTTAAGAAAACTTTCTTTAATTCCTCCAGATTAAACTCCATTATTTGTTTTCATAGCACCTGTAATTTTTCTTCTTAGTACTAATCAGAAATTATAAAAATATTTGTGAGTATCTGATTATAAGTCTTGCCCTTGTTAGACTGTAATTCCTATTAATTATTTAGGGACCATGCATGTTTTATTATTCACTAGCACAGTACTTAGTAGAAAATAAAATGATGAATAGACAGGGCATAAATACTGAAGAAATTTATATATATATATATACAATATATAAACCATATTATATTGTCTAAATAGAATATCTATATTAATCTACAGAGACAATTCCAAATAACAATGCCTCCCATTTTTTTCAGTGTCAATAACCTTAAAGTATGGAGATTTTCCTTAAGATATTTTGCTTTTTATGTTAATTGTACACAATAAAAATAGAATGTCAAAGATTCTTCACTACATGAATATTCTGCCAGCACAGGGATCAAAACACTCCATTTAAAATAAATTATAGAAGGAAAGGAAGAGACGGAGAAGGAAGGAGGAGAGAAGAGAGGGAGGAAGGGAGGGAAAGACAAGCTGTATAAAAAGAATAACTGCTTCTAAGATATCAGTGATAAAATAACTTCAAAAACTCACTTTGAAATCTTCAAAGGTCTTATTTTTCAGAGATATAGATATACAGAATTGTACTAGATTATAATTATATACAGTAATATGTACAACATTGTATTTTATACATTATATAGTAGAGTGTATAGTTTAATCATAAACATTGTAATAACCTACTTAAATGGAAGATTGAAAACAGTTGAGTTTTACAGGTTACAAAATTGTAGATGGAGACGTTTTGAGATCTAAAAGACAAGCATGACACTTTACTAGGCAAGAAAGGATAACATTATTCCAAGCAGAATGAATGCTAAGTGTCAGGGCCTTAAGGCAAGAGAAACAGGGACACTGAGGAACGCAGGAGGCCAGAACACCCTGAGGGGAGAGAAGGGTGTGGAGAAGTAGGATTTTAGGTCTCATACTGAGAGATGCAACCATGATATGAAAAGATCAAAATCACTGAACACTAAAGCACAAAGCCAAAGCATTTGAAATTTTTTTTTTAGAATTTCAAAAACTGACCCTGCATTACCCTGCATCTCTCCTGAAACATCCTAAACTGACCAATATTTTCATATTTTAACTATTTTTTTTAATGTTTTTATTTTATTTTTGAGACAGAGACAGAGCATGAACAGGGGAGGGCCAGAGAGAGAGGGAGACACAGAATCTGAAACAGGCTCCAGGTTCTGAGCTGTCAGCACAGAGCCCGAGGCGGGGCTCGAACCCAGGAACTGTGAGATCATGACCTGAGCCGAAGCCGGACACTTAACCGACTGAGCCACCCAGGCGCCCCTTACTTTAACTATTTTAAAAACAGAATAATATAGGTACTGCTGCAAAACGAAAATATAGTGTGCAGACACGAGTTAACATGGCATGCCTGCCTGGTATTCTTCCAAGGTCTGCTTATAAGGCTGGCCCTTGCCTGGATTTCAGGAGGGTTCCTGAGATTCTCAGGATGGAGAAGAGTGTCTCACTATGCCTAAACTGTTGGTACAAATAATATGGTTTATGCTGAACCCTTGCTTTCCTTCTGGGACTCTAGAATCTTCATACATGCCACCAGGCAGAAGCTGCCTATTTGGCCAGCCCCCAGTAAAAACCCCGATTGCTGAGTCTTTAATAAGAGTCCCTGGTAACATCTCAAATGTGCTCTAACAACTCTTTGCTGGGAATTAAGTGGTCTTGTAGGACTCCACTAGGAGTGGAAGTCTTGTGTTTGGTCTCCCCTGGACTTAGCCTCTCATGGGCACCTTTTCCTTTGCTGCCTCCACTCTGTACCCTTGAGCCGTTAATAAATTACAACAGTGAGTCCTCCTAAAGAATTACCGAACCCAGGGAAGGTCTGGGGAACTCCGATGCACAATCAAATTACATACTGACTCATAGAAAGGTTTAGTTTCATTATGAAATTAGAACTGCATTCTTCTAATTTTTAATAAAGTATAAAACAGAAAAATAGCATCTCCTCCATAGTGAGAATGCAAGCATTTACCTGGTGGTACTCTGGCGTTTAGGTTAATTCTGATTTAATCATACATTAGCATGCACCTAGGAGTCACATTTTAAAATATGTCAAATATTAGGGAATATAGTTTCCCTATAGGGAAAATAGTTTCTCTAATAAATGTTTTCTTATAAAACAAGAGCATTTGTCCTCAATAGCCATTGGGCTACATGTGGATATTATATAATAACATGTCATTAAGGTACCCAGCATAAAAGGCAAAAACATGTTTATAAACTCTCAAGTAGAAACAGAAAAAAAACAAAAACAAAAACAAAAACCACCTGAGGTACCTGTCAGTTTAATGTAAACATGTGCTGAATTACTATGGATTAATTACAAGCTTAGGGCAGTTACATTGTTAAATCTTTGAAGATAAGAGCCCTACGTTACTATTAAATATCTTTTTACTTTAGACTCTGGCATTTATAATGTCTCATGCTATTAGGAAAATGATGCTGGTCACCGTTACAAACTTGATTTTAAAAGCTGTTTTAGAGCAGAAGGAACTGGGTCCTAATTTGGACTCCTTTCAGGCTGTTTTTGAATTAATAAGCACTTCCCTCACTTAGCTGAGCATTTCTTGCTTACTGATAAAATGAACTGAATATTCCATGGAATTTAAAATAGGCTGCTGAATGTCACTTCAAGAACTATTAGCATTGCTGCAAACTTGTTCAGAAACAGAGCAGATAGTAATGAGACAAGACACATCGCTGTAAGAAAGCATATTAATTTAGTGACAGCTTATTGAACTTGCAGGTGATAATCTCTGGGTATGCCTGCTTTTGTGAAGATGAATTGAATATATCTTTTCAGCAATATAAAAACATTTCTAAGTTACTGGCGTTCATAAAGTAGCATATTATTGAACATGTCCTTGAAATTACATCGTTGGGACCACTTCAAGTATTTTACTTTCCAGAAGTATATGTGGATGCAAAACTAGTTTTTATTTCTTGTCACGATGTGCTATAAAAATGCTGCTCCCAGTAAACTGGTAAAAAGGTTACAGGGATCCATTCCAAGAAGTCTGAATTTGCTTCGGGTGTGGAATTAACCAATTAAGTTACCAAATACAGTCTTTTAGGGATGGTCTTGAGGACGGAAACGGTTCACTGGGATTCTTAACCCAGATCTGCAGCGCCTTTCTAAAACACAAATCTTACTGTCATCCTCTTATTAAAGCAACAAACCAACAAGCCAAAAGCAACCTGAAACACCTCAGTATCTTGACTGGAAGACAAAGTCCAAGCTATTCATTCTTAGTAACAACACCCTTCACAACTGTCTGCACCTAATGTACCTTCCTCTCCTTTTGTCTTTCCCAGGAGCCCCTACGATCTTGCCACACCGAACTATCATTTACCTCTCCCCAAGAAACCCACTTTTCCATGTCTCCCTGCCCGTCTATGTGTTGCTTCCTCCTGCTCCTTTTTCATCTGCAGCTGTACGCCTGCCTGCTCATTTTTCAAGTTCCAGCCTGTCTCCTCCTGAGAAATCGTTTCCAATGCTTCTAGGCAAAGTGAGTTACGCCTTTCCTCAGGTTCCGTAATGCTTTTTGTTCAACTCTGTCGCGTATTTTCCTCAGTTGGCAGAGCACCCTGCACATACTACATGCTCACTAAATATATTTATTTACAGGAGTTTGGCCAAGAGACACAGCACCCAAAACTAGTAGATAGCGAGACGCTCTTATTTCTTAAATCAATACAGATGAAATTTTGAAAACATAAATTAGTTCCCAGGAATACTGGAGTTCTTGATAAATCTCAGTGACTGGCAATTTCAAGATACAATATATCACAATCTGTAAGCATCGGAGGTTTTACTTGCACTGAAGATTTTAAGCTATCAGTCCCTTTTTTTTTAATCACCCCCTTTTAAAACCAAGATATCTTTCAATTCTGTGCATGCATACTCTATTCCGATTTTTACTCTAAGATCATTGACCCTCTCTCCTTTTTAATCACTCCAAGTGTGAGGCTCCCATTAATTTAAGCCTAATTAAATGGAACCTTTAATTAGTTTCATTCACCCCATATGCTCTCTTTTTCAGAACAAAGTAAACAAGAGGAAAAAGATCTGAAAAAATTTCAGTTCTAAAGCAAATACTAAGTATAATCTCTTACATCTTCAGAATTTATAATACCATAACAGAGGATTTCCTAGTGTGCTTTGGAAAACATTAACCTTTATAAGTCATTTTTTAATAAAATAGGGTCAAAGAAAAGGTATCTGCTATAATATTTTGCATTCCACTGTATGCATATGAAATGAAAGGAAGTCTAATCACATTTTCTAATAAGAACTTTTATCTTTATATCTTAGTGCGAAGAGTGTAAGATTAGAAACACAAGTTTCATTTGCTCATAGAACAAATTTCGGTTCAGTCTAAATATACAAGACAAACTTTTAAAAATACTTGATCATAAAAGAGTAAATCATGACCTAACCTCAGAGAAGAAACAGAGATTAAGTCTGGTTCTCGAGGAAGGCAAACCATTATCTTTAAGCGTAACTCTTCACGAAAAAGTGCATGGAGTCCTTAAATCATAGATTAGAAATTACTTCTGCAATCATTGAAGTCGTGCCAAATGTTCATTCTCCTATAAGCAAATGAGTCAGCCACTACTCCAGTGCCCACGCCGGGACAGTCTGTTAGAAACCAATTAAAGGGCAGGTACCTTTATCAGAGTATGTGTGTTCTAATGCATGAAGATCAGGCAGTAGATGAATGCAGTTTATGCAGCAGTAGGTGAAGAAATCAAGGATGACTACTTTTCCACACAGATCCTTGTAGACAGAAATAGGCTCTTCAGTGTTCAGCCATTCTAATCCTGAAATTTACAAAATTAATTATGATAAAAAGAAAAGGCAAAGATAATTTATCTAAAACTCTCCATTAAAACATAAACCATTATTATTTCAAGGAGGGGATAGGGCAGTGGGGCAAGATGGGAAAGACGCTATTATGGGGCAATATGCAAACATGGTAAGAAAAAGCTACTAAATTCTTTCAGAAATAGAATAGTCTGTGTGTGAAAGAAAACAAGATCAACGCATGTAGGTAAAAACAAGAGTCAATATCAAATATTAAGAGGACCTAAGTACACAATCAGGGTCAAAGGAGCTTTTTAGAAAGAAGCTCAATCTTAAGAACAGCAAGACAGGACTAAATTCAAAAAGGAACAAAGTGTTAAAATATAAAGATAAACATACAAAATGTCTAATTTCCTAAGAACTAAAATGCTCTGGATTTGAAGAAGGCCTTAACCACAAAATATTTCAAATGCAAAGTTAAGCAAAATACACTATCACAGATTTCATGGAGGCAGTATTAACACTGATGAAGAACGGGTTTGCCTCCCTCCAAAGAGAAATGGAATCTCATTAATCTGTACTTTTGTAAATCAGAATATATAATTGCTTGAGTAGGACTTACAATTTTGCTAATAATTAAAAGATTTTGTTAAATATTAAAAGCACAGCTAACCAATTTAGAAAAACAAAGATAATGAGTTTGTGGTTTATAAGTAAATGCAGCCACTAAAACCGTTAATTGTATCTCGGAGCAGGTATCTGGAAATATTTTATAGAAATTGAAAGCCAAAGTTAGGTGGAAGAAGTGTATAATAACAGCTAACGCCTAATAGCAGTAACTAGAGTTACTCAATTTAAACAAAATTCTAAAAAAAAAAAAAAAAAAAATCGAAATCAAACCAGTATTTCTGCTTTAATAGTCCAACTTAGGTTTTAGGTGAGAGTGAGCTCTTAATTATGCATTTTTATAAAGTGTTAATTGCATACCAGATCAAGTAATCACATAAAACCTCAAACTAATGTATATTTCATATCTTAATGGCAAAATATTTATGAATCTGTCTTTTAAATTTATTTTCTGTAAATAGTCAAGAGTGACTTAGATTGGGGGGTAAGGAAACTATTATTAAATATCTGTTATTTTCTTACCATGCTTAACAAATTTTACAGTAACAATGAATATAATTTTTAAAAGCTGCCAACATTTGGGACGCCTGGGTGGCTCAGTCAGTTGAGCTTTGAACTCTTGGTTTCCGCTCAGGTCATGATCTCACCGTTGGTGAGTTCGAGCCTCACATCAGGCTCTGTGGGGACAGTGCAGAACTGTTTGGGATTCTCTCTCTCTCTGCCCCTTATCCACGTGGTGTCTCTGTCCCTCTCAAATTTTAAAATAAGCTGCCAACATTTATTGAGATCTCCTATGAACTAAGAACTTTAGATATATTACCTCTGACCCACATAATTAACCTGAAAGGTAAATACTAGGTTTATTTTATAAGGTAGTAAAGTAAGGCTTGGAGAAATCAAGTAACTTGCTCAAAGTCATGCAGCTAACAAATGAAATAACTAGGACTTAACCCCAAATCTGTCTGAACCCATCCATTACACCACAGTTTCCCATAAACACCTACATCTTTTAAGAAATGAACAAAGCATACTGTTTGCGTTATGTTTATGACTTCTCGATTATAGTTCACTGATAAAGAAACCAAAGAAAAACTCTTACCTAATACTCTGAGCTCAATAATCAGCTCCAGCAGAAAATCTGATTACGTCAAATACGAAGCCTGAATATTTTGTTATATTATTTATGAATCACGAAGGTCAAATCTCATGGTAATAAAATACACCCAGTGTAACTATAAACAAGACTAGAAAATAAAAACATTGCCCCCAAACCTCACTGGTGACTAGTTTGTAACACTGTACTATGTAACTTCTTACAAAGTTTTTTTTTTTAATAAACATGCATATATGTATATAATCTCTTTAATTTCTTTGATGGGTTAAGCAGTCACGCACCCAATTCTCTTGTAATAATTCCACAACATTTCAAATCCAGCCTAGGATTAGCAACAGGAAAAAAAAAAAACAAAAAAAAAAACAAACCAGTTTTGAAGTTAGGAGCAAAAGGCTTGGAAAGACACGTGAGACTGTTGTCAGAGGTGAGGTTCCGATATACCTCCCAGGAGATACTGAACCCTGCCATATCCAACCGATTAACTATACATGTGGTTTCAGTGTCATGCCAGGAGACACGCCAACACCAACAAAACAATGCCAGTCCCAACCAAAGAAGGGAAAGTACGGTTTCGTTTATCATAGCAAGATGTGCTTCCCAAATAGCACTACTGCGAGTATCAGTTCCCTGGTGTTCCAAGCACTCAAAGAACTGGGATTCACACCCTGTTGACTGGCCATAATTGATTCAGATTTTAAGAATGACAAATGTCACGACTTTGAACGGAGAAGTGTGGCACAGCTAAGATACTTGCCAACCCGGGGTCTGTAGAGTCTGACTTTGGCGGTTATTATTAGCTGTGAAGCCTTAAGGAAGTTACTCAGCCTTCCCGTGCCTCAGTTTCCTCAACTATAAAATAAGTCTGTTAAGAAGCCTCAGCGGGTTGTAGAGAAGGTTAATTAGTCCCCTGAAGTGTTCACAACGGTGGGTGGCACAGACGTGCTAAGTGTCAGGATGATGCACAGAGGATGGCAATGACGACGCTGGGCAACCAGACTGCAACGACAGGGTGGCATGGACATTTCAATCGTCGCCAACCGGACCCACGAAGCATTCGTGGAATGTCTAAGTTAACACAAGGCCCGGGCAAGGGCTCGGGACACAGTGACGAAAGTGCACGTCCCCGCGCTCCAGAAAACCACCCTCTGCCGCCGCTTCCGGCCCGGGGGAAGCGGCACAGCGGGCGAACCGCCCCCGCGCGGCCGTACTACCCTGCCTCGCCCCCCGCTGCAGGGGAGGGCGCAGTCCCCGAGGAAGGGGAGGTTCCGGGAGGGGTCCCCACCCCGAAGCCTGCCCCTCACCTTCCGGAAACTCGGGCACTGACAAGTCCTGCTCCCAGCCGTCCACCTTCTGCAGATACTGGTAGACCAAGCTGTCCTTCTCCTCCTGGGTGACGGCGTCGAGCAGGGCGTACTCCAGAGATGTCTGAGCCGGGAGCAGGCCCGCGAGGCTGGAGCCCCGGGCGCCGGGGGCCGCCATGTTCTCTCCGGACAGTCCAGAGGCGGCAGCCGGGCCCGCGGGAGGGTCTCGTGCAGGGAGAGAGGAAGCGCTTACGGTCCTTTGGTTTCAAAACGGCACATTCGCTTCACGCTCCCCCAGCCCCCACTCCACGCAAACGACACCGTTTCTTTTGTAATCATGCATTCCGATGCTAAGGTACAAAGTGCTGCAATTCCCGGGCCCGTAATTTAGCCACCGGCCCAAGCCACCCCGCCCCTTCCAGAGCCCCTCGGCACAGCTGAGCCTGGACATTCGGAGCGCCAGATTCAGCATGGAGAAAGCCTGCGGGTCAGCGTTCCAGAAGCTCTGAGAGAACCATTCCCTCCCCCCGCCACGCACACACACACTTCACTTTGGAAATTAGAGGGGGTTAGAACAAAAATAAGATAAAAGAAATCCGCAGGACTTAAAAGGACCCAAACTTTTTAGAAGTCCCGCCCTTAGACCGGGGTCAGCCGATTCGACACAGCAGTGGCAAAGGGACGCTGTTCCCGCCAAGACACGAGAGGTAACGGGGTGGGGGGGGGGTGGGGGTGGGAAGGATGTCCTCACGGGAGAGATTTTCTTAAAGTTGGGAGTGACTGGCAATGGCTTTGGCTTATACACAAATACAGTATTTTGTCGCCCTGCTGTGCTGAAAGTGCGAGCGTGAACAGATTGTCAGCGGAGCGGAGCCAGGGGCGGGAGGGGGGCGCCTAGCGGAGCGGACGCAGCTGGAGCTGCTCCACGAGGGTGTGCGGGTGGCAGGTGGGCTGCGGCGAGGATCCGGGTGGGCCGGGCTTCCGACTTCAGAAGTGGAGGGCTCTGATGGCTTTTATAGAGCCGGCTGTGCTAGCAGCTCACCCTCTCCCTGCCTGGGAGGTGATAGGCCCCACTCACTGGCCTTGCAGCCTCCTAAGTTCAAAGAGAAGGTAGAGCAGGTGGGAGGCATCAGGCCGATGAACGTGGGTTTTGAGGCTGGTGGAGGGAGAGAAAGCTGGCCACCCCTAGGGCAGACCACTTCTGCGGTCTGGAGTTAGGAGTGTGGGTGGCCTCAGTGCAAGCACAATTTCACATATTTGAATTTTGTTTGTTCACTGTGCAGTGTGTGTCCGTTGCTGCTGGAGGAAGATACTGGACTGACCCAGGAAGCTGATGTGGCAGAATATCCAAGAGTCACAGATAAGGGCAATTTTTACCCCCTGAATCACACACCTCTTTGATTATGATGTGATTAGGGTGGTACTCGCAAGCCGAGGTAGCCATTTAATGTTTGGAAAACCTGCTAAGCCTGTTGCCCAGGGACTGTGTTCCATTTGTGAATTATTTGGACAATTGTCCAGTGGAAAGGGAACAGACAGGAGCTTTATAACAATTTTACAAAGCTCACCCTGAGATTAAGCTGTTGAACGTATACTTCCCATTAGTGTTTAATTTTCAAAGTATTGCTGATTCTTATTTTTATGTATCAAGTCCTTGGAAACGCCAAGTCACTTGAATGAAATAGCAGCCACAATGGTAAACTTCTCAAACGCTACCCCTGTGGTAGGTTCTCCTAATTTTATTGTGGTATAAATGGAAGAGCATGTGTTCTCAGGTATAAGGTTTGTCGTTTGCCAATACATCCATTACCAAAGCTTTAGATTCCCATCGAGTTAGTGGGTTTGGGTTTTTTGGGTTTTTTGGGTTTTTTTTTTTTTTTTTTGGCAGCAAAATCTTTCCATTTAAAAATTTTGTAACAAATAGATTCTCAATTTTCTTAAAAATCATTTTGCCATGTTAGAGGATGCTTTTTTGGAAGAAGACATCTGGGAATACAAATCTAAAAGAAAACCAAAGCCGGTACATACAAATAATTGCTCTGAGAATACTCCAAAATCTGTTGAAAAAGCAACAGATGGAAAATACCAGTCAAAACGAAACAGAAATAAAAAAAGAACGGTAGAAGCTAAAGAAAAGACAAAGGACCCCGAAATTTGCCTTGGAGAAACAGAGAGTCAGACTTCTGTAGCTTCTAGTCAGAATTCTAGTTGTGAGGATGGTTTTCAGCAGTCCCAAGATCAGGAGGCCACTCCAGGAAAGCACTGTAGGACTCGCAAAAACAAACACGTATCTCCAAAGATACGTCCAGTTTATGATGGATACTGTCCAAACTGCCAGATGCCTTTTTCCTCATTGCTAGGTCAGACACCTCGATGGCATGTTTTCGAGTGTTTGGATTCGCCACCGGTCTCTGAAACAGGTAAGACTGCAAAAAAGGTAGTAGTTTTTAAATAGCCTAAAAGATCTGCATTAGGCAGAGGAATCAGTCCAGTGGAACAAGCAAGGCAAGCAGGAAACTGAAAGGGAGGGGAGGCACTAAAGTATCAAAGTATAAATGACTTAACCCTAGAGGCAAACAAAGAAACCCTTCTTAAGAAGGGTAAAAGGATAATGGTCAATGGTATGATTGTAGAGAATGTTGCAAACTTGAAAACAGTCGAAATGCATTTTATTATTTGATGAAGGTTCCTAAACATCTCCATTATTTTTTTTTTTTTTTTTTTTTGGTAAGTGTTAATTGAGCACATACTGTGCTCGGTGCTTTAATTCTGTTTACTTACTTGACTCTCACAATGACCCCAAAAGGTAGGTGGTACTGACATCTTATAGATGAACATTCTTTTTAGAGTTTTACTTATTTTAAGTAATCTCTATGCCCCACGGTGGGGCTTGAATTCACGACCCCAAGATCAGAGTCGCATGCCCAGGCACACCTATAGAGCAGCACTCTTGAATGTTAAACTGCCCATTTTGTTCTCTTTTGTGAAACAAATTTAAAGAATCATGCATATAGTCAAGTCTTTTTTTTTTTTTTTCTTTCAATATATTTATTTTGAGAGAGCGCACACACAAGCAGAGGAGAGGCAGAGAGAAAGGGAGAGGGAGAGAATCCCAAGCAGGCTGTCAGTGCAGAGCCCACATGGGCTTGAACTCACGAGCCATGAGAGCGTGACCTGAGCCGAAATCAAGAGTCGGGATGCTCATCCGACTGAGCCACCCAGGTGCCCCTATAGTCAAGTCTTCTAAATGTGATTGTGTTGGATTTGTCGTGGTATTGTACAGAAAGAAGAACTGGGAAGGAATCTTGGGTTTTTAAGATTCTAATTTAAAATGTGCCAAATGATAAATGAAGTAATGCTATGCTTTTATTATCTTTTAAGATCTATAATGTCATGTTTAACGTAGGAAGTCCTACTTGGAGTATATGAAGAATGGGTTGTTATGATTTGTGTATTTCAGAGATATCATATATACCATATATAGATTTCTAAATCTCAAAGAATTAAAATTCAGCAAAATAAAAATACTCAGTATGGCTTATATGTTATGTATGATTCAGAAGACATTTTTATTATTAACCTCCAGTTATTTTAAAGTACTGCACGAAGATGCAAAAGAACTTTAAAAAAATTGGCGTTAGCTTTTTTTATAAAATGAAAGCCTCATCAAATGCTAGCATTTTTGCTCTTAAGTGGCTCGAAAATGAGAAATGGAAGTTGGACTCCCGGGGGGAGCACCTCAGGGTGAAATGTCTTAGGATGAAACCACCTGAAAGGTTTTTCTTTAGGTTTTTCATTGCCTAACCTTAGGAATAGAATCTCAGACAGACTCTTCTTGAATTGAATTCGGTTCCATAACAAATACTTTGATGAGGTGGTTTTAAATTAAGCAGTGAGGTCTTCTAGTTTAATGTAACATCTTTTTGGAGAGGAAGAGGGGTCATTTTTTTTATTTTTATTTTTTTATAAACCTGGAAATTAACGTACAAGGGGATTTGCCAAGATGGTTTACGGAATGGTTCTCAATTATAATAGTGTGATGGGGAGTAGTTTGCAGATTATTATTAAAGCCTTATTATTAACCAGTTTATCAAATTGAATTTCAAATCTTAGACTCTAAAATATTCAGTGTATGAACAGCTATTACTAATTAGACTAATACTGTTATCCTATGCAGTGTGAATATTAAAAAAAAAAAAAAAGGACCCTAATTGGGTACTTTAATCGTCACAAATCCATACTGCTTGATAAGATAAAAATTGGGGTAGAACTTTAGTTCTCTGACAGACACACTAGTCTTTTTCACTCTTTATTGCCTGAGCAAATCTGGACTAGTGAGCACCTGTAAATACCTCATGGAAGCATGAACTGCATTTTGAAGGAGCTCGTATTTATGAGAGTTACTTGGGGAAGGGGGGAAGGTATTAGTCTTAAAAATTTTTTTGGAAACAGATTCTCTGCAAAGAAACTTTAAGAAGTATTTGATTTAAAACTCATAACGAGCACCTTGCAAAACCATACTGGATTATTGTTATTTTATGCTGGGTCTTTTGATTGTATAAAGAGAGCCATGGTCCTAAGGCTTCAAAGTTGGACTGATGACTTTTCACTGACGTGTTGACTCTGTGTTTTGATCCTCTCTTACTTTTTTTCCTTGTTAAAATTTTCAGAGTGTCCTGATGGTCTTGTGTGTACCTCAACAATTCCTTCTCATTTCAAGAGATACACTCACCTCCTGCTGGCTCAGAGCAGAGCCAGCAACCAGCCTCTCGGCAGCTCACCACATGGGCCAGGGGGTCGTTTCGGTGAGACTAATTCAAGCTTCCTCTGTAGCCTTGAGGGAAGATGGTCCCTGCATCAGAAACAGACGGAAAACTTAAAAACCGTTTCACCTACGCCCTCATCGGTGACACCGTGTCTAAAGAAATCTCAGTCTCCTGCTCAAACCAACACCAAGATATCTTCTTTGACAAATCTCCAAACATCCCAATCCACCCCACGACTTGCAGGATGTGTTAATAATGACAAACCAGTAGGAGTTGGTTTGCCTCTTGCTGAAGAATTAGACAGCCAAAACAACTCAGAACGCGCACTCTCGCCACTGCCAGAAAATGACTTTAGCAGCTACGAAATCTCTTACTCTCCACTTCAAAGTGATGAAGAGACTGACGAGATAGATGAAAAGCTAGGTGATTCACAGCAGGAACTGCTGTTTACAGAAAGCTCTAAAGACGGCAGCCTGGAAGAAGAGGACACCAGCTCTTCTTTGTTTCACCAACTCCGTGGCTCCTCCCTGAGGGACCAGCAGGAGCGCGGCCCCCACGTGCACGGCTTCGTAACTCAGGATCAACACGACGAAGTATTGTATAAACACAACACGCTAACCGGTTCGTCTCAGCCTCTTTTCCAGAATAAGAGCATTACTTCATGTGATGATGGGGCGCATACCGGTGATGATTTCGTGCCGCTTCCGTCGGCATTCGCAGAGGGGCTTCCTTCTAGTTATCAAGCTGTTACAGCAAAACCCGGCAAGGCAGGATGTCGGGCAAATAAACAGAAACAGGTACTTGAAGAATCAGCTGTTGGCAATCAGATTTCCCTTCCATCACTTAATCGTGAAATGCCAAAAGCTTTTGGAAGCCAGGGAGAAGGGGCTCTTTCTTTCCAGCCAGCCCAAAGTAAAATTAGGAAAGCATCAAATAGGAACTTCAGTGCTAGGAACAGTACTAACTCCACATGTGTCTGCGGAAAGGCATTAGGTGGTATACAAGGCAGTAAAGTTACAATTCCAAATACAGAGAAATCTAGCGCGTCTGCTGCGGCCGAGTCTCTGAAAATACCGCCATCTGGTCCAAGCTGTCCTGCGACACAGTCTTCTTCCAAGGTAATGAAACAAACGGATATAGGTGTTTATTTTGGTCTGCCACCCAAAAGAAAAGAAGAGAAATTGCTGGAGGGAAGTGCAGTAGAAGGGCTGAACTTCAATCCAGCTGTAAGTCCTAAGGGAAAGAGGTCCCGGCAGCGCAAGAGGAAAGCAGAAACATCATTAAGTGATTTAGAATTTGATGCAAAGAATTTAAGTGAGACTCAGCCCTCTGTGGAATTTTCCAGTGAGAGGTCACAGCATCAAAGAAAGCGACTGAGAAAGTCAGATTCACTACAGGCAGGAGCACATCAGAAGAGGTCACATCGCCTTATCGATAGGACAGAATCCGAAACCCTCAATTTAAGGAAAGACAAAGTCTTCGTAAAATCAGCTTGTGGCAGGCTGCAGAGAGGGAACACAAAAATCCCAGAGTCATCTAATGCAGGACAATTAAGAAAAAAGACATGCCCATTCTATAAGAAAATACCTGGTAAGTTGAAATGCCAATGTTTAATATACCTACAAAGAATCAACTTAAAATTTCATGTTCATTCCCCGTGTTGTGTGTCTGTGTTTGTATAAAACAATTTTTATATGTATTTCCTTTGTTTTTTATAATTCATTGACCTGTAACAGATTTTTTTTTTTTTTGGCCTATTTGAATGTTTTTGCCCTATTCAATGCAGCAAACTTTTATTAAATATGTTCTGTGTACAAGATCCTATACTAGTAGGGAGATATTACAGATTTGACACAGTTGAGTAAAGGTCAGCTTAATAGGGAAGGAGGAAAGGCTCTCTGTAAGTAGTTATAATAAAAACAGTCCCTATGCCCTTAAGAGAAATACTGAGTGCTAAATAGCTTCAAAGAAGGAAAACTAACAAATTGCATAAGTCATAATAAATGTCAAATAGTTTTAATGCACACCATAACTTAGTTTCTCAGCCTTTTCATATTTTATAATTCCCAGTGCCTTCATAAGTGAATTACAAAAATGCATAGTAAAATGAATTTTATTATTGAAGAAGCCAGTAACGCTTCTTCTGAAGAGAATATAAAGCTGCCAAAATATACCCGGTTTCAGAAAGACGTTTTAAAGTGCTTTGATATTCCCGATCTAGAATCCAAAACGTTTATGTAGGGAATAGCATTTATGTACATCAGAGCTCCAGTTTTGTTGTTAATGATTCCTGTGATGAGTTTTCTGTATTTTAAGTGAGCCAGAGACTGGTATGCTGTGTGTGGATAAGCCTCAGTGGGATTGTGACGTACGCCTGTTTACTGTCTCATCACAATCCACACCCTTGGCTACTTCTTTCATGAACATTTTTCAGAACACCTCAACCATTTTGTTTTCTTACAACTCCTCTAGGTAGTCTTTTTTGGGCATTTTTTAAAAAAGATTTTAAGTAATCTCTACACCCATTGTGGGGCTTGAACTCACAACCTCGAGATCAAGAGTTGCATGCTCTGCTGACGGAGCCAGCAGGCACCCCAGAATTTATTTTCTTACTTCCTCCCATCCCGCACCGTGAAATTCGAATACTGCATATGCTGTTCATCTGTTATTGTACTGTGACCCTTTGGAGACCCTCAGCCGCTGTAATTTGTAAGATTACTTGGGCCTTCAACCATGTCTGCCCCCGGTGTGCACTGCCAAAATAGAATAAAATAAGAAGAAATATAGCATTTTCCTTTTGCTATTTTGTAGAAGCGAAGGATTTAAGTCAGGAAAACAAAGAAATAATTGGTTTGTAGCTTAGCATTTTAATTTCTTTTGGTACAGTTATTCATTGAAAAAGCAAAGCCAATAGTGGGATATTTACTAGACACTCACAAGACTTCTTTTCATTTCTAGTATCCGATTTTGCTGAATTTATGTGGAATAAGGTTTTAGGGTATAAAGCTCAGTTGGAATCGAGATGCGTAGACGGTAGGATCTGTTTACATTCGAACTGAGCATCTTCCACCCCGTTAGCTATCACTCAAGCAGCTGTGTGCTCTTTCCGTGACAGGGACTGGCTTTACAGTTGATGCCTTCCAGTACGGACTGGTGGAAGGTTGCACAGCCTATTTTCTCACACATTTTCATTCTGATCATTACGCTGGATTGTCTAAAAACTTCACATTTCCAGTTTATTGTAGTGAGGTAAGTTTCAGTATTTTAAACTCTAAATGTATGGAATGCAGCGAATTTCTAAGCAGTGTGGTTGAAAAAGAGTAACTAACGTTGTAAGATCTGTCATCCTACTAGAAAAGCTATGAGAAAATAGATTCCACATTAAGATTCTAAAATTAAATGAGCTATTGTCAATAGTTACAATAAGATTTAAAAAAAATTTTTTTTTACGTTTGTTTATTTCTGAGACAGAGACAGAGCATGAGTCGGGGAGGGGCAGAGAGAGAGGGAGACACAGAATCCGAAGCAGGCTCCAGGCTATGAGCTGTCAGCACGGAGCCCGACGCGGGGCTCGAATTCACAGACTGTGAGATCATGACCCGAGCTGAAGTCGGACGCTCAACCGACTGAGCCACCCAGGCGCCCCTAGGATCTTTTTTTTAATCCTTTATTATATGGAAACAGTAAACTACTTCATGCACTTCATGGTGCACTAAAACACCTAAGTTTCATCCAGTAAACATCTATTGAGTACCTTAAAAGACATTCAAGGCAAAATACCTAACTTCAAGGCACTCACGGCCTTCAGGTGATACTTTTCCAAGTACGTGGTGATGGGGTTGGTATTGTGCTAGAAAACTGAGCAGAATGCCAGCAAGTAGGAGAAAGTGCTTTACACTGTCCTAGGCCAAGGTCAGAGAAAGTTTCCTGGTGAAAGAGATACATTGAATTAATTATTAAAAGGTGACTATTTTAAGGGTGCCTGGGTGGCTCAGTCGGCTAAGCATCGGACTCCTGATTTCAGTTCAAATCATGATCTCAGGGTTGTGAGATCGAGCCCGGTGTCAGGCTTCGCGCAGGGCATGGAGACTGTTTAAGATTCTCTCTCCTTCTACTGCTTGTGTATTCTCTTTCTCTCTAAAAAAAAAAAAGAGAAGTGGTGACTATTTTAATGCCTACTACTAAGGGATTTGGCTAGAATTTGATTTAATCCTCAAGCATTCTTGAATTCACCTCTTTTTTTTTTTTAAGTTTTTTTTAAAATTTATTTGAGAGAGAGAGAGAGAGAGAGAACGTGAGTGGGGGTGGGGCAGAGAGAGAGAGGGACAGAGGATCTGAAGCAGGCTCTGTGCTGACAGCAGTGAGCCCGACATGGAGTTCAAACTTAGGAACTGTGAGGTCATGTCCTGAGCCAAAGTCGGACACTCAACCAACTGAGCCACCCGTGTACCCCTAACCTCTTTTTATTAATGAGGCAACTGAGGCTGGGAAAGGGGTTAAATAACGTGCCCCAAGTCAGAGAGCTAATAATGGCAGAGCCAGAATTTGAACACAGGTCTGTCCGATTCCAGAACCAGGTGGAAGAGAGAGAAGAGGACATTCTAGGTAGAGAGTAGAGTTTGTATAAGCGCACACACACCTTAGAAGTCGACCCGTCCCAGGCACTTCGGATAATTCAGAATGGCTAACCATGAGGTAGGGAATAACAGAAGATAAACCCGCAGAAATGAGCAGGGGCCGGCTCATGCGGGGTTTTGGTTGTCATCTGGAGATGGGGGACTTTGCATAGATAGGGAGAGCCAGCGACAGTGTTTAAGCAGAATTGCGACAGTCATTTTAGGAAGTTTTTTTTTCTGGTATTCGAGAGGATTTCCATGAATATCAGTGGGAGAACAGGTAGACTAAGATGCTTGGCTCTAAACTAGATCTGAAGTAGGAGACTCAGTGTTTCGCTGTGTCAGCAACAAGTGCGTTCTGTTTTGCAGATAACCGGCAATTTGTTGAAGAGCAAACTTCACATGCAAAAGCAATATGTCCATCCACTACCAATGGACACTGAATGTATAGTAAATGGTGTAAAAGTCATTTTGCTCGATGCCAACCAGTAAGTATTAAAGTTATATTAAGGCTAGCCTATTTTTTAAAAGATTAACAAAAATAAGTATATCTATTTAAGAACTCTCTTATTGAAACCATTATTCCTATTTTTAAAAATTTGAGTAAAATGTGTTTCTCCTTTTGAAAAAAAAAAAAATAACGTGCCCGATTACAGAATCAGAGATTAAATATAATGGGATCCTTTAAATATTATCTAACCCATTTTGATGCAGTTTAAATTACTATGTTTAACATACGACATCCCTCTTATTTAAAAAAAAAACACATTTTAACATGTTGCTGTTTTGAAGACATAACCTTTTGCCATTTTCTTTTTTCTTGTTAAATTAAAAAAAAATAATTTTGTTTGTTATTGAGAGACACAGAGACAGCATGAGCATGGGAGGGGCAGAGAGAGGGAAACGCAGAATCGGAAGCAGGCTCCAGGCTCTGAGCTATCAGTAGCAAGCCCGATGCGGGGCTCGAACTCACAAACCGCGAGATCACGACCTGAGCCAAAGTCAGACACCTAACCGACTGAGCCACCGAGGCGCCCCTGCCATTTTCTTTATTTTTTTTAGTTTTTGCCATTTTCTTTAATATCATTTATATAAGTTAACAGATTGTACTCCATTCAGATTACCAGAGGATTTTTGTTTCCTTTTAAGAAATTCTTCAAGCTTTTAATACTAAAGACTTGGAATTTTTTTTTCTTGAAAATGGTTTCCCTTTTTCCCTCTTTTTTTTTTCTTTTTAAATGTAAAGCACTGTCAGTATCATATTGCCAAAGTGTAATTCTCAACTGCACTTCTTCCTACTTTTCATACAATTTTAGCCTTGTGTACCTTAGAGATCACAGATGTGTAGAGAATTAAAATTAAGACTAGGTCTCCAGAAATCCAGACCCATGCTCTGTCTTCAGGTTGCCTTTAACTTTCTGTCTGCCAGCTTCTGTTTCTTTTTTTAATCACCAATTATGACAACTCAAGTTCTGATATTTTTTAAGCCAACTTTATTAGGCATAATTTACATAAATAAAATAGACCCATTTTAAGTGTTTGCTGAATTTTGACAAAAATGCACACCCATGTAATTCCCACCACAGTAAAAATTATATCAGAAATTTTCCCCACCCCAAAAGGTTTCCTGATGCTCCTTCCCAGTCAATCCCACGCTGACTCTGGCCCAGGGAACCATTGATCTGTTTCCTATCACCATGGATTAGGTTTGTGGTTCATTTCCTGAATCCTAGGGATTCAGCTAAATGAAATCACATAGTGTCTACTCTTTTGCATCCAGCTTCTGTCCATGTTTTTGAGATTCATCCAAGCTGATGTGTATATCAGTGGTTTGTTCCTTGTTACTGCTGAATAGTATCAGTTGTATGGGCACACTACAATATCTTTATTCACCTCTTGATGGACAACTGATTTTTGTTTATTGACCTTATATCCTGAGACCTTGCTAAACTTGCACATTAGTTGTAGTAGGTTTTTTATAGATTTCTTAGAAATCTTCTACGTGTATGATCATGTCATCTGTAAGTATAGACAATTTTGTTTTACTTCTTTCCATTCAGAGTGCTTTTTTTCCCCTCTTGTTTTTGGTCCTGGCTCAACCTCTCAGTGGTGAGAGCAGAGATACTGCCTTGGTCCTGACCCTAAGAAGAAAGCTTTCAGCCTTTCTCCTTAAGCTTGATGTTGGCAATGGGTTTTTCATAAATGCCTTTTATTAGGTTGAGGAAGATGCCCTCTCTTCCTGGTCTACAGAGTTTGTAATCATGAATGGATATTGAATTTTGTCACATGTTCCTTCACCTACTGAGAATATCCTATAACTTTTCTCCTTTATGATGTTAACAGGGTAAATAATCATGATGGGTTTTCTGAATGTTAAACCAGCCTTGCATTGCTGGGATAAACCCCACTTAATCTTCATGGATTATCCTTTTAAAAATATATATTGCTGGATTTGATATGCCAGATATTTTGTTAAAGACTTCTGTATCTGGTTTTCATAATGGATGTTGGTCTGTAGTTTTTTGGTTTCTTTAATAATGCTTTTGTCTGGTTTTGACATTAGGGTAATGCTGGCCTCATGAAATATTCCCTCCTCCTCTATTTTCTGAAAGATGTTGTGTATATTGGTATTATTGGTATTATTTCTTCCCCAGTCTTGGTATCATTATTATTGGTAATGTTGGTATTATTTCTTTCCCACTTCAGTCATTCATCTGAAGTTTGGGGGCAGGAAGCTAAGGGGTAATTTTTAATTACCAAAGTAATTATGTCATATTTTTTCCTAAAATGCAAAATTAAAGTTTCCTGTGTTTTGGCAGTAATTTCCAAGCCCCAATATGGTAGAGCATCCCCAAGTCTACCGTGAGGCCCAGTGGTTCCCTAGGAAGACCCAGGGGACTCAGAAAAGTTGTCGTACTCATGGTGACAGCGAAAGGATTCAGATTAAAATCAGCAAAGGGAAAAGGCAAATGGGGGCAAAGTCCAGGAGAAACCAGGCCCGGGTTTCCAGGTACCCTTCTAATGAGTGGCACGGATGCACTTAGTTCTCCCAGCAGCCATGTGTCACCACACATGCAAAGCCTGGCCAAGCTGGGAAGCTCATGGAGCCTTGAGTCCAGCAGGGACGTCAGTCGTGTGCACATGCAGCACCCACGTGACTTGCCTCAGATACTCAGACTCCAGGCCCAGAGAGCAAAACCAGATATTCACCATAGATAACACCATTAGCATAAACTCTCACGTCAAGCTAGTAACACGTGGCCCCAGGCATCAGGCGCACAAAGCACTCTTACAGGGCAGAAGATTCCAAGGGCTCAGAACTCCTCTCTCAAGGGCCAGCCAAGGACTAGTCCTAAAGACACGTTTTAGGTGGGGAAGTGTGGAGTTTGAACAATCCTTTCCTGCGCCTGGATTTTTTTTTTTTTATGATGTAAATAAACTTTCTAAAGTAAAAATGCTCCATTTCCTCTGTATGCAGTGCTGTGTCTTCACCTACTGAAACTGAATAAGTTCCTTTGGCTTCCTTGCGAGTGTTAAGAATATTCCTTTGTGTTCAGCTGTCCAGGTGCTGTCATGATCCTGTTCTATCTTCCTAATGGTAAAGTCCTGTTACACACCGGAGACTTCCGAGCCCACCCCACCATGGAACGTTCTCTTCTCGCAGGCCAGAAAGTCCACACGCTTTACTTAGATACGACGTAAGAGAGGCTTTGTTTGTATGCTTCCTTTTCCCGCTGACAATACTTGCCCGTAGATCATGAATAATGTGCACAGGTGCTTAGGTAATCAAAATGATGGCTGATTACCAATTACCATCTTAAGACTATTAGAGAAATGCTGTTTGAAAAACTACGTACTTGCTTAAGAACAAATTTGAGAGGACATAGTCCTAACCAGCTACGACTCAGTTTTTCTTTTTTGTAATTTCCTTTTGAAAATACGGTTTCTGTGAGAATCCTGTTACTGAAACAAGGAAGGAAAAACGGGGGGGAGGGGGGGGCAAACTTTAGGAAACACCCTTTTAAGTTATTTTTTCAAAGTACTTGTGTAACTATTAAGTGTAATTGTGGAGAAGAAACAGAAGCCAAAATGCGATTCTGCTTCAGAATATTCAAAATTCTTAGTTTGTTTCTCCAAATGTAATTTTTAAGTGACAACTTTGAATTCCTAAATGTTATATAAACATAATGGCACCAGCCATTTTTTATTATATGTTAAAATACCTCATCATTTTGTTAGAATTTAATTATATCAACTATTTCAACCTGTTTTAAGAAGTGAGTTTGGATGGCATATTTTAATAAAAAAATGGCCTTTCCACATCCCGTTTTCTAACACCATAGCTAATTTTTCCATTTTTTAATATGTACTTTAAATACTAGGTAAATTAAGAAAATAATAAGTAAAAAAAAAACCCAAAACACCTTTTTTTTGTTACTTAGTTTTGCTCAACATAGAATTCTGAATTTCTTTGTGGGTTTTTTATCAGAGGAAAGACCTAAGTGTCTTCTCTATTATTATGGCTGAGCAGCAAAAAACAATTTTGAAAATGGGGAAAATATGTTTCTTTGATATTTTTACTCTGTGACATTTTTTAAGTAAAAAAAAATGATTGATTTTCATTTTCATGATTTTCATCCCAAGTGGAGACAGGTAGCTAGTAGTCTTAGGGTTAATTTTATATTTGGTGTTATCGTATTGAGGTAGACCCCAACTGAATCTGTAGTATTCCTGTAATATTGTACATATTTCTGTACCTCCTCAGAAGAGCAGATAACCATGTG
Organism: Panthera onca; assembly: GCF_046562875.1. Classification (NCBI taxonomy): domain Eukaryota; kingdom Metazoa; phylum Chordata; class Mammalia; order Carnivora; family Felidae; genus Panthera; species Panthera onca. The sequence continues at coordinate 17,100,515 of NC_138349.1, forward strand.
AATATTCACTGTTTGATTTAACGCCACTTCAGTACATTCAAATTTGATTTCATCACTTTTTTATTTATTTAAAAATATTTTTTTTCTAATGTTTATTTATTATTGAGAGACAGAGAAACAGAGCATGAGCATGGGAGGGGCGGAGAGAGGGAGAAACACAGAGTCCGAAGCAAGCTCCAGGCTCTGAGCTGTCAGCACAGAGCCCGACGCAGGGCTCGAACTCCCAAACCTCGAGATCATGACCTGAGCTGAAGTCGGACGCTTAACCGGCTGAGCCACCCAGGCGCCCCACATCATTTTAATTTTTAAACGAAATCAGAATTCTTTAGTTCAGAAGTAATCCCTGCCACTAGTATTTTCTTTGATAGTGATTGGGGTTAAAACAAAAAAGCTGCTGAGGTTTGTAATTCACAGCTAAAATAGCTGGCCGGCTAGAACAGTCCTTTAAGAAAAAGGGGCAGTTTCTTTATGTGAGGGTGATGAAAGAAATATGAAAAAGATACATTGAAGATGCAGAATTCCATCATAAATTACCCCTGGCCTGTCACAAATATTTTAACCGTAGGCAGTCCATAACCAGAGTGGTGTTAAATCATACTGTTGCTGTACGTACACTTGCTAAAGCTTGTTTTCTAGAACAACATCCAGCCTAATGCTATGGCTTTCTTGTTGCTCATTTAATAAGTACCATTTTGAACATATTACAGATACTGCAGCCCAGAATACTCCTTCCCGTCGCAGCAAGAGGTTATCCAGTTTGCCATCAACACTGCCTTTGAGGCAGTAACTCTAAACCCACGTGTTCTTGTTGTCTGTGGCACTTATTCTATTGGAAAAGAGAAAGTCTTCCTAGGTGGGTGGTGGCTGTATCTAATTTACATTAATATATTATAAAGATCAGATTCTCTTTTGCATAAAGCCCTTTCAGTCTGGATGCTTGCACTTGGTACTTCTTTCCTGAAATGGTGCAATATTACCTTCGAAGAAAAATTGATAGAGTTGGATTCCTTTAAACTTTGAAAGGCTTAACTTAATGGAAATGCTTGGGAAGTGTGTGTGCCGTTGCCTATGCATCAATACAGTGTTTACAGAGCAAATGTCCGTTGCTGCGTTAGTATTTCAGTGAACTTGGAAAATTTACTAATGCGTAATTGTGTCTCTGCCTTCTTTGAGGATAACCATCAATTAATTACTTTAGAGAACAGTTTTAATTTTTGTACATAAATGATTTCTGGATATGTAATTGTAGCTTGTCCAGATGGCATTAGACTATTTTACAAAATACTTGGCATTTCTTCCTAATTATGGTCGCATCATGGCAAACATTAAGATATGAAGTGATAAAGCCAGAGTTTTAACTCCTCCCACTTTGGTTCCTTCTTTTCCTCTACCCCTGTCTGTACATCTTTTGTGATTTTTAAATACTAGGTCTTAAAAATAAGTTCTTTGGATTTCTCACAGTTCTTACTTCATATAGTTAACCAACAAAAGTACTCAGTGTTTTTGAAATATTAAAAGTGTGAACGTTTTCAATTTTTTTTGGGGGGGGGATTCTTATTTTAAATTTTGATTAAGTTGTAACTTAATTTTTTTTTATAATCTGTGATTTTACTATTTTCAACCTTTTCCTTTGCCTATAGCCATCGCTGACGTTTTAGGTTCAAAAGTGGGCATGTCCCAAGAAAAATATAAAACCTTACAGTGCCTCAACATCCCAGAACTTAATTCCCTCATCACTACAGATATGTGCAATTCACTGGTCCACCTTCTCCCAATGATGCAAATTAACTTTAAGGTAAGTATTCATGAGATGTCTTTTTAGCATGAACTAGAAAAGGTAGTGCAATGATTATAAAGTGGAATCCCATTTTACTTGAGTTTAACTTGGAGGAATTAGAGTGGAGTCATAGTAAACTTCGCCCTGGAAGATCTTTTAAGTGGAATTTACAGTGCTTTTATTTTGTGTGTGTGTGTGTGTGTGTGTGTGTGTGTGTGTGTGTGTGCGCGCGCGTGCACGTGTGCGTGTAAACAGCTGTATAGAGTAATTCACATGTCCTGGGAACTGGAGAACTATCATAAAAGAAACAAAAGTAGGAAAGCATGCAACTGTCTGATCATTCACACCTTATGTTTTGAAGATTGTCTTCCATTCCTTTCCAGTGAGTAGAGCAATGAATGGAGAGTTCTAAGAGTTCTTACTTGTGTTAAGGTCTATTCTGTATTAATTGTAAGCCCCTATAATACTGATATATGTTGGAAATTTACGGGCTGTGAGGATTAAGTGCAACAGTGGGAGTGCATTCAAAAAGGATGTTCTAGTGTTCTGAGTTAGAGGTTAAGAGACACAAGATATGACCTCACTCTGATTTGGGGCCCTTACTTGTCCGCTTTACTCCTATACTAAGATTCATTCCATTTACTAACATTTGGACACCTAGCAATGGAATACTTCAGAGCTGTGTATTAAAAATAGGTCAGAACATAATGTACACACACACACAAAATGTATTTTCACTTTTGTTAAGATGTTCATGAAATAACATTTATGGAGCTTTTTGAAATAGCTTTAAAAAAAAAAGAAAATAAGTTATTTTAGTTCTAGCCCCTGGAATAAGGAAATTGTAACAGGTGTAACTATTCCTTTGTTCATGAGAGAAAGGCAAAATTTTTGTGGTCTATTTTCCTGAGTATATAATTCATAAAAAATTTCAGGGATAATCAAGTCAGAGTTTTGTCCCTCTAAAGCCATCTTTGGAAAAGTACTTTATTTTTTTTTTTTTTTAATTTTTTTAACGTTTATTTATTTTTGAGACAGAGAGAGACACAGCATGAACGGGGGAGGGGCAGAGAGAGAGGGAGACACAGAATCGGAAGCAGGCTCCAGGCTCTGAGCCATCAGCCCAGAGCCGGACGCGGGGCTCGAACTCACGGACCGCGAGATCGTGACCTGGCTGAAGTCGGACGCTTAACCGACTGAGCCACCCAGGCGCCCCTGGAAAAGTACTTTAAATTTGGGAGTCATCTGATTTGTGTGGAGGTTAATGAGATGTTGATTATTCATGAAACGAACATTGATATCTTGAGGACAGTATGGCATGTTTTTATGATTTTTATCTTAAAGTTTTATTTCCTACTAACTTAGTTTGTTCCCTTTGAACAAATGACCCATTTAGGAGGATAATAGGGGTGGAAGAGTCAGAGTTTTGTAGAAATGAGGGAGTAGAACTTTTCATGAAAGAGTTTTTATTTTTTTTTTTTAATTTTTTTTTTAATGTTTATTTATTTTTGAGACAGAGAGAGACAGAGCATGAATGGGGGAGGGTCAGAGAGAGAGGGAGACACAGAATCCGAAGCAGGCTCCAGGCTCTGAGCTGTCAGCACAGAGCCCGACGCGGGGCTCGAACTCACGGACCGCGAGATCGTGACCTGAGCCGAAGTCGGCCGCTTTACCGACTGAGCCACCCAGGCGCCCCATGTTTTTAAAGGTACCTTGTGCTGCACGGAGGTCATGTAAGCAAAGAACGGCAGTTTGGCAGTTAGAACATGTTGGGTGACAAGAACTGTTTGAAGCGATATTGGAGGAGGCCAAGTGGTAGAGGGCTGAGGAGGGAATGAGAAGGTATAAATGGCCAAATGAATGAGAAGGTATACAAATGGCCTAAAAAACATGAAAAAAGAGGATCAACATTGTTAGTCATCAGGAAACCATAAATCAAAAACCACAGCGAGCTGCCATTTTACACTCACTGGGATAGTGATAATAAAGAGACAGACAGTGTCATTTGTTAGTGAGAATATGGAGACACTGGAACCCTATTTATTGCTCGTGAGATGATTAATGGTGCAGCTGCCTTGGTAAACAGTTAGATAGTTCTTAAAATGTTAAACATGGAGTGACTATATGACCAGCTCATCTTAGGCGTAGGCCCAAGAGAATTGGAGACATAGGTCCACACAAAAACTTCGACACAAATGTTCACAGCCACGTTATTCATAATAGCAAAGAAGTGGAAACAACTCAAATATCCATCAAATGATGAATGGATAGACAAAATGTACCATATCCATAAAGTAGGAATGTTATCCAGCTATAAAAAGGAATGAATTAATAGTACACGCTACAGTGTGAATGAGCCTTGACAACATGATGCCACGTGAAAGAAGTCAGGTACAAAAGGCTACATATTATGCGATTCCATTTATGGGAAATGTTCTCAGGAGGTAAACCTTAGACACAGTAACTAGATTAGTGGTTGCCAGGGCTTGAAAGAGAGGGAATGAGGAGTGACTGCTGATGGGTAGTGTCTCTCTTTGGGGTGATGAGAATGTTCTAGAATTAGATAGTGATGATGGTCATGCAGCTTTATGAATATGCTAACAACCACTGAACTGTACACTTTGGGGAAAATAAATGCTAGCAGTTGTCTGTCTTGAAGACAAGAAAAAAAAAAGAATATCTTAAATCATTGTATTTTTCTGTATTTGTTATCTATTGTTGGTATTGCCTTCAGTAGCCCTTCCCCTTCCTCCATGAAAGTTATTGATGACATTTTTGGAAATTACTTATGTGCAAAACACAGGTGGAGTGGAAGCTGATGGTTACCATGGGGCTGTATTTTAGTTTGTACCTCAAGCCAGGTTTTTTTTAATTTTTAAAAAAATTGTTTTAAATCTTATTCATTTTTGAGAGACAGAGTCAGTATGAGCCGGGGAGGGACAGAAAGAGGGAGTAAAGCCAACTTTTTTGCCAGCCAAAAATAGTTCTGTTGCATCAGAGCTAATGATTGTGAAAAGGTAAATATACAATTTTCAGGGTCTGTTAGGCAGGCTTGAAAGCCCTAGAAACCCTATAAAACCATTCATGCTATCTAGTTCAGTATCCCAAGTCCATATATGTGGTACACAGTTAATTACCACGTCTAGTTACCCGATTGACTGTGATCAAATATTACAACAGTAACGTTATGGGTGATTACACACTGAAAACCAATCCCGGTTGCATACAGTGAAAGCAGTTTTATCACAAACTAGTTACCAATAAACAGACACAAGTCACGGATCAGAGACTTATAGTGACTAGATCATTCCTTTTTTTTTTTTTTTTTAAGTTTATTTATTTTTATTTCGAGAGTGAGAGAGCATGAGTAGGGAAGAGGGAGAGAGAGAATCCCAAGTCGACTCCACACCGTCAGCCTGGAGCCTGACACGGGGCTCGAACACACAAATCCCGAGACCGTGACCTGAGCCGAAGTCAAGAGTCAGATCCTTAACCAACTGAGCCACCCAGGCGCCCCAGATCATTGTTGATAAAATTACTAAAATGGTAGTAGTTCTTCAGTTGCGGTTAATGAATGACTAGTGGCTGTTGGCAGTGTTTCCTGTATGTTTGGCTTGGCCGATAGTATCCTCGGTTTTTGTTTGTGGCACAGGTTGTTGATGTGTTTTTGTGGTAACTTCAGTTTGTTTCGTGAAAAGCGGAAATTCTCACTTAATTCTACTGAGTGTTTTTGCAGAGCAGACAGGAATGGATGTGTTTCATGACTTACATTGAGAGCTGGACTCTCACTTTATGATTTTTGTTTTGTTTTTTGCCTTTGTTTTGTGTTATTTCCTTTTCTTTGTGAGCACAGGGGGAAGAGAGTTAGTACTTAAGCAAATAGTACTACGCTTACCTAGATCGAGACTAAGCAAGACAAAAACCCCAAAAGTTTGCAGAGGCAGGGATTATAATGAAAACTTAGCTATCTGTCCATAACCTGAACTTTTTGTGGAGAGGCAGTAATTGGTAAGAAATATGACTGTTTAATGGTAGGGATTTAATGAGAAATCATTGATACAAGTGAGAAGTCAAAAGATTGTTATTAATTCAGCAGTGAAATATAAACGTCTGATAAACACAGTCAAATGTTTAGCCTCTACCTAGTGATCAAACATAAAAGTAAAAAACAAAACAAAACAAGGATATGTTTGTCTTCTACCAAATTGGCATACTTTTTAAGAAAGTAATATTCCTATGCCATGATACAGAGAAATTAGCACTCTTATCCACTTGGATAGTAGTGGAAAGTGGGGTAAATCTTTTTACTCAACAATTTCATTGCTAGGAATTTCTTCTAAAAAAGGAGTCCTTTGTGGGGGCGCCTGGGTGGCTCAGTCAGTTAAGCGTTTGACTTTGGCTCAGGTCATGATCTCATGGTTTGTGGGTTCGAGCCCCGTGTCGGGCTCTGTGCTGACAGATCAGAGCCTGGAGCCTGCTTTGGGTTCTGTGTCTCCCTCTCTCTCTGCCCTTTCCTTACTCGTGCTTAGTCTCTCTCTCTCTCTCTCTCTCTCTCTCTCTCTCTCTCTCTCTCTCAAGTAAATAAACATTAACAAAAAATTTAAAGGGGCACCTGGGTGGTTCAGTTGAGCATCTAACTCTTGGTTTCGGCTTAAGTCATGATCTCATGGGTTCGAACCCCGCATCGGGCTCTGTGCTTGCAGAACCTGCCTTGGATTCTGTGTCCCTGTCTCTGCCCTTCCCCGTCCATGTTTTCTCTCTCTTTCTCTCAAAATAATAAATTTTAAAAAAAGAAAAGACAACTGTTTCTTTAAAAAAAAATTAAAATGAATCCTTTGTGAAAAGATCAATCTGTAAGGCTTCCAGTTATTGATGGTGTAATACATGATCAGAAGTAGAAAAAGTTAAGACGGGGCCTATGGTTTCCATTTCTAAAAAAGATCCACACAGTGGGTTTTATTGACCATCTCCCTGCCGGGCTATAAGTTTCCAGAACGTGAAGGCTGTGTCTCTTACCCAGCACTCTGACCCCATGACATGGCCTAATACTGGAGCAGATGTTTATTAGATGAGGGACTAAGTAGATGGATGAATGGATTTGTCTTTGCTTTCTTCAGAACTTTCTACCAGCATCTTTTATAATACTTAAATAGTTCAGAGCATGCGTGCTTAATTTTTTTTTTTTTTCAACGTTTTTTATTTATTTTTGGGACAGAGAGAGACAGAGCATGAACGGGGGAGGGGCAGAGAGAGAGGGAGACACAGAATCGGAAACAGGCTCCAGGCTCCGAGCCATCAGCCCAGAGCCTGACGCGGGGCTCGAACTCACGGACCGCGAGATCGTGACCTGGCTGAAGTCGGACGCTTAACCGACTGCGCCACCCAGGCGCCCCAGAGCATGTATGCTTAAGAAAGAAAAGAGCTTCAGAAATCCAAGATGACACCATGTGCAGTTTAGATTTTTTTATTATTTTACATAAAACTAGAATTTTATTATAAATTTACACTAAGCCCTTGACACCGTGGGTTTTGTCTTACGACCAAAAGTATTAGCCTTTTGGTATCTCTTGTCCCGTGACTCTTTTTATTTGGATTTTTCTTATCTTTCAAAGATTGAACCTGGGTCACTGATTGTCACATTTCATCAAATGTCAGCACTTATGATGACTTTAGTTTGGAACATTCTGCTCAAGATTTCTTAGGCAAGCCCAGTACTTCCAATGGTAGCCGCATGAAAAGTGTTGAAAGTATTCTAGTTCGTGTTTGAAGAGTGAAAAGGAGTGAGCCCCCAAGAAGAGTGCCAGCGCGTGTCTTTGAAGTGTGCGTGTTGAGTCTGAAGACATTGACAGCATTGCTTCCGCCTTCTATCCGTCCATCGGTCCTCCGTTGGACATATGCACGTGGATATGTTTGGCTCTCTGTTCACCCGTGTCAGTATAAGTATCTCTAACAGGGATACTCTTACCTACTATTATTATCCCTAACATCCTAGCCGTGTATTCAGTATCCTCATAGTAGTAGGACTTGGAGTTTGTTTTTTGTTTTTTTCCATTCTTTTTTTTGGTAGCTGATATGTCATCTTTAAATACATGATTCTTATGTTTAAATTTGCCTCATCTTATTTTCAGACTGTACTTAAGCTTGTTTAACTTTAGATAAGGGGAAAAGGTTTTTTGTTTTTTTTTTTTCAGTGATTTTGATTTTTTTTTTTTTTTTTTGGAAGTATGGCTCTAGGTTATTGCAAATGAATGTTCACCAGGCGCCAACTCGCTGAGATTATGCCAGCGTGATCATTCTGTTTTCTTCCGCATAACCCACCTTCACGGACCATTAAATAATACCCTATTTTTATTTAACAGGCTTTACAGAGTCATTTGAAGAAGTGCGGTGGAAAATATGATCAGATTTTGGCTTTTCGACCTACAGGATGGACACATTCTAACAAGTTAACTGGTATAGCAGACATTATTCCCCAGACCAAAGGAAACATTTCAATATACGGTATAGTTATTACATTTTTTTTTCCACTTTTAACGTCTGTTATTACATTTTTAAAAAGAGCTGTGAAAATAAGATCCGAGAAAAACAGACACCAAGGAATCTTTAACATTCGAGTTTCGAATTCCTCTGCGTTCTCTACAGCTGTATCTTTAGTGCGTCGTAAACTGAAAGAAAGGAGCGTGGCAGGAGTAACTAAATGGGCATTGGCTAACACACATCGTTCCGTTTGCCTGATCAGTGCTGTGTGGACGAAACCGTAGAACTGCTTGGGAGGAGGGGTGGGCGGTCAGTTGTATCCTGGACATTCAGGTGCCATCGTCAGGCTGTCAGCAGGAAGACTGGATTAGATGCCATGACGGCAAGAGGTACAGATTTGACTCATTTCTCTCATTTCTTGGAGGGGCGTTACCGTTGTCCTCAGAAATCGCTTATTGGAATAGTGGGTGATGGAAACATTTTTGCTGTGTCACTAGCCTAGTGACTTAATTTCAGCCCCGAAAGACCCTGGTTAACTCACGGCAGGACCCTTTCTCCCTCCCTTTCTCTGTGGTTCTTCATCTTCAGTAAAGATAAAAGGATTTTTAAGATTTTGTTTTTATTTTGTTGCTCATTTTTTATGTGTGAAAAGCTTGGGTGGCTGGAATCTGCTTACTTGCTCTGGAGACCAAGAGACTTCTTGCTTGATACTCTTCAAATTTTATTCATTTTTTTCCAGGATTTTCCTGAAACACATAGCTGAATGAAGTGTTTAAGGAGAAGAATTATTTAAAAAGAAAACCTAATTAAAAATAAGAATCTAGAGAGATACATATTAAGAGTCTACATAGAGGGGCACCTGGGTGGCTCAGTCGGTTAAGCATCTGATTTCAGTTCAGGTGACGATCTCACGGTTTGTGAGTTCGAGCCCCATGTGGGGCTCTGTGCCGACAGCTCAGAGCTTAGAGCCTGCTTCAGATTCTATGTCTCCCTCTCTCTGTTCCTCCCCTGCTCGCGTTCTCTGTCTCTCTCAAAAATAAATAAATAAACGTTAAAAAAACTGACCCTTTCTTCCCCTTCCCACTTAAAAAAAAAAAGAAAAAAAAGTCTACATAGAAACGCAATAGAATTTTTTAATGTTCAAAGTTCCTGTATCATTTTAATCTTTATTCTCCATAAAAGTTATTAACAATTTTTTTTATCAGTAATAAAGCACCAAGGAGTTTTTGGCAAAAATACCGTGAATTGCTTTACCTTTTTATTTTATTTGGAGCTTGTGTGGGGTTTTGTTTTAGTAATTTGATTTTTCATAGGCGATACCTTTTCTTTTGTGTTGCAGGAATCCCTTATAGTGAACACAGCAGCTACCTAGAAATGAAACGTTTTGTTCAGTGGCTGAAGCCCCAGAAAATCATACCTACCGTGAATGTTGGCACTTTGAAGTCTAGGAGCACAATGGAGAAATATTTTAAAGAGTGGAAATTGGAAGCTGGATATTGATGTTACCCGAAAGGACTCAGAACTAGTTAGGTAACTTCCGTAGAGCTCATTACTAGTTAAATCTTAGGTGATATGCAACACACTTTATATGAAAAGTGTCTTGAAGGCTGCTCAGGTAAATTGTTTCGTCATTTACATTTGAATAGCACGTTCATGGTGCCTAGTGTCTCTGCATCCTCAGTAATGATGGAGACTGGTCTCCCAAGTACCCTTGATTCTTGCTCCTCCCACCGAAGCAGGTGCATCCTGCTGCATCCAGCCTCAGGAGAGGCAACAAAGGCAGCCTGAGGGACCAAGGGATTCATGATGGGAATGGATAAATGAGATCGAAAGCATTATATACCTGTCATGTTGTATTTTTAAAATTATTTAATATGGAGCATATTTTTATGAGATAACTTTTATGTGGTATGTATACTTAAATAAAAAATTAATCTTAAATTTGCCATGGTGTCTTTTGGTTTTTAGGATTTGTAACTGTGATATTCATACAATTTTGTAAAATTTCAATGAAAGTAATTCACCATTTGACTAAAGAAGATGATTCAAGGAGCCTAGGTAGTCACCCAATAAAGGATGGCGAAAAGAATGCATGAATAGATGTTCATCCGAACTATTTACTAAAGACATTAGATTACTAGAAATTCAGATTGCAGCGTTTTGGTTTTTTTTTTTAAATGACATTATATAATTTATTTATGAATCCTGATCTGTCCAACACAGACAAAGTAGCTGATCCAATATGAAAATTTGGGGCAGACCAATTCATGTTAAAAATGTTTTTGGGTTAAAAATGTTTTAAAAATAAGAAAACGGCAAGTATAATGAACATATGCATGTGTGTGTATGTGTATTCTTGCATGACCTCTAGCAGTGAAATTATTTGGGAGAGTTAAAACAAAATTTTTTTTTAACGTTTATTTATTTTTGAGAGAAAGAGACAGAACACATGTGGGGGAGGGGTAGAGAGAGAGAGGGACACAGAAACTGAAGCAGGCTCCAGGCTCCCAGCTGTCAGCACAGAGCCCGACGCGAGGCTCAAACCCACGAACCATGAGATCATGACCTGAGCTGAAGTCGGGATGCTTAACCAACCGAGCCACCCAGGCGCCCCGGGGGATTTCTTAATAAAGGTTTTCATGGAAAATTATTTCCAGTAATGATTTCAGTCACCAGAAGGATAGTGTTCTCCACGAACTTTATTTTCACAAGCTTGGGTTTTACATTGCTTTGGAGGTAAGGATTATACAGATCACATTTAAGGGAGGAAAAGCTTTTAGGGGCACAGTGGTAATAAATCCAGTTTAACGTTCTTAGTTGACTTCAATTACACATTTAAAATATTTTAGCTTGTTTGGGCTTGATGTTTGAAACTTTTCATTAGTTATTAAGAGTTAGAAAAACTTAGTCTAGCCCACAAATACAGGCCTTTTTATTATAGGGAGATGGTCACATTGCTTATGGTCATTTTAATTTATTATTTGAGTAATGAGGTTTTTTCCTTAGAATTGTGATTTTTTTTTTCCCTTGGTAAAAAGACTTTTCATGATTTTGAAGGCTTTACCTTGAAAATCCAGGCATGTTATTTAAGGGCAGCCTCAGCCTTTTTATTATCCAATGCAAAAAACATCTTTCTACACAAACAGCACTATTTGCAACAACTTGGAATGATTTTGTTTTGCTGCTCCTGCCGTGGAATATGCAGAACCTCGTTTAGGGCCCATCCCAAAGAGTTTTAAATATAAGTCATAATCACAGCCAGGCTTCTCTGGGCTCTGCTGAGAGCTATATATGAAATTCTTCGTTCCAATACCTAACAACTTCGGTAGATAAAAAATTTCAATTTTAAAGTGAAATGAAAGAAGAAGAAATCTACCATCAACCAAAAATAAATGGATGACAGCTCTCGAACATCTTAAACATGTGTAGAGAAGTAGAATTAAGCCAATGTAGAGAAAAATGTTTTACTATTTATGTATTTGGAACTTTCCAGAAAAACTGGTTTACACTCTTACCTGACACTGAACATTAAATTCCCAGAGGCAGTGACATTTGACAGGCCGATTTTTCACGTTCTCGTGACTTCAGTGTAATAGAAAAACCTTTTCTACTTCTTGTCAATGCCTTTCGTCACTGTATTAATGTACCTAAATATGAAACTGGTTTTCAGAATAACAAATTTTATTTCATGGGTTGTTCAGTGACTCCGTTATATTCCTACAAACCAAATACATTCAGAATTTCCTTGTTTGGTCCTGAGTAACCATTGATGATAACTAGACTAAGAAACTAAGAAGAAGATCATCTTCAAGTACTAATCCTCAAAATCATCTGTCTGGAAAGAATATTAATATTGACTTGTAGCTTTTCTGGTGGCTTTATTACTATTCATTCAGTTTACCTGATACCGATCTGATCTCAGGAAAATTCCTATAAAGAAGTTCTGTGAAATCAGCAAAACCGTAAGTTAATGGTTATCGGTAATAGAACGGTTTAGGTCTAAGAATGACTTCTATGCTGAATAGTTGGAAGCTTTTAACTTGGCAGTCATTTTAATCTGCTAATTATGTTTCCTCTTTCCCTTAACATCTACCCCTTCCTCCTTGAAGTAGACCTGTCTCCTTGCTTGGGTCTCATTCCCCACCCCCCAGGATTTCACAGTCCCATTTTTGGTAAGCCAGAAATAACTTCTAAAACATTTGTTATGAAGTGTGCCAAGTGTACAAAACCAAGTATTATGCAAAATGATTATTTTCGTTAAACATTCAAGGCCGGGCCAGAACTAGGGTGAGGCAGAAGAGGTTAGCGTATGGGAGTTGAAGAGGTGCTGACCCTGCCTCTTGCTGACCGTGCAGTTGAATGGCCCAAGGAGGGAGAGCCTCCTGACATTTTATGCTAGGAAACCCTCTTGTCTCATCCTATTCCCAGGCCCTGCCTCGTAGGATCTAATTATTGAGTTTTTGTGAATCCAAAATGGTTTTCTAAATAAAATGCTATTATAACTGTGTTTTGAAACAAAAACATTATACTCTGAATTGAAGGGCGTACATTTTAAAGAACTTCCAGATTCATCAGTATAGAGCTAATTAGTCCCCGTGGTTCTAAGGCACCAAAACCCAGATGCCTCTGAGACTCCTCCCCCAGGGTATGTAAACCCTCTCAGGGCAGGCCTTATCTGGTTCATTCTATGATCTAGTACCTTTCTCAGTGTCTGGTCCAGAGACATTTCTAATAAACAGGAAATGCTTTGATGAATCTTGGATATACAGTGAAAAATCTATCTGACTTCCAAAATTCTTTCACATGTTTTCCTCAGGTAAAAATGGTTTCATTCCAGAAGAACAACTGCAGAGAAAAATATATTGAGACTACTCAGTTGATTGTTTTTGGTATATTAAAACGTCCAGTAGGTCCAAATCAGGGCGGGAAAAATTTAGAGAAGAAACTTTTCTTGTCAAGATGTATCGCTTTGGTTTGTCACTAAAATCAGTCATTGAGCATTTGAACCCTCCCTCCGAGAACTGTCAGTCAACATTATTTGTGGATTAACCAGTCTGTACTCCACACTATTCTGGGTATTGTGGGGAAATTAAGAACAATTCAACACAGCAAGCACTATTGAGAGATTATTCTGTATAGGGTGGAAGGGTTACAAAGATGCTTTGTTAGAGGACTCCGCATGAATAAAATAGTCTCAAACATCATAGACTATTAGGAAAGAAAGACATGCCCCTTAGGCACCGTAAAAGTCAAGCCTTGAGAAGTGATGTGACACCAGAGTGCCTGGGAGCACTTAAAAGGGAAAAATTAATTCTCGTAAGAAAGAGTCCATGGAGAAGACTTTTTTTTTTTAATGTTTATTTTTGAGAGAGAAAACACAAGCAGAGGAGGGGCAGAGATGGGGAGAGAGAATCCCAAGCAGGCTCCACGCTGCCTGTGTAGAGCCTGGCACGGGGCTCCAGCTCACAAACCGTGAGATCATGCCCTGAGCTAAAATCAAGAGTCGGACGCTTAACCAACTGAGCTACCCAGGTGCCCCAAGAAGATGACTCTGAAATGGCCCTGAAAAGATCGACAGACCTCTCATAGATTGGAGAGTGATCCCAGAGACCGAGAAGTCCCAGAGGTGTGACAGGACAGAGTGTGGGAGAGGAAGTTTCAGGGTTGATGTATTGGTGTGTGAAACAGGCTAGGAAGTGTAGGTGGGGGGAGATGGCAAAGAGCTATAGCCATACTAAGTATGTCCGGGGGTTATTCTGAAGAAAACCAAGGGTTTTTGAGAATCTGGGGGCAGTCAACATAAGTATATGTGTTGGAAATGAAGAAAAAGTGAGGTAGTTATTGATACACACACAAATACACACACACACACACACACACACACACACACACACACACACACACACATGTATTGAATGGTATATAAGTCTATGAATTAGAGCTTAACAAGAGAACTGGCCAAGCCTTGAACCTTTGACAAACACATTATAATTATGGGATATCTGTGAGGTGTTGATGTTTAAGACCAGGTCCTTGCCTTAGAGGAGCTTAGACTTTCCTCAGGCGACTGGGTAAAGCCAATATATGTAAAATACTTCAGAGATAGATGTGTGTGGTTTTATATCTTGAGAAAGGACAGACTGGAGTAGGTTGGAGTTGTATGAGCTACTTGGTGAAGTAGGATACGAGAGAAACTAATCTAGCAACACAAAACACAGTTTGCAAATAATTCATGAGTGATCAATTGAACTGGTCTTTAAAAAGCTCATTTAATTTACATGAAACTTGGTTTATGTAAGTGCCGCTCTTATGTATGGGTTGCATTTTATGGCTTAAATCCATATAGAGCTATTGTAGATTACATAGGGATTTAAAAACACCTAAGAACACTGTTTGCTTTGTCCTAAATATGACAGACGTTTTTTCCAATGAGAAAAACTTTCGTAAAGTCAGATTACATTATGTGTGTAAGCCCTTCTGTTATTTCAAAATGGAAAGCAATTGCTTAATATCATAAAGTGGCTCCAGAGCAGTGTTTTAATACATTATTCGATAATGTTATTAAACTGTTTTTTAAGTTTGTTTACAAGAACTGTTATGAGCTTCCTGTTGAGCCTCTGAGCTCCGATTACATATCAAATGGGATAAGTAGATAAAATTGTAAATGAACTAAAAGCAACAGTGTCTGGAAGGGGAGTGAAAGCCAAAATTCTTGTTTTGCTCAATCAGTCCGTTTCTTTTTATGAGTGTCCTTCATCCATGCAAAGAGTGCTGAACTCTTGTGTTTTGTTTTCAATACCTTTATTGAGATATACTCACATACCATATAATCCACTCATTTAAAGTGTGCAATCCAATGGTTTTTAGTGTATTTACAGAGTTGTGCAACCATCACCACAACCAGTTTTAGATTATTTGTATCACCCTAAAAGAAACCCCATATCGACCAGCAGTTACTCCCCAGGTCTTCCGCCCTCCCCCCAACAGCCCTACACCCCTCCTCCCATCCTAGGCAGCAGCTAATCTTTCCGGCTCTTTAGATTTACCTATTCTGGACATTTCACACAAAATGAATATCATATGTGGTCTTTGTGATTGGCTTTTTTGACTTAATATCATGTTTTCTAGCTTCATCCATGTTGTGGCACGTATCGATACTTTATTCCTTTCCATGACCAAAAATATCCCGTTGTTTGAAAACGCCACACTCGTTCATCCATTCTTCTGTTGGTGCGTATGTGGGTTGTTCCCATTTTTCGGCCATTGTGAACAATGCTGCCGTTGACATTTTGTACAAGTGTCTGCGTGGCCCTATCCTTCCATTTCTCCTGGGTATATGCCTAGAGGTGGAATTGCTGAGTCTTATGGTAACTGTGTTTAAACTGTCTTCCAAAGTGCTGTGTCACTTTACATTCCCATTAACAACGCAGGAGGGTTCCAAGCTCTCCACGTTCTCATCGGCACTTGTTGTCGTCTACCTTTTTCATTACAGCCGTCTTGGCAAGCGTGAGGTGGTATCTCATTGTGGTTTTTATTTGCATTTCCTTAGTGACGAATTACAGTGAGCATCCTGTCACCGTTTCGAAAGAAGACACCATCCAGAAAGCTCAGTTCTAAACTGAGAAACTCAGAAAGTTCTAAAATGTATTATTAAGCCTAAGCAAAACAGTCAGTTTTATAGCCTTTGGCTTTGATTTGCTAGAAAGTGATGCTGCTTAATAATTACCATTTTGGTTCAATGAGAATTACTTGAATTAGTGACAGGATACGTTTAAAATGCATAGCAGCATTCCAGGTCTCATGAAGTGGTTATATGCAGTGCAAGTAAGAGAGACCTACTGCCTCAGCTTGCAGAAAGGAAGCAAAACGATCATAATTAGAAGTTAGAAGGATGTAATATAGGAGGGTTTTAAATATCAGGGTGGAGGGGCACCGGGGTGGCTTAGTCGGTTAAGCATCCGACTTTGGTTCAGGCCATGATCTCACGGTTTGTAAGTTGGAGCCCCACGCCAGGCTCTGTGCTGACAGCTCAGAGCCTGGAGCCTGCTTCAGATTCTGTGTCTCCCCCTCTCTCTGCCCCTCCCCCGTTTGCTCTCTCTCTCTCTCTCTCTCTCTCTCTCAAAAATAAACATTAAACAATAAACATATGTACATACATACATATCAGGGTGGATAACACCAGCTGACCTTGAATAAGCAACACCATCTATAAAAAGGGCGTATAACGTTGATGTGATATATACACATAAATCTTTAGTTTTTACATTTTAAAATTGCAGCATGCTATTTAAGATCTTGTCTGAAAGCTGGATAATGAAGTAACTTATTTGGGGCCTGGTTAGCCCTAAATCCCATAATCATAGAATTCCTGGTTAACATCAAGCTTTCCTTTAAGTACATAATAAAAGCATACTGTTTTAAACAACCCAGCTATTCACATGTCATGAGAATAATCAGCCAAGAAAGTTATCTTTTTGCTTCAAAGCTGTTGATTTTTATGTAAGAACGCTATACTATTTCCAGGTTGTGTCCTAGTAATTTATTCGTCTGTATTAAAATTTTTAACAAGTTTCTGACAAAGAACAGGTGAGATGAGTCGGGAGTCATTGGAAGTTCAGCATAAAGTTCCTTTTGTCACCATTTGAAATCCTTGGACAAGAGGAAACAGATGGGTTTGGTTACATTATCCTTGCTGTGCCAAATAAACAGACGAAGACAACGTTAAATCTCCTTTTGCTGTGGGTCTGCATCTAGGCTAGGAATGGTGCTTGATGTTAACCATGCTAGCTTGTCAGCTGCTAAATATTTAACGATAGAAGCTCAAAATTGTAAAAATACACAGCATTAAAAAGTTTATTTGAATCCTCATTGGGTGACTTCATTTAGTTATGCCGGAGACATTTACTGGATGCTAATTAAGTATGAGACACTGCATGGGGCAGAGAAAGGGGCTTGGATGCCTTAGGAAGGTCTTCAGGGACCAAGGTAGCATTCAAAGTGGACTTTTAAACATGAGTAAAATTGGGATTCTCAGAGGGAAGATAAAGCTAAGAATGGCATTTACATCGTCAAAAAAAATCAGACACAGTTCTGAGTAAAGTCTTCCTCTCCGGGTTGAGGTGGGTAGCGTCCATACATAAAAGAAATAGCCAATGTCCACAAGGCTCATTCAGCGCTTCAAAAGCTGAGCCGTTCAAAAACCAACCAGCAAGACACAGAGGCCTGCCTTTACAGGGCTAGAGGAATATGCAAAGCAACTGAGAAATCATGATACATTATTAAAGAGGAAATGGGATGGTGTGGGCAGACGCAGTGTCCAGGCTGGGGGTTGAAAGAGGAATCTAGTGATTAAAAACCAAGCCCGCTCATCATACCCTCCTGGCATGCAGTCACATTCAAGAGAGCAACTTGACGAAGACATATTGGAAGGCTTTTGAATCTTTTCTTTGTCTCACAAAAATGTCAGAAGGCGGGGGGAGTCTCATTTTCAACGTATTCACCAAGTTAAAAGTTATCGCAAAAGGAGAGGATCCTTCAGCTAAAATGTTGATGGAATTTCAATTAAATTGGTGGATTCAGGCTTATTTTTTCTCCTCTTCATCCCAAGATTCATTAACGGGGCAGTAAAGATATTAAAAAGGAATCGATTCGTGAGAATAATCTCACCATTGGGTGAGCGATTTCAATGGGAAATTTCTGGAAGACAGAAAAAAGTAAACTGGATGGAATAGATAGATAGTAGGGTGGAGAATCTGGAATGAACTGAAGCTATATTTGCGTGTGTGCGCCTGTGTGTGTATAATGACGTAAGTGAAAAACTCATGATACGGTTAACTTGAGGCAAACGAAAAGCCGTACAAGAAAGGGAAGGAAACCTTAGTACACCGCGTGGTTCTGCGATGAACAATGTTTACGTACTCGTGATGATGTAAATAGCGATCAATGATTTAATCAAAATCAGTGATAGGATGCTATTAAGGAATGGAGAAAGAGGAAGAAGGCGTGAGCGAGAATGGTGAAACCAGTTCCCTGCCGAAAACTCTCCCATTGCTTCTGATAGAATAAAAGCGAAGTTCCTTGCTGTGGTTCTGAAATCCCCACACCGTCCAGTCCCCGTCTGCCTCCCTGATCTCATGTCCTCCAACTCTCCCTCCTGCAACCACCATTATATCCCACCGGCCTTTTTTTCTCTTCTGAGTCAGGGTCTTTCCTCTTCAGGGCCTTCGCCCTTGGTCTTTTCTCTGTGGAAAGTGTTCTTTTGGCAGAGAATAAGTTGGTTCCTAATACCCGATCTCCTCTTCTCCCACAGAAATAGAACTTCCACTCGGTTCATGGCTGCCCAGAATAGAAACCACATTTCAAGTTTCTCTTGCAGCTAGGTATGCCTATGTGACTATGTTCTAGCCAAAAGGATGTAGGCAGAAGAGATGGGAAATCGCTGAGTTGTGCTCTTATAGAGAGAGGACGTGCCCTTCTCCTTCTCATTCTTGCTGTTTGGAACACAGATGCGGTGAAACCATTTCAGACCATGCAAATGAGGAGCAAGAAAATAGAAGGAGCCTGGTCCCCTGGAAGGCCTACCCTCAGGGTGTTGTATGAGGCAAAAAATAGACTTCACATGCTTAAACCCCTGTTATGGGGTCTGTTACATACACCTAATTACTAGGGCTGGCCCTAGATCATTACAGTACAACTCAGCTTGTCGCCTCAGAGGAACGTTTCTCGTCCACCCTACCTCAAGTCAGTCTTTTTAATCCCTATTACACGTTTTCATTTCTTTTTTTTTGGGGGGGGGTGTATTCATTTATTTTGCGCACGTGCACAAGAAACAGCGAGAAAAAGCACAAGCAGGGGAGGGGCAGGGAGAGAGGGAGAGAGAGAGAGAATCCCAAGCGGGCTCTGCCCTGACAGTGCAGAGCCTGATGTGGGGCTTGAACTCACAAACCGTGAAATCATGATCTGGAACCGAAATCAAGAGTTGGGGGCAGCTTAACCAACTGAGCCACCCAGGTGCCCCTACATGTTTTATTTTCTTTATAACACAAAGCAGTATGTGAAATTGCTTTATTTGGTTATTTGCTTTATAATTGCCTTTCTCCTAGAATGTAAGTTTCATGAACGCAACGATCTCGTCTGTTTTGCTCACTGCCCGAAACAGTGCCTCTCTCTGTGAATAATATGCATTTGTTGAACGATTGACTACCTCACACTGCAAGTTGATAAAATAGATGAATCCATTAAAAAAGTGTGATACCCATATTACTCGGAAATATCGAGGCAAATTTGGAGAAACCACTAAAATATTCTTAAATGGCTGCTTCTAGAAACCAGTGCTGACATGGGGACAGGTGGCACAGGATGCTGTTGCTTTTCATTATGAATGCTTTCGTACTATTTGATTGTTTTTATTTTTCTTACAAGAAATTTTTAATGTTTATTTATTTTGAGAGAGAGAGAGAAAATGCATGAGTGGGAGAGGGACAGAGCAGGGGGGGGACACACAATCCAGAGCAGTCTCCACACTCTGAGCTGTCTGCACAGAGCCCAACGTGGGGCTTGAACTCGCGGACCACCTGAGCCAAAGTAGGACGCTCAGCCGACTGAGCCACCCAGGTGCCCCGCTATTTGATTGTTTTTAACTTGTGCATACATCGCTTTGGAAAAGGTCAAATTAAAAAAATAAAGAAACAACTCGATAAAACACTGTGCAGTCATCAAATGATGTGGTAGAAGGATGTTTGATGACACGGAAAGACATCCACAATATGAAAACAAAAAGAGTAGGTTACATAACATGTCAATATGCACAGCAGGATCCATTTTTGCATATGTATGGAGCGCATATGCATAAAAAACGCTGTTATAGTCAATGCATATGGCAAACTCCTAACTTTAGATGTAAGTGGATATTCAGTTTTATTAATAGAATCCGTTGTTCCTGATTAACAGTGTTGAATGGATATTTAAAGACTTTAGGTTTGAAGGGATACTGTGTTGTCTTCCTTCCCAGGGCTCCTACTGGCGTTGGCCAAGCCCTTCCGTTTAGCCATTTCATGAGTTTTACCTCTATTCTAGGAGCAGTGAGGCGCCACACTGAAGTGTGTTAAGCAGACACGGTGTGATAAAGCTGGTTTTAGGCAGATTTCTCTCAGTGGAAGTGGTTAGGAAAGGCAAACCTTGAATCACAGAAATGAGTCAGGAAGCAATTGGGGTAATCAAGGCCGGAAATGGTGGATACCTAACATAGGACAGTAGCAGTCCCATAGAGAGAAAGGGGCTGTCTCAAGAACAATAGGATGTCGTTAGCCGGAAGGGTGGTAAGACTGAGAAGTGTGGATGCCGTAAGCTCCTGGAAAGCAAGGACTATTTTGACCTCGTTTACTACTCCATCCCAGGGCCCACCGAGCACAGTTTCTGGTACATACTGACATCAGTAAGTATTCGTGATCTAAAGAAGACAGAAAATTCAAAGAGGAGGCTCAGAAGTCTGATGAGGTCGTTTGGGTGAGAGATGGGCTGGTCACCGAGCAGTAACGGGAGGGCCAGCGTGGGTAGAGGGAGACCAGAGAGGAGCTTGGACTTGTAGCGTTACCGATTCCTGGTGCCCGTTCGTGCGAAGGCAGCCAGAGAACAGCTGCGTGTCCAGGGCCGTGGGATCTTGGCTCGAGAGGGGTTTGAGAATCACCAGCATAAAGATGGTGCCTCGAGTCAGAAAAGGGAATACTTCATTAGGAGAGTATATTGGGTAAGACGAGAAGACAGGACGGGCCCTCCCAGCGGCCCCCCAATGAAAGGACAGGGGGCCCACGGAGGAGGATCAGAAGGAGTCCGCTGAGAAAGGGGAGGGGAAATCTGGCGTCTGTGGCGGCGAGGAACGCTGCCCATGAAGCATCAAGGTCAGTCCTGAAAAACAACCTTTTGCGTTTAGGACGGAGAGGTTGTTAGCCACATCCAGTGGGGTTTAGGATACACAGGGGAACTGGAGATGGGAACCATTTCACCTGGCCAAGGAGACTAACGGAGTGATCTACTACCTTTTCCTCCTTTTCAGTTTTTCCCCCTTTGATTTCAATAGGTCTCTGAACTTGTACCGACCGCTGCCTTGTCACCTTCTTATCAACGTTCCAGCCACTCGTCTGGCAGCAGGGAGCTTTTTCCACTCGGTCACCCTGGTAATCAGTGCACTCTCGGGACGCTGACAGGGACTTGTTTGTGGTGGTTCAGACTGTGGCTGCCACAACCAGTCCTCCCAGTACTTGGCTTTCCCTGCTGCATGGCTACATCCGTAGTTCCTGTGTGTCGTTTCCATCTCCCCTACAGTAAAGACACACACGTACGCAAATCCAGAAAAGAATAATAGACTTCGTAACATTAAAAATTAAGCTGCCGGCCCCTGGGTGGCCCAGTTGGTTAAGCGTCCGACTTCGGCTCGGGTCATGATCTCACAGTTCGTGGGTTCGAGCCCCGCGTCGGGCTCTGTGCCGACAGCTCAGAGCCTGGAGCCTGCTTCAGATTCTGTGTCTCCCTCTCTCTCTGCCTCTCGCCTGCTCGCATTCTGTCTCTCTCTCTCTCAAAACTAAATGAACATTAAAAAATTTTTAAAAACATACAAAAATAAAAATTACGCTGCTACTCGTGTTCTTTTTTCAATTTTGTTTTAATGTTTATTTTTGAGAGAGAAAGAGAGAGAGAGAGAATGTGAGCAGGGGAGGGGCAGAGAGAGAGGGAGACACAGAATCTAAAGCAGACTCTGTACTGACAGCTGTGAGCCCTATGTGGGGCTCGAACTCACAATCCGTGAGATCACGACCTGAGCGGAAGTCAGACCTTAACCGACTGAGCCACCCAGGTGCCCCAGCTGCCATTCATATTCTTGATTATTGATTGACATTTGCATTGTGTATTTTCCCGAATTTTCTTGGCTAAGGATATTCTCAGCTCTTTCGCCCTTCTTTCCTCTCTCAGGCCATCCTTTCTCTAACACAGCTCCATAATATTATTACTTTTCCTTTATAAATACCCTGTCCTGTTTCTTGCCTCTCCTTGAACACATGAAATCTGTCATCTTTCCCATCTTGCCTTTCATGCTTTTCTCTTTGTAATAACTCTTAGAAGCAATAAGTGATTTGGAAAATGACATAGGAATATTAAGGGCAAGATAGTTTTGTGGTAGAATGCACTGTGTTCCAACAAAATGCTTCTAATTGTATGCCACCTGTTTTATCATCAAAACGTTCATTCAAACAACACTTCACCGAGCACCTTCTGGGTGGTGGGTACCACATATGTGCTATCAATACCAATAGCAAATACAGGCCCCAGCAACTTGTGTAATAAATCTGTGAATAAATGAGAAACCTCAGGCAGTCACTGACAGGAGGTCTGAGGAACAGGATGAGCTGAGATTAGTCTTCACACTTGAAAATTCTGGAAATAAAGCCACAGCGGCATTCCACAGGGGCGTGGTGGTCTCTGTTAGAGCAGCCCAGATAAGAGCAGCTAAAGTAATAAATGGCAGGTCTTCGGCACCTCTTAGCAATGAACATGAGTGGATGAAGAACCCACACTCCACCATGGTTCCTCAATGATGAAAATCTTTTGATTGGAATGGCCACGAACCCCAGGAAGAGGGGAGTTTTTCCAGTTCCAGTTAAGCACCTAACAAAATTACCCATGTGAGCTGGGAACACTAACACTCTTCATGCTGATCTGAGGAGCCAGGGGTTAGCTCTGCAGAAATCACCATCATACAACCTACAATTAATGTAGGGCTCTTTGAGAAGAAATATTGCTCACATAGCAGGTGTAGTGATGAAAAGTTTTGGCTTAGTGTCCAGAAACTATAATTCAGACCTGGTTCTGCCACTAATTTTGTGACTTGAAGCACATTAATTCATTTCTTTGAATGAATGAAACCTGGTCTCAGTTTCCTCCATGACAGTGAGAGAGCTGGTTGATCTCTAGATCATGCCTCTATAATTCTGTGAGTCTTTTAGCTCAGTTGCTTTTTTTTTTTCTATTTGTTTTTCTCCAGAGTGTTTCATGCTTTTCTAGAGCTTGGACACGATGATATTTGTCAAGCCAATTATTACAATGGATCTGTTGTGTAATGGTAACATATATCAAGTGAGAAAATGTTTTGGGCCAATTTATTTTGTGCATTTATTACGTAATATTTATCTATTTTTTTTCTTATATGTGAACAGCAGAACTTCCCCAGCCTGGGTATGGGACCATGGAGGTGAAGCGATGGGAAATCAGTCCCTTATAATGGTATTAACTCCAAAATAGAGGCAGGTGCCCATAGCAACAAAACAGCCTGTCAGTAAAGGATGGAAAGAGAGAGCAGAGTATGTTAATTCTTTAATAGTGAACACACAGGAGCAGAACAGACGACGATTATTCATTGCAATAAACAAGGTGTCGATACAGATCATGGGTAGGACCTATATATTACATCAATTGCCAAATAATGACTCATGGTTCAGAACTGCAGTTTCCAGATTTAACTGAGCGATGCATTGCCTTAATAGGCTTTGGCAGAACTATGGAACAGCTTTGGCGATTCCATGGGCGGATAGTGTGTTGCAGTACCTGCTCCTCCCCTGCACATAGAAGAAAGTGGTAGTCCAAGAGGCATCAAAGGGCAAGATGTGTTGGAGGTTTTGAGGTAGCTGTGGGGAGAATTGGAAATTGAAACATACACAAGTTGAGTGGCCTCGAGTAAGAACTACTTGTTTCTACCCAAAGGAGAGAACTTTCAGACCCCATTCCTTTCCATGCATCCAGGACTCCCTCTACAGGCTTAAGATAGCCAGGTTTCCAGGTGGAAGATGGGTCTATTCCTTATCAGGAGAGGCAAGACTGGGCAATGGCCCTCAGTGGAGGAGACAGAGATATTCTGCTCTTGAAAAGAAGAGTAGCTTTTTTCTCTCTCTCTCTCT
Organism: Panthera onca; assembly: GCF_046562875.1. Lineage (NCBI taxonomy): Eukaryota > Metazoa > Chordata > Mammalia > Carnivora > Felidae > Panthera > Panthera onca. The sequence goes on from NC_138349.1 coordinate 17,124,713, forward strand.
CTCCCCCTCTCTCTTCCTCCCTCTCCCGATTATTCTCTGGAAGCAGCTTTCAACCACAAAAAGCATGGCTACAAACACTGCCAAGGAGTCGAGCCCCATTGTTAATGTTCACTCATTCTTGCCACTCCTTTCTTCCCAAACAGCTAAATGTTCAAAAGATAATAAGCATTTCCCTCTGTTTATCCCTACAGGGGTCCATGGAAACACTTTTTCATCATTTCCTGGCTCGGTGAGAGAGGATGTTGTTAACCAACTGCCATTTTTACTGGTGAGATTACAATGTCAAGACCAAAGGGCAGCTGGTTTGCTTCACCGATAAAAGAATGAAAGCCCTTGCTTGTAAATAGCTTTGTCTGTGTTAGCAACCTCTTAAATTGTCTTGCCACCCTCACATTCCCCAACTACTTCAAAAGCTCTGCTCCATTCCTAGGCTGTGTTACCCTGGTGACTAATCTTGATAATCAGGTCCTGGAAGTTTCCATGGAGGCAGTGTCTTAGCACCTGTGTGTGACAGTTTTTAATGTGGTGGGACAGGTGACTGTGGACTGTGGTAGGTGTGCTTGTGCCTGGTAATGGTGGTGGTGGTGGGGGGGGGTTGTTCATGTGGAGTTACAGGTGGTGGGTGTGCCCTTTACTGCATTTCTCCACCACTTTGCATCACACCTATCATAACTATCTTAAACCTAAGTTTAAGGGGGCTTATTCCCAGCCAATGCCGAGATGCCGGCCTCTGGGCTTTTTGGAAGTTCTGAATCTCCCCTCCACGGTCCGCCAGGAGTTGAGACTGACCTATTGTGTCTTCTCAAAATAGTCACCTGACAGAGTGTGCAACAGCTTCCGGAAAAAGAGGTTGGGTGAGAGGAGAAAGGAATATAGTCCCTAAATTAACCAAAAAAAGAGGAGGAGGAGGAGGAGGAGGAGGAGGAGGAGGAGAGATGAGGAAAGGGAAGAGGAAGAGGAGAAAGGAGGGGGCAGGAGGAGGAAAGGGGGGAAGAGAAGGAGGAAGTGGGGGAAGTGGGGAGAACAGGAAGGGGAAAAAGGAGAGAAAGGAGAAGGTAACCAGATGATGAAATGAGACCAGTTTTTGAAACAAAACATTTGCCTTTATGTCTTCCAGAGGCATCCAGAAACTTCCACTGTGTAATGCTTAGTTCACTCACAAAAGGGCTTTTTAACTCCTCATGGATTTCTCTCTGCACTTAGACAGAAATTACTCCAGATGGCAGCTTAGTAAGTGGGTGGGAAGAGCCCAACCAGCTCTCCCTCATTCCAGGGTTTCTCAGAGCATGGTCCATGGGCCTTTCTCAGAATCACCCAGGGCTCTAGTTTAAAACAAACAAACAATCAACAACAGCAACAACAACAACAACAAACAGGACGAATTCCTGAACCTAAATCAGTATCTTCAGGGGCGGATTCTGGGAATTTGCAGTCGGCCTAGGTTTTGGCTTTTCTATTTAAGGAGGAAGGGCCCCAGACGCTTCTTAATGCCGATAAAAATTTGTGAACCACTGCTCTAATCCATAGGACTCAAGCTCTGTTTTTCTCTCTGTAAAAGATAGAATTTAACGTTTTTTTAGCATTTGAACCATCAGCCAAGATATGTGGGCGTTGCTTAGCTCTATGGCATCCGGAAACGTTAAAGAAATATACGTGTACAAATACTGAACGAGAAAACAGTGGCCTCATCGCTATGACAGAGTATCAGCCTAAAAGACACCAGCATGATAGGTCACTTAAAACCGGAAGAACTTGGAAACTCATGTGCTGGGAGCTTATGCCTGGAAGTATGTATCCGGAGAAAGAGGATGCTCCTGAAAACAAAGGTCCAGTAAAGAAGTGGCTTTGTTAAGGATCCCTTCACAGCCTGTACTGCAGTGAATTTCTAGCAAAAGCTGCCTTCTCTCCACATGGATGCACCGTTCACTGCCTCTGGGAGGGCACACGGCTCAGGACCCACCGTTTTTCAGGCTGTATGGCCAGTTGATGCTTAACACTAATCTAAGGCAGAAAAACATCAGGATCTCGTGCCTAACCAGGTGACTGGCTTATCCCCATCATACAAACCCACGCCACCAGGTTTTCTCTGCTGGGCTCAACATACAGAAGCTTCCAGGAGACAGTCGTGAGTGACCCACAAAGGGGAGGGAAGTAAGGATCAGACAGAGAGGTCCAGATTGCTGACGGTGTGGTGAAAAACAAAACATCTGAAGACCGGGTATCTGAGAATACTCAAGGCAACGAACACATAAACAACAACAACAAAAAGCCCCATACGCTTTCCATGTTATGTCCCATAATGACCTATTCGTTAAACTCCATTTTTCATGGAGAGGAGTTGAATGAGGATTCTCGGATGCATTTAAACTTAAACCAAACTAAGTCTATCAAAAAAAGGATCATTAAATAAACAATGATATTGAAGAATCGAACATTCTGAGAAGATAACAGTCAATGATAGTTTACTTTTGGTATCCAGAATGAAGTTTTTTGGCAGTCAATAATTCACCTTGAGTGCATTAAGGGAAGAGTTTGTGAAGTGATGAGCAGAAAACAGTTCCGTTTTTTATTTATAATGGTTTATGTTGATAAGTTAGTTCTCCGGTTTTACTCAATCCTGACAGATTTTGACAACACTGTTTATCTATTGACCCTACTTTTTTTTTTTTTTTTTTTTTTTTGCTTTTCTCTAAAGAGGTTAACGATGAGAAAAACACAGTCAGCAAAGGCAGAGGAAGAAAAGGCTGGCTAGGAAGAGGGAACAGCATGTGCAAACATCTCATGGAAGAAAGAACTTAGAGGCTTTTGGGTGCTAACTGCAAATCAGCGATTGGAGTGTGGAGAGCTCAAGACAGTGACCAGCACAAGGGGCCTGGGCGACAGTCACAAAGAAACAGGATTTCATGCTGTGGGTGATGGAATGCTATCAGAGGGCTCTGGGATGCTATCAGAGGGATGGAATGCTATCAGAGGGCTCTGGGATGCTATCAGAGGGATGGAATGCTATCAGAGGGCTCTGGGATGCTATCAGAGGGATGGAATGCTATCAGAGGGCTCCACATGTTCAAAGATATGAATTTGTTTCCCCAAATTTGCAATAAACAAAGGCAGAATAAGAGGAAAAATATAATAGTCCATATTTTGTTGTTACCCTGATTTTTTTTTTTTTTTTTTTGGTTGGGCAGTGAATTGATTAGACTTTGTATTATTTTGAAACGAAATAAAGGCAGGTATTCCCCACTTGTTGAAAATTCTCATTCCACCACTTTGCTTTTTCGAAAGACCTACATGAGTACCTGCTTTCACTAACCAAAAGAAATCCGGAAAGGATTTTTGCTTTTAGGGAAAAAGATGAAAAGAGAAAACAGCAGTCAAGCTATTACAGAGGCAAGCCCTTACAGAGGCAGCACACGCCTGAGCAGCGAGTGAGGCCCCGCCAACCACCTTCCCCGGGAACCACTCTCAGCATCTCACTGTGAAACCTCCAGAGCTCCAAACCGTCTGTGAGCACCTGCGCTCCACCTGCATTTATTTGGTGCATCCATTAGCAAGATGTGTCCTAAGGTATCAGAAAAGTGGCAGAGAAGCTATCTTTTGAGTCTGGGAATGCTTAAAAGTTTTCCATATTAAAGAATGGTAGTTGACTCTTTGCTTTACAATATTGGCTTACGAAGGGTTTCAAAGGAGCACTCTACTTTCGGCTGGCAGGGGCAACATGTATTTAAAACAATGACCACACTTCGGGGACAACTAAACACGTAGTCGGCAAGCAGCATGGGACCCCGAGGCATGATAGATGCTTGACGATTCCTTACTGCTGTTCACTCTACTTCTCCCTGGGAAGGAAATACACAGATAAGGAAGATAAATCAGCGATGTCCAGAAAACATTACCAAAAGGGATACAAAATGAGGACGTAGTTGTTAGCTACCTGCTTATGATTTGTAATATTCCTTACTACGTAAGATTTTTATCCATTTACTTTAAATTTTTTTCTGTGTCATCAGGCTCTACGAAGATTACTGATCATTCATACCTTATGTATTTTGGAAGAAAAATCCACTAGGTTTCCAAATATCACTTTCCTCCCGCCTCTTGTCATTTCTGAATTTCTCGTTGCTTTGGAAATCAGTCCATTCATCAATTTCTCAGAAGCCCAACTCCAAAATTTCTCCCCCCATACTCTCCCGATACAATTGTTGATGCTCAGAAACCTAAAGAAACTTAAGTAAAAAATGTCCAGGTAGGTGTGACCCTAATTCATTCAGTGTAAAAATGACCTTTAAAAAAATTTTTTTAATGTTTATTTATTATTGAGAGACAGAGAGAGACAGAGCATGAGCATGGGAGGGGCACAGAGAGGAGGAGATGTGGCATCCGAAGCGGGCTCCAGGCTCCCAGCTGTCAGCGCAGAGCCCGACGTGGGGCTCAAACTCACAAACCGCGAGATCACGACCTGCGCCGAAGTCGGACGCTTAACGGACTGAGCCACCCAGGCGCCCAAAAATGACCTTTGGGAGTAAAAATGAGAGGAAAACTCCCCTGTGACAGGGGATGTGATTTCAATGCTGTAGCTCTCCGAAGGATTAGAGATGTCCCTCAGACATTCCCAATGTCCTTTTTTTTTTTTCCAGCCGGCTCTTTGTAGTGGGTCATTGCCACGGCTTTCATCTGTAGGAATCCAGATATGGACAGCCACCTGCCTCCCACCCCTAGGCCCTTCTCATGCAGCTCTGAACCCTCTGCAGCGCGCCTTGGAACGTGGCATTGAGACTGCCTGACAGTGTCTGAGCGCCTTGAAGTTTGTGAAGAGCTGGCTTGCACTTCCCTTCCTGAGGACATGACGTCTTGTGGGCATTTGTTTTCAGCGGCAGCACGTTCAGCCCGCGTTACAACTTTCCTGTGGTCTCGGTGGTAGCTGGGTCCCCCAAGTCTTCAAGTATGGCTGCTGACGTTGAAACTATTTCCCTTCTGGTGGCTCTCAGAACTCGGCAAGCTCTTCTACGACTTGTCCTTATTAACTTGGCATTCAGCTTCTGGAAAAACTTAGCATGATGCACAGACTCAGAGTTTCCAATTCTGGATCATGTATAAAAACCTAGGACTAATTCTAGCACACATTCCTGACAACTCATTAATAGTTGTAGTCTTCTATTCGGAGAAGAATCATCCATCTATTCCTAATGTTTGATTGAGTTCCCAGTTCTCCTGGTCTGGGTTTATTTTATCTGAGGACTAAATCCGTGGGCCTATGCGAATTTACATGTTCGCTTTAGATCTCTACCTGAGATGTGACTTTTCACACAATTAGCTTTTATTTATTTTAAAAAAAGTTTTTTTTAATGTTTATTTTTGAGAGAGACAGAGACAGAATGCGAGTGGGTCGGGGCAGAGAGAGAGGGAGGCACAGGATCCGAAGCAGGCTCCAGGCTCCTAGCTGTCAGCACAGAGCCGGACGCGGGGCTCGAACTCACGGACCGCAAGATCATGACCTGAGCCGAAGTCGGAAGCTCAACCGACTGAGCCACCCAGGCGCCCCAACGCACAATTAGCTTTTAGCCTGAGACCCATTATCGAACATTTATGGAGTCCTCAGACCGGAGACACCGAGTCTTCTCCGACCCCAAGTGCAGAGCCGTATTAGCTATTCTGCTAACTCTCCTCTGCTGGGCGTTGTGCCAACACACGCGCTCGGTCTTCACGAGGGGACACACATTGCAATTCTAATTGTCTTTCTGTTTTTGTACCCCAGCGATTTCTTGTCATGGATTAAGTAACATAGCTGAAATTGATATTTAACTTTGTAAACTTCAAGCGCTGGAATGCCTGAAATCACTCTATGACACGAGGATTATTCGCAAAAGCATCCCTCTGTTCTTGTGTTTTGTCAGCCTTTGAAATACTAGCCACGGGTGGATTTCAATCCAATAAAAGACGTGTGCTTCCTACTTACATTAGAGTAAGGAAACACTGAGGAAACTTCACTGCTAGCCGTTGGGCCTTTCCCGCCATGACGGGGGTGACGGGGACAAGTGTGGCCACTCTGCACTTTAAAAGCCAAGAGTGAATCCTGTAGCACCCTTGACACTGTTTTGTTCTGACTCCAAATTCCAACAATATAATGAAAGCCGAGCCTCTCTCGCGTAGAAATGCATGATGGACAGCAATCGCCCTCTTGCATGTTGGGTGCACTGTTATTTACAAATCTGTTTCCCACTCTCCTGCTTCCCAGATCCAGATTGATATGGGCAGATGTCCTGAGAGCCCTGACTCAGAGCTTTGGTAAACCAGTTAGTTCTCTTTCAAGAACCAGGTCTGGACAAGTTCGGAAAGTTCCTGGAGGCAGGCTGGGATAGAACAATCCACCTACTTTTTTCTGTATCCTTATATGCCCCTGAATGCCACAAATTCTGCTTTTGTGTGCTACTCACACTTGCCACCTAGTGTCCCTCCATCATAGGGGACCAGCAGGACACTGGGGGAATAGGGTGACTCCATACCTCTGATTCTTTCTCAGTGGCAGCCTTTCAAACTATTGAGTCTTCTCTGAGCTTTTTGATGTTTCTTATGAATCCATCCGATGAATCTGGGAGTTCGGAGTCCTAGGTGCAAATTCTCATCTTGCTGCTAACTGAGTTACCTTGGGCAGGTTGTTGGACTTCCTGGGGTCTTTCGATCTCAGTCCGGAGATGAGAATGTTAGATCCGATGGTGTTCCACACTCCCTTTAGCTCTGGTACTCCATGCCTTATGAAGAATCTTCGAGTGTCTGCTCTGAATGAGACATATAACAGAAGTCCTGGAGCCTGCCCCTCAGTAACTATGGTGCGGTTGGGGAGATCAGGCATGCAAACACGAGTCAAGTTTATCAGTCTCGGGCTTTGTGTTATGAAATGCCCAAGCAGCTGACTTCTGAGGCTCACAATTTTGATTGCAAATCTTGAAAATAATACTGATTATAGTTTGTAAACAAATCTGTGAGCTCTTGGGAGGCCAAATATCATCAACAGTCTTTTGCAATTTGTTGGCATAGGGACAGACATCTGCAAATTGTAGATATTTACATAGATGAAATACAATACTCTAAGGGGATTAGACTACATTTCAGTAAAAATGAAATGTCCAGTCACCATATTATAAATTTAATTCCAACCAGAATCTTTATTAAGCCTTTTGGGGCAGGAGGACATGGGGATATAAACATTTTAAAACTCGGCTGCTCTCCAGAAGCCAGCAGTCTAAAATGCAGCAATGTTCTTTCCAGTTGCTGAGAAGAGAATGTCCTATTTTAGTCACATTTAAGCAACTTTAATTGAACTATTAACTCCTTTTTAGCTAGTTCTTGAAACACTGAGAAAAAGTCAAGGCATGTACAGGCATTGAGAACAATGGCTACATTTTGTGTATTCTCAGCCATACTTGACAATGAGTCAGGATCTGCATTAGACCACAGCCCTTAGTATAAAGCTGTGTACATCGGAGGCCCTCAAAAAATGATTGTTGATAGAATGACCTTGAAATTCCAATACACCCGAAAGCCAATTTTAATTGAAGAAAATAGCACTTGTACACGTGAAAATTTTGTAAGTGGTTGGGATTTCCATTATTTTTCCATCTAAACCCCATTTGACAAATGAGGAAACTGAAGCTTACAGAGATGAACTTGCCCAAGATCACATTGCCAGGACACCAAGATTTCTCCACCTTCAATTGTAAATGCCATAGTTCTTTCCAAAGTCCTGATGGCTTAGAACATAGGTAAGTAGAGACATAAATAGGGCTAGAGATACGTCTCCCAATAACTTGACATATTTTGGAGGCAAGGAAGGAAGTCCTTGAGAAGGAAAAGTTTTTTGTTTGGTGATTTTTTTTTTTTTCCTCCACATCCCCTCCCCCATCTCCCAAACTTTCATATCCCTTGCCTTGGTTGCATGTGTTGGATTTTCGAAATATCATACCCAAGTATAAGTTTCAGAAAAAGCCAAGTAACACAGCCTTGAGGATAATTTTTAAGAAGTCCTTCAGTCTTTAAAGTTTCCTTTTGGTGCCCAACGTGCACTGGCAAATGCTTTCTTAACCAGAGTTGGCATCCAGCCTGGTTTTTTATTTTCCTCTGCTGCTACCTGCTGGTGGAAGGTCTGCAGTGGCACCTTCCAGAACATAGACCCTGTGATGATTCATGTTTCTAGAGTCAGATTCTCCTGAAGGCCTAAATCAGTGATTCTCAACTCTGGTCGCATATTAGAAACATATGGAATGTTTCCAAAAATACTGATGCCCAAGCCCCACCACTAGGGATTCTGTTTCAATTTGGTCTGGGAGGCGGTTCATGCATTGGTATTTTTTGAAAAGCTCACCAGAGAATTCTCCTATGTAGCCAGGATCAGGAACCACTGACCTTATCGGTCAAATCTCACTAGTACAGAAATAATTAGGAAGGTTAATGTAACCGTGAAAAATATGCCATTTTGTCATATCTAGACCAGTTTTCCAATTTATTTCATACCTTTAATACAATTCATTTCTACTTTATGTGACTTTTATGAGTTAAGAAGAAATGAAATCAATTCTTTTTCTCTGCAAACTTTTAGGATTTTCCTCATGACTAAACAGGAATCCGGCCCAAAATGAGTCAGCGCTATTATTTCTCACACATATTTATCACCTATGATATAAACAAATACTAAAAAATAAAATGAATTATGAAAAATGCATAATTCAGAGAGGTAGCCTGGCATTTCAAATTAGTGTTCCTATAAAGTTAACCTTCCTTTACCACATGAGTCCATGTGAGATTAAGAAATGACAGGCTTTTGGGATGCCTGGGTGGGTCAGTCGGTTAAGCCACCGACTCTTGATTTCGGCTCAGGTCATGATCTCCGAGTGTGTGGGTTTGAGCCCGACATCGGGCTCTGCACTGATAGCGCGGAACCTGCTTGGAATTCTCTGTCTCTACCCCTTTCTCTCTGCCCCTCCCCTGCCTGCACCCGTGTGCTCTCGCTCTCTCTCAAAATAAATAAACAAACAAACAAAAAAAGAAATCAGAGGCTTTCTTACTGTTGTAAGCGGGAAGATTAAAAAGACAATTTACCTGAGACTGACTTTGTGCTCGCTCATGAAGGAAACCGAAATTTGCAGAAGGGGAAAATAATGATTTAAACATACAAATACTTAGCACTCACATACCACTGTCACGTCACGTACAGATCCTGTGTATGTTCATAAACTGCAAGGGAATGGGAATAAAGGTTTGATGTTCTTGGAAGTGAAGTGAACAAATGATCCACAGAACATCTGTTAGAATAAGAAAATATTTATCCTCTGTTCCCAGGAGATATTCCATATGCCTGCAGGTTAGGAAGTGTCCCCATAGCCAACCCAATCTCAAACCCAAAGGAAACCATGGCAGACTTATTCTATACATCCTCATTAGTGTTGGGATACCTCGTATCTTGTCAGGACAGAATGCCAGAATCTTTTACCATCACCTGTACCTACAAGGCCTTTAGCCTTTGACCTGCTGGAGTCCCTCCTATCAAGGATACTGTAGCTGGGGTATCTTCTCCTGTACTGTGTGAACTTTCTAGGAAAAAAAAAACAAAAAACAAAACCCAAAACCTAAACCCAAACCAAAAATCAGAAAACCCAGCTGGTATCTTTCAGCCCTTAGGCCTTTTCTTAGCTTTAAAGATTTTAAGAACACACAAAAAATTCACACTCTTGTTAAGGAATATTTTCCCAGTCTGATGGGGGAGAATTGTCACTGTTAGCCTCAATGGCAATATTTACTGCGGGACAAAAAAATTATGTACTATAACCTATTCCTCAATAAAATGAATCTGAAATTTCCCCTGAACTTAAAATGTGGCTAAAAAATAGAGCTTTTACAAAAAAAAAATAAGGAAATGTGAGAGGGAGGCAGAGCAAATTCAGTTGGTTTTAGTCTTATTGCCTGATTTCAACCTTACTGAAGTTCTGAAAATATTGTGCAATGATTTGTTCTCATGGCTGAAGAAATAAGTTGCAAAACTAGGGAGATGTGATCTTGAAATAATCTAAAAACAATCCACCAGCCCAGTCTCATCCTTGTCTTATTTACAGGATTAGATTATAGCCCTGTGAATTTCCGAATATTATACTTTTGGATTAGGCAAGATTCCAATTCTGATCACCCAGAACAGACCTTGGGGAGGTAGGTCATGTGACTTTGCAAACATCTGCTAAAATCATTTTGTACACGGGAGGAAATCATTTCAGTGCCCTTTGGTCCTGAAAAGTAGATAGCCAGCTCTAAATTCCTGAGATCAGTGTTGATTTATCAACCAAAATGCTATCTGCTAAGATGAATTGTTCCACCTGGTTCTATTTTAAACCAAACGGGATTACTCACAGAGATCCAATCTACTTGACTCAAATATCAATTTGTTCAGGAGGGAAGGCCTATTATTTGGAGGCCAGACATAGGTTTGAAATGGAGGGGGTGGGGAACCAGAGACCCTGCCACCCATGTCAGGTTGCACAGTGAGTCAGGGGCAGAGTTCCAACTCAATCCAGATGTTTTACGGTTCACCAATACTCCGCTGCCTTGGGAACCCTACTGTTGAATTCACTGGCAACGTTACCCGCTTTTTAGTTCTTTTGATAGATGCAAACCCTTTTTTCCCTTCAAACGGTGCACTGTATCCTTTGAATGTGAAATTCAGAGCTCTTTCTATCCGAAAGATGTTGCTAGGAAATGTCTGATCCATTCCAGCTACCTTGCAGAAATGCGGCAAAATTATGAAGTGAAAAATATCTTAGGTCTTTACAAGGCTACACATGTGGGATTACTACTTCTCAGGACAAAAACATGTTATTCAAGAGATTACATTTGTCAGGAAGGGAAAGCCAAGATTACACTGGCTGCAGAAACCACATCCAGCAAGACCCAAGACTTTAGGAGTAATGGAAAATTTATGAAAGTGTTTTGATATTGCTAGCGTGTTAAGTAGATTTAATATTTTAAACAATTAAAAAGTAGATCTATTTCATCAATAGGATGGTTATACTTAACTAAAAATACATACATTATTAATTTTTAAAATACGGGTATTATTAATAACCAGTATCCAGATTCTTTAGTTTATTTTCAATTCAGATGTCAGTCCTAAAAAAGAAAAATTGGTAGAAAATATATAGTCTCTGTCAACTTTGTATGGAAAACACATCTATTATTATAATTTCTATGCTGGAGTAGATGATTTTACCAAAATGTAAGCTCCATGAGAACAGCGATTTTTGCTTCTTTTGTTTATTGTTGTAGCTCTGGTGCCTTGAATAGTACTTGGAACATAACTGGTGCTGGAAATATTTGTTGAACCAATGGCTTTTCTTCAACAGGTACAAATTGGCCAACAAGTACCCAGGATTGGAAACTTAGAGGATTTACCAAGGTTAGAGAGCATTTAAAACTTGGATCTTAGGGCACGTGGGTGGCTCCGTCGGTTAAGCATCTAACTTCGGCTCAGGTCACGATCTTGCGGTTCATGGGTTCGAGCCCCACATCCGGCTCTGCGCTGACAGCTTGGAACCTGGAGCCTGCTTCAGATTCTGTGTCTCCCCCTCTCTCTCTCTCTGCCCCTTCCCCACTCGTGCTCTGTCTCTCGAAAATAAATAAAACATTAAAAAAATTTAAAAAAAAAAATGGGGCGCCTGAGTGGCTCGGTCGGTTAAGCCTCCGACTTCAGCTCAGGTCACGATCTCGCGACCGTGAGTTCGAGCCCCGCGTCGGGCTCTGGGCTGATGGCTCAGAGCCTGGAGCCTGCTTCTGATTCTGTGTCTCCCTCTCTCTCTGCCCCTCCCCCGTTCATGCTCTGTCTCTCTCTGTCTCAAAGATAAATAAACGTTAAAAAAAAATTTTTTTTTTAATTAAAAAAAAAATTAAAAAAAACAAACAAACAAAAAAACCCAAAACCTTGGATCTTAACCCCCACTTTCAGGTTGAAGTTGATCATCAATTTGGGACTAAGGAAGGGATTTCAGCTTTGACGTCGATTTCTGTTTCCCCCATCTTCAGTCCATGTGTTTCTAGGTGGGTGCTCACCTTGACAATTTGCAACGCCAGAGATGGCAATAGAAAGAAGGGTTGTATTTCATCCACTTTTATAGCTTCAGGGTGTCTTGTACACAGTAGGTATTCAATACACATTGGTCGAGTTGCACTGGACTGTGACTTCCATCTTAAGTGAAGCTTTCTATGTTTCTTGGCAAATGCTAATCTGGAAACGAATCGACACAAGGAATGAACACATAGACATGTTGCCATTCAGTCCTGCCATAATGATTAAGTTTGGTTTCATTTCCAGACCTGAAACGCAAAGCGGTTAACGTATGGAGAAAGGCTGCACGATTCCTTTGCACTTGCCGGTCATTTTCAAAATTAAGTGCTACCTGCGTAATTTTCCATGCGGTTTTGTAATAGATTTATATTCTATTAAGATGCTTCGGTTAAGTATTTTAATATGGGGCCCCCTCAAGTGCCAGGTGAGTTGACAGCAATTGGCTAAGCTTGCTCTAGGCAGCCCCCACCCAACCGGGACTCAAGTAGCGAAGCTGGAGACTGTGTGGCTGAATTTCCACACGAGGCCAGCAGGGGGCGTTGGGCACCCAAGGAGAGGATACAGGGAGGGTGCTTCTCACTGCCTTGCCTCACCTTCCTCTGTCCATACGTATTCCTCAGAGTGAGGGCAGTGATTATTGTTAAATGCTGACTTTCTTTCTTTCTTTTTTGAGAGAGAGAGAAAGAGAGTGCACACGCAAGCCGGGGAGGGGCAGAGGGAGAGAGAGTCTTGATCCCACGCCCCTGGGATTGTAACCCGAGCGAAACCAAGAGCCAACAAACTGAGCCACCCGGACGCCCCTAAATGCTGACCTTCAACACATTTTACTTCCTGTCCAGGCAGTAATCTTCACACCGAGGGCCACAGGATCCACAATTTTCCCATCTGAAAAGACTTCTGGTTGTGCAGGGTATTCAGTTTGGCTTCTTATTACCGGTGTCTCGAGAAGGTCAACGTAGCGTGTGATAGTGGCAACCTCACCTGGTGACTACTGAGTCTTCGAGTGATTTCTTCCTGCCAGGCGCTCTGGGCACAAACTCCTGCCAATGGTTGGGATGCCCAACCTCGAAGGCACAACAGACACGCCGTGAAGTTGGGTGACAGGTCAACTGAATCTTTGCCACTATGGATGAATAAAAGTAGGAATGGATGCTTCAAACTAATGGTCATCTAAAGAGTGGGTTTTTCTTTTTTAATAAGTATTTATTTTGAGAGCCAGGCATATATATAGAGAGAGAGAGAGACAGCGGGTCTCTGTGCTGTCACACTGTCAGCACAGAGCCCGACACAGGGCTCAGTCCCACGAACCATGAGATCATGACCTGAGTCAAAATTAAGAGTCAGAGGCTTAACTGACTAAGCCACCCAGGCGCCCCCCCCCCCCCCAAAGAGTGGGTTTTTCTGAACCAAAAAGGGCCCATGATTGAAGGTAGATTAATTTGAAGCCAGATCACTTCTTGACCCCCCAAACCACATAGTCACAGCTTTTGATGATTCTGTTTTGCGTAGGGATATGAGAAAGTGACTTCTATGATGTCATTTCTGTATTAGAGGTCTAGCTTTAAATTCTTGAATTGCTTGGGGCACAGGACCAAATATATGATAGAGCCAAAGCCTCCCGCCTAGAAATTTTCTGATACAGTAACACATAGAGAGCTGGTTGTTAGTTAAAGAGCTCAAGGAGCAGAGAAGAAAGTTAAAAGCGTGGGAGAAAGAGAAAGAGGGAAAAAATGCCATAGGCACATAAGAAATGCATCTACAAATATTACAGTAATAATAAAACTTAGGACTCTTTGTTAAACACAATGAAATTCAAAGAAATTTAGACTATAAAACAAAGATCTCTATCTTTGAGCTATCTTCCTCTAAAGAATCCTTAGGACATGTAAAATATTCTCTATAAAATGATTCATGTGACTGCTGTTTGCCAGATTGGATTAAGGAAATAAATCTGCTCATTCATTGACCAGCCAACCTCTCCTTGTTGTCTTTCAACGTGGAATAATAGACAAATTAATCAGTAAAAACATTTTTTTAGATATTAACTTGAAAAAGGGGAAGAAACGATAATTTCTGAAAAGGGAAAGTGGCTATTGGAAACCACCTTGATTTCGTGGTCACATCAGGATATAAAAACAAAACATGAAATCTACTGACATTGGCGAAAATGATACAGTCAATACCCAGAAAAGGTCAAATCAGTTGAGAAGGATTTGCTGTTCCATCAAAAGGTAGGACGAGTTTTAGGAATTTGGAGGAGGTATCTCTAAGGTATTGCATTTCTCAACATTCTGTGCGGAAAATCAGCTCACGTAGGCCTATCACCCTGGCTTTCTGTACACTGCTCGTAACCTCTCTCCAAGGTGTGCCCTCTTTCCGGGCTCGTTTCTGCAACTTAACTATGTGACCTTGAGCAAATCACCTCACTCCTCTGCTCCTCCGTTTTCTCGTGAGTATAACAGAGGTAACCAAAGAGGTAATCTGCAAGATTAGTGGGAAGATTAAACGAAATTATGCCAACAAAGTGCTTGGCACAATTCCTGCTGTAACAGCAAACACACAATAAATGATATTTTTGATTATTATTATGTGCAGTGACATTCTCACTATCATGCTCATTTCAAACTCACCTTTCTCCCTGAGCTCAACCTACTTTCTCCCTTGTCTTTCTAAATGCTATTCATCCCTTTCATTCCAGTTTAAGCCTGGTCTGTTCCAACTGGCCTTGGATGTTAGCTTGTATGCACCTCTTTTTCCTCTGAAATCCTGCATTGCCTGCTGTTTGTGTGGTAGATTTCAGCACTTACATACATTCTTATGTTACGCACTTGTCTCGTGGTGATTAGTCACATCCCCTTGAGTGGATCTAGAATGATAGGCCTAAGGGTTACCAGCGTTCCTTAAAAGATTAGTTGTCATTTGTCCAACAAGGTAGCCTTATTTCCATTTTACAGATGCTGTAGTCGAGGCCCAAGAGGTGAAGTACACGTCTAGGCCCAAGGTCAAACAGCAGCTAAGTGGCAGGTCAGTGGGACTCCTCCAAACACCATGCCTCCTATTGTGCCACGTGGGTCTGGGAGTCAGGCCAACCTGCGTTTGAATCTGTGACCTTGCGACAATTACTTAACCTCTGTGGGCCTCATCGTTCTCACCTGTAAAACGAGGTTTTTCATGCGTAAAGTCACAGCACTTAGCCCAAAGGTTGTTTGGAAGGTTAAATGGAATAATATACATAAAGCCCCGTGCAGCACCTCGCTTTGTTGAACAGGTGCTCCAACACAAAAACAAAAAATGAAAACCAGCCTCTTTCCGTTCCTTTCTATGACTGTAAGAATAAAGAAGGAACCTTCTACAGCTTCTAAGCTCCCAGCCTATATCAAGCAGCACAGAATAAACACTTGTTTGCTGACTTAGGGCCCAGCAGAGGGCATTTGCTAACCGCGGACGTCAGAACTCTCTTATCCCAAGAGTCTGTGACCTACGTGGCCTAAAAACTCATCTTTGTAACCAAAACCAAGTGGAGACGTTGTGTCCCGTGGGCCCTGTAGCTGCACTTTGGGGGAGTTCACACCGTGAGACGGTAACCTTGTATTTCACCGCAATTCAAAATGCATTTATTGGGGCGCCTGGGTGGCTCAGTCGGTTAAGCAGCCGACTTCGACTCAGGTCATGATCTCATGGTCTGTGAGTTCGAGCCCCGCGTCGGGCTCTGTGCTGACGGCTCGGAGCCTGGAGCCTGGAGCCTGCTTCTGTTTCTGTGTCTCCCTCTCTCTCTGCCCCTCCCCCATTCACGCTCTGTCTCTCTCTGCCTTTCAAAAATGAATAAATGTTAAAAAAAAAAAATCAAAATGCATTTATTATTATTCTGAGCACTCTTAAGGACCCTAACAACATACAAGTGATCAAGATACAGCTTGCTTGCAAAGAATCAAGACTTACGGGGAATAACATATAGATTGACAACTACCCTTAATAGACGGACCGGCCACAGAGGAATTAGGTACCACGTGAGGCAGAGACACGGATGGGCAATCAGCACCTGAGAGACGGAGAGAGCTGGCATTTGGTTGGAGGCTGGACCTTGTGGGCCGAGCGTTTGCCGAGTGAGTAAATGCTCCATGAAAAGTGCTCCCAACGCTGGGGTTTGCTCTACTCTTACTTTTCCTTTAATTCCTGGACCATAGAGAGTTAATCAGGCAGCTGTGGTACAGTCTCAACGATCGGGGCTGTTGTCTCCGTTCTCAAAGTCAGCAAAATGGGAGAAGGATGGCGGGAGGCGGGGGTGGCTACGAAAATGTTCCGAAGCACCGAATAACGTACAAATGCCTCACAGCCACCGCAAGACCGTGCGAAGGGAGGCATCTTTCCTAAACTGATGGTGACGCTAGTATCGAATCTATTTATACAGCTCAGTAAATAAATGCCACATTAAAAATGTTCACAGCGCTGCCTAATAAATCCGCAGCCCAGCTCAAGTTTGGCTTATGTAAGCCGAGAGGGTTCCTGGCAGACTTCTCCACGATTTCACCCACTTTGTTTGGAAGTGTGAGATATTAATTAAAGAAAAGCGGGATTACAGCATGCAGGCTGATTTGAGCCGGCAGCAGCTTCCTAGCCGTCTGCAATTGGTTAAGACCAAGTCCTTCCTAAATCTCCCCCATGACTTCAAGCCCTACTCCTCCTCTGCTTAGCTCGTTGCTTGAGCTTCTCACCTGCTAGTTGGCCCTCACGACTGGGTCATTGTTCAGGCTCTGTGAAGACCTTTCTCCTATAGTGTTACATTTTGTGTATTTTGGTGTTTTTTTGGGTGGTGGTAAAATAAGGGGATTGCAAGACAGTTTGTGAGAAAACCGGATCAGATTAGTATATAAGGCAAATCACATTTGATCAAGGAGTTACCTCTCTTTCGAGCCTGAGAAATCCTTTCAGTCCTACATATGACTCTGAGCGAAAAGGCAGTTATGTTTTCAAAACAATTCCTGGAAGTCTTTAGAGGAGGGCATATAACTTTTAGCTCCTTTAGACAGTATCGAGAACTACTCGGCTATTGATAAATTGAGAAATAGTTTGTCTTGGATGATTTATCGGTATCTTTCCTCTTTTTCTGTGGTCTGGCACTGCATATCTGACCCTTCTAGGTAACTGGGTGTCCTCCTGTCCTCTTCCACCATTTTTCTGCTCTAAGACTCGTATAGCTATTTACACCTTAGTCCGAATGAGTCTTTAAGCAGGTTCTCTGGTCTTTGCAGTACAAGCAGGTTCTCTGGTCCTTGAGGTACTTTCATTTTAAGATTGGATGATAATAAGAATTATCACCTATAAGGAATTTAAAGAGTATTATTACTCTGGTAATCCACTGTTTCTTACACTGGGGGTGCCCTTACCATCTTCACATGAAGTAATGTGTTAGAAAAGGCTGCTAAATCAGTCCATGGGGAAGACTGCTCCTGCCTTTATTCTTCATTAACTATAAATGAAGCCTATCTTCGAGGTTGGGGGGTGGATGCCTTGGCATCCGACTTCCCCACCCCACTTAGAATCTATGAGTGAAATTTATTTTTATATATTTTTATAGAGATGTAATTTACATATCACAAAATTTACCTTTTTTTAAAGTGTACAATCCGGTGGTTTTTAGTATATCCACAGAGCTGTACAACAAAAAAATGTTCACCGCCCCGAAAAGAAACGCCATCGGTATCCGTAAGCACCATCCCCCATCTTCCCTCCTCCCTTCGTCGACTTTCTGTGTCACCGTGTCTATTCCGGGAATTTCCTATATACAGAATCATATAATATAGGCCCTTTTGTGACTGGTTTCTTTCGCTTAGAATAATGTTTGAAGGTTCATTCGTGTTGTAGTGCACATCCATACTTCATTCCTTTTTATGGCTAAATCATACTCCATTATACGTATATATCATATCTTATTCCTACATCAGTTGATGGACATTTCCACTTTTGGACTACTATGAATAATGGAGCTATGAATATTCATGGACAAGTTTTTGTGTGAATATATATCTCAATCCTATTTGGGAAGTTTTTACCCCTAAGCAATTTTTACACCCATATCCTTAATTAGGTTATCACCTCCCCGAGGTAACATATTTTATTCTTGTTAATATCACCGGTGTTTGGCTCTGTCCCCTGAATCCAAGAAGTACTCAGAAAGTGCTGATGGTGATAATTCAAAGGGGATAATTCAAAATGCCTAACGATTCAGGGTTTCTACAGGACCTTGAGAACTCTTTTGGTCCTGCCAATTATATTGTGATGGCTGTCCACTGGGGGTTTGGCCGGATATAAAGTTTCACCCCCTGCACCTGCAAAAAAAGAAAAGCCACCCTTCATATGAAGCTTTTCCCAAAGCTATTCTATAGGATTAGTCTTTAAATTTGTTTACTCATTTGACACTGAATTTGTACTTTAACCAAGGATTTAGGCTCATTGGATTTGCCTTGTACTTCTCTCTCTCTATGTGTGTATTACCCCCACTTGATGACAAGGCTTGCAAAGTCAAGGATTCTTTATTACTCATCTTCCATCCCGGGGACCAGCCTAACAGCCTGTGTCATTGGAGCTGTGCATTAATTGCTTGTTAACTAGAATGTTATACGGAGCCAGATGGCCATCTAAAAGGAGAGGTGTAAAAAATGCTAACCAGTCATGACAGGAGCCTCCAGAGAATCCTCCTGGTTCCTGGAACATACGGTGTGGACTTTTAAGGTTCTCCTGGGCGAGAGGCCCAGAAGATGAATGGATATTATTGAAATCAGTGCCGGATGAGAAAACTTGAGTCATTCCACACATTCCCTGTTTTCGCTGGGAAAGCGCGCTCCAGGCTCGCCCCTGTCTACATCACTGCGCCCCAGGGATTATCCTCTTTCTGATCTCAAGCCACCTCCTCCTCCAGGAGGCTTTTGGCGTGGTGTAGAGTTCGGCTTGCGGCCTCCAGAGGCAATCTGTCTGGTTTAAATTCTGGCTCTGTCACGTGCTAGCCACGAATAAATTATTTAACTTCTCTGTGCTGTACTTTCCAGATCCAAAACACAGGGATAGTGGTGGCCCTGGTCTTACAAAGCTGTGGTAAGACTCTGGGGCGTGCCCACACTGGGCAGTTTGGTAGTTAATTGTTCTCTAATTTTTCTGATGGAGTCATTGCACTTGGCCTCCAGTCACTTTCCTGGCCGTGTCACCTATCCCAGAACACATTTGGAAGCCAACAGGCAAGCAGGTGACAATATCACACACATCACCATCAAGATAACTGGGCATCCCACATCAATGTCATGGAACCCTGGGCTAGAAACTAATGGGCTTCGGTCACAAAATCTCTCACACCTGTAGCCTATTAACTCTTAGTTTATGTAGGTTAAAAAAAATTTTTTTTTAATGTTTATTTTTGAGGGAGAAGGAGACAGAGTGTGAGTGGGGGGGGGGGGGGGGAGGGCACAGAGAGAGAGGGAGACACAGAATCCGAAGCAGGCTCCAGGCTCTGTCAGCACAGAGCCCGATGTGGGGCTCGAACCCACGAACCGTGAGATCATGACCTGAGCCGAAGTCGGACGCTTAACCGACTGAGCCCCCAGGTGCCCCTAGTTTATGTATGTTTAGAACAAGCTGCGTCATCTGCTTTCCCGGCCCACAGAATAAACGCAAGCAGTCCGGGAGCATTTTGTGTAGGAGGAAGGGGTTTTCTGGGTTTCAGTACTCTTTAGGAAATACACAGAGTGGCGAAAGAATGCCCAGAGCCATGACCCGAGTAAGAAGAGTTTAAGAAGGCGAGAACGTGTTAGCAAGCTTTGGGAAGATGATGATTAACATCATTTTAAAATTAAACCTACAGAACAGTACCTTCTCAAATGACATCAGGTAAACAAGAGCAGTATGTCAGTTTTCCTTCCTTTAGCCACGTCATAAGCTCTTGTGAAAGGGTTTTAGATCCTGTATTTGTGCGTGTGTGTATGTGTGTGTGTCCACAACAGCTCCTAAGTGGACATTGATTACTCAGAGAAACCTGTTAACTGTCGAGAAGACAAGATTACATTGAAAAGGCCCACATCTTGGCTTTAAAATGGCTCAGCACAGGGCCACCCCATAGGGACAGCTGGGTCACTCTGTGGCCTCCAGCCCCACCTTTGCTCACATTCATCCACCTAGAAATGGATTGGAATGAACATCCAGGGCAGCTCTGGAAGGAAAGAGGTCACAAGTGGCATTAGGCACTGAGGATGGGTGTAGGTGTGGCTGGGGGTGGGCAGTGAGGAGGGTCTGTCCCATGCACTTTGCTCTGGGGAGATTATGTAAGGCACACGCCTTTTTTATTTTATTGTAAATTTTATTTATTTATTTATTCCTAAATTTACATCCAAGTTAGTTAGCATTTAGTGCAATAATGATTTCAGAAGTAGATTCCAATGATTCAACCCCTATGAATAACACCCAGTGCTTATCCCAGCAAGGGTCTTCCTTAATGCCTCTTGTCCATTAAGCCCATCTCCCCATCCACAACCCCTCCAACAATCCTCAGCTTGTTCTCTGTATTTGAGTCTCGTATGGTTTGTCCCCATCCTTGTTTTTATATCAGTTTTGCTTCCCTTCCCTTCTGTCCATCTGTTTTGTATCTTAAATTCCACATATGAGTGAAGTCATATGATATTTGTCTTTCTCTGACTAGTTTCACTTAGCATAATACCCTCTAGTTCTGTCCATGTAGTTGCAAATGGCAAGATTTCATTCTTTTTGATTGCCGAGTAATATTCCATTTTATATATAAACCACATCTTCTGTATCCATTCATCCATCGATGGACATTTGGGCTCTTTCCATACTTTGGCTGTTGATAGTGCTGCTATAAACATGGGGGTGCATGTGTCCCTTCGAAACAGCACTCCTGTATCCCTTGGATCAATGCCTAGTAGTGCAATTGCTGGGTCATAGAGTAGCCTTTTTTATTTTTTAAAGTTTATTTACGTATTTTGAGAGAGAGAGACAGAGACAGAGAGCGCTCGGGCAGGGAAAGGTCAGAGACAGAGGGAGAGAAAATCCCAAGCAGGCTCTGCACTACCAGCACGGAGCCTGACATGGGGCTTGAACCCATAAACTCTGAGATCATGACCTGAGCTGAAGTCAAGAGCCGGACTCTCAACCGACTAAGCTACCCAGGTTGCGTGTTCTGCAGCCTCTAAGGAGACACACGTGCCTCCCCCTGTAACCCTGGGGGTGATGCCGCTTAAGTGTCCCTCGCCCATGTAGTGGAATCATCTGGGAGTGGCCATTAGAATGCATATTCCAGGGCCACACCCTGGATCTACTGAATCAAAATCAGTTGAGTCGTGGGTGGGGAAACTTTGGAATCGCCCCGAGGCTTCCTTTTGGGAAGAAAGCCCTTGTGCGGGAGGGGCCCCAAGGCAGAATCTTCCTAACAAGCCCCACCATTCCAACTGATTCAGTTGCAGGCAGAACATTGGGGAGGGAGAGAGGGCCGGGCTCACCTCTGAGAAGGAAGTGGAAGCAAGGAGTTTTATGAGGTGGGTTAGGATTTAGCTCATCCCATCAGGGGCTTAGGGCCTGGTGGCCCAGGTCTGTCCATCTATCTAATGTTAGTTTTTATTAACATTGCAGTGTAGACTTTTTTTTTTTTTTTTGAGAGAGGGAGATTGGGGGAAGGGCAGAGAGAGAGAGGAAGAGAGAGAATCCCAAGCAGGCTCCACTCAGAGCCCAAGTTGGGGCTCAATCTCACGACCTTGAGATCACAATCTGAGCCAAAATCAAGGTTGGATGCTTAACCAACTGAGCCACCCAGGTGTCTCTTGGTGTAGACTTTCCAACCAAAAATGGGCTTTAAAGCCATGTGTCCACCCACATTGTTGGTTGCCTGACAGTTTGACACGGATGGTTTTGTATTTCTTTTACTGAGGTGTCTTGGTTTCTTACCTATAAAGATTTAAAATTTATATATATATGTATGTAATTTATACATAATTTATAATAATTATAAAATATATTTTATATAGCTTATATATATATATAATTTATATAAACATGTATTTAAAATGCACCATTATATATTTATTATATATTATTAAAGATATTATATACTTATCATATATTTATTTAAAATATATTATTTAAGGGGCGCCTGGGTGGCTCAGTCGGTTAAGCGTCCGACTTCGGCTCAGGTCACGATCTCACGGTCCGTGAGTTCGAGCCCCGCGTCGGGCTCTGGGCTGATGGCTCAGAGCCTGGAGCCTGCTTTCGATTCTGTGTCTCCCTCTCTCTCTGCCCCTCCCCCGTTCATGCTCTGTCTCTCTCTCTCTGTCTCAAAAATAAATAAACGTTAAAAAAAATTTTAAATATATTATTTAAATTTATGTTTATTATAAAAATATAAATATCTATAGTAAATATATAAAATATATTAAAATAGCAAATATATGCTTATATAAGTATATATTTATCTAATAAACACAAATTTATGTAAATATATAAAATTTATTTATTTTCCACACTTCTATTGTTTTTAATAAAAGTGACAGGCTCATTGCAAAAAAGTATGCTCTTATAAGTATACATTTATCTAATAAACATAAATTTATGTAAATATATAAAATTTATTTATTTTCCACACTTCTATTTTGTTTTTAATAAAAGTGACATGCTCACTGCAAAAAAAAAAAAAAAAAAAAATTCAAACGTTACAGAAATGCTTCCCCCACATGGCCAATCTTGGTCCTACTTCTCAGAGATGGTTCTTATTAAGAACTAGATCTAAGTTCATCGAGACTGAACAAAAAGGCATTGTCAAAGCAGCAGCAGACCTAACATTGACTGAGTGCTCACGACCTATCAGGCAGTGAGCTAGGTGCTGTACGAATGTCACCCATTTAAACCTCATAACAAGCCTTCAAGGTAGGTATTTTTCATTAGAGCTGGGAAAGTTGTGTACACACACATACATATACACGAATACCAATACTTTAGTTTTGCGAAAATGGGACAATGTTATGCCTACTGTTCTGCAACTTGCTTCTTTCGTTCTTACTATATTGTGAACATCTTTCCATGACTGCACATGCCGAACAGTTAACACCTGCAGAGTTTTGAATTACATGAGGTCATCCCAATGAAGCAATCCCTGAAGAATTTTTGTATTATTACAGACAATGCTACAGTGAGCATTAAAAAATAATTTTTGTATATTTGTGTGAGTAGTTCTGTAGCACAAATTTCTGGGAAATAGAAACAGGAGGTTGCATAAGGTTGTACATTACGTTGCACACCTTAAACTGATACAGTGCTATATGTCAATTACATTTTAATAAAGCTAGAAAAAAGGCAAAGTCTTAACTTCAATCCAGCTTTAAAAAAGAAACAGTAAGGGGCACCTGGGTGGCTCCGTTGGTTAAGCGTCCGGCTTCCACTCAGGTCGCGATCTCACAGCTTGTGAGTTCGAGCCCCACGTTGGGTTCTGTGCTGACAGCTCAGAGCCTGGAGCCTGCTTTCAATGGTGGGTCTCCCTCTCTCTCTGCCCCTCCCCTGCTTGCTCTCTGTCTCTGTCTCTCCCTCAAAAATAATAAGCATTAAAACACTTTTTTAAAAAAAGGAACAGTAAACTAAAAATTTGTATATGTTCTGTACAATCTGGAAAACAGAAAGTGAACTGTATTTGAATGTTTCTTCTAACTGCACAAGGTCTTTTCAAACCTAAATCCAAATACAAAGTGAGGAGCAGGACATCTGTTTCTCAGAGCTGGTTTTAGATTCTTGGTCTGTCACTAAACAGCTATGAAACTGGGAACTACAAAGGAAGTATATTGTTACTATTATTATTTTTTAAAACATAGCATGTTATATGAGTTTCAGGTGTCCCACCTAGTGATCCAACAGTTCTATACATTATGCCGTGCATACCACATAAATGGAGTCACCATCTGATATCATGCAATGTTATTGCAATGTTATTGACTATATTCCCCACGCTGGATTTTTCATTCCCTATTTTATAACTGGAGGGTTGTACCTCTTAATCTCCTTCACCTACTTTGCCTGTCCCCCCCCATCACCTCCACTCTGCAGCCACCATTTTGTTCGCTGTATGTATGAGTCTGCTTCTGTTTTGTTTGTTTGTATTAAACGTTTGGGGCCTTGATGTCTTCCTGCACAAAAATGACAGCATAGTAAGATATATTTTCTGAAGCCTCCCTTTGCTCCAACGTTCCCGGATTCGATTAGTCCTTTCGCTGCCTTTGTCTTCCTACTTATGAAAAAAGATTTGACGTTTTTGGCCTTGTAGGATCAATTGGTTAATGCGCCAATCAGTTACGACCTTTCAAACGTAGAAGTGCTAAGTTGTTGCCTTATTACTTGTAGAGAAAACAGACCTTTGCTGTATGCGACCTAAAACCGCTTCAACTTCTAGAATAGTTTCTGGGTCTTTAAGAAAACCAGATGATTATTGAAGCCAAGGGGCCACCCTGCCTCAGCATTTTGGACCATGGGTGGGTGTGATGAATAGGGGGAGGTGTTTGGGAAGGCTGATATGGTATCACGTCTCTCGGGAATCTTGCCTTCCTGGAAAGAGCGTTTCCGATTGTATGTTCCCTAACAAAGAAGGGATTGTGCGGACCATGACCTCAGAGAACACACAGTGCATTTCAGATGAGGGACTTAACAATCTCTGTGGTGTGTGGCACAACGTCTGAGCTAACAAGGCCTTACATTTTCTCTGCGTTCCACAGTCATCATCCCCCTGGGCCCTCTCAGCATCCCTGATGAATAGCCAGAGAGGTGATAGTTTTCCCCGCCGTTAAGGGGTAGGTACGGAAAATCAGAGAGGAGTGCTGATGTGCGTTATCTCACGCGGCGGTGAGAGGGAGAGGCAGGGCCCCAGCAGAGTCTAGGGCCCACCCTTGCTCCTCAGCAGTGGGTCCTGGCGTGTGACTCTCCAGTTCGTTGGTGTTGACGCTTTTTAATGGCTGGACTCCTCTTCAGGGTCTTCTCCAGTCCAGACTTACCCAGTCGACATGGTACAACACCTTTGTATTTTAAGGGGCACGTACAGCCGACAGCATGGAATTTCTCTGAATTTGGGATCCGGCCGATGGTGAGTTTTATTTTCTAAAACACAAGTAAGAAGGAAATGAAGCGAGGAAAGATTTTCCTTCGTTGTTTGCTCTTGGTCTGTCCTCATTAGCACCGTTGGAAACTGGTTTGGGAGAAAATCCTACAATGAACCATAACATCTGGGCCAGAGGAAGCCAGGGTGACCTGTATACTTAGGTGGAAGATGGATTTTTATTCCCTGGCAGCCCCTGGCCTGAGCCTTTAGGGAAGATTCCAGAGAACACCGATGATCCCAGATGGGCCCAGTTGTACCAGGAAGTAAAAGCCTCTTGAAACTAGAGGATCCAGATGAAACCAGACAAAACCAGCCCCTGACAAGATCAGGAGGAAATTGAAGTTTGATGGGTTTGCCCTGTAATCTAGCATCTCCTTCTTCTTCTTTTTTTTTTTACACACACCTCTTCTCCCCTCCTTTCAAACTCTCACATTGTCCCTATCCTGTCCCCAAGCCGACCTCCTTGTCTCTCAACTGTAGCCCAACAGGAGGGAAAGTAAATCTGATTGGTCTGAATGCTCTACGACAAATGGCCTGCCCTTCCTGTGGTTCCACATCTCCCCTCTTCCAACATTCTCTTCCCTTCCGGGGACCAGCTATTTGAATTTTTTTAAAGAATTGGCCATTCATTTTAATATAAACAATAGTCAGGAATGGTGGGGTGGGAAAGTAGAAGGTTTTTCTTCCAGATAACCATTTGGGTGAGCACCTCGTGTTTCTCCATAGCATCTAATTGTTCTCCAATAGGAAGGGGCAGGCCGACCCAGCCCAGGAGAAATGCTATTGTCCCCTCCCACATACACGATTCCACTGTCCAGAAAGGCAGTCTTGATATACTTGATATACTGCAGCCAACGTTGCCCAGGTGAAATTCCTGGATCCAGGTAAAAATCCTTTTTTGGTTTTGGAGCTGATGCCTGGATCTTTGAGGTCAGAGTATCTTTTGGTAACTTTTGGAAGGATCCGGAAGATTGTATAGGGCACGTGGCCTCAGGGTGGCTTTTTGGCAACGGAAATATATTAGAATTACCTGATTGTTGGACTGAGCCCCTGAAATCTACTTCTCTTCCACCACACAAACTCCTACCTGGTCTTCAAAACCCGAGCGAGACACTACCTTCTCTGAGACACCTTCCTAGACTTCCTCAGATAGATTTACTCCTTTCTTTCTGCTTCACTGGCCCTCTGTTCACATCCTAGGGCATATACCTTATTGTAACCAGCACACAACATGCCTGTTTGATCCATACTATGTGAGCTCCTCAAGCCTAGGCTGAGGCCATTTTTGTAGCTCTAGGACTTAGCTCAGTACTAAAGGAGATGTTCATAAATGGCGAGTGAGTGAATGAATGAGAATGAGTCCTTGCTCCACAACTATTTATGTATCTTTGGCAATTCACTCATCCTTGGCTGCTTTTCCCATAGAGGTAATAGGAATAGCATGGGGTAATTGTGTCAGGCAGGAGAGATAAGACCTATGTAATCAGAAACCTTCAGAGCTGGAAGAAATTTGAGAGATCACTTAGCACAGCAGTTTTCAGGAGTTTTTAAAAATTTAATTTTACTTATTATTATGATTGTTTTAGAGCAGAGAGAGAGAGAAAGTGAGCGCGACTGGGAAGAGGGGCAGAGGAAGAGAGAGATAGAATCTCAAACAGGCTCCATGCCCAGTGCAGAGCCCAACATGGGGCTCGATCCCACGACCCTGGGATCATGACCTGAGCCAAAATCAAGAGGCGGGTGCCCAACCAACTGAGCCACCCAGGTACCTCAGTTTTTAGGATTTCAAGACAAGGAAATGTTTCTTCAAGGAGAGCTAACAGAGCCAACATCCAAAAAACATAAATGATAAACGTAGATTGCTCTCATCGAAGTCTTACATATTGTCCCCTTCTTTACCTCTTCCTCAAGTTCCTGTCGCTTAGGGACCCAAGAAGCACAGTTTGAAAACCAACTATCTTCCTGTAGAGAGAAAAAGCTGAAGCCAAGAGAAGAACGTGATTTTCCCAAGGTCATGTAAAAAATAAACACAGGCCAGGGAGGGAATTTACCACAGGGAGACTATACGCACAGGCAGAACCATGGCTAGCCCTTTAAAAACATACATAGTTTGTACACGCTCGCATGTTTTGTTTCCTTCTTACAATAACTCAGTGAGGAAGGTACAGCTAGGTCAATTTCGGAGATGAGGGGACTGAAGTGTGTAAAGCTGAACCTGGCCAATGTTCCCCAGCCAATCAGAGAAGTAAAAGCACAGATAACTCTATGAGTACCTACTAGGTGCCAGTCACGTGTGTAAGCATGCTACACATATTATCACATTTAATTCTCCAACAACTTGTATTATCCTTACCCCCAATTTTGCAGGAAAGAGAGATGAGGCACAAATTGACTTAAGGTGATGCAATGCAAATCCTGAGCCAATGCGATTCCATTGTAAACTCTTTCCACCGCATCATGCTGTGTATCCGAGGTCCTGGACCCCGATGCTCAGTCTCTTAATCCGGAGCCCTCTCCAAATATCACTTTGATATTTGAATATGAAAGAATTTTGGAAGGGTTCTACAGTCACAGTCTGTTATTTGCATGCATTTACATGAACCGTTCAGGCTCCACCCAAGACCTTGATCTTATTCTTGGCCAGAACTGGTCAGCAGGACTCACCTCCTTCTGGACAGACCGACTGAGAAACAAGGAAGCCTCCTCCAGGCCCTGGGGCATCAGGTCATTCACAGCCAAGATGTGATCTCCGTGAAAAAATAAACATCCCAGGTGCCGGGGGCCTTGCCACTGAGCCACACTGCAATGGAACACAGCGTTCAACACAAGTGTGAGACTGTGCTCGCAGGACACAGACTGGGGTTCCCTCATTACCAGCTTCTTCAGCTATGTTACACCCCATCTGAAGTAGACAAACTGCATTTTCTGCTTGAATATTCTTTCGTCTGTCACCTCTGTTGGACCTGCCCTCCAAAGCCAACTCTAATCATACCACCTCTAATGGCCCTCCTACATTCCTCTTCCTTTAATTAACCCCCCATCCCTGACTTCTATTGCACTAGGCGAGCACCCATTTATTGTGTATTTAAGTACAGTGCATTTTATGTTTGCTTGTTTATGTGGCTGTTTTTTTTTTTTTTTTTTTCACCAGGCTATGAGACCCCAGAAGTAGAGTGCTACCTTCAAAAAAAAAATTTTAGACCCATATAACTCCAAGGAAACAGAAGGCGTTTAATAAGTGCTTATTGCAAGTGAGCACATGATGATTACACAATGACTATCTAGTGACTCTCTAGTGAGCCTCTTAGATGGTGGGAAATTTGGAAAAGTGGAAGAGTTGTTTACTGCCCTCTTATAGAATGAATAAGCCTTTTACGTTAAAGGACTTTCTCCCCTTGTGAAAATGTAATCTTCCTTCAGAACAAACTATGAAGTTTTTAAAAGAATTTAGAATCAAATTAAACGGTGCTGATTTTAAGAAGATTCTCTCTTTTGTGTCTGTCCCAGACCAACAGGTGTCTCAAAGCCTCAGACCTTGGTGTGACCATTTGTTTTAGACCTTAGATTCTTGTTGACTTCACTAACTTTTCGTTTATCAAACGGTCATTGCTCATTGATTGGGAATGATTTCCTTGGACCATACCTATTCCTTCCGGCTCTTCTTTACCTTCCAAAAATCAGAAATGGGTACTGGACTTTTGGGTACTCCACTACCAACCCACTTCCCAGCTGATCCTCTTACACAGCAATACCTTCATTTCTGCCTCAACCAAAGATCTTTTGTGAGAACAACTCAACAGTCCAAGCTGTCTGATCGGTTTTGCCACATACAGTTTCAGGATATAATCGTTGTCTGCCTATCTCCCAACCCCATTTATAATCAAGAGCCCTCAAATCTCCAACCTACCATATCCGTCCTGCAGCTTCCGTGAGACTAAGATAATTTATGACGTCAGAAGGAGAAAGGAACACATTCAGTTTCTCCACCTGGCTTTCATCAGGGATGTTACTACGAGATAAGATGTTTATAAAAGTCACCTCAGGCAGCTCTGAGCTGGACATTCCGACTAGACTTTACTTCCTACCTCTAGGATGGTATTTCCCAGTTAAAAATTGTCCAAGACATTGGGAGAATATGAATTTAAGTTACTCATTAATGCCCTCCCGCACCCCTCTTGGGATGTGCTAATGGATGGCAGACAATGGGAAAAGAACAAAAAATGGACTAAACTGATTATATATCACACCAGTCTGCTTATTTCTCCACTGGAAATGATTCCATAGAAGAATATACTGGAAAGACTTAAAACTGAGAACAATTTCATCAAATGCCCTTGACATCACTTAAAACCTAAATCTTCCCCTCTTATTCTATAACCAAACCTCATGCAACTCGCCCATAATTTTAACCATAGACGTTGGGTGACATGCTACCCAGGTCAGCGTGATCCAGAGTTCCAGGGCCCGAAAGACTAGCCAAGGGATAATTTTTAGAAATATTTGGAAATGCTACCCACAGCCCAGGGGACTGCTTTGCTTCCAGCTCTGTTACTCATTGTCCTTGGCCACCACATCGGTAAGAAGAGGAAGCTAGTCGGACTGTTGGCCAACTTGAAGATTTTTAGGAACCATTTAAACTTGAATTCTGAGTTAAAAAGGAAGGCTGTGTTGCTCTAAGGGCGCATAGTTTTAGAAAATAAAACTTTACTTGATTAGTATAGATAGTTGCACAACAGTAAGTGAGGCCAACCCCTTTTTGTCATTCATGGTCTGTGCTTCCATATTGGCAGGTGGAAGACAAGAGTCACTTTGTGAGCCTTGTTCTTGCAAGTGAAGCCCCCCGTCCTGGATCTCTGGAAGGGCCTGGGATCCCTCTTTGCTATCAGCAGACTTGTGGGATGTCTCTCTGAAAAAACTAGAAAATCAGAAGTTAATACAATACCCTTTGTCACCATGTTTATTTACAACTTTCTTTGGTGGGTGAATCGGATTTCAGTAGCTAGGAGCCATGTGAAAACTAACAAGGTCTTCAAGTATGCCCAGCCCTCAGAATCACAGCCACAGTTAGAATCAAATCCAACAAACTTCCCTTCTGAAAATGGATATGGAGTCAAAATAACCCTTTCCATTGGAAGGGCTTGAAGGACAGAAGTGAGGATGAGACATCAATTCAGAATAGAAAATAAGTTCCCCAGGAGACAGAAAATGACCCGAGGGGGTCACTACATGGGTAGTGAAAGCATTTCGGTGGGTTGAGAAAAGCATTCTCACTTCTTTTTTTGAGATTGCGGAATAATGTGTTGAATTTGGTCTATGGTGATGTTTTTGAATGACTGTATCAACAGTGGTTGTTCTATAAGAGTACATTAGCCGGAATCAATTTTAAGAACATGACAGTTTTACGTACCAGGATTTCATTGGCATGTAATGATGTTCATTTGTCTCCGAGAACTGTTCTGGACTACCAGGTTCAGCAGGTTGACCAGAATCATTGGAAGCAATAAGACTATCCAACTACAGACAAGAGGGATAAGTGTAAGGATGCAAGGCTACCAATAACCGGGTAGCTTTTTATCCCTTACGTGATGGCTCTGGGCCCTCAAAGGGTCAGTACATCCACCGCCGGATGAGCAGTGGTGCTCATGCTGGGAGGCTGAACTGGGAAAGCTTCTGACTGACTCAAAGTCTGTTTTCTCCTCCTGGATTCCCCGTGTTTCCGATACGGTGTTTTATTGGACTAAATTGCTATTTATTTTTCTGTTTCGTCACTAGGCAACTTAATGATATGAACTCTTTCTCCCGACTGGTGCTGCTGTAGACACGTGTCACCAGGCTGGGTCAAAGCTGGCCTCAGGCCACCGTGCTCACAGGCTAGCCAACTTGCGTCAAGGGGCTGCGGAAGTCCTAGAAAAGACCTTGCCCTTGGGAGGCTCTCGGCTAGCCCCTCACTACTAAGGCATTTGGGGGACTGGTTGCTCAAAAACCCTCAGGGCTTTTAATCGCCTGCCTGGCAGTTGAATCATTAACCCATATTTGGAAAAATTCCTTCCAGCCAAGCCGGTCTTCCCGCTGCTCACCTACAAATGGTGCTCTTCCAGAGCCAGGTTTCAGGCCACTTGCGTCACCTGGAGCCCCCCCTTCCTCTCTGGCCTGATGAAGCTGTGTTCGGGCCTTATGAGGTCCCGCAGCCCCCTCTGACCCCCTCAGCCAACGCCAGTCTCATCCTTCTCTGAACTGTCACTGCATAGTTTTGTACTTACTTTTGGCGGGGGGAGTATTTTTTAATGGCCTTTTCTTTCTGTCTGGAAATCCCCTCCCCGCTTCCCTTCCCTCATGCACTCCAGGCATTTATCGGCGTCTCTCTTCGGCACAGAGCCCTTTCTGTCTTGTATCACGGCCTCCTTCTTTTCAAGGGTCAGCACCGTGAGCACCTCACCTGTGCCCGATTCACCAGCGAGCCCAGCCTCCTGCCTCAGGAACAGCACGCAGCAGGGACCCGGCAAATATCCATACAAGGAAGGAAGGATTAGTGGATGGAAGGGGTTACCTGTGAAAGAATACTTTGAGGACTAATATAATGACTCTCTTCTTCTGTATCTTCAGTAGTCTCTGACAAGAAATCATGTGGCAGATGAGCTTGTCCGAGTCCTGGAGAATTGTTTTCCATGAAATGCTGAATAAAGAGAGGAAGACAATTAATTCTATTCTCTCCCTCTCTCTCTCTCTCTCTTTTTTTTTTTTTTTTTTTTTTGCAAGAGACAGAATTAAACCACATGCTTTCTGGGAAGCCATATTAGATTAATTAAGTTGAGAAGATCGGAAAATTTCCCAAGGTTACATGCAGAAGTCCACACAACTTGAACTCGCCTCTTGAGTCTGGGTCACCTTGATGAGGTAAAAATTCAAGCCCGTATTTCAGGCTGTTCTCTACCATTGGGACCTGTAACTTAGAACAAGCAGTTCTCTCAGGGGCGGGTGGTGGGGGAGGGTATATTCCAAGGCGCTAAGGTCTGCCACTGAGTCCCCCCACTCCCATATACTAGTTTTCACCCGGGGCCACCTGGAAAGATAATCAGCCCACGGTCAGGGCACCACACCTTTCCTCTTCCTGCTCAATATTCCTCTTTTGTGTTCTGCTTACACACTTCTATTGTTTCCATAGCAATGCAATTTGCTAATGTTGGTCATGTGATCATATGAATTACAGTCTACAAGGTAATGTAGGTTTAAGCAACTACCACCTTCCCTCCCCAGTGGATACAAGATCCTCTACTAAAGCAGCTGCTTTGCATGGCAGGAAAATTGTTACAAGTACAACTTAATTCTTCCAAGAACAATGCCTGTGAGCAAGGGTTTTGAAAAGAACTTGAATGTTTTCTAGGAAGTCCTTGAAGGGAAGTGATTTTAAAAACAAAATGTTTTCAATGGTGTCCATTTTTCTAGTGCCAAGATCATGAAGCCAGACCGTGGTGAGCTGGGGGTGAAGAACGGTTCCCACAACAATGACAATGACAACCACCATCACCACCACAAAACCCAACAAGGTAGATGGTACTCTTAACTGGAGCTGACTGAAAAATCTCCGAATTCGAATGCAAAGTGTGAAAAGGCAAGACGACCAGTAACGTTATCTTTCGAAAAGCAGGGGGTAGGAAAGCTTTTAACATAGTTGGAGAGCTCCCAACTAGATAAAACAGCAGGTTATGCCATATTAAGATGTGCTTGGCACCCAGGGAGAAGGAAAAGTCAATGGTTACATCTCTAACGGACGAAATGGTATCCACGGCAGGAGATAAAAAAAAACAACCCAACCACTAGGTCCGTTAATCCAAAGTTGGGAAGACTGAATCCAAGAGAGCTGAGAGCACAATCACAAATCACTTTCAAGAGCCAGATGTATTTTTTTCTTCAAATGGGTTTCATTAGAAATGAAGTCACACACACACACGCGCACGTGCGCACACACACACACACACTT
Organism: Panthera onca; assembly: GCF_046562875.1. Lineage (NCBI taxonomy): Eukaryota > Metazoa > Chordata > Mammalia > Carnivora > Felidae > Panthera > Panthera onca. Next base: position 17,157,911 of record NC_138349.1, read on the forward strand.
AAGAGGAAGCAAGATCGATCTGGGTAAATGAAAAAGATGAATAAGAACCTTGGTTTTACCCCAGAAATATAGACGGTATGGCAGGAGACCGAGTGGTGTGTTGGGAATCTTTTTTACAGAGGTAATCTGCACCCTTTGTGTGAAAGGAAGGAAAAGGTTGCCAGCCAGGCTTCTGTTTAGCTGGAGGGTTCTCCGGCCAACACACCCAGATGCATGGTGAGGCGCACCCAAAATGAATGAATACATTTCCAGGTAGGCAGGGCAAGCAGGAAGGCTCATTTGTGGTATAAGAAACAGACTAAATATAGGATAAATACTAAGGCTAAGATCATGACGGTGGGTTAGGCTTAGAGGAAGGTGTCAAATACATGGGTAATACTTTGGAAGCATCAGCAGACTCCCAGGCAAGGCGTCGAGAGAGAGAGAGAGAGAGAGAGAGAGAGAGAGAGAGAGAGAGAGATGGAAATCCGATTACCATGTCTGGAAGACTATTTCTTGGTGGGGTGGGGTTGACAGCCTCTGACGTGCTGGAAGGACCAAGGAGAGGACTGGGGTCTGAAGAAGGCCTTTTACCACCCAGGGAGAATTTCTCCTGCTTATGGAAGAGGAATATTGCAATCAGGGCACAATCCATGTCTTACCTGGACCGAAGCAACAGCCTCGTCGCTGGGCTTCCCGCCTTCACTCTTTTCCGCTAACATTTATCCCCCCAGCCAGCCTTCTCTCACCAAGATACAAGGTGATCATAGCTCTCTCCTGTTTCCAAGCCCTTGAGGACTCTCAGCCTGGGCTTCCGATGTCCTGAATTTCCCTCCACCTGTCTTTTTGACCCTGTGCCACTATTTTCTGGTCATTTGGGTCTACCATAGACACACCTCGCTTTCCTTCCTCCACGGCCTCTGCCCTTGCTGTGGGCACAGAACAACTTGGAGAAAACATGTCAAAATGATACCTATACACTGAGTTTCATTTATAAAGGTCTACCCTCATAAAGGACTTGTGTAAATCAGCGAAGGTTCTCGGGAAGTAAATTAAAAACCTAAAGCTACTAGCCCTTACATTAAAGAGAGATTCCACTGAAAATGCAAGAGATATGAAGAGCCTTTGTACAGACACCAGCCTAGACTTACTCACTGAAAAAGGTAGCTGTTATGCACCTTGAATAACAATGATGGGAACTGCTGTAGTCTTAGCTACGCTTAAAAAAGTGCATTTCACTCCTCCGACCCCATAATGAAAATTTGAAGGGTCTGCATTTTAGGTCTCTTGCAAAACACGGAAGTATTTTTCCCTATTGTTCATCACAAAAATAACAAGGATGTACATTTTCTCACTTATTTTTTCCTTGTATTAGTGCCAGTTGCTCAGGAGGAAAAGCAAAAGCTACCATTGTTTCCTTGTGACAGAGGCTGTGTTCGGGTGCCCTGTTATTTTATCGGCAATGTAGAGTCACCTCTGTGTTCTGGCGTGCTGCTTTGACGTCCCAGCAAAATGATAACATGAAGGAGACCCAGTCTTTAATCTTCTCCCTGTTGATAGGAATAAACTTTTCAGTTGGCGTGTGGCAACAATAGCACCTGTGCTCCTTTTGAACCAGAAAAAGATTCTTTTATTAAGGTTGGAACAGGCAGTGGGAGCAGGTACCAGGGAAATAAAGATTTTTCCCGAAGTAGCTTCAATGACCCACTGGCTCCTCACCACCTCCACACTTGCACACTAGAATTAATCTTCCTGCCGCCTCTGCGAGGAAAGCTCAGAGAAATGGGAAGAACAGTCGAAAATAACAGTAGTGATCATAGGGTTGGGACCTTTTGGCTTTGACACTGATTTCTTTTGTGTTCATAAGCGAGCCCCTTAACCCGTCAGCACCATTTTTTGAATAGCTACCCAGGTGTGCCTCCCTTTGGGGGATGCGTGTGTTTATGAAGCCTGTGTTTGAATGAATTTATATAAATCACAACTTTTCTATTGACTTTCATGACAATGTGAAAAAGAAGGCTGTTCGCCTTGAGCTTAATCTGCAGCAGATCAAGGCCCTTCATACTTCGGCGTGAGCGTTCTGTGCCTCCTCTGCCCAGCTTCCTCCCCTGGCCTTGGCCTCTCTGTCAAGCAGCCAATCATCTACAAAGGATCCGTTAGGCACCTTTGCTAACGGGAGCCCCCCTTAAAAACCGAAGACTTCTTCAGGGATGAACATGGCCCCTCCCTAACATATGTAGCTTGTACAGATGTTTGTGTATTGGGTTCTTTTATGTGAAAAGCAACTGGGGTGATGAGGATGGGGGTGTGGGTTGACTGGCGTCCCCTCAAAATTCATCTGTTGAAGTGTCAATCCCCAGTACCTCAGAATGTGACCTTATCTGGAAATTGGGTTGGGTTATTGTAGATGTCATTGGTGAAGATGAGGTTATACTGGCCTCCTAATTCATTATGACAAGCGTCCTTAAAAAAAGTTTGGATGCAGAGACACGCTCACAGGGAGAATGCTGTGTGAACATTGTAGTTCTGCTGACAGAAGCCAAGGAACTACCAGAAGCCAGGAGAAAGGCCTAGAACAGACCTTCCCTAGAGCCTTCAGAAGGAACGTGGCCCTGTGACACCCTGATTTCAGATGCCGGGCCTCCAGAACATACGTGAGACAATACGTATCTGTTGTTCTAAGACATTCAGTTTGTGGTACTTTGTTATAGAAGCCCTAGGGAATGAATACTGTTACTTTCTGACATGTTTTAACAAATAATGAACACTACCCAGTAATGAACACTAATGATGGTGTTGCAGGGGGTGGCCGTGGATTTCTGTTCAAAGTCTGTTTATTGGTTATTGGTTTGAGATATTTTGTCTGCTTGTCTACTTTTTACTGCGCACACGGGAAACACTGTGTTATCTTACTACTTACCTGTCATGGCCAATGAGGAAATATTCCCTGTTAGTGGTTCTGATGGACATCACCTCATCAGGGTGGCATTTGAACATCTTACATACAGATTGCATTTTTTCATGGCTACTTATGCCAACTTCTACACTGGAGTTTCTGTTAGATATAGACACAAAGTATTACACAGATTCAAACACAATGACTACTGTTTTATATTAAGATGCTAACTGAATAAAATTTAGGTCTGCTTGATCAATGGCTTGGAAATTGTCCAATAATGTTTCAAAATAAGTTTAGATCTGGCTCATTACTGATTGCAAATACTTAGTTCAGCCTCACATTTAATTCAAAAATTCTTATTTCTGTTGAATTCTTTGTCCTACAAACGATCATGTTTCCTAATTTTCATTTTGTACCGAATTTCTTAAAGAGAAGGCCAAAAAAAAAAAAAAGCAAATCTCAATACTTTTTTAAAAATCCATCTTGGGTTTATGAAATGGTGATTTGATCTGCTCTCCCTCATCCATAAATTAAGCAAATCAAAGTCTTTTGTAACTAAATGCTTATTAATGAATAATTTATGAACTGGTATATACAACGTGAAATAAGTATGTGGCTGTGTTTTACTCAGGATGTTCTTCATTTCAGCTTCTTTTCAGCAACCAGTATTGTAAGCATGAAGGCTTTGGTGCTTTCAGTCAATGATTTAAATTTCAATTTGCATGCCCTGTGTTAGTATTCGTTGTTATACACGTTTTCCGGACTGGATGCGCACCGGTCAATTTCAATGGAACCTCGGCGATGTTCGTCTTTGTAATAGGAGACGTGAAGTCTCCTTCCCCCACTCTTTGACAGAATGAAAAACCGCTTTTTCCAAGAAGACTGAAAAATGAAAACATTTTGCATCTTAGTTGGATCTCCAAGGAAGAGAAGGGATTTGAAAAATGTTCAGGAAGCTAGTGGGAGGCCCGTTAGATCATGGTGCATACTTACAGCAGAGAAGAAAAGCTGAGGAGGTGGTGATTTAATAAAGTAATCTTGTTTGCAGACTTCATTTTCATAATAAAATGTAAATTGTTCGCCTAATAAAAGAAAGTGAACAGACTCAGTTTGTTCCCTGTAGATTTGGGGAAGGAACTGGTTCAGCTGGAAAACGCTATTTCCCTCTGGAAAGGTCTTCCAATTATTCAGTTATGGAAAAGAACTTCGATCCTAGAGCAGGAAAACAAAGAGCCCAAAGGACCGAGGGCATTATCCTTGTTCGACCAGAGCCAGGACTTCCCTTCAGATGACGTTTAGAAGCTCCTTAACGTCGGGTTCTCATTTCTGGGGTGCACCACTGGCTCTCCAGATGTGAGCAAAGGTTTTTCTCTATTCTTGTCAGAGCACCAGCCACAGGAGCAGAATAATTCTGCCTTGCTCCTTGGCTTAGTAAACAGAAGCAAAAACACCTGCTCTTTTTTTTTTTTTTTAATTTTTTTTTTTAACGTTTATTTATTTTTGAGACAGAGAGAGACAGAGCATGAACGGGGGAGGGTCAGAGAGAGAGGGAGACACAGAATCTGAAACAGGCTCCAGGCTCTGAGCTGTCAGCCCAGAGCCCGATGCGGGTCTCAAACTCAAGGACCGCGAGATCGTGACCTGAGCTGAAGTTGGATGTTTAACCGACTGAGCCACCCAGGCACCCCAAAAACACCTGCTCTTGAAAATGAGGTGGCAGGGTGGTTACATCAAAAGGTTTCCAAAATGTTAACTGCTTCTCCATAAGGATTGAAATTTAGAGGGTTTTTGTCCCCTGTATTTTCAAAAATGTCTTCAAGAAATATGTACTACTTTCATTATTTAGAAAAATGTCATGTTATTAAAGTTTTTTTGCTTTCACCTCCAGGCTGTAGTTCTAGTTTGCCCATGGTTTTATAAAAGACCATCTTTACTAAAGAGTTAGAGCTTTTTAATTAAGTGAAAACAGAATCAGGATTAGGTAGCACAACTGATGGGGACATTATGCTAGAATTTAGTATTTCTTTTTTTTTTTTTTTAACATTTTCTTTTAAAAGTTTATTTATTTAATGGGGTGCCTGGGTGGCTCAGTCGGTTAAGCGTCTGACTCTTGGTTTCAGTTCAGGTCATGATCTCACAGCTTCGTGCGTTTGAGCCCATGATCTCACAGCTTCGTGGGTTCAAGCCCTGCGTCAGGCTCTACACTGACAGTGTGGAGCCTGCTTGGGACTCTCTCTCTCTCTGCCCCTCCGTGATTTGCACTCTCTGTCTCTCTCAAAATAAGTAAACTTAAAAGAAAAGGCTTATTTATTTAAGTAATCTCTACACCCAACGTAGGACTCAAACTCATGACCCCAGGATTAAGAGTCAGATGCTGTTCCAATTGTGCCAAAATTACTACATGAATGTAGTAATTCCTAGGCAGCTGTCCTCACTTTGCTTCCTTCCCCTCCTCTGTAGCAACTCTGGCTGCTCCCCACCCCACCCTCCATCCCTTTACATGCACACGTACACACACGGAAAAGGAAACGAAAAACAGAATGAAGCAATATTGCAAAAACAAGTTTTGGCTGGCTCCTTTTTAACATCGTATGGCCATGGACAAAAATCACATATTTATTTACTAAACAAATATTGATAGAGCACCTAGAATCCCTACCTTTCCCTGCTTCCTTATCTGTAAAATGGAGACAATAGTACTGACCACACAGATATGTGGGGAGGACTGAAGGAGTTAATGCATGGAAACCTCTCAGTACTGGGCCTGGCACACAGTAGGGCTGTTATCAACAACAGAGGAAACTTTAGCCTTTATTGTTTGCAGAATAAACCAGTCTCTCATCTGCCTCTAATACAGGTGCTCTTTGGTTGTATTAAATTTAAAAGGTTCAACAGATACAGTATTTTATAAAAATTTGGGCCTAGGAGTCCCTAATAACATCGTATACAATTAGCAGAACCTTAAAGTAAAGTAAGTATCTATGGGTACGTAGCCCAGTTTGTCACTCCCAGGGTGTCTGTCCCCAGTATTCACATCGACTACCAGGACACAAAAACTCTGACGGTGTTTGTTGACCATGGCAATGGTGCTGTATTCTCCAGAACTGAAGCTGAGGAAAATAACCCAGTAAACAATTTGGCTACCTTAATCTGAGTTTACGAAGCCATCGGTACTGAAGCCATCAGTATTCAGCCAATTTACTGGTTAAGGTATGTGAAGTCCAGAAATATTATGCGTCTGCCTCACTGCCCCATTCAAGCAAACTCAGAGGGTATGGTGACAGAAAAACCCTGGCCATGGTGACATTGATTGTCAATAAGGGTACTGGGGTTTTTGTCTATAGTAGGATTCTGGGCTTAAAAGTGAGCTACTAGAGACACTTAATGATGAGGTCTTTTCATGCCACCTGGCTTCTGCTTGTATTCCCTGCCTTCATGGAGCTTCCTATCACGTGTGGAAGGTGGGTGATAAACAAGAAACGAAAACAAGCAAGGTAAGTGCCGGTTGTGATACGTGCATTGGAGAGCATGACCAGGGTGATGAGATGGAATAGCCAGGCAGGGAGGCCCCTTGAGGAAGAGGAGTCAGGGGAAACCTTTATGAGGATGAGAAGGAACCAAGCGTGCAAAGAGCCGCGTAGGCAGAGGAAGTAGCATAGTCAAAGGCCCAGGGACAGGAAAGGGGACGGGTGTTCCAGGAAGAGAACAGGAGCACTGAGTGGCTGGAATATAATGAGCCAGTGAGGACTCTAAGAGTGGTCTAAGATGAGGCTAGAGACAAGTTCAGTTGGGCCTGGAAGGCCGTAGGCCAATATAGTGGGTTTGATTTTAAAACCAATGGACAGGACCACCCACTAATTAGCTTTCCCAAACAACAACAACAACAACAAAAAACCAGTGGGACAATCTCACCCATCCTCTAGGTCCAGTTTGTAGGAAATACAGAAAACAGAAATATGGTAAACACCATGCCAGAGATGTCTTCAGCAAAATCTAGTCTGTGGGAAACTGATGGGACAGATTTTCAGTATTTTTACCCCTGTATATGCAATTTTTGCCCCTAAACATCTTCCCCTGGATTTCCCATAAACTTCTTCTCACATCACTCTATCCCCAGGTGCCTTTTATGAAGTGGTGTTACCAACACCTGTCCAGCCTCCCCACCTAGAACCCTCTGAATCCCCTTAACCATCACCCTTCCATCAGTCTTATGGCCACTCAATGATTAAATCATGCTCACTTTCACTTCCCAAACACCTCTGGGATCTATCCCGATCGTTCTGTTCCCACCACTGCTGCCTTCAAGACCTTCATATGTTTCAATGTATTCAAATTCATATGCATTCAAGACCTTCATAGGTTTTTCACTGTACATTGTAGTGTCCAGTTTGACGCCCTAATTCCAGTCTTGACATTTTCAAATCCATCCTTGACATATCCCTGAGAGTAAACACCAAATCTGACTGATTCAGTACTTTGGGCAAGGATGGAATAACAGGGACTGGGTTTACCAGACAAAATATATACAATAGTGGTTTTCAAGACCCTTGGCATGGGCAATAAAGTCACTGATCCCTATGAGATGGGAAACAAACAAGGTGGGCCCTACCACTCCCTTGAGAGAGTTTCCAGGCTATAGCACAGGAAAGGGGAACTGAGGTGGAATTGGGTGAATTCCTGAGTTGAGGAGACAGAGCTAAGGCTTCGGGGGAAATTAAGGCACTAGAGTTCACAGGGACAGAGTGCCAAAGAGGAAAGAGCTGCACACGGAAAGAATCACAGAAACATGCATAAGGTTCTTAAGAATTCAAGAGTATGGAGTAATTATCTTTGGGCTGAGGACTGTTCCAGATCCACCTGACAAATCATAAAAGCTAGCCTTTAAAAAAAAAAAAAGTTTATTTATTTATTTTTGAGAGAGAGAGGGAGGGAGAGAGAGTGTGCATGCACGAGAAGGGGAGGGGCAGAGAGAGAGAGAGGGAGACAGAGAATCCCAAGCAGGCTTCAAGCTGCCAGCACAGAGCTGGACATGGGGCTTGGACTCATGAACCGTGAGATTATGACCTGAGCCGAAATTAAGAGTCAGATGCTTAACCGACTGAGCCACCCAGGTGCCCTAAAAGCAGGTCTTAAAAGGATCAAATTGTTTCCAAAAAACTTAACTGCATCCCAGAATAAAGCTCAAGATTTGTAGAAATACAAAAATAGGCAGCACCCAGCAAGGTAAAAATTTCGATGTCTGGCAACCAGTTGAAGACTACCAAATACGCAAAGAGGCAGGAAACCATGACCCATAATTAGGAACATTACCGAAATGGGCCTAGAACTGACACAGACGTTCGAATTAGCAGAGAAAGTTGTAAAAACAGTTATTATTACTGTATTTAATATATTCCAGGAGTTAGGTAGAGACACAGATGATATAAGAAAGATCTAAAGTGAACTTCAAAAGATGAAAACCACAATGTCTCAGAAACAAACAAACAAACACACTGAATAGGAGTAACAGCAGATTAGTGCACATGAAGACAAAGTAAGAGAACTATCAACACAGATGCAGAGAGAAAAAAGAATAAAAAAAATGTTAAAAGAGCACCAATGCACAGTGGGACAATTTCTTTATCTTTTTAACTTTATTTCTTTTGAGAGAGAGAGACTGCATTCTTATGAGTGAGCGGGGGAGGGGCAGAGGGAGAGAGGAAGAGAGAGAGGCGGAGAGAGAGAGACAGAGAGAGAGAGAGAGAAAATCCCAAGCAGGTTCCATGCTGTCAATGCACAACCTGATGCGGGGCTCGATCCCACCATCTGTGAGATCACGACCTGAACCGAAATCAAGAGTCAAATGCTTAACCCACTGAGCCACACAGGTGCCTCACTGTGGGACAATTTCAAGTGACCTACTATACAAGTAATGAAATCCCTAAGCGGGTAGGGATACAGAAAACATATTTAAAGAAATAATGCTGAAAAGTGTGTAAATTTAAAGAAAACTATAAACCCAGAGATCCAAGCAGGTCAGGAACCCTAAACACAAGGTACATGAAAAAAACTCTACTAAGGCATGTTGTGATCAAATTGTTCAAAACTAGTGATAAAGAAAATAACCTTAAAATCAGCCAGAAGGAAGGAAAATATGTATGCAGAAGGAAAAAAAAAAAACATGCGAAAGACATTAGATTTCTCATCAGAAATAATGTGAGCAAAAAAACAGTGGAGCAGATATTTAAAGTACTGAAAGAAAAACACTATCATTCTAGAATTCTATATGCAGCAAAAATATCTTTGAAAAATAAAAGCAACTTCAGGGCACCTGGGTGGCTCAGTCAATTGAGTGTCCTACTTCAGCTCAGGTCATGATCTCACGTTTGTGGGTTTGAGCCCCGCATTGGGCTCTGTGCTGACAGCTCAGAGCCTGGAGCCTGCTTCAGATTCTGTGTCTCCCTCTCTCTCTGCTCCTCCCCTGCTCACGCTGTCTCTCTTTGTCTCTCAAAAAATAAAATAAAATGTTTAAAAAATTAAAAAAAAAATAAAGTCAATTTCAAGACATTTTTCAGATAATACAAAAGCTAAAGAGATCCATAAACAGGAGGCCTATACTATAAGAAAGCTTAAAGGAAGCCCTCTGGGTGGAAAGAAATGATACCAGATGCAAATCTGAATTTATATGAATGAATGAACAATGCTGAATGATAACTGCAAAGGTAAATATACGAATTTTGTTTTTGTATTAATTAAAACATTTAAAAATTCAACCGACTGTTCAAACAAAATACTAACAACATACTGTGAAGATTATAACATAATGTGTAAGTAAAATGCAATTTCATTAAGTAAGAGGCATTAAGCCCAGGAGGGGAAAATGGAAGTATACTTTTATAAAATTCTTATATGTGATTTAGTATAATATCATTTGTAGTAAGATAGACTGTGATACATTAAAGATATATACTATATGCCCTAGTGGGACCACTAAAATAACAAAACAGTTACAATTAATAAGCCAAGAAAGGAGATAAATAGTATCATAAAAATACTCAATTAATTTAAAAAACAATGAAAAAGAGGGAAAAGGTGAACAAAGAAAAAATGAGACAAATAGAAAACAATGCTATGATAGACTCAAACCCAATCACATCAATATTCACATTAAGTGTAAATGGTCTAAAAAATTCAATTAAAAGGGTGAGACTGTCAGATCGGGTAAGAAAGCAAGAACCAACTGCATGGTACTCACAAGAAACACATTTTAAATATAAAGACACATGGGGTGCCTGGGTGGCTCAGTTGGTTAAATGTCTGAATCTTGATTTTGGCTCAGGTCGAGATCTCATGCTTCATGGGAGTGGACTCGAGCCCCACATCTGAGCTGTGTGTTGACAGTACAGACACTGCTTGGGATTCTCTCTATCTCTCTCTCTGTGCCCCTCCCTGCTTGTGCACTTTCTCTCTCTCTCTCTCAAAATAAATAAATAAATAAACATTAAAAAAACAAATACAAAGACACAAATAGGTTGTAAGTAAAAGGTCAGGAAAAGGATATACCATGCCAACAGCAGTCAAAACAAAGCTGGACTGGCTATAGTAAGATCAGATTGCATAGCAAAATAGTATTACCAGGGATAAATGTCTTTTTATAATGATAAAGGGGTCAATTAACCAAAAGGACATAATAATCCTACACAATTATGTGTCTAATAAAAGACTTTCAACATACTTGAGGCAAAAACTGCTAGAACTGCACAGAGAAATAGAGAAATCCACAATTATAGTCAGAGATTTCAGTACCCCTCTCTCCATAACTGATAGAAAAAATAAGCAGAAAATCATAAAGATTTAGTGGACTTGAACAACAGGATCAATAAAAAACTTGACCTGATTGATATTTATAGAACACTCAACAACAGCACAATGCACACCTTTCTCAAGGGCACATGCAACATTTTCCAAGACAGATCATGTTCTGGGCCATAAAACCAGTCTCAATAAATCTGAAAGGATCCAAGGTTTACAAAGTATATGTTCAGGACATAATGGAATCAAACTGAAAATCAATAACAGAAAACTTTTGGGAGTGATGAAGATTATCTTGATTGTCGTAATGGTTTCCAAGGCATATACACATATCAAAACTTAACAAATTGTACATTTTAAATATGTGCAATTTATTGTATGTCATTTTTACTGTAAACAGCTATTTCAGGGGTGTCTGAATGGCTCTGTCAATTAAGCATCCGACTCCTGATTTTGGCTTAAGTCATGATCTCATGGTTTGTGAGGTCGAGCCCCAAGTTGGGCTCTGTACTGACAGTGTGAAGCCTGCTTGGGATCATCTCTCTCCCTCTCCCTCTGCCCCTCCCCACCCTCCTCTCTCTAAATAAATAAATAAATAAATAAATAAATAAATAAATAAATAATAGACATTAAAGGAAAAAGGCTATTTCAAAAAATAAGACCAGTCTAAAATGCAAATCTAATGATGCCATTCTCTTGTTCAAGGATTGGTGGTCTAATGAGGTCAAGGTCTGGTACAATATAGTGCCATATTTCCACAGCCTCATCCTTTACTCTCTCTCCACTGTCCTACTTTATATCCACACTGCCCTCTGATACATCCTGCCTCTAATCCACTCATTGCTTTGTTCATGCCATCCCTCTGTGCCGAGATGTGCTCTTTACCAATCTCTCTTTAAACCCTATACAACTTTTAGGGTCCAAATGCCTTCTCATAAAACCTCTCCAGATTCCCAAAACTACTTGTATGCCCTTTCTTTTTCAGATTCCCATGTTTCACACTCACTTTCATGATTCCTATCATATCCCGATTGTTTGTGCTTATCTTAGCTTCTCAGCACAGTTACTCACATGTGTTTATCTTAACTTCCCAACAACATTTATAAACTCATTGAGAGCAATGACTCTATTACTTACTCTGTATATCCTCTATAATATGAAGCACAGTGACTTACTAATGATAGGTGCTTTGATCATTTGATTTCTAAATTATTTCATCCTAAATCAGCTTTTCTAACTAGCCACCTGCAATGAACTGTGTAAACATGAACAAGGACCTTTGAATAATACACCTCGAGCTACCCCTATAATAACAATTTAGGCAGTTTCTCCAAGGGAGAATTTCCTATTAAATTATGAAATATTCTTCAGTCTCTTCTGGGCTATAGTTTGTTTCGGCACCATCTCCAAGCAACAGATGGAACATCTGGTTAATGAAAGTCAAAAAATGTCAAATTTCTAGATAGGTGAGCACTTACACAATAATTAGCTGAACACAGCAGCTTCTACTACACTATCCATACCATGAATCATTGTCCCAGAATGCCACCCATTATCCTCACTAAAACTATCTCCTGTATCCTGGGTAGCTTGATGAGAATTGTTTGTCATTTTCAATAAAGTTTTTCCTTAAGAGAGTATATTCCTTGGGTACCTGGACTCTTCTGAGGTTTGGGTTCCATTATGGCTGTCTGTTCTCCTCTGTCAAAAGGAAGAGTTAAATAAATGTCGGTTAGTCCTCAAACAACAGCGTGCTTCACTGATTAACCACTCAAACATCCAGTGTCAGGATGGTGCCCAGGAATGCTGCTGAGATGGGTTATCAGCCCCCCACTTTCCATTCTGTTCCCAAGGCTGATAGTAGCCACAGTTACAAGGATATATCCAAGCTGCTTGTGCTCACCAAGTGGACAGGTCTGTGGAGGGGTTGCTAGCATGACTGAAGGGACCATGTTCCCTGGGCCTTCTCTGCTCCTGCTCCATAAGTGACTCTGACAACAAAGTCTATGGGGGAAGCAGCACGGAGGAGAAGAGACAAGAACAGGGCAGAAGGCAGGATGCTATGGACCAAATGCAGCCGAGAAAGCATTTCTAGCCAAGAGGAAGCATAAGATAAGTGCTTCTCCATGCCAGGAACTTGCTTTCTCCAGGTGAAAACCAAAGAGCAGGGACCCTGTTCTTCAACTGCCACAGGTGTCTGCCTGACTCTGGGGACTGAGGTCCACGTGGTGAAACTGACTCTGAGAGGTGGAGCCCTGTCCTGGGCAGCTATGCTGGTGATCCCTTGACCAACGTGGGGCCGTGAGAGAAGGGGGATCCTACAGGGTAAAGGGCCTCAGGGCAGGTGAGATCTTTGAAACCAGGAATGTGTCGGTGATCAATTCTTACCTTGAATTAGTAAGACTTTCAAAACAGAAGAAAGCATTGAGCACTTCAGTGCCCGGGCAGTGCCGGTAAAATGGGAGGGAGGCAAAGGGCCCTTGATACATACTTTGCGTATTATATATAATAACATATAACACTCAAATATGTGTTAACTGACTTTTTATGTTATCAGTAAGGCTTTTGGTTAATAGTAGGCTATTTGTGGTTAAGTTTTGGGGGAGTCAAAAGTTATATGTGGATTTTTAACTGCATGGGGGGTCATCACCTCTAACCCCCATGTTGTTCAAGATTCAAGTGTGTATGTATATAAATACTGGATTTCATACATAATATTTTTCATATTATATATATTAAAACCAGTATATGTATACATATGTGAAATCCATTATATATATGAAACCTATTATATAAATTTTGCTCACATAAGCAAAATAAGCCTAAGCTTATGTTATGTAAACAAAATTATACACTAAATACGAAATTGCATTCAATTTCATACGTGTTTTATATATAAAACATATAGATTTCACATATATTTTTATATATAATACTATAAAGCTTATACTAGTTTTATAATGGTACAATACCCATTTTACAGATAGAGAAACTGTTATCAGAGAGACTAAGCAATTTGCCTTTGATGTCATAATTAAAAAGAAACAGACCCAGAATTCTAACTTGAGAGTTGCTGTCTGAACCACTTTGCTTCTTTTTCTATTTAAAAAAGGAGAATTGGGGCACCTGGGTGGCTCAGTTGGCTGAGTGTCCAACTCTTGATTTCAGCTCAGGCCATGATCCCAGGGTGGTGAGATCAAGCTCTGTGTCGGGCACGGAGCCTGCTTGAGATTCTCTCTCTCTCTCCCTCTGCCCCTTCCCCCTGCTTGTGCACTCTCTCTCTCTCTCTCTCTCTCTCTAAGTAAAATAAAATAAAATAAAATTAAATTAAATTAAACCTTTTTGTAGTTCTGGTTGCATTTCTTGTCATTATCCCAGAACAAAAAAGCCTTCCAGATTTATCTCTTTGATCCCATTCAAGAGAATCTACACCCACTATCATTGTCTATAACCTGTTCATTTTAATGTCACCTGGGATTTGATGAATGTGATATCAAGAGGTCCTATTTCCTTCTGACTATCCAATCCAAGAAAGTTATGAACCAAGAGCCCATAACAGCAGTTTTGCTCAGTTAATATTTCAGACTACCAGAAGCCTTGAGAACCTAAAACATTCAAACCAAACAGTACTTACAGGCAGCCAGCCGGTCGCTGGCCAGTTCTCAGCAAAGTACCCTGTCCCTGGGTCTCCTGTTCACTCTGAGCTCTGAGTGGCAAGGTGAAAATTAAATACAAGCTGCTTGAAATGTGAACCAACAGGAAGTTCCTAAACTATCTTAGGACAGATTTTACTCTTGCCCGAAGCTAAAAGGGAAGCTATTGTCCGAGGGGAAGTCCTGGGCTTTCAGTCTTTTTGTGGCTTGGCACAGAACTGCTCTTGGCATTCCAGCTGTCTAGCATCAAAAAATAAAAGCAAACAAAGAAAAAAAATTCCCACTAGCCGTTGTCTTTAGTCACAATGATTCTTATTGAGAACAACCTCTGCCTTGCCTTGACCTCCTGCAGTCATTACTACTGAAATAATCCTTTTGCTTCCCACCAATCCATTTCCTCCCAACGTCCTCCTGGGGAAAGTAGGAAGGATTCCTTTGTGCCAGATGAGGAAACGAAAGCCTGCCTTCTCCAGCACAGTTGCACACACCAACAATCTCCAGGATGATCTGCTTCTTCATCTATAAGAGAGTTGTCATCAACAGGGTGGAACTAGATAGGCTGTCTTGTACAGCCACCCAATAAGTCTTAAAAATAAGAGATTTACTCACAAGAGGGAATGGCAGTCAAGCCTTGTTGAAATCCTCTCTTCCTTTTGCTTCCAAATTACTCTTCCCATTTGGTTCCCTTCTGCCCTCATCTATTAGCTTTGTCTCTTTGTTTGTTTCTCTACCTGCACGCAGTCCATTCATTTCAGAATTCCCAGAGCACCTTCCGTGTATATTTCCCCACTCTACAAGTATTTCTTGATGCTGGGAGAGTTGAGAGCCTCTTGAGATGGGTGATCTTGAATTTGCCAAGAGACCTGTCTGACGGATGTATGGTTTTCTCTAGTGGCATTTGGCTATTCAGGAGAAGAATGGGAGAGTTGGGGAGTAAGCTTTGTTTCAAGTTAATGCTTTTTTTTTTTTTTTTTTTTTTTTTTTTTTTTTTTTTTTTATGCCAGGGAGATATCACAGATAGATGAAGGAGCAAAGGAAGTTAAGATATTTGTGAAAGACTGCCCCAAATGATGAACCATGGTATCAGAGGGACATACGGAGGAAAGAGACTAGAAGGGGACTCCTAGGGAGGAAGCATTGATGAACTTGAAGAAAGATGGAACCAGTTGGCTAGAAAGGTAGGAGGTGCTGCTTGGAGACAGAATGATTGACTGATTACCTTAAAAATAGAGCAGTTGCAGAGAGTGGGTGGCTTTGTGATAGTGTAGACAAAAGGTCATTGGTAATGAGGAAGGCAAGGAACTGAGAGGCAAGGGTGTTTGGTCATCCCCATGGACAGTTTATCCTTTTGGAAACTCTCTAAAGATTTTTGAAATATGAGAAACAGAATAAACGTAATCATTTCCACTCATCTCTCCCAACATATATACACAACAGTGTCGATTTTTATACTTGGATTCGTTTGTAAAAGCAATAGCAGACACACATGTCAAAGGAGGACCCTGGAATCCATAGAAGATTGTAGTCAGAATCCTCTTTATTTCAAAAGAATATTTAGGTCCAGTTTCTGGGGACTAGGGGATCTACAATAGGTGATAGAGAATGGCCCAAAGATTGTAGGTGAGGGAGACAGCTAATAAGACCACCACTAGGGCCAGAGGAGGGAAGATGGGGGTTTCTTTTTCCTTCCTTTCCTTTCCCCTTATTGCCCTGAATCCTTATAGTACCCACCTGGTTGGCACTGGAGCAATGGGATCAGGGTTGGTAGGGAAAGAGCGGCAATGTAGTTCATAATAGGAAGAGAGAGAGACAAGCAAAGTAGGAAGGAGACCCCCAAAGGTGGGCACCCCCCATAGAGCTTCTTTCCCAAAGCCCATCTCAGCATAGGGTGTGATGCAAATCCCAGCACCCAGTGTTTCCTAGATCCCCCCCGCTGGTCAGCAATGGGGCTTCCCTGCTTCTCAGTTTATTGGTACTTCAATCTCATTTCTTAAAAAAGTTTCTTTCTATGTGTGCTCATTTTCGAGAGAGAGAGGCAGAGTGAGAGCAGGGGAGGGGCAGAGAGAGAGGGAGACACAGAATCTGAAGCAGGTTCCAGGCTCTGAGTGGGGCTCAAACTCATGAACCATAACACCATGACCTGAGCCAAAGCTGGACACTTAACCAGCTGAGCCACCCAGGTGCCCCTGCACTTCAATTTCTATTGTAATAGAAGTAACTCTCTTTAATTTCTGGGCCTGGAGAGGAAAAAGCATGATCCATATGGATTTCGAATACATCATGAATTTGAAAAATCAGGCAAAAACTCATAACATCAGAATTTAGCATGATTTCATTCTTCTGCCTCTTGTCCTGGGAGGTGTGTGTGTGTGTGTGTGTGTGTGTGTGTGTGTGTGTGTGTTTAAATGCTTTTATTGCTTTCACTTCCTGTTTAAGCTGAAAGCAGTTAATAAGAAAGAACGCTTTATTTCAGCATTTATTGGTACCAATTGGATAGCAAGCACTCCTGGGGATAAAAGAAGAATTAAACACAGACTTTGTTCTTAGTGACCTTATAAGCTAATATGGGAGATAAGTGACATAAGGAAACAAGCAGAGTGCTAGTCAGTCCTACCAGGGAAGAGCACACTCCAAGGATTTATGGAAGAGAGTTATTGAAGGGACGGTCTACAGAGGTGTTGGCTGCATTAAGAGACCCAGCAAGGCACGATGAAGCATTCAGTGTCTAGCAATAGTGGGAAACCTTTACCACCTCCAGGTCTGCGGGGATAAGAAGAGAGGGGGCAGTGTTTCCAGATTCTGATGAGAGTAGTAGCTGTGGGTGAGGTGCCATGACATGGGAGCAGTGGTTGTAGGAAGGGGAACGTGGCCACTGTCAAAACCACGGCCCTCATGGAGAGAGCAGAGGTGGGTGGGGATGGGGTAGGATGGGGGAGATGCCAGCAAAAGAGAGTAGAAAAGAACAGTCAGAGAAGTACATGACAACACAAAACCATGTGGTATCTGGGAGTGGAAGCAAATGCTTTGAGCGGAGAGAGGGGTCCCCTACGTCACTTGCTGCCAAGAGGGTGAGCAAGGGGAGAACTGAGAACTGGTCACTGGATTTGGCAAGATGGGCACGATCTTGGCAAGAGCTATTTTCGTGCCGCGGTGTAGAATAGAAAATCTGATGGGAGTGGGTTACAAAAGAGAAATGGCCCATCTGCTGGGGTGAACAGAGCAGAAAAGAGTGGAAAATAGTGGAGAGTCAAGTGGAGATGATCCAGGAGGAATCCAAAATGATGAATATGAAGTGGTGAATGGTGTCAGAGCAACGGAGATCAAGAGTCATGGGAATTCAGAGAAAGGAGCTGTTCTTCCAAAGACGGAAGATGATGAGACCAAAAGGGAGATCTTGTGGAGAAGGTGGCACCTCATCTGGGCCTTGAAGCCTTCCTACCCTCCCACTGCCTCCTAATTATCCCTGGGGTGCACATGATTCTTAGATAGCAGACACTCTCTGGATCCCAGCCTTGGCCTCAGCCACTGGTTCAGAGGCAGAAGTAACCTGCCTCATGAGTGGGATGCTGGGTCAAAGGCTCCCTTTCTTTCTCTGGATAGTGCAATGTGTGGACGGAAGAGCGTTTTGCTTCCTTGAGGGACGCGAACCAAAAATAAATAAATAAATTAAAAGACAGGATAAGGAAAGGGCAGAGCTGAAAGAATTACAGAGATGCAGAGCTTCTGTCTGGATGACTGGCAAACTTAGGGTCAAACCATGCTTGAATTCCATCCTTCCTCTGGACTCACTGATTAGGAGGAAGTGATATTCCCTTGACTATTTAAGTCAATTTACATTAAATTGTCTTGTGCAAATGGAAATCATTTTGATTGAGAGATGTTATGATTTGAACACTAGGAACTGGCCCAGGGATAGATGTGGGAGGGAATTTGGAAGGAGAAAATGATAAAAAAGAAGGCAACTCAGCATAGTACAGTATTCTCGACATAGTTTTTTTGTGTTCTTTTTAAGATGTTTATGTATTTATTTTGAGGGGGGTGGAATAGAGAGTGAGCAGGGGAGGGGGAGAAGAGAAGGGGAGGGAATTCCAAGCAGGCTCTGCACTGTCAGCATGGAGCTTGACATGGGGCCTGAAATAGTGACCTGAGCCAAAACCAAGAGTCGGATGCTTAATCAACTGAGCCCCTCAAGTGCCCCAGCACTGCATAGCATTTTTGAGCATGGAGTCAGACTTCCCGGGTTCATTGCTATGCTCTGTGATCTTGGAGAAGTCATTTAACCTCTCTATGCCTCAGTCTCCTCGTCTCTAAAGTGAGAATAATAATAGTACTTACTTGATAGAGTGGTTATAGGAATTAAATGAGCAGATGGTTGTAAAGAATTTACAATAGTGCTCAGAAGGTAGTAAGTTCTTTACAAATCTTTGTCAAATAAATTAATGGCATTGTGTCTGCAATTTGCAACTGAGATTATGCATAATCCCCACCTCTAATGAGAAGGGCTGGGCTCCCTGATTTTGAAGACTCTCCCAAAGTACTCTACATAGTGACAGGGTCACTGCAGGCCATTCTTTCTATGTTTCATATGAATAAGTAGAGGCCCCAGGAGGCTCAGAAATCATCTAAGAGAGAACTTAGTAATAAACATCATGATAGAGCCAAACCCCACCAGATCCAGAATTAGGACACCACATTTATCCTTCTGGTCTGCTTCCATTCATTAGGAGCCCTTGGAGTTATCCTCTTTCTCTTTCTGGGGTAACAAGATGACCTTCAGGTACTCAACAGCCCTAATAGTCTGTGGGTCTCGTAATACCACCTTAAATGATTCTGTAGTTTACCATTTACAAAGCATTTGCAGTGTCTCCTTCTGGACACACAAAAACCTTTTGAGGGACGCAAGGCAGATATTATATTATTTTTCCTGTTTCACAACCAAGAAGGGAAGCTGGTTGATAAAAGGCTTGATATCAGATAAGTTACCACTAAGGGTCACTGGAGCTGAAGCCCACTGAGAAACTCGGGGAGCCAGCATACCCCCTGCCTGTTATCTCATCCGGGGGGAGGGAATTGGGGTATTTATACACCGACTCCTGTCAATCACCGGGGGGACATTAATTTCGGGCACTTCTGGCCTGTCGTACATGTAGCAAAGTGGGCTCAGGAGACCAGAGGGACTCCTCAGGCAAAGGCCTGTGGCTGTTGGCACTTGAGAGCAGGCCACTGCCCTGAAGTGATGAAAATGAGGGATAGGGGTGACCACCATCAACATGCCCTGGTTTCCTTTCCAAGATGCTCTGGGCACCTTTCTGTGCAAGCAGGCCTGGGAAAGGTGGTGTTTCAGTTAGGCACCTTGCTCTTTTGACCTCCATCAGGGTTTTTTGAGGATAAGGAAGTAGTGATAAGGCTAAATAATGATCCCCCCCAAGATGTCTGCATCCTACTCCCGGGAGTCTATGAATACGTTACCTTACGTTACCTTGCATGCAGGTGTAAGTTAAAGATCTTGAAATGGAAAGATTATCCTGGTTTAGCCAGAGGGGCCTGATGTGATCACAAGGGTCCTTAGAGGAGGGAGGCGTTTGGTTACAGGAGAGAGAAAATTCTACATTCCTGGGTTGAACATAGTGAAAGGGACCAAGGGAGAAGGAATGTGGGCAGCCTCTAGATGCTGGAAAAAGCAAGGAAATAGATTCTCCCCTGAAATCCTCAGAAGGATCACAGTTCTACCAACACCTGGATTTTAGATTTCTGACCTCTGTAACTCTAAGAGAACCAATTGGTGCTGTTTTAAGTGACTGAATGTGCACTCATTTGTTCCTGCAGCCATTGAGAACTAATAGAGGGAGAATGGGGATTGGGGGGGTTTGTGGAAGGGTCCACCTCAGCTGATAGGTAGCTCACGCAGCTTGTGCAAAACACCAACGTTGATTTCACTGCTTGCACCCTTCCTACCAAATGTGTTACCCATCTTGGGAATTGGCACCATTTATGTACCTACTTGTGCCATAAACCTGGGGGGCATCCTCAGTTTCTAGCTTTCTCTCACAATCTCACTTCAAATCTGTCGGCAACTCCTGCTGGCTCTACCTCCAAAATAAAGTCCACATCCGACCACTTTCATAACCTCCATGGCCGCTCCAACCCGCCATCATCCCACCTAACCTAGGCAATGACAGCAACAGCTTCCCACCTGGGCTCCCTTCTTCCACTCTTTCCCTCTGTTGTGTCTTTCACAACGGTTCATCAGATCCTACCACTTCCCTGCTCAAATTTCTCCAATGGCTTCCATCCCACTGCATTAGCACGAGATCCAAGGTGCTCACCTTGATCGAAAGCCCCTACATGATCTGGCCCTGTCTGCCTTTCATCCTTATTTCCCAGCACCCTGCTCTGCAGCACTGGCTTTCTTGATGTTTCTTAAACAGGGCCAGGTGGTAGCTGCCTCAGGGCCTTTGCACTTGCTGCTTGTTCTGCTTAAAACCCTTTTTCACATATCCACATGGTGCACCCCTCACTCTAATTCAAGCTTCTGCTCAGATGTAGGCATTAGAAAGGGCTTTCTCAGCCTTCCACCTAACTTAACTTGCCCTCTGCCCACTCCACCATTCCTGAGCTCCTTATCCTCTTATATCTTTCCGTATACCCTCTTCTCACTTCCTGAAATTATATGAACTGTCTTTTCTACTGAAATATAAATTCCACGAGGACCAAGACGGTTTTATTACCTGTTCTATACCAATGCCAAGAACAGTGCTCAGCACATAGTTCAATAAATATTTGTTGATTGAAAATACACACTTCCCGTTAGGTGACTGTCATGGCTAATCAAAGACAAGTGGTGGCTTCTCATGTAGGTGTCACTTACTCAGCACATGAATTCCTACATTTTTACATAACCACCCACACCTTCTAAATCTTTGTGCCTGAAAGAGAAATTGGTCCTCAGCTACCACAAGTCCTGTCATAAGTTAGAAGAAAAATTGTGAGCCATCTGTGACTTCACAGAAAGTACAACCCTCCAACACAGTTCTTTTCAATCACAAACGGATCCTTTGGCCCTCCCAAATGAGAGGGACCACTGTCCCCACTGGGTGTGTGGCTGTTAGGTGCTGCTTGATTAAATATAGAAAATTCCCGCCTGCTTTTCTTATTTAACCCACTCCCTTTCACTCACATTCAAACCTCCTGGCTTCAAAAATTTGCCCTGGGTATTTATATTATTTTAAAACATTAAAAAAAGAATTTTAAAAAGCAGATGGAATAAATCTTATCGTTACAAATTCCCTCCTCCCTTGTTCTTCTTTTTCTTTTTTTCCCCTCCCCTTCTTACATCCAACCTCACTAAGGGGTGTTAACTATCCCTCCCTGGGACCCCAGGGCCCAAGGTGTCTCACCTGTTCAACGTCCCTTTTACAGGTGTATTCTACCACTGGTCTGCAAGCTCAGCTACAAAATGGAATCACATGGAGAGGTTTAACGACACTGGTCCTGGCCCCACTCTCAGAGGTCCTGACTCACTTGGTCTAGGTGCTCCCTGGGGACCGGAAAAGCACTCCAGGTAAGTCTCAGTGCAGCCACAGTTGACCAGGGTCACGTCTAGTCCCTCTCGTTGGGGTCCTTTGAGGCTCCCCTTCTGAATACACTCTCCAAACTCCTCGGAATTTTCCATACATCTCCTTAAATTCACAAAGACCCAGCTCTTGCTTGATGACTCAGTGTTTTCATAACAACGCCCACTGAAAGAAATGTCTCCTTACTTGATGTTATAGTTCTTTGGAGTTTGCAAAGCCATTTCCCACACATTATTTCTCTGACTCCTCTCAACGTGAGGTGGGAATTCAGGGCCAAGATGAGGTGAGGACAGCCAGAGCAGCTGCCTGCGAAGTTAGGGCCAGGGTGGCCACATGGAGCAAAACAAACAAACAAACAACAACAAAAAACCAAAACAGTAACAACAAAATGAAACAGAACAAAAACAATCAAAAAAAAAACAAAAAAAAAACAAAACCTCTCAGAAACAGGATTCCCAGTTACATTGGAATTTCAATTAAGCAATAATTTTTTTAAGTTTTTTTTTTTTTTTTAACTTTTTAATGTTTTAATAAGTTTTGAGAGACAGACACAGAGCGTGAGCAGGGGAGGGGCAGAGAGAGAGGGAGACAGAACCCGATGCAGGCTCCAGGCTCTGAGCTGTCAGCACAGAGCCTGATGCAGGCCTTGAACCCACGAATGTGAGATCATGACCTGAGCCGAAGTTGGACGCTCAACCAACCCAGAGACCCAGGTGCCCCAGCAATAATTTTTTAACGTAAGTATGTTCCATGCAATATTTGGGATATACTTAAACCCCAAAAATGTTTGAAATTCTAACTTAACTGGGCACCCTGTATTTTCCTGGGCACCTGTATACCCTGAAGCTTTGGCTTGAGGCTATAACACTCTCTTGCCTTCCTGTGATCTTTTAGCAACTTGCCAGCTTGAGCTCCTGCCCATGTCCCTCCTCTCTTCTGCATGGGTAGCCATTATTCTCAAAAGAGGCTCTTTTGGATATTAGGATCCACTTGTGCTTCCTTTTTTCCCACCTTTCCCTCTCTTCTTTCTGTGGCCTAAATTATTTATAAGTTCACACTGGTTTAAAAAACACCATCAAACATTTATTCAGGAGTTTCTGTGTGCCAGGCATTGTGCTAAGTGTTTTGTATTCATTATTTCATTTACTCCTTACAGGCTCTACCTACATAGGACTATTTCCATTTTAAGATGGAGAAACAAGGTTTATGGAGGTTGAGAGATTCTTCAAGGTCATTCGACTTGGAAGTGACAAAGCAAGGATTTGAACAGGGCTGTCGGGAGTCCAGAGCCTTTGTTCTTAACTAGCATGCTAGGAAAACAAGGTGGTACTAAGAGTTTGTGGCTTTGCTAGTCAAGTCGTCTAGCTTGCTCTGTTTAGCTTCCTGAAGCTCCTTGGGGTTCGGAAACCACTGGATAGACCTCTTCTGTGCCATCTGGGTGGCCTGAGAGATTAATGGTTGACAATACAGCAATCCATAAGATGAATATACATTTTTGGAAACCTTATTTTTAACCCTGAGGGAAAGAAGTGTCAAGGCTTTTGAAGAAAGACTTTAGCAGCCAAGTAAACACTAAATCAACCCAGGGACAATGTTCTTTAAACACATTGGCTGAGGCTAAGGGGCAAATAGTTTATACTGATTCTGGGTAGCTGGCCACAAATGTGATGTGTCAGAAAGGCTTTTTTTTTTTTTTTTCAAGTGTTCTGTATCTTTTTTGGTATAAGCTGCCCCTGTGCTTTAGCAGTCTGTAAATATTTGTGCGATTAACGTATGCTGGCAAATGTCTCAAGAGGAAAGCAGGCTTCATAGTGCTCAGCAGAATTGCAATTAGCAATGCAAAAAAAAGAATTTGTCTCTTTCATCTCAGTGCTTAAAAACCTGTCAGCATTCAATACAGCTGGAAGCTTCAGAAAAGATAATTTGCAAAAGCTGATTTTCCTAAGCTTTTAAGAGTTAGCCCTTTACCCTGGTATGAAAAAAACATTCACTTGAAAATTGGTTTTTTTTCCCTTCCCTACTTAACACTAATTTATTAGAATACTGTATTCTAATGTATTCATAATGAAAGGTGTTGTAGAGGGAAGTTCCTTTAAACATGTTAGTAATGTTGTCAAAGGGAGTGTTTTGCATTGTGGTACCCATGAAGTACCAGAGGAGGGAAAACACGGGTGGCCTATCTTCCTTAGAAATGATTGCCTAAGTGATTGGAGAGGAAGAAGAAAGAAGTGTGCCTGCTGAAAGCAGCTGGAGAAGCAGTGCACCTGGACCCATCCACTGCAAGCCGTCTGCCATCTGCTCCTTCCTGACATGTCATGGGCTTCCTCTAAAAGTTGCCATGGCCTTGAGGCTCCTGTACAGCCTCTGAAGTTCCTGGGCAAGTGGTCTGAGCACATGCGTGCCTTGGATCCTTTGCTCTTCAATCTTGGCGTAAGATGCCTAGCCAGGTGATATGGACTGAATGTTTGTCTCCCTAAAATTCATATGTTGAAGTCCTGGCCCCCAATATGGTGACATGGGAAGGTGGGTCCTTTGGGAGGTGATTAGATTGTGAGGGTAGGCTCCTCATGAATGGATTAGTGCCCTCATAAGAGACCCCTGAAAGGTCCTTATCCCTCCTGTCATGTGAGGATACAGCAGAAACGTGAAATCTATGACCCAGGAAGTAGACTCTCACCAGACACGGAATCTGCCAGCAGCTTGATCTTAGACTTCCCAGCCAGCCTCCAGAACTGTGAGAAACATATGTTTGTTGGTTAAGCTGCCCACTCCACGGTGATGTTACAGCAGCCTGAGCTAAGACACCGGCTCTCGTGAACAGCCAATACGTTGCTGGCCCTTTGGTGATCTTTTTCCAGCTGTTTCATTTAGGCCTTGCTGATCTGCAAGGGAGACTTTTGAGATTAGTATAAAACCCCTACATAAGAATATCCAGGTAGGTTTGTTAAATGAGCAGATTCCTGGTCTCCATTCCAGGAATACAGAATTACAATCGGGGGTCGATGGGGGTGCAGGAATCTGCTTCATACACAGACCCCTAGGATTCTCAGGCATCCAGAGCTTGAGAACCTCTAAAGTGAAAAAGTCACATTAAAAAAAAAAAATTCCCCTTCTGTACTGCCTCCTCTCACCCTTTCTGGGGTGCCTAAAATGAAAGAGGATTTGATATTTCCTCCAGGAACCCCTCTCGGAATCCTCAAGCAGTGGGACACCCCCTTATCTGCATTCCAGAGTCATGTGAGCACAACTCCTTTACAGCCACTGTTTTACTGGCGTGATTTGTTAACCTCCTCTGGGGAAAGCATCATTTCCTGGTCATCTTTTTCAGCCCCACCCCTAATCCAACACCCAGCATTTAGTAGGGCTTTGGTGTTTCGATCTGCGTATCTTTGGAGAACTCTTAAGGGTCACATGCCTTCAGAAAGTAGTGATATCTAGGCTGCTGTTAATTTGTCTCCCTGCCTCATGACACAGATGAATTGCTGCTTTAACCCAGTGACCACCTCCTTCTCACTTGGCCAGATGTTTGCTGGAAAAGGGCCTACAAGCAGGTGTGTGCTCCTACGGAGTCCAAAGGCAATCTCCGGTTACCAGAGTCGCTGGTGACAAGATTTCAGGTGATAGGCTGCGAGACTGGACAAAATAATTTGTCGCCTAGGCTCTGTGCCCTTCCGGAAGACATCATCTTCTTTCTCACAGAAAAGCCTTTCTTTCCTCGAGGCTTTAAACCATGCGAATACACTGAACTCCAGCACTCTGAGACCTATTTTGGGCAATTCATAAACACAATAGGCTTAGATGGTTTATGGAAATTTGCTCAGAGAAAACGCTCAGGGCAGAGCCTAAAGTGGACTGCGAGTGTTATTAATAGCTAACACTTAAAACAGGCTGATGGCACCTTGAGAAAAACTAAAGAGAAACCCTGATTTGAGCCCATTGTCCCAGCAAGGACACCACACACATGCACTGTCTACCTCCTGAGCCAAGAGGGTGCTTTTTGCCTGTTCCTCCTGCAAGGGGCAGCTTGCATTCTAAATAACAATGACAACTAGGAATGTGTAATCACCAGGTTTGAGTGCTTATCAGAACTTTGGTTTGTAAAAGGATCAGGAAAGTTTAAGAATGGAGGTGTGACTGAGCACATAACCAACTTGGAACAGGATTTCGGATCTTGATAAGCAGTGTCTGCCCAATGAAGTATTCAAGGATGAAGGCTCTTTCTTAACAGCCATTTACACCGCGCCGCGTGTCTAAAGGACATGAAGGAATGTTCATTATTTGTGACCTTAATACCTATGATCGCTCAGAGAATTTTGTAAAAAGCCCCAAACCCTGACATTTGGGATCTTTAAGCGAGCTTACAAGGTAAGTAACTAGAGTGCTGTAATTTTTACTTCCAATCACAATGCACTTAGGCACATTTATTTCTATGAGAGGCTCCTTAAATAGGACGGTCTATTTTCCAAAGAACACACAGCTGGTGAATTCTGAGAAAGATAGGAATAATGCTTGTTGATTCTTGATTCATGATCTACAAATTTCGTACATTTGGTATACTTTAGATGGCAGGAAACCAGAGACAAATCTAATACACTGGCCCTAATGTTCTTATTGATATAGAAAATACTTCTACTCCATCTGATTTTGTTGACAAATTAATAAATGGTAGCCCACTGCAACCAGCTTTCTAAGCTAACTAACCTTTTACGTGAAGATTCTGAGCTTCCTAAGTGATGATTTACTTACTGTTCTATTGGTGTTCCAGCGTCAAAAGAAACATGAATTATATTATGTGTTGAGGTCAAGTCAGTGAGGTCAATTCGTATCCTGTTTTCCCATTTTTCCACTGCCATAAAAAACTTTAGAAGGAAAGCAAACTGAGCAGGTTAGGAATTAAGCAACCACATTTTAATCAATAAATATGAACATCTGTGTGTTAACCAGTTATTAGGCAGAATAAAATAGTAACTTATCAAGAATTCAAAAAGTAACCTTGTAAACAAAGTGCGAGAATCTTTGCCATAAACGTTGCCCACATAATAGAATTAGAGGTAACAAGAAATTTACTCAGAATGAGGCTTGGAATAATCTAACAAGTTCCAGGTATATGTTAAAGCTAAAAAAAGATTATTTTGCACAGAGTGGGCAATACGTAGATTATCTGACAACGCAATGAATAAATGATTGAATGGAGGAATTGCTGAACATCAGGGAATATGATGACTTATATTCACATTATGGGCCATTCTGATATCCATTTCTTGTTCCTGCCCTGCCTCACTAGGCTTTGCTGTGCTCTGTACCGCATGAAATCACATTTCCAAGGGCCCTTGCCAGCTGGCTTCCAGGTAATGCTGGTAGGGTAGGGTGCCAGGGGGAGACTCAGGGCGGGAGAGATGAAGCTGGGGTATTTTTCCACATCTGACTCGGCTGGTATTGCCCCATCTCAGGCAGGGGCTTTGTCTGTGCCATGGCTCCAACCCCCACTATCCCTGGGTGATCCCAGCTCTCACCAGGCAGCTCCCACCATGCCCATGTGGCCAGTTCCTGTGGGCTACCCCAGCTTCTGGATTAAGGGAACCACACCTTTTCATAGCCCTCGGTGGTACCAGATTCCTTTTATTTGGCTTCTTTTTGATTATCTTTGTAAGTCAATCTCCTCTATTAAAACCCCTCTATTGAAACACCTAGTATGGCTTCTGTTTTCTGTCTGATATGTATTAGATTCATTGATTTTTTTTCCCTCTCCTTTAACTTCTCTGGGAATTTTTGCGTGAGAATCTGCCCTAAGCCAATGAAAAATCACTCAAATCACACTCAATACCCACTTTCTGCAATACAGGTGAACACACACTGCTTTTTCTCAAGCACTGGAACGCTCTTTGCCAGGTGCAAATAGGACTCTGTCTGCCGTGTCACCACTGATCATGGTGGGCACAGCCAAGAGTCATCTGCAGAGGTCGTTTTTGTTGTATGTACTAAATGAGACAACAAGGAGAAAAATACAAACAGAAAATTAGTCTTAAGAAGAAATTACGAAGTCATCAAATGGATAACATTGTAAAAAAAACAAAAACAAAAACAAAACTCTCCCAAAACATAGGTACATAAGACAGCACCAGAAAAGTTTCTTTCCTGTTGAATCAACAAGTGTTCCTAAAATTAAAATCCTTTAGAATTTCTTGGTATTTCAAGAGCATTAAAAAAAAAAAAACAAAAAAAAAAAAACTCATGAACGAATGATCCGTAGCTTTTCGGCTAGAATGCATCCCTGGGATGGTTATTTTCAGAAGTAGAGTTCCTTGGTGAGCATAGAGACCACACATGGGATCTGCTTCTTCTCGTGGAAGTAGGGGTCATCAGACTGGGACTCAAAGTTCCTGGCCACCCTGTTGTTCACCCTGGTGAGGATATGTAGGATCTCCAGGCTCTTGCCATGCTCGTTCAGGATGGAGCACAGGGCCTGCACAAACCAGGACCCGCTGCCCGGGTTCCTCCATGAGTAATAGCCTTCAACGAGACAGAAAGGAGATGATCAGATTGGCTGGCCTGGCCGCACCACCAAGAATGAGCTCCTGGTGTACGGGGCCTCCACACCTGCTTTTCTGAAATTATCTTACTCTTCTCTGCGTGCAAGTCCCCGGTGAGAATTATGCTCGTGTGCTCACAGAGCACGCATCGTAGGTTTAGAAGGCTGCGTAAAGATGCTCAACGCAAGGCCTGGTGTTCCTGCGTGGATGCATATCAAATACCCAAGTGCTCAAAGGAAATGCCGGAGAAGCATTTTGTTAACTCTGGGACTCCTCGCTGTCCTCTGGGGGCAGAGCTACTTTCCAATCCAAGCCTCACAAGAGAGGAATTTGCAGGAGATTTCAGAGAATTTTGAGATGTGTTCCTGCTGTTGGGGGACCCAGAACTGGAGCCAAGCTCCTCATGGAGAAATCTGAAAGTAAGACTTGGCTGAATGACCAACTGCCTTATGGGTAGAGCCCAGAGAGCCTGTAGCTCTGGGAAGGCCACCATCACAAGGGCAAGGGGTGTGCTTCTCATGGACCGATATGGTCTGTGGCCGAGAGAGTCTGGCTCTCAGTCTTCCCTGGGTCCTGTCCAACACGATTTTTTGGAGGGACAAGGAGACCTCAGCAGGAAGAGGCTGGACAAGTGCCCTGGAGGATGCCCAGAAGAGGAGGAAGGAATCACGACGCACAGCGAGGAATGGAGACGCAAATCCAAAGCCAAGGAGGTATAGGGTCCAGGAAACCCAGCAGTTCAGGAAAGTGCCCAAGGAGAAAGCACCCAGCCTTTAGCATTTCACAGGTTCAGAGCGCAAGAAGCCAGGTGACTATGGGACCCGGAGTTTACCTTAACTCACCTCCCTCCCATCTTTGGCTCTGGGAGAACCTAAAAAGGATCTGGCAAATGGGGGAGGAGGTGAGTAAGGGGAAGGATCAAGGCCCCTTTAGCACCTTAGACCTATAGCGGGGCTGATCTGGGATCAGAAGAAATGGAAAGCCAAATTAGGTTCAGGGTTTTAATTGTTATTTTGGGCTGGACGTTCGGGTTACGGTGCTGTGACTGCCTGTGACTTGAAAAGTGACAATACTGTCTCATATCTTAACATGAGCTGTAAAGCCAGGGACCTGCTGATGCCTCCATACAAGGGCAAGGGAATCTTCCCCTCACTTACCCCCATTCCCTCCGGTTTAAAAGGACAGCATGCAACAAAATAAAGTCGCCCTTGGCTTCCATGACGAGCTGTGATTTGTGCCCCTAGTCCTAAGCGGTCTCACCAGTTGAACGAGACCATTATAATTTATGGCAATCGCTTATTGAATAATTGTACAATAAGCAGAAATAACCTTTTTCTGTGACATGATCGAGGCACTTAGAATTCTTCCCGCGGCGCACTGGTAACCACCGGTGCAAGGATTTAAGCCCAATGGTGTTAGTAGTACCAGAACACAATTCACTTTCAGAAGGGCTCACGGAACGCATCTCGTTCAATACAATGAACTAGTGAGGCTGGTCACGGACAGTCACCTCCATTTCAGTACTGCCCCTGCACTCATGTCCTTTAACCCCTGACCTACATGGTCTTCCAGAGAGCCAGTCTCACCCTGTGACTCTCCTACCTGAAATAGTTCCATTGCACTTCATTATCAGGGTGAAGTTCAGGCCGCTTAGGATAGCACACAGGACTCCCCACGGTGGGGCCCCCCTGTTTACCTATCCAGGTTTAATCCGTGCTGTGCCTTGTCACATCCTGTGCTATAGACGGCGTCCCCCAAAACTCAAATGTTGAACCCAGCCCCTAATGGGACTAGATGTGGAGATAGGGCCTTTCTGAAGGTAATTAATGTTAAGTGAGGCCATGAGGGTGGAGCCCCAATCCCAAAGAATTAGTGTCCTGATCAGAAGAGACCTTCTCCCTCCACCATCTCTCTGCCATGTGGGTGGGGACAGAGCTAGAAATAGACGGTTACCAGCCAAGAAGCAGGCCCTCACTAGAAACCAAAATGGCAGGCACCTGGGTCTTGGATTTCCTAGCCTCAAGAACGGCGAGAGATATATTTCTGCCTTGAGTCTGTGGCATTTTGTTGCAGCAGCCCACAGGCTAACACACCCTGTGGTCCAGCCTTTTGAGTTTTGCCTCTGACCCCTTGGCACTCAGTCTGGCAAGCCACCTTTCCCTTCCCCTGCTGTCTGATTTTTCATGACTCGGTTACGGTGGCGTTTTATGAACGCTTCTCTCACCAGTCTCCCTGGAGTTCACCCTTCTTCCCCTACTTCTGCCAGACCTTGCTCAGAACACCAACAGCTCTACCTTGGGTTTGTTCACCCAGACCAATGACCCCGTGCCACTGCCTCCCTCTCAAGAGCAGGAAGACCAAACTATTTTTTTTTTTTCACGTGATCCTTAAAACGTGTGAAGCTGTCATTCTCATGAAACCTCATCTGTAGATCCTGCCAGAGCTGTTTTTCCAAACACACCTATTTACTGTAACCAACCAATACCTCTGTAGCAAGCACTTGACCAAACTACTACCCCACAGGGCATTTCTAAGTGATAGGTTTTACTAAAGCACAGGAAGGAATTCTACTGAACTGAGGCAAACAAGGAGCTTGGGAAATGGGTAGGCTTGCTCACTCCTGGCATTTTCTGGTGCCTGTTTCTGGGTCACAATGTCAAGAATCCCGGTCTGAGCTACTGCTATAGTTTTATACCAAAATCTCTCTGGGATCTTGAGCATATCATTTAAGCTCACCCCAGCTCAAATTTTTTTTAGTCTGTAAAATTAAGACAGTAACACCTTTCCTAACCACCTACCCAATTATTAGGAGGATGATAAGAGGTAAGAGACACTCTGTAAGACATTCTGTAAGGTGTAAGTGCTACAGAAATGTTTGCTCTTACTATTACCAATAATAGTAGTGATACTTAAATGGAAGGGCTCAGCTTCCTTGGAGAGAAACTCGAACACATCTCCGTGGCAGACAGAACAATGGCCCCCGGAGACGTCCACGCCCTAGCCCTGGAACCCATGGACAGGGTACCTGACTTGGCAGAAGGGACTCTGCAGATGTGATCACAGTTACGGAAGTAAGGGGGGAGCGTATCCTGGGTTACTCAGGTGGGCCCGACCTAATCCCAGGAGTCCTGAGAAGAGGAGAACCTGTCCCAGCTGTGGTCAGAGAGAGGGACAGGTTCACAGAAGAGTCACAGAGATGTGAGATCGCTGGCTTTGAAGCTGGAGGAAGAGGAGCACAAGGCAGGGAACCCAAACATGCTGGAAAAAGCAAGGACACGGATTTTCCCCCTGGAGCCTCCAGAAGGAATGTGGCCCTGCCATCCCATTTCGGAATTCTGACCTCCAGAAGCGGAAGACAATCCACTTGTATATCGGAAGCTACTGCGTTTTAGGGAATTTAGCACTGCAGCAAGAGGAAAGGGATACAGCCCCAGGCCTGCGTGTTGATGGAGTGGCATGGTCTTGATACCTGGGACCGTAGAATAGGCGAAGAGAAAGTCGGCTTCAACGGGGATCTTGTATCGGGGATTGGCATCTGTGTCATTGATAGGCCCCGAGTCAGCCTGGACCCCGTCATCGAGCTCGGTCCCCCGGCAAGCCTAAGTAACAAAGCAGAGATCACTCCATGGAGTCGGGAACAGGCACGCGTGTGCTTTTCGCTGCTGCGTCCCGGTGCCGAGGGCTATGCGTGGCGGGTTCGGCAAGAATTTGATCAATAAATAAATGAACAAAGCCTGTGTCGAATTAGTAAGCCAGAGCCAATGAAAATCTTGCAGTGTCTTAAAGAAGCCCTCACAATCCGTGGTCTGATGCAAATACAGATGCGAAGCAATTAGAGGTAGAAAACCAAAACCCCAGTCTGCAAACCCCGACCGAAACAGCACGTACGTTTGTAAAAGTGATCCGACCCAAGTCACTCTGTAATCCTTTCCTGTTTTCGACAGTATGGGGGTTACCTGAATGAAGAAGAGTTTGGGTTTCTCTAGAAGAGTTTTGCATCTGTCCCCCCTAAAATGGGCTGTCAAGTCCTTTATCGCTGTCACGCCGTCTGTTCCATAAATTAAATTTTCTTCTCCGTGGCTTAGTAAGATGCAGGCGAAACAAGCCGAATTTCTGTGGTCCTCTTCAGAGGCTGCAAGCAAGCCATTGGAAGATTGAAAGGTTAAGACGTAAGTCCTGTGGGACCTCAAAAGGGTCCTCCTTCCCAGCCTGGCAGCGACCGCTGTCGGGACAGGTATTCAGGGGCAGGAGCACCCCTCCAGAGAGAAGGAGGACCAGTGGAGAGAAGCGAGAGGCACGGAGAACTCTAGAATTCTCACTCAGTCTGAAACCAAGATGGCACTGCCTCCTGAGGATGTGTGCCCCAAGTGTGGGAGGGGGTTCAGGCAGCTGCCGGAAGGCAGCACACTGGGGTGCTGAAGGGCATGGCCCTACTGCTTGTTAGGTCTGTGACACCAGGCAAGTTACTTAACCATTTTGTGCCTTGGTTTCCTCATCTGTAAAATCTGTTTTAAAAAGAAGGTACTTCCTGGGGTGCTTGGGTGGCTCAGTTGGTTGAGCGTCTGACTTTTGATTTTGGCTTAGGTCATGGTCTCACAGTTTGTGAGATCCAGCCTTGTGCTGGGCTTTGGGCTGACAGGGTGAGCCTGCTTGGGATTCTCTCTCTCTCTCTCTCTCTCTCTCTCTCTCTCTCTCTCTCTCTCTCCCTCTCTGCCCCTCCCCTGCTCATGTGCACATTTGCTTGCTCTCTCTCTCGCTCTCTCTCAAAAGAAATACAGAAGCTTCAAAAAAAATAACACTTCTGAAGTACATGGGGACTAGAAAAGAGTTTACATCTCAACTCCATTCTGGACAGAATGATACAGACTTGTTCCTTCCCTACGAATTAACTCTTTGAAATTGGAACTGTTCTGTAGATCCCAAACCTATCATTTGCTGTCCTACGAGCAGATTTCATCTTTTTAGGGAGAGATCTAAGTTTCCTGAGAGACCCCCGCCCAGCCTGCAGACAGGGATGGAGTAGTCCAGACGAAGGAAAAGCTGCCCAGGCTGAAATCCCTCTGTCCTGCAAAGGCGGCCCCCCATCTCCGAGCCCACTGGCGTGCTGCCCCTCCTGGGAACACGAAGGAGACGGAGGGAGGGGGTAGGCACGCACCTTGTTTCAGCAGATCTTGCATTTTGGCACAAGAGCAGTCATTGTAGACGACCACGTCAAAACCCAGGTTTCTGAAGCACTTGAAAAGAGCCTCGGCATCTTTGTCTGTTCCGTTTCGGACGCCCATGCCTGTGGGAATCAAGCCCACGATGAGCAATCCCGGGCTGAGAACTGCCTGCCAGCATCGCCCCGTCAGACGTAAGTGCAGCTTTGCTGGCTCTTGTGTAAATGCTCCCAAGGTCACAATTTAAGGGAGCAACTCGGGGCGCGTGGGTGGCTCAGTCTGTTGGGCGTCCGACTTCGGCTCAGGTCGCAAACTCGCAGTTCACAGGTTTGAGCCCCTGCGTCGGGCTCTGTGCTGACAGCTCGGAGCCTGGAGACTGTTTCAGATTCTATGTCTCCCTCTCTCTCTCTCTGTCCCTGCCCCCACTTGCACTCTTTCTCTCTTTCAGAAATAAACATTAATTTTTTTTTAATGTGGAATTGATATATGAAGCAAACTTAAAGGAGAGGGTTACTCAGCTCACCCACAGAAGGTGAGCCTCATCATGGCAACTCCAGTTGGGGCCAAAAGGCTCCCCTTGACTCTTAGCGCTTCGGTCCCAGTCTTGCATCAGGTAATGCACATGGTGGGACCTTCGATTCCAAAGCTTCTGGCGTCCTCACATCCCTTCCCCCCGGACACATAAATAGCATTGGATGGGGGGCTGTCTGCCATAGCAGATGGACATTGCCTTTCTCCAATCAAAGTCTGATACAAGTTGAAGACAATGGAAAGGAACAGGAGAGGTTAGCCTACACCCACAACACTTACCTGTCTTTTTGTCGAAGTTCTTGTTGTTTATTATGATGCATTTGCCCACCTTCTCAAAATTCATGTTATACTGATACGCAGGCACTTGGTCCTGGGTGGTCGTGACTGATCTTCCTGAGCCATTTTTCTTCTTCTTACTGGGGAAATATAAAGGCAGTCAGAGGCTATGGAAGACATTTGGATGGAAATGGCCTCTGGATTCTATTATTAGCAGGGAAGGGGTGCCCAAGAAAGCTGCGGTATCTGTGAAGAAAAAAGGCCCGAGGGGGGCAGATGGTTTTGTTTAATTGTCATATTTAAAACGAACGGGATCTCCTGCCTTGTTTCGCTACATGCCAGAGAGATGCAAATTAAAACCACAGTGTGATACCGGGACGCTCTCACCAGGATGGCCACCACGTGCTGGTGACCGTGTTTCACACCTGGCGTTGTCATACATTGCTGTGGGAACCTACTTTGGACTTGCGTGGTGGAAAACTCGTAGAATCTACCAAAACTGAACTTAAAACACATCCTATGACAGAGCAATTCCACTCCTGGGGCTATCGCCCAAAGTAGAGTAAATATGTTTGCAAAAAAGGAAAGATCTACACACGTGCACAGGGGTACTGTCTAGCAATAGCCCCAAGCAGGAAATTATCCATATGTGCATTTACAGTGCAGTGAATAAACTGAATATGCATATAATGAAATCCTACAGAACAACGAGAATGAACCAACCGTGACAACAAGAAGCCACATAAACAAATCTCGCAAATATAATACTGGATGAAAGAATCCACATACAGAAAATGCTAATACCTAATAGTAGAAGCAGTTACGTGAAAAGGTGGACAAAAGGAGCAGCAACTTAAAAAAGCAAGTTGGGGCCCCTGGGTGGCTCAGTCGGTTAAATGTTGACCCTTGATTTTGGCTCAGGCTCACAGTTTGTGAGTTCAAGCCCCACGCTGGGCTCTGCACTGACAGTACGGAGCCTGATTGGGATTCTCTCTCTCTCTCTCTCTCTCTCTCTCTTTCTCTCTCCCTCTCTCTCTCTTCCCCTCTCCTGCTCATGCTCTCTCTCTCTCTCTCTCTCTCTCAAAAATAAATAAATAAACTTTAAAGAAGAAAAAAGAAAAAAAGAAAGTAGTCCCCTTCCAATCTCCAAACACTGACCATCCAGCTTTCCAGAAGTCTGGCACATGGGCACTGAGGCTGAACATGAAGCATCATTGAGAGAACACAGAAAAAAAGGTCAAATGTGGGTGGAAAGCAGCCGTGCCAGTCATCCACAGGAATATAGGCTCCGCAATAGAAGAGATCTTTTTTTTTTTTTTAATCTGTTCTGAAAAATTGCTGCGTCCCCAGTCCCGGGAACAATGCCTGGCATATAAGTTATCCGTTAATAAATATTTTTTGGAGGGGCACCTGGGTGGCTCAGTCGGTTAAGCGTCCGACTTCGGCTCAGTTCATGATCTCACGGCTTGTGGGTTTGAGCCCCACGTCGGTCTCTGTGCTGACAGCTCAGAGCCTGGAGCCTGCTTCCGATTCTGTGTCTCCTTCTTTCTCTGTCCCTCCCCTGCTCATGCTCTGTCTCTCTCACTCTCAAAAATAGTAAATGTTAAAAAAAAAATAAAAAATAAATATATTTTTTTAAAAACTACACACCAATATCCCTTATAATTATAGATGCAAAAACTCTCAAAAAATACTAGCAAGTCAAATCTGTAGGATTATTGACCATCCCCGAGTGTGATCGATCCCAGGAATTCAAGGTTAGTTTAATATCCAAAAATCGATGAATGTAATCCATCATATCAATAAAGGACAAAACCATATAATCAACTCCATTGATGCAGAAAAAGGAATTGACAAAATACAGTACCCTATTATGATAAAAATGCTACATAAACTAGGATTACAATAGCACTAATCCAACTGGAAAAGGACATCTATGAAAAACTCCCAGCTAATACCATACTTAATGATGAGAGACTGAACGCTTTCCCCCTAAGGTCAAAAACAGGTCAGATATGTCCATTCTGGCCACTTCTGTTAAATACTGCAGGAGAGGTTCTAGTCAGGGCAATTAGGTTGAAAAAAAGTCTTCTGTGAATGAATGAATCAAGTCCTATCCCCTCATTTTACAGATAAGGAAACAGGTCCACAGAGAGGCAGGGGTTGTTCAAGGTCAGCCAGGCAGTGATGAGCACAGTGAGACCAACACGTCGGCCTCAGGTGACGGTCAGCATCCCATGTTGGTGTTTCAGAGTCCCACGCCCTGGCCTATCTGTCAGAAGACTCATCCACCACTGTCGCAAAACTGTCATCAAAAGTTGTTAGGAGTAGAGTGAAAATAAAAACTCAGCTTGGTACCTGACAAATGCAGGCCCGAGGGTATTTCCCCCCCCCAGGCTTCACTGAATCTCACTGTTGTAGTTTCTCAGAGTCTCTGGAAGGACATGGCCTTTGCCGTCGCCCCTCCTACCTGGGTCCAGATTACAGAGTAGCTCTCTATGTCGAATCTCCAGACAGCCGATTGCTGTTTTTCAACCGCTACACCACTTTATCCTCCAATTTTAATAAGGCCAACTTTCTTCCGTGATATCGTCTGATTTTTCAGAGAAAAACATCCTCGATCTGTTCTACCATCTCTCGATTCTTCTTCCCTACTTTTTCTGTCTAGTCTAGGGGGGTGATGTCCGTTCTTCTCCACATTTCTTTCCCCAGGGAGGCAGCCCAAACCAGCACTGGACTGAGACTCAGAATCTGCCCAAGGGAACCCTTCACAGAGCACCGAGCCCCCTTCCTGGAAAACAGCCTTCTGTGACCGTCACAGAATCAGATGGCCGACTTGATGGGCAGCAAATACTCTTGTGGAGTCTTCTTTCCCTCCCGGGCCTCCATAAAAGCTCAGAGGAGACGAATACCAGCAAAGTGAGCTTCTGTGGTGTTCAAGGGCATGCCATGTATGGGAACGTAGGATTTACTTCTGAATTCCCTGTCAACGACCCACACTGACAGTGTCCTCTGTGCATGAGGCAGATTATCTGCACATAGTCCTTCATATGCACACAAAGTCTTTGGTCTTCAATTGATGCCTCTGAAGTTGGGGCAGGTGGCTTAATTACGGCCATTCCATAGGTACTGATAACAACTAACATTTGTCAGGGCTTACTATGGGCCAGGACCTTGTTAAAATTCTCCCTGCATTTTCTCATTTCCTCCTGACAGGTCTTTAGCTAATTTAAGGCCACTCAAAGACCCGAAATAAGACCAGCATAAAGTCTAGCAGGCTGGAGGATCTCTAAGAGATAAGACTCTACTTCTATCTTCTGCTATATGAGTTATCCTAAAACAAACTGTACAAGAACATCCAAGTAATAAATGTGCTGTGGTTTTTTTTTTTAAAGCTGTCATTAGCCCATCCCCAATGATGAGCAAAACAAAAGATGCCAGTGAGCATCTTTTATAAGAAAAACAGGCTTGGTTGTAAGTTACATGAAAAAAAAAAAAAAAGGACTCGGCTTTTATCAGAATAGGATTTGGAAAATCAATTTTTAAAAAAACGAACACAAAAGGGGAATAATGATAGATACACTTTAAAGAAATTTCCATGGTTATGAAAAGTACCTTAAAATTGAATATGAAATGTGATTCTTATCCCTGGTAAATATTTCAAAGGGGAGGGGATTCCCTTACCTTACCGGCCCCTAACTTGAACTCTCATTTTTCAAAATGAAAGGAGTATCTCCTTCCTCTTTCTGGATTTGAGTCCGTCGTTTATTTTTCCTTCTAACCCCAAATAGCTTTTTGTTAAACCCAGGTCTTTCCAGATCCCAAATGTGTATTAGAGAGCAATCAATTCTACTCCATTGACTTCATCTTCTTTTTTTTTTTTTTTTTTTTTTTTTTAATTTTTTTTTTTTTCAACGTTTTTTATTTATTTTTGGGACAGAGAGAGACAGAGCATGAACGGGGGAGGGGCAGAGAGAGAGGGAGACACAGAATCGGAAACAGGCTCCAGGCTCCGAGCCATCAGCCCAGAGCCTGACGCGGGGCTCGAACTCACGGACCGCGAGATCGTGACCTGGCTGAAGTCGGACGCTTAACCGACTGCGCCACCCAGGCGCCCCTGACTTCATCTTCTTAAGAGAGGCACCGGCCTTGGGAAAATTCCATCTGCAGCTTAACTTGTGGGGAAGCAACCCCTGTGACCGGGTTAAAGCATGTCACTGGACAGACAAAAGGACGAAAGGGCTGTCAAGATGGAGAGAGCACCAGGACAAAAAAAAAAAAAAAAAAAAAAATGTGGACCGAAGCCCACGGCATAATAGATACATTCTGCTAGAATCAGAGTCCAAGAGATCAGAGTCCCTCACTGACTAGCCTCGAGGCTTCCCAGCACCCTCTCCTGGGGATTAGCGCCCTTTCTGTCCCATTCTCCCTTCAAAGACTCCAGCGAGAGCAAGGCCTTCACTTCCATTTTGCCCATTCTGCCTGCAAGGCTGCTGCAGAGATATTAAGTACAGCCTCACATTTGGGAAGAGAAATGACTTCTGAGAGGCGACTCTTTTAGGATAGTCCCTAGCTGCTGCATGTTTACCCACACAGGACAGTTATTCCACTGCAGAACTTCTCTTGTGCGTGACCCCTAAGGCTATTTGGAGACACTCGTGGCCTGGTGGGTTTTCTTCCCTTTCCCCCACCCCACCCCACCCCCGAGGCTCTTATTTCCAACTGTGGAAAGGCCCGGCTGGAAGACACAAATGTGTCCCGTCGGCCCCTCCCATAATGACCTGCAGACAGGTACAAAGATCCAGTTCAGCCTCTACTTCCTGGACGAACCGCGAAGGGCAGGGTGTTTAATCAAAATAACACGGTACCGCAGGGAAGAATGAGGAAGTTCTCTGTGTCCCTACGTGGGATCATTTCCAAGGTGGAGGTTAAGTATGAAAGAAAACAGAGGGACAAAACGATGGCAATAGTATACCACCCTTTAGGGGAAGATGAGGGGAAAATCTACGTTTACATTCGATTGTACCTGCATAAAGACTCTTGAAGGGTGACATAATGGGTAAACTCATTAATTCCAGGGCTGGGCTGCCTGGCTCTGAAACCCGGCTCTACTACAGAGCCGAGTGATCAGCAAGTTGCTTAACCCCTCTGTGATTCCTCCTTTGTAAAAAGAACAAAATTACAACATCTGCCTCCCGGCTTATAAACAAGCGGATATTCAAAAAGCACTCAGAACAGCTTATGGCCTGCAGAAAATAGTACCTAAATGTTATTATTACTAACGGTAGTTGTATATCACAAAGAGTGGTTACCTGTGTAAATAGGGGCCCTGGGGCAAGGGCAGCATGAAGGAGGAAGGATTTGACGATATATCTTTTTTAGTACATGTGACTGAATTAATTATTCAAAAGGTTACAATAAAAATGATTTAGTAGCGGGGCGCCCGGGTGGCTCAGTCGGTTAAGCGTCCGACTTCGGCTCAGGTCCTGATCTCAACGGTTTGTGAGTTTGAGCCCCGCGTCGGGCTCTGTGCTGATGGCTCAGAGCCTGGAGTCTGCTTCGGATTCTGTGTCTCCTTCTCTCTCTGCCCCTCCCCCAACTTGTGCTCTGTCTCTCTCTGTCTCTCAAAAATAAATAAATGTAAAAAAAAGAAAATTAAAAAAAATGATTTAGTAGTTAAAAATCACCTGCTGCAAACAGATTCCGTTACTTGGCTTATGTTGAAGATTACTGGATTCAGACTTTTTTTGTGCTACTTGTTAAAGAGACACCGTGTTTCTGTTTTTCACTGTGATCTTACACGTGATTTTCTTCCCTAACCTTTTGAGCTTTTTCCTCCTCTCCGTGTCAATAACCGTGCTGGTAATAAACACAGTTCTAAGAAGGACCATTCTGGAACGCTCACTGCCTTGTATACGTTACCTCATGTGCTCTTGACGACCACTCTGTCAGGCGCTGGCCCCATGACATTAGCTTGCCTGAGAACACAAAGCCACACAGGGGTAGAGCCCAGATTCACTCACAGGTCCAACACGAAGTTTCCTATTCCCACATTTCTTGTCTCTATTAACACCCAGATTCCCGGGGCCTCAAGCTTAGACCTAGAGGATCAGAGCCGGACCTGGGTGTCTTCATGGAGCCGCTTGCCTCTGACATGTGAGGGCCTCAGCACTAGCCTGTCTGCCTGCTGCCTGGGCTCCCCGGACCCTCAGCTCTCACTGCGGTCCCCAGGGCCAGTTCACCCTCCGCTCTCAGACATCATTCTCCGTGTGGGCACGGCCTTTGGGACCCTCGGTTCTTGGCCAGAAGCTCGGACCAGATACAGCTCGGGAAGCACGGCCTGGGGAAGGTGCCAGTCGGCAGCAGCGAGACCGTATTTAGGGTCACGTGTGTGTGATCCACAGCTTTCCGTGAAAACTGCGAGGTCTCCTAGGGGTGACAGTCAAGTGAAATGTTACACTGCTGTTACTTGGACAACGCAACTGAGACGCTTCCAGGAAATGCCACTGTGTGTGCAATGCCACCCTTGCTCTCCCTCGTTGGCACGGTGTTCGGCGGGTCCCCTGCGTGGCCTTGGTGGCGCAGTAACTCAGAGTCAGGGGAGGGAAGCTTTGCCATCCCGGTGCCAATAGCTCTTAAAGAGTTACTGTCTGTTTGGAAATCAATTGCTAGAGCCAGGCAGACCGTCAGATAAACAACTGCTATCGGACAGGAGCAGCCGCTTCAAGGGCTCCGAAGAGACTGTGCTAATTAATTAGCCACCGCAGAGAGATGGTAACAGTCCACAGCTCAGCGGGGCCAGGTTCTCCCCGGGGGTGGCTGCTAAGAAGCTTTCAAAGACCCAGATTAGAAACTTTTCTTTTTCTTTCTTTCTTTTTTTTTTTTTTTTTTTTTTTTAACATTTATCAGATTGGAAACGTCTTCAGCTGGTGATCCTCCCCCAGAGATAAGACCTTCTGAAAGTGGATATTCTTGTTTTCCTGGGTTGATAGGACTTTTCTGCAGAAGAGCCTAGAGCATGGAATTGCTGTGGCACAGAGACCCCAGGACCAGATCAATGGAAAACCAGTCTTTGTCCTGAATCTGACAAACCTCGCCAACGGGGGAGGAGGAACCACTCCAGACATTCCCTAAGTCACCAGGAACAAGCATCACTAATATCACTGAATAGTGTTTTATGCTTTACAAAGCCTGTTCATCATCATTATCCCATTTATTCTGCAAAGTATAGATGAGAGGCAGGGAAAGACATAGTAAATAAAAACTGGCCACAGTATTTAAGTCAGATGCTACCACTTTCCAAACTACCTGCGCTCCCCCCCACCACACCCCTTCTCCTCTGCCTTCGCTAATTCTCTGCTGATAAACCTAGCTTTTATCCTGACCTTTTTCACTTTCTGAAGACTTTGGCCAAGATTACTATGCTGAGAAGAAACACAGGATTCTTGCTCACAAGTGCAAGGCTCATGACAAACCAGAACAGTGAATTAAAAGTTCTAAATCCTTTTAAAAGCTCCTGGGTTTCACAACTGGCCACAGATTAAAAAAATAAATAAATCTGGCCATGAAATCACTGCTCTTAGGGCCAAACAAGATTGCAATAACTACCATAACCTGGCAGAACTTAGCAACTGTTCAAAAGTGTGCACTAAAATGCAACGGGCAGTCAATCGAATACCAATGCTTCCTAATCCTAACCGTCTTTTATTTTTTCTTGGTATTGCATTTCCTCACCAGTATGAGCACGTACCATTATCTTCTCTTCCCAGACACATTCAGAGAGGCTCAAATCTCTGCTAAGAACACAGACAATGCCAGCATTGATTATCAGGAAGAAACTAGATTATCCTAACTTCTTCGGTTAGGGACCTGTTTTTTGGAACCTCAAATTCTGCAGTGCGAGGGCAACTCAGTCATTTCAACAAAGTCGAGAGGCACAAAATCACAACCAAGCCCTGATGGTCATTTATACAAAAAAGACATCCTTGAAGAGCCTATAGCAACCTGTACCAGAAACCATTGTAGGACAAAAATACTCTGCCTACTTTGCGAAGAAGTAAAAAAACCTCGGAAAGGGCACAATGAACTTTTACAATCCACTCTGGGCGTGAGTATAATTTTCCCCATCACCGGAGTGGATAAATACAGGTTTTATCCTCGTCCAGATCCCCTAGGCTGCTCGAGATGTGAATTATACCTTTCTATATTTGGAAGGGAATAGAAGCACGCAAACCTGCTACTGTTTATTTTCTAAAGCGTCTCCATGAATAGGATCCCCAGAAGCTCTATCTGTTTGCAGACATTCATCAGCAGGAAAGTAAACACACCACCAGGCACACATTTCCCCAGGGCTCTTCCATTCGGAACTAGGGCTCTGGTTTTCGTAGCTGCTTTGTCTAAATATTTTTGGGATGATTCATTCATGGTTTCAACATTTTAACAGCGGGTATCCCCGACAGTCCTGACATTCCAAGGCACAGAGCAAGGCAGAGAGGAAAGGAAAGACTGAAGGCGGTACCTCGTGTCTCCATCCGAAAGGACCCCCCTGTGCATCAGAACTAGGCTTCGCCCGGCAACTCTGGGCAGCGGGTTTCCTTCTTCTCTGTAATAATAAAAACTCAACATGCTCGGGGCTCAGCAGGGGACAGCAGACTGGCACAGCCCGCCTGGCCCTGAAGGCCCGTGACTGAATCAGCAGTGAACCGCACACTGGAGTTTTCCATAGGACCATTCACGCTGGGGCTGGGAAAGTCACACTGGCCTCCCCCTTCTCTGCTGACCGGCAGAAATGCCCAGGCTCCACACGGCTGCATTCTCCCCACCCCGGGACAGCTCCCTAGAGAAAAAGTGACTTTCTAGGAGCATGGGATCTGAAGTGGGGGGAAAAAATACCCCAGACTTCCACAAAGATGCAGCCAGCGGCACCATTTTTAAGAGTGAAAACATGGAAATGGGAATGGCTAAGCAAGAGACTGAGATTCAGTCGAATAAAATACCACACGGCTATTTAAAGTGATGAGCGTGCAGATGTGGGCAACCCAACAAAGTGCCAAGCTACAGGAGGTGGCAAAATTATATGTAAGTAAATGAACAAAAATCGGAGGGGAGTTTGTGGTGAATCAGAGTCCAAATGCTCGAGGTTATTTTTCGCCTTATAAAAGCACGCAAGGCATTCGTACAAATAATAAAAGACTACAGAGGCAAGCCAAAGCCCTTAATTGTCAAATGAGGCATATAAATCATTTTTCAATCGTCTTGAACAAATTGAATGATCCAGGAGTTACTACCCTTCCCCATCTCACCCCTCCAAAT
The DNA here is from genome assembly GCF_046562875.1 of Panthera onca. Taxonomy (NCBI): domain Eukaryota; kingdom Metazoa; phylum Chordata; class Mammalia; order Carnivora; family Felidae; genus Panthera; species Panthera onca. The sequence continues at coordinate 17,201,615 of NC_138349.1, forward strand.
GCAAGAAGGAAAGTGTGAACATGTAAAAACAACACCCTTATTAAGCAAACTGCTCACAATGATGCTTTTCTCAATTTCCTGGTTCAAGGTCGCAGCCAGGGAAAGGTGTGCCACTGACAGAGCAGAGCTGTAACACCTGATATCCTGGGCAAACCGAACCCTCGGCCACGCTCAGGTCTGTGAGCAGAGAGAAATCTGGCTCCATACGTTCTGTTCTGGAACCCAGATTTGCAAACATACGCTTACTTTGGGAAACAAAGTCTATTTAAAATAGGCTATGGAGGGAAAGATTCCTTCCCCAAACTTCTCCACATCACTTGCCTCCTCCCCTGAAAAACAAAGCAGAGAGACCTCTGACAATAAAAATTGATAAAAGAATTTAAAAAAAAAATCAGGAGGGAGATAAAGGACAGAATTCTCTTGAAACAGCCTCAAACTGCTGTCTGTATGATGGCGGGGGGCTCTAGAATTTAGAACAGCTAACAGGACTCAGTCCTCTCTCTCTTTTTTCTTAATGCTTATTTATGTTGAGAAAGAAAGAGAGAGACAGAGAGAGAGGGAGAGAGAGAATCCCATGCAGGTTCCGTGCTGTCAGTGCAGAACCCAAGGTGGGACTCGATCTCACAAACCGTGAGATCATGACCTAAGCAGAAATCAAGAGTGGGGTGCTTAACCCGCTGAGCCACCCAGGTGCCCCGGCCCTCATTCTTCCTCATCTGTGGAACAGCAGACAAACCCACTGTTACACACGCGTGCCAGACAGAACACCCTGAGCCCCAGCAAGCTCAGGGTTTGAACAGGCAAGGCCACACTGCACAACTAACTCTTACTTGTGACCGCGTGTTCCCCCGAGAAACAACAGGTCTTAAGTTTCATAGTACTTTTCTGCACCTAGGCTTAATTCTGTACAAATAGTGTCTTAACATTTTTATTACTATGAAAACCTGATCATTTACTTCCCTTCTTCACTTTTTTCTTTTAACCATACAGCTAGCTCATGATTTCCCTTCTAGAAGAGCAATAACCTATAATAACTGGAGATATTCTGCATGTGGGGGAAGCTTCAAAGTCTCTAGATCCTGTCACCATGCTTTAGAGGTGTGGTTCTCTGCTCCTGAAATGGGCACTTGACCCTCTATCAGAACGCCCATCGCTAGCCCTGCTGGAACTCTGTCCAAGCCCTCAGCTGAAGCAGGGCAGAAAGGGAGCAATTTCAACGAAGAATTAAATTTGCTGACCCACTTGGGTAGAAGAAAAAACCTGCTCTGCTGGTAGATTAACGTGGCTGGCCAGCTCAACGCCACTGCAGTTGTGACTGGCACTTGATGTATGGGGTGGATCGCTGGACCCCAAGTTAGACCCAGGTCTTGGTGCTGGTCTTGCTGGGTGACTATGGGTAAAGTACTTTACCTCTCTGGTCTTAACCGTCCTTGACTGTTATGGGAGGGAGCTGGATAAATCACATTTTTAAGGCGTCTTCCAGTTTTAACGTTACGGTTCTATGATTTCTTCCCTGTCAGGAATCATGTACAGTTTCTTCCTCATCAGGCAGTTCAGTAAGCTGACAGTTACTGTATTCAATTCTCATAAGCAATCCAGTGGACAGGTATTCGTATACCTATTACGCAGACACAGAAACTGAGGTTCAAAGAGGTCAAAGGACTTGCTGGTACCTCAACTAGTGATTGGGAGGCAAGGCCAGAACCAGAACCTGGGATGTCCACCTCCACGCCTCCATTGTTGCCATTTTAAGAATCATCACTGCTTCTAGATTTATTACAGCATTAAATCGTTAGTATGGTCTATGTACAAATTTCGGAGACAGGCATCCAGTATTCTGTAGTATGAATTCGAAGACTTCCTTTATTGAAAGGTGAACTCCCTGGGTATATTTTACCATTCTCTTTCTTTTAGGGGGCCCAGACCTGGCCTCTCTTAATCAGTGGGTGTGATCGAATGGCTTTTGCTTAACATATTCTTCGGAATGAGTTAAGGTCTGCTATCTTTGCTCTGTTCTTTAATTCCAAAGCATTGCTTCTTCTGAAACACCCTCCCCTCCAAATGAAAAGACAGGCCACCAGGATCTTTCTTATAATTATACAAATAACACACATTTTTTTACAAGGATCTGTTTACATATAACACTTAACTGGTGGAGAAACCCAAGTTGCAATGCAGGAAAAAGAATGATAACCCTGTGGCATCCATTAAATACACTCAAAGAGCACACAGGGCAGAGCACGAAGATGATATGGAAGACAAAGTCCATGGGATCTGAACCAGCGTCTCAAAAACAGGGGATTTATCAAGTTTCAAGAATGAGGCTTTTCTCCTGCCCCCTTCACCTGGTAAACGGAAGGATAAGCAAACCTCTTTGCAGGGACACAAAGGCTCCACCAGGGCCCGGGGGAAATCTCAGTGCATGAAACCTGTTTGCTCCTTTGTCTTTTATTTCCCTTAATGCTGACCTTGAGCAGAACTAAGCCTCTGATTTCAGAGCTGAGGTATGCCTGCAAGAGGACATGTGTGAGGCTGCTGGATGGGGCCTGGCCTCGTACCCTCGATGGCTCCCGGTGTGGTGCCACCAGATGTGGGCCTCCACTCACTTTCTAAGAATCTGTGTGCTTTGTAGCTTGGCCTGACCATCACTGTCGCTGGGGCTCTTCCTGGGCCCTGATAACTCAACTTCCAACTCCTCTGGCTCTCCCTCCTCCTCCCATAGTTCCTAATATACTACAATTCAGCAATTAGCTATTCTCAGCCATTAGCCATTTTCTGTAGCCATGCCTAGACATTCTAAAAGAACCTGAGTTTACATTCAGGGCAGGGACCACACTGCTAACACGGATGGCCGGTAACCTGTGCCAGGTGCTTGGGTTACCTTTACTTCAAGAAGAATCCCTCTATAAGTTCGCAGATGACTTTAGGCCTTGTTCCTTAAACACACTGGCTCAAAATGAATGCAGGCTGTGCACATACCGATTTCTCCTTTTTTGTTTTTACTTCTACTAATTTTAACTAATGAAAACACTTTTACTAATTTTAAGTTAATATCTTGCATGTCTTTCCTTTGCGGTTTCCTATGTTTTCCAACCGTTCTTCAATAATCGGGAAATAAGAAAACATTTAAATGCATTCTTGTTTTTAAAAAAAAAAAAAAATTAAGTTAAAGAGCAGTTGGGTTTACTCAGGGTCCAATGGAATGGAAATAAAACGAGGCTGTGGCGCCATCTAGTGACAGTGAGGCGAAAAAGCCAAGACAAGTCTGAGAGCTTGGCACTACCTGGGGCCACTGGGTCCTCCCAAGCTTTGGGGGGAAAAAGGAGACCTGTTTCCCAGAATCCTTGAAGTCTCCAGGGGAGGGCACGTGTCCTCAATTAGAGAGGGGCAAGAGGTGCCACCTGATAGCAATTCTGATGCCCCGAGAAGGGAGCTGGGGACAGGACAGTCTGGGTAGGGTGCCCACCATCAGCTGCGGGGAGCACTCCAGCGCAGTGGTTGATGCGCTCACACGTCGGACCTGTGGCATAGCGTCCCTCACTCCGTGGAGGTGGACCCTTTGCTCTGCCATTTTCAGGTCACCCCAATGAATTAAATTCAGCAGAATAAACAACTCCCCTTTAGAATCTTAAGTAACAGAAGTGAAAGTATAGGGTGCTGACCAGTCAGGTGTGACAGTGGACACCTGCTCTTTGCGGCAAATCCCACTGTCTGGAGTTGCACTTAGGGTCTGGTCCCATCACATGCCAAGTCCCTGGCACCACCCAAATCCATCCTGCGCTCTCGGGCAGCAGGGCCAAGGCAGCAGAAATGTTCAGGGAAGCAATGGAAGGTGGCAAACACCGGTTTTTCTGTTAGAAATAATGGATTTCGTCACCCCTTTCCTAGCCAGACAGCTCAGGGGTCACTATATGACTTCAGCTATTCCCTGGGGTCCAGGTGCCACTTTCCTCCTCGCCTCTCCCCTCTTCAGCCCTTCAGCCCTCTTGGTCACAAAGTCTCGCTGCTTCTACCTCTCTGCACCCCTGGCACATCTGGGGCCAAAGGTGAAGGCTCCACCTGTCGTATTCGGCTGGCGTTTCGCTCCCATTCTCGCCCAGAGAATTTGCAACAGCACCCCCTTCAGGCCCTGCCCCGCACTGCAGCTCTGCTGCTCTGGCACTTTTTTTTTTTTGGTAGGTATGGTTGATCAAGTCACTCTACTTAAACTTTTCCATGACGTCCTTGTTCTTTAGGATTCCAAATCCTTAATATGACTGACAGACAAACCCTTCTAAAGTCTGGCCCCTGCCCATTTACTTTAATTCAAATATTTGATTGGAAAATGGAATTGAATTCAAATATTTTGCAAGGATAATTGTTTATTTTGATAAATGAAGCTTGATGTCAACATCAGCCATGCTATAAAAAGGTAGCGAACTAGAATACAGAAAATTACCTGAGCTTACTGACCTTTCCAAAGGACTTAAGGGGGTAAAAAAACCCCAATATCACAGACCATGTCTCTTCCGTAAAATGATGCATCTTAAGGCAGAGGTGTTCAAACAGGGCCCTCAAAGACCTTCCAAGGGGTGCAGACATAGGATATTTTAAGGGAGTTCATGATCAGATCCTCAACTTGCATGTGTATTCTTCCGAAAACTGGTTGGCCTGAGATACTGCCTCCCCTGTTTCCCATCTCCCACCAAGTAAAAGAAGAGCAGAATTCTCATCCACCCTGATTCTTAGATGGTGTCAAAACCTCCACATCATCTAATAGACAATTCAAATATAAGTATCTGTGGGTCTCTTTGAATCAGGCACGGTAATGGGCTTCCTATTTACACAAGAGTCTAATAAGGGTGAAGGATGGCGTTAGAAATGGGGCTGTTTGGGGCCACCCTGGGCTGTTCCAAATTCGATGATATGTTTACAAAATATACTGAATAAAAATAAACATAGAATGGAAAGGGAACGTTGTGGCTCTTAAATAATGACTTTGCCTTTTTCACTTCCTGATTATTTCCAAAGACACTATCACTTTTGAGCTAGAGTTCTGTGACAGCAAAGCAAATAAACACTGAGAGAAGTGAACACAGCATCCGGCTTTCTTTGTGCCCTTTCCTTCCTCTTTCCTTCCCTCCCTCCCTACCCTACATCCATCCATCCAACCTTCCTTTCTTCCATTCATCTATCCATCCATCCATCCATCCATCCATCCATCCGTGCATCCATCCTCTAAGAACTAGAAACAAGATGGTTGTCACAGGGATGCCTTATAACACATTTGCTGAACTGGAAATGGTATCAGACCTTTATTGGTTGAAAGTAAATCTGGTGTGGCAGATTAGTTCGACAAGAAGGACTGGCTTTGTCAACTAGAATATACAGCAGACATTTTACGTAAGTGAATGAGCTACATTCGCAGCTCTAAGGTCTTAACCATGAAATATTTTAAAAAGCAGACAGTTTAAAAGCTTTTTACCGAAAAAAAAAAAAAAAAAAAGGATACTGACAAATGTTCATCATCGCTACTTTAATTATCTTATCTCTGTTGGGAATATTTTGGGTTAAACAATTTGCCTCCAACTAAAGAGGAACAGGTTTAATTAACAGTTTTTTGAGAAGTTTTGGTAAAGCCTTTTGAGCATACTTCCCATTAACGGAAAAAAATCAATATTTCTAAGGGCAGAATAACAAACCCTTTTGTAAGTCAAGTAATTTGTAATTATTTTCAATACAATTGAAGGACCTAATTGATTTGTCATTTTTTGGCACAGAACTTAGAAGGAATTCAAAGAATTAAGTGACATTATTATCACAAAACTGTTGCCATCCCACGTACTTATTCATGGTTTCTTAGCGCTTCTACCTCTAAAAATGACAAACAGGCAAAAAAGGTGATACTGAACGCTTCCTTATTCTGGCAATGGCTCTCATTTATCCACGTATGCATAAGCTAGCTTTTGAAAAGCCCGCTTTCCCATTATAAGTTGCAATTTAAATGCAATTTCTATTTAATAATTATCTTGATGAAAAATGATTTAATACTGCTAATGACTTACCAACATTTGTTTGGATCAACTGTGAATTAATAAGAGTCAAGACAGTAACTTAGTCTCGGAGAAATTTTCAGTAACTTAACATAGCAGAAATTTCTTGTAATACTCATGATACCTGGAAAAATGTCTTAAAATTTATGCATACATAGGGGCGCCTGGGTGGCTCGGTCGGTTAAGTGTCCAACTTTGACTTGGGTCATGATCTCACGGTTTGTGAATTCGAGCCCCAGGTCGGGCTCTGCGCTGACAGCTCAGAGCCTGGAGCCTGCTTCGGATTCTGGGTCCCCCTCTCGCTCTGCCCCTCCCCCACTTGCACTCTGTCTCTCTCTCTCTCTCAAAAAAAAAAAAACTTTTTTTAAATTTTGAAAAACTTTATGCATATGCATTGATGCACACCTTTAGGTTACAGAGATACATGATGGGGAGACCATTCAAGCAACTAAATCTATGACAGCAGAATAAAATACTGTGGGGGGAAATAAAGCGAAAAAACAAGAGTTCCGGGAAAAAAGAAAGAACAAAAATTCCAGCTGTTAAAGACAGCTTGCTCGTGTACATTTTTAAGGGAGAAACGTGGTTATAAAAGTACTGTGGATTCAGAGTCCACTGAATACATTTAAAGAAGTGATTTTCAAATGTCAGTATTTACAACATACCACTGGGTTTCATAATTTCTGGGAAGTATACCACAAGGCTTTACTAAGACTTCCGAAATGAACATTACAGTTTCTGTTTCTCTGTCACCGACAGGCAACCTGCTTAACCTAAAGACTCAGAGACTTGGGAAAACTGAAGTATTCTCACGTCCTTTGCACCTATTTGCCAAGAAATTTATAGGTCACCTTAAAATATGTGTGTGCAGATAGGGGCGCCTGGGTGGCTCAGTCGGCCGAGGGTCCGACTTCAGCTCAGGTCATGATCTCACAGTTCGCGGGTTCAAGCCCCACGTCAGGCTCTGTGTTGCCAGCTCAGAGACTGGAGCCTGCTTCGGATTCTGTGTCTCCTTCTCTCTCTGCCCCTCCCCTGCTCACTCTTTGTCTCACTCTGTTTCTCAAAAATAAATGTAAAAAACAAACAGCAACAAAAACAAAAGTATGTGTGTGCATGTGTCGTTTTAGAACGTTATTTTGCAGCTCCGTGAACGAAACATTTGCTGGCCACTGTTCTAAAGGGCTCATACTGGATCAATTGACCTTATGGCTTTCAAAAGTTCTCAGGAGTTCCAGCTGCATGTTCTGCTCATTTCATGGGGTATCCTTGACCCTAAATGGCCACCAAGGCCAAAGGAACTCAGGTCCAGGATGTGGAGGTCTTCTCACTTTTCCGAGTCCTGTCCGGGATGGCGTGACCCAAGGGTTTCTCTGGGATTGTTTGGAGGGAGCCAGGCTGCCCCTCATCACCGGCTCTTCCCCTCCTGAGCACTGCTTGGGAGCACTCCCTAACCTCAACTTTGATCTCTGTCACCGTCCCTCCCAGGTGGGGCTCGGCTTAGGAGACGCTGAAAAGTCTGATGCTTCTGACCCACAGTGCCCTCCGGCTTCTTGCGAGGAAGCCCTGTTGCCTGCCGCCCCATGGCCAAGGGTGAGGGGAGGTGAGGGGCCCCTCCGGGTCCCTGCATTCCTACTTCTAAATGGAGAGCACAGGAGAGCTGTTGGGTGGTGGTGGTACCATGTACGTTCTCATCTCAGCTCCACCATTTACTTTTTTTTAATTTAAAAAAATGTTTATTTATTTTTGAGAGAGAGCGAGAGAGAAAGAGAGAGAGAGGGAATCCCATGCGGGTTCTGCACTGTCAGCACAGAGCCCCAGTGCGGGGCTTGAACTCACAAACCGTGAGGTTACAACCTGAGCCAGAATCCAGAGTCGGATGCTTAACCAACGGAGCCACCCAGGCGCCCCTCCGACATTTATTAACTGTCATCAAAGAGGCAAGCTGGTAAACGTCTGTGTGCCTCAGTTTCCCTGCCTATTAAATGGTGATAACGATAGAACTATCTCCGGGGATTAGGAGGACGGCGTGCCATACTGAGCTAGCACACGAGAACGTAATAAATTAAGTTGTTGTTGTTATTATTATTAAATGCCAAGATCTGGAATTTTAGAAGTGGACTCAAGAAACGACAAGGTGAGAATCAGCAGACAGCATGCTTCCTTCAATGGAGGGCTACCCTAAAACCTCCTGTCCCATGCCCCCGGATTCTGCCTGGCAGCCAAACCTGGTCCCAAAGGGCAGCAGCAACCCAGGCTCTGCCCCGAAGGAGGCTGCCTGCAAATCACCTCTGATGCGGACAGCCCCTCCCTCCTGGGCAGGTGCCACCCAGATGCACAGCTGCGGAGCCGGAGACCCCCCCCTCCCCGCCAGTTTGGTTTCCCCCACCTCTGGGCTTGCCCCCAGAGACAGGAAGTGCACACCGGAACCCGAATGTTGTCACACACAGCTGTCAGGGTTCTGTGCAAATCTTCCACGCGCAGCACGGACCTCCTGCCCTGAATGTCCCTCTCCCCAGGCGTGTGTGGAGATGGCTGAGGCATGGCAGGCTGGAGGGGCCCGGGGCCCCTCTTTAGCCCAGGAAACGTACCTGAAGAGTGATGGCACAAAGGAAGACCGGTCTGGCTTAGCATCAACTGCATCTCTGCTTGCTGAGTCCCCAGCTGCTTGCTCCACGCCACAGCCCTGATCGTCTGCCATCTGGAAGGAAGAAGAAAAACCAGAACCTTGGTATCTAGCGCATCACTGGCCTCATGATCCTTTTAAGTAGCACTCATTAGATGATACAGGTTTTTTTTTCTAAGATTTTTCTTTAATTTATTTATTTTGAGAAAGACAGAGACAGTGGGAGCCAGGGAGGGGCAGAGAGAGAGAGAGAGAGAGAGAGGAAATCCCAAGCAGGCTCTCCACTGTCGGCGCAGAGCCCAAGGCAGGGCTCGAACTCACAAAACTGTGGGATCGTGACCTGAGCCAAGATCAAGAGTCAGAGGCTTAACCAAATGAGCCACCCAGGCGCCCCTAGGTGTTGCGGTTTTTGATTAAGCCTGGAGATGAGCAGTCTTGCATGTTTAGGCTCCAAGGCTCCTGCACCAACCATTCAGTTAAATGCTCGAGTGCCAACTCTATTTGAGGCATTGTTCCAGAGAGGAAGGAGGCAGCAGCAAAGAGAACAAAAGCTGTGCCCTCAGGGAGCTTCTAATCTGGCGTCCCTGATTTTGTTAAAGGATCCCCCAGTAAGAGAAGCTGTGGAAGGTCTGTAACAGGAAACTCCCCCTTCATTCCTGACAGGTGACAAGGTGCTCAAGCTTTGCCTGGCATCGCTTGAACCCCGTTCGAAAACATTAGCAATCTGCAAAAAGCAAAAGCTCTCTGTGTCAGAAGGTTTTCGGCGGGTCTACCAAAATAGATAGATTTCCATCGTATTATTTTCCTCATCCAGAATCTTCAAGAGATCCCTATGATCCAACAGTTCAAATCTAAACCCACCTCCTTGGGTTTTAAGACCCTTTATGATCTAGTATTGGAGTTGGCAAACTCCAGCCTACCACTTGTTTTTGTAAATAAAGTTTTATTGTTAATACAGGCATACCCATTTGTTAACATATTGCCTATGGCTGCTTTCCTGCCACAACCAGAGTTGAGCAATTGTGACAGAGACCATATGGCCTGAAAAGCCTAAAATATTTACTACCTGGCTCTTTATTTAAAAAAAGTGGGATCTCTTACTAACCTGCTACTCCCTCTACTTTAAGACGTGAAAACAACAATAAGAATAGAAACTGACTTATTATTTGCTTGTGCTAATTGCTTTGTAAGCATTATCTCATTTAATACTTTCAACAATGCTGTCGGACCATTCCTATGATCACTGCTTTTTGACAGATGAGGAAGGTGAGGTTAGAAAAAGGTAGGTAGCTTGTCCCAGGTTATATTATGAGTAAAGAGCAGGACTTGGATCTGAAGGCAGCAGCATGCACCCCACCCAGAGCACACCCCCCGTTACCATCATACCATGCAGCCTCCCAGCATCCTTAAACATATTATGCTCATTTCAGGTTCTGTCAGGGCTCATAGTTCTCTCTTTCTGGAAGTCACCACTCATACATCTGCTGGACATGACCTTTGTCCAGCGGGCTAATAATCAATCTTCAGAATTCAGCTTAAATGGCACCTCCACAGGGAGGTCCTCCTTGATTACACCTATCTCATCAGCTCCCCCCACCCCTGTTCTCTTTGTCTTTTTTTTTTCATTTTCACTCTGCTTATTTGTAGCTCAAACACAACAATTCTAAGTTCATCACGGCAGAAGCGCCCAACACACAAAAGGTGCCTACGAAAGAAATATTAACTGAACGGAAAGCTGGAAGAAACAAATGTCCCAAGGGAAGAGAATCCGCTAAAAGTGGTATGGCCGGTTAGAAGAGAGTTTTAGTAGAGCCTGTACTAAAGCCGTTTTTCCTACATCCAGTCCTGTTTCCTTCCCCGTGAAGGGCTCAGCTTTCGGTAACAAAGGAAACCCTCTCCAGAGTCTAATTTCTGCTGGTCTCAGTCTCCGAGCAATTGCACAGAGTGGGTGCGCAGATGCAGGCCTGCATTTCTGTTAGGCTCGCCCAGGGATGTTTTCACTCAGTCAGAAAACAAGAAGGCATCCACTGGACACAACACACTGTGCCCCAGAGCACAAGTAACGGCTTCTGGAGGTGGGGAGAAGGAACCGAGCTTGAGGGGAGGGAGGCATCCAAGATGGCAGAGTGCTGACCCAGTGGCTGTGAGGAGTTCTGAGTAGTATTATCACGTCCCCTTGCAGCTTACCTGAGGGGTGAGCTGGGCAGTAAGGAGAGAACGGAGAGGGAGGGAGGGTCCCACACGAGCTCTCTACCATGACTGTGGGAAGTCAGGTGGCCATCTTGTTTCTCAACACCTCATCAACCCTCCACCATCGCCAGCAACGTGCATTGTGTGTTCAGCGGGGGGGCGGTTAGAGCGTTCAGATTAGGGTGCAAAATGTTTCTTGAAAACAGAGATGACCCCATTCCCAAAGGAGATAAGCATGAATCCAGGCACGCAGAAACGCTCGATAATTTTATCTCATCTCCTTTACATACACTTAGTTACTTTTCAGTGTGGATTGTTGTCAGCAAAGCACAGAAATACTTTGTAAAGTTAGCAAGTTAAAGTTATACAAGAGCCGTCAGAAGAAGACACTACCTTCAACATGTGGTAATTAAGCCTTGAGCCTTTTGCTAATGCTAGTCTTCAAGGCTGAATCTAGGATGTATCATGATAAAACAACATGACCAATTTTTTTTTTAAAAAAGGACAAACCTAAGCAAAACAGCTCCTAAGAAAGCCAGACTTTTGCTCTGATGGTGTTGGGGGTGCTGGGAAGAGTTGGGGCAGCTCCTCCTCGAATACCTACTGGGAGCCTAACGCACCAGGCCGTGTGCTAGGAGCTGGGGACACTGCTGGGAGCAAACTGACCTGGTACTGCCTTGATGGGGGACAAACTTTGATAAAAGGAGGGCACAAATGTCAAGCTGCGATTGTAGTGAGTGCCATGCGGACCAACAATCTGTGGCCATCCCGGGGGACCCGACTGGGCTTCAGAGGAATTCGGGAAGGTTCTCAGGGGAGGAGATATCTGACCCGAGGTCTGAGAAGGGGAAGCCCAGAGGGTACAAGGCTGGGGGGTGCTGCAGGCAGAGGGGAACTGCACACTCAGTAAACCCTTGACCTATTCCGTCAAAGCAGGGGTGCGGCTTAAACTGCTTGTCCTTCCCAGCCACGTGGAGGGGACTTTGGACTTGACTACAGAGGCATAAAATTCAGGCTTATGTCCACGGATCAGCCGTGGGAGGCCTCCCAGAGTTTTCCCTCCAAACATTAGGCCAGAAGGGTCTTCAGCCTGAAACCTACAGCATCTTGCTGGGTTGATGCTGAACGCTGCGCAGAGGGACAGGAAACATTCAACGACTGTCTTACTCCTATGAGGCTAGGCTTGATTTCTGGGTGAACTCAAGTTCACCCAGAATAAGGGTGCTGACCAAGTGAGGTGCCTAATCCTGGCCACATCATTTCAGTCAGGCCAAGGCTTGGGATTTCCACAGCCTACCCAAGAAAATCCAGGCCTATCTCACCTCTGCTGTGCCTGGAGAGGGCAGGCCTACTGTTATTTTCTTGTGTTCATCCCCTTTGTAAGGGCTCAGGCTGTAGCCCCCGAAGGAGGAAATAACCTGTAAGTAAACAAAGGACAGGGCCACGTAGCCTGCCAGAACAAGAGTTCAGGCGAAATGGCCTAGAAATGACCCACACAGAATAACCCACAAGCGATTTTACTGCCCCATAAACGCTAAACTTGAGTACAACAGTGAATGGTAGCAAGGTGACCTGCAGCCTGCCTTTTTTTCACTTCCTCAAGAGACCTTCAAGAGCTCAGTACCAGGTGCCCCAGCCAGGACGACGGTAGCTCCAACGCACTGAGCTCCCACGGAGGGGCTGTGCACCTGTCACCTCCTTACAGCCCGGCAGCAACCGTCAGCCCGCGGTCACCACCGATCCCATTTAACAGACAGGCAAAGCGAGGACCGAGGCCCACAGCTGACAAACAGGGACGCGGGGACTGGCGCCCAGGGCGGTCAGACACCCGAGCGCTCACTGCCTGCCTTGCGAGAGATCGATCCCCCCCTTCGCGTCTCAATCCACGCCCCCTTTTTCCAAATCCCGAACAGCCCGAACTGCCCGGCAGTCCCAGCTGGTTAGCGGGGAAGGGAGGGCGCGCTGAGCCGAGCCGGCGATGCCGGAGCGGGGCGGGGGGCGCGAGGGCCCTTTCTTTCCCCAAAGTTTCCTTGCGGGCCGGCTGGGGGGATGAGAGGGGGAGCAGGGCCAGGTGGGAGGGCGGTTGTGGAGGGGGGGAAGGAGCGCACGCGGGCGGGAGGGGCGCAAGCGGGGGCGGGGGCGGAAGTTACCAGGCCCCTGCGCGGCGGGCGGCGGGGCGGCCAGCGCTGGCGTCCGTCGCGGTCCCTCGGCGCTGAGGGTCTGAGGCCGCCCAAACGAAAGCGAAAGTAAAAGCCCCGGCGTGGCAGGGGGCGGAGTCGCGCGGGGCAGCCCCGGGCAGGCCGGACAGCGGGCGACGCCTGCTGCCCGCGCAGCGGGCGCGCACCGCCCCTGGAGGGCGCCCTCTGCAAAACTGGTGGCCGGGTCCGCACGCTGTCCGCGTTCACCGCCCGGGGGAAAGGCGCCCGTGCAAAGTTGCCCGCGCACCCCTAGAACTTGCCGGATAAAGTTCGCAGGCAGCTCTGCGATCCCGACGCCGCGCTCACAGTCCCCGGGAGCGCTCCAAGGGACCCGGGAGCGCGCTCGGCCAACGGGGCGCGCGCGGAACGGCAGCCGCACACCCTGAAGAGCGCGCCCGGCAGACTTCGCGGCGCTCGAGGGTCGGGCGCTCGCCAGGGGTTCTCCCCTCCTGCCGCTGCTGTCCCCGGTCTGCACCTCCCTTCGGGTCTCCGCACCGGTTAGGGGACCCGGTTCCCACAGCCAGAGGGCTCTTCCCCAGCCGGGCCCCCCGACCCCAGTCCGTGCTGGTGGCGTGCCCACCCCGGGGATTGGGTGCCGGGCGTCCGCAGCAGCTGGAGCTACCTTCTCCGGGGCGGGGCTCCTGGGACCAGCCCTGGGGTCGCCGATGGGCTTCCACTTGCTGGGGCGTCTCGGTTCGCTTGGGGGGCGGTAGGACCCGAACTCCGCTCTGTCGTCGTGGACGAGCTCCGTCTCCTAACTCGGAGAACTGGTCTGAAGTTAGTGCCAGAATCTGTCCTGCTCGATTTACTGAGCGCCCCCAAGTGTCAGCCACCGGGGATGTGGCCGTGACTTAGTCGAACGTGGGAGGGACCGTGCGCTCTCCCGGATCCCACCTCACTCCTGCCCCTGCGCCCCGCACACGTGCGCGGATGCACACGCGCAACACACACGCTGGCCTCTTCACCCTTGGGCCTCCAGCCGGCGCCTCCTGTGCCTCTGTCTCCAAGCCCGCTCAGGGAAGCGACTAATTAACGGGTCACACTGAGGTGTGCATGTATGAGAAGTTACACTTCTACCTGTGCCAGAAATAATTGCTTTTGAAGAACTTTCAACCACCTTGAGTGAAAGGCAACCGTCGTGGCGTGAGATCAGGCAAGAACCACATCTTGTCGTTTTGTTTGCTGGCTTTACCCTGGGCCCGAGACTAAAGTAACCGTCTCTAGAATCTCACCAGGTAAGGACGCTTTCTTGGTCTAGGAAGGACTGGCTCCAGGTAAGTGTCAGGGCATGGCTGTAATTTACTAACTGCTGCAAAAATCCCGAATTCCCGAATGTTTTAAACAGTCACACTGTTTCCAATATGGCTGTGTTATATAAGCTGGAAATTTGTGCCCACGGCCCCCATGGTCGAATGTTGGAACTCGATGCTCAGCGTGATGGTATTAGAAGTTGGGTATGATTTTGGGAAGTGCTTAAGTCTTGAGGGTGGAACCCTGGTGAGTGGGATTAGTGCCCTTATAAAAAAAAAGGCCTGACAGAGCTTTCTAGTCCCTTCCACCCGGTGAGGACACAGACGAAAGTCGCAGACTGCATCCCCAAAGAGGGGGTCTCGGGAGAACCCCATCATGCCGGCACCGTGATCTTGGACTTCTAGCCTCCAGGACCGGGTGAAATAAGTTCTGCTGTTTATAAGCTATTCAGTCTGTAGTATGTTGTTACAGCAGCCCGAACAGGCTAAGGCAGTTTATATAACATCCATGTTTCTAAAATGTTGGGGATAAACTAAGTCCTTGTAGGCACTAAGATAATTTGCTTTTTTAAAGGAATTCAGTTGTGAATCCTTTGAGAAATGAAAACTACCAGTAAGGAAAATTGGTTGCTTTCTAATTTAATTTATAAATTTAAGTTTTTTTGCAGGTTATTCAGGAGATAGAGTGAAACACAATGTTAGATTTGGAAGGGACCTTAACTACTCCTCCCTCTGCTCATTTTATAGATAAAGAATCTGAGGCTCAGAGGAGTTTTCCACACCCTTCCTAGCGGCAGAACCAAGATCAGGTTGCCTAGAAAAATAATGAATTTTCCATCCTCAAGAAGTCTCTACCGTAAGTTATATCATGCAAATGTATATTTGTATTGCACGTAGGAATTCATTGCTGGCTAAGAAAGATGGTTTGAAGGAAAACTTTCTTTTTTCAGTTCTTTAGTGTGGGCTGGCATGGGGAACCCCAAAGATATTGCTCTGAGGCTGGATTTTCCCAGTATTAACAAGTAAAATGATGGAGATATGGAAGAGAAGAAATAATTTTGAACTTTTCCCTCTACAATAGTTTTACTGAGACTTTAGATCCAAGTGACATTCTAAGTGTATTTCTTGTGTCTCTCCAGCCTTGGCCCATGCCATTGTCTTCTGCTTCCTTTCCATACTCACATGATTGGCATGGAAGTCTTCCTCCTCCTTCCAGAAAAGTCCCCAAACTCCATTACTCAAATGGTTTCCCCAGGGCTAGACTCCTGGGTGCTCCTGGACTGGTCCCTTCGGCCCTTCCCTCTGGCCCTCTCCTCTTGCCCTGGCGAGCTCCTTAATCCCCCCCCTCATCCTGCTGAGCACAGGACCCCCAAAGGATGCCACCAGTGATGTTTCTCTAATTCTTCACAGCACAGCTCAGGCCAGGCTATGACTTTGTACAGGACTCCATTGAAGGATATCCCTTGTTTAACAGAAATGCCCAGAAATGTCTTAAGAGGCACAAGCCCAAACCCAAACTCTGGTTGAGGCACCGGCAGCCTCCTTCAACGGGGGGGTGGTGGAGGGGAAGAGTAGGAAACTCTGGGCTTAGGCAGAATTCCCTGAAAGGGGGAATTCGTGTTGAACCTATTATCAGTTAATTGTCTCTGAGCTCCGCATCCACCCTTTTTGTCTGTTCCGTAAAAATTGACCTGGGCCCTTTATGTAGTTTTCCTTGCTTCCCTCCCCCTGCCATGTTATGCTTTGCCTGTAGGGGGTGCTGGACAGAGATTACAAGAGGAAAACCAGTGTCTCTGGTGTGCTCCTGGAAAATCAGGCTCTTACAGAGGCTTCTCGGGTTTCTGTGGCGCACCCAACTTCCCTGGTGCCCAGCTACTGCTCTGCCTACCAGCCGGCAGCATCCTACAACCCTGGCACTCCCTCACATGGTTTTGAGATACCTCCCTATGAACCTAGAGAGTCGATTTCCAGGAAGTTCTAGGGGCCAGATGTCTAGCAAGTTCTGCCGGCACGGCATTGACAGTGACTTCTCTGTCATCTAGTGAGTCACGGCCACACTCTCTTCAACAAGATTTGGATCTCAGCCCCCCGGGGTGAGGAGAAGGTGGGGGACTGTCTGTCTCAGCTCAGAGCAGGGGTAGCGGCTTGCTACGTTGTTATGTTACATCACGTTACTTTACGGGCTATAGGCCGTGCGCTGTGGTAATTAGCTCAGAATCACGTATTTGACTTCATTGGCTCTTCTTTCTGTGGCTCACTCCCACCCTCACTCCTGCCTCGTGGAACCACTCCCCAAATGAACTACCAAGTCCTCCCCTCAAGATCTGCTTTTGGGAGAACGTAAACTAAGGTAGACATGCACCCCCCAGCGAGGGAGGGACAATTCCAGTCTAAGCAAAGTGACAGGGACAGAACGAAGGGTCGGGAGCTTTCTCCTCCCTCTGAATTTGTCATCTCCCTGTGACTTCAAAACCGTCTCACGTCCGTGGCCCTGGGGGGGCACTGGAAATGACTCCGAGCTAGGAAGAATGACCTCATCTTCTGGATGACAGAACCAAAGTACAAAAAGATCTTGACCTGCTGAAGCAACGGGGCTTCCATCAACAGGACGAAATTGAAGAGATAAACAAGTGCTCCGTTTAAGTTCATAAAGAAGGTCAGTTATCCACAGACTGAACATGATAGCGATTCGTTTGAAACGAAATGTGGAGTTTTTCACTGATCACAATGTCCCTATGAGTCAGGACTTCAAAAAAAAAAAAAAGCCAAAGAAACGTGGGGCAGTGTTGGCAAAAGCATCCAAATCGAGGACCCAGAAGATTCTCCATGGCCTGGCCCTGGCTCACCACAACCAAGCCCAAGTCTTGGACTCTCTGCTGATTGGACGGTATATCGGACACCTCTCAGGAGCCACTTTATTTATTTATTTATTTACTTATTTATTTAGTGTTTATTTTTGAGAGGAGGGGAAAGGCAGAGAGAGAGAGAGAGGATCCAAAGCTTGGTACCAACAACAGAGAGCTGGATTCAGGGCTCGAACTCATGAACGGTGAAATCATGGCCTGAGCTGAAGTCAGACATTCAACCAGCTGAGCCGCCCAGGCGCCCCAGGAGCCGCTTTAGATCCACGCAGCCTCACCTGTCTCAGGACCTCTGCCTGCTTGGGTTGGTCCAGCCTCAGCACTGGCAAGTAGCTCTGTGTGGGCTCTGGCCATCTTCGTGGGGGCACGACCAACAGTGTCTTTGGCCTTCTGTTGTCTTTGCTCTTTTCCCCTGTTGCCGTTGAAGCATAAGATGCTGGGGACGCCACGGGCATATACACAGCAGGGACGCGTAGGGAAGTTAACACCCAGTGGGACTCCCACCAATGGGAGACAAGGACCAAGAGGTATATTCTTCCCCCTTCCTTCCTGTAGCAGATGTTCCTGATTAGAAGTTGTTTATGTAGCCTCTTGGAAGAGGGCGATCGAGCTGTCCGGTGCACGTCATATCAGGCAGTGGCTCCTTTGAGAGTGAACCTTCATATTGACCCCCTCCCCAACTGCACCACCATTTCCCGCCTCTTTTCTTCTCCCTGGCACTACATTTCTAAATAAAGTCCTTGGACATAAGCCTTTGCCTCATGTTCTGTTTTGCGGGGAACCCAGGCTGAGACACGTCTGAACGAATCCCGAAGGCCACACGAGTGTCGTGTGCTCCTTGGCTACGGCTTGGATGGGTGGCTTAGGTAGTCACTGTGGCAAGGTGGGGGGAGGGCTCTACCGGAAGTGAGAGGGTGGGATGGACAAAGGAGCGACCGCCCACAGTGCCTGTCAAGCAGATGGGAGCCTGTGGATCTCCCTCCAGCAGTGAGTGGTCACCCGAGTTCCTTAAGGTGTCCAATTCTAGTTCACTGGGCTTGTTACTCCTCGTGACTTCCGATCCCTAATAAATGCCTTTTAGAAGCAGAGGTGAAGGTACAAATCCAATTCAACGTCTTCGTTCTGGTAACTGTTTTCACAAGGGCGACCTCGAACCGCAGCGGCTAGGTCACCCCTTAGAGAAGTGGTAAGTGGCTTTTAACTTACGTGGAATCTGACTGTAATTCCTCATCCCTCTGGGTTGCGGCAGAGTCCTTTCTCAGTGATTACTGGGGCTCGCACCCAGCCGCCCAGGAAAAGCTTGAGAAGCCTGTTAAAGAGCAGAACGTTCTGGGAACACTTCAAGTCCTGCACCAACTTTCAGCGTGGGAGCCTTCCGGAGCCTGGGGTCCCTGCTCGGGGTCCCCTTCCTGCTGAGAGAGCAGCCTTGGGCCCCGCTATCTATCTGTGGGAACCCCGGACTGCAGCCCCTCCTTTATGTCGTGTGAATGCTGCTTTCTGCTTTTTCCCCACTTGCTTTGCAACCTACTCCCCCTTCCCAGCTCAGTACTTAACTGAACATCTTTTCTGTGTCAGGCCTTGTTCCAGGCACTAGGGAAAGAAATGACAAGAACCAGGGATCCTGTTTTGAAGGAACTTGTATTTTGATGGAGGAGACAGATAATTTTATTTTATTCTGTTTTATTTATTTATTTTCAAAACGTTTTCTTTATTTTTGAAAGAGAGAGTGTGAGCGGGGGAGGGGCCGGGGGAGGGGGGCGGGCAGAGGATCCGAATCGGGCTCTGTGCTGACAGCTGCGAGCCCGATGTGGGGCTAGAACTCAGGAACCATGAGATCATGACCTGAGCCGAAGTCGGATGCTCAACCCACTGAGCCACTCGGGTGCCCCGGAGACAGAAAATTTTAAAATGCAGAGATTCTGATATTCAAGATGTCCAGTGGTGGTTAACTTCAATGAAGCACATAAAGCAGGGTAAGGGCCATAGAAAGTGGTCAGGTGAGGGGTGGAAACAGGTGAGGTGCCATCTTTTGGAAGCTGTTTCTAGAAGGTCTGTTTTAAGGTGACATGGAGGTGGACACTGAAGGTGACGGAGGGGCTTCATGAAGCCAGGAAGAGAGGGTTCGTCTTTAAGCTGCCCCACTTCAGGCCTGGGAAGGAAGAGAATAAACAGACCTTCTTGGAACGATCTAGGATAACGTACAGAGACCAAAACACTGAGAGGTCTAGTGTGTTCTTATCCTAATCAGTTTTCAGCCTCACAGTTGTGAACATCTTTTTTATTTTTATTTTTTTAGATTTTTTTAAAAAGTTTATTTTTGGGGGCGCCTGGGTGGCTCAGTCGGTTGAGCGGCCGACTTTGGCTCAGGTCATGATCTCACGGTCCGTGAGTTTGAGCCCCGCGTCGGGCTCTGTGCTGACAGCTCAGAGCCTGGAGCCTGTTTCGGATTCTGTGTCTCCCTCTCTCTCTGACCCTCCCCTGCTCATGCTCTGTCTCTCTCTGTCTCAAAAATAAATAAACGTTAAAAAAAAAAATTTTTTTTTTAAAAAAGTTTATTTTTGAGAGAGAGAGAGAGAGAGAGAGAGAGGTTGAGAGAGCGCGCACAAGTGAGGGAGGGGCAGAGAGAAGGAGACACAGAATCCGAAGCAGGCTTCAGGCTCTGAGCTGTCAGCAGACGGCCCAACGCGGGGCTAGAACCCAAGAATCGTGAAATCACGACCTGAGCCAAAGTCGGACCTCACTGACTGAGCCAGCCAGGCGCCCTATTATAAACATTTTTAATAGATAAAGCTAAAATTCAGATACGGTGTTTACCCCTCCCATGGAGTGAATCAATCCTGTTTTGTTTCTTATATTTTTGGGAGCTGGCCTCTCTGCTTTAGTCACAGGCCTCATAGAGCAAGCTTTTCTAATTTGATCATTGGATGAGTGTGTGGCCTATCTCTTTGTATTCTTTTCTTGGGTTATGATCACAGTTAGTGTTAAACTACTACATGCTGCCTAATCACACACGAGGATTTGGTCACCCACATAAACATGATGCTGTTGTGAGTTCATTTTTCTATTTAGAGAAGCATGTCAGCTAGAAATACCTCCAGCTCATTTCCCAGACGCATGCGTGCTAAGCCAGTCGCCAAAATAGCCCCTTGAGTAAGTGGCAGCTTTAAAAACCATCCAGCTGCTGACTTCAAATTAGAAGGTCAGCAAAGGAAAGTGGAAGTTGGATTTTGAATGAGCAAGGTGTCCACAAGGTTTTGACGGTGGTCAGGATTTTGGGAGACTTGAACAGCTAGCCTGGGACTGTTCCTTGGATTTCTTGCCTGTTGCCTCTTTTTGTCTGCTCTCTTCGGACATCACGATGAATGTGCAAGCTTGTTCTAGGTGTGGGTATGGAGTTTATCCTGCTGAGAAGATCAGTTGTCTAGATCAGGTCAGTAGACATGTTTTGGCCTGCGGAGATAAATTTACCAATACGGGAAATTTATCTTCTCACGTATGGATGTGTGGTTGTTTTTGAACCATCCAAAAAATGTATTTCTCACCTTTCTTCAGTTCTACCCATTTCTATCTGTCTTCTGTGTTGCCTTGAAAAGGTTATTCATTTATGTAACGTTGTATTTGTGTGTATGTGTACATGTGTGCTTATCACCATATTATCTCTAAAGATGAGTTTTTACCTGGAAATGTACAAGAATCCTGAGTCTGGGAAAAAAAAAAGGTATTTCTGCTAAATCTTTTCTGTACAATTTCTAGATATGGCATAAAGCGTGTTTTCACTGTGAAGTTTGCAAGATGATGCTATCGGTTAATAACTTTGTGAGTCACCAGAAAAAGCCGTACTGTCACGCGTAAGTGTTTGATGCCCTGCCCCACCACCTCTTGGGTTTTGTTTATTTTTTAACGAGGAGCCAACCAGAGCTTCAAATCACACAGTCCAGAGTTAAATCCAAAAATCATCTTCCCCAAGGTTTTCATTTACATAGAATCATTGACGAGCCCTAAGGCAGGATTTTATGCAAAGGACAGAAAGTTGAAAATTTCAAATTTCTTACAGTAAAATGGTAAATCTATCCACTGTAACCACATATCGAATTATTAAATACTGTGCAGAACAGTGTAATTACCACAGATATACCTATAAAGCTTTAATTTTTTTCTTTGAAATAATTCCAGAATCCATTTCTGGTTTTTTTTCAGAAAATTTTTAAGTGGTCATTTTCTAGTTGAAATTTTTGTACGTTCTATATATTGAATTTATTTGATTTAATTTTTCTTTCTTTAAGGCCTTGCTTGGAAAATCGTGAACTTCATTATTAAGTTGTATATTTATGAATGTAAAAAACGACTACCTTTAAGAATAGTCACTCAATCATCTTGGATAAAATACATTTCTAATTCTGGTTTATATATATTTTTTTCTAGCCATAACCCCAAGAACAACACTTTCACAAGTGTCTATCATACTCCATTAAATCTAAATATGAGGAAGACTCCAGAAGCCATCCATGGGGTAAGTTACTTAATTTTGAATTTCAAAATAGCCTTTAAAGAAACTTTTTTAATTAACTCAGGTTTTTAAGTGTCTGTGTCGACATTGAACCTGCTCATTTTCTTCACTTACATGTGCAAAGTGCATTTAAGTAGCAAGTGTTGCTATTTGCCTTACACACTATAGGGGCCAATACCCAAGATAATCTAGCTTGAATATCCAAGGTATTTGTAATCTTTCTCTGTCTGCCAGTCTGTTCACTCTGATGGTGGTTTACCCGATAGGCCCTGTATGCACTAGGTGCCTAATATGTAAAATGAAGTTTATAGAGTTGGAAAATATTATAAGAGCCTTTCCTTATTTTTTCCCCTGATTATTTTGGTATAGAAAATTAGGGGCGCCTGGGTGACTCAGTCAGTTGAGCATCAGACTCTTGATTTTGGCTCAGGTCATGATCTCACCATTCGTCATATCGAGCCCAGTGTTGGGATCTGCACTGACATTGCAGAGCTTTCTTGGGATCCTCTCTCTCTCTCTCTCTCTCTCTCTCTCTCTCTCTCTCTGCCCTTCCCCCACTCATGCTCTCTCGCTCTCTCTTTCTCAAAATAAGTGGATACATAAATTAATAAAAAGAAAAAAATTTAGGGGCGCCTGGGTGGCGCAGTCGGTTAAGCGTCCGACTTCAGCCAGGTCACGATCTCGCGGTCCGTGAGTTCGAGCCCCGCGTCAGGCTCTGGGCTGATGGCTCGGAGCCTGGAGCCTGTTTCTGATTCTGTGTCTCCCTCTCTCTCTGCCCCTCCCCCGTTCATGCTCTGTCTCTCTCTGTCCCAAAAATAAATAAAAAACGTTGAAAAAAAAAAAAGAAAAAAATTTAAAGAAAAAAAAGAAAACAGTAAACTTCTAACTCCACACTCTTAAATCTTTCTAGATTCAGTAGTTCTTAACAATTACTAGCAGCCTCTCTTTCCCCTTGGGACAGCAGCAGGTCAAAGAGGCTTTGATTTGGAAGCCATGTTTGCATAGACATGCATAGACAAGCCGTGTTGATAAGCCAACCTCTTTTGAGAAACCAACAATGGGGTTTTGTCAGAGAGCCGGCTATTGACCGGACCCTCGAGTTTATTAAGACGATGACTCATTTAACTTCTTTCCCCCTGCCCCACAGAAGTTGCTCTGTGGGATGGAGCTGGCAACTTTCTAAAATTAGAAACTTGCACATGACGGGGAAGACTGTCTGTGATCTGCCCTCCGCATGTCCCCTCACCTCATACTGCCTCTCCTGCCTGGGCAGGCTCCCCTTCTCCGCAGGAAGACCTGTGTTAGATGGAACCTCCCCGATGCCCACTGCCACGTGGCTTATTTCACTAAATGCTTTGCACTGATTGTGAGCTTATTTCTTAGCAGGCTTAGATAACATTTACTCCACAGTCATTTAATTCATTTAGTACACGCCACAATCTGACAAAGTAAGTACGATCATCATCCCCTTCTGCTGAGGAACCTGAGGTGCAGAGTGGCTCACACATGCCTGATCTCGAAGAATTCGCAAGCAATCCTAGATGGCCGAGAGGGTTAATTCTCGGAGGATCTTGTTTTCATCTCTTCATGGCTAAGGGCAGCTCCACAAAACTACAGTAAATACGGAGCGTTGCTCCTGCTGAAACAGTGCCACACATTCTTCTAGGCTCTTTGTCCGTCTTACCTTTTTTGTTTGT
The DNA here is from genome assembly GCF_046562875.1 of Panthera onca. NCBI lineage: Eukaryota > Metazoa > Chordata > Mammalia > Carnivora > Felidae > Panthera > Panthera onca. The sequence continues at coordinate 17,224,973 of NC_138349.1, forward strand.
TTTGTTTTTTTCACAAGAATCCCCTGTAATATTATCATCTTGCAGCCGGGGAGGCTGAGGCTCAGAGAGGTTGAGTGACTTGGGCAGTTTTACCCAGCTAGTTGAGTGGGTACAAATCCAGGTCTGTCTGACTTTAGAACCCGTATCTTAAACAGCTCCATTGGCCTAGCGTTGCGTACCTAGAGGGGAGCAAACTGTCCGGAAGGAAGAAGGGACTTGTTTATGTTTACAAACGTCCAGACGTTTCTGAAGTGGTATAGCCAGAGTGCGGCAGACTAAATGCAAGGAGAAGTGGTTGCACATCAGAGTGCTCTTTGTACGTATTGCACTGTCTACAGAAAGAACCGTGATATCTTTATTTTTCCACACGGCGCTGGCTCTTAACTGGCACGTCCCTGCCTTACAATCCTACCACAGGTCACACGGTATTACCTTTCTTTGAGGCGGAGGTGGATTCATTTTGTTTTAACTGTGTGTGACAGGACGGATCTGAAGGGAGATTATCGCTGGTTCGGTTTCCAGGCACAGGCAGGACGTCTGTGAACTTCCCAGGATGCCTGTGTGTGCGCGTTCGTTTACATCTGTGCGAATATGTGTGTCTGTGTATAAAGATGTATGTGTGCGTGTGGGGAGTGTATGTACGTGTGTATGTATGTGTGAATCGTGCACGGGCATACACACGTGTGTATGTGATGCGTGTGTACACGTATGTGCGTGTGCGTGTATGTGTGTGCCTATGTGTATGTGTGAGCGGTGTGTGTGTGTGCATGTGTACATCTCTGTATATCTGCGTGTGCGTGGTGTGTGTGTGTGTGCGTGCATATGTGCACGTGCGCGTGTGCATGTGTGTGTGTATGTGTGTTATGCCCAGTAATTGCCTGCTGAGGTCACTTTCTCCGGCTTCCCCACCAGCGAAAATTTCAGAGGGACAGCAGTGTCCCTTCTGGGCCCCGGACCTAATAGCCACCTTGGGAAGTGGGATGGATTACTTTCTTACCCTCTTGCATCTCTGAGAGACTTTGCCCGCTGAATAAAAACCAAATTCGTTGTACATGTGCTAAAAGAAAAAAAAGAACAAAAGGGGTGCTGGGGTGATGGTGATGAAGGAGGAAAGTAAAGATTTTGAGTAGGCATTTGGAGCAGGTTGACATTTTTGTGCTTCCTAAATGCCTCCCTTTTAAAAATAAATAAATAAACGTTTGAGACACCATTTCCTGTTTGGCAGGCGTGAATGGGATTTTTAGGAGAATAAAACATCTAGATTCTCTTTTATTCAGAGAGTAGACTTTAGCTCTTAATGCTTTCTTACCTCACTGGTGACACCTATGGCCTTTTTCCTCTTCCTACTTCCTTAGAATGATCTGGAATCTCAAAGTCTCCAGAGAAGCAGGCACTCCCCGGTGATGGATTTGTCCTGTGGGTAGAGGACGGCAGATAAGGCTTTCTGTCTATCTTGGTCACACGATTCTGATTCCTTATGTCAGTGGCTCTCAAGGAGGGCAGTTTTACCCCTCGGGGGACATTTGTAATGTCTGTGGACCGTTTAGAGTGTCACAACTGTCAGAGGAGGGTACTGTTGGCATCCGATGGGTAAGGAGCAGGTATGCCACTAACCATCCTGCAATGCACAAGGCAGTCCCCACAAAAAGGAGATACCTGGCCCCAGATACCAGTAGCGCTGCCATGCGGAACCCCTGCCTTACATTCACGGGATGTTTGTGGTAGTTTCTCAAAATCCCGGGAAGAAACAGGGAACATGCTCTCAATTTAGATATTTACAGATACACGTATTGGAGCTGCATCAGGCAGTAGCAAGCCTAGAAAGTCCATGAAAGAAAGTGCTCTTAATATGGAAATAGAATTCCCACTTTCTAAACCTGGCTCTGATTACCCATTGAATGATTTTAGTAAGGTCATTTCTTTCCTTTCCGTTTCTTTCTTCATCTGCAAAATTAACGATTTACACTTCAGCTTGTTAAAATTGGAGATTTCTGGGCCCCCTTTAGACGTCATAAATTACGATATCTGGGTTTGGACCTAAGACCTTTCGAGTTTTCCTTTTATGGTTAGTCCCGCTTAGGTTCTCCGTAAGAAATCTTTGCCCCTCCCGAGGCTGTGAAGATACTGTTGAGACGTCGGTTCTGCCCAAGGTGATCTACACATTCGGTGCAATCCCAGTCGAAATCCTGGTGGTTTTTGTAGAAAAAAAGGATTTTTTTTGACGAAGGGATTCTAAAATTGACCTGAACGCACAAAGGTTCTAGAATAGCCAAGAAATCCTGAAGAACAAAATCGAAGAACTTCAGCCACGAGATTTCAAGACTTACTACAAAAGTAGTTGTAATCAACTTGGTGTAGTATTGGCATAATAAGAGACAGACTAGCGGAATACAATCCAAGGTCCAGAAATAGGGCTGCACATATGTGGTCACTTGAATTTATAACGAACCTACCATTGGAAGTCGGTGTAGCAAGGACAACCTTTTTTTTCTTTTTTAAAGTTTATTTTGAGAGACGGAGGGCACACACGCGAGAGCCGGGGAGGGGCACAGAGAGGATCCCAAGAAGGCTCCACACTGTCAGCTGCAGAGCCCAGTTTGGGGCTTGATCTCACGAACTGTGAGATCATGACCGGAGCCGAGATCAAGAGCCTGACGCCTAACCGACTGAGCCACGCAGGTGCCCCGAGGACGATCTTTTAATAAAAGGCCATGGGATTATTTGGATATTTGTGTGGAAAAAAAATGAACCTGGGTCCCTACTTCACACCCATACACAAAAATTAACTTCAGGTGTATTATAGGTCAAGATCAAGATAACAAAGGTAAAACGATAAAGCGTAGGAGAACGTGTACACGAATCTGGGGAGCCAACGTTTTAACAAGCTCCCCGGGTGACTGTTGCACAGACTGAAGTTAAGAGCCACTAGTCTCGTGTCTAGTGTTTCTGACGTTACTCTAACCTGCATACTTGGTGTTGTGTGAGACGTTCATAGGGACTTTCGGTCTTTTTAATTGCACTGCTAAATAGGGCTTTGCACACGACAGGTGCTGTGCACAAGCCACCTGGCTGGTGGCACAGGTGAAGTCACAGTGATACAGTGCGTGTTGCCATCCACTTACGATGCTTTGTGGGCCAGATTTAGAGAAATCCCTCCGACTTAACTCCAGATTTCTTATTTTCCTTCTCTTCTCTGATGAAAACATCACCGCGTTACTGACAACATCTTCATTGTGCAGGTGGACGACCAGGATGATAGCGAACGGTTTAAATCGGTTTTTCACTGGGACATGAAATCCAGGGATGGGGCAGATGCAGCTAACAGGCAACCCCTGGTGAACGAGGTGAGAGAAGAGGTATGAAGGGGTCTGGAAGAAGGGAAAAGAATGGCACGCTCTGCGAATGAGATGCATTATTATTATTTTTGAATGTTTATTTAATTTTGAGAGAGAGCATGTACGTGTGTGCACGCGCTGGGGAGGGGCAGAGAGAGAGGGAGAGAGAGAATCCCAGGCAGGCTCCGCACGGTCAGCGTGGAGCCCAACGTGGGGCCTGATCCCACGAACTGGGAGATCATGTTCTGAGTGGAAATCAAGAGTCGGACACTTAACTCACGGGGCCACCCAGGCGCCCTGAGATGCACCTTTATTTTTACTTCTAGAGGAATTGATTAGGCTTTCGTTCACCCAGTTTGTGATCGCAGCTGTCTACAGAGGACATCCATCAGCAGGCCATGGGGTCATGTCTACCACATCTGCTCCCAGTCCAAACTCACTAGTCAGTTTGTTGCTTCCAACCACCGTGTTTCTGTCCCTGGGAACAACCACCCAGGCTGGAAACCACGGCTGCCCTTTCTCCCTCTGATACGCCACTCAGCTCCACCCTTTCCCTGCATTTCACTCTCCCTGCTCTGATCCACATCATCTCCTGTCGAGTGACATTGGCCACACATCGCTTCTTGGGTAGCCCTAACTTACCCTTCCTACCACCTGAGAATTTATGCTCACTCTCTATGGAGAGTCTTCTTTCAAAATTCCTCATCAATTTACTTTTAAAAACAATTTTTAATGTTTATTTATTTTTGAGAGAGAGAGAGAGAGAGGGAGAGACAGAGCATGAGCATGAGCATGAGCATGAGCATGGGTGGGGCAGAGAGAGAGAGGGAGACACAGAATCCGAAGCAGGCTCCAGGCTCTGAACGGTCAGCGCAGAACCCAACTCAGGGCTTGAACTCACGAACTGCAAGATCATGACCTGAGCTGAGGTCGAACGCTCGAACGACTCAGCCACCCAGGTGCCCCTCAGCCATTTACTTTTAATTATACATGTGATACTTGCATTTTCCTCGTTGCAAAAAAAAAAAATCCAACGTACAAAGTTAACCCCTTGTTCACCATCGCCAGTCAGTCCCTCTGTAGACGTACCTGTTGTTCGCAGTCTTGTGGGTATTCTTTCAGACTTTACTCATTTACAAACATGTAATTCATTTCTTAGTACTTCCATTTGGATAAGACTACTGCCACTTATTGAGGGATCTTTAATGAATTATTTAACCATTCTTTGGCTTTCTCCTTTATAAATTGAACTTCTGTCTTTCCAGATCTCCGGTTTGCCCCACGTCCAGCCCACTTGGTTCCCCATTTGTTCCCCACAATTCCAATCAGATTCACCTCCTCATGGTCTTTCATACGAAGCCTGTCATTGCCTTCATGCTTTTGTTCCTGGTAGTCTCCACCGTGGGAATTTATTCAACAAACACTTACTGAGTCAATTATGTGCCAGGCACTGTTCTAGGCTGTTAGAACAGTTCCAGGCTGTTCATCAGTGAACAAAACTGATGAAAATCCCAACCTTCTAGAATGGTTGTCCGTCTTCCTCTCTTCGCCCCTGTTAACTGGCCTCAGCCTTGAAGGTTCAGCTCAGATTCCATCTTCCTGCCAAGAGTGGGGCCCATCTCATGTAGATCGCTTCTTAAAACCTTGTGTTTATCACCAATATGGTACATTTAAGCACACAAACATTTTCTAATCACTACCTATTTTGTATGTTGGTTTTATCTCCCTAGATAGGCCACAGATGTCTTACATAAAGAACTATCTTCCCTTTTTCTTTTTTTTTTGCTTTTCTGTTCCCAATGTTAATTGCTTATCCCGAGATCAGGCACATGACAGGTAGAAGGTTTTTGCAGTGTGTCTGAATAATGCTGGTTAATCTCACGTTGCCCCTCCATAGTGACTCCCCACTGCTCAATCCGGGTACAAAGATGAGCAAAGAAATATTAAGTTATATTTAGAACCCTTCTATGATATAAGTGAATCTGAGAAAGTTCAACTTTTCAGGATATTAGGTTATTTTCTAGGTGAAAAAAATGAACATTTTTGTTAGCTGAGACCCACCATATGCCAATAGGAATTTATAGCCTTTAGAGAATTTCTCTTATGTTAACAGTGTATGTGAGCATGCTGGGAGGATGGGGTAGGTCTCACCAACCAATGTGTAGGGTGTGTGCTTATGCATTTGCGTGTTTCCTTTATAGAGAGGCTACTGGACCGGATATGGGGAAGGGAGTGGTTGGTGCCCAGGAGCTCTGCCAGATCCTGAAATCGTAAGGATGGTTGAGGCCCGAAAGTCTCTTGGTGAGGTAAGGGCCCTAGACATTACTCTTGCAATTAGTTTGATCATTTCTTTATCTTAAGATTGTGGTAGACAGACTACCGACCCCTCCCCCAGAGGTTACCATGTGCCAATCCCTGGAACTGTGTATCTGTTAACCTTATATGGCCAAGGGGACTTCGCAGATGTGACTAAGCTAAAGATGTTGAGATAGGAAGATTACCCTAGATGATTAGGGTGGACCCAGTGTAACCACAAGGGTCCCTATAAGGAGGGAGGCGAAAGGGTCAGAATCAGAGACAAGGTGAGGTGATAACAGAAGCAGAGGTCAAAGCCATGTGGCGCCACACATGAAGGGTGCCAGTGGCCTCTAGAAGCTGGAAAAGGTAAAGAAATGGAGTCTCCTCTAAAGCCTTCAGGACGGACCAGCCCTGATCACCCGTTTTGGACTTCTGCCCCGCCCCCCAACACTGTAAGAGAGATTTCAGTAGATTTTCATGTAGAAAAGGCAACGTTGGCCCAGATTATGCAAGTCCTTAATGATTTGCACACTTCTAGCCTCTCCACACACCCAGGGCACTTACCTTTGAAGAAACCACTTTGGACACTATCATTAGTCTTTGGTGACTCAGCCTTCAGCAGATAGAAAGAAAACAGAAACACAAATGCTGTGGTGCCCGGTGTCATTAGGAAGGCTAATCATCGGAAGTACTCAAAAAGTTAGAAGGGAAAACTAACGTTTTGTTCTCGATGCCATGGAACTAATTCTCGTGGACAAGTTACGGAAGAGTCTCCCGCACATTAACCGCTGCATTAGCATACCAGCCATTGGGTCAAAGGGGTTGTGTTCTCTTTGGGTCCCCTTGGGTTGTACCAGGTTCCATAGAATTCGATGTAAGCATTGAAGCGGAAGCCCCTTGACCTGGGAAACATGATTTCTTCGGTGTTGACTGTTACTCAAATCGCCAACGGAATGACATCATCAGGTTTACCGCAGGTGATCGAAGTGTTTTTCAACTACCTCATAAATCCAGCAGCATTGGTTCTGATGGTGCTTTCCGTGGCAGTTTTACTTGTTCTCACCTCGTATCATTCTGAATCTCGTGCTGACATTGGTTCTGACCAGCAGGAATATACAGAAGACTATGAGCAACAGAGGGGCAAGGGGAGTTTCCCAGCCATGATCACACCTGCCTATCAAAGAGCCAAGAAAGCCAACCAGCTGGCCAGCCAAGTGAGTGCCCTAGTGCTGGTTCACCATAGGTTATGCTAATCTTTGTCACCAGTGAGCCTCTGGGATTCGGGTAAAAACCACCAAGAGAGTGCTTATGGACAGTAGGTGTCATTAGTGTGGTATTATGGAGACAGCTGTGTCCTCATCTTTTCCTTGCCCGTTGTCTTCTGTGCCTGGATTGGGCCACATTGGCCAAATGGAGAATACACCAGGTTGCCTACCCAAAGACTGGACCGAACAATTTCTCGAGGTCGCTTTAGCATTTCAGATACTGATTTTTATGAAGTGGATGGCAGATCCGCCTGAAGAAGAGCAAAGCTTGTTGGCTAAGAGGTCAGATTTTTGGAGCCAGAATGCTAGGATTTGAATCCTGGCTGTCTCACTTACTAGCTGTGTGACCATGAGAAAATTACTAAGCCTCTCTGTTCCTCGGCTGCTCATTTGTAAAATGGGGAAAATAGTAGCCCTGCCTCATGTGATTGTTATGGAGAGGAAGTGAGTTAGTATTTGTTAATGTTTAGTTCCTGGCACTCTCTTGGACTTGACACGTGAGCATTGGTGCTTTTTAAAGAGGAGCTTATAAAGCAAGCCCTAAAAACTTGCCCTGGGCTTGTGTCGAGTGTAGCCCGATGGAATAGCTTCAGGACAGCTGCAAGGAAAGGTCCTCACAAAGACTGGTGGGTATGACCTTGACTCTCTGCTGTCTCTTCATCAGGTGGAATACAAGAGAGGGCATGATGAACGTATCTCCACATTCTCCACGGTGGCGGATACCCCTGAGTTGCTACGGGCCAAGGCAGGGGGACAGCTTCAAAGCGATGTAAGAAATGATGGAGGCCAAGACCCTGTGATTCTCCTTTAAGAGTCTCTATTCCTTCCTTCCTTGGAGGTGGAAGGAGGAAGTATGTAGGAAACCTCTCAGTCCCATGTGGGAGCCAGGAAGAACTTTCTGAGGTCAAGGATGGTCAAGTCAGATAGGTCAGCTAGCACAGACCTTGTGAAAACTCTTTCTCAGAGAGAAAACTTAGATAGTATCAGTAACAAATCAGGTGTATGTGGTCAATCTGAAAAAATTCTGCCCTTGTCCCTGCAAATTATAGAACGTAAACTTCTAAAGAATTTCTACCGTTTGCCTTTTCACAGCCCAGTTGCTCCTTAGCATAACAAGACCAAGAACTTAGTCTTCTTCTGAGTGGGAAGTTTAAGCACAAATCCATGTTCAGCTTAATGAGTGGTTCCCACTTGCCTTTGGTGGAGAAGCCTCTTTTGTCTCCCAAACTCGACTGGTGGCTCCTTGAGGGCAGAAGCCTTACTGCTCCGCCCACCCCCACCACCTGGCCCACAGTAGGTGCTTCATAAGTAGGTGTTGAATTCTGTATTGAATGTCTCCGCGCACCAGGCATTGTGCTGGGTTTGGGGAAAAAAGAAGGCAAATAAGACGCGTGTGGTCCATCAAGCTGTAAGCCAATGATGATGCCATAGGGAGACATGGAGGGAGTTATGCAACCCCTCATCAGATTGCATGCTAGATACTGGGACTGTGGCATGAGATTCATTTTCTTTTTTTTATTTGCCAGGTGAGATACACAGAAGACTATGAACAGCAGAGAGGGAAAGGCAGTTTTCCTGCTATGATCACCCCTGCTTATCAGATAGCCAAGAGAGCCAATGAGCTGGCGAGTGATGTGAGTGTCCGCGGCAGTGTTTTCATGTTAGGGGAGGAAGCGGGAAGTTACCTGGACCTGGCGAGTACAACTTCCTGTCTGCTTTTGCATGCACCGTGGTCCAGGAAGTAGCTCTCCTTCAGAACTCTGAAGCCGTTTTACCAAGACGATGATCTGGCACTTTTATGTCTAAGACACACTCCCTGGACCCAAGCAGGAAAAAAAAAAAAAAAACATTCCACAGAACACTTGGTTTTACTCCCCTGGCTTCTGTGCACAGAAGGTTAAATTCACCAGGTTTGTCCTTTGCCTTCGTTTAGGTGAGATACCATCAACAATATCAAAGAGAAATGAAGGGAGTGGCTAGTCCAGCTGCCGGAGCTGCAGGTGCATCGTCAAGGGAATGTATGGACCAGTATGGCCAGGTATGTGATACATCACTTGCTTTCTGACGGTCAGTTCTCCGGTCAGCAGCCCACTAGCCTGCGACACACCGATGACCGTTTAATCCGGGGTTGGGCTGTGGTTTATGTTGCCCTATTTATGAGAGGTGGATTTTCCCAGCCAGACAGCAACCACAAATAATGACACAGGGCTCAACCTGATCCACGAAGGAAAAACAGTTTCTCAATGCTTTTCCTTTTCTTTTTTAAAATAAACAACCTATACCAATATGGTTGATTTGGCAAGAGTAAAGCATTCTCACCTATTTATTGAAGAATGGTCCCAAGGCCTAAGACTGGCTAATTTTAACTCATCCCTGTAGAAGTGCGAAAGGGATCCAAATACACGTCTCAAAAACTATTGGGCACTTCACTGAATAGCAGGACTCATTTCTTAGAAAGTACATGTCTTATTGAGGTTACTGGATAAAGCAATATGCCAGAGGATGTGTATCTTTTCCCTAGTTTCACTTCTCACATGAACTACTTATTGATGGGGTATAGGGGTAGGTTGAGATGATAATTAGAAGCTCATTTTTATTTGTATGCCCCTCTGTATTTTCTGGTGCTAAACAGGTGCAGGAGAGAAAGGGAACATTATTTTTTCACCATCGTGAGTAAAGGGTACTGGACGGCCATGTGTGTTCTGGACGATGCCATTCAGTGGGCTTAGTTGATTTTTTAAAAATTAATTGGAATGTTGTTTGAATTTTTGGTCAGTGGCTAGACTCTACAACATACATGATTTATTCGACATACATCATTTATGAAAGGAAACAACTTATTTCTCTTTAGAAAAATAAAACATCTCTTCGTATTGGGGAGACACTCACGGAAGACTTGGGATGTGTGTGAAAATAGATTGTGACCCCTTTGCAAATGTTTAGTTTTGAATTAAAAAGTCCCTTTTATTAAATTCCATAAGTTAATTAAATGGTCTCCGTGCTTGAAACCCAATGAAATTATGTCTTTCTTGGTTTCATGTTTTAAGTATATTTTATAGAAGGCTCAAGACAACTTTAAAAAATCACTTTTAAGAAATATTTGGTTCCTATGTTTGGCAAAAAATATTTTGCTCTAAATTTGGACAGAGCTATCTGCCAGTACATGAGCGTGTCTAGACGTATCTATGCACATCGATGAGATGTAACCTCATAGTGTCATAGTTATTTTCTTGGCTGAAGTTTCTGGTCACGGTCATAACAAATCTAAGAATCAAAGTGGGTGTCGTTTAATAGCACCGCCAGCAACTGTTGAGAGGATCAGTCTTGGGTGGCATTTCCTTGTGTGATATAGCGGGACCCGCCAGGCATGAGTAGGAGGGAGTGAGAGAGAAGCGGACAGACAGTCAGATAAACTATAAATATCCGTAGTGCCTAAAATGCCATACAATTCATTCTTCTTTTCAACGAGTAACTGTTTTTTTAGGTTAATGGACTGTATCATATCATCAACGTATTGTTTGTAACCAGTCAATTCCCCAGTAGGATTGAGTACCTCACTAAAAGATTTACACCCCCGACATAGATACACATAAGCAGAGAAGTTAAACTAAAGCTGCAAACCAAACCTACACCATAGAGCAGAATGGGGAAGAGGGGATTACCAAAGAATTCGAGAGCCTTTCTTCTTCTTTTTTTTTTTTAAGCTTAACTTTTTTTACTTATTGCATTTGGCCCCAAACATTCTGGCATCCAAACATAAAAGAGCACTCGGACCGAACAGTTGTCACTATTGGATAAAAAGGAAGCCTGGATTTTCTAATTTGACCCAGCTGTCTTATTTAAGAAAATGTGTGTGCCATGGGGCGCCTGGGTGGTTCCGTCGGTTGAGCGTCCGACTTGGGCTCAGGTCATGATCTCACAGTTCGTGAGTTCGAGCCCCACGTCGGGCTCTGTGCTGACAGCTCGGAGCCTGGAGCCTGCTTCGGATTCTGTGTCCCCCTCTCTCTCTGCCCCTCCCCGACTCGTGCTCTGTCTCTGTCTCTGTCTCTCAAAAATAAACATTAAAAAATTTTAAGAAAGTGTGCGTGCCAGACTCTGACCCTGGTACAGAAGCAGGGCAGGCCTTTGTCTTGGAGGAGGCAGGAGGTGGAGGGAGTCATGAGCCCCAGGGGGCACATGAGGTAGTTTCGCATTTGTGGGAACACAGATGAGGAAGCAGCTGATTCTGCCTGGGGCAGGACTGGGAATGAGGGAGGAGCTCCCGAGAGAGAGGGTGGCGTCCGACAGGGTCTTGAAGTATATCCCACTGCCAGGAAACGTTTATGCCAGTGAACGTCATGATGGTTCCATGGGGGAGGTTTGCTTTCGTGGGAGTCGGTGCATGGTGTAGGGAAGAGGAAGGAAGAAACAGGCCCAGATTATAATAGTCTGGAATATACCTTTAGTCCCATTTAGAGCCTTTCACCCCAAATACAAAAATTCAAATAGTGATATAATGCTCTTCTTGGCAAATTAACATACATTGCTGGGGAAATGGGATCTTGCATGTTAATGAGTTTCTCTGCAGAGATCTGTTAACGGGCCCAAGAAAGGCAGCATCTGAGATTACTGGAAGACAGAGGGACCTCCCAGGTGTCAGATAGGACACGAGTACTCCATGTACTCATGGAGATTTGTAGAATGTCCGCGTTTATCTGGTGGAAATGATGAAGGTGATAATGATAATAGTTACCATGTATTTCGTGCTGTGTGCCAGGGACCAGTAAGTAGACCTGACCACCAAGTCCACCACCTTAGCCACCACATGGTATTGCTGGGCCCTGGAGGGACCAGTGTGGGTGGACCTCTACGGCAACAGGCTCTAGGAGGTATCATTGCTAGTCCCCCCCACCGCCATCCAGGGAGGGGAGCATCTCTGACGGAAGTTTTCGATTGGCCCAGCAGGGTTACTTGGAGGAATATGAGGAGCACAGAGGAAAAGGCAGCTTCCCCGCCATGATCACCCCAGCTTATCAGAACGCCAAGAAAGCCAACGAACTCGCTAGTGATGTAAGTACCTCATCGGGAAGACCCACAGGTCAATTTCTTAGAGCTGAGCCAGAGTAAAATGTTAGCCCTCAGTTTCTCTCCAAATTTCTGACATCTGCTTCTTTTGTTCAGACTCTTCGGTCACAGTTATCTGCTTCAAAGGAGACTGACACAAACTGTGGAACTCCCTTTAGGTCAGCCGAAGCAGGTGCAGATGCTGGGCTAGCCAGATCAGCGGGGCTAGAAGAGCCTTCGCTGAATGGCCCATCTAGAAACCTAGCACTTTAGGGGAAGAGCTGATTAAAATAAGCCATATGATTATCAAACTGGGTATAACCCAGTTGATAAAATGATTTTTATTTGCAGAACGTTGGCCAGCTGGCGGTCCTTGAAAGACAGGCTATAATTAAACTCGGTAGAGGGACGTGCACACATAGATCTAACACAACAACTTGAGCTTGGTCTATATATAGTTAGAAGCCAGCCATGATTTTCACACCCCGCTTGCCCTACTCCTTTACTCTGTCCTATTCCGTTATTATACCCATTTGCCCAGGAAGGTGCACTCTTGCCTCAAGAGGATAAATACCCATTTGCCAAGGAAGGTGCACTCTTGCCTCAAGAGGATAAGTAAAACACGTTACTCATTTCGCCTCTCATTAGCAGGTTAAGTGAGAAAATATGTTGAAACCATGGGCAGGCTGGGTTTGGAACGATACCTTTTGGTACAATTGTTTCAAGGTGTCTCTTCATGCAGAATTAAGCATAAAGGGCACCAAGTGTGAAAGGGGCCAGTAAAAATTTTAATACAAAAGGAACCGAGTAGTTTATGGATTTCATGGAGAAAAAAGTCCCTGTGATTTTTTAATTTTCCCTTCAGAAAGTTCTGTTAAGTAAATGTTGATGTTAAATGTGAAGTCATTTTGGAGTCCCTTCTCTCCTGAAGCATGAAAACAACAATTCCTTCCTTGCGTGTTTCTTTCAGATAAAATACAGGCAGGACTTCAACAAGATGAAAGGGCCTGCACATTATCACTCCCTCCCAGCTCAAGAGAACTTGGTTCTCAAGCGGGCACAGAGCGTGAACAAGCTTGTGAGCGAGGTGCGTATGGGGGACAGTGGACACTGGGGCGACCCCAGAGTGAAAAATGCCACGGACTGTGGCTTATGCGCTATACGTCGTTACCAGTTCCCATGGAACGAATGCACCGTAAAAAGCAACTCACAAGAGAGCCCAGAATCAAACAACCTGAACTTAAAATTAAGTGTCTCCAAGGGTTCAAAAGTTTCTTCTCGGATTCCCATAGGGCTGTAGACTGTCAGACATTTCAGGCAGTAGATTTTTAGGTGCAGGATACTGCCCTAGCCAACCTTTATCACGATATGTCATTGTCGAAGAGTGGACATCGAACATGAGAAAGTGTTTGCAGCTTTGCATGTCTCTTATCCTCTTATAATTCTAGCCAGCTTTCCCAGAAGCTGTATGTGTCATATGAATTCCCGTTACCTTGGAGGCTGGACTGGCTGCCAGGCGCTGTGTGTTGTTTGGGCTGCCTGGTATTTCAGAGTTTTTGAATTGCTGGGACTCTGGCAAGGAAATAACCCCTGGAGCTCCCAAATCCTCATCACGCCCTCCAGTCCTTTCTTTCACAGCAGCCTCTCACTGGCATTTCCTCTCTGGATCCTAAAGGCATTTGAGTTAGCAATCTCTTGCGACAGGGAAGAATGAGAGCTGTTAAAAGTAATCCCTTAATCAGTTATCCGCAACCGAGAAATAGATATTCAAATATCCTAAAATATTTTTCTTCTCTAACCTCAAAAGGTCCGTCCTTAACCCCGAACTGTTACTTACTCTGCGGTCCTCTAACCTTGGGCTGCTCAGAATCCCCGAGAGTGACATTTTCCTCATCTTAGCAGGACACTCACGTATTTTAGAGTCATAGATGGGTGCCTAGGTCTTGGAATCTGCTCTTTAAACAAATGTTCGCGATGGTTTTGATGCTCCAGGCCAGAGGTCAGTGAACTACAACCCGAGTGCCAGATATGACCCATCGCCCGGTTTTGTAGATAAAGTTTTATTGGAACACCACCACCTCATGTTTGGTTACACGTTGTCGATGACTGCTTTCACACCACAAGAACAGAATCCAGTAGTTGCCGGAACTTGCTCTCGATTCACGGAACAGTGGATCTAGATGGAACCTTTGAAATTGTTAGGTCCTCACTTTGTCGTAGGTCTGGAAAAGTAGTGTCTTATTCTGGTTTAGAGAGACTTTCAGGAACAGAATTGGAACCAGACCTCTGAAAGTACCATTTTACCACCCAGGAAAAACACTGTTAACATTTTGGCCTTTGTCTGGGTGAAGATACTATAGCCTAGTTTATGAATATGAAGATATTTATAGATTAGAATTCAACTATATTTACAGTCTGGTGTACTTTTTTCACTTTATATCAGATTGTGAGCATTATAATGCATCTTGCATACTTTATTTAAAAAATTTTTTTTTAAATTTTTTTCTAACGTTTATTTTTGAGACAGAGAGAGACAGAGAGAGACAGAGCATGAATGGGGGAGGGTCAGAGAGAGAGGGAGACACAGAATCCGAAACAGGCTCCAGGCTCTGAGCGGTCAGCACAGAGCCCGACGCGAGGCTCGAACTCACGGACCGCGAGATCATGACCTGAGCTGAAGTCGGACGCTTAACCGACTGAGCCACCCAGGCGCCCCACATCTTGCATACTTTAACAAGCATGTTTCCACCATATGTTTTATAAGATAGGATAACAAATTATATATATTTTCTTGGTGAGGTGTCACAAGAGAACCTTCGGTTTCTTTTCGCTGTTATGTTTATCCCGTAAGACAAACCAGTCGTGCTCTATTCGTGGTAATCAGTCTGCAGCCGCCTCCTCCAATTACCTAGGATGACTTGGAGTCTATTTCATGACTGTAGCCTCACATCTTGCATCCAGCTACCCAGGGGAGCTCAACTAGCCAACCCACTTAAAATTAGAAGGCACTCGATGCATCTGTTAGTGGTCTCAGTTATTATACTGCTTTGTAAAGCAACTTTTGGGCCTACGTTTTATTGAAGTGTACATACGGAGAAATGTATAGGTCATGTGTACATAAGGGAAAGGATTTCCACAAGTGGACACATCTGTGCGCCTAGCATCCAGATCAAGAAACAGGACATGACTCAGACATATCCCTCCCAATCCCACAGACACTTTCCCCCAAGAGTGACCACTGTCCTGATTTCTCAAACCTGTTTCGCCACTTCTTGGGCTCTATGAAATCTTACCGTAGTTTCTCTTGAAAGGGACTGTATATGTATATCTTTAATTTTCAGAACCAAATTGTTGATTTACTTATTTATTATTTGAAAGGAAAACATGTACTGCTAACTTACAGTATCCTATGCCTGGTCTTTTTAAATGCTGGGTTGAAAGTTTTCTAAAAATATCCTAGTAAAGTCCTGGTGACATTTTTCAAGAGTGACTTCGGGCTTGGTTTTACTGTGCATCTGGTGTTTTGGTTTCCAAGGTGGAATATAAGAAGGACCTGGAAAGTAGTAAAGGTCACAGTATCAACTACTGTGAGACGCCTCAATTCAGGAACGTGAGCAAGATCTCAAAATTCACCAGTGATGTGAGTTTTTAACACCTCAGCGTTGGTTTGGGGCTTTGTTGATGAGCTAGTTTCTAGGTCTCTTAAGAGACAGTCTGTGTGAACATATCTGTTTGTCCCGGAAGCATGGCCTCTTAGGCACGAATACCTAAGAGTTTTGATGAAGGTTGCCTGCAGGCAGTAGTCCATGTAGTGTTAAATTCTGTCACACCCCCCGCCGCACACATGACCTTGAGTCCTCATGGTAGCACCCATCCTCTTGTGTTCTTCTTGTGTAGCGGTATCTGGCTCCTGGTGGTGAATGCTGGGGAGGGAGGCTGGCTGAGCATGTAACATCGCCTCTCAATGTGACCTCGCGCTTCTTAGTACCCGATCTCCTTTAACCTGGGGACCCAGATGTTCTTTCCTCATTTTACAGATGAGCAGAGACATGCCAGAGTGGCATTTGCAAAGCTGGAAATTCCCAAAGTTCTGGGGACGTTTCGTTGAGCTCATCAAGGACCCATACTAGATGTGATTTTATTTCTGCTTAGCTGCACATAATAGTAGAATTTAAAATCCTGAGGGAATTTGTAAGGTTCAGGGAGGAATTTATTGCCTAAATGTAGGGGTTAAGAGCACCAGCTTCGGAGCTGACAGTCCTGGCTCCATGATTAGCCAAGTGTTCGACTTTGGGCCACTTGTTTAAGCTCTCTGAGCCACTTTGTCCACCTATAAAATGGGGATGATACTAAGTCCCTCCTCGTCACGGAGTGTTTGTGAAGATGAGCCGAGTAGGATCGTGTCTCAGACATAGTAATAGATTTGTGTAAAGAATTTCACTGCCTATAGGGCGCCTGGGTGGCTCAGTCAGTTAAGAGTCCAACTTCGGCTCAGGTCATGATCTCACAGTTTGTGGGTTTGAGCCCCGTGTCGGGCTGTGTGCTGACAGCTCAGAGCCCGGAGCCTGCTTCGGATTCTGTGTCTCCCTCTCTCTCGGCTCCTCCCTCACTCACGCTCTGCCTCTCTCTGTCTCTCAAAAATAAGTAAACATTAAAAAAAAAAAGGATCACTGCCTAGAAACTCTATGGCCTCCCAGGGTAGATTATTTTAACGTAGCTTCGTTAGAAGCCACCCAAAGTGGTCCTGTCTATGACTTCTTGGTATCCTGTTTTGGTTTTCTCTTCATTTGGTAAGCTGCATTTGGGACATGACGTCATTACTTCCCATGGTTTTAGTCGTAACCCATTTATGGTGTAAAAATCACAGAATTTGGCAAAGCTCAGGTTATATTCTTCATATAATTAGAAATGGAGGTAATAGCCTGCAGTGATTTATATGAGCCCCGAGCGCCTGCATAATCAGCACCTGTCCATTGGGGAGTGCCACACGCTCAGGGTAGGTTTTCACAGGGGGAAAAATCTGGTGTATTTACAATTAGAAATGTTCCAAGAAAACTGGGTCTGTTGTGTACTGCCTGTGCTCACCCAGATCCTATGTTTGGTTGTGTGCCCGTGTTCTGGCCTCACTCCAGCCTCTTGTGCTTGCTTGAAGTGTAAGTTGCTTTGTTACAAAAAGGTTTGTCTTTTTTACTCAGCAAGGCACTGACTACTTCGGTAGGTTCTATGTAATCATTTATATTAACAATTTAGTGCATTAAGATGAGTAGTAGTTTATCTTCAACAGGTTGGGAGGAGAATGCTTTTCTTGAAAGTTTTGTGTTTCCGTGTAGAATAAATATAAAGAAAACTACCAGAACCACATGAGGGGCCACTATGAAGGAGTTGGTATGGACAGACGGACCCTCCATGCTATGAAGGTTGGAAGCCTGGCAAGCAATGTGAGTCCTAGTTTGAAGGGCCTGTAGGTCTGGGGACCTGTTGGGGTGGAGGGAGGTGAAACGTGAAGATTTCAGCCAATTCTTTTTCGACTTCCCTTTGTAAAAGTCAGTGTTCTATTGTGTAAACATTAACCGATACAACCAAAGCTAGGTTGACAATTTGCAAAAGCTTCAATTTATTGGTCTCAGCTTTCTCTGGCTTGAAGAGTTCTCAAATGTGTTATCATGGATCTAGTGTGAGAAAAACATTCCGTTTCTGAAAGAGAGAGAAAAATGGCTGAGCATAATTCTTATTTGAAATCCCTCAAATTTCCATAGTGTTTGTGGCTTGTTTGGAGTTGGTTAGTGGGTTGGTTGGTTCATTCATTTATTCAATGGTAGTGTTCATTGAAGGCCTCCTGTGGGCAAGTGCCGGTCAAGGTGGTGGGATAACGAAATAGATCGGATCCCATTGCGTGTAATCTGTTAATCTCTCCTTGGCTTTGTCAATTGGGTTGACAGGGTTGCAAATGTCAGGTTGTAAATCTTGGAGGTACAGGGCACTTAAAAGAAACTGATTTCATTATTAAAACATACAAAGGTCAAATTTCCTCTGCTTGAGAATGTCAAATTTGACCTATAGAAAAAAAAATTTTTAAATCTTGACTTTTCATTTATTTTCTGGGGGTTTAGCCAAGAAGCTCTTTCATCATATACCCATGTGCCACTGCTTCCCTTTGTAAGGGGTTCCATAATTAATAAGAAAGATAAAATAAAAATGTGCTACAGATGGAAGTTCACTAATTTTGGATTAATTAAGAATTCAAATGAATTAAAGGCAAAGTGCGAACATAATTTAATTTTCCTTGGAGGTGGTGAAACTGAATTAATTTTATTTCTTGTTACTTTTTAGAAGTTTCCTATGTCATTCAAACAAGGTCAAAAGAAAGTGGGGACTAATTTCTTTCTTTCTTTCTTTTTCTTTGTGTTTCAGATTGCCTACAAGGCTGATTATAAACACGATGTTGTGGACTACAACTACCCAGCCACTCTTACTCCTTCCTATCAAACCACAGTGAGACTGGTTCCCTTGAAAGATGTAAGTTCTCCTCCGGTAGCACCTTCTGCTTTATTGCTTGTCCCTTCCTCCTGTGGAGTGATTCTTAGGTAGCAAGATGGAAAGAGAAGATATAACAGTTCGTAACAGATGGAAGGGATTAAGAAGGGGAACTTTCCCACTAGGAAGCCCACGTATGCATGTTTGGAAACTCTTAGATTTTCTATGTAAGGTGGGGACAACTCTGGTTCCATCTTGAAAATAACCTGCTCTTCAGTATCTCCTTGTAGAATTTGGTGGAATATGTCTGCTGTTGGGCACGTTGAAAGTAATCATTCTTTAGACATGAGGAGCTTCTTTTTTTCCTGATTTAAAGTTTTGGAGTATGGTACGTTGAAGGACTGCAGGAAGTAAAATAAAATAGCTAAAAGTTGAGAGGAAGTGGTACTGTTGACTCAATTTTCTCTCAGGAGCACTTGGGAAAGTATATGTATTTCTTAATTACTATAGTGGTGATTTTATTTAGATACAGTTTGACTTGTCCCAATGAAATAAGTATAATTCATTAAATTTATTGTTTTCTAAGTGTAAGAATTTTACTGCATATGCTTATTACAGGAAATTTAGGAAATACAGAAAAGTACAAAGAAAAAGATTAAAGTCATCTGCTATCTTAAAAAGTAGTTAAGGTGGTTTAGAACTGAGTTCATATCATAGTTATTGGCCAGTGATGGTTATCTCCAACCAGTCAATAATTTAATAAATAATTCAACATATATTTACTCAATGCCCAGTGCTACTTTCCTTTACATTCCCTTGGGATCAGCATGACCTCAGTAGCTGACTTGGGTGTTGCTCTCGGTAAATAGGTCTTTGGGTCGCTCTCCCTTTTGCTCGGAGTGGGAGCCTTGTCGGGTTCAGCTGGGCATCTCCAGTGTTGAACGCACGGCTTACGGGACAGCAAAGGATAATCACCGGCAAAGGATAGTTTAGTGAATGAAATAAGCTTTTCAAATGTGTAGTAAAGCAAAGAATGGGAAGTCAAGGAATATAAAGGGCCTAAGCTTTGCTTCTTCTTTTCCCAGGAAGTTTGGTTGGGTTGACTTTCTCACATCACCTTCATGAAACCCAAGGTTACACTTGACTACCTAAGCTACTTCCTTTCTATTTTGCCTGCATGCATTACCTGGGAAACTTGAGGACCAAGAGCACCTCATTAAAATGCGAGTGTCGGCTCAGCCCGTAGAACTCCATCAGTCATGCCTAAGAGCACAGTCAAGTGGAGAGAGATTCCTACAACTTTGTACTCCCATTATAACAGGACTTGCTATTACATTTGTCTGTGGAAAGCTGTGGAATCAAACCACGCACCTGAAATACAGCCTGGTCAGCTGCACGAGTCTGATAGGAGAATCAAACCAGACTGGATTCGAAATACTATTTAGAAGCAGAGGGAGATTCTGAACTAGAAGCCCCAAGAGCCAGATCCAGGTTACAGAGACGTTTAGTTTGACCACACAGAGTTGAAAAAGTAATTGGACCAACATATAGAGATTTGGGGAGTTCATGTAAAAATTCATATTTTCATCTCTTCTGGAAAAATCTAAAAATGCTGGGAATGGCCACCCTAGCTCCTGCATGATAGCAACTGGCTGGGACTGAGGGGCAGCTGCTCTGGGTTATCTTATTCTCCTTTACCTTCCCTTCCTGGCTCCCATGTGAATTTGAATTTACCACCCCAGAATGTAGGGATTTACATACAGGAAGTATTGGGAGAAGGAAGTTTGGGGAAGGAAGTTGGGGGGAATCCATTACAAGAGCATTTATGGTCCCTCTGTCTGGTGGCTCTAAACGTGGTCAAATAGCTATGAAATGAAATAAACAAGCGTGCGTCTTTAATTAGAGAGCATTCCCTTCAGATGGATTTTATCAACACTAATAGCATTAAAATGAGATTCCATCCTCAGCAAAGAGCTCCTTCAGAAAGTAGATTGAAGCAATGGCCAAGCATCTGTGATGTTGCAGAGATGTGATTAATCCTGGAGACTGTTAATTATGTCCCGCAGAGGAGAGTAATTGTGCTCTGCAACATACTAATGCAGAATTATTGGGAAGGAATATGCCTTTTAAAAAAAATACAGTTTTCGTGACATTTTATCATGCATAATTCTGAACTCTAATAGACTCTTTATTATGAGATGATAATTTCCCCTCTGAGTTAATGCACCAGGAAGCAACTGCACTCTAATCTCATTAATGGTTGACATTGAAATGACTTTATATTTCCTACTTTTCCTATATACCCCATATCCGCAACTCACAGTGTGCAAAAACTTCTCTCCCTGGACCACTAACCAAAAAGCACAAAGCGATGCCGTGCTTTATCTCCAAATCCAACAAAATACCCCGTGGCTCAGTGTCGGGAAAGCTCAGTTTTTCCTAGATCCTGTTCTAGGAGTTAATTTGTAAGTCATTTGTTCATACCCAGAACATATTTGCCTGTCTAAACAATGGTAGCTCTGGCTATGGGGGATCCCTGATTCATCTGTAAAGAAAAAAAAAAAAGTAATCGCTCCAAGCACCCTCGCTTTGGCAAGCCAGGTTTACAGTGGGAGCCACTTTGGCTGACATTAGCTGGGTGACCTTGGGCAAATTAGTTCTCTGGCACTCAGTGTTTGCATTGTAAGGTGGGGATAATAAGAGCTTCTGCCCGCAGGGTGGTTGGATTAAATGCATTCTTGTGTGTGAAGCACCAGAAGTGGTGCTAGGCACAGGAAGTGCCATTCTTTTTTTTTTTTTTTTTAATTTTTTTTTTTAACGTTTATTTATTTTTGAGACAGAGAGAGACAGAGCATGAGCAGGGGAGGGGCAGAGAGAGAGGGAGACACAGAATCCGAAACAGGCTCCAGGCTCTGAGCTGTCAGCACAGAGCCTGACGTGGGGCTCGAACTCACGGACCGCGAGATCATGACCTGAGCCGAAGTCGGCCGCTTAACCGACTGAGCCACCCAGGCGCCCCAGGAAGTACCATTCTTAAGCCACGATTGTCGTTAGCCCGTGGTGGGACAGGCAAGAATGGAGTGAGTACAAGGAGGAGACACGGGAGACAATGGCCCTTAGGTCTATTTCACTTGAGTCACTGGGCTATAAAAACGTTGAACTATTCGTCAGCATTTAAAAATGGCAAGGCTTGACACAATAAAATAGATTTCGGGTTTCTTTGGAGTAACTGGAAGATCTGATCATTCTGGGCCCCACACTGTTGCACCGTAATGTTCCCAGAGCTGAGCAGCAGCTGCGGGCCTTTGCCACAGTCCCCCCCACTCCTGAATGCTTCCCCAACAATGAGGCCAAACCCTTAGCCCCTACTAGCCCTTCACCTGTACCCAGCTAGTGGTCTGTCTGGCTGTCACAGACTTTGTGACCTCTGGGCTACAAAGTCTCCCTGAGGTGAGCTGTCACCTATGCAGGCAGCAACAGGAAGTAGCAGCCGGCAGATAGAATGAGAGGTGTCAGACTCTAGACAGACCGCTGGTGGGAGGACAGGGCAGTGGTGCCCCTTGTGGAGGGCAGGGCCAGCGGCCAGAGGAGTATGGCCAGAGGCGGTAGGTGGAGGTCTGGGCAGAGGTGCCAGTAGACAGTGGGGACCCAGCAAAGGGGTGTGACGTTCTTAGGCGTGACCTAGGCCGAAGGATGCGGCCGCACTGTGTGGGAGACCGGGTGGGGTCCCGGGCTTCAGGCGATACGACAGAGGCATGAAGACTGGGCGTGGGGTGTTCAGTGATCTGGTTGCTATGAGCAAAACCGGGGTGTCGCTGATGGGAGGGCCTAGCCAGGAGCCTATAGGCAGAGGGGCTCGGGTGTCACAAGCCACCGGGTCAGTTTGGGGCCCCGGGAGCAAGGGCCCAGCTGAGATATCTGCATGGACTGTGCAAGTCTGCTCGCTCGGTGCAGAGTAGCCTTCTGTGGCTGTTTGCTGAAGGAATGCATGAATGAGCAAATGAATGAGCGTCAGGGGACCACGCAGGCCGCAGGGAAGAAGGTCAGGAATAGGTTAGGGGTGCGTTAAGTTTTCCCTCCTTTCCCTGGATTGAGGGCTGGCCTTGGTTAGACCGTGGAACAGGCCATCCCCCACCTTCAGCCTCTTCGTCTTCGCTAGCCTGCATCCCGGCTCCCCTTCCGCCTGTGCGGGGCTCTGGGTCCTCACGCAGCTCACCGCCACCCCCTCCCTCGTCATCTGCCGCCAGGCCTCAGACATGTTCCTATATCTCTCTGCTCAATTCGCATTCTGTCTACAGTGGATCTTAGGAGGAAGATCATCCATCTCTTAGTGGATGTTTGGAGGAAAAGAAGACAATTGAATGAATGTCTTCTCATGGGCAAATGGCTAATAATCCTTGAGTCTCTGAAGGGCAAATTGTACTTTCCAAAGAGAAAACCCACGAGCCCCCCGTGTCTTGAAATGATGGGAAACCTGGAAGTCAGTGCACTAGGCCGTGCTGGAGGTTTATCTTACCTCCTTCTCTTCTGAACTGGCCCACCCTTCTTCTTTCGCGAACGTGCGAAGCTTTCGGCCATTTTCTCAGGGACACCGGTGGGGCGGAAGTGAGGGCCAGGCAGGGGCTGGCGTACAGGGTGAAGCCACGCGAAGACCGTCCTCGCCCAGAGCTACTGATGCGCCCTCGCCTCCCACCTCGACGTGCCTATGGCATCAGTTGGACTTTTTGTCCCTCTTGCATTTTTCGTTCCCTTTTTAAAAAGACCCCTTTTCTTTTGAAGCATAAAGCATATATAGAAAAGTACATTAAGCATAGATAGGCAGCTTGAATTATTACAAAGTGACCTTGTGCATGTGTTTCCATTGGGAATGCATGTAAGAATAGAACTGTTGAGACCTAAGGTATGGGTGTGTATGCCAAGGCGCCATATTGGTCCCAAAGTAGCTTTGCCAACCCGCTCTTCCACCAGCTGTGTTGTGAGCGTTTCTGCAGCTCTACATCCTTGCCAGCCCTTGGTAGAGTCAGTGGCTTAAATGTTCACTCTTCAGGCAAAAGCGGAGGGGTGTCTAATTGCAGTTTTCATATGCGTTTCTCTGATTCATAACAGTAATAACGTAGATGAGCACCTTTTCCTGTGCTCACTGGCTCACTGTGCTCCTGTTAAAGTCACTCAATTCTACCATGTGTTGGGGTTTTCTTGTCTGTGGGGTTGGAGAGTCTGTTGGTTTCCAATTGGAATCTTTGATCCTTTTTGTAGTAATCAGAGGATCACAGCTCTGCTGGGCTTAGGGGCAGGGAACTAATAAGCAAATCTTAGAGAAAAGTGTTTTTTGTTTGTTTTAACCAGGTCAACTATAGGCAAAGCATCGACAAATTGAAATACAGCTCTGTGACCAACACCCCTCAAATTGTCCAAGCCAAAATCAATGCCCAGCAACTGAGTCATGTAAGTAACCTGTCCTTGCCTAGTGGGGGGACTCACAATTGCTTTGTGGCCCCTGGATATCTGGCTCCCAAGGATTTGGCTTTCATTCATGGTGACATATGTCTTGTGACAAACATGAAATGACCTCCCCTCAATGTAAACTTTTTATTTTGGAAAATTCCAAATATATTTAAGTGTAGAAAGGATAATGTAACGACTCCCCGTGTATCCATCAGTCGGCTTCAACCACTACCAACTCGTGGCCAGTCATGCTTCATCTATATGCCCATCCACTTCCCCATTTTGTGTTATTTTAAAGAAAAAGACCAAAGATTAGATAATTTAACCTATCAATACTTTAGGGTAAATCTCTAAATGATAAACAATTTTTAGACGTATTTATACAATTTTAGTATATCATCCCAAAAAAACTAATGGTAATTCTTAATACCACCAGTGTCCTATTAGCATTCAATGTTCCAATGATCTCATAAAGTTATCATTTTGTCTTACGGTTCGTTTGGAACGGGATCCAAATGAGGTCCATGCTTGTGAATGGCTGATAGCTCTTTAAGATTCTTTTCATCTTTAAGTTTTCCTGTTTTTCTCTTTTCTTTCTTGCAAGTTGTTTATTGAAGAAACTGGACTGTTTTTCCTGTTACGTTTCCCACAGTCTGCACTTTGCTTACTGGATCCCTATGTGGACTTCATGTGTTCCTCTGGCCTCCAAATGTCCCATAAAATAGTAGCTAGATTTATAGGTTGGATCAGGCTCAGGTTCAATTTGGGGCCAAGGATGCTTTTCAGATGATGCTCTATTTTTCCACTGGCAATCACCTAATGTCTGGTCGGCCCTTTTTTGTGTGTGACTTAAGATGGCCTTTTTTTTCAATGTGAGCAGCCGTTGAGAGTTACTCCCTGAGTATCTACTCTGCCTATAGTGAGATGTTCAGCAGTGTAGCACATTAAAAAAAAAAAAAAAAAAAAAAAAAAAAAGTTCTGTATCCATAGTGCTTCAAAGGAGAGTTGGTGAAATAACCACAGGGAGATATTTTATACACTCACAACTCAGAGTGTGCCCTTGAGTTGTTTTACTTGTCACTTGACCTCTTTAATCAGCTGATTTCAAACACTCATAAACTCGCAGGCTTCCTTGTCAAATTTTCCAAAAACTCCTTGTCGGCTATTGGGTCTAAGGGGAAAGTGAAAAAGAGAGGCTTGCCTCCGAAATTCACCTCCTGTCTGTATAAAAACCTTGCATTTACCCTGTGGGTTGATTTTAAATCCAACAGGTGAATTACCGCGCTGACTATGAGAAAAACAAGTTGAATTACACACTGCCACAGGACATACCTCAGCTGGTGAAGGCCAGAACCAATGCTGAACTATTCAGTGAGGTGAGCAAGCAGTGGAGGTGAGAACGTGGTAGGGGGTACGTAACCTATGTGAAGGTGAGGGCACCAGTCCCTACAAGCAGGGGCTGTTGTGTTTGGGGAGAGACGTTCATCAGAGACGCCCATCACATTATTGTTTTGAATTTTGCTGTCTCATGGACTGTGGCAGTTCACGGGGGATAAACTGATCGTAGAAATGTAATTCTCATGATCTGAGCATGTGCACAGCATGTTCTCAGACACACACACACACACACGCCATCACCATCATCGTCATCCTCGTCCTGGTGACTTCCCACCGGTGCTTCGCTGTGTGGCGGAAATTCGAGTTTTGAGATCAGTCTCAGTCGCTAGATTTTTCCTGGAGTCACAAGGGGGCTGTGATTAGGCTTCTCGTTCTAGATGGGGGCAGGAGAAGAAAAAAAGGAACTAACATTTATTGAATGCCTGCTCTGTGCAGCACACTGAGACAGACAACCAAAAATGGAATTATTCAATTATCATCACCCCCCAAGGACGCATTTATTGCAGGGACACAGTGGCATGGGCTTTGGCATGAGAATCCCCCAGGTCAGATGCTGGCACTGCGATTTTTAAGCTGTGTGACCTGTGCGAGGTCATAGATGTCTCCGAGCCTCATAGGCCTAATGCAAAGTATGTACAGTTGATGAGTAGAAGGCACTTAGGAAGGACCAATAAACTGAAGGTGTTGTTACCATGGTAATATCAATACCTTCCATATTTACCAGCTTGGGATCTGTTTTCATGTTCTATATCCAGTTTATCCCCACAACAGCCCTGAGACAGATAATAGGAGATTTTTTTTTTTTTTTTCAAATGGCAGAGTAAGGCTGAAAGAGCTAATGTGCCTTTCCCAAGGTCTCACGATCAGGAAACAACAGAGCAAGGATGGACACATGGCTCTTCTCTTTGTCCCGTCCCATCCCCGCTGCCCTGCACGGCCCCACAGCTCAGGAATCAACAAACCGTGTTAATAATTTCTGTTACCGTTTTGACCATCATAGGCAAGATTCTGGTCTGCAAACAGATGGAGAAACCATCTTTGTGGTCGTCGTCGTTGTTTTAAACGTCTTTGTAACCTTTGGCAGGAAGATGGATCGGGACTCCTATTCACCTGTGTTTCTGTTCGTCAGGTTAAGTACAGAGAAGGCTGGGACAAGGCCAAGGGGAAAGGATTTGAGCTGAAACTGGATGCTATGTCTCTGCTGGCCGCCAAAGCCTCCGGAGAGCTTGCGAGCAATGTAGGTTTTTCTCTCATTAACTCAGAAATGCATAAGAAATGGTTCCGATAGGGGCGCCTGGGTGGCGCAGTCGGTTAAGCGTCCGACTTCAGCCAGGTCACGATCTCGCGGTCCGTGAGTTCGAGCCCCGCGTCAGGCTCTGGGCCGATGGCTCGGAGCCTGGAGCCTGTTTCCGATTCTGTGTCTCCCTCTCTCTCTGCCCCTCCCCCGTTCATGCTCTGTCTCTCTCTGTCCCAAAAATAAATAAAAAACGTTGGGAAAAAATTTAAAAAAAAAAAAAAAAAAAGAAATGGTTCCGATAAAATGTCAGTGGTCCTGCAGAAAAAAAAATAATGACCGCTAACGTTGTAAACATCACTCCTCTTTAATCATCTTCTGGGTTCGCGAAAGATGGGGAGGTTGTTTTCAGAACTCTTTCCCTTGCCCTGTGAATACCAGAGCCCCTTCGATGGCAGAGTTTCCTTTCCCCTCACAGTAAACCTTTTTCTTTCTCTCAAGATTAAATATAAGGAAGAATATGAAAAATCAAAAGGCAAAGTCATGGGCACTACGGACTCCAGGCTTCTGCACTCTCTGCAGGTTGCCAAGATGAGCAGTGAGGTAAACTCTTTTCGGTCCTCCACACTTTCTCGGGCTTGTGCTGCTTTAAGAGTCCTTCCAGGACCTACTTCACTGCTACCTTTTTATTGACTTCCATCTACAATTTCTTTCCCTGTTGGTGTGAGAAGTTTGTTTGCTTTCTTTATTTAGCCAAAGCATACTGTTCTTTTAAAATAGGGGCACCTGGGTGGCACAGTCAGTTAAGCGTCCGACTTCGGCTCAGGTCATGATCTCATGGCTCACGGGTTCCAACCCCACGTTGGGCTCTGTGCTGAGAGCTCAGAGCCTGGAGCCTGGTTCAGATTCTGTGTCTCCCTCTCTCTCTGCCCCTTCCCCTTCCCCTGCTCATGGTCTGTGTCTCTCTCTCTCCATTAAAAAAATTAAAATAAAATAGATGAGAGGTGGGGCCCCCAACAGTGATCTCTTTCTACTGCTCAAGGTACAAAGGTGTCTGGCCACAGTTATTCATTCCACAGATGTTTACCAAGCAGCTACTGTGGGCAAGATCCCGTGTAAGACACCTGGGCTATCAGAATGGACAACACATAACAGGTTCCTCCCCAGCGGAGCTTAATTCTTACGGGGAGAGTTAGACACCAAGCGCCCTGTCTGTTGTGACCATGTCCTGGATGAATCCCGTGGCTATGACACACTTGATACTCAGAATGTTTAGCAGATAACTGAGTCGCCTAAACTCCAACCAATCGAAATGACCCTGCTGGTAAATGACTGTGGTGGCTGGAGATGAACCTTGGTAAACGTCACCTGCCGAAATCCTTTGGGGAGGGGGGGTTCTGCTACGAGGGACCTACTCGGTTTCAGATCAGGCCTTCCCTGCCAAAGCCGAGGAGGCCAAAAGGACACACAAGCACTGAGTTTCTGCTTTACAGCGGCTGCTCCAAGTTGGTGCAGGCTGCATGGCACAGCCAGATATAATTCCCTGGTGAGTCATTAAGGAGCCATGGCTTAAACAGAATGAGAGAGTTGGCATCTGGGTCACCATTTTGGATGTGCCTACAGAACACGTCCTGTGAAGTGCGTTATCGTGAAATATACAGAGACACTGAGAATTTGGCTGCAGGTTAGACAGAGAACAGAATTATACTTCTTATTTTCAGTGGGAGGAGTTGGGGCCAAAAGGATGGTGTCTTGCCCAAACTTGTGTAGTGGTCAGTGGTAAAGGTAGAGATCGGATCCTAGAAGTCTGACTTACTGGAACCATACTGACTCTGCCGTGGCATGCCGCCTTTCCTCACCACCACACCACCATCACCCCTGTCACCGCTGTCATCACCGACATCACCACTGTCATTGCCATCCTCATTGGGAACGTTTGCCAAGTGGTTGCTCTCTGCCAGTCCCTGCACTTAGCAGGTTTCAGCTGCTGTCTTGCTTGCTTATCACAATAGTCCCCTGAGGAACATGAGCCCCAGAGGTCATCCACTTGGCAAAGGGTGGACCAGGTCTGACCTAAGACTTGTCTGGCTCTGCAGCCCAAGCTCTGTTACTCTGCCTCGTAAAGGTTCCGCAGAAACCGTAGATCGAGCATTCTCCTCCTGGAGAAGCCAGGGAGAAAGATTTCATATTGGTGAGAGGCATTCCTACCAGAGCCAGAGCAGCATGGGGCCTCAGCTCCTTAGCAGCACCGCCTTCCCGAGCCAGAAATTGGGTCCCACCTTTCTGACAGATGAGTGACATTGTCGTTTCCTCATGAAAGCCCGGGCTGCTTTTCTGTGTTTTGAACCACTTCTGCAAAGGCAGACCTCAAGTAATGGGTCTTGTCGGTACATTCAAGGTCGAATACAAGAAAGGCTTTGAAGAGAGTAAGACCCGCTTCCACCTACCCATGGACATGGTACACATCAAGCATGCTAAGAAGGCCCAAGCTCTGGCCAGTGACCTGGACTACAGGAAAAAACTGCATGAATACACTGTGCTGCCTGAGGACATGAAGACTCAGTGGGCCAAGAAAGCCTACGGGCTCCAGAGCGAGGTGAGCCCTCACTCAATGCCGGTTCTCTTCCTGCCCCTCTCGCGGTTGGGCACAGGCACGTCTTGAGAGCGATTTGGAACCTGTGCGTGAGTCTGTTCTGTGACCCCGAGGACTAGGAAGAACTTCTGAGATGCGTCGGCCGCAGGGAAGGCGGGTGGGGAGGTTGAGCCCTAGATACAGTTGAGACAGCAGAGGCAAGAGGGCAGAGGACTGGGGCTCAGAGCTGGTGCAGAAGGCCAGATGTGTTGATCACGGCGCTGAGCAAGGAGGAGGCGAGCGTTGAAAATGGCAAGTAAATCTTGGAAATTTAGCAGGTTGGGAGATACGATGTTCGGTCAAAACTGTGTGAAAAGCCCTCTTTTTGGTGCAGTTGTGGTGTTTGAGCACTAAGGCGGGAGATGCTCTGCTGGTTACAAAGTGAGCCAGTGGCCTCACCCGCAAGGAGAGTCCAGCCCGACTATGAAAGAGCCGAGGGCAGTTCTACAAATGCAAGAGCAAGGGTTTTCCGAACTCTCCCATCTTCTTTGCACCCACGCGTCTGATTACAGCTTGGGTTTTCTCTTGCAGCTGCAGTACAAGGCCGACCTGGCGTGGATGAAAGGAGTCGGGTGGTTGACGGAGGGGAGCCTCAATTTGGAGCAGGCCAAGAAAGCGGGACAGCTGATCAGCGAGGTAACCTGAGCTCGGGCCCCCGGGCTCCTAGTGGTTCTCAGCCCGCGACTCGCCGAACACCGTCTTTTCCCCTGATGCCCCCTCCGCAGCCCCCCGGCTTGTTTTGAGGGGGACTCAGAGGAGGACCTCTCCGTTTCGCACCTGCAGGGCACCCTGACGAATGTTCCGCACGCCCTCCCCCATCCGGGGAGGCGTTCGTGAGAAGCCTTAGCGGTTTACGTAGAGGAGCAGTGGCAGCCAAAGAATAATCCAGAAGGGTTGTAATACGCAGTCGATTAGCACGTGGGAAAATGTGTTTGTCACGTGAGGCGTGCGTGCTGCCTCCTGAATCAGAGGGTCTGCTGTTTGGAGGTCAGCACTCTTCCCGGTGCTGTGCCTTCGACTCACTGCAGACTCCGGTCAAGTCACTCGAGCCTTCCGACCCTTTCTGTCGTGTAGAACAGGGAGTGTTTGAGAGTCCCTGCGGCTCTCTCTCCACCAGGCAAAGTGGGCTTTGGCAGCCGGCAGAGGAAGACTTTTGAAGGGCATCTCATTTGGAAGTGTGACTATTTCAGGAGCTCTGTTTGGGATCCTCAAAGGGAATTCTTGTGTCAGGACCAGGAAGGCTGAGTCGGCATATCTTTTGCAAATGGTAATAATAGTGATAACAGCTGCACAGTCCCGCAGCCGTTGCTGTCATTGATTGACCACTTTGAGGACGTTGCATGCATACTGCTCATTCGTTGCTCACGGCGGCCCTGTGTGAGGAGACACTATTACTCCCCGGTGAAGCTCATTTTAGTGAGGGAAGAGGGACTGAGAGTTTCGAGGGAGGAGCAGAGCTGGGCTCTGTCCCAGTGTGTCCGGCCCCATGCCCCAGCTCCTGACCATTAGGTGGTATTGCATCCCCGAAGCACGTTTTGTAAATGACTCTTATTTTTCCACTGCTCATCCTTCTCTCAGACACAGACACGCTTAAGGTTAGGATATAGAAATAAAGAAGGTAGACAAATGGGAATAACGCTTCAGGGTTCCTATGACTCAGTTCAGGCGTGCTGAACTCCCAAGTGGAGAAAACCCAAGCCCCATTTGCGTTGGATAAAGACGTAGTGAGGTGACCCAACCAGCTGACCTCCAGCCCTAGGAATTTCCATCTCTGTCTCACTTCCTCGGCCTACGAATTATTAAGCTCCTCAAGGGCCGGGAAAACACTATTCTCTTCGCCTGTTTCATGTTTCTGTTGTGCCCTGTCCAGGGTGGATTCTTGGCTCCTCAGTAATTTCTTATGATCTGACCCATGCAGAGCCTGGAATAATCAGGAATTTCCAACCATGGGAGGGAAATGCGACTTCCTTCAATTATGTGGTGAAGGAGTTTTCCCATTCAACACACTGGAACTAGAGAGGAAAATTACAAGTCTCTTTGGAGAATTTTTTTTTCCTAAAGGCAGGAGATTTGGAGTCTCCAATATTCCAGACCCGACTCTGGGTTCAGGTGGTGCCCGTGACCCTCTTGCTGACAGAACTGGTGTGGTGCTCACCTCTGCGCTCCCCGCCACACGAGGCTTTTGCTTCAGTGAAGCCACCCCCAGCGGCCGCCCTTCCCGTCCGCTTTGGCACCTCCGGTGGAAAAGCCAGAGGAACTAACCTCCGGGAGGGACAAGAAGTCCCTGTGGGGAGACAGAATTAGCACATTTGAAATCTTGCCAGTTACTTTGTGGGTGTGAGGCGGGGACACAGTGAGGACGAGACCTCGGCGATCTGGGACATGAAGGAACTGGGAGGCCGGATCCCACCTGACCGCCAGCCTCCCGCCTGTGGCTCCCGGCATCCCCGTTCCCTATGGCATAGGGGATCCTTGGATAGCCATGATGGCACCATGCCTAACGGTGACGGCTGATGTGAACCGTTGCTGTGTCCACGGACTCCGCTCGCGGAAAGCATGGCATTGAAGCCTCTGCCCCACCCCAGAGTGAGACAGCTTCTATTTTTTGTGCCGCAGTAGCAAGAGCAGCTCGGGTGACCAAGACAGGTGCCCAAGGTCATGAAGCTGGAAAGGGGCAGAGGCGAGACCTGGCCTCCATCTTCCTGGTTGTAAAGCCAAGTTCCCTCCACGTCACTTTTCCTGTGTCAGATCTCGATTTATAAAATGGGTGCATCCCAGGGCATAAGGTGAAACACAGGGTTTCCTGAGGGAGAGGCTCAAGTTCTCACTCAAGGGTGGGAACTAAAAGAGGCTCACCAGAGCGGGCTGCTTCAGGCCTGTGTGGTCCCGATTAAGCTGCCGGCCCAGCCGTGACGGTCCCCCTCCCCCCAAGAAGATGCACGGGTCACTGAAAGTGTGCGTGTGGATGTAAGCACGAGTGTGGTGGTGGGGACAGCCAACCCCTAATGCTACGCTGTCCCTTTTCTTTGGAAACAGAAAAACTACAGGCAGAGGGCGGACGAGCTCAAGTTCACCAGTGTGACCGACAGCTCCCAGATGGCACACGCCAGGAGGAGCCAGGAGCTGCAGAGCGGAGTGAGTCCCGAGCTGCCCTTTCTCCGCCATGCTGCCGTGTCACGGGCCGGGCGTCTCTGAGACCACAGCAGGTGCTGCCCGGACACGATCCGGGCACCAGCGAGCCTCTCCTTTAGACAGGCGGGGCCTGGCTCTCCCGGAGCCTGCAGGCTGTCTCCGGGCACCGGACCCCAGCTCTCTCTGCCTTACCCCACTTCCCTTCTCTGCTGGTTGTGAGGACAGATGCCGACTGATGCTACTCATTTCAGCTCTCAGTATTGCCCCGTCTCGCTTTCTTCTTCTTTCTTCCCCCGCCTCCTACCTCTCATCACAGGCTCTGTCATTCTGCAGCCGGGAGAGAATTCTCTTTGGGTGGGGGGGAACATGCGCCCCAAGACGGGCGGCATCGAAGTGAAACACCGTGTATGTTGTTCGCACGTCAGTGTTGAGCACTTCCTGTGCACGTACACCAAGCACGTGTTGGAGCTGTGGCAGGGTGGCCAGGACCGTCCTAGTCGTCCTTCATAAAGGTCCAGGGACATGTGCCGGAAAGGACGCTACCGACAGAGCTCAGGGGCATCAGAAAGCCGCCTTTTGGAAGCTCAAGTGGGGGGGTGGGAGGGAAGGGGAGAGAGAAAGAACAGAGGGGTACGTTTTTCATGGACCAGGTGTTCACTTGTGCTGTCTTTTAGGTCACTGCTCGCTTTCCAGGTGTCACTGCCTGGGAATGCATTGGGACTGGCGATGGGGGCAGGGGGACGTGCAGGGGAGCAGAGAATGCTTCTTATTTTTCTCATTCGGGGAGCCTGGGCCCACCTGAGCCCTGCAGCGGGTTATTTTCTGTGGCCGTGGACAGCATAGATGGGAACAGCTTGGGAAGCTCAGTGCCTTCTCAAGGGTGACATGTGAAGACAGGGACCTTGGCAGTGTGGTCGGGTTGGTCCCCTGACCACACTCTTCTCGAAGCTCCTCACTGCCTCGCCCTCTGCCTTCACCCCTCCTGCCTTAAGCCCCATTTGCTGTTGTCTGCTGGCCAGCGTCTGGTCTGGCGGGTTTTGTAACGGACCCCCCGTGCAGGTCGCAGAAACGCCAAGCAGATCTGAAGGCGCACCTGCGATGCCGTGCCACCCACCCCACCCTGCCACCTGCTCCTGACCCAGTGCTCTCTCCTGACAGGTGGCCTACAAGGCAGGAAACGAGCAGTCCGTCCATCAGTACAGCATCAGCAAAGACGAGCCTCTCTTCTTACAGGCCCGAGCCAATGCTGCCAATCTCAGTGAGGTATGGCCAGAGGGGGCGGGGGCGGCTGTAAACTCTGCTTTCCCGCGTAGGCGCTTGGCCACTGTGCTCTGTCACCTGGGGTTCCACACATCCGGTCGTTGTAAACAGCTCATCCAGCAGACCTCGTTCCTGGCCAGTTGTAGGGGGAGGGAAGGACCACTTTCCCTAGGAATGAGCTGGCGGGAGATTTGACCCACTGACTATATAACAGGGTAGGAGGTAGTGGTTCTTCCAGGGTCGCGGCTCGAACAGCATTAGAGCATTGTTAGAAGGAAGGAAGCAGCACTTGAAGGCGTTAGCTCCAAACTGCTTGGGTTTGTTCGATCCTTGGGTCTATCACTTACTAGGTGTGAGACCCTGGGCTAATTCTTTGCACTCAGTTGTCCCATTGGCAAAAGAAGGGTAATACTAGTTCCCGTCTCATCAGGTTGTCACGAGGCTTCAGTGAGCTAATATACGGAAAGCCCTGGGAGGAGGAGGAGTGTGCCGAAGGTAGCCATTATCCAGGTGGCTCTCAGACACAAAGCATGCGTGGCCCCAACCTTCTCCTCCCTGTCTTTCAGCAGGGGCCTTACTCAGCTCTCCCCCTCAGCTCCCAGGTCTTTGGAGTCCTGATCTGAGTCCTAGGTAGAGGGGAAAACTAGAAGGAGCAACAGGGGCTAAATTGATTCACACACACAGAGCGGGAGCCTTCAGAAGAGAGACCTTGAAACCCACAGGTGGGGGCAGGAAGGGACATGGGAGGAGCAAGGACAAGCCCCAGGTGGACTAGAGGCTGGAGGCAGGGAGACAAAGATACGCAGCTGTGGCACCTGCTGGGCTGAGCGGGCTGCGTGCGCAGGGGTGGGGAACCTTCCAGAAATGTTGCCGGGCGTTTTGCAATGTTATTCCACCTCGGGCATGTCTTTGAGACCCCCGTGAAGACTCCTAGTAGTTTTCAAGGCCTCTGGAGTTCAAATTCAGCTTCTTTTGACTGAAGCCCTGTGTGTTAGGAGGCCTTGAGGCAGGAACAAGGAGGTCTGGTGGTGTTCAGGTTACCAGGTTTCTGTGGAAGGACGCAGTCGTGTTTGCCTCCTGGAGAGAGCATTACAGACTCTAGGGAAGGCTTCCCGCAGGAGGATGATCTCTTTTCTCCCCTACCTCCTCAGAAACTGTATAAGAGCAGCTGGGAAAACCAGAAGGCGAAAGGGTTTGAGCTACGTCTTGACTCCTTGGCCTTCCTGGCAGCCAAAGCCAACAGGGACCTGGCCAGCGAGGTGAGTAGGTGCTCAGCTTGTACAGGGCGCCACGAATCCTGCCGTTTTCCATCTAGGAGAGTCAGAAAGGGTCTGAGCCTCAGGGTCCCATCGGCGAAGTGGGGATAAATACGACTGCTTCACAATGAGATAATCCTGTACGAGCCGAGAGCACACTGCTTGCCACACGTTGGCTTTCAGTAGGTGGAGGCATTATCAGTGGCAGCAGCACGAGTAGCAAGCTAAATGGCTTATGTGACAGACAAACTGAGGCTCAGAGACATTCTAGGACTATCTAAGGATGTCGTGGCCTGCCAGTGACCGAGCATTGTGATTCTGGGAAGGTGGTTTGACCTTGCAAAATCTCAGTTAACTCATTGGTAAATCGACAGTTGCAAAATGTTTACGAGGAAATGAAACAAACTGACGTGTATCGAGCGTTCATAGTCCACTGCCATCTGTCGGGAGTCTGATGTGAGATCAGAAGCCGAGGCCAGAGTGGAAGACAAAGTCTGCTAATGTCATCAAGACAGTCTTGCTTCCAGAAGAAATGCGTGCACATAAATATACTCCCCTATATAAATATATGTAGATATCAGCTGAGCTAAACAGTGACTTGGTGATGTCATTCTGGCATAAGGTCCTTATCTTGTTCCTGGTGAGAGTTCATGAACCAGCACTGGTCTACAGATGCACTTTGAGGGGCTTGGGTTTGTACCAGGCCTGGCTCACAGTGAGTGTTCAATAAATGGTGGCAGGTATTAATACTGTTGTTGTTGGCACAGGTGGGAGGAGAGCCCAGGTCTCCTGATAATATTACCCTGTTACAGTTTTTAAGGCAGTTCTGTATCTGTTTTTTCCTTCTGATCCGCATTACTGTCGGTCTTTTTCCAAGCGAATATGAGCCCCTTTCTCAAACAGCAGCTGTGTTTGGGCTATTCTGTGTCATTTTCATTCCATGACTACTTTTTGTTTATAACGTTTTCACTATTCCCAGAAAGGAAACAACGGGCCACTTAAAAATAAATCCAGAAAAATTGAGGTGGAGGAATACAGACAAGAGATGGAATGTCACCAGGAACTTGGGAATAGACTGTTGCATAGCTGAGCATTCAGTTTAGCTCTGAGCTTCCTGGCAGCTGAGGTGAAAAGGGAAATAATGAGTAATCTTTTATTTCACTGTTTAGTGATAGGAAGATTCTAATTCTAGTAAGATTCTGTTGTTTGGCTTTGTTTGGACTTTCAAACCCTCAGTTTGAAAGTTAACAATGCCTTTAGGAGATGCTAAAATGCCCTTCTCTCTCCTTCCTGTTTAGGTGAAGTACAAGGAAGGTTATGAAAGGTCCAGAGGGAAGCTGATCGGGGCGAAGGATGCCCAGGGGGATTCACAAATGAGTCACTCGCTGCAAATGTCCAAGCTGCAGAGCGACCTGGAGTACAAGAAGGGGTTCGAGGACACCAGGTCCCAGTGCCACGTCTCCCTGGACATGGTCCACCTCGTGCACGCCCGCAAGGCTCAGCATCTAGCCACAGACATAGGCTACAAGACAGCATCTCATCACTTTACCGCTTTGCCCACAGACATGAGGGTGGAATGGGCCAAGAAGGCGTACGGGTTACAGAGCGACGTAAGCTCCGTGTGCACGCGTGCGTGTGCTAGCGTTGCCGCGATGGTTTTCCCCAGCACCCCCTCCACCCCCCGCCACCGCCCTCAAGATGGTAGTGTATCCCCTGACATACCTGCTTCTGGATCCCAGGGCGGACACAGCTCAGCTTTCCTAGTGGTTTAACCTTTATTTGAGCTCTGCCCGCTTCAGATACTATACCACCACCCAGCGACTTTTTTCCTCCGGGGCATTTGCTCTATGTCTGTTTTCCCTCTTTCGTTTTACTGCGGGGGGGGGGGGAGACATGTTGGTGACCTCCACAACCGCGGCCTGTTCTGGGAGAGGTCTCCCACCCTCCTTCCAACCCTGGCAGTGCCCTTTGCGGGAAGAGTGGCACACGCTAACCTGAGCGCTCCCTCCCCTTTCTCCTGGGTGCCCCACCTGGCTCCCCTCCTCCTTCAGGTGGCTCTTGTGCGCTGAGAAGGCAGGTCAGCTGCCTGCACGCTGGGGGCCGGGCGGTGGGGAGGGCGGTACAGACACACCCTTCCCGGCAGAGCGGTTTCGGGGGATACAGGTGATGCGCGAGTTTTAGAGAAGCGTCCATTTAAATGGCTTTCCATTAAAACGACTCCTTCCACGCACGGCGAGCAAAGAAATGAGATGTGCCCCCTGCCCCGCACCGAGGCGCATAGGAAGGAATCGGCACCGTGGGAGGCCTGGGCTGTCTTGTGAAATTCCCTCAAATAGCTCCCCACCCGGGTTCTGTTGTGAGTTCTCATTTTCTTCTCCCCTGCTTGTCATTTCCAACAAGGAAACGGGGAAAGCAGACAATGAGGACACTCCTCTTCCCGAGGTAGACACGCGTCCCTAATGAGGGACAAGGTTGATCCGACCCCTCCCGCTGAACCCCCGGGCGCCCGTGGGTGGGGCCTAACGCCACCGGCAGCGGGAGGCTCCAATTAGAGGGGAAATTAATTGACATTCTGGAGCCCTGCCTGTGACTGTGCAGAAATGGATAAGACAAAAGTGGCATCTAATTTGACTCAGCCAGCACCAAGGCGACATCTGGGAGCCGTTAACAGCCCTTTAAATGTCTGCGCGCCAACAATGGCCTGCCTTTTTCTTCTTTCTCCTTTATCAGAACCAATACAGGGCAGATGTGAAGTGGATGAAAGGCACGGGCTGGGTCGCCACCGGGTCATTAAATGTGGAGCAGGCGAAGAAGGCAGGAGAACTCATTAGCGAGGTGAGATTTCCTGACAGCGTGCAACAGGGCCGGCTGCACTAGGCGTGTGGCATTGCTGTATAAAATTAAAATAATTTCCACTCAAAAGGCGAAGAAAAAGGCAAAGCTACATGAAAGGCCCGGAAGCCCAGACTAGGGCTGGTAATTAGAGGGAAACTACATACCAAACACACACCAGTAGGGGCCCGTAGAGCCCCGGCAAAAACAAAGTGGGTGACAAATGATATTATGAATAATAATGACAATCAAAAAGAGCTCAATTGCTACCCACCAGCTTACCTTTTTAATGAAGCAACAAGGGAGAGATGATGAAAAGATAACATTTATTGCACCCAGAAAGCTCTTTCGGGACTTGATGCCCGTTTTCTCTCTCTCTCTCTCTCTCTCTCTCTTCCCGCCACAGTGTAAACAGTTTTTGAATATTCACGTGGTGTGGAGCACGTGACCCGGGTCTCTCCTGTTGAGGGGTCTCACTTCTACTTAAATCTCACGCCGGTCCACCTGCAGCCACCCTAGCTGGACCCTAAGGCATTACAGCGTGCTAAAAAGATCTGTCTGCTCACATTTTGGGGAGAGTTTCATTAAACAGGTCTTTTAAAGATCTGATCAGGGTTTCTCCCTCTCAGAACTATTGGCATTCCGAAAGCTCTCTGTTGTGGGGGCTGTCCTGAGTCACGTGGGGTGTCTGGCTGCACCCCTGGCCTCCACCCACTAGATGCCAGTAGCACCCTCTGCCCAGGTATGACGACCCTCAGTGTCTCCAGATGCTGCCGGAAGGTGGAGAGCCACTGGACTAGACACACCAGGGAGTTGTCATTGCCTCGTGCTCACACGGAGGCTGCCCGTCCTCGAACAACCCAAATCCCACCTCTGTTCATGTCTGTTTGGGGAGGAACTTGCTCAGAAGGCAACTGAGAATTTTTCTAGTTGCCTCCAGAGTAACCCGGTCTTTCTGGATTTTCCTGGGTGGGGAGGGGATCACCACGGCTGCAGCCACAGAGGATGGTAGTCTTTGTAATGAGCCTCCTGGGACTTTGTTTTGAGAACACTTTCTTACTGAATGTGTAGGTAGGACAGAAAGACACCTAAGTTGGTTTTTCAAACACACCTGCCCAGCGTTGATATCTTTCCCATGGGAGAATGTTCTGGTTAGCCTGACATGTTACAGAGCTGGTTCCAAAAGCGGGTTCACTCTGATGGGCCTAATTTTTTAGGAAATCTTAGTCAACGTTCAAGGCTCAGTGGACACTTCACTGCCCTAAGTAGTTCATCCTGACTGAGGAAAGACCTTCCTCAAAGGATGATTTTGAGAAACTTGCCGCAGCAAACATCTAGGTTGGAAGACTCATGCTCCTAAGCTCTCATTGGGCCCACTCATAAAAGGATGTGAAAAATAAATCATACACACAATTTAGACTTCAAGATGATTCTTTCATGCATCTAAGTCTGGCATCCAAGGGAGCTTTCTGGAACTGTTTATCCCACAGTGGGCTTAATTTTCCACCTCATTTTGCAGACTTACTCAACAAATTGGCTTATCTTCTATGCTGCATGCCAGTCCTCAAACTTCAGTAAGGCAAGAAAATCTTTCAGCCGTTCTCCCTAATCACCTCACTTCTGTTTCCCACACTTCCAGTTCAGTGTCAAATTGGCTGACCTCTTAATTTTCAGCCCAAATGCCACACACTGCTGAGAAAACCACAGATGCATACACGCCTGTCTCTTAAAGCAGGAGTCGGCAGACCTTTTCTTGTAAAGGACCAGATAGGGAGTGTCTTCAGCTTTGTGGGCCACACAGTTCCCGTTGCGGCTCCTCGGCCCTGCCACCTCTGTGTGAACACAACCATAGACAACCGTGTATGTGAACGAGCATGGCTGTGTTCTGATAAAACTTTATTTACAAAAGCAGGTGACCCAACAGAGATGGCTGGATACCGAACCCTGTCTTCCTTAATCAACCCTGGCTACAAAAACTGACCCTGATAAATGAGGAAGTGTTCATAAAATAGGTCTTTGATTTGAGGAACGATACACTTCATAAGTCCGTTAAGAGTGCGACTGTCCTAGTCTCCTGGAAATGTATTTGGATTAAAAAAAAAACAAACAAACAAACCCGGAATTAATTTAAGCATGACTTTTAGAATCAGAATTGGGTATCTAGGTCTTTGCCAACATTGGAATTCTTTGTGATTCTGTGTTTGTTTGTTTGTTTGTTTCCAGTGTCTTTCAAAATGTAAGCTCCTTCCTTTCAACCATAGCACCCTTCTTCTTGTTATTGTAACATTCTAAAGAATCCTTGCTCATGTTAACTGAACCAAGTTCTAAAGTGATTGAATAGTTGTGATCCCTGACTGTTAAATGTGAGGGTTTTGACTGTGATAATCTCCGCCAAGTCCTTTCGTGGAAGGAAAGCGGGAAGCTTCAATTGATAAATGTAACCACCTTCTTGCTTGGGAGACCCAAACTAAGAGATGTAAACAACGCAGCATTTGAAACCCACAAAAAGAACCCTTTCCTAGGCGTACATCCCCCGGTATTTTACCGGTATAACCCAATTTCGCGATGTTTTCTTTGCACCAGCTAGAAATACTTTAATGTTAATTGACATGAGGTTATTCTTAAATTGAAACAAATATTAACCTGAAGGCACCTAGGATATAAAGATGGAGGAAGCCGAATAATAATTATGTTCACAAATTCACTCTAATCTCAAGCAACCTATGATTTTCCCTTTCAAATGGCATGAAAGAGCGGCACAAAATTCACAGCTTTGATCTTTTTCTGCTCAACAGAAGAAGTACCGTCAGCCTCCAGATGCTTTGAAGTTTACCAGTATTAAAGACACTCCGGAGATGGTCCAGGCCAGAATTAGTTATACCCAAGCCGTGGATGTAAGTGATAATATATATACATTATGAACTCTAAGAGTGGGCTCTTCTTTCAACACTGCGATTGAAGCTGAGGGTTCCTTGCCTTGCTCTTTCTGTTGTTCGAAGGATGAAGGAACTCCTTGTCCTTTGCCAAGGAGCACCTTAGCGGGGGTGCTTCCTCATTAGGATGCAAATGGGGTGTTACCGCTCTTCTGATGCCAAGTGGGGCTCTGTCACCCCACTGCCCTCATGCTCTCCTGTCTTCCCATTTGCATATCTTCAAGATTTGTGTGTGTGTGTGTGGGGGGGGGGGTGCTTTTCCCCTCTCCTTTTTGTTTTAAGGTGTTGTTTCCAGAACTGGAACTTTGGGAGTGAAAATTCTTGGCATCTGGAAGACTCAGCCCCCGCTAGTCCTCCTTGGGACCCGAGGGCAGGAATTCTTGCTCTCTGAATTCCCCCAAAGACTTTGGAAATGATTTGGGTCTTGCGGGCACGAGACTAACAGTGAACTCACTTCCCGTCTTCCCTTTTTAACGTGAAACTGAGACCTGGCCTTTTGTCCTCACTGCATGGCGTTCGTTGGAGACCAAATTGAATGATGAGGTCCCATAAAAACTCACTTTAGGACATGGGTTAACCCCATTTGGCTGATTCTGCTGAGAGAGGCCCGCAGATCTTTGTAAAGTGGGGCAGACACGCCTTATAAATATCTTCAAACCATTCGACTTGCCATGAGGAAAATGTGCAACCCTTGGTGAAGAGGAGTTTCAAAATTATCTCTCATGCTTCCCAATTGAATATTTTATTCTGATTGTGCCTTATTTAACAGGCATTTGGAAATGTCCTGAGTGCCTATCAGAATAAGTTTTGGGATGATTTACAAACTTACGGGTTTAGGAATTTATAATTTCTTGACAAGCAGCCCATCAGAAACAAATTAAATTCTGAAAAACACAGATGGTCAAACAAGAACTTCTGTATGAAGAAAAACAACCCGGGCTTCTTCCTTACCCTAACCAACTCTAGGGGGCAGTGCTGTGATACGTAGAAACTTTGGACACAGCTACTAAGATTTGGGATGGAAAAGCCCGGCTTAGAAACTTTCTCTGGTGGCCGATGCCAACTTCGTGTGTCATCACGAAGGATGGCATGAGCCTTATAAGGCATCCTTATGAGGATGTCATAAGCCCAAATCAGAGTTCCGCATGAAAGACACCCCAGACCCACCTGGTAGACATTTATTAGCACAAGAATCCTCGAGACGGAGGAAGGGAGTGGGGATCGAAGTAGGTCCAGACGTCCCCTGTGGAAGAGCCCTCTTTCATGCTTCTGAATTTTAATGCCCTCCCACGCTTTATGGTTAATAACAAAATTATTAGGTGTTAACTAGACCTCATTTTCCCATCCGACACCGTGTCGGGTTTATGCTACAAGTAGAGTGTTAACGCAGAGGCAGGTTTCAGCCTGTCGTGTTCTGAGCTGGGACGTAGGACTCAGGAGGGCACGAAGCCCATGTCACCGTGCTGGCTGTGGGATCCAGGTGGAGGCAGGGCACCCAAGATCCTGTCCCTGTGGGGAGGTGGCAGCTGTCCCTTGTCTCCCGGAGTGTAACTTGGCTGATGGCTGTGTGGAAGAACCTCCTGGGTTTAATGCAAAACCTCTCTTCCTCCACAGAGGTTATATAAGGAACAAGGAGAAAACATAAAGCACCATTACACTCAGACAGCCGACCTCCCTGAAGTCCTCCTGGCCAAGCTGAATGCCATGAATATCAGTGAGGTGAGGCTGGCAGATGGGGCACTGGCTTTCATTCCGGGGGATCCGGGGACCTGGGCAGTGCCCGGCAGCCTGTGCTCAGAAGCATCCCGTACTCAGAAGGGCCTGGAGCTTACTTGAATGCTCTGCTGTCACCATCTTGAAATTTGTAATATTTGTGACCAAGGGGCCCCATGCTTTCATTTGCGCTGCTGAGTTCTGCGGGCTAGGTAGGCCGTCCTACAGAGGAGTCAAGCTCATTTGCAAGAATGAGACTAGGAAAACCGTCTTACTACAAAAGGCGTTGGTACTGAGGGGGTGAAATGCGGGAGCGTCAGAATATAGGTGAGGGCAGCCAACGGCTATGGCGAGGAGAGACCCTTCCCTCCCGTGACCTTGATCAGCAACCCCCCCCTTTCCTGTTCTTCGACAGAGACAGTTGTGTTCTCCTTATCTTACGTCAAGATCTGTGCACGCTCAGCCTTATGCCTCCTTCTTCCACTCGGCTTGCTGCTCAGAGAAATCTGGGTCTGTCTGACTCTAACGAGTCGCCCCCAAAAGACTCTCCCTCCCGTGGGTGGGCGTGAGGCAGGCTCCAACTCTTTCTCGGTTTTTGCTAAGACGCAGTGATTTCTAACTCCAACCGGGCGCTGGGGGAGAAAACCCATAACAAAGCCGATGCCCATCTTGGTAATGAGCATCTCAGAACCACCAGGTCACATGAAGGTCTTTATTTGTCCACATGTTCCCAACAGACACGTTACAAGGAATCCTGGAGCAAACTTCGAGACGGTGGATATAAATTGAGACTGGATGCCATTCCATTTCAGGCAGCAAAGGCTTCCGGCGAAATCATAAGTGACGTGAGCATCCACCTCCATTACCGTGTCAATGTTTAATCCTAACCGATTTTTACTCCTTTTGCCCCCAACCCCTGCCTTCTTTTGCCTGTGGATACTGTCCTCTGCTTTCCCAACTGACTGTGTTAGGGCAATCTGGTAACGACCAGTGAGAGAGAACATACCATACAACAAAAAAAAATCCCCTAGCCGGGGTACAAAGCCAAATGCCGGACTGTAACTCTGGACCCCGGGCAGATGAAATGCACCCTCCACCAGGCGCTTTCCTAAAGCAAGTCCGCGTGCAGAGACTGTTAACAATGCACCCACCTTCTTCCAGCGCGGGCCGCCCAAGTGCTAACATGTCCTGCCAGTTCATATCCAGCCCTTTAGTCATTGGGAGTCTTGCATATGAAAGAATAGGCCTTTTGACGACTCCCGCGCGTTTTCTTTTAACTCACCCAGTCACTGTCAAAAGAACAAAACATTTTCGCCCAATACCCACCTCTCCCATTCCGTGTCCCTTGTCCCCGAGCTGTTACTCTCTCCCGCTCTCTTTCCCTTTAGTACAAATACAAAGAGGCATTTGAGAAAATGAAAGGGCAGATGCTTGGCTCCCGGAGCTTGGAAGACGATATCAGCCTTGCACATTCAGTGTATGCGAACTCGCTGCAGAGCGAAGTAAGTAGGAGAAAAAAATGCAGCGGGACTGGGGGGCCCTCACCTAATGGTGCACGTCCAGTGTGTGTCGTTTGTCCTTCCGGTTGTGGCTGTTGGCTCTGTCCTAACTAGCTGTGTGCCTTTGTTGGGTCCCTTGGCTCCTCTGGGCTTGAGCTTCTTCCTGTGTCAAGTGACAGTTTGAGCCAGACGACCCCTGAGCTCCCTTGGGCCATTCTGTGATGTGATCAGTGGCCACGAACGGGGGCCTGTGGGCTAGGTTTGGACGACAGAGCTGTTTT
This sequence comes from Panthera onca, assembly GCF_046562875.1. Taxonomy (NCBI): domain Eukaryota; kingdom Metazoa; phylum Chordata; class Mammalia; order Carnivora; family Felidae; genus Panthera; species Panthera onca. The sequence continues at coordinate 17,269,003 of NC_138349.1, forward strand.
GTTTGGTCTGCAGAGTGAATTAGTCGCAAACCTTTAAAAGTGGAACATTTTGCATAAAGGTCATAGACTTCCAGCCAGAAGCTGGCCCTGGATTCCTCAAGGCCACAGTTGACGTTGACGACCGAGAGCTCCGTTTAGAAGGGACCTATGCTCTCCTGGTCAGGCGGCCGCCTCCTTTTCCCTCACTGCCCGCCTTACTCACTGGTGCTATCGTCTGGGTGCCTGGAAACGTCTGAGTTTGCAGCCCGTGGTTTCGACCCTCTGGATGCTGGCACGAGTGTGTACGCAGTGTCCCCTTGTACATATGTGCGCTGGCAAACGGTGGGGCTAGACGCTGACGTATATCCCCTGTGTTACGAAGGATGAAGCACCTTTACACCCCGGGTCTCCCTTAACCATTGGACGAACTCTCTTGAGGAACATTATCGTCTTATCCATCCCGGTTTACTGATAAGACCTAGACTCTGAGCGCCTCAGTCCCTTGTCTAAGATCAGCTAGAAAGTGAATATGGTGCCAGCCCTCCATCTCAGGCTCTGTCCACAGCTTCACATGTTCTCCGCCTCAGTTTCCCCATTTCTAACATTCTTCCCCCCCAACCCCCACCCCTTTCTGGGCTGGAGTGCTGACCGAAGAATGTGGGGTTGCACATGAATTGTCCTGGCCTTTATGCTAGGGGTCAGGGGAGGGTGCTAGATGGGAGCAGGAGGTAAGGGAGGGGTGGCCGGGGCTCCGGGAAAGATGGCGGAGGTGGAAGTTACGCATCTGACTCCTGAGAAAGCCCAGAGTGAGCTTCGCAGACCTTCCGGCAGCTTCTCTGAGGACTGCCGTGGAGCTTGTGGTCTGTCCTCTCCTCCCTCAGCGTGCCTCTTGGGAATACCCATCCCTCAGAACTGGCTTTCCAAGCGTCTACCCACTGCTGTTGGCCCCCAGATTTCTTTTTTTTTTAATTACATTTTTCAAGTTTATTTATTTATTTTGAGAGAGCGAGAAGAGGAGGAGCAGAGAGAAAGGGAGAGAGAGAGAGAGAGAGAGAGAGAGAGAGTTCCAAGCAGGCTCTGCACAGTCAGCGGAGAGCTCAGCACGGGGCCTGAACTCACGATCAGTGAGATCATGACCCGAGCCGAAATCAAGAGTAAGATGCTCAACCCGCTCAGCACCCAGGCGCCCCTGCCCCCAGACTTCTTAGGATGTCGTCTGATGCTTTGAAGAAGCTGCTCATCGGCTAAGCCCGAGAAGGGAGTCCCCGGTGTCTAAAGTCTGAACCTGACAGGGGGAGGGGGAGAAACTCTGGCGGGCCCCGTGCCCTCACAGGTTAGCCACGTACCTTCTTGCCTCTGGCAAATGGGAAGATCTAAAGACCCAGCAAGGGAATCACTGACGTGATGTGATGTAGGTCTCCTGCACTTCTGTATTGCCCCAAATGGGGGAGCCGTGGGCCTTCATCATCTAAGTCAGTGACCTCCAGGAGCTGAGGGTGGTGAGTGTCATGAATCCTGCTAATTAAGCCAGTCCCTACAAGAAAGGAGCAGCGGTCCTGCCAGAACGTCTCCGGGGCTCACCTGGGAGACTCTCACTGCACTCGCTGTCCCTGGTGGTCCCTGTGCAAATGGTGGCTTTGAAATAGCGGCTGTTGATCTGTCTGCCCCTCTAGGTGAATTACAAGAAAGGCTTTGAACTCTCCAAGGCACACTTCCATCTGCCATTGGACATGGTGACCCTGGTGCATGCCAGGAAGGCTCAGAGCCTGGCCAGCGACCAGGACTACAGACACCCGCTCCCCCAGTACACTTCCTTGGCCGAAGACCTGAGGCTCAGCTGTGCCAAGAGAGCCCACAAGTTGCAGAGCGAGGTAAGGGGACCTGGCCTCTCTCTCAGGGCTCTGTCCTCTCAGATTTGACCAGGAGGCAGTGACTCCAAGCTCCCGTTGGTGCCGCGGGGGATTCCGGAGGTGAGAAATCCCAAACCAGGGTCTTCTTGGGAAACGCTGCCCCGTGCTCCTGCCCAGCACAGTTACACAGATCTAATGGCAACGGGAAGCATCCACTGGTTCCAAACATGACGTTTTCACACACGATCTCATTTGAACCTCGAAATAACCCCGTATCAGTAGTCTTTACCCCATTTTAGAAATGACAGGGAGGCTCGAAGAAGTTAAAGAGAGAGCTTGCCCGAGACCCCACAACTGTCAGTGAGAAAGGGGGGCTGACATGTGAACTTAGATGGCGTCTGACCAGGATGCCCTCCGCTCACATGTTTTGCATGTTGAAGATTTGCTACCGGCACTGCCTTTGGCCTCAGGTCTGACCGGGGGGGGGGGGGGCTCTTCTTCGTGCTTCGTAAATTCCCAGGCTGCCCGTTTTCTGAGGGAGGCCATGCTCCGTTAGGAGAGGCTGGGGTCAGAGCGGACCCACTTCAGGCAGAGGCGAGTGTGTGGGGGAGGGCAGGGCATCCGGGCCCCAGCAGTCCTTCCTGGGTCCCCGCGACGAGTGGTGGAGACCTTCACGGGCCTCCCACGTGCGTGTCAAGCTCGAGCCACCTGTTTCTGGAAGCAGGTGGCCTGGGATTATTGGGGAGCACCGAGGATTTCCTCACCCCCAAAGAGATCCCGGATGTCTCCCCTCCACAGGCGGCAGCGTCCTGTTTGGCACTCCCCCTCTTGCCTACCTTTCTAGGTTTCTTTGCTATGGGCTTTGCAAGTAACGGGCTGGGGTTGGAAAGCAAAACACCGCACAAAACCTGCATCCTGGTTCGACAGTGCCTGGAAGCAAAGGGACACTCAGATCTGGGTATCTGTCGTCTGTTCGGGTTTTCCACCCGTGTACGGTGTTTACCGGCTGCCAGAAACTGTCAGGAACCCCAGAGCAGCTGCAACCATGGAGCTGCCACGCTCAGCTCAGGGCCTGTGTGTCACTTGAGCAGAGCCCTCGCCTGCCCTTGCTTCTCGCTGTGACAGCACTTGGAAGGCAGCAACGGCCGGGGGCGGGGGAGGGGGGGCACCTGGGTGGCTGCAGGGGAGCGAATTTGGGGACCCTTTAAACTGTCAGCCCGGATCACTCAGGTACACACACTCGCCCCTACCCACACAGACAGGCCTGTGCCAGATGATTCTGGATTCATTTATTAGTTCTTTCTTAACCCATGATTAATTAACGCCACCCTCTGCTGCTGGGTTTTGTTTTAGAAGGCCTATTAAACCGTCATTTCCACATTTGCCCCAAGACAACTGACTTTCCAAGCACAATCCACTCCAGCGTTTATGTCTTGATAGCCCCCATGAAGATAAAAACCTGCCTCACCTCCCTCCAAAGCTACGGAGACAGGTGACAGCAGAATCGTTTTTCTTTTGACCTACATTTTTGTTTCCCCCACAAACACTTACTGGGAGGCACCGTGTGTTTGCTGAGGATGCTCTGTCTGGAGACACTGGCTTGGCCGTGAGTTCTAATTACGACGTTATCCTCTCGTGGGTCCTCCGGCTTCTCCTTGCTTCCTTGCTCTGTGAGTTTGGCTTTTCTGATTCCTTGTGTTGTCTCTTCTAGAATTTGTACCGGTCAGACCTGAACTTCATGCGAGGCGTTCCCTGTGTCATTCCAGGCACGTTAGAGATCGAAGGGAGAAAGAAGGCATCTGAACTCATCAGTGAGGTGACCGGGGACCCTGGAGGGCTGAGGGGTATCCGTCTTATTTCCACGGGACAAATGAGCATTCAGCTTACTTCTTCCTGCTGAAGCCAGTTAGAGGTTAACTGTTAACCGTGGCCGTTCCCCACATAACCTCTTCTGGGGCCTCTGTTCTGTTATGAGATCCTCCATTTAGACTGGATGTCATTTAAGACAGCTTTGCACATATCAAGCCAGTCCCTTATGAACACATAAGAATTATTCACTGACTCGTAAGATCTGCTTCCCTAGGGTCCCTTTGAAGAGTGGCCCTGTGGTACAATGACAAAAAGGCCGGCTTTGGAGACCAACAGATGGAGACTGAAATCCTAGGCCAGTGCTCATTTGCTGTGTGACCTCCAGCCTGTCACCTGCCCTCTCTGAGTCTCACCTTTGTAATCGGTTAAATGGGGGTACTCCTACCCCTCTCGTTTAGTTTTTATGAGGATTAGCGCTAATAGTCCAAGCAACTATGCTTCTCTGGTGGCTGGGAAATGGTTGTTAGAAGCTTGGTGATAATTTCATGGTAAAAATACAGAAGTCTAGAATTCTAAGCCCTTTGAGCTTCTGAGGAATCTTACTTACACCTGCAAGGGCTCTGGGACGTCCACTCACTGTAGATGCAAGGACAGGAGGGCATAACGGAGGGCACTGGAAGTATCAGGTGGGCTCACACATTGATTAGGAGCTCTCAGAAAACGGAGCTGGCCTCACCGTGGGAGTTCAGATTGAACTTTGCGCTTTACTTTTCCAGTGAAATCTCAAAAGAGAGTGGTTTCTGAACCTGGTGGGGCATCAGAATTGTCTTTGGAGCTTGAAAAAAAAATACAGATGCCTGGGCCCACTGACAGTTTAATGAATCCTGGTCTCCCGGGGCGGGGTGCAGGCAATCGGTATTTTTTTTTTTTTTTTTTAAAGCTGCACAGTTCTTTCTGGGACATTCCCAGAGCCGAGGGGCTCTGGGTCTCCAGTGAACAAAGGTCGGGAGCAAACTGCAAATTTCAATAGTCACGTTCCCATTCATGGCAAAGGGCTAGATGTCCTCTCCTCTTCCTGTGGGTAAGCATCTGATTCAGTCCGTCCTGTCCTCCTCTGCGTCTTCCTCCCTCTGAGCTCCGAGGTCACGAGAGCAGGTGTCGGACTGGATTCCGGGGAACAGACTAGCAGCCTTTGCAAAGTGAGATTTTATAACCAGTGCTTAGAGAGCTTCGTCTCCTTCTGGTTTGATGCCTAACAAGTCGTCTTCTTCCCTCAGAGTAAATACCGTCAGCATCCCCAGTCATTCAAGTACACAGCTGTGACAGACACCCCCAGCCTCCTTCATGCAAAACTCAGCAACCAGATTACCAATGAGGTAAAATCGGATGGCTTTGGAATGGCCTTTTTAAAAACTGCTAGCTTGTTAAAAATAACGTGTATTTGTGGGGTCGGGGCCGGGAAAAAGCATGCGTGTTTGCATGGGGGTTTGGAAAGAAAAGAACGTCACATATGGAATGTAAACATTTTCCAGAGGGAAGGAAGGCCTAGTTGGAAATCTGGTTCAGACTCTAGTCTTGCCCCTCAAGGGCAATCACGGACCAGCAGGATATCCTGGGGGGCTTGTTAGAAGTGCCGAACCTCGGGCCCCACCCCTGACCCACTGAATGCCCATGGTCCTTTAACGGGGTCCTCACGTGTTTCCTTGGCACATTAAAGTTTGAGAGTACTGGTCCGTCGTTCATCTGTTCTGTCTAGGAACATAATGGCTAACCGCACGTCTGTGGTCATTCTGATGATTATTCTCGGAAGGATGTGTGGTTATTCAGGGGTGCTGATGCAAGGCCGATTACGTAGAATGCTGTTGGTCGGACCTCTGGAATTTCTGCCTCCTCCCCTTACTTGCTGTTTGCTCACTTTATTTAAATATCTCTACCAGAGCGGCACACAGGGGAAGGGATCTTATTACATAAAATCAGTGGTCCAGCCCCTTTGGTTCTACTCCTTGGTGGCTGTCTTGCAAGTTTGAAACAGAAATTGAGCTTGGCAGAGAATTAAATTTGGCATCGTCCTGAGTTTTTCAGATTTTCTTCCTGACTCTTTTAGAAGCCAGTTGAGATTTGGCTATTTATACAATTAGGGTCCACTCTCCCCCAAGTCAAAAAGTAAGAGACAGCAGCGTAGGATAAGAATGTCCCCAAGAGCCTGGGTAGCGACCGTTCTCAATTTTAAATTCCTGTCCAGGCTTTCCTGCCTGCTGCGTGAGCTGGATGCTATGGGGTAACACTGCCTCTTGTGATGACCTCTGGCCTCAGAGAACTCACCAGTCACAGAGCCATTTCTGATCACAAGAATAGGTGTTTTCATAACTGGCGGAGGCCATGCAGGGCGGCCTTGGTGGGAGTTTGCTCACGGAAGGAGCTGGGGCTTTAGGAAAGGATGCAGACCAGAGTTTGGGAGCCCCCCTTCCGCCAACCAGGGCTTCTCCCAAATCCCCCTGGATCTTGGTATTTATCGTCTGTACACTATATCCTCAAGGGAAAAGTTTACAATGAGAAGAGCTTTGATAGTGTTCCTAAATGCGGTTTTCTTTCCTCAGCCTATTATTGGGCAAAGCGTAAGGAGGAAAAATTACCTTTTCTTTTACCCAACATAGGGTCTCAGTGCGGCTTCTGTAACAAAAGGCAGATTAACAAAAGAAAAGCATACTAGTTTATTTAACTCAAGTTTTACATGGTACGGGGAGCCTTCATAAGGAAATGAAGACAGAAGAAACGGGTTAGACCTGGGCGTTTCAGTACGAGGTTCGATGAAGAGTAGAGAGTCACGGCAAAACGTGATGAGCTAAGAACAGGGGCACACTTAGCTCGGTCTGTTCGCTCAGATTCCTCTCTGCAGCCCTCTGTCTTCAGAGATAAGGACGCTCATCGCCTCTGGGTGTGGGGAGGGCATCTCTCACAGGAGGGTCTTCTGACCTGCTTCAGGAGAGGGGAGAAGAAAGAGTTCTTCTGGCACCTGCTGTTTCCCAGATTCCTTCAGCTTAAAGCATTCAGTACGCCAAGGTGCCGTATTTTGGGGTGACCTGTCCCGAACCCCGTCAGAAGCAACTTGCAATGTCTTACATACTCCTTTTATGTCACTCAATTTGACTCATGAAAGAACTGACTTTATTGAAAGAAAGATCTTCCCCAGGGCTGAAGGTGTATCTGTGACACAGCGAGTGGCCTTCCGCAAACCTATTTCTGCAAACCTATTTCCCGCTTGCCAGCGAGGGACCTGCAGCGTTGCAGAAGCACTGAGCGTTATCTCCTTGCTTTTTCTTCGCTCTTTTTCTACCCAGCGCCTCTATAAAGCAGCCGGGGACGAGGAGAGGCACCGGTACACAATGACCCTGGGTCTGCCTGAGTTCGCCCGAGCCAAAGCAAACGCGGCCAATCTGAGTGACGTAAGCCTTTCTTGACGTAAGCTGAGGTGCAGACGTGCTCCAAAGCCACGTCTGTCTGTGGCCGTGATGGGCTCTAACGGTGGCCCTTCTGGTTCTCCCAGAAACTTAAAAAACGTCTTTTAGATGCTCATGGTAAATGCATTTTTCCTCAAGTGTGGCGCATACATATGCATCAGAGAGCACGCCAGTGTGAATGCTAATGAGATTGTCTTTGCAAAAGAGAGAGCTTTTGCTGGTCAGAAATCGATTCTCGAACGCCATACTACAAATGAAAGGGATAGCCTTTGTTCGTTGGTTCGTGTAATTTTCTTTTTTTTTTTTTTTAAAGAAGATCTACATGTGTTCCTACTGTAGGCCAAATACAAGGAGTCTTGGCGTAATCTCCGTGCTCAAGGCTACAAGCTGACGATAGACGCTCTTCCCTTCCAGGCTGCTCGCGTCTCTGGAGATATAGCCAGTGATGTGAGTTGAATGATATGACCTTCCATTTTGCCTAATTTCTGTTAACTTCTTGTAAAACAATGTCTACGGCTGATTTTCCTGAATTAAAGCAAATCTATCACCGTGTGAGACAGGATGTCACCTGCAGAATATATTAGTTAGGAATGAGACTCTTTGACGGAGGGAGGGAAAGAAAGGCTCTGTTAATCCGAAGCTAAACTCAGGCAAAGGTCTCCAGCAGGAAAGCGATTAGGATTTGTTTCTAATGGCGGGGTCTCGCCAGTGGTCCCCCCTGTAACGCGTGAGCTGCCTGCTTTCTAACTGCGCCCAGAATTCGACAGAGAACTCGTATGAGAAATTGTAATACGACCGTAACGCATCTCCCTCTTGGCTCTCTGTAGTTTCACACGTTGGCGTTAGGATTTGCCAGCTGTGTTTCAGCCACTCTGTTGATAGCGTCCATAGCTTTGGGACATGAAGGTGACTTTCTCTTTCCCACAAACAAATCACAGAAAGCGTGGACTTCAAATAAATGGATCCTGTCTTTTGGGTTTAATGTTTTGCCAAAGTACAAACGGTTAAAGCACAAGTTTTTCTTTTACCTTTTTTGATAAATTCCTTTTGGCCACAGGACACACATAAGGGGAGTGGGGCCCTTCCTTTGGTCCTGAGGATATGGTTTTAATTAGGTAGGAAGAATGGAGCGCTGTTTTAATTGTTCATCCCCCAGGGAGGAAGCATGCTCTCATGCCACCCTCACTGAGGTTTTTCTTATAATCATCACCTCCTAGTGGAAGAGTGGGTGAGTTTTCTAGGGTCGGCAGTGAAACCATGCAGGTGGGATTTAAGCAGGCCGAAGGCCGGCCCCTGACTGCAGTCTCCCCTTCCAGTTTCTCTACCGACATGACTTTGTGAAGGAGCGAGGTAGGCTGATCGGGACCCGGAGCGTGAGCGAGGACCCCCGGCTCCGGCACTGCTGGCGGGTGGGCCAGCTGCAGAGCGAGCTTCAGTACAGGCGGGGGGCGGCGGGCAGCCGAGCCCAGTGTCACCTGCCCATGGACATGGTGCACCTGGTCCACGCCAGGAAGGCCCAGGCCCTAGCCAGCGATCGCGACTACAGGACATGGTGCCACGAGTTCACGGCGCTGCCTGAGGACCTGAAGATGTCCTGGGCCAAGAGAGCTCACGCCCTGCAGAGTGAGGTAGGGGACCTTCGGGCTGCACGCCAGCCCCTGACCTTCCTCCCCCCGCCGAGGCTGGATGTAAATCTCTGCTTCTTCCTTTGCCTTTCGGTCCCCCCCCCTCCCCCCGCCAAAGCTAAAACTTGCTGGGTCTGTGTCGGGCCATCTAGGTTGGAATCATTCGGCTGTTTGATAACTGTTTCTTGAGTACCTACTACACCATTCCAGGCCCTGGGGATTACCACGGTCAACAGAAAAGTCAAAAACTGCTGCTTTCCCGGGGCTTCCATGATCTGGGAGGGAGAAGGACTGTGATAAGTAGGACACGTGGTACGTCGGGTGGACACACGTGGTGGAGACACACAGAGCAGGGAAGGGGGGGTAGGTGGGTGGACCTGTGTGTGTGCAAATTAAAACGGAGGGCGGGGCCAGGGCACTGAAAAGGCAACATTTGAGCAAAGACCAAAGTTGAGGGAAGGAGATACCACTCCAGCCAACAGAATAGCAAGTCCAAAGGCCAAGGCCCTGAGCAGGAGGAGCCCCAGCCTATTTGAGGCCAGCACAAAGGAAGTGGGCGAGTGCGGAGGATGTGGTCTGGAGCGGGGGTCCGAGAGAGAGTAGGGGCTGGACGGTATGCAGTGGGGGGGAAGCTCATGCCTGGCAAACAGTGATCCAGCCACAGCTGACGCTGTCTGCCTGCCTGCCTGAGTGTCCCTCTTGCCACATGCTGCGAGGTGGGGACAGTCATGACTCCTCTTACCCAGATGAGGTCACTGGGAGATGCCCGGGCAGGACTGACCCCAGAACCCACCATCTCACCCATCTTGCTCTCGAGGAGGGAGCTCCTTGCAGGGGAGTCAGGCTTCCTACGACCCAGGTGTGGACACTGAGACCCAGAAAAGAGAGGTCCTCACCCAGGCCAGGGCACCAGCCCCTCCCATACATGCTGACATCAGTTCCCTCCTCCTTCCAGGACTCAGTGTCTCCCGTTGGGACAAGATAACGATGATAATGTGGGCGTGGTCAGCACTGGGGTGCACGTGCTGTGTGGCAGGCACTGAACCACGTGAACTTGTACGTGTTGTCTCTCTCAGCCCTCGGAGGAAGGAGCTCTCGTACCAGGCTTTCTCAACTCCAGCACCTCAGATGTTCTGGGCTGGGTGATTCTCCATGGTGGGGCCCGTCTGGTGCATGGTGGCCTCTACCCGCTAGATGCCATGGCACTGCCCTCCCCCCGGTGTGACAGTCAGAATGTCTTGAAATATCGCCAGATGTACGTGGGGGGCAAAACTGCCCCCAGTTGAAAACCCAGTTCTCAGTTTAGGACTGGCCTATATGAAACCTCGCATGGTGCCCGGTGCATAGAAACGTGCCAGGAAGTGTTAGCTGTTTTGATTGTTCTCTACACCAAGGTCTCGATTCTGGTTACCTTTAGGGCAACGACCGCTCTTGAGTTTAGTTACACGACACAGACAGAATATTATAAACACATAATTGGTGATGAATTCGGACTCCGTGATGTCATGATACACTGGCCACCTAATTATTCATCACAGTTCACTGGAATGGTAGTTATCCCAGTCAGGTCGAGCGTGGGGCAGGGGGAGGTCATCGGGCTCCACACAGGGGATGTAGTTACTAAGGGGCCAGCCCAAGTTCCATTAGGAAGGCCTTCTACCTGCTAGATGGCTGTCCTGCCATCTCCAAGAATGGTGCATGGCATGACCATCTTGTCAATGGTCTATTCCTGGGGGGAATCTCCAGGGCAGATACAGAGACCACCCGGGAGAGGTGAGAGGAGCCGAGCCGGGAGCCCCAAGACACTCGTGGGAAGCCCCACTTTGTCACCCACTGACTCTGTGTCCTGGAACTTTCACTTTGCTTTCTAGGCCTCTGTCCCTCCAACAGAGAAGTGAAGAGGTTTGACCAGTGACCTCAGATCTCAGGGTTCACGGGTAGATGTTTTTAAGATGGTGGCATCACTATAATGTCAGATTTTTATTTCACGTTTATTTACTTATTTTAAGAGGGGGAGGGGCAGAGAAAGAGAGAGAGTGAGTGAATTTCAAGTAGTCTCCGTGCTGTCAGCACAGAGCCCAATCTGGGACTCTATCTCACAAACCCTGAGATCATGACCTGAGCTGAAATCAAGAGTTGGATGCTTAACCGACTAAGCCACCCAGATTGCCCTCAGATTTTTACTTTACTAAGTAAGAAAAAAAACCCTAAACATTATTTCAAGCTACCATTTATATCACAGTTTTTTTTTCTGAAAAGAAAGGATATTTTAATGCTAAAAAATGTAGGAAAAACAATCTAAAAAGCAAAGGACTTTCCAAGAGATGATAGCTGGCATTCTTACACACTTTATGAAATAGGATATGTATTAAAATTTGGAATGCTGAGAAGCTATGGCTTAATTTTTTTAAATCACCGAATGATGTTTCATGCATTGCTTTTTAAACTTCAAGTTTGTTCATTTGGTGGGGGGCGGGTAGAGTGCAAGAGGACAGAGGGCACCTCGTAATGTTGAGCTGGTTCTGAGGCTTCAGTTTTCTTGTGGTCGTTATTGAAAATCTAGTTTCATGTAGTTATGTTGTATAGAAAAAGAAACAAAGGCTCCGTGTGTGTTGACTCAGTTCGGCTCGGTCTGGGGGAGGAACAGTAGCCCCCAGCCTCCGGCTGCTTCTCCTGCCCTCTCCTACCCTGGCCAGAAAGAAAGCTGTGGGTCAGGCCAGAGGGAGCCAAGAGGTGCTCTCCCTCAGGACGAAGGTCTCAGGCCACAGTTGCTCAAGCCATGCTTGCCTCGGGACGTGTATGAGATACATGCTGTGCCCAGGCAGTGCTCTACAGTGAATGGCCATGATCTTGTGCGGGGGCTGCAGGGAGTCCTGGAGAGCACCTTCAGGGACTGTCAAGGGGACAGCCCTGACCCCACCCTTTACGGCTGCATGACCTCAGGTAGACTCTGTAAGCTCCGTGAGCCTCAGTTTCTCCATCAGAAACAACAATAACATTAGCTACAATGTTTGGAACGTTTATTCTGGACCAGGCATTTGTTTACATGGTTTGCACCAACTATCTCATTTAGTATCTAGGTGCATACTGCTATTCCTCTTGTTTTTACAGATGTGGCAGCTAAGGCACCTGTAATCTTAAATAACTTGCCCTGGGTCACAGGCTGGCAGGGGAATGGCTTGCTCCAGACCCTACAGCAAGAAGCAGAGCAGGGCTCCTGTGTCCAGACTCCTAGTTCAGTGCTCTTTGGCTCCCCCGCGTGGCTGGATTAGGACCCCAGGTGCTCTGACTCCTAAGGGTTCCTTTAATGACCGCCTGCGTGGTACACCGAGTGGACAGCCGCCGGTGGCTCTTCTGAGAATCTGAGCAGTCAGTCGAACACCGAAATTGTTCTGCGCATGGGCATAAGAATCCCTCCTTTGAAGGATGCCATGAACAATGCATGAAATAATGAGTCTACAGCAAACCACACCCTGTGCAAGAGAGTGATTATGAAGGGTCCCATTAATATGACAAATACACCTTCCCACTGGCCGCCTCCTGGGTGCAGTTGTTTACATCGTTGGAAATTGGGGACCCAGTTGCAGCAGGTGCTGCAAAATGGGGGTGCCGGGAAACCCCACGTACGAACCCGAAGGTGGCTTCCAGGCAAGGGAAAACAGCAAGACTGCCATTTGGGGAAGCCAGATGCAGTTGGGCAGCGTGCGAGGCTCTCTTATTATCTTAGAATCCTTCTTTGAAACCATCTTTGGGTAGGTAGCTGATTCTTCTCAACTCCCCTCTCTCTCCCCCTCTTTCATCGTGAAGTCTGGGGCAGGCGTGTTGTTTTTAGGGTCTGCGTGAATAGTCCAACCTGGGCTGGGAGCTGAAATATCAATAGACGATCCATTTATAAGAGAGTCTGAGGCGCAGTCAGATCTTTGGGGAACCTGCATCTTGCTTTCTGACTTACCTGCGATTGTACTGTTCAGCTCAACAAAAGGCAAGTTGAAAGAGTGTTCCCCACTTCATCTTGCGTATGAAAGGAGCGAGACCCGGCTGTGAAGAGGTCCTGTCGGATTATTCTCTCTAACTTAGAAATTTATCCAATTTTCTCTGTTCTTTATCAGAGTGGAAGGCAAAAGCTTTGCCGGTGTAGACCGAAAGATCGTGGTATAAAAAGCAATCTTACTGACATGGGGTTTTGAAGCCTGCTCCTGAACCTGAGTGATGCCTCCCTTCACCAGTTAGAAAGCAGAGTGGAATTTGCACGGGGGCATTAACCAGCAGACAGTAGATCAGAAACGGACCCTCTTTGAGACCAGCTGTGAGGGACGCTGTGAATCCTGAAATGAAAAGGAACTAAAAAGGCCGAGAGGCTGGTTTCTGGAGTGATATTTTGCGTTACAGCAGAGCTTGTATCTAAATTAGAGAAACGCTATCAACTTCGTTTAGATCCAAATTTTAGATTTCCTTAGAGGGTCTTTTTCCACCTTTAAAAAATGCCTAATTTCCATAAAGAGAAGAAGAAAAGCGTTCATGTGACTGTCTCATCCTAGATAATGGTGGACAGGTGGAGGGATGGTACTAAGACCTAATGTTTTAGGAGACTCCTGATCAGACTCATTGTCCTACAGCAGCACTTACAATTTTGTCCCAGGGATGCTGCTGTAGTTCTAATCTTCTGAGTCCTTAAAATGAAAAAAAGGGTGATAAAGCCCAGCCCGTTTTGACCTTATGAGCAAATCCTGGGGAACGGTGGCAGGGGGAGGGAAACGTAGGCACAAAAAGATTAAATTGGCTCCCATACTGTAGGCCGGTTGTATCTAAGCTTGTGCCCTTCTTAGGGTCCTGCTGTAATTGTCCCCGCGCCCTCCTGCCCCCCCCCCCGGCCCCCCAAACCACCACGAGACAAAAACAGATCCAACACATAGAGCAGCTTTTGCTCCTGAGGACCCTCAGGCGTTCTCATGAGCACAGAAGGGTCGTTACCACCTTCAGCTGTCACAGAGAGAAACTGAGTCACATTTGGTAAAGTGATTTGCTCCGCGTCACGGCAGGTTTGGCCCAGAGCTCAAAGCCCTTTCATCACCTGGAGGTGGGCAAAACTGTTGTATGTAGGCAGGCAGGCAGGCAGTCACCTCACTGCCAGAAGGAAACAAAATAACCCAGGCAGATGCCTGGGCTTGGGTGTAGATCTCCACTCTTCCTTCAAGCGATCATTTGCATCCATTACCTTGGCTTCTAACCCTGCCAGTTCACAGGTGGGGTCTTCTTGTATCTTAGGCACGATCCATTATTTAATTCCTGGCAGAGTGCACGAACTCACGTGGTTGGACTTAACGATGTGCAGACACACTCCGAATGAAGATGTTGACACGTCATGATGAAGCATTATTACAAATCAAGGATCTAGGAATGCCCCGACAGTCTTAGACACTCTCTTGGTAAAAGCCAATGATTTTCTTCCCGCAGTTTCGCTACAAGTCCGACCTGATGGGCATGAAGGGGACGGGATGGTTGACGCTGAGTTCCCCACAGCTAGAGAGTGCAAAGAAGGCTGGAGAACTCATCAGCGAGGTACCAGTAACCCGACCCTATCTTACGTGCAACCTATAGCATTCACTTTCTGCTGCAGAGGGAACCTGCTTACAGGGTGGAGATCCCAAGAGGGCCCCGTGGCCACTGGACGCCCAGTGTTTTTCTTGGCCTTTTGCAACCCAGTGGCAAGACTGAACAAGATCTCCCTCCACATGAATTCACTTGCTGGGGAGTTAAAGGCATGTTCCCAATGGGCAGTGAGAGACAGATGATGTGCTAGAAGGTTCTCAGTAGGCACATTCGGTAGTCACGAGCTAAGCTGGCCCGTTGTTTTCATGGGGGCACAGAACTTGCCATCCACCTCCTGAGTTTACTCAGAGTGCCCAGTGTCTGGGGCTTATCTGATTTCAGAAGGTGTTACGCATTGCGCGGGGAATGGTTACCTTAACCCAACTCCCCACCGTACTGGTGGCCTGGAGATTCTTGCCCTGGCGTCCCCTTGAGGATGGCACTGCCTTCTTCCATTTCTTAGTAACAGACCTTACTGGGACCCTGCTGATGCTGAATTCTCCCCTCTACTGAATTCCTTTATTGTGATGAGCCAGGCTATTGTGCAGCTTTCGAGAGAGAGAGAGAGAGAGAGAGTAAATAGTGGTAAAATGTTCCTTATCACAGGGGCCGCTTGGACCTCTTGTATACCCCTGTGAGCTACCCGCCAAGAAGAGAGACTTGTTTTCCAGTAGTGTCATTGGCCCATTTGGTACTGAGCAGGTGGTGCGGTGAAGCTGCATGCTGAAAAATGCATGCTGTTCACCGGTTTTATGGGAACCTGTGCCTTTTTCTTACAGACTAAATACCGTAAGAAACCAGACAGTATCAAGTTCACCATGGTGGTTGACTCCCCAGACCTGGTTCACGCCAAGAACAGCTACCTGCATTGCAACGAGGTGGGCATCTTCCACCACTCGTCCTAGGTGCCCCCTAGTGGGTAGTGTGCCGCCCGGTACTCAGTGCTTCAGAGGATGGGCTTGGGACAGCTGTGAGCGCAGACCTTCTGTCTACTGCCTGGGTGGTCGAGGGCCAGTTACTTCTCTCTTCTAACCTCCGCTCCCTTATTGGAAAGGACGGCACTGAGAGCACCGTTTCATAAGATGAAATGAACTAACTGAGGGTTAAATAAATAAATGTATGTGACACTTTTAGCAAGTGTCTGGAACATAGTGAGTCCTCAATAAGTGTCCCCTATTATGGCGTGTTCGCAATCATAACAATACTAAGTATTATTGGTGATCTTTTCGTCAACATTAGAGAGATTCGTCTCAATTATTGATAGATGGTAATGGAATAAAAGGCTGAACGTAACCCAGTTAGAAAAAAAGAACAGCCATGTTAAAAGCTTCTTTCTGCTTTTACTCCGTATGATTTAACCTCATTTCTTCTCCCTGTATTTATTTCGGAGTATAGGAAGTTAAATATTTTCTCTCTGAAATTGTCAAGGGATTTGATTTTGCACAGAGAAAGCTGACCCCTCATCACACAGAGTCTAAATGTTGTACCGAAACATTCGTGTTTGCGAAGTCCAAGCTGAATTTGGAAAAGGATCAGAATACTGTATTTTCCTCTCTAAAAGTAGATGAGGCTCAATCCCTTCCTAAAATTATTTGCAACTCTTAGATCAGTGCTCTAAAAATAGGAACTAAGAGAGAGCTCGAGTTTTAAAATTGTGTCTTCCTGGGACCCAGGTAGACTATGAAAACTTTAATTTTCTGGAAACATCTTAAGGCATTTCATGGTAAAAAAAAAAAAAAAAAAAAGACTTGTTAGCCTTTGTGTCTTTTTATTATTATTCACGTCAAACAGCAAGGGCCTTAAGGCATCTCGTTACAAGTAGAAACCTTGAACAATGCTCAGTTGCAAAGATTCTCAAAATACCCACACACCTTATACTGTTGTAAAACACACAGGCATAGCCAACCAGGATACTGGTTTGGGGCCCATTTGGAGCAGATCTTGATGAGTATTTCAAACAGGGTCTATTTAAAACCAGCCGGTCCCACCTGACTATGGGCACACGGGCCCCTATGGTCAGCCGGTGGGTTCTGGGTTCTGGCGGGAGGCCCTCCACGTGCTGGGCTGGGTTCTGCCCCCACGATGGTGGGCACTCGGTGGGAGGGGCAGGAAGGGGGTCCGCCTGTTCTCCGCCTGTCACTTCGGCCGGTGCAGTTCTGCACTTACCGTGAGCCTGTCTTACCCACAGCGCCTGTACAGGGCGGGCGACGCAGAGTCCCTGCACAGATACACCCCGATCCCCGACCACCCCGATTTCACCAGGGCCCGCCTCAACGCGCAGTGCCTGAGTGACGTAAGTGAAGCAGCCGTTCATGTGGTGTGTAAGTGTGTTTGTAAATGTGTCCATACCCGAGCTGGATGTTACTTGTTGGGGAAGAAAAAGTCCCAGGAGGGAGGACCTGGGACGGGAAGAACACGGGACCGAGAGTGAGACAGACCACGTGTGCGACTCGGAGCCACCTTCCTCGCCGGGCCTCAGTTTCCTCAACTGGAAAATGGGTTGGAGCCGGGCGAACCGATGCCTGTGGTTCCTCCCAGCTCGGAAATTCTGGTTCCGGGCACGACCGCAAAGACCTCAGTCGTGCGCTCTCCTGACCCTGGCAGGGGCAGACGCTTGCTCTGTCTCTTTCCCGGACACGTGTCCTCGGCCCTTCGGAGCAGGGTGACTTTGGAGACGCCGTGGCACTTTCTCACCGCACAGTTTGGAAAGACGCTGCGGTTGCCGCCCATCGGGCACAAACACAGTCTCCTTTGTGCGTGAGGCGGTGGCCTTCAACACTTCCGTGTCCCTTAGATGTGTGCCCTTTGCGTGCATAACCAAGATGCTGTTTCCTAAACCCAGGCTTGTTGTTAGCAGGGGTCGGAGGCCCCCGGTTGTAATAGAATAGGCAGCCGCTCGGCCAGCAGAGCTGTGATCCTGGGATAACAGGTAGCCAGGCGGCAGAATCAAAAGACGCCGTCAGATCAGAATAACACAGGCTGAGTGTGTCGGCCTGGGGCAGCGCGGGGCCTCCCAGAGTCCGGCCATTCTTCCCTCCCTGGCCCGGCCATTGTGTCCTGGGGCTCCGCGCAGATCAACAGCTGCTACCGTGCACCCCAGAGGTGGCTGCCTCGCAGGGGTTGGCGAGAGGCGCCTTCTAGTTAGCGTGTGTATTAGTTTGTTGCGTTTGTAAAGCCCTGTGGGATCCCACGCGGTGAATGTGACGGGGCTTTGTAAATATGAGTTATTATGACCATTTGATGCTTTTGAGGGATGTGCGAGCGATAATTTTAGAACGGCAGCTCTGGTGGGCTGACCTCCATCTGGGGAAGCGGGACCTCCCCCTCAGCAGAGCTCGGACAGAACAGCCATCGCATTAATGCTTCAAGGATGGGAGAAGGCCAGGCCTCCATTTGACGAGCTATTGGAGGCCCATTGCCCCGAAAAACTGGGATAAGACTGCCGGTCCGTTTGGGGGCCAGCTTAAGGAGGACGGCCGCCCCGGGCCGGTGACGGCGCATCTTCTGGCTCACAAGGGACGCCAGTCTGTAGAGTCCCAGAGCTGAAATTAGCCGCCGGGGCATGCGGATATGGAGAACTCATGAACCTCTTTTGAAAGAGCACTTCTTCGGGGGCGTGTAGAATGCACACAATTGGATCAAGTGCTCTGTGAGGAAGATGTGGAGGGAAAGTGACCTTCCTGGGCAAAGAAAGCCATTGAGATGTGTAAGGCAGCCGAAATAACTAAAAATCAAATGACTCTAATGTGTGAGGATGAGGACAAAACTGTGCCCACTGTGATAAAGAAGAGAAACGCCCAGGGTTCCAAATCAAAGCGCCTACGGAATGTAAAGGCTCCCAGTGGCAAGGCAGAAACCTCAACAGAATAAAAAAACTCAGGGAGGAAGTGATGACAATCAAGCAAATAGTATACAGGGAGAAGGGGGGCAGGAGAAAGGGAGCAGGCGTCTTGGGGAGAACCCCAATTTGGGCCACACTGGCTCGTTGGCCCTCGGCTGCAGAGACCCGGAAGTGGGGGCGCATCCGACACCACCGTGGGGTGACGTGGGAGTTTGAGGCGGAGTGAAGCTCGGTGTCCCTACCCAGCCCAGATCTGGTGTGGAGGCCCTCTTTTAGGAAGGCGCCAACCGTCACCTTCCCAGGGGACGACGCTAAGAGTTGGGACTCTGTGTGCTGGGCCGCCATATTAGGGAGCATAATGCTAAAGGCGACGGTGGGTCTGTCATTATCTGAACGCTCCCCCCCTTGTACGTATCCCTCGCTCACGCCTGCTAAACTCACTGGCGACCCGGGAAATGGAATCCTTTGGGCCCTGTCTGTGACCCATCGATTAGGTGATTGCCCCAATGGTTATGGGCTCTGTATTTCTAGGCCCTTGAACGCAGTAGGTATTTGGCTCGTGGTTGGCAGCGTTGGGTGTTGGAGGTGGAGGCCGTGATGAAGGTGAAGGTGATGGATGGCGGTACCTAAAAGCGCGGAGCCCGGCCGTGCCTGGCTCAGCCTCCATGGGCCCCTCTGGTTCCGGGCCCAGGTGTGCGGCCGTGTGAGGCACTTTGCTTTTTATCTGCCATCCCCGCTTTGCTTAATCTCCTCAATCCCCTGTAGAACAGAGCCTCAGGCTTGACCTCTATTTCCAAGTGACAAAAGTAAGGTTCTTAAAGGGCCTTCTGACCCGCTGGGGCTCTTGGAAAGAGTGAGCCACAGACACGGTCTGGGGCTGTCACTTTGTCGTCTGCTGCTGATGTGCCTCGCCTGCTGTCTCCCTTCTCTGTGGCTGAATAAAGGACAGCCCTCCACTGGGATCTCCAGATGGTTCCTTTCATTGAGCCATTCCCTTATCTTGAAAAAAAAAATTATTAGCTACATGAAGGCATGGGAGATTTTGATGCTCTATCGGTTATGTGGGTCTACCTGAGGACTAAGAGGGTGTGATTACAGACTCCTGGAGGGTGTGTGAGAACAGCTTCAAAAGGGGAAAAATGAAAGAGGAATATGTGAAATAACATGGGTCAGGAACTCGGTCAGGTTCTTGGCAATCAATTTAACGCAGGTGAAGGCTCTTCCCTCGGTGCGTCCTCATGGGGTGCATGTGGGACACAGCCCGCTTCATCGCGATGGGGTGACGTGGCTTTGGGAGCTGCCGAGGGGCCCCCGGGAAGTCTTTGGAGCTAACAAACCCATGGGTGCCGGGACCTAAGGAATAGTACTTTCCGCGTATCTGAAGAAACAGAGTTCTCGAACTTTGAGTTCTGTTGTTTGGAAGCGAATGCAAACACAGGAAGGAGTGGGGCAGGGGCCCCTCGTACCAACGGGATGTAGCGAATGAGCCGGACTCGCTGAGCCCACACCCGCCAGGGCAGGGCCTGATGAGCAAGCCAGGGGCTTAGAGCTGCGGCCCTTCGTGGCCAGTCCCACCAGGCTCAGAGCTGGGGAGGTCCTTGGGGTGGATGCGGGGCTGTGGCTCTGTCCTTGGGCCCCTGCAAGGGCGAGGGTGTGTGTTTAGGAACTGTTCCTGCTCAGAACTGACAACATGCCAGATACGGAGTTCTCACTCCCTGCTCGTTCGCTTCTTTGTTCTCGCCATCTAGAAAGCCTACAGAAACTCTTGGGAACAGACGCGGGCTGTCGGCTATGACTTCAGGCTGGACGCCATTCCATTCCAGACTGCCCGGGCGTCCAGAGAGATCGCCAGTGACGTAAGACCTCAGGCTCTGTCTCCCTCTGTCACTGAGAGTTTTGACTGGTTTTCCCAGTTCTGTTAAAACGAAAACCACCAGGAACCAAAACTGAACAAATATTTCCAATGAAATTAAAAATAGGTCTTATCTCCCAGAATCTTAGCTAGAAGTTTTAAGTTGGGGAGGGTCGTTTCCCCACTTTCTCTCTCTTAAGAGCAACACTCTTATTATTTTTTAACTTTTTAAGTTTATTTATTTATTTTGAGAGAGAGAGAGGCACATGGGAGGGGCAGAGAGAAAGGGAGAGAGAGAATCCCAAGCAGGCTGTGCACTGTCACAGTGCAGATGTCAAGAGTCAGTCGCTTAACTGACTGAGCACCCAGGCACCCCAAGAGAGACACTATTTTTTTAATGTTTATTTTTGAGAGAGAGAGAGAGAGAGAGAGACAGCGTGCAAAAGAGGGAGGCGCAGAGAGAGGGGGAGACATAGAATCTGAAGCAGGCTCCAGCTGTCAGCACAGAGCCCGACGCAGGGCTCGAACCCACAAACCACGAGATCATGACCTGAGCTAAAGTCGGACACTTAGCAGACTGAGCCACCCAGACACTCTCAGGAGAGGCACTCTTAAAATTTGTGTGTGTACCGAGAGGTCAATCAACATGTGATTGATGTGTTGATCCACATAAAAGCACTTTTAGCTGAAGTGCAGCGTGACAGGGTAGAAAGACATGGAGCTTTCCAACTCGACTCGTCCGAGTTAAAGTCCGGGCTCAGTCATTTAGGACTCAACTGCGTGGTGTTGGGCAAGTTGCTCACATTCTGTGGAGGCAGATTTCTACATCTATGAGCAAGGGGTATAATTTTTATCTCCTAGGACTGTTGTAGGAGTGAAAACAAAATAGTTCAGAGTGTCATGCAAATAACAGGTGTTCAAAACGTGGCAGCCATTGTTATGGAAGAGGAAGGCATCATTGATCATGAACAGCTTGTCTCTGCCCACAATAAGTACAGAAACCAAGGGCAAGCATTTAGAAACATTTGCAGCAACTAGCTATGGTGACAGCCAAGCATGTGCCCGGTGGACTTATCTTGAGCAGGGCAGGGGCCGCATTGGGTGTCGTCACACGCACAAGGCACCCCACTGCAGGTGCGGTAGAACCACATCTGGGACCTTGACGGATTGGCAATTTAAAAAGCAAGACGAGGGGCGCCTGGGTGGCTCAGTCGGTTAAGCGTCCGACTTCGGCTCAGGTCATGATCTCACAGTCTGTGAGTTCGAGCCCCGCGTCGGGCTCTGTGCTGACGGCTCAGAGCCTGGAGCCTGTTTCGGATTCTGTGTCTCCCTCTCTCTCTGACCCTCCCCTGTTCATGCTCTGTCTCTCTCTATCTCAAAAATAAATAAACGTTAAAAAAAAATTAAAAAGAAATAAATAAAAAGCAAGACGAAATGAAACTGGCCCTTCACTATAGATGGTTTGAGAGGCCCGGGTCCCTGCAAACTGGAAAGAATCAAGGGAAGAGTGGCTGCTGACAGAGTGGGCGCGTTTCTCTTCCTGTTGGGTTCATTACGGCGGCAATAACACCCAGAGCCGCCACTCGGTGGGCGTGAACCTGTGCCAGACGCGAAGCTTAGCCCCCAGCTCATTGAATCCCGTCAGTGTCCCGTGGGGCGGAGGTTCATTCTCCCATTTTATCAGGTGGGGAAACTGAGGCTCAGAGGGACTCAGTCACTGGCCCGAGGCCACAGAGCTAGAAGGTAGCAGCGGGGGAGATAGATCCCAGGTGTACCTGAATCCGAAGCTGCGCCCTTCCCCCATCCTTGAACTTCCTGCTGAGACCCTGGTGGGCTGGCGGGGGAGGGGAGGCAGCACCCACGACCCCCCTCTGCTCCTCTGACCTGCAGTTCCGGTATAAAGAGGCCTTCCTGAGAGACCGGGGCCAGCAGATTGGGTACCGCAGCGTCCAGGACGACCCAAGGATGAGGCATTTCCTCAACGTCGGCAAACTCCAGAGTGACAACGAGTACAAGAAGGACTTCGCCAAGAGTCGGTCTCAGTTCCACAGCCGCCCAGACCAGCCCGGCCTCCTCCAGGCCAGGAGGAGCCAGCAGCTGGCCAGCGACGTGTGCTACAGGCAGCCCCTGCCCCAGCCCACCTGCGACCCCGAGCAGCTGGGCCTGAAGCACGCGCAGAAGGCCCACCAGCTGCAAAGCGATGTGAGCTGCAACCTGCCCCCCGCCCCTCGCCCGACCGAGACCCTTCCTCCTGTGCCTTGGCCTCTCATTCCACATGTGGAATTCTCCACTCTGTGGCCAGATCACCCCCAAACCCTGCTGACCTATTCCTCTTGCTTCCCTCCTTCCCCCGAAAGGTCAAGTACAAATCAGACTTGAACCTGACCAGAGGTATCGGCTGGACCCCTCCCGGCTCCTACAAAGTGGAGATGGCCCGGCGCGCGGCAGAACTGGCCAAGGCGAGGGGCCGGGGTCTCCGGGGGGCTGACGTGAGTAGCAAGCTCCAGACCCACCCTGGCTGGCACGGCCGTGGGGAAAGGCAAACTCGTTGTTTCTTTTCAAACTTTATTTTTGGCCAAAGGTCAGCCGGCTCTAAAGAAGTGTGAAATGCAGCTCGAGCAAGGCGCCTAATTTCATGGGTCTGAGATGACCAGGCGGATGACACCCGGGTTAAACTTCCTGCAGGGTTTTCTCTGAAGTCACAGCCATTAGTTCTGCGGAGACAAACCTACCGGGGCTACATCAATCCCGGGCCACGGAAGCCCAGGCTGTGCTGACTGCTTGCTCGTTACATTTGCAGAAAGGGTCAGGGACTCACTGGCTGCAACAGTCCGGGTTTTGAACCCTGCTTTGTTCAGAAGAAAGACACCACGTCTAAATGAGAGATTGGCTTTGCTTCGCTCTCCTTCTTGCCTCGAGGATCGTTTTTCTTGGGGAGGGTGGAGGAGGGGAAGGGCAGGGGAGGGAGAACGTTTTAAATGCTCCGGGGGCATCTTAGGCAGCTCGCGTGTGGGAGCGGGGCGGAAGCTTCGTTCGGACTCAGGGAGGTATGTTTGATTCCTGCAGGGGGGACCAGAGGCTGCGGAGCCCGCGGATAATCAGAGGGGGGACGTGAACCCAGACGCCATGGAGATTCTGCACGTCAAAAGGAGGAGGGGTCTGCCCTTGTGAGCACGCGGCATCCACCCAGGATTCTTGGGAGAGCGGCTGGGGAGGAATTGTGCCCACCAGAGACATGCTTCTGTTCCAGCAAGCCAAAAAAAACCCAAAAAACAAAAAAACATGACACACCAGCCCATTCCCTGAGCCGCTTCACTTAACGACTCTTAGAAAGCTACGGAGAATGTCGTATTTTCGGTCCTCCGGGTCATCCTGGAAGGGGGGGACCCGTTCTGCTGTGTACTTTGGGTGTCTGCCATGAGGAATAAAGACGTAAAGGTGACTTCCAGTGGCTCTGGTCATTCTTTAATCCCACACTTGCAAATGTCCGAGGTAAAGGCAGTCTGTGGTTTTCTAGAAGGTACCATCGTTTGAAGGGAAGCAAACAAAATACAGGTTGCGTTGCTTCTGGCATATCTTGGTCCAGGATGCGCCAGGCTGGGCGGCCGTTGTCTCTGTGTAGGGCGCAGACTCTTGGCTGTATGGCCTCCCAGGGACGCCCAGGGTGTCCGTGCTGCCCATGAGGGTGTGCCTTGTCTGGGTGCTAAGGAGAATGGGCTCTCAGGTTAAGAAGACACCTTAGAAGCTAGTCTCCCTTTGGATGGTGGCTTTGATCCAATTTAGGAATTTGGTCACCAGGGTGTAGACTCCTGGCTTCTTCCCACATTCCAGGCCCCAGCTCACTATCCCATAGACATAGTAGGTGCCATTCTTCTCACAGGTCAGAGGGCCTCCCGAGTCACCCTAAGGGAAAAGACACGCGAGTTCAGCTTTGTGAATCAGAGCACTTTCAGAGACACCCCCACCTTCCATGAGGAGATGCCAGGGGGTGCGGTCACCCCGGTGGGTTTCCCTGGAGAGTGCTGGCAGGGACCCTCCTATGCCTTATATGACCCAGAGTTCTGAAGGGAGAGATGTGAACGCCAACACGTGTCCCTGAGTTCATGAGGGGTTGGCAGATGAGCCACGGGGCTGGGCCACGTGCCTTGGTCACACCCCCATGTCCATGCTCTTACTCATGACCCATAGTCACACAGTGAATTCTCAGGGGCCCTCAACTTCTCATTCCTGCAGGGGCCTCGGTAGGGAGCAGTGCCCTGTTTAGCCAGAGCCCTTGAAGGGACCCGAAGGGGCCACGCACAGGGTGGGGAGGACAGGGCTTAGAAATAGCATGGCCCACATGTTCGACATGGTCTGCGGGGTTAGATCTTCTGGGTTCCAGACCAGGCTTTGGACAGCCAACTGGGCCTCAGTTTCTCACATTGCAAACTTGGGGAGAGCAACCGACCATCCCCCACCTGCCCTGGCTCTTGAACGGATAAATGTTTGTAAAGCACTTGGAACGGTGCCTGGCTCATACTGAGCCCCCAATTAAATTAGCAGGAGGAGCATGGAGAGAAAACATAGCTCTCAACGCATGTCTCCACTTAACACACGGCAACCGATAGGATCTTCAGTGGCTAAAGCTCTTTGGATCTTAGCCACATCTTCGGATTTTACGTAGATGTGATTTCCATATTATAGACTAGGCACCCGAGACCGGGGAATTATTTCGGTGTAATGAACTGAATGTTTGTGTCCCCCCGGCCCCTGCCCAAATTCATATGTTGAAGCCTAATTCCCCAATGTGATGGTCTTAGGGGGCGGGGCCTTTGGGAGGAGAAAGGCAGAAAATTCTAAATTTGGCTGTGCCTTGGAGTCTAGGAAGGACGTCTCCTGTGAGATGTGACCCCTGGGGAGTGTCGGGCAGGCCCTAGGTTGGCTGTTGCTACAGAGAAGCCACTCAGCCACTTAGTTTGCTAGGCCTAAATCCCCCTCCCCTTCTCTATGTCTCTCTCTCTCTCTCTCTCTCTCTCTCTCTTTTTCTCTCTCTCTCTCTCACACACACAAAGCCTAATAATTAGTTAATATTATCATGAGTTCTCTGGGCCTGTCATCTTTCTCCTTCTAGCCACTGGTCTTTTAGATAGTTCTGTATTGGGATTTTCAGACATGCTGCCCCGTTCTGAGGCCAGAAGCACCATTTTCACATTTAAACACAGCGAAGCAAATTCCTGCTCTGCCCGCTCACCACCCAGGTGCTATAGGCCCAGATCGTTTCTCTACGCATCTGTAAAATGAAGACGATGACATCTCCTTCACCAGTGTCATGCCTGCCGGTTACTATGCTCAATCATCCTGGATGGATGTGGATTCCGACTTGCCAGAGGACAGGTGTGCCTGCCTGTGCCTTAGCTTTATGGCGGGTGGACCTCTGAAACTGCCTCCCAGCCCTGGGCTCTTGGTCTGGCCTCTGTGCCCGGTGTATGTTCCCGGCCCACGTGTCCCTCCCCAAGTGCCATTTGGAGTCTCTGACCTGGCAGGAGTCTTTTCCAGGCTTCTGAAGGTTTCCTGCACAAATCATGCTGTTGTCGATCATGTGGTCATAGAGTCGGTGGGAGTTGCACAAAGTACTGGCAATCAGCTTGACCTTGGCATCCAGGAGCTGGCGGGACCCTTCCCCTGTGGGACAGAGAAAAGAGATTGCCACTGTGGGGACCCGGGTGACACCTGCCCCACCAGAAGCTAGCACTGATAAAAAGAGGGCCACAGCTCTGAACTCAGAAAGGAAGGTTTTTCCGGGAGATGGGCAGAAGAGCTTCGTGTTTTAAGGATGGGGACCTTTGCCTCCAGCCTTCACTGTGGTTTTATAGACCCTCATTGCTTTGCTTATCACAATGCAGCAGAATCATTTATTCCCTCTTCTGTCTGCCCGGCTAGACCATCAGATCAGAAGGTCAGGGATAGTGGCGTAAGCCATTTTTTAAAACTTCCTAGCAGAGGGCTGGTACACAGTAGATTCGTAATGATGGACCAAGTGCCCGGTTGCTCCTCTAGATGACCCACTTCTCAGAGTAGACATTTCTTTTCCGAGGATCCTCTGTTCTGCTCGGTCTTCTCTGGTCATCACAGTGATATCGAAAGGTTTAGGTGCAGGACAATGAAGATCCCTACAAAGATCAGTCTCTGGCTACCCCCAGATCTGATTAACCAGAAGCCTTCATTCCCAAAAGCCTTCTGACAAATTTGTGTATTACACTACCTTTTCTTCACGAATACAGGTCTATTTAAAGTGTTTCTTGCTTTCCATCATTAAGGACAAGATTTGGAGGGAAGAGAAATCTATTTTGAGTATTTGAGAAAGACTTGAAATACACTTCGGAATTTCATATGTTAGAGAATATAATCTTGTCGGTACATGAGGAAATTAATCCTGTGGTTACTTTTTTAAAAAAGACCACATCCTAGAGGCCAATCAATAGCTTGAGTTAAAAACATTTATAGAACGCCTACGATGTGGTGAGCCCTGAGCAAGGCACTATGGGAGAGACCGATGAACAAGAGTGGACCCTGCCCTCCAGGGCCTGACTTAGTGAATATCTCCATAGAATTCTATCAGCTCCTATTATCATGATTCCAAACCTAGGAGGTGAGCGTGGTTATGGAGAAACTAAAACCCAGCTGTCCAAGTGACAAAGCCAAGAACCCAACACAGGTCTGTCTGATGCCAAACCCATCTTCTTTACGATCTATCCTCTTTCCAATCTGCCTAGGGAAGGAAGGAGAAAGATCTCCATGGATACAGTATCAATGCTTGATGGACGTCAAGGATCCCATCAGAAGCTAGCATTGATAAAAAGACTGATGAGATTTAACTAGAGCTTTAGTGATGAGGCAATGTCTTATTTTTGGTAATGCTTTTTTTTTTTTTTTTTTTTTTGGTAATACATTTTCAATGGAACATGATGTCAAGTTCAGGAGGGCAGTTGAGTTTGACCCTTGCTTCTCTGGTTGATGCAACTTACCTGAGTCTCAGGAGAATGCGTGGCCAGACTCACCTGTTTCTGTCACACCCCAGCCAGAGATGTGGCACTCAGTCCCAGAGGGGAAGGCACCATCGGGCAAACATACAGTCTTCACATATTTGGATTCCAGAGCACAGTGACCATCCACCGGCTTTAGCTTGAGCAAAGCTAGGTAAGGAGAAAAAGAGGAAATGAACGATGGGGTCTTCTCTGCCAAAGGAGCACTAGCTTCAACTCAATCGGAAGGGAGGCGTGGCAAAGCCCCACTCCCAATGCCCGAGAAACTAATGACTTCCTCCTCAGTCATTGAGTTCTTTTAACTTCCACCAGGGGAGGAGTAGCACTTTGGGATGAGAGTAATATCAAAAAATAACAGTTGAGTTTGAAATCATTTCTCATCCATTTTTTAAAAGAATGGGCTTCAAGAGGGGGAAAGAAAAAGATAGTGAGGAAGGAGAGAGAGTGATAGGTCCCAGGAATGGAGAACGTACCCACTGAACAGCCAGTAGCTTAACATTATCACCTCCACACCTGAGTACCTCCCAGGTGCCTGATGTACACGGGGACACATGCACGTCATGTCATTTAACACATAGGAAGCTGAGCGTTGTATACAAGTGTACCCATTTTACAGAAGGAGAGCTGAGGCTTGGGGAGGTGAAGTTAGCTAGTAAATGAGAGAGTTGGGATTCAAGGCTGAGCTCTTTCCACAACACAATGTTGCTAGTTTCTCTTCCCCTCATTTATCATAACACTAACACAGACCTTTAGGACTAAAAGGCTCTGGAATAAATTCTCTTCCTTATGGAGTCTGTGAGGGACCAAAAAGATAAGAACATCTTCTAGAACCAAACCTCAGCTTTCCATCAGTAGTGAAATCCGCCCAGGACAAGACCCATGGGAGATCCACCATAGAAGACACTTGCCAATATCATTGTGGGGAATCTCGTCTCTTTCATTATAGTGGCTGTACTTGAAAATCTTCTCCACCCCGAATCTCTGCTCATGGAATTCTGTCTTCTTCAGGTCCTGGTCCCCTAACACCACTTTCAGATGTTTGGTTTTTATGCTGCAAAGGAAGGTGAGATGGTAAGAGACTGAAGCCAAGACTCTGCTCCTAGTGAGCTGTGTGACCCTGGACGGATGGCCGACCTTCTGCAGCCTTGGCATCATCTGTGACTGTCATCTTGCTCATGAAACTCTGCTGTGGGCCCAAATAAGAAAATGTGAGGAAGCTGCTCTATTAATGGACCAGTCTACAAATGTAAGTGGAAACACATATCTCATATTTCCTGGGAGACCTTCCATTGCCCCTAGGAGTTGCTAAAGAGCAGCCAATTGACTTCTTGAACAACTATTCCTTGTACAGGCTAATGTTTGCATGTTTGAGGAACATCTCCTGGAATCCCAGAAGAAACTGTTTAATGCCAGGGTGGATTGGAAGACCTTCAAGGTCACCACCAAAACCTGGGCTATGTGGGACCAGGCCTGACCATGAACTTGGGGAACTCAGGGGAAGCGGAGATAATTCAGGCTCCTCAGTAGGTACCGGTTTCTCTAAGCCACACAGGAGTCGTGGCTGAAGACACCAGGAGGTTCATGGGAATGGCATCAGATGGCATTTTTCTATTCAAGGCCAGGCTGGAAAGGTTAAGGAAACGGGTAAATCCGGGTTCATATCCCACTTACCTATTCACTTCCCACATGACTTCCGGCAAGGTGCCAAACTTTTCCAAGACCCAGGGTTTTGTTTATGAAATGGGAATAATAATCCACTTTTTCACTGCACAGATATTTACTAAGCATTTGCTCTGTATGAAGCCTGTACTCGGCATTGGGTATACCACAATTAATCAGAGTAAAAACCCCTATCTTCCCTCAGTAGATAGTTTTGAGGATTAACTGTCATAACACGTGCAATGCCTGTGGTAGTTCTTTTCCATCCGGTTTTACGGAGCCACTCTTTTGCCCTTAGAGCTAGATTTGACTCTCTGACCCTGCCAGAATCACCAAGATGCTGCTCAGATGGGAAGGAGAGAACACCCCCAGAGATTCGAGTCACCCTGGCCTCTGCTTTCAGCAGGCACCTACTCAGTGCAGTGGGCAGCAGTCAGCACCCAGCAGGGGTGGATCAGTGAGCCCCCACAGAAGTGGCCCTGGGGCATGGAGGCAGTCAATGGCAATGAGGTCTGCAGGGATGCCTGCCATGGGTGCTTGCCCGCCGTGCTCTTGAAGCCTCCGTAGATCCTCTTGACCTTCCCCATCTCAGTCTTCCCGCATGAGTCAAACCCTGGAAGCTTGGTCAGAGGCTCTGTGGGGCTTCCCTCTGGGTCAGCAATGTCTGAAAGACAATGCAATGCAAGAAAGACAAATCACGCTACTCCCTTTCTCTCCAAGGCCTCAGAAGGAACTTGTCAGAGGTATGACTCCAAGTCCAGCAGCTTAGCAAGTTCCAGAGCTAAAAGACTATACTGACGCATACAAAGTGGGCACACAGTAGGTGCGCAATTAATATGTGTTGAATACATTGATGGATATAAAGCAAGTCGATAGAATTAACAATGAAGATGTTGCTTCTTATTTTGATATGGAGACAAAAACGTGTATGTAAATATATAAATCCATCACTGGGTATGTACTTAGCTGTTCATAATGTACGCATGTATTTTGGGGGCTTTCTTGATGTGTAAGGGGAGATATCCAGATGAAATAGAGTGAGGGACATAAGACAATTGCACAAATAACTGTCATACAAAGGAGAGAGCAGTAAGTGTTGTATGGGTGGTGCCCTTTCCATTCCATGGGGTTTGAGAGGAGGCAGAGATAACACTTCACTTGGTAGGGTCATGGAGGATTTCCCAGAGGCAGGGTTAGTTGAGTTGATTTCTAAAGAATGTTGGATATGGACAAGATCAGAGGGAGGATGGGGTATTCTAGACAGAGCTGACCATGAGAGAAAAGGCACAGAATTGAAACTATCCAGAGAGGTAATCCCATTGATCAGGGTGGGAGAGTGAAACATTCCAGACGTGTGTAGAGCGGTAGTCCAGAGAAGCCTGGCAGGAGGATTGTGAGGCTGGAACTCTGTCCATGTTGCGTCCTGAATGGTTATTTATGGAGTCTCAGCCAATGTTTGCTCACCACTGTAAACTGAAGGCCTGACATAGTGCCTGACACATAGCAAGTGATCCACAAACTTGCTGAGTGCACTGACTGGGAGTTAGGACAGGAGTTTATGGTTGGATCACTGGTCTCAGTTTACAGAGGTATCTGGGCTTGCTAGGCATCCTGGAAGGGGAGCAAAGGATTGGGCATCTGGGTTTCCACTGGGATGGCAATGGGAAAAGCAGGTGTGGTGGAAGGATGGGGATGGAAGAGATGGGGTGCCAGGAAAATCCATCTAGGGATCGGCAATCTCACCATGACTGGGGCTTCTGGACAGCCACGGTCTTACCTAGGGTTGAGCAAGCTGGGATGTCACAGTACTCCCATTTCACCTTTGCATTGTTTATTTTAATGAAACACCAGGGCTTTTCATCTCCATCTGGGTTTCTAAAATGAGAACAGAAAGTAGCCCACCGTCAAGGCTTGGCAAACCCACTGACCCTCATTAAAAGTCCTTTGGGTAAGCGAGTACCAGGTTCCTGGCTCCCTCTGGGACCACATTTCATTCCATTCCTCCAACAGGTTAACAGATGCTGGCATATAAGTGTTTTGGGGCAAAACCTTAACTTCCAGAGGAGAATCCCAATGACCAAGAAATAGTTAACAAGCCCTGTGCCAGATCCATGGGACATATCAAATTGTTTGTACGAAAAGAAATGAGATCCCTGTTGAAGATTGCCCTTTGTCAGGAAAGTGAGAGAGCCACAGAAACATGGTGAGTGTAGGGCTCCACTGCCCAAACCTCCAAATTGCATATGTGGGAATTGTCTGAAGGCTGCCATGGACATCTGTCTGAAGACGCCTCCACGAGGGGAACAGCTCAAAGTGAGTGGTGGTGGGAGGTAACTTGTGTTTTGTACAAGGGAAATCCTCTGGCTTAATGGAACCAATTTAAAGTCATACAAAAAAAAATTCCTGCTCCTTATACGCAGATTATGTGTGTCCTTGGCCTTGGTTAGAGCAGTGGAGGAAGCCAACAGAGCAGTCTGGAGGCAGCAGAAGGGGAAGAAGGTAACCAATCATCACCAGGGATAGAAATGGCATTATCCTTACTTGGAAAAACCTGAATATCCTTGTGGCAGAGACTGTAATGCCCATCGGACATTCCCTTTTATTCTCTACATTTCCCCCATGAAGTTATGTAGGATTACGTGACTATTTCTGGCCAACGAATTAAGTGTTGCGGAGATGATGTGTCACTTCTAGGTTGAAGTAGCAAAAACCTCATGCTCCATTTTTGAGCCTCTCCTTGCCTTTCCTAGACATCTGAGTAACTTTGTGGAGCTAATAATCTCACCCTTATTCCCCAGCCCACAAGACAAAGGCAGCAGCAGTGAAGAATAAACTCTGAGGTATTCAAGCCACTGGGATTTGGGAGGTGTTCGTTATGACAGCACAACCTAGCCTATCCTGAGTAGGAAGTCTTCCTAGAAGGAAACCTGATGAGTTTCAGTGTTCCATCCCCAAATTTCTAAGCTGGCCCAGGAACACTAAGAGCAGGGGAAAGGGACAAACCATTATCCTGATAAGCGCCCAAGACCGATCATGGGGAAGAAGGTGAATTTTACCTGCAGAAGTTGTGCTCCCCGATCCCATGGGTATCAGCATCTTCCATAAACATGTTGTAATTCTCGTGCAAGAGGAGGTGGGAGTTCCAGTAAAGGCAGGCGTGCTGGTTGACTGTCTTACTCACTTTCCCTCGGTAAGAGTAGCCATCACCAACATAGCAGTCGTCAGGACCTTGGAGAGAGCAGGCAGGGGCGTGAGAACGGACAGCAACAGACATGGTGCTCCAGGACTTGGCAGGTGTATCAAGTGGGGAAAGGATTGGGCCCGAATACTGATCACCTTGAGAGTCCACCATGAATTCCAGAAAGAAAGTGGCTTGCATATTCCACATTCAGCCCAGCTTAAAACATGAAATATAGTGGTTGTGGGGAGTTGGAACGTAGTTCTCACACAAGTACTAGTGGCAACCTGTAGGTTGAGGCTCAAGGATGCCCAGGTGCGCTTAATTCACCCGCACTCTATCCCCGTTTATGACTTTGTTTAAAAGCCAGGCACACTCTATGCCCTGAGGTTGGAAGGCTGGGGCAGTAGTAGAGTTTGGACATCTTGACATGACTCCCATTCTGGAACAAAACCCAAATGGAAGAGAATTCCAGGGCCCTCACTGTGGCCCTGAGTTTCTGACGAAGTGGTGGTAGAGACCCATACCTATTTCACAGAATTTCCCCTTGAACTGTTCGGGGCAGGTACAGACGAACTTGGTTCTCCGCTTATGCCGGGAGCAGATGCCACCATTTTGGCAGGGATTCGGCCGGCACGCAGGAACCGCTGTGAATACAGGAAGTGGGGCCAGGAAGGCTCTTCAGAAGGAGTTGCAGCTACATCTGAGATGACGAGGAGATACCGGTGGCACTCTTCTGGTGCCCATCCTTTCACAAAATATGGGTTACCAAAGGAGAAAGACAGACCCACTGACACTCTAGTAAAGGCAGACACGAACCTTAAGGACATAAAACAAACATGGATGAGGCAATACGATGGAGGCCATGCCAAAAAGAGTATGTAAGTAGACGGGTCACTCAGTTAGGAATAGAAGGCATGGACTGAGCGGGAATCTGGGGCCCGTCTGAGCTAGGTTGAAACTTCGCTCTGCCCTTAATAGCTGTGTGACTATGAGCGAGTTAGTTAACTTCTCTGAACTTCAGCCCCTTCATCTATGAAGCTCTGACTTGTGGTATTTTGGGAAGAATCTAAGAAAAAATGTAAATCTCTTGGGACAATGCCTGACTCATAGCAGTGACTAAATACAGATTTAATCCCTATGTGGCCCATTCCAGGAATAGACCACCTTCCTGGAGGAAGTGAGTTTCAAAATGATTCTTTTTGGATGGGTTAATTCCCACCAGACTCTTTAGGGAGGGTGCATTTTAAATTTCATTTTTCAATGCTTATTTATTTTAAGAGAGAGAGAGAGAGACAGAGCACGAGCATGGCAGGGGCTGAGAGAGAGGAAGAGAGAGAATCCCAGGCAGGCTCCATTCCAGGCTCTGAGCTGTCAGCACAGAGCCCAACTCAGGGCTCAAACTCACAGCCCATGAGATCATGACCTGAGTCAAAGTTGGATGCTTAACCCACTGAGCCATGCAAGTGGTCCAGGGATGGTGCATTTTAAAGTTTGTTTGTTTGTTTGTTTGTTTGTTTGTTTAGAAGGGCAGCGCAGGGGAGGGGCAGAGGGAGAGGGAGAGAGAGAATCCCAAGCAGGGTCTGCACTCTCAGCACAGGAGCCTGATGCTGGGCTTGATCTCATGAACCGAACCGTGAGATCATGATCTGAGCCAAAATCCAGAGTCAGGTGCTTAACTGACTGAGCCACCCAGGTGTCCGGGGTGGTGCATTTTAAAAAATGTCCTAGTTAAAAGCATCATCTTGGATGCTACTGAAACATCAGAGGTATTGGGACTTCCATGCAATGGGTTGCAGACATCGCAGGCACAAGCCAGATAGAGAAAACCTCGCCTAGAAGGGGGCCTCCAGCACTTACCTGTGGAGCAGTCTGAGCCATTGTAAGGGTGTTTGCAGGCGCAGCGGTAGTAGGGAGGACTCTGGGTAATGAGACATTCGCCCCGGCCACACGGTTTGTTTTTGCACGTGTTTTGCACTGTAGGAGATCCATAGAGAAGCAGGGGACATGATTTGGGGGCACATCTTACTTACTGGGGTACCTGTACAGTACAACATTTGGGGGTGCTGGTGAGGGGTGACTGATAGCATGCCCTTGTCTGTGGTCCTGAAACATCCTGGACAAAATGTTTGTTTGTTTGTTTTTAAATAAATCCTTAGATCATGGATGATTGCACCCCAGTTCCTTCCAAGGCTCATGTTCTTTATTATTCTATCTTTATTAAAAAAAAAAACCTTGATAATTTTTATCCCTTCAACAAACAAATAGAGCTGCAATTTTAATTTCTCCACTTTCGAGTTGATTTTGTGTTCCATTTACAATTTTGTCATTCTTTTGGGCAGTTGAGGGACGAAGCCAGATACTATGTTTATGCCTGATACCCCAACCATCCTGAAACGTTGATCAAAAAACCTGTAGTATTGAAAATGGAAGGAAGGAATGAAGAGGGCACAGAGGAAAGAGGACAACCATGTCTCTAGATAAAGATCCTCATGGCTCCCCTCACCCCAGTTAGATGGTTGCCAGATGGAACAGAATTCAGGTTCTCTCTAGGGGTGCAGTTAGCCCGTAAGAGTTCTATTCTCAATATCTTACCACAGAGCTTCAGGTTATGCCCATAAGAGGTCACTAAAGGCAGAAAGAGTTTTTACCAGAGTCTCCGTAAGTGAGGGTGGTAGGAAGAAAGAACATGGGGATGGGAGCCAGGCACCAGGGCTCCGATTTCTTCTTTTCTCCTAACTAGCTGTGTGACCATGAGCAAATCCCTTGTATCTCTGGGCTCCCTTCCTCTAGATGGGTTGAGCCTTCCATGCCTTCAGATTCTTCCTGCTGTCTCATTTGAGAGCAGAATTGCTCTGTTGTAGTTAATATGAACAGTCTAAGCAACA
The DNA here is from genome assembly GCF_046562875.1 of Panthera onca. Taxonomy (NCBI): domain Eukaryota; kingdom Metazoa; phylum Chordata; class Mammalia; order Carnivora; family Felidae; genus Panthera; species Panthera onca. Next base: position 17,303,753 of record NC_138349.1, read on the forward strand.
ACAAGTCCTGAGTTTAGAATACATCTCAGTCAGGGTCCAGCTCTTATCTCCTCTTAGCCTCAGTGTTCCCATCTGTACGGTGGTTATCCTAGTCCTAGCCAATATGCATGGGTGAGGATTCAGTGCGATGCTGCTTATTACCATGCTGAGGAGTCCATTACGGATGATCCGATATGTACAGCTATGATCCTTTCCATGAAATCATTCAGCCCTTCTCTACCCCCTAGACGTGGAGGAGGAGCAGCCTCTTGTTCAACTCAGAAGGAAGAGTGAATCCAGTAAAACTGCACTTACCATTCTGACACCTGTGTCCAGAGAAAGGGGCTGGACAGCTGCACGTGAAGGTGTCCCCACTGACAAGGCACTCCCCATTGCGTTTGCAGGGGTTGTCCAGGCACGGATCTAGGATACGTGAGCAGAAGTCAACGTGCAGCGAACGGCAGGTGAGAAGCCCCCGACTTTCTCATCAGATTGCAGCCTCCTGCCCCGCCTGAGAGAGCACATTCACAGCCAGGGACCGGGGACAGGGGGAAACATGGGCTGCCCTTAAAGAGCAAGGAAGACTGCAGTCACACGACCAGAGAGAGGGATTCGGGTTAGTAAGAGGACCGGCGAGAAGGAATCTCATTGAGTTTCTCATTGAGAAACTCCCCTTTTCCACCATCAGTGTTTTTCTCCTCCCAGTCTCGCTGGGAGTGCCACGGGGTCTGCCTCTGATGCTGAAGGCATTTCACAAGCCTGAAGACCTCCCCTACTCCCAGTGCCCAGGGGTGGAGGTCAGGAGTGGGGAAAGAAAACCCACCCCTAATGAAACACAAGCTTTCTGAACATCAGGAAAGAAGACCAAAGGCAAGAGGGTGACAGAAGAATTGGCGGCGAGGAGGAAATGACCCAGTGGCCTTCATCTTTCTTCAACTACTTGTTCAGTTAGATTTTGTCATATTTCATCTGTGCCTTTGGCTTTTCATGGTTGTCTGAATGGATCTTCCCTTGGGGAATTCTTTATCCTTCTGTTCACACACATTGTTCTTTGGTTCAGGAACTAGGATCCCTGGGCCCAGCTCTTGTTTTGATGGTCCCTTCTGATGTTCCCCTGATGCCCTGTATCTTGGCCCTGCCTTCCAGGCCACTTCGCACAGTTACACAGTTTTTATTCCAGCTGCTGAGTGCTTTCCATTTCTTCTCCTGGCTTAGTCACATGGTTTTTTCTTGGGCCCAGCTTCTCGTTTTCCCTTCTGTCCCATTGCTTGGGTTAAGAAGCCATAAACACAAAAACAAACGTAGAGGCACGTGTGTGAGTCCACACACACACAGGCACGCACACACCAACAACCATACAAAGCTTCTGAAGAGTATAAAGAGAGAGAAAAACACGGCACAAGTGGAACAGAAATCTCAACCTTAAATCTGTGAATGCTGCAATCTGGTGCCTAATGCTGATGCCAGCCTCTTCGGCATAATTAGGACCTACCTGTAATCAAAGCCGGGAAGTGATTTTGAGCATGACTTTGACTCACAGTCTTGGGAGACCTGGTGAAGATGAGCTAACTCGCTGTATGACCTTGGCTAAGGTTACTCCACTCCTGGCTTCACTTGCTTCATCTGTCATTTGAGAGTGGGACAGATAGACTCGAGGAACCTCCCCAGTCCTCCTAGTGCATGACTCTAGCTGGAAAAAAACGCCAGCCTGAGTCATTTATCTGGTACCCATTTTATGATGCCGGTCGGAGAGGAGGAGAGAGATGCTTGCATATACAGTCACACACAGACCCTAATTTAAGTGCGCTGCCCTTCTCCCAGGAGGGTCCCCCGAACAGCTTTGGCACCTACCGTCCTCTGTGTAGTACCAGTCGGGATTCTCCTGGTAGGCAAGAGTATCACTGCTGTTCTCTTCATGGTTGTAATACTCGTAGCTACTCTCATAGTAGTCAGGGGTCCAGTCTACAGAAGTGGGAAGAGGACAGAAGAAAAAACCAAAAACCCTAATCATTAGACCTACAGATTTCTAAGTCCTGAAGGAGGACTCATGGGCCTTTCCAGCTCCTCTACTGATGGGGCGGACAGAGGGCTTAGGCATTGTGAGTTTTCATCTGGGATGTGTTAGGACCCCGCAAGGCAGTGTTGGCATCTGGCAGGGTCCAGAGGCCCTGACTGGAAATGGGAAGAAGTCAAGTTCTTGCTTTTCACTGTGACCTGGGACAAGCTACTTATATTCTTGGTGCCTCCGTTTGCTTATCTGTAAACAGCAGGAAGATGGTTAGGATCTTGAAGGTCTCCAAGGTCCTGTAAAAGACGTGCCCAGGGTCAGAGCCAGTGGCACCTGAGTGCCTTGCTGTGCACTTCTGTGAATAAGCTTTCTTCCTGGGCCTTTGTTAGTTGGTCACCTTCGCCTATGAAGTCAAAGAAACTCGTCACTTTGCTCTCGGTCACGGCATCAAACTACTCCCAACTTGTACCTATAGAATCATCCTAACAGCTAGTATTTGTTGAGCCTCTACTAGGATTAGGCCCTGTAATAAGCATTTTATGTGAACCATTTCACTTCATCCTCATAATAACCTGGGAGGCATATTACTATCTCTACTTTCAGTTGAGAAACCTGAGGCTGAAAGAGGTGGTTATTGGCCCCGAGTCACATAGTTAGATAAATGGCAGGATGTGAACCAAGGCGGTTTATCCCCATAGAACCTCTAAACTGCACTGGCTTAGCTGCTTCAATTGACCTCTTACACGGCCTCAGCTAATTCCCCCTTCCCCTTGGGAAAGGGATCCAACCATCCCCATTGCATACCCAGCCTGCTAATTAGGATTCGCCCAAGGACAACCTTGAGAAGATTCATGGATTTTGCCCAGTGAAAGGCAGGGTTGTATATGACATTGTCCACGGGTGTAAACCTCACACCGGGCCAGTCCGTTGGGAAGAGCAAGCGTGTGTAAGGCTGGACTCAGGCTCCTTGCTGTCTGGGGCCTTGGAAGATGCTGGTAGCTCCTGTGGCTCGTGGAGAGAAGCTTGGGATTTGAAGAAAGTTGGGTTGACTCTGCTCTCTCCAGCTGGCAGGAATATGGCAAGGCGGCAGGTTGAAGCTCTAAGGAAGCTGCCCAGAGATGCATATGATAATGAGGCGGAAGCAAATGCAGATGGGCGACTTGAAAAGGCACTCCCGCAGAGCCAGCTGATGGCTGGAGCATGGCACTTTACCTAAGACTGATTATCAACCACATTATCTCAGTCTCTCTCCGTCGTTCCCTTATAGTCTTTATCTCTTTGGCTTTTGAAAAATCGACTTTCGCACAATGGCTGTTTTATATTTCCCATTAAAATGGAACTATCTTTTTATTTCCTTTTTGAATACGCCAACTCTGGTTCCTTGCCAAAGTTTCACCTCATTTATCACAGTGTCAAGTCAAGCCTCCCCTTGCTTGCTCATTATTTCTCCCGAGCTGCTTTTCCCCGCTCTGAAAATGCTCCCAGAGGAGGCCACCTTTCCAGGGATGAGGATCTAGGTTGAAGATAAGGCCATTGTCTTCCCAGAGCAAATAAAGTTTCTTTCCATCTAGCATGATAAAGCAGAGAATGAGAGTGAGAAAGTGAGGGGGAGAAAACCGTTTTTCTGAGTTTGACATGAAAGATTTCAAACTGACATTTGGGAGAGACAATGGGTGGGTAATGAGATGATTACATCATTTATTTATTTATTTTTTCCTTAGAGAATTTGTTTTTGTTTTTCCAAACAGGCGTTTATAGATAAGTGCCTTCAGAGCGCTCCTGTGATTTCTCCCAGCCCTCCGACAGGTTGAAGGTCGGACGGGCTAATCTCAGCTACGCCATTAAGACTCATTCCCTTTGCAGATATTTGGAAACGGGGAAGCTTTTTACGTAAATGGAACCGTGTGACTTTTCTAGGTGGTGGGGGATGGCTGTAATGTCTGCTTGAGAATTTTTACTGGAATCTGGCCTTATTAACAAGCTGTGCTCATCCCTCGGTGAAGTTAAAGAGGGGATAAAACACGTAGGCTTGGAGTCATACTTCTGCTAAACGAGGCAAAAAGTCCCTGCTACTCCCCAGGGCCTGGGGCCCTTGGTTGAGGTGGATAGAAGCAGTAGAGGTCCAGTGGCCCCAGGTCACCAGAAGCCATCCGATAGAAGTACTGTGCAAGGAAAGGCACCGAGATCCTTTACATTTGGGGCGGCTGCAACACGCTTTCAGAATGCTTTATAGAAGCATCACCCGGCAGGGTTTCTCCACCTCCAAACCTAAAGTTGATGTTGTCTTTTCTATTCTGTTGGCACTTAATCCCACTGTCTACATAAGAAAAGTGTGTTGGGGTGCCTGGGTGGCTCAGTCAGTTGGGCGTCTGACTTCGGCTCAGGTCACGATCTCACAGTTCGTGGGTTCGAGCCCCGCGTCGGGCTCTGTGCTGACAGCTCAGAGTCTGGAACTTGCTTCCGATTCTGTGTATCCCTCTCTCTCTGCCCCTCCCCAACTAGCGCTCTGTCTCTGTCTCTCAGAAAAAACAAAAACAAAACCAAAAAAAACGTTAAAGAAAAGTGTGTTGTGCCCCTACGATGGGCCTACTATTATGCCGGGTTCGAGGAGGCTTTGGGAATAATGAAGAGTGGCCTCCACTCACAGGAACTTCCAGAATAGGGTGGGTGGGGGAAGAAATCCAGCCAAGAAAGGAAATGAAAGGGTAGTGGAAAGTCAGGGGAGCTGGATGTGGCCAGGCCTAGGTCAAGTCTTCAAGGTCCACATTGACATTTTAGCATTGTATGAGCCAATTGGATGGGGAAAAATGGCCCCAAGTCTCCACCCTTGCCGGTAGCCACATCTTTTGCAGTGTGACTTTACAGCTCCTCCTACCAAAAGATGGACTTGATTTCCCTGCCCCTTGGGTCTGGACAGGCCTTGGGACTTGCTTTGACCAATAGCATGTGGTAGAAGGACAGCGTGCTAGCTCCAAGCTGGGTCTCAAGAAGTCTTCTGCACTTCCTCTCCCTCTCTCTCTCTCTCTCTCTCTCTCTCTCTCTCTGCCTGTCTCTCACACCCTTGTGACTGCCATGTAAACGGGTCGGGCCTATTCTATGGAGGATAAGAGAACCTGTGGGGCAACAGGAGGCCCAGCAGTTCCCGTCAAGGCCTCAAAGGCCTCAGACATATGAGAGCCCAGCCAATCTACCAGCCGACTGCAGACAGGTAAGGAGGCCCAGCCAACATCAGCTGAGCCTGGTCCAGACCGGAAGAACGGTCCAGCTGAACCCAGTCTAAATTGCCAACCCAAAGAATTAAGACATTATTCTATTAAGAATAAGAATTAATACGTGATTAATGGTTGAAGCCACTCAGTTTAGGGTAGCATAGTATGCAGTAATAACAAATAAACACATGGGCCTTGATTGATGACTGGGTTGCTAGTGGGATAAGAACTTTAGGTACTACAGCATTCCTCAGTGGCCTAGAAGGCTGTAGAGTCTTAGGTTTCCGGGCTGCATCTCAGATGGCACCTCTCTCTTATGGTCCTTATTTAACTTTGTCTATCTGATTGTGTCCCCTAACTAGAGTGTTGGTGTCTTAAAAGCAACGACCGTGTCTGTTCCTCTTTCTACCCCTCAGTGCCCAGCACAGAGCCCTCTATGCAGTTAATGTATGTATGTGACAAGTGAGTTCTTCCCTCTGTGTTTGGGCTTCCCTTCATTCTGACTGGCCTGCACACGGCAGGCACACAGCTCGGCTAGCAAAGTTGGTATCTGTTTGGAACCGAGTAAACGGGAAGTGTGGGAGAGAAACTACGTGAGATTTGGGTCCGACGTATTTGGTGAAGAAAATGCCTGATGAGCTCCGTAGGAGTCTAGAAACTTGTCCAAGTGCTTTCCTGCATACAGAGGGATTACAGCCTGACATGAAATTGGGTTCCATTGCTGGATTATTGGAAAACACTCCAGGTTCAGATACAGATTATTGGAGGCTTTCTCTAGGCTGTAGAAAAGGAGAAGGCTTTGGGCAAAGGTGGGAGCAGCTGTGAGAAGCATTTTGTATTAGGTGTAAAAAGAAATCCTCGTGCATTTCTCTATTTATCGGAGTCTGCTTCTAGAATTTATCAGGAAGGATGATGAAAGTATCCTGAGCTAACTCAAATCATCCCAGTGATTGGTTACTGCCTATTTTCTATGTTCTGGACACTCTACTAAATAAGTGTGGTTGCACATAATCTTATTTAAACCGAGAGAAACCCCATGGCATAGTTATTACTATTCCTATTACACAGAAGAGGGAAAAAAAAAAAGGAAGTGGTGTTATCAGGGCCCAGGTCAACCCAACTCCAAGTCTGGTTTGTTTTTCCACCTGCCCAGGAGCCCCTTGTGGGTTTGTGTTTCATGAAACTCCACGGGTTTTCGCTTCCAGGAAGTAACACACATTGAGAAATCTCTTTTAGCCCATGCTCCAAGTCCCCGGTCCGGGATTACTGTTCTCTGTAGCCGGGGTCTCTCGGAAAGAGCTCCGAGTTTGTGAGATGGGCTCTGCAGCTGCTCTAGTTAAGGAGCTTGCCAGATGTGCGGAACGGAATAAAAATCTCTGGAATGCCATCCCTGTTGGCGTCATCCATCACTGTGGCACAGACAGCTCCTCCGAGGGCCTCCCCCAAACCCCAGCCCTGTTGGCCTGCATTCGACGCTTCCAATCCAGCTGACAGGGCAAGCCCAGCAGAGACCCTCCCTGGCAGGCGGCAGGACAGCTGATGGATGGGCTCAGCTCGTGTTGCTGGGCAGAAACAAGCCAGCTTTGAAGAGGCATTTCCGCAGGCCCGCTGGCTGTCACGGCACCTGCTTTGGGGAGATGAGCGGAGTCTGTGCTGTTTGATGACCACCTCCTCGGCCACCCATTGGGGACTGTGGCCTGGGCACCTTCTGCTCCAGCAAAACCCTCACCGCGCACCGTCTCCAGCAAAACCAACTACAGAAGCGGCTTGCCCGTGGACGTGCGCGTGGTGTTTCCTTGGCCACGCTGCTTTCCAAAGCCAGCTGGGAGCTGACAAGTTCCATCAAAGCACAACCCCCATGTGAAATTAAATCAGATACTAACAGGGGCTTGATTAAAACCTAACCTGCTCTTTGCAGAAAGGCCCAGCTACCGCGTCTCACCCAGATGCACGGCCAGAGGTTGACCTGACACCTCGAGACGGACTTAGGAGCCCAGGGATGGCAGGCTCCGGGGTCCTGTCATCGGCTCACCAGACTGGCAGAAGCTACTGGCACAGTTCTTATAGGGCCAGGGATTTCAGAAGGTTAAATCCAACACTCTCCACTCGCTACTAAAGTGGCTTTTCAGCTCGTGTTGAAATGCCACCAGTGATGGAGAACTGGCCACCTCCCAAGAGCCCAACAGCACATGCAGGTTTTTGGACAACTCAGATGGACAGGAAGTTCTTCCTGTTTGCAGACCAAATCTGATCCTCCAGCTTCTGATCTATCTCCTGAAAGCTGGAAGCCTTAAGAACACAGAGCACGGACCTCTTCCCTTTTCGGGCGTCTGTGTTTAGCGGGGCCACTGGCTACAGCTGTTCAGGTTGTTCACGGCACAGTAGCAAGGTGCCACAAACTCATGGTGATTGTAGGTGTCTTTTTGCAGTTTTCTGGAAGATGGCAGCCCAGCGTCTTGAGGTAAACACGTCTCTTAATTCTCAGAAAGTTGACCTCACGGACTAGCGGGGGGTCTGCTTTTCATTTACTTGAAGAGAGCGAGGTCTCTTGAGTTTTCCAAGCTGTTCGTCCACTGCGTGACCCCACCGTTCTGGAGCTCCAACATCTAGACCAAATGTCTAGATGGCCCCTCCAATGGGGCCTGAGAGTTGTGTGCTGAAGGCCAGGGGAGGGGACAGCTCTTCCCACCTCTTAGCTTTGGACCCCCCCGTTGGACTCCACATGCAGATACTGGTGTGGCCAGGGGAGCCCTCTGACGCATGATTCCTCCAAAGAACGGAATTCTACCCTGTTGAATAGAACACTCTCCTTTGCTTTGAGGAAAGACACAGACCCTCTCAAAACCCACACACCGTGTTCAATTTCACAAACCTTCCGTGAGCATGTGGGGTAGACAAAGGTCAGACATCCCTTGCCCTGAGCCAGCACAAGTCTGTCTGCCCACCCAGTGCTTTGCCGCTGGAGAGTATTGACCATAATGCAGAATTTGCCCCAGTTGTCTCCAACTTGCCTCCAAATACGCCCCTGACCCAAAGTTTAGATGTGACTAAACTTTGCCATCTCCATGTGCTGTCTGCCTGGCTCTCGTTCCCCTGTGGGTGACCGACACAAGCCACTGCCAGTGCCGGCCTCTGCCCTGATGGAGTTGTGCCTTGGTTCTTGGAAGGGAGACTTGGGCCCAGAGTCAAGAGACCGAGGTTGGATGATGGCAGGAAAGAACAGCTCTGCTCAGCTGGGGCACAGCTGAGGGTACCAGGCAGAGGGGACAGGACAGAGACAAGGTGACAGAGAGAGTCTGTGAGAGACAGAGCCGTCGTGAAAGGGTCTGGGGAAACAAACCAGGCAGAGGGGCAATGGGGGGGGGGGGTGCTTGTGGGAGGCCGCCACAGGGGGGGCTCAGCCTGAGGGCTGCCTGCATGGCCCAGCACACGGGGCCTGGTTCCCCACCCAGGGGGTGAAGTGAGTGAGTCCAGGTTGGCCTGCCTGGAGCCAATAATTGCCCCATGCCACCCTCACTTTGCATTGGCCTTTTCATCTCATCTCAGCCACTAATGGGCTGTGTAACTTCTGGCATCCCTCCCTGTGCCTCAGTTTCCTCTTCTGTAAAATGAAGGGACTTAACTGTATCAGCAGTTTTTCCCTTGGGGGCCTGAGACAGGGCATCAGGGGCATCCGTGGGCAGCTCGAAATTTAGCAAAGCATTGTGCGTGTGCGTGTGCGTGTGCGTGGAGGGACAAACACCCAAGAGAGCATCTTTCTGGGAAGATTCTTGAAGGGGTCCGTGGCGCTTCGGAACCCTTTGAACGCCGAGGTTGTGCCAACACTTACACGCGTGGGTCCCCTCTCCTCCATCCCAGAGCAGCCTGTAGCTTGTGGGGAGCCCCTGGACGATCCACACACTCACCTGGGTCCGGGTCTACGAGTAAAGACATCAAGGAGAACTGCAAAAAAGCAAAAACGAAAACAGAAAACCAACACAGGGCTGAGCAAGGTTGAGTCTGCTGGCTGGCTGGGTGCCTCCCCGAGCTCCTGCCAGCTGAGAGGAGCTTCTCCCAGGGTCACATGTCAGGATCAGGAGTGCTGGGTGCCTTCGGATGGCTGTAGCTGGGACGGGTTAGAGGGAGGGGGCGGGACCTCTTTGAAGACGCCCCCTCCTCCCCTTCTTCCCGTGCCCGTTGAGGATTCTCCTTGGTAGGGACTCGGTGCTTGTGCCTACCCGGTCTCGGGCTGTGGCCTGGCTGCCCAGGTATTGACAACCATGTCCCTGACCGTGATGAACACGTACGGAGCCTCTCCTCTCCGCCTGATTGTGCGTTGCTGCATTTCATTCCTATAACGGCCCTATGAGGAGGCTTCTATTAGCCCATGTACAGACGAGAATATTGAGGCTTACAGGTCACACAGCTGTGATCCGATTCGGATTCACACTCCAGTCTGGGGGAGCCTTGGGTGACAGCTCCTTGGGCGGGGGATGGACAGATGCTTAAAACTCTCCAGTACCTTCCCATAGTTCTTGGAAGAAAACACAAGCACCTGCCACAACCTATAATCCTCCGGCCACACCCTTCCCTTCCACTGCCCAGTACTAATCCCCAGCCACACCCGGGTTCAAACTGGCGCCGGCCAAGGTCCTCCCACCTCAGGGCCTTTGCACCTGCTCTTACTTCTATGTGGAAGGCTCTCTCCCGTGACCATTGCTAGGTCTTAGCTTAAATGTCATTTTCTCCAGGAGGCCTTCCCCAGCTCGCCGTGGGTGTGACACGCCCCCCACACCCTGTTTTGTCATTATATCCATTCATTTCCTCCATAGTTCTTGTTGTGCCATGTCGCTCTTGTCTATTTGCATGTTATCTATTTCTTACATTGACTCTGCCCTCCAGAAAGGCAAAGATCTCGTCTGTTTCATCACTGATGTATTACCCCATACTGAGAGTAGGCACATGACAGTCCCGAAAAAGGTTTTGTTGAATAAATAAACAGTCTTATGAACAATTCCTTTTAGAGCACAGTACTTGTCGGAAAAAGAAAGTTTTATTCATTTAAGAGCTGGAAATATATTCTTTTATTTAAGTCGAGGGTAAGCAAACTAAGGCCCTTGGGGCCAAACCCAGAAGTGTCGTTTTATAAATACAATTTTTTTTAAGTTTATTTGTTTGAGAGAGATGGAGACAGTGTGAGTGGGGGAGGGGCAGAGAGAGAGGGAGAGAGAGAGAGAGGATCCCAAGCAAGCTCCGGGCACGGGGCTCGGTCTCATGAAACCGAGAGATAATGACCTGAGCCGAAACCAAGAGTGGGACGCTCAACGGCAAATAAAGAGTCTCGTTGGAACACAGCCATGCCTGTTTTTAAGTGTTGTCTTCGACTGCTTTTGTGCCACAACCGCAAAGTCGTCGTGATAGAGACCATACAGCTCCAGATATTTCCTATCTGGCCCTTTCCAGGTGAAGCTTGTCGACCTCGGATTTAGAAAAGGAGGGCTCTGTCACCCGCACAGTTCTCCCTTTTGGGTCTTGGCCACCAGAAGGCACTGGTCAATGTGATCATTTTCCCGGCACTCGCATCAACCTGGGGAGTGTGGTATATTTTCCTCCTCTCCTCTCAGCAGAGGTTTTAATTTTCTGTTTGACTGTAGGCCTCCTTAACCGTTTTGGGAACTAGGCAGATGATACATCGGAAAGGACAGGTAAGGCGCACCTGGGTGGCTCAGCCGGCGAAGCGTCCGACTCTTGATTTTGGCTGAGATCACGGTCTCACGGTTTGTGAGATAGAGCCCCACATCGGGCTTTGCGCTGAGCGTGGAGCCTGATGAAGATTCTCTCTCTCTCTCTCTCTCTCTCTCTCTCTCTCTCGCTCTCTGCCCCTCCCCCACTCACGCACGTGTGCGCGTGCGCTCTCAAAATAAATAAACTTAAAAAAAAAAAAGAGGCAGGTTAAAAAAAAAGAATGCATCCTGACTTGAGGTACCGAGGGCGCAGTATCCACAGTGGAATTCTTGACAAAAATGCTTCTCCCGAGTCTACTCACGAGAAGCACGACAGGCACAGGTTGTGGCCGTTCAACAGAACAACTAGCCGAGGCCCTGCAAAAAATGGCAGTGCCGTGAAAAGACAAAGAAGGTGGGAAGGCTGTTCTTTACTAAGTGAGAGTAAAGAGACGTGACAACCCAAGGCCATGAGAGGTCCTGGATTTAAAAAAAGAAAAAAGAAGCCGTAAAGGACATTGTTGGGGCAATCGGGAAACTGGAGTGTAGACTGATGTTAGAGAATCTTATTGTGCGGCTTATTCTTCCCACTCTTCTGTAGGTTTGGCAAATTGTGACATACACCGCTGGGGAGGGGAAGGCATGCAGAGAGGAAGAGTGGCCATTTGCTGTCTGGACGGGGCCCACGCCTGCTTAATTGCCTCAGGGTCATCCGGCCTGGTTTCTGCAAAGAATGACATGGGGCGGGGGCGGGGTATCTTGTTTGGGAAGGGGGTTGATAGTGGGGAGCCTGACGGAGAAAGGGCGGGTTCAGGTCTTAAGGGTGTTCCTGGGCCTCGGGACTTGAACGGGGTAGAATCCGAAGGTGACTCCTCCAGGCTTGAGCACCAGGGCGGTAACCAAGGGAGGGCCGTGAGACGGCCCCGAGTGCAAATGTGACCCCTCCTGCCAACTCTGCGTCGATCCGGTCCTTCGCCTTGCATCACCTTCCCTCCACAGAGCTTGTCCGGAGGGCAGGGCCTGCCCCTCTCCCCATGCTCCCCCAGCCCAGAGGAGGTAGCCCCTGAATTCTCCCATTTGCACTGAACAGTGTGGACCGTGCCTGGCCACGCTCAGCCTTCGAGAAGTGGGCAGGACAGGAGAGAGGACTTCAAGGAACATGGTTCCTCAGGGCCCAGCGTGGGCAAGGCCCTCTGACGCCTGGACCTGGGCCAGAACCCCGAATCTGAGCTCTGAGCCGGAGCGGGAGGGCCAGCCAAGTGCTGCGCTGCCCACAGCCAGCAGGTGGCAGACGTGCCCTTCCCAGGAGCTGAGCCCTGGCTCTCGGGAGAAACCAAACAAAAACAACGCTGGACCTTTCTGGGGCCTGGGGGCCCTGCAGATCCCGCTGGCTCTCGGCGAATCTGAAGCAGCTGCCGCCCAGCGATGCAGCCTGGGCTGCGAGTCAGGGATCCAGAGCAGGCCCACTCATTTTGTGAGCCACTGGGTCCGCCTGCAGAGATAGGCTGCAGCGAAATGTGGAGACCCGCAGCCCAAACACAGGCTGGGTAGCTGGGGGACCATCTGGGAGAGGCCAGGCCAGTAGCCAGTTATTTATGCCATAGGTCTGGATCCTGAAACTAACCTGAGTGATGGGGGTGGGGGAATGGGGAGGCACAATGTTTCATCCCATTCTGGCGTTCAGTCTTTCCACGGTGACACTTAAAATGATACAATCCTACTCCTGGGACTTGCAAACGCAAGGAGGAAGACCACGAAAGCAAAAGAATAAGAAGGGCGGGGGGGCGGGGGGGCGGGGGGAGGAGGAGACAACCGTGATCTCAGTTGGCATACATCAAGAGCTGACAGTGTGCCAAGGACTGTGCTCGATATTTTACATGCATTCTGTCTCGTTGGCGGCACACGATGCTTGATCATGGAGGTACTATCACTGTGTCTATTTTAGAGGTGAGCAAACCGGTTCCCAGAGGTGAAGTTGCCCACAGTAACTCAGCTAGTAAATTGCTGCAGCCAGGATAGAATGGAGCCAGTCTTCCACCGGAGCCCTTGCCCTTGACCTCCGTCGCTATGAGGGCTGAGGAGAGCGTGGCAATCATACGCTTTAACGGAAGAATGGAGGAGAAAGAAACAGAAGTGCTACCGAATTCTACAAGAGGCAGGTTGTGGAATCAGACCTCTGTCCTTGGAAAGCTTTATGAAAGGCCTGTCCAGGCCTGGTAGGACAGAGAGAGGACTGCTAGGCACCAGCGACAGCTGTGGAAGGTACAAAAGTCAGCTCGAGCCTCGGCCAGGCCACGGTGGCCAACGCATCTCAACAAACATCTCCACTCAGATCAGGGGGGTGTGCAAGCCGCTGCCTGCTTCTTTTGCCGCTTCTGTTCCTTGTCTCAACAGGGATAAAATAGCAGCTTCTAGTATCTTCTAGTGTCTTCTAGGCTAAGGTTTGTTAGGGGGAAAGACAGGGAGGACAGAGAGAAGGCTATTGTCTCTGAGTCTTACTGATTTACAGTGTAATCTCCCCGGGGGTGAAGAGCATGGGAGTCTAATCCATTTTGTCCTCTCTTTAATCGAGTTTAAGCTTTCTCGAGATTTCATCTTTAATCTAGATTATTGCAGCTCAGGTTCTTCCTCTGCCTTTCAGAATTCTAAATCTTCTGGAAAACAAGAAGGCAGAGGCTAACAGTCTGAGTTGGCGAATCCCAGGAATTAGCTGGTGGAAACTGGTCTCAGAGGATTGGGACGCAGAAGAGGGGAGATGTGGTGCAAGACCTGTCCTCTGGGGCCAGAAGCTTGGCTTAGCATGAACCAACCAACAACAGAAAATTGGGACTCTAGGGCCACCTGGGTGGCTCAGCCGGTGAAGTGTCCAACTCTTGATGTCGGCTCAGGTCATGATCTCAAGGTTTGTGGGATGGAGCCCCCACCCTGTGTTGAGCTCCGCGCTGACGATGTGGAGGCTGCTGCAGATTTTCTCTCTCTCTCTCCCTCTTTCTCTGCCCCCCCCCCACCCACCCACTCGCACGCACACTCCGTCTCTCTCAAAATAAAGAAAGATTGGGACTCTAATCCCTCCATCCCTTCCTCCTTGGATGTTCTACCATGAGCTGGTTGTGGATCAACACGGAGAAGCCGAGTTATTCCCAAGGGCAGTTGGGTGGGAGATAACTCTGCCCCGTGACCAAGTGAAGCTGAAGTCACTGGCCTAAAAGGGTGGGCCAAAGACAAGAGTGCAGCGTTCAGCAGGCCAGTCCTCACTGTTGGACAAAGAGCTCAAGGTCAGGGTGAGATGTGGTGGCGACAGAGGACAGAGGTTGTCCGTGTTCCCGTCACCAACCCAAGTATTGCCTCATACCATCCCCCCACTGCGGCTCTGGCTGCAGACAAACTATGATGAAATTCACAGTTGTGCAAAGCCACGTAGTCCTTTCCCCCCAAAAACTGTGATAAAATCCACGCAATACAATATTTTTAATTTTAACCATTTGCAAGTGTACCATTCACTGGCATTAGTTACACGAACATTGTTGTGTAACCATCCCACACTATCTTTACCTGAAACGTTTTCATCATCCCCAACAGAAAGTGTGTAGCCATTAGATAATAACTTTCTCCTCACTCCCCGCCCTCCCCTGATCAGTACCCGAGTAACCTGTGTTCTATTTTCTGGCTCTGAATTTGCCTATTCTAGGTACTTCATATGTGTGGAATCACAATATTTATCCTTCTGTGGCTGGATTTGTTTCACTAGGCATAACGTTCTCAAGGTTCATCCATGTGGTAGCATATACCAAACTTTCATTCCTTTTCAGTCTGAGTAGATTTCCATTGTCTATCCATTTTGTTTATCCATTCATCTGTTGAGGGACGCTTGGGTTGTTTACACCTTTTGGCTATTGTGAATAAGTTGCCATGCACATGGGTGTATAAATATCTGTTCCAGTCCCTGCTTTCCATTTTTCTGGGTTATACCTAGGAGTGGAATTTTCTGGGTCTTAGGGTAGTTCTATGTTTAACTTTCTGAGGAAGCACCATCCTGTGCTCCATAGTGGCCGCACCATTTTATATTCCCACCAACAGTGCGTGAGCGTTCCAATTCTTTCACATCCTCATCAACACTGGTTGCTTTCCATTTAAGAACATTCTGGCCATCCTGATAGGTATAGAGTGGTGCCATTCAGTCCTTTTCTAGTCGCAAGGAATCTTGCCTTTCTTGCTTTTGCACGTACACCACACAGGGCTGTCTCAGGATGGGCAGGGTTCTCTGTGGCTTTGCTTTAATCTGAACCTCAGGGCAAGGAGGGAAGGCTTCAGCGGGGGAAATACGGCAGCCAAAGAAGAAAGCATTGGCCCGTGGTCTGTGTGGGTGGCTTCCTTCTCGGGAGCCTGGGTGAAGCAGGACCATAGTGACGAGCAAGGGTGCATTGTGGAGAGGAGCGGGTCTGGACTCTTCATGTACAGAGGGGTAAGGCCCAGGGGGATGGAGTGTTCCTGTAAGGACATGAACTGACTGGGGCAGGGGAGGGACTCGAGGCCAGATCTCCTTGCTCTGTCAATCCCCTGCGTAGCCTTTCTACTTTAACGCTCAGAGCTTTAGAGCCCATTCAGGCCTCTGCCCAGGTGACTGAGGGCTGGAATGTAGCTTCACGTGACAAGCAGAGATGGGATGGGGCAGAGTAGACGACGTCCATGGCATTTGCCATTCATTTCTGGAGAACTTGGTAAAAATTCAGTTTCCTGAGGTGCCTGGGTGGCTCAGTCAGTTAAGTGTCCGAGTCTTGGTCACTTGCTCAGGTCCCAATCTCACGGTTCATGGATTGAGCCCCACGTAGGGCTCTACGCTGGCAGCGCGGAACCTGCTTGGAATTGCTCTCTCCCTCTCTCTCCGACCCTCCCTGGCACGCTCTCTCGCTAATAGTAAATAAATAAATAATAAAAAAATTCAGGTTCCTGGGCCCTATACACAGATATCGTGCGTCCATGGGCCTGGAGTGGGCCCAGAACATGAATTTTGAACCAGTACCCAGGTGACTTTGCCCTCAGGCTTGCTTTGATTATACCTGCCTTAGGCATGAAGCTCCTGGCCAAGGGAGACTGTGGGCTGATCTCTCCTCTTTGCACAAGTTGTTGAGTCGCTCTGTGCCTCAGCTTCCCCGATTGTAAAAGTAAAAATGTCCGTACCCTCATGTTTTATTCCAGGGCATATGGCTGCTCGTGGGGAGTGCAGCTTTTGCAAAGAATTGGGGAGGATTGAGGACGAGGGATAAACACACGCCTTTCTGGGTGTGATAGTGCAGGTGGAAGGCCTTTGGAAAGGCAAATGAACAAACAAGACAAAAGAGCGAGATGGGTCTGAGGCCTCTGCCACGTGGGCATGATCCTGAAGCTGCCTTCACTTCTGTGCTTCCTTTGGTGCGGAACCGGTGGTCCCCAAGCCGATTCAGCTGGTGCTCCCCAGGGCATGACCTGACATCAGGCACAGCGTAAGATGGTCACTCCCTTCCCAATTTCACCATAAACCCTTCCAAACCCATCACAAAGGAGAACTGGGTGCTGCTGGTAAGTCTCTATCCTCTCTACCTCTTGCTAGCCTCCCCTTCCAACAAGGAGAAAGCAGGCTTCAGGCTCTGAGCATTTGGGTGGCAAGTGTAGCCAGTTAGAATTCAGTGACGTCATTTTCTTTGATTTTTTTTTTTCCCCAATATAGTCGTGACAATTTCCTTTAAAAACAAATCTGTTGAGCTAGAGAAAAGGTAACTCTGTTTAACAAACACATTAAGAAACCGGTTTGGGCTTTAGGGCAGACCTGGGTTTGAATCCCCATTCTGTAGCCTCCGGGGGTGGCCATCTTGGACAGATTCCTTAGCTTTTCTGTAGCTTAGTTTCTTATTTGTCAAATAAGAATGATATGGGTGCCCAAGCCATTGGGTACTTGGGAATGAAGTAATAAACATTAGGCACACAGTATCTGACATATGATAGAGACTTAATAAATGGTTGTGCTATGATTATGATTATTAGCTACTGTTGTCAGAGAGTTTGAGTTTTTCTTTGCTTTTCTTTTCTTTTTTTTCCCCCCCTCGCAAATCATGGGCAAGAGTAAGGAGAGCTCGCTAAGCATAAACTCTTCATGGAACTTGTTTGTCGGGTCACAGGCACGTCACACCAGTCCACCCCCTTATTTTTCCTGGGATCTTTGCCAAGTCCTAAGCCAGAAAAACCTTGTTATATTAATTATGAAGAAAAAGCATGTTTTATTTAAAATCCCGGCTGCCAAATATTCTGCCATGCTGTTTCTCTGTGACAGCAGAATTCCTTTTGCATTTAGGGAACCTTAATGAATTTAAAATATAAATATATCTGTGCCTATATACACATGTGATTTCCCGCGACCTGATTTCCCTAAATACCAGCATATACCGCCAAAGCTAATGAGTTGGAATTGTGCTTTGGATCAGTTTTGTGTAAAAAAAATCTGTAAGAAGTCACAGTGAACTTCAGTCCCTCTCTTTTCCTTAAGACTCTGTGGTTCCAGCAAGAGGGAGTGATGTCCTTCCTGGGCCTGAAGAAGACTTGGATATTCTGGAACCTTGAGGCTTAGAAAGGGGTGGCTCTTACTTTCCCATCAAAGGCCTAGTTCGGTCCCGGGGGCTGTGCAGATGTGAACGCTGAAATTAATCAGACGCTGAACCCAGTTACTTGACCATCCAAAACAGGCTCCAATCCTTCAACATCCATAGTGTTTCTGCATAATAACAGACAAGCCGGGCTGTCTCTGTCTCTCTCTCCAACTTAGAACCTGGCCGATAATGTAAATGCATCCAGCAAAAGAGTATCAATGGTAGAGAGTGGTAGGGCCTATGAACTCGGCGGGGGGGGCGCTCAAGTTTCTTCTGAAACTGGGAATGGTAGCCCTTCATCTGGTTGGTGCCAAGCAGGTACGTGAGCCCCATGTTACTAAAATGTCTGGTTTGGGAGTGCCTGGGTGTCTCAGTCAGTTGAGCGTCCGACTTCATCTCAGGTCATGATCTCACAGTTTGTGGGTCCGAGGCCCGCGTCGGGCTCTGTGCTGACAGCTCGGAGCCTGGAGCCTGCTTTGGATTCTGTGTCTCCCTCTCTCTCTGCCCCTCCGGCTCACACTCTGTCTCTCTCTCTGTCTCAAAAAAATAAAAATAATAAAAACGTAAAAAATAATAATAAAAAATAAAAAAAAAAAATGTCTGGTTTTCAAGAAAAGCTGGGGATTTGTGCTTCTATGTGAAGTGTTCTGATTTGCAAATGTTGCCAAACAATTGAAAGAAAATTAAAATACTCTTCGGCTGACCTTCTACCCCCTAAAGAAAACTCAGTCTGTGAGCAGAATGGACCCCAAGTTGCCAGTTTGCAGATTCGGGTCCCTTCAAAACTTTCTGTGGTGCTCTACCTGGGAGGATACTAGAGTTCTAGAGTTGTTGAGTTTAAATTCGAGGGTTTAAGGAGTCTAGACATGGGAGCAAACATGTGTTTTAATTATAAGGTGCATTGCTGGGGAGAGAAAAGCCATTGTCTTCTGTCCTCTCTAGGGATGGCCTGCCAAGCCTTGTCCTCTGGCTTCTGACCCTGGAGAAGGTCAAATTCCATTATGGCTGAGCCCAGTGGTCAAGAACCACAGCAAGAAGCGATTTTTGAGCCCTGGGCACGGTGCACATCCTTGATACAGTTGAGTGGGTCTCCCGTAACAGGCAAGGAGTGGGACAGATCTGAGCCTCGGTCCTGGCTGGGAAGTTAGTTGAACATCTCTGGGTGCGTTTCTCATCCGTAGCACAGGGGCAACAGTACAAGGCTGTGCTGGAGACAGGTGTTCATTCAGGAAAACCAACTCTAGCTCAGGCCAGGAAGGCACTTCGAACGAATTTCTGGTGTCCATGGCAATAACATTTGTCCAATACCTCTTTGGATCACGGATATCTGAATAAAAATCTAAGTTAGAGATGAGCCCATGGAGAACTCATTATAGGGTTTGCTGCATGACCTAAATTCATGGGAGAGTGTCCACACATCCTTCCAATGGATAGTGATTGTAGATCCTGTGACCACTTTTCTTTAAAGTTCCAGGGGCACATGGAGATCGCTGCACCCCAACCAGCAAACAAACCCCTGGACTAAGAGCTTCCTGCCCCTACACAGAGGACCATGTCCCTGAAGCTCTGTGGATGGAAGAAATCTCATCTTCAGCCAGAGTCCAGGCGAAAGACCTCATCCAGACGGTGGACAGCTGCCTGTAGGGTAGAGCTCGGCTTGACTAGAGGCCAAGCTGTCTATCTTCCCACCTGTAAAATGGGAACAATGACACTACCTACTTCTTAGGGTCCTCCCAGAGATGAACCGATCCACTGTAAAGAAAGGACCTGGCCCACAGGATTTCTCATTAAATGATAACAGTTGGTGATTATTTTTAGCTACGTGGGGTGGAAGAGACTGCCCAGCCCATCTGGCTGTGTGGCTCCCTCCCCTCGATGATGCCCCTGCACTCTCCAAAGCATCTGAGCGAGTTGGCCACTTTCCCCTGGATGTCTGTGGACTGGCCCGTGCAACGCAAGCCGCCTTCCCGACCACCTGTCTGGCACACATCTGGGGTAAGAAAACATTCCAAAGCCCTGAATCCTCTCTTTGGAACTGACTAAGCTCATTGCCCGAAGGCTATCTCTCATATTTTCTCTTTTATCCATTATTGACTTATAATTTCATTGCTAACCCTAAAAATTCACTGGGGCTTGCACCAAAGGGAGTTTTTGGGACCATTACCGTTGTGTGAACTTCAAACAGACTGCATCAACTCTCTCCTTGCCTGCAAACTTTAGGATCTAATTCTTTCCGACTGGTACTTTCTCTGGGCCCCTTGTGGGCCTCTGATAATTTCCACCTCTTCCTCTAGACCTATGGTATTTCTGCTGGGTCTTGTCCCCAGACATCCACCAAGCAATCAAATGATGTAGGGGCTTGAAAATTTGTAACTGCAGCCACAGCACACATATACCAGTCATCACTGGTGAAAGAAAATTCTCTCAGAGGTGAGTCACTTGACAGCTTAATATGGGCCGAAGGAAGGTGTCTGAGGAAAGTTTACCGAAAGGGGAGGAGAAGCTCTTGGTTTTGAAGCATCTAATGAGAAAATCTGAAATTTAATCTGCTGCCTACAGGGAAAGCTCTATGGAATAGAATGGGAAATAAAATGCAAAGGTATTTAATAAGATAAAGGGGTTATGACTGCTCTTTCTGTTGTCATCCCTTGATTCTTCTCTACCTGCCCCCCCAAAGGGGTGCATTCTCTGATTTAATTTTTTTTATGTTTATTTATCTTGGAGAGAGAGAGAGAGAGAGGGAGAGAACGAGAGCAAATGGGGGTGGGGCAGAAAGAGAGAGACACAGAATCTGAAGCAGGCTCCAGGCTCTGAGCTGTCAGCACAGGGCCCAATGCGGGGCTTGAACTCACAGGCTGTGAGATCACGACCTGAGCTGAAGTCAGACACTTAACCGACTGAGCCACCCAGCCTCCCCTTATAGAGATGTCGTATTCATTCTGGAAATTTAAAGGGGAAAGAGCTAACATTTATTGACAGCCAATGCATTGCTTCATCCAATCAGCCGTGGCCCTCCCCAAATCTGTGACAGATTATCTGTCACTTGGTTTGCAGTAGGGGAAACTGAGGCTCAGCGTGATTATGTTTTGCCCAATATTCCACAGCTAGAATGTGGCAAAGCTGTGAGTCAAAGCGCTGGCTCCAAAACCCATGCTCATGCCTCAAACCACATCTGGCAGGGAACCCCAGGAGGCTCTGTTTGTGTTGATGGCCCCTCTCCTGTGCCCACAGAGATCCAGCTGGCACTCTGGAACTACAAAGGCACACAGCAGGGGCCGACATCTCCACCGCCCATCTGCTTCCAAATGCCCACGGTCCCCACGTAAGACCCGCGGATGGCATTTCCTCTCCCTGCTCGCCACCACCTCCCTTGGGCCCCTGCTGACCCTCCTTGTCCCATCTGCTAGGGACAAGGGAGAAAAATGCTACCCACGAAGCTTCTCTCCAAAACTCATCCACCTAAGTAAAACCAGAATCATACGCAACGGACAGGATTCTCCTCTCGAGCCGAATCACAGGGGTTCCTCCCCTACTGTTGCCTCGGATGGCCAGAAAACTGGACCTCTGTCAACACGTGCAAAGAGAGTCTGTAGCTTTTAATGGCTTCTCGAAGGGTTCTCGGAGATCCATGCCAAAGGGTTCTCTGAGCCCCTCGTCTTGGCAGATTTGCTCGCCCCGGTCCCCTTAGTGGCAAGGTGCTCACGGAGACTCTGCTCCGAGGGCTCGAGTCAGTTACGTGGGTTCATGGACTTGGCTTCTCGACAGCAACTAACATTACAGGCCTGCATTGACTCTTACAATCAGGATGTATTCAGATTGACAACACGTGCCTTTTACAACCCAAGTTTCTAGTCACTCCCGGCCCAGGTGCTTGAACCTGGGTCGAACCCGGGTCCGCCTCATAACCTCAGCCTCTCAACTACGGACATTTGAAAAGGACACTTACCCCGATGGCTGCCTTTCCCACCAGAGCTGTTACCAGCACAATATGGAGATGACACATTCTGGCGAGCATATGTGCAGTTGAAGGCCTCTTGTTTTGCTCGACACACAATTTCTTTTGCTGTCTATGCCTTTACGGGGGGAACATGTCCCCAAGGACTCAAGAACAAAGGATGCCAATTATTAACTAGGCATCGAATACTGTTTAATGTTTTGCAAACCAACTATCTTGATTAAACAAATGGCCACTTTGGAGCTGGGCTGAGTCATGGGGTGGTTTCTTTTCTGGGGAGAAAGTATCCAAAGGAAGTGGCAGGGTTAAAGAGCCCCAGCCCCTGGGTGCACCCCCGGGGGGCTGCCGAGTGTTCGATGCGGAAGGGCCGATAGTTAACTACCGTCCCACGCACGGGATAAAAGCCCCGGTCGGGTAAGGCTTCCGCTACAGGCCTTTGCCGTCGCTGATTCAGACAGAATGTTAACGGAGTTCTGATTCATCAAATCTCTAAACAGAATTAAGGCATGGACGGGCTCCTAACAACATCACACTCTCTATTCATGAAAGATAAAGGATGCAAAACTGCTATTGACAAACATTGATCCTGGGCCCTTTGAAGCATTGCCCATGGTTGCTTGTTGGCTTCAAAAGTTTTCTTTTAAATCTCATTACATCAGGTTTTCTGCTTTTTAATTATTTTTTTTTCCTCTTTTCCTTGGAGTCTTTCTTTGATCAAGAGGGTGAAGAAACCGTGATGCTCATATCCGGGGCCGGTCCTCCCTGTGTTCTGTATTTAGCTACCCTGGTTCCAGGTAAGGTTCCATAAAGGAACATTACCTCTCAAGCATGGGTTCTCAGGAACACGCTTATTGATTTCTTTAATAAGCATCATCTTGAGCTCTAGTAATCACCTGACTGCCCACAGTAATCTATGTGAGGGCTCCGGGAATCCTCCTGCCCGGGGCCGGCATCCGGGTTCTGAAACCTTGCCGCCAGCTGAGGCGGGCGCTCGCTCGGGGCTCCTGCTCACCCATATGCCGTAACCTATTTGGCACACGCAGGACCGCTCAGTGGCTGCTTCCACCTTTGGGAGACAGGTTGCCAGCCGTGAAGGGCCCCATGGGTACCAGCCCCGGATAAGGCCAAAGTCAATGCCTCAACCACCAGACGTCCTTGAAGGACAAACCGAGTCCTATCGTTTTTACCTCCTAAATAACTCCAAATTTGTCTTCTTTTCTCCACTTATTTTCTCTCCATTTCAGGCAGCCATCAACTCGCTCCTGGTCAATATCCACCTGACCTCTATGACACATGTACACACCAGTCCCTTTTTCTGGAAAGTTCTCTGAACCCATCCCAGTGTTCCCCTAATCTTCACTCCCACCCTAACTCTGTTCTTAACTCCAACCCTCATCACTCTTGAGCAAGTTTGCTTGGTTAACTCACCCAGTCAATGCATCTTTCTGGTCTCAGCACAGACATGACTTCTTCAGAAGGCCTCCGTATGTTTTTCCTTTATAGTGCTAACCAGGGTCATGACTGCGGGCCTGTATTACTATTTCACGAACCTTCATTGCCCACTGTTCCCACCAGACCGAAAGCTCCTAAGACAGGCGTTCTGTTTTGCCGGCCATTGGATTCCTGGCATAGATAGATACCTGGCACTTGCCTGGCCCATGGTAGATGTTCGTATATCTTAGATGAATAACCGCTTTAGTAAAGTGACAGTTGGATCCTTTATTTATTTATTTATTTACTCACTTACTCATTTATTTATATTTTTTTAATGTTTATTTACTTTTGAAAGACAGAGAGACAGACAGAGCATGAGCAGGGGAGGGGCAGAGAGAGAGAGAGAGAGAGAGGGAGACACAGAACCCGAAGTAGGCTCCAGGCTCCAAGCTGTCAGCACAGCTGCATCCCGACACGGGGCACAAACCCACGAACCGCGAGATCACGACCCGAGCTGAAGTCAGTCGCTTGTCCGGCTGAGCCACCTAGGGGCCCCTAAAGTGACAGTTGGATACTTTATAATCAGGACACCTCCAATAGCATAACCAGCTCGATGTGAGAAACTAAAGTATTTGTGAAATTTCAAACACCCTTCAACTTGTTCACGAAGACTACATTAATATCCATCGAACAGGGACCAGTGATCTGCCGTGAGCCAGGCATTGGCAAAGCAGGGACGGGACAGGCAGAGAGAACTTCGCTCTCAAGGGGCACACGTTGCCTAAGTCAATTTTTGGTTAGTGATAAGTGTGAAAAAGAATAAAGCAAGGTGACGGACCAGAAATCCTTGCGGGTGGGGGATGTTTGCTGGGTGGGTCACCCGTGTGGCGCTGAGGCCACTGCTGATGGTTCTCTGACCACAGAGCAAGGACCAAAGAGGCAGAGCACTGGGGGGTCTGCTGTTTTCCACGTTTAAACTGCAGACCTCACGGCACCTGCACAGTCGGTTATAAGTAGAAATAGACATTTTTAGGCAAGTCAAATCACCGAATCAGTGCAGTGATGCAGGTGTCTCTTTTCCCCTCCACAGCCTTGTGTGAACTCGTGACCCTCTGATCTTGTGGAGTCTCAGAAAACTTCTCAGAAGCTTCTCTTCCTGGGTCAACAGGAAGTGACCTCAGCACGCTTGTGGTTCATCTTTTTAATACGGATTAATTTCCCTGACGTGTAGTCTCCCCTTTATCTCAAGCAAAAATTGAGCAATTTTGCTCCCTGTGTAATCACTGCAGGCCTCCCACATATTGTCTATTTCCCCAAGGCTCTGTTATCACAACAGTGTGGAATTGAATACATTTCGGCACGTGGCCCTAAAGGAGAGAATTCTCTAAAAAAATGTGTAGTCCTTTGAATTGAGGAAGACAAAAGGGTTAGCTTATCGTGTAATATGTCTGTATCTGGGGAGTTGGAACGGACCTCCCTGGGATCTCTGGGTTTTTTGTTGTTTTGTTTTTAAATTCAAACACAGAGCCTTTAGCCCTCATTCCTGTGTGGGTGTCTGATGCGATCGGGTCAATCTATTCTGTCCGAGTTCTGGGTGACGTTTTCTCAAGAGTTGGGTTCCATCCCACTGGAGAGAGCCCCTATCCTGCCTTGGGGGGGTGCCTTGGGACTCTGGTTCTCTGTGGGCTGATTCTGCCACCCTAAGAAAAGACTTCCTCACGATAACCTTGCCAGAGACCCACTCTTTGACGTACTGGTTAGGGATTGTTTTTATACAGCAACCAGCGGGTCTGAACCAACCTGTTCTGTGTTTATTTGTATTTATGTAACAACAGTCTTCTTCTTCCCGCTGGGCCTTCAGCATGGGGTGGGGGGGGTGTAGTATGGGGGGCGGGCGGCAGCCTAGAGGAGTACCTGTGAACAGCAGCTGGGACTCAAAACAGACCTGGGAGAGCCCCCACTCTGCCCACATATCCCCGCTGTGGGGCTTTGAGCCAGTCATTTACGCTCTCCGGGCCTCAGTTTCCTCATCTGTAAAGTAGGGAAAATATAGTTGCCACTTCATGGCATTACTGAGAGGTGCACATGAGAGCACAGAGGGAAGGTGCTTACTTAACTCAGTGGCCCCCATAGAGTAGATTTGCAGAGCACGCTGGCTTCGATATCACTAACGTCTTTTTGTGGGATGAAACTTGCTGAGCCCCCCAGACCCTCTGAGATGAAAGGGCCCCGTGTTCAGTGAGTCTAGTCTCCAGCCCAGGGAAGGAATGAACCCCTTCACGGAGGGGACCTTTATCTCACGTGTTCCTTCTCGGACAGGTGTCAGCAACCTTTTCCCGAAAGGACCAGATAACGGATATGTTAGTTTTTTTCTGGCCGTGCATTTCTGTCGTGACTGCTGGGTCCTGCCGCCGTGTCACCGAAGCAGCCGCAGAGAATGTTTATGCCAGTGAGCGGGGCTGTGTTCCAATAAAACACTATTTACAAAACCGATCCCGGAGAAAGTGACGGGATACAGCCAGAGCATTGCACAACTCGAAGGGGCCCCTATGGAGACACGTCGGAAGCCAGCGGAGGGGCCTGGGCTGATGTGACACCACTGCCCTCAGAAAGTGTGCCCCCTGCTCCAGAATCATCAGAACTCTGTGGGGCATGGGGACTAAGGACGATTGCTCATTCATTCATTCCGCAGGTATTTATTGGGTGCCTACAGCATGCCTGTGCTGTATGGGACAAAGAAGATGGGTCAGGTGCCAGCCTCATGAAGTTACATTCTCATGATGAGCCTCACTCAGATTCACGTGGCTGGGCTTCCATTAAATTCAGAAAGGCTTCCCAGGGCGCCTGGGTGGCTCAGTCAGTTGAGCGTCTGACTTGGTTTCGGCTCAGGTCATGATCTCCCGGTTTAGTGAGTTCGAGCCCCACGTCTGGCTCTGTGCTGGCCGTGTGGAGCCTGCTTGGGATTCTCTCTCTCTCTCTCTCTCTCTCTCTCCCTCTCTCTCTCTGCCCTTCCCCCGCTTGCATTGTCTCTGTCTCTCTCAATAAACTTAAAAATAAATCAATAAACTTAAAAAATTTTTTTTTTAATTCGTAAACCCTTCCCTAACCAGAGAAGAGAAGACATCTTGCAGGGAAGTGCTCCTGTTGCTTCCCGTCATTCCCCGAGGCCCCTGCCTGATCCATTAACTTCCGGGGGGGAACCCTCCTTTGGGGGAAAGGGAGCTGGGGAGCTGCCTTGTTAACTTGGCAGGGGGCCGGGGTACCTTTCCCCGTGCTGCACCAAGTCTC
The DNA here is from genome assembly GCF_046562875.1 of Panthera onca. NCBI lineage: Eukaryota > Metazoa > Chordata > Mammalia > Carnivora > Felidae > Panthera > Panthera onca. The sequence goes on from NC_138349.1 coordinate 17,329,945, forward strand.
CCCGGTATGTTCACGTCCACCGTAAACTCGTGGGTACTGCTCACCCCCTTTTTCCTACCTAGGAGATACTAGGGCGTCCACCACCCTGCTGTGTTTATGAAAGCAAACCAACATTTACGGAGCAGCTTCTGTGTTCCGGGTGCTTTTACACTCCTAAGCTCATATAGTCTTTATTACTGCCCCATGAGGTGATTTGACCCATTTTATCGTCAAAGAAAACCACGCTCAGAGAGGTTCAATACATTGCCCAAGGTCACCCAGCTTGAGACAGAGCCAGGTTTGAAGCTCCTCCCACTCTACTGCGTGGACGCCCGGGGTCTTGGGATGTAGTTTTGCCAGGTCAATTTCCACGTTGTCTTCATACTGACTATTATATATTGTTGGGGGTAGCAATGTGCCCAGTGGGTAGTAAGGAAACCCTGTCCTCCAGCATCAGCCACTATTGTTTGAGGCTGGGTTTCCTGGGAAACCCATACGGAGATGTTGGGATCTGTGGGCAGGAAGTTTATTGGGGAGTGCTTTTAGGATCACTACTCCTAGGGGAGTGAGGGGAGCGGGACAGGTAGAGGAAGAGGCTGGGTTGCAACGCAGTCACAACAGAGGCCCATCTCACGGAAAGTTCTAGAGCTGGGCTGGCCCTCTGTGTCGTCCTGCCATGAGCCATGGGGTAGGCCTTTGTACTGGGATCATCCCGTCACTGGATGTGGGCTATCCCCATGGAAGGAGTGTGAGTGTGGTCAAGGCAACTCTGGTGAAAGGAAATTCTCTGAGACGAACTCAGCGGAGAGCCTTCAGCAGCCAGTACCAGGCAGCTGAGGGAAAGAGGGCCCCATCTGTGGAGAGGGATCTGGTGGTGCACCACAGCACCCACCCCGACTATTAGCTGGAATTTGCTTAGCTGGAAAATCCGGCTCAGGAAACCTGAATGGTTCAGTCAAGTTTTGGATAAGCATCCCCAGTCCATCCTTGGTCTAATTCAAGATGGCTGGAGCCACATTCGTGGCCAGGCTGAATCAGGTCCGTGGGGGCAATTACAGATGTTTAATTGGAGCAGTCAATATCAAGCAGCAAACCAGACTGCTATTATGGAAATCATAAATCCTGCACTGTTAATAAACCGAGCTTATTTATAGCTGAGTTCCCCGCTGGCCAAAGATAAAGGAAAACCCTAATCATTTGGCATGATTTTCATGACACTTAAGTCAGTTTTATAGGAAAAATAAAGGGTTTCCCCAACCCCCCCCCCCGGGGGGTCAATTCCGGTCAATTTCGATTTGAAAAACAAAACCCAAAAAACCTTGCGGTCTGATGAGCACAGGCTGCAGTGGGTAAACAGGATGGAGAATTCCCCTGACACACTTGCTGGCTGTCTCTTGCCAAAATGAACCCTGCTCTTTGGCCGTTGGTGGCTGTGGCTCCTGTGATCCGCGAAGTTTGTAAAGAGACAAGAACCATCCGTGCCGCACAGCTGTGTGACTTCCAAGTGCAACGCGCAGCCCGATATGAATTAAACACCTCCGGATCTTCACACAATAATTGATCTGCCCATTTGTAGTTCTTTCCTTTCTTTAATCTTTCCGTGGGGCTTCAATCTTCCCTCTCATATTTTAAATTTCCTCTGTTCGGTGGTTGTCTATGGCAGAGAGTGGGGTGTTTTTTTTTTTTTTTTTTCCTCCCCGATCTCTCCCATCCCATCAATCAGTTCTGCAGAAACACAAGTCTGTCCCTTGGATCTTCAGCCTCACAAAGAGCTATCACCTGGGCGATGTGATGCTTCTTGTTCTAAGTGCGGCTTTGATTTATTAAACATTTTTGAATGAAATTCTTGCATACGTTTTGCATGTTGGGAAGCCCTCCACCCCCACTCCAGCGTATAGAAAACCTGAAAGAGAGGTGGGGTCTGGAGATTTGGGTGTCCCTTTCTGTCTAGACTCGTCGCCTTTCTGAGTACAGCGTGCTATTTCCAAAAGCCGTTTTCCTCTTGCGGGAGGCAGACCTCTGAGCGCCCACCCCTCTTAAATGTACTTCTTCTAGACAGGGCCTGACATTAACATCTTTCCTAAGCGCATTTGCTTGCTAGCCCTGTGTTGTGCTGGCAAGAGCCTGGGTTGGCATCAGAGCTAGTGGCCAAGCTATTTGTTTGCCGTGTGATCTTGAGCAAATTAAAAAAAAAATTTTTTTAATGTTTATTTGTGTTTTTTTTTGAGAGAGAGAGAGAGAGAGAGAGCGAGCAGGGGAGGGACAGAGAGAGAGGGAGACGCAGAATCCAAAGCAGGCTCAAACTCATGGACCGCGAGATCATGACCTGAGCCAAAGTCAAATGATTAACTGACTGAGCCACCCAGATGCCCCAATGAAGCAAATTTCTTCATCTCCCTGAGCCTATCTTAAATAATTTGGGGGTAAATTAACTGTGATGATATATGGGAAGGCGTTAGACATGGAAACAACACACATGCATGCACACACAGAAGCGTGTGATTTATCTCCCCTGATCGTGTATTCTTTCATTTGTTTGGGAAGAACCCATTAAGTGCCGTTACTATGGCATTCGTACGTGCACAGGGACGTCTATCTCTGCCAAAGGAAAGCCAACTAGGCAAATCGGTAGCTATAAAACCAGGTGCTTGCTGAGGCCAACTCTGAGCCGTACCGGATGCATAGACATCGGAGGAAGGCATATTAGAAGAATGACAGGTGCCACGTGGGTCCCATTGGTCATTGCAGGATAACTCAGCTACCACTCCACCTACCCACACACTCCAACCTCCCCCCATTCAGGAAAACCAGTTGCCACATTGGTAATTATTATCTGCCACCAACACGAATTTCTTGTGTCTTTCCGAGGGTGGAGATTGGAGGACGGATCACACCCACAGTCTCTACTTTCAAGGCCCTCGCTCCCCACCTGGGGAAGCATCCCTTAATTTCTCTATGACTCAGTTTCCTCATTCGGGACATGAGGGCGGTAGTAACAGGTACCTCATGGGGTTGCTATTACCATTAAGGGGGTTGTGCTGGGTAAAGTTCAAAATGCTTGCTATCGTTTCAGGATGTAGTGAATGCTCTACAAGCATTTGTTAAATGACCCGCCCTCCGGGACTATCTACGGTAGGGGCTTCAAATATTACTAGCCAAAGCTGCACCAAGGGCCCTATTAAATTAGTATAACGGAGGTTAAAAAAAATAAATTTTGTGGGTGAAATGAGCAACATTTAAGATAGCAGGTAGACCGAATGACCGAGCAGGCTTCGTGGCCTGGCATACACAAAATAAAAGGATCTGGTGAAGCCGGCTGCCCAACCCTACACAGAAAACTTCTAGGTCTAGATATCCTTTTGGTCTTGCCTCTGATTCCTGGTCCAACCCAAAGGCCAGCTGATCCACAATTGCAAAGTGACTCTTCCCTGCAAAGTGGTGTCAGAGTGCCGGCAGAAGCGGAGTTGCGACTCATAAGGACCCACACGTGGGTGATTTTGTGCCTCTTTGTTACATGTGGCAGAACCGCTTTCATGATAATGCCACCAGGTAGCCGGTTGGGAGGGGAAGCCATGTAGCTCCCATCCCCCTCTAATTAGCAGAAATTCCTTTTGTTTCCCCCAAAGCCTGACAGCTGTGGGATGGACAGCTTGGCTTAGATCAGTTCACAGCACAGAAAGTGTTTAGAACAGCTCCTGCCGCGTAGCACAGACCTCAGATGTTAAGCCGTCACTACTGCCCTGTGACACAGAAACTGGCCAAGTGTTAGATCGCGTGGAACAGACGACAGGAGCGGTAGAATTTGAGAAGAGGAAGCCTGGACCCTGTGGCCAGAAGCTAAGTGGGGTCCAGCTCTAGCGCCCTCTGGCGTCAACGTGGTCCCTCCGGGCAAATCAGCAACTTTTCCGGAGCTTCAGTTTTTTTTCCACCGTAGAATGTAGTTCATTCTGCCAATTTTGCCAACGTGGTGACGGAGGGCTGGAATGCTTCATAATCACAATGACCTCCCAGATATGAGACTCGGTTCTTCCCTCGCCCCCGCTCGTCTCCCCTCTTCCCGGAACTGTGGAGTATCGATCTGGGTGCTGTCACTGTGCCTTGCACCCCACAGCCACTTCTGCAACTGTACCGTCCGAGCTTATCAGTTGGCCTGGAGACAGGTGACTTTTGTCTCGAAGAACCTCCTTTCGCCAGAGTCCACTTTCTCTCCTCTGACCTGCCGGGGTCTGGGGCGTGTGCTTCTCCCGCGTCCAAGCTCCCCGCAGCCCCTCCCCCAGCCCCAGGCGGGGGGGGGGGGGGGGGGGGTGCAAAGGAGGCAGGTGAGGTGTCCGTCTGAGTGTTTGCCTTCCAGATGTCTTTCTTGTCTGCCCTCTCAGCCGCTGTGGCAGCAGCACCGCCACAGTGTGGCCCGTGTCCCCAGCATCGCCACCTGGACCTTCGCGGTAACCTCCGGCTTCTAAGCCCTACCCTGAAACCCCACCTCGACCGTGCCAGACAAGCCGTCTCCTAAAATGTCAATCTGGTTGTGTCACTGATCTGCTTAAAACTCATCAGAGGTGCCTCATTGCCTACAGGACAAAGTCCAGATTGATTAGCTTGACATAGAAGCTCTGGCCCCTGGACACTTTACGTGCCCCTCCCCGGCTTTGTTCCCACCTCTCCTGACCTCCATCCTCAACACTCACCCAAAGCTCCAGTCACGTGCCTGCCTGATGCCTTCATTTACCTCCACTTCTGGTTCCCCGGGCCAGAAACATCTTCTCCCACCTCTGGCTTTTGGAGAACTCCGTCCTTTTCTCTTTCAAGACTCAGCTCGAATTCTGGGTGACCTTTTTCTCCCTCTAGAAGTTGGAGTCTTCTATCTACCCGGAAGACTCCTGTGGCATTGTGTGCATTTACGACCTTAATACCTTGATGTGTCACACCTGGTGGGGACACTTTGGGGCTGAGACTGTGATTCTCTTACCTCTGGGCATTCAGCACATGACGCACGATACGTGCTCACTAATTGCCGAATGAAATGGGTGTCTATGTGTCACCTTGGGAGTGTGGGAGATCGCAGGCATCGAAGAAGGGGGGAAGGAAGGAGAAGAGGGATGAGGGCAGGCCTAGACACAAGCAGTGGCGCCCTCTGGAGACCATAGGTCCCCAAATCTAGTCTGAGCCTACTCAGATGTTATCCTTGACCTCTATCCTTGCAGCCAAGGAGATAGAAGCGGCCCTAGCAGCAAATACATAAGGGAGCATTTGTCAGAGGGCTCACGGGAATTGCTTCTTTCAGAAACAGGCGCCCTTCCCCGTCAAGACTCATGTTCCTGCCACTTCTGGCTTCAGCTGACCCCTCCCACGGGCTCCCATGAAGACCTTTGCTGTGAGCCTATCTTGTGCGTTGGTGTCCACACGTAGGAATGGTGGAGTTAGGGCGTTCAGGGTTTGGATCAGAGAAATGCACATATTGTAAGGCAAGATTATTAATGTACTTTATAGAACACTCTAAGGGTTCTTTTTACATTTTTTTTATTAAAAATTTTTTTTCCTTCCCCTCCCCCAAGGTCTTCTGTTAAGTTTCTCAGGATCCACATAAGAGTGAAAACATATGGTATCTGTCTTTCTCTGTATGGCTTATTTCACTTAGCATGACATTCTCCAGTTCCATCTACGTTGCTACAAAAGGCCATATTTCATTCTTTCTCATTGCCATGTAGTATTCCATTGTGTATATAAACCACAGCTTCTTTATCCATTCATCAGTTGATGGACATTTAGGCTCTTTCCATCATTTGGCTATTGTTGAGAGTGCTGCTATAAACATTGGGGTACATGTACCCCTATACATCAGCACTCCTGTATCCCTTGGGTAAATTCGTAGCGGTGCTATTGCTGGGTCATAGGGTAGATCTATTTTTAATTTTTTGAGGAACCTCCACACTGTTTTCCAGAGTGGCTGCACCAGTCTGCATTCCCACCAACAGTGCAAGAGGGTTCCTGTTTCTCCACATCCTCGCCAGCATCTATAGTCGCCTGATTTGTTCATTTTAGCCACTCTGACTGGCGTGAGGTGGGAAAAAAAAAAAAAAAGTTAGAGAGGGAGGGAGCCAAAATATAAGAGACTCTTAAAAACTGAGAACAAACTGAGGGTTGATGGGGGGGGTAGGGTGGGAGGGCGGGGTGGGTGGGTGATGGGTATTGAGGAGGGCACCTGTTGGGATGAGCACTGGGTGTTGTATGGAAACCAGTCTGACAATAAATTTCATATTAAAAAAAAAAGAACTCTAATGAGAGATATGAGAACAGTCTTCCAAAAAAAATTTTTTTAATGTTATTTATTTTTGAGAGAGAGAGAGAGACAGAGCATGAGTGGGGGGAGGGGCAGAGAGAAAGGGAGACACAGAATCGGAAGCAGGCTCCAGGCTCTGAGCCATCAGCACAGAGCCTGACGCGGGGCTTGAACTCACGAACTGCGAGATCATGACCTGAGTTGAAGTCAGATGCCCAACCGACTGAGCCATCCAGGTACCCCTATAACATCTTAATGTTTCTTTTATGAGGCTGGCACTCTTCATTTGACTCCTCCCCTTGCTCATGTGTACCCAAGGAAATCACAATAAAACCGTTATACATCTGAATGCATTTCTAGAAAAAAAAAAATCTGTATTTTCTTAAAGCCAAGCACATTTTGTGATTGGATTTGGGACTTTGTGATCGCAATGAGGCCAGCAGACCGCAGAGGTCTTCAGATCCCTTTCTAGATAGACTTTCTTCCAGCCTTTCTCATGAAATCGGTTCTTTGAGATGTTCTTCCCAGAGGTATCTTTCCAGCATCTACACCGGAGATGGCACCCGCCCCAGAGGGACACACACAGAGAACCGTCAGAAGTTTCCAAGATTTTAAAGAATCACGGATTCAGTGATACGTATTTGGATCGACTAGTCAATTCCTTGGTTTCCATGGAGGTACAATTCCTTGCTTTCGCTCTCACAGTGCTGGAGCTGGCCCGTACTGTTCGTGATGGCAATATCTCTTCTCCTAGTCTACGTTTGGTAGCTTGAAATCCACCACGTGGCAATATTTATATTACAGAAATTGGCAAATGCTGCAGCGTGGGGCTCCCCACCCCAGAGATCTAGCTGTTAAGTGCTCACCTACACACAACTGTACCCGATGGAGAAGAGAGACAGAGACATCGAGTGACTTGCTCAATGTTGCACAGCTCGGTAGCTTAGAAGTGATTGAACAGGACTTTTAACTAATTTATTTATTTCTCCATGGTTATTTATTTTTGAGGGAGAGAAAGAGAGTGAGGGCACGCGATGGGGGAAGGGCAGAGAGAGAGAGAGGATCCCGAGCGGGCTTTGTGCTTGACAGCAGAGAGCCTGATGCAGGGCTTGAACCCACGGATTGCGAGATCACGACCTGAGCCAAAGTCAGACGTCTAACCGACTGAGCCACCCAGGCGCCCCTCAAACAGGACTTTTTAGAAGATGTAAAACTTGAACTGGGTTTCTAAGGGAATGTGAATAGAATAGAATAGAATAGAATAGAATAGAATAACGGCCCCCAAAGATACCCAAGCCCAAATTCCCTGGAACCTGGAACCCTTTAATATGGCAAAAGGGACTTTGCAGATGTGAGTAAGGGCATGGACCTTGAAATTGAAAGATCATCTCGGGTTATCTGGGTGGGCCCAATTTCTTAAAGAAATGAGTCCTTAAAAGCAGAGAACTTCTCCTGGCTGGGTCAAAGGAGGAGACAGAAGAAAAAGAAGGAGAGATTCCAAGTGTGAGAGAGACCAGACTTTGAGCATGAGGGAAGAGGGCCATGTGCCAAGAATGTGGGTGGCCTTTAGCAGCTGAGAAATGACTGGGAGAGGTTAATCAGCCTGCCATCCATCCAACTACTAATCAGAAATGTAACCAGAATGTGGACCAAGGCGGTCAGGCCCTAGAGCCCTTGCTCACCAAGACAAGTGCCTTCCAGCCTCGCTGTAATCAGCTGCCCCTGACCCACCAGGCCCCTCGGGCTGATACAGCCCACGCTGGGCCCTCGCAAGGGACTCTTCCCCCTACAAGCTCCACGGAGGGAAACATGGCCTCAAAATGCTGTAGCAGCTCAAGGTTTGATGGACCCCACTAGCCGGAGAAAGGTTCTTTGGCTTTGATGGGAGGCAAGATCCCATCCACGCAGTTCCGGGAGATGGCTTTGCTCTGAACAGATAACTCAGTATAAAGGACAGGAAAAAGTAGAGGGGTGGAGGGAAGGGAGAGGAAGAGAGAGGGGGCGGGGTGAGAAGAGAGAGTCAGGATTTCACAGAGCCCAGCCCCAACCAGACACTCTCTGATGACCAGGGGAAAGGCTTTGAAAGTGGAAGGGCTGGGCCTCAAACCCAGACCCTGAAAGTGGGGGTGGATCTCTGCAGAAATCACATGGGGACCCCTGCTGTGGAGCCAGGGAGACCGGGAAAGAGTTCAGGTGATAAAAAAAAAAAAATGTTAATAGAGGACTGAAATGCATGTGGCTGTAATTCCAGTCTTCAGGTTCCCGGTCTGAAATCCCGAGAAGAATGCCATCACTCTGCTGTTTCTCTCCCCAGCCGGCCTCCACTCCCCAGGGTGACGACACTCTAGGCCTCTGCACCTTTTGTTGTCTGTGATGTTAAACGTGGCCAAGCAGGCACTTTGGTTCCAACGGCTTTTCTGTTCAACACGTTCCTTTCTCCCAGATCCCTGAACCACTTGGGGGCCACAAATGATACCATCCGGAAAGAAGATGGACCCCTTTCCCCAAGAAAGATGGGGTGTCAGTGACTCTACCTAGGACAGAGGAACCCCCATGTTTTCAGCCCATTCTCCAGAAAGGACATGTTAAAGCACAAAAATGGAATAATGTCTCTTTCCTGCTAAAATCTTTGAGTGCCTTTCTACTGTACTTAGACTAATATCCAAATTCCTTACTTGGTCAACCAGGCCTGAGAAGTCTGGCCCTTGCCTTCTGGCAACCTCACTTTGGGCCATTCTCCTCCTTGCCTGCCAAGCTGCAGCTGAAGAGCCTCCTCTCAGTGCCTTAAAGACACCCTGTTCCCCATCACTGCCACAGGGCCTTTGCACATTCACTTTCCTTTTTTTTGAGCCTTCCTTCAGGCCTCTCTTTGCATGCCTGGCTCCTTTGTCTTCTGTAGTCTCAGTTTAAATGCCTAATGGCATTTCTTTTCCAAGAAGGGAAGGTCTATTATTTTCTATCTTGACATCCTTTAGGGAATTTCCACAATATGTAGTTCATTTATTTGTTGGCTGTCCCTTCCAAAGGCCACTCAAGCCCTTTCTCAGAGTTCAGGGACCTTTTCTGTCCTGTACATGCCTGTGTTCTCAGCGTCTAAGCACAGGCTTGTTGTTCAGTGGATATCTGATGAATCCATGAGCGGCTGAAGAAGGACAGGAAGCAGGAACAGAGGTGGGAGCCGCTGCAAGAGGAGTGGTCATTGTTCCTGGGGGTAGATGTTTCTGAGGGTGACTGTTCCTGGGGGTGACTGTTCCTGGGAGTGACTGTTCCTGGGGGTGACTGTTCCTGGGAGTTACTGGTCCTTATGGTAACTGTTCCTGGAGGTAAATGTTTCTGAGGGTGACTGTTCCTGGGGGTGACTGTTCCTGGGGGTGACTGTTCCTGGGAGTGACTGTTCCTTGGGGTAACTGTTCCCGGGGGTGACTATTCCTTGCGGTAACTGTTCCTGGAGGTAAATGTTTCTGAGGGTGACTGTGCCTGGGGGTAACTGTTCCTGGGGGTGACTGTTCCTGGGAGTGACTGTTCCTGGGGGTGACTGTTCCTGGGGGTGACTGTTCCTGGGAGTTACTGTTCCTTGCGGTAACTGTTCCTGGAGGTAAATGTTTCTGAGGGTGACTGTTCCTAGGGGTGACTGTTCCTGGGGGTGACTGTTCCTGGGAGTGACTGTTCCTGGGGGTGACTGTTCCTGGGGGTGACTGTTCCTGGGAGTTACTGTTCCTTGCGGTAACTGTTCCTGGAGGTAAATGTTTCTGAGGGTGACTGTTCCTGGGGGTAACTGTTCCTGGGGGTGACTGTTCCTGGGAGTGACTGTTCCTGGGGGTGACTGTTCCTGGGGGTGACTGTTCCTGGGAGTTACTGTTCCTTGCGGTAACTGTTCCTGGAGGTAAATGTTTCTGAGGGTGACTGTTCCTAGGGGTGACTGTTCCTGGGGGTGACTGTTCCTGGGAGTTACTGTTCCTTGCGGTAACTGTTCCTGGAGGTAAATGTTTCTGAGGGTGACTGTTCCTGGGGGTAACTGTTCCTGGGGGTGACTGTTCCTGGGGGTGACTGTTCCTGGGGGTGACTGTTCCTTGCAGTAACTGTTTCTGAGGGTGACTGTTCCTGGGGGTGACTGTTCCTGGGAGTGGCTGTTCCTGGGGGTGACTGTTCCCGGGGGTGACTGTTCCTTGCGGTAACTGTTCCTGGAGGTAAATGTTTCTGAGGGTGACTGTTCCTGGGGGTGACTGTTCCTGGGGGAGACTGTTCCTGGGAGTGACTGTTCCTGGGGGTGACTGTTCCTGGGGGTAAATCTTTCCGAGTGTGACTATTCCTGGGGGTGACTGCTCCTGGAGTGGGTAAGAAAAAACCAGGAGCTGACCGGTGGAGAGGGAAGATTGTGGGGGGTAGGGGGCCCTGCAGGCAAGAAGCAACAGCCTGTGCTGATTTGCTTCTAGGGTTTTCTGCTTCCGGTCTTTCTCTTGGCCTTTGACTGCCCCCCTGGCAGATGTGCAAAATCACGGTGAACCTTGATCCCTTCGCTTTGTCTGGGCCAGGGCTGGGGACGCCAGCTCTTCATCTATTTCATTCTCTCCTTTTTGCTTATCTACGGGACAGCAACGGAACTGTGTGTGCTTGATTCTACCCATCCAAGGTTTTTCAACTATTTTGAGATTGTGTAGATGACTCCACGGTAACAGAAATGACGTAACGCAGGAAAGAAAGACACGACAGTCCACACATCCGTAAACGTGTGTGTATGTAAATAGCATATATCGTAAAGTCACACAGATGCATACATTATGTAGACAGAGGTGACCAACAGAGGAAGTCAGTCCATGCTTTAGTTCTATTAGGAAGAAGGGAGAATGAGAGGTGGGTGAGCTTGAGAGATCTAAATCCTCATCTACCCAAGTAGATGGTTGAGAGACAAAGGGCACCACCGACAAAGCAAGAAGTGTAGTAGAAGCAGAATATTTGGAGACGTGGAGGAAACCACCAGAAGAAATAAAAATAGAGGCAGTTTAAAAATTAAGAAGGTGCCTCTGGGCTTGACAGAGGAGGGCTGTTTTTCGTTAAACACCACTGAATGCTATTATTTTTAAAAATCATGAGTGCATATGACTTTGATATAATTGAAAAAAATTTTAGTGTGCATTTCAGCGGTGTTGATAAATGCTTTAAAATATTTTATATTTCCGGGGCGCCAGGGTGGCTCAGTCGGTTGAGCGTCCGACTTCAGCTCAGGTCATGACCTCGCGGTTTGTGAGTTCAAGCCCCGCGTCGGGCTCTGTGCTGACGGTTCAGGGCCTGGAGCCTGCTTCGGCTTCTGTGTCTCGCTCTCTCTCTGCCCCTCCCCTGCTCACGCTCTGTCTCTCCCTGTCTCAAAAATAAATAAAACATTTAAAATAATTTTAAAAATAAAATATTTTATATTTCCTAAAATATTCCTTCATTTTATTTTTCCCCCCAAAGGTGAAGACAGGAAAAATTGCAGCAGGGAAAAGGAATGTGAGGGGTGCCACATAGGGCCTGGGAAACAAGGTAAGACTGTGTAACTCTCCATCATTGTACCTCTCTCCAGATTCCCCAGGCAAGCTGCATGGACCGATGCATCTTCTAGCAGGTTCTCCCCATCCTGCCCATATGCTGTGCTCCCCGGAACATCTCAGGTCCTGGAAAGACGTGCAGACCCAACACCCTTCCTCACCATGGGACTGTGGGTGGAGAAAGATAGTTAGAAGCCCAAGTGACCCTGAACTGAGTCAGTAAGCACTTGAAAGCTGACATGCCCCTGAGGTTCCCACGTCCTTTTCTGGAGGGGTGTCCCTCCTTGTGTTCACAGAGCCTGGAGGAATGAGGACAGGGAGCTGGCAGCCTCTTGGGGGTCAGCTTCCCCATGTGGCCTTTGAAGTGGTGCATCCAGTTGTCACTTTCCTGCGGACCCACCAAGACCTGCAGACCTCACCCCCCTTTCCTGGTGTCCCTGCTGGGCTCCTGGATTGGTCTGAAATCTCCTGGCTTTCTTCACAGCCTTCGACAGAAGCACACAGGAAAACTGCCATTTTTCTTTCAGCCAGGAGCCATCTCACGCCCTTCTATTACTCTCTTCCTCTTCTTTCTTGATTTTTAACACAACTGGGCCAGCCACTCCCATGGCCCTTGAAGGCCCTCTCCCTGCCAGCTCCACTCTGCAGGGTCTTGCTTTGTGCTGGGTTTGTCACATCCCCGCCCCTGCCGGCTGGGACTTGCGGGGTCCTACCTACAGATCTTGTAGTTCAGTCTTCATAGGTATGATTACAAGCTCATATGACTTATTTTAAGTCCCCAGCACCTCCAAAGGAGCCCAGTCCTCTTGGAGGCTCTCAGCTCTCTTGGATGACCCACCAACTCCAGGTAGGCCATGTTGATTGTGTTGGGACTCACCTTCAGATCCCATGTCCCATTAGCCTCTGTGATGGCGGTCTTCAGCCTTCAGGCCTAGACTTGGCCTCCTTTGGAACCAACGCCTACCTCTGCCGAACAAGGCTGCGGTCTTAGACTTGGAAACCAGGTTTGTCACCAGAAAGGGGTCGGCTTTCTCGTGTGCGTGTTAAGGTCCTTTGCAAGTGGACTGGGAGCAAAGCTGGCCTGTCCTGCCCCGCAGTCTTTGAAGAGCCCAACACTTGTGCTGTCAGTGGTGTGAAAACGGGCAGTTGGTGATCCCCAGGCTGAGAAGGAAAGATGGGTTGGTGGTTTGACAGATCACGTGAGCATCATCCATGCGGCCACTGCTCCTGTGCCCCTCCGTCTCCTGCTTCCCTGGGCTGTCCCAAGGAAACTCTCACCCTCTATTTGCCCTCCGTGGGCTTGTCTTTCTGTCCTTTGGCTGCAGGTAAGGACACAATCCTCGTTTCCACAAACAGCTCAATGCGGGGGCTTTGCGGAGAGGCTTTCTCTTATCTGGGCTCTCCTTTCTCAGAACGATGCTCAGGGCTGCTTTCAGTTTGGGGATTAAGCCAACCAAAGTACAGAATCCACTTCTCTGCATGGAGAATGCTCTCCAGTCTGTTGTTTATCTGTCTTCCTCCCAACACCCTCCCTGCTTCGCCCTAATCTTTGGAGCTTAAAAAGGCTTACAATGCTTCTTAGGCACGGAATAGTTCTTATAAGGCAACTATTGATGAGCCAGACAGAAATGACTTCAAAACTTACTGTGTGAACTTTCCTCCGTGACCGCATTGCTGGACGTCAAGTGAAAGGGGGAAGAAGAGGGTCCTCTTGTTGTCCTATATTATCAGCTGTTTTCCTCCCGCAGGAAGGCTGGCCATCAGGATGTTCCAATGTGGAAACTTGAACCTGCCCAATGCAGCCCCCTTCTTTCTCCCTTTACCCACTCAGCTACAATGGTAACGACTGGTATGACAGACTCACCCCGGCACAGACCCAACCCTGGGCACTCTGACCATACCCCGAGAGGAGAAGCTGTTCGTTTCCCATCACCCAACACTTCTCATTCCATCAGTTACAGCAAAATGGCATGAATAGTCTCCCCTTGTCTGGCGGTTCACTTTTCTGCGGTTTGTCACCTGTGGTCAACGCTGGTCCAGCAGGGAAGGATCCTCCTCCTGACGGATCATTAGAAGGTCGAGAGTAGCCTCCCGCTACGTCGCGGTGCCTGGGCCATTCACTTCGCGGAGTCTCATCCTGTAGGCACTTTATCATCTCACATCATCGTGAGAAGAAGGGTGAGGACAGGCGACACGGTATTTCGAGACAGAAAGAGAGGAGACCACGTTCACATAACGTCTATTACAGCATACTGTTATAATTCTATTTTATTACCAATGGCGTTCATCACTTACTGTGCCTAGTTTATGATAAATTTCATCATAGGTATGTATGTATGTATGTATGTATGTATGTATTATCTGTGGCTCAGGCATCCACTGGGGGCCTTGAACCTTATCCCCTGTGAATAAGGGGGCTGCTGTATTAGAATAGAATCATAACATTCAAGTGGCCCCCTTGCTGTTTGCAAACTGCTTTGATACGCATTGTTTCACTTTCTGCTGACCACAACACAAAGAAATAAGTGCCGTGATCCCCCCCTTGCCAGATGAAGAGACCGAGGCTCAGAGCTGGGAAAGGACTTACCCGAAGATCTCAGGAGCCCCGTGACTCCATCCCAACTCAAATCGACTGGAGACTCCACGCAAGAGGATGGGAAAGAGAAGGACCCCGAAGAAGGTATCTCTGAGTGGAAATGAACCCGCAAAGAACAATTTACCTTCGTGACTTAGGGAATGAGAATCCAGCGACCTTAAAACCTACCACCCAGGGTATGTTAGAGCTAACCCTGAACATGAGAAGCAGGGTGGGAGTTAAGGGCAGAATGCTGAGTATCCTTGAGGGAAGTAGAGGCTAGGAGTCTCTCCCCTCACTCTGTATCTTTAGACAGGCTGGGCCAAGGGAGGAAAGACAACTTATGAAACGCTAACTTGCCTTAGCAGCCTCCATCAGTGCTGATGGCAGAGGGAAACTGGAGGCCCAAGTTTTGAGGTTAGAAATCTTGGCTGCCGACATTCAACTTTCGGATGTACTACTCACATTGTGGAGAAAGCAGTAAACGCCCGACGCTTTCTTCAAAATGTTTGTGTTTCCTCCCGGTGCAGAAGAACAAAACAGGCATGACGTGAAAAGAAGGAACGTGGTACTAAGAAGGGAGCCTCAGAGGCACGAATGGAAATCTGTGCATATTTGTGCTGAGGTCTGGGAGGAGCGAGGCCCCCGGCTGTCTTGTCTAAATCATCCGAGGAGCACACGATATCTACTCGGGGACTCCTGGAATACCCAGTGGCGTCCTAATGAAATAATAATGGGGAATATCCTCTTCCCCCGGCATTTCTACAGGGAGGACTTACCATTACCCCAGACAGGGATTAGGCCTAATAAATTACACTTCAGGATGTAGGACGCACACAAAACGTCAGGGCTGCGTACACATACGGATGGCCCCGAGCACAGAAGATTCATCATCCCGAGGTTAGACACACAGCAGGCGCCAAGGAGCAGGAAGTGTCCTGGAATGTGTCCCAATTAGGTGGTTCTTGGAGCGGAGAAGGAAATACCAACAGTAGTGCTGAGATGTTTGCTATGGGGGCGTCCGGGGCTC
Organism: Panthera onca; assembly: GCF_046562875.1. Lineage (NCBI taxonomy): Eukaryota > Metazoa > Chordata > Mammalia > Carnivora > Felidae > Panthera > Panthera onca. Next base: position 17,345,331 of record NC_138349.1, read on the forward strand.
CAGGGACTTGGCTATGGCGTCTGTGAGCCCCTGTCATCCTCCTAAGAGCACACTGCCCATGCTGGGGTCTGTACCTACCTTCCTCAGCCTTGGCACCGTTGACATTTTAGGTCAGAGACTTCTCTGCCGGTGGGGAGGGAGGCTGTCCTGTGCGCCTGGGGGTGTTTAACGTTATCGCCGGTCTCTACCCGCTAGATGCCAGCAGCACACGGCTCCCCACCACGCACCATTGGTGATGACCGCACATGTCCCTGGACTTTGCCAGATGTCCCCAGGGTGGGGCAAAATCGTCCTCGGTTGAGAACCACTGGTCTCTACCAGGGAAGACCAAGAATGATTTCGTTTCTCTGTTAGCCTACCACAGGCCCCAGTGGCTTCTGGTCTCATTCGCCGTCAACCAAGCACCCCCGGGCTCCTTCATGGTCCATTGGTTCGGCCTCACCTGACCTTGCTTCCCCTTGCCGGCCCCACGCCAGCCTCTCGAGCAGCTTGCTCTTCTCTATGTGCCACCAGCGTGCCCCTTGTTGGCGTTGGGATGCCTGCTGGTCACTCTGCCTGGGGTGCCCTTCGAACCGCTCCCGCCCGAGTCTCCGCATGGCTCCTTTCCTCAGCTTTTCAGGTCTCCGCTCAAATGTCACGTGGAGACACCTTCCCCCCAACTATTCAGCTTGAAGAGTACCCAACTTCCGTCATGCTCTGTTATTCCTTATTTATACTTACCCTTCTTCTTATCCTATGGGGACTTATTCTCCCCACGGCTCTATTCACTGTTGGCCACTCTGTATCTGTTGCCCATTGTCCTCCCCAGAACACACGCCCCTTGAGGACAGGAACGTTGTCTTCTCGGTCACTTACCATAGTCCCAGCTTCTCCAGAAGGACCTGGCCATCACAGGTGCTCAGAAACCTGCTGCTTACATTGGGACAGAGGCGGTGCCCGTACTGGTTATCGGTGTGAATTACTCAGGGCCCACATAAGGTTAAAGAGGACTGTGAGCGACGATTAGTGAATTCTCGCCTGGTGTCTTTTCTTATAGGTGTGGAGTGGGGATAAAATAGAAATCAAAAGTAACCAAGCTAAATAAGTGTACCGGGTGCCCACCTGGGCCTGACATTGTATGGGGCTCAACGCTTGGCTTGGGGTCAGACCGATCTAGGTTCGGACCTGTGCCGTGGGTTCTGGTAAAAAAAAAAAAAAAAAAAAAAAAGTCAGACATTGGCTGTTGGATCCTGGGCAAAGTGTTTAACTCTTCAAGCCTCAGTTTCCTCATCTAGACAATGGGGATAACAGCAGTCCCTTCCTTGCAGGGATCTGGGGAGAAGAACATGATATGAGGTCTGCAAAATGCTTGGCATGTCCTAAATGTGGTGAATGGCTGCTCTTAGTTGTATATGAACACGGGTCTGGTCCTCAAGAGACTTACAGTCTCACTGGAGATGGGGGAGAAGTCAAACGTGGCATCAGGTGGAAACCCTTCATTCCCAAGAGGGGCTGGAAGGCCTCAGAGGAGGGGAGGAGGTTCTGGGTGGCACGGAGGGTTCACTGCAGACACGGGACAGAAGCCCGGAGTGCCCTCGGTTCATCGTCGTCTCAACCCACACTGGACTTGACTCACAAAACTCTTTCCCACTGTTGTCTCATTTGATCCCCACAACACAGTAGAGCAGATATTCCTTCCCGCACCACGAGGAGAGAGAGGCGCAAGACGCCGATGGACATGACGAATGGTGAGGAGGTGACAGCCGTGACTCTAATCCAGATCTTTGGACGCTAACGTCACTCCAAATGTCTGAGAATCAGAGGGTGGTAAAAACCGCGCCTAATGCTATTACACAAATAGCTAACATTCGTTGTGGGCTGCGGGGCGCCAGGTGCTACGCGGAGGGCCCTGCCGGCTTTGTCACATGCGACGTTCTGCTGTCCCTCCAGGCGGAGGCGCCCAGGTGCCCCCTGTCCGCTCTCGTCCTGTGGCCGGGTCTGTTCGGTTGGGCTGGGGGGTGGTGAGAGCGGGGGAGGGGGGAAGGGATGGCTTTGCACCTTCGACCTGGGCCAGTCCCACCAGGCGCATCTGCAGCAGAACCTCCTGAGGATGAGCGGAGGGGCGGGGACTGGGGGTGGGGGGGGGCGGTGCCTGGCGGGGCTCGGAGCTCAGAACCAGCGGGCAGCTTGCTTCGTGGGGAGGCCGAGGGACCTCCGCTGTCGCTTCCCTCCCCCCAAGGCCCACGTGGGGGTCCCCTCACCACTCTCTGTCTTCCCCGTCGTGCCAACAGGGAAGGACCTCTCGGATGTCTGGACTTCTGGATATTCGGGGCTGCACCCTGAGGTCTGCTCCCCCACCCCCCACCCCCCCCAGACAGCAGGCTTCTGGGCGACTCTGTCGGTTTGGCTCTGCGTCCCTACCTTGCAGCGAGACTCCTGGACGGAGCAAGTGCTCCGTGAGGTGAACCCGTGTCGAACGAATGAGTGGATCGTGAACTGAGCGGGCTGCAGTCGTCCGTGCCACGGCCTTCCTGTGTCTGAGTTGGACTCTGTGTGGCCCCAGGGATAGGACAGCATGAAGTCGCTGTGGCCTTACTCTCCGAGGGCCCTGTGATCGGAGGTACATTTGCACACGTCTGTCCTCTACCGTTTCTGCCCGAGGTTTGCCCTAAGGTCCTAGCATCCCCCACCACGCCTTCGTGTCCGTGGCCAAGGGAGGATGTCCTAAGAGTACGTTTCGCCGGGTGTCCCCCGGCCGGGAATGAACCCCTTAGCTCCTTCCCCTGAAGCTGGGATCATGAGAGCATCTCCTGCTTTCTGTTGCTCTGCTCCCGCCCTCGCCCTTTTCAGCAGCGTCGTTAGAACGGACGCAGAGGCGGGGACAGCAGTCGGGCCCCTAGGTGACGCTTCCCACCGGGACAGCCGCTCAGTTAGGTCCCGGGGCCGTGTCTCCAGCACCTCCGGTGCCCGGAGGGGGAGGATGGTGCAGCAGGGAACTTTTTACCTCTCCTATTAAACACTGTTTGGGGATGAGAAGAACCTATGAGTAAATATAGGAATTAAAGAAATTCTCGCAGTGTCCTATTTATCCCCAGGAAAGGAACAAGGAGATAAAAGAACAGGGGCCCTTAGAAGAATCCAGCAGCTTCCTGAGGGTGACTCATCCCCGGGAACATCTGACAAAAAGCCTCTTTATCTGGGCGCCTGGCACCAGGCAGAACATTCCACTGAGGTGGGCTCGGGCCTGGGTAAACAGCCTTTGCCGCAAAGTCTTTCCTCAGGCCAGGCTTCATGCTGTGGCCCTTCCCGTCCCTCAGGTGTGGACCTGGGACACAGCGGTAGCACAGTGGTCACAGTACGGGCTCTGTAAGTCAGACTTCCCGGGTTCAAACCTTTCGTCTGCCACTTAGTGTGGATGTTTGTTTGCTAACATACCCGGGCCTCAGTGATCTATGTGTAAAATTCCCTCACGGGTCATGGTGAAGAAGGAATGAGTTGGTGCACACTTAAAACAGTTCCTGGCCCTCAGTAATTACTCAGCAAATGTAAGGTACTGCTATTATGCTCCGAGTTTAATCCTCCTACAACAAATTGTCTTTCTGGCCCAAACTTCCACCTATGAACCAGAACCTTCCAGAACCTTCTAGATTGTTAATTCGTTGCTGGCCATGGGTGGTAGGAACTCTCCAAAGTCTCCCTCAAGGACAGGCCGGGGATCAAGTAGGGGCCCCGTTTCTGCTCACTGGCCTTGGCTCAAGGTCATCTCCTTTGGGTTGGTAGGGCATCCTCACTGATGAGTCAAGGGGGCTTTAACACACGTCCGTGTGATTACCTTTGGAACTCCTGTGTCATGGAAACACTGGTGGAAAGGGGGAAGGACACAGGATTGCAGACAGCGGAGGCCTCTAGCCCCAACCTGGGCCACAAGCCCACAAGCCCACGAAAGGTGGCCAGTAGGCTGTTCATCTCCTGGAGAATTCCGGAAGCCTCTTCCACTTTGTCTCTTACTGGGTGATGTGACGGACCTACACAAAAGAAATGTGCTTGGCCGGCGCATTATCAGTGTAGGGTTTCTCTGTCTCCCTCAGAGGACTTCCCAGGATTCCTATCAGGCATGAAAAGATGCACTGGTTGTTTAAAATCTGTTCCGAAAAAAAAAGACGGTAAGATAAAAGGACAGCTCTCAAACATTCAATGCTTATTACTTGTCGAGTCCTGGACTAAACCTTTATATACATCATTTCATTTGATTACTACCACAGCTTTGTGAACTAGGTACTCTATTAGCTCCATTTTATGAAGGAGGGAACCCAAGGTTCAGAGAGGTTAAGTATCTTGTCCAAGGTCACACAGCTAGGAAGTGTGGAGTTGAGGTCCAAATCCAGGTCTGTTTGACCTTTGAGATCAAGTGACTTTATCACGCATTAGGAAATGGAGTTTCCTAATAAAGGAATTGTCTCTCTGACCTCTCTTCTGATTGCTTGGGTATTTCAGTTAAATATACACTTTCTTTCTTAGCAGTAGGGACATTAGGGGTCCTGAGCATGAGACTTACTGTTCCCTATTACCAAAAAACATTTTTTCCCTACTAATTTAGGTGATATTGTGAAAAGGACACTTGACCCAGATATGCAGTATCTTTTGGAAAACCGGATTGCAGCGAATGCCTCTTAATTAAGCCATGACCTTCACCCAGTTCATCTTTTTCCTGAATGCACACTCTCTTTTCCTACCCAAACTGCTTTGAGTAAAAGAGAGGCTGGTCCTGTAAAGCATTAACCTTTTCCTCTCTTCCTCTCTAATATCTGCAGCTCCAGCCCTGGTTCCAACCTCCCCTTTCCAGCTGCCCACAGGAAATCGCCGCTGGATGTCCCAAAGGCACCTCCAATGCCTGAAACAAAGCACATCCTCTTCTCTGGGCCCCAGCCCCCCTTCCTGCTGGAGGTGCCATTATTCTCCCAGCCTGTAGAGCTCAGGGCCAGGAAAGCAGCTTTGATGGCACAACTTCCTTCTATTCCTAATGTGCCCGGAGTCACCAAGCTCACCACAGCTTCCCGTCCAGCATGCCTGGCCTTTATCTCCCTCCGCACCTCGTGCTGAGTTCCAGCCCTCCTCACCCGTCCTCGGGGCTCAGGCCCCTTTACGGACCACCTGGCACTAGCAGCCAGACGGATCTTGCCCCCCAAATAACACCTGCCCAACGACCTTCAGTGATTCCCTTTGCCCGCTGCTACAAGTCAGCCCAGAGCCAAGGGGACCCATAAAGCAGCCTCTCTCTAACTTACTTCCTTTTCCTGGAAGAGCCGCCTTCTCACTCACATTTCAGCTTACCTCACTCCCTCTGGCTAAGGTGTCCGCCCCCTTCCTCTCTACATCTTTAACTATCCATGTGTCAAGACCCGAAAAGGTTAACTAGATTGTATGCCATTTTCCCACTCTGCTTAATTGTTGTAACTGCCCGGAGCTCTATACTGAGAAATCTGAGATTATAGGCTTGCTCTGTGTGGCAGAGGGCTATGATGGATTAGTCATGTCTGCCGTGTCATAGGAGGGATGTCTTCGTGGGTTTACGAGGGAGAAGTCATTGATGAGTGATGTTGCCCGTGGGTGTGGGAGGGAGACGTGATCGATTAGTGATGTCTGCCGCGGGTGGAGGAGGGAGAAATTGAAACAAGTTGACTCTGGCTAGACCAACTGATAGCCTACCCCTTGCAAGTAGCCTGAAAACGAGGTAGCCCTGTGGGTCATCTTGCCCACGATGAACTATCATGTTAATAAATATCATATTGCAGTGAGCTCTAAGAAGAAGAAAACCGGGATCTGCCTTTAGGAAGGTCATGATTAGGAACGTGTTTATCCCGTTCTTTATTACGCCCTCCCCTGTTCTCTATCTGCACTGGACAATTAAAAACCTTACTTATAACCAAAACGGCTAACACTTAGGGGAATCACTCCACGCCGGGCCCCATGCTGAGGTCTTGACACACGTCATCTCGCTTAGTGACCGTGACTCCGCGAAGGAGGAGCTCTTCGTGGGTCCATTTTGCAGGTGAGGAAACATTCAGAGTGATGAAGTAACTTGTTCAGGGTCACCTAGGCAGCAAGTGGTGGGACCGGGATGTACATGCGAGGCTGCCCGATTCCACAGCGTGGCTGCTAGGCTGGCGGACAATTTTATGGTTCTCTATTAGTATACAGAGTCATATGGTGTCATCCTGCACTTCCTGCAAAGGTGTCGCAAATAGACTGTTAGGTGTCTGAGGGCAGGTATCTATCACATACTTTGTCATATCCTTCCCTTCCGCACCCACGCACCCAACAGTCTTAAGCCAGAGCTGATGGACCCTTGGAGCCTCTTAGATGCTCATTTGGAGGCCGGTCAGACCCTGCTGGTTATCTCTCTGTCATGGATTGTAACACATTTTCAAGGCGCTGGAGGGAGGGTCACAGGTACATCCAGGAAATTTGGGACTGGATCAGAGTGACTCGGGGACCCTAAAAAAACTCCAGGAGGCAAAAATACCTCCCTCTCCCCAGCCTCAAAAAAAACCCCTGGCTTTTCCAGATGCAGCAGTAACTTTTGGCCACAAGAGGGAAGTAAAGACAAGGCTACCAGGGCCGAATCTCCCAGCCTCCACCCAGGTCTCAGAAGCAAGCAGAGGCCTTGGCAGTGGTTGTTTCTTTTTTTAAGGCCACTACCATCAACCTGCAGATGAGATGTGCCACAACGGGCTGGCCTTTCTCCGCAAGTTCCAGCGTAAACTAAGTTGAATGGGCTGTTATTCATGAATGTATCGGCTCCGCCTGCATTTATTGAGCACCTACTGTATCCCAAGCACAGTGCTGCTACTGAGGATGACGGATGAGTAAACTGACAACTCCAGTCTGTGTTCTCAGAGGAAGCACTCACCATGTTCCTGGAAGGGTCCAGGCTGGCCTCTCAGAGGGGGTGCCATTGGAGCTGGGTCTTGGAGAAGGTCTGGGAGTTCACCAGATAGAGGAGGCTGGCTAGAGGACATCCCAGGCAAAGGAAACAGGAGAATGGCAGCTGCAGAAGTCATTGGAGTGGGAGCACAGTTTTCTACTGTTGCCAGGGGCTGGATTTGATGACTACCTGCAGGTAAAGATTCTCGAAATTCTCCTGTCTTTTTGGTCAGGTTTATAGCCCCCCACAAGAGTGGAGCTCCAGGCTGTGGTTCGAGGGTAATGGTGGGAACCCGTGTTTTCTGGAAAGTTCCTGTGATTCTATCCTTCCTGAGCATATTCATGGGAGTCTCCCAGCAAAGTTTCCAGCAAGATCTTCCCCCGGAGCCAGCCCAAAGGGCCACGCAAGGCTGGATGGGAACTTGGATGGTGCTTCTACCCCACCCCTCCTGCATCAGGCCGGAGGTGGGCTGAGGGCTCAGATCTCATCTCTGGAAAACAGGCTGCAGTCAGTCCCCTAGCAGCTGGATTTCCAGTCCCTTTTCCTTGGGCTCTTTTTTCAAGATGGCCCATATCCCTTTGCTCCTGTTTTAGGCCTTGCCTGGATTCTGTGGCAAACCACAGCTTCCCTGGCAGTTGATCTGAGCCTCTGGGTATAAGGCAGGGCCAGGAGAACACCAGGTCGTGGAGGGCAGCCCTGAGCTTGAATCCAGGCCATGTCCACATCTTGGCTATGTGAGCTCGGGCCTGATACTCAACCTCTCTGGGCTTCTATTTCTTCATCTGTGGAATGGGCATCGGAGGCCCTTCCTCCCAGGCTTATGGGGAGAGGTATCAGAGGCAAGCATGACCGGGTCTAGCATGACTGGGTATTGGGGAGTAGTGACTGGGCATGTCAAGATGTCAGGAGCACCTGGGCAAGGGCCACAGCCAAACCTGCCCAGGGAGCCCACTTGAGTAGTTGGGCGTCCTCCTTTCCCTAGCACGAGAAACGTCAGTGAGAAAACAGCACCCAGGAACTGTTGGGGGAGACTGCCACTGTTGTCTCCTCTGGCACTGTCCCTTAGCCAAGGAAGCCGGGAGCCAAGCGGGCCTGAAGTGGATGAAGGAGGAGCTGACCCCAGGGGATGCTGGGGAGGGGACGTCATTGCCTGTGTAAGCCCAGTTCATCCCAGAGCTGCTCATTTTCAAGGGGAGCCCCAGAGTAGGCAGGACTAGGTGGGACAAAGGGTCGCATCACCTGCAGTGTCGGGGCTGCACCCAAGGCCAGAAGAGGGGACTCTGACCCAAATCCCCATCATCAACATCACCATCACCACCATCATCACCATCACCGGCACCACCATAGCAACACTACTACTAGTAACATAGTAACTAATTTACCGAGTGCCTGCCACACTCCAGGCATTTGCCCTTACAAGAACTCCTCACAGCAGTATTTCCAGTAGGTGTCGCCATTATTCACATTTCACAGATGAAGATAAGTGAGGCCGGGGGTCTAAGGAGTCCTTCTCTTTCCACTCCCTCAGCTCTTGGGAGCAATTTCTCCCAGGGCAAGAACGTGGGCCAAGTCCCTTCGGAAATAGAGAAGAAGAAAAGTCACTCTTAAAGTCCTCAGGGAAGATTTCTTTCTTTCTCCCTCTCTCTTTTTTCAGAGAGCGTGTCAGACTCCCACCTGTTCTTTGAAAGTGAGAACATTAGCTGGGTCAGCAGGGGAGCCAAGCACACAGCAGAATTCTACACTCAGCCAGAACTTTTCTATCTGCCACAGTGGGACCCACTGTTCTGTTCCATCCCCAACTCTTGATGGCTGGCTCTCTGAATGAAGAGCAAGGCCCTTTCACCCCCTTGAAAGACATTCACAATCTGCCTGGAGAGGCAGAAGTCAGTTTGCTGTCTCCAAACCCTCCTAATTGTGATTTATGCAGAACTCGTTAGTTGTCCATCAGCCGGTGGAACAGTGTCACCGGCAGGGATGGGGGCGGCCACTCCCCCAGCCCATCACATACTTCCTCACGGCTTTGGCCTCTCCAGCTTGGACCCCTTGCTTTCCCTTGGCCAGAAGTAGGGAGGGGGAAGAGGGCCTTCATCAAGGAGGGAGGGAGGGAAATCATCAAGGATGCTTCTGCCTTTGAGAAGGGGACTGGCTTGGACCCTGCTCAGAGAGACACCCACCCTCACTCACTCACTCACACAGTTGAGAGGACCCGGCGCATGGTCTGGCCATCGGCTCTTTGCTGGTAGAGTTGGCCTGGGCCTCGCCCACAAACACTTCATTGTTGTGTGTACCTGTGTGCACCTCACCCTCAGGAAAATGCCTGCCCGCTCTGCCAGCACCTTTGATTTCTTTCTCCCTAGAACCAACTCTGGCTCATGGTTATTACATAGTGAGCCAACGTCCTTGTGTGTGGATGGACAGAGACCTTTTCCTGCGGCCCTGGAAACATTGCCTGCTCAAGAGACATGGAATGTTCTAGAGCCACATGGAATGTTCTAGAACTCCCAAGCCATGGTAGGGGAGTCCTTGGATATCTTATTTTTGTAAAAATCATTTAAATAAAGGGGGGGGGATGCCAAGTCACCCTGCGGTTGAGGAACCCAATGGGGCCCTAGAAACTCAGTCCCCTCAGTCAGCCTTGAGCTCAGGAAGGAGGCCCAGCCAGAACCAGCTGAACTCAAATGCTAAAAAGACTGAGCACTGACCCAAAAGACATGGAGTTAATTGACAAATGTTTAAAATTAGAAGACAATGGGGGGTCTCGGTGAAGCGTCTGACTTCGGCTTGGGTCATGATCCCATGGTTCATGGGTTCAAGCGCCACATCAGACTCTCTGCTGTCAGCACAGAGCCTGCTTTGGATCCTCTGTCCCCCTCACTCGCTTCCCCTTCCCCACTTGCACTCTCTCTGTCTCTCTCAGAATAAATAAATAAACTTTAAAAAAATAAAAATTAAATTAAATTAAAAGAGAATGAGGTACAATCAACAAACATGTTTGACCTCAGCTTCCTTATCTGTTACATGGGCATTGTAGGACAGGTTCAAATCTCCTTTCTGTCCTTCTGAAATCCAAAAAGCTCTGAAAACACAAAGCTTTTCCCTTTTCCCCAAACATTTAGCACTGAAACTCATTTAGTGGCGACGTCTGACCAGAATTCGTGTGAAGCAATTTAAAACTTTGATTTATCCCACCAAATGTGAAAACACAAATGTGTTTGATCAAGGGGTGCCCACGCAGACCTACAGAGGGGTGTTATGTATTACACGGTCTATGCCCTTATTTTTTTCTTTACTAAAATCTGGGGAGAAAGTCTTAATTGTTAAACACATCAGGCCCCATGCATTTTGGGATAAGAGCCTGAGGACCCACCATACAAAAGATGATTCTGAAAATCCAATGAGATAACACATGGAAAGCACTTAGCACAGGATTCGGCACCTGGTAAGTAAACCCCCACCCAGGCCCCGCCCCCAAATGGCACTGTGGCCAGGTTGGGGCTTCAGACAGAAAAGACAGCTGGGCATTCTTTGGAAGAGGGCTCTTTCCCCTGAGGTAACAAAAGGGACTTCCCATAACACCAGAGAAGCGCCAGGATCTCCCCGTGCACCCCCATATTTCTCCCAGTGAGTCAAAGTGTCCACCCCGATGCCTCCCAGTTTTTCCATTGAAATAAGTCCGTTTCCAGAAAGAACCGTTGTATTATACACAGCTTTCTCCCCCAGCTGCTTTAAGTTGCAATACTCCCTGTTGGTTATGAAGTCGAAAAATACATTCACATCTGTCCTTGATCTGGTAAGTCAAGAACATAAAAACTCAGCAACACAAAGGCATTCTTCCGCGCCCCTTCCAAAGGGGCGGTTTCCATCAACTGCGCAGGAGAGTAAGAGCTGCTTTACATATGTTTTTGATGCTGAAACTATAACATTTGACTTTTTTTCCCCTGCTCCAAAGTGTTAACCAAATAAATAAGAGTTAGATGGTGTTTGTGTAAACTTAGATACATGACCTAAGATTCTTGTTTCCCTTCTGACTTCAGCATAAGACTTAGCTACTTAATCCTTACACTTTAAAGCGTGTGTTCTATTTATTTATTTTTATCAAATCCATTTCTGCAGTGAATAACTTCTTTCTTGGCAAACATACAAGCAAGGAGGTTGTTTTGTATTTCCACGAGGTGGAACGAACCCCCACATTAAAGCCCGTGGCTCTCTTGGGGTTGGGCAACTGTGCTTCCTTATCTAGTCGAGGTGGGTTCATCTCTGTGCTCTTGACCTTGATTGCCTGACCTCCGGCCACCGGCCATGAGGAGGACCAGGTGTAGGATGACCAGTCGACTCCACCTGCCTGAGACTAAAGGGTTTCCCCGGCATAGCACTTTCAGTTTGGAAACTGGGAAAGTCCTTGGCAAACTAGGACCAAATGGGGACCCCAGCACGGGGGAGAGAATGGCGTGTCTCAGAATAACGTGTTCCAGCTACTGGATTAGAACGCACGGACAATTGTCTGACAGTTGCCATGAATTCTGAAGAGGTTCACTTACCACATGGTCACACAACCAAGGAAAGGGAGGAGAAGGAGGCGACTGGGTACTAGCTACTGAGTACTCCCCACTTTGGTGGGGGGCCGTTGTGGGCTGTATAGGAATGGGAAGCCCAGCCTCACTTACAGGTACCAGCCACCAGGGACCATGGGATGGGACACATCTCTGGAGAGCTTGGTGAGGACCCAGGGGTGGCAGAGGGGGAGATGCCCATAGGTCTGTGTCTCCCACAATGCCAGGATGGGGCAGAAGCCCCCCACCACACACAGACAATTACAACAGCGAACACTTAGTCCCAGGGAGGAGGGCTGAAGAAGAGGAAACTCCAGAATGAATTGAGATCACATTCTGAAAAGACAAGACCAAATATTTATTCCAAAGAGTTCATCTTAGATCATTTTAAACGGCAAGCAACTGAGATATTGGCCATGTCAAGTCTGAGGTTTTTATTTCTCTGTGGTGAGGGTGCAGGATCAGACTGACATCAGTTACAAGGGAAACATATACACTTAAATTATCCTGGCTGAGGAAAAATCTGAGTCTCAGAGTCTTAGAGTACAAGTGTAGACACGCCCCGCCCCCCCCCCCCCCCCCAACACACAGTGGTTTTATAATGATGACAGCTTCCATTGCTTTTAGGATAAGGTCCAATTCAGTCTCTCAAGACCCCGGATGACCTGGCTCCTGCTCTACCCCTTTTCCATCTGGTACCATTGCCTCTCCTCCCCCTGCATGCCCAGCACACTGGCCTGTTTTCCATTCCCCATTCTCAGATTTCCTCCCGTCTCAGGGCCTTTGCACATCTCCTAGTCATTCCTCCTGAATAATTCTCTTACGTCTCCTGGATCATTCCTCCTTTCTCCTCTTTATCTCCCATTAGATATCCTTTCTTTGGGGATACAATTCATGACCCCCGAGATTAGGTCACAAGCCTCTATTGTTCCGGGAATCAGTGGTAATTAGTTGTTTGTGGTTGACTTTTTACTCTGACTCAATTACCAGACTGTGAATTCCATGAAGGCAGAAACCAAGTCTATTTTTATTAGTGGTTCATTCTTAACTGGTAGGCAGTGGTGAGCACACCTTATATCTGTGGGAGGCAAGGAAGAAGGAAGGAAGGAAGGAAGGAAGGAAGGAAGGGAGGAAGGAAGGAAGGAAAGGTGGGAGAGAGGAAGGGAAGAAGGGAGGGAAAAGCAGGAGAAAAAAAAGTGAAAAGGAAGGAGCCAAGGGAGGGAAGGGTGTGTCCAAATAGTTGACTAGCACTCTCCATGGTGCATTTTGGTATTGTGTAGTCCCAGAAAAGAGAGTTTCTGTTCATTCTAAGGATTGTAATTTCCTTAGGACCAAGGACCTTGACTTATTCTGAATTTTGTCTCTACCAAACTCTCTGGTCTATAACACAAAATATTTTTGATGAAATAGATGCATTTGGGGCTGACAAAGTATTGCCTGGAAGACAGCACAGCTCAACTGGCCACTGAGAGACAGTCCTTTGGATGCTGTCATGGCCTATCGCCATTCCAAGTTAACCAGAGCCTCTAACGGCGTGTTTATTCATCTGATGGCCATCTATTTCCAAACGAGGTCAAGTCAGCCCAGGCCTAATCAATGCTCTCCAAGTCCCAGGTTCTCAGGTTGCCATTAATAGCTAATGTAAAGAGAGAAGCTTCGAAAAGGTCAGTTCTGAGTTGGGTAGGAGAGGACTGCCCTTGTTCTAAACAAGTACCAAAAGGGATAGAGCGGCAGCTTCCACTTCTGAGCATAGCTTTTAGAAGCCTAAGGGAGGTGGCAAGGAGATGCCTGGGAAACTATTAGTAACAACTTGGGACGAACACCATTGTCTCCCTAGAGAATTCTGTCCTCCATGACCTTCCCTGGGAGTAGGAATATTGTCCTTGAGCAGCTGTTATTTTGGACCAACCTTCATTACTTCATGTACTAGAATCTTGCTCCCCTGCTGCACTGTGAACTCCCAGAGGTCAGAAGCCAGTTTTAAGCATTTCGGCATCCCCACTGCCTAGCCCAGTGTCGGCGCTTACAAAGTACAAGACGGACATCGGTGAAAATGGCAGAGCAGAGAACTCCAAAAGCTTATCCCTCCACAAAAGCAATAAGTACCTGGCAAAAAACTCAGAATCAACTCTTTTGGAATTCTGGAAACTAACCCAAAGCATATAGCAACAGGGGAGACACTTAATAAAAATTTGGAACCCCCCTCTCAAAAAAAAAAAACCAAAAGCAAACAAAAATACCAACAAAAACAATGAAACCTCAGTAAGAGAGCTGTGTGGCGTGTCTAACTTCCCCTGGCCCCAGCCCCTACTCCCCAACTCAGCAATGTCCTTGAAGGCAATGGTCCCTATCACCAGTATAGGCACCAGCACCGTGAGGGAGAAAAATAGATCTTTTTCTCAAAGAATTGTGGTTGGTTGTTTTGACCCGTCCGGTGGCCCCTGGAACCTTTCAAAGGGCCCGCCTTCACCTTGCTGAACTCAGAACTCTCCCAGTGCAGAGATGGCTGTCCACCGGGCATTTGTCAAGAACATTTAAAGACCAATGTATCAGTCTCTGCAGCCTGGGCAGTGGATAACAGTCGGCACAAACAACAGTAGACCAGCCAAAAACTTGGGGAGGAAAGGCTGGGGAATGAGATGCTTTGGAAAATAAGGGCTCTGAAATGCTCTGACATGTTCTTGGGGATCTTGAAGGGCAATGCACGCCCAGGGCTGTCTGCACGCTCAGGGGAGAGCTGAGGAGGCCCTACGCTCCCACTGCTGGCTGACATTCAGGTGCCGTCCAAGAGACAAGTAAAGGCTCAAGCGGACTCATCAGCTGCTTGGCTGAGCCTGGAGGATGTGCTCCCAGGTACACAGAAAACCCACCTGCAGGCATGGGGGTCTTTGTTAATGTCATTGTTGCAGACATCTAAAGAAGCCTGAATCCAATCTCTACCTGATCCCCAGACAAATGGAAGAGAGTCTTAAGTGATCACAAATGACAAAGAATACAGGCTTTACAAAGGTAGCTCAGAAAAATCATTAAAGAAACCACAACTATAACATTTTGCATCGATACACCCCAGGAAGGATAAAATCTAATTTCTAGAATTGGTACGTTATAATATTCAAAATGTCCGGTTTTCAATGACACCACCAACAACAACAAAACTGTGGAGAATGCACAGAGACAAAAGAGTGTGGTCCACGCACAGGAAAAGAAGTGATTCGTAGAAACTATTCCTGAGAATTCCGAGATATTAGACATACTAGACCAAGACTTCCTATCCACACTTTTAAATATGCTCAAAGAGATCAAAGGAACCGTGTACAAAAAAACAAAGGAAACCATGAAAATGATGTATATGACAATTAGAAACATATACACACACAACGACCAATCTCCCGAGATGTATGAAGCCAAAACTGGCACAATAGAAGGTGAAAAATAGTTGAACGATAATTGTTGGACACTTTAATAACTTGAATTGAATAACAGAGAAACTAGACAGAAGAACGGCAAGGAAATAGAACTTTGTGAACCAACTAGACTAAACAGGCATCAGTAGAACATTCCCCCTGCAACCGGAAATAGTCATGCTTCTCAAGCGCACATGGAATATTCTCCAAGGTAGGCTCTATGTTCAACCACAGAACAAATGTCCTTAAGTTTAAAAAGTTTGAAGTCATGCGTTCCTTGGCCACAATGAATAAAATTAGAAATTGATACCAGAGGGAAATCTGAAAAATCCACAAACGTGTGGAAATTAAACAATACACGTTTAAATAACCAATGGGTCAAAGAAGAAATAACAACCGGTAGGATTTGGGAATTGGAAAATACTTGGAGATGAATGAAAATAAACGTATGACATACCGAAATTCATGAAAGGCAGCGAGAACAGTACTCAGAGAGAAATTTACAGTTGTAAATACGTGGGTATAAAAAGAAGAAAGATTTCAAATCAATGATATAACCTTTCACCTTAAGAAACCAGAAAAAGGGAAAACTAAATCCAGAGCAAGCAGAAGAGAGGAAATAATAAAGCTTAGAGCAGAGCAGAGATAAAATAGAGAGTAGGTAAGCTGGACACTGACCTGGGAGGGCAGCAAGGGCCCTGGGGGATGCCCAGCCCTGGGGAGGGTGTGGACTCATTTGCATTAAAAGCTCAGGACCCAGGGTGCCTGGGTGGCTCAGTCGGTTGGGCGTCTGACTTCGGCTCAGGTCATGATCTCACCGTTTGTGAGTTTGAGCCCTGCGTCAGGCTCTATACTGACAGCTCGGAGCCTGGAACCTGCTTTGGATTCTGTGTCTCCCTCTCTTTCTGCCCCTCCCCTGCTCACATTCTGTCTCTCTCTCTCAAAAATAAGTACACATTAAAATTTTTTTAAAAAAATAATAAAAGGGGCGCCTGGGTGGCGCAGTCGGTTAAGCGTCCGACTTCAGCCAGGTCACGATCTCACGGTCCATGAGTTCGAGCCCCGCGTCAGGCTCTGGGCTGATGGCTCAGAGCCTGGAGCCTGTTTCTGATTCTGTGTCTCCCTCTCTCTCTGCCCCTCCCCCGTTCATGCTATGTCTCTCTCTGTCCCAAAAATAAATAAAAAACGTTGAAAAAAAAATTTAAAAAAAAAAAAAATAAATAAATAAATAAATAAAAAAATGAAAGCTCAGGACCTACTGGGATTAGGACCCTAAACACTGCTTCTTGGATTAAAAGTTAAAGAAATCTGATAGGATGACTCTGGCTGAAGCCCTGTAGTAAGAATCTTCTAGGATTCTCTAGAAGAACCATGGAGAGCATAAAAGGGAGGTTTTGCCTGGACTAATGGCAAGAAATATATCCCAAGAGCCCAGGAGTTTTGTTGGAGGGTCGGCAGGTGGCCCAGCATGGGAGGTACGCCTGGCACCCTGGCTGATGTGTTTCAAGAATAAATGGCTTCCACGACGGTGAATTGAAAGGGCAAACGAGAGCTCCATGGTGGAGTGCCCAGGACCACGGCAAGGATCTCGAACACAGGAATGGATTGCAAAGGACCAAGACACCACGTGGCTACATCAACAAGCCAGCACACGGCTCAGTTATTTCTCTCTGTGAATCCGGAAATTGGAGGCAGGACTGAAACTTTCACTTCTTCATCTAAAGACTTCAGTTAAAGACCAACATGGGTGGGAGGCTGGGGGAGCCTTCACGACAGACATTCTGCTAACAGAGGGCAGATGGTGCTTATGCAATGAGCTGGAAAATTGCAGGCACTGTGACCGTATTTGTTTCCTAGGCTGAAGAAACACACAAACTACACAAATGTGTACACACACACACACCCCCCCCCCACACTCGCTGACATAGAATAGGGCAAGACCAGTTAAAAACAGCTGAAGAAAAGGGAAAGGAAACCAAGACTAGAAGAGTCATCTTGTGCCCAGTGAGGGAGGCTAACTCACAAATTTGGGGCCGGGAAAATCTCTCCATTTGCTAGAGGTGGGACCAGATATTTGTCTCTAAGTTCCTAGGAGGCGATGTGGAGTGGGAAAGACCACCAGTTACTCGACACAACGCCTATTTGTTGCTTAGATGCTAGACCTGAGAATCTTCCCCCATGAATCCTCACGGAGTGCTCACAGGTCACTTATATCAAGATCAATGCCCCTCATGACATTTTTACTGGAACAAATGACAAAGCAACACAGTAATCCTCCCTTATCTGTGGGAGATGCCTCCCAAGACCCTCAGTGAGCGCCTGAAACTGCATGTGACAGTGAACCCTATACCTACTGTGTTTTTTCCTATAGGTGCATACCTGAAATAAAGTTCAATTTATAAATTAGTTACAGTGAGTGATTAACCACATAACCAAGAACAAAATAGGACAGTTACAATAGACTCTAGTCAAAGTCATGGGAATATGATTTCTCTCTTTCTCAAAATGCCTTATGGGACGGGAGTCACCTTTCCTCTTACGATGACATGAGACGGTAAAAGGCCTACGTGATGAGATGAAGTGGGGTGAATGACGTAGGCATGTGACGTAGCGTTAAGCTACTACTGACCTTCTGACCATACGTCACAAGGCAATCACCCGCTTCCAGACCTCGGTTGACTGTGGGTAACTGAAACTACGGAGAGTGAAAACTGTGGATAAGGAGGGCCGTTGTACAGCCATATTGTGTAACGCCCTCCGTGTGCAGTTCAGTAAACTAATCACGAAGGGTCAAGACCCATGTTTCTCTAATGCTCGAGATGTGTCCTTTATCCAGACACAGAGCATGGGGGATGTGGAAGAATAAAGGGACCATGCATCCTTCACGTGCTCGGCTGGGCTTTGGTAGCTGGTGAGGAGCTGGAAGCTGGAAATTATGCTTTTGATCAAGAACTCAGAGAGCAGCTTCTGGAGCCCAGTGGTTCAGAATGCCAACTCAGAGGCAAACCGCCTGGGTCTGAGTCTAGCTCCCCACTCACCATCTGTGTGGTCTTGGGTAGTTTAATATCACCGCATCTGTTCTCTCGTGAGTAATACAAGGCTTGAGTGAGGTTCCACACGTGACACACTTATTGTATCAGCCAGGGCTCTGTGGGACAACAGAGCCAATAAGATATATATGGTGTATACGGGGAGCTTTATGACGAGAACTGACTCATATGATTATGGAGACCACGAAGTCCCACGGTCTGCCGTCTGCAGGCTTGAAAAACAAACGGCTAGCGGTATAATTCAGTGCAAGTCTGAAGGCCTGGGAATCGGGGGCTGATGGCGTGGGTACTGTCTGAGTCCCAAAGCTGGAGAACCAGGAATGCCAATGTCAGAGGGCAGGAGAGGACAGATGCCGCAGCTCAAGCAGAGACAGCAAATTCATGCTTCCTTTGCCTTTTTGGCTGCATTGGGTGGTGTCCACCTACACTGGGGAGGGCCATCTTCTTAGTCTACTGATCCAAATGCCAATCTCTTCCAGAAACACCCTCACAGACACACACAGAAATAATGTTCTACCAGCTATTCCATAGCCCTATCAAGCTGTGCTAAGTTCTGGGATTGCAGCATGAATGAAGCCAAGTCCCCTTGCTCAGGAAGCTTCATTTAGTGAGGAAGAGAGGCAATAAACAAATAGGTGAATACAACAGCGTCACATGGTGGTAAATACTTCATAGAAAACTCTCCCAGGGGAATGGAGTGAGGCCGGGGGCGGGGAGGTTGTTGTTATTTTATGCAGATGGTTCAGGAATGGCCTGACCAGGAAGGTGTCTTTGAGCACAGACCTGACGGAAGTGAGCAGGAGCCATGAAGATATCTAGGGGGAGACTGCCGCAGCAGAGGCAAGGCCAAGTGGGAAGGTCTTAGGGCAAGGGTGAGGCCCGTTTCAAGAACAGCAAGAAGGCCACGTGGTTGGATCAGAGTGAACAAGCGGGAGAATGGTAGGAGATGAGGCCAGCGGAAGTAGCAGGGGTCAGACCACACGGGGCCTTGTGGACAAGTCTAAGAACATGGAATGTGGGCTCCAGACTCCCTGGCTCGATCAAACCAAATAAGTTTGTCTGCCACAAAACCATCTGCCCCCAGGGCGTGAAATCCACCCAGGATCTGGGTGTGATAAGGGTCTATTATTCTAGACTAGGGCTGGATGTGTCCTGACCCGTGTGGCTAGAGGCTCTAAAGGGAAAGAACAGTGCAGCCGGTTGGCTATCACAGCTCCACCTGGTTCCCCAGTCACTCTGAAATCATGGGGAAGCAAGCCAGTCCTTAGGGAGGAAATAAGTGAAAAGTCTAGTCGTATGCACCAGCTACCAGGGCCAGCCAGCCTGAGGAAATAAGTGATTCTTCTCTGTCTGTGTGCCTTCCTCCAGTTCTCCACCAGCCTCTTTCCAGGAAGTTCCTTCCAGGGTTTGTGTGGCCTTCGTGGCCGCTGTGTGCACAAGCTGCTTCTCGTGCATGTGATTATACAGCCATCCTGACTCCGTTGAACCCTCTTGGCTGACCAATCTTAGAGGAAAAGTCACAGGCAGAAATCGAGGTCATAGTCTGGGGCACGGCTGCTGCTGAGTCATTTGGAAGAAAAAGAGGTAGACTAAAGGGCGTTTGTATCGGGGTGTGGTTTGGGGCTGTTCCTTGGCTTACGTGCACATCTTTGGGGTCTTAAATGTACACATTTGGCTTTCACCCTTGAGGATCCCCTTCACGGAGGACTCACGGTGAAATCCCAGCGTTCCCAGGATCCAGGCGGGATGAGTCGATGGCTGTGCTTTGCTGACTCTCCTGTGGTCCACACAGGGTTAACCCCAATTTGCCTGTGCTCCCCTAAATAAACGAAAATAAAAAGCTGGAAGCATTTCTGTTTTGTATTCTCTGTTTAAATGTTTTCCTACCTCGCCCATTTTTTCAAGAAGTAATTCCTTTGTCCTTTTGCAAGGATGAAGTCGTTTTTATCTCATTGTGTTTATCCAGACCCTTATCACCAAGGGCTTTGTAAGTTACGCCTACTGTTCCTTGGCTTCTGGGTATAATTAGTGCCCATTGTAATCATACAACTGACCAACCGGGCGGGAGGCTCCCAAGGGGACCAGCGCTGGGAGACAGACTAGTCACAAAACCATACTTAATATAGTCTTATCTTGCCAGGGAAAAAAGCCATCTGTCTGGCATCCTGCAACCCAACCCCATTTGGGTACTCCAGGCCTTCTTGAGGTAGCAACTCTCACCAAAGAGTGCGGCACACGGACTTTAAAAGGGAAAAAAGCCACACAGAGGAAATGACTGGAGTGTTCAAGAACGTGGTCAGAGGGGAGCTGCCAGTGTGCCGTTAGCGCACAAATGCACCTCGCAGCCCAGAAAACAGAAAACGATGGCAACGAGAGAAGGGACAGTCTCTTCGGCCATCTCTTTCCCACTGTAGAAAGGCAGCTGGCTTTCCTCCTCTTGAAGATTTTCCTTGAAAACTGCGGCAAAAAAGCATTGCCAGGAAGTTAATGAGTCCCGCCCTATCCCTTTCTCCCGTTCCCTCCCAAAGAAGTGAAACATGCTTATTTATATAGGTCAGCATCTGAAGGTAATTAAAAATGTAATCTCATAGTTGCAGCCAGCTTTCTCGTCTGTAGTCAATTCCCACCACCAAGAGATGCTACTGCTTTACTGCTCTGGTACACTGGAAGCTTCTTTTTTCCCTCTTCTCACTTATGTGGTGGATTCAGATCTGCATAGCAATCTGTCCCAGCCGAGTGGACAGGAAAGGAATAAAAGATTCCCATTTTACAGATGAGAAAACGGGGATGCACTGGGTTCCACGACTCACCTAAGTGCAACAAAGCCAGGACTAACCAGCAGGTTTCCTCATTTTCCCAGTGAAGAGTTGTTTTCCCTGTGCCACGAAGATGAGAAGGTATGGCTCCTTCTGGTGCGTTAATTTCCTTGGTTGGCTCAGTTTCCACGTGTGCTAACTTAGCCTACAAAATGTTCAAACAATAAAATGAAAATGTCACTGGAGAGGATTTTATGTGGAATTTTGGAGCCAGGCATTGACTTGCAGCACACATAGACCACTCCTTACATCATGGACAAAAACCTGTGCCCCAGAGAGGGGACATGTCAGCCAAGAGTGACACATGAAGGAAGTGGCCATCCAAGCAGGAAGGGCTCCTGGCTCCTGGAAGGTTGATGCAGCATCTTCCAATGGGTCCAAAAGTTACTTCCAAATCCTATTCCTATATAACCTTGTCTGTTTATTGTCTGGGGTCAGCATTGTGAAACCATGTGCGATTAGGTGAGCTTTCTGGTGGTTTGGGTTCTAAATGGAATTTCCGGTCTGAAAACCAAGCAAACCCAGATTGGAATGTTACACCAGAAAGCAGCATCATGTAATAAGTAGGTCAAACACTCGACCGGCAGCTGAGACACCTCTTTTCTGACTTCAGTTCTGTTAATAGTTCCTTGGGTTACCTTAGGGAAGAGGGGTTGGAGGCCAGGATCTGGTTCCCCATCTGCCACCAGCCGGCTGTCTGATTCCAGCTTCTGACCCTGTTTTCTCGTCTGTGAAATAAAGAGAGGAGGTATGGAGGTAGTGGGCAAATTGATCTGGAAGGGCCCTTCTGCCTTGAGAAAACTTTGATTCTAGGGCACACCCATAGCACTCTCTCCCCCATCCCAACCCCTGGGGGATCATCTTGGAATTAGCAAATAATTCAGGAGTACGAGTCAAATCTCAACTGGACCTCCAAAGGAGCTTGCATTTTACTTACATTGTACTTGGGATCCAGGGAGAATCAAAAGGGGGCGGGGGCGGGGGCAGGAAGTGGGTATGAGAAGGTCTTTAGTTCCACAGCTGTTTTTGTTCAAACATAATAGTATTTGTTCTAATAGAATTTGATCCGTATGAGTGAACATTTACGTTCCCTTAATAAAACATCTTCCCTTCCCTCAGTCCAGGGTGCTCTTTTTCCCAGCAAATCCAGGAGCGTCCTCTTTAATGTGGAGGTGACAGCCAGGTGACGATGCTGAGCGATCTTCCTGTCCGACCCCTCAGCGTTCAGACAAGGCGGTCAATGGTGACTGTAAGCATCATCAGGGCTCACGGTTAGCCGTGGCCTTCTCGGCTAGTGTCCCAGGAAACAGAAAAGAAAGGCACACGCAGAAATGAGAGGTCAGCATTTTCCTGACTGATCTTCTGCCTCCTAAGTCCATTGGAGAACTTCACTTGCACATCCGTAAGGAGGCCGCCTCCAGTGAGGGCACCCTGGCAGCTCAGGGGGTTGGAGGGGGGAGGTACGGGGAGAGCGCCCCCTTTTCTTCCACTGTTAGAGTCCACAGCGAGCCTCCTCACTGCCTTCCACTTCAGGCTGCGTTCATGCATCGCCTCCCACCCCCCAGCCCCTGACACACAATACTGAATAAATATGCCTGGCCCTGGTCCATGTGGGAATTCTGGAGAGTTACGATTGTTATTTCCAGGAATGCACAGACACCAGCAAAAATTCATTTCCCAGACGCATGGCTATTTTGAGAACCAAATCTCCTGCTCTGTAGCAATCAAACTGGGGGCTTTTCAAGTCTTGCTTTACAATAGAAACCTGTTCTGCCTTCAGCTGCCTTTTACCTACAAGAATTCAATAAGAGAGAGAGGCCATTAGAGTTTCCTCTTCCCATCTCCGCTTTGGCACGACATACATTTCTGGCCAACTTTCCTGGCTCTGCATCTTAGTAAATTCTTCCTGACAATAGTTAGCGACAAGCATGTCAGAAACAACAAACTCCGTCATCTATATGGCTTATCAATAATTTAGTCTCTTCCCCCTCGTGAGAGCCTGTGTGTTTTGCAATAATGAAATATATGATTTTAAAAATAAATAATAGGCTCTTGTCAGCCCGATTGTAGCTGCAAGTTATGAATGTGATTGATTGATTGAACATTTGACTTCATCTGCTCTAGCAGGATCAAAGGGAAACCCTTCCACCCGCCTAAGGCCACTAGCAATTTATTTAGAGACTGTGTTCGTATCCCAGCAGGTAGCAATATTGGACTGAGGTACACAGAAAATCAGCTCTTTGAGGTTTTTTCCAAGTCCAAGGGAAGCAACAAATGAGATTTTTTTTTTAGTTCATTAAATCATTAACCACTTAATCACTAAAAACAAGACATTATAAGCATTCCCCTTCGCTGGGATACCCGGGAATCGGAAGGAATGTTGCCTGGCCGAGATCTGGGCTTGGAAGGTGGGCCCTTTTTACACAACGTGACAGTCTCTAATTTTTTATTTATACGGCACCGTATTTTTTTTTTCTTCATCTTAACTAATCAGTGTGGCAACAGACACGTTGACATCCGAAAGTGACAGGTGTCTGAATTGCAATGAGGTGTCTCTACAACCGCCTACGTGGGGGCAGGAAAAGACAAAGGTGTGGAGGCATGTTTGTAAAACAAATTCTGCCACGGCGAGGTTGGTTGAATGGAAAAGGAAAAGAAAGAGACAAGAAAGCGGGGCGCAGGAGATTCTGGGGGTGTCCAACACCCTCCCCCCCCAAATTCAGCCAGGGCATCGGACTTCCTTAGTTTGGGTGCCCAGTCGGCAGAGGCAAGACCGTCCTTGCTTTCTCGAGAAGGGTCTCGGGGTCAAGTGTGAATCTTCTTCCCTCACACAACAGCTTCCCCAGGCTTTTAAAAACCCTGCAAGCCAGCTCTCCCCAAGAGCTGGGAGCTGTTCAGCATTCCGATGAGCGCGGTGGGTGAGGAGTCTGAATCTGGCCCTAACCAGGGTGCTGGGAATAAAGGAGCCAGGATGAGAAGGCCCGAGGACATCCACCCGCAGAGGGACAGGCCCATCGTCACAAGAACAGGTGACGGTCTTAGTTGTTCTAGCAAGGGAACGGAAGAAAGGGAATGTGTCTTCCCTTTCCGGCTCCCCTAGTCCTGCGCTGTCTGACCTCAGGCAAGGCAATTTAATCATCATCCGAATGCTTTTGACTTCATAGGGCCTTTCATCCACGGATCTCAAAGCACTTCACAAATAGCAATTCATTAACCTTCACAACCCACCCTGGGGGACAAAGGGTGGGCATGTTTCCCCAGTGGTGGAAACGCGCAGCTGGAGGCATGCGGAAAAGCGGTTCTTCCTTCAAGGTCACTTGAAAGTTGACCAGGAAACTCAGGAGTGAGCTCTGGAGCAGCTGGCAGCAAGGCGGGGTGCTGCTCATTGCTGGGGCCTCAGTTTACCCTCCTTTGTGCTGTTGCGGCTGGATCCCCACCCTGATTCTCCTCCCGTAGAGCAAAAGAGTCAAGTTCAGAAAGGGCGAGAACAACCTTGCTCTCTGCCCGCTGTGCGCTAACTGCTCTCCCACACACTCCACCTCATCCCCTTCCGATGGGAAGCCAGTGAGGTTCCATCGACCCCATCTTACAGGGGAGGAAATTGAGGCTAAAGGCTGTAAAGAATTTGCTCAAGGGGGCTCCTGTGCGGCTCAATCGGTTAAGCGTGCGACTTCCGCTCGAGTCATGAGCTCACGGTTCGTGGGTTCGAGTCCCGCCTCGGGCTCCGCGCTGACCGTGTGGAGCCTGCCTGGGAATCTCTCTCTCTCCCTCTCTCTCGGCCCTCCCCGACTCAATGCTTTCTCTCTCTCAAAAATAAATAAACTTAAAAAAAAAAAAAAAGAATTTACTCAAGGTCACTTGACTCTTAAGGAGTGGAGCTGAAAATCAATTTGTTTGTAATAATAATAATAATTCATGTATATTCCCAGGCACTGCCCCAAGGCCACCCCTGAGAACACTGTTTTCGTTCACGAGGACTTTCTGGGTTGATGACCAAGGCATCCCTTGGGCCGATGAGCCGTAACAGGAAACGTGGAGGCAGGGACGGCAGAAATTCTGGCTCGGTTTACAGAGCCAGAGAAGAGAGTCGCTCTGGAAAGGGAGGGTGAGGCGGGATGGGTTAGAAGGAGGGCTTGGGGGATGAGTTTGGAGTGGAGAGAGATGGGGGGGAGAAGCGACTGTGCACGCGTGGGCCATATCACAGAGACACGGGGGAAAGAAGAATGTCAGCAAGTGTGGCTTTGGATTACCAGGCGGTTTCTTTTTTTTTTTTTTTTTTTTTAAATTTTTTTTTTAACGTTTTATTTATTTTTGAGACAGAGAGAGACAGAGCATGAACGGGGGAGGGGCAGAGAGAGAGGGAGACACAGAATTGGAAGCAGGCTCCAGGCTCTGAGCCGTCAGCCCAGAGCCCGACGCGGGGCTCGAACTCACGGACCGCGAGATCGTGACCTGAGCTGAAGTCGGACGCTTAACCGACTGACCACCCAGGCGCCCCAAGGCGGTTTCTTAAGGGGAGGCCGCGTGGGTTTGAACAGCTCCTGAGTTGCCTTCGGCGGCGGACTGACGCCCGCCTCCGTGCGCTGCCGGGCAGAGCCTGGCCGGGGCTGCTTGGTGTCCCGAGGACGGCGCGTCTCTACTCATTTCACGCTACACGCCCCCCTCGGTTGACCTGGGCGCGTCCCGCTTCGGTGGTCCGGGGCGTGCGGAAAGGGTGTCGTTCACCTGCAACTGCTTTGTGACTGAGCGTTCCTCCCCGTGACGAACCTTGGTGGCGTTTGTCAGGACGAGCAGCGCGGGTGGCCCTGCCATTCGGGCACCCACGTGCCAGGAAACAGCACGTACTCACAGGTCGTTCCAAGGCCTTAACACGCAGCTACCACACGTCGGTGCCTTAACGTAGCGCAAGAGGGTTTCTCACTTGCGGGATGTCCCGTTGTGTTGCCCCCGCTCAGCATTTCTCCTGGGCAGGTCACCCCTCCAAGCCAGGAATTTCGGGGACCTGGCTTCCACAGTCCTGTCATTCCCCACCAGCCTCTGGGGCCTGGGACGCCTGCACATTCAGTTGAGAGAATGGCAGAATGATGGGGTGTGGAGAAGGGCACGAAAGCCGGGAGCCAGGCCAGGACGTGTGTAAATATCACCCTGCCACCTGACCACCGGGGAGGCTGGGATGCCTTGTCTAGCTGTGTGTCCCAAAGGAAAAGGAAGTGTGGTTCAGTAGCATAAAGCAGTGTCTCCCATGCGGGGCCGTCCGCAACAACCACTGGTCCTCCCGTGTCAGCCAAACGTGGGACTTTGCTAGTGTTGCCCCTACAGGCGACTGGACATCAAGTCTGCAGGTGCCTTGTGACTCCCTTTCCCCCACACAATGGATTTAGGAGCAACCTAGAATCCTCCAGAGGGGAACAGAGCTCTTTGGGGGTGCTTTTGAAAAGGCTGTATGGACCTAGACAATTGGGAGGCATCTGACATTTTCTGGCTGGAGGGAGGACACGTCCAGTTTAATGACTGCCCTTGATCTGACATTGACCAAAGCATCCGTCTCTTTATTCCGTAAAACGCAAAACGGCACAGGCGATGTGCAAACCCTAGACGGAAAGGGATTCCTCACCAACACACAACAAGATGAACGTTACATCTCCTCGCATTTCTATCCCCAATGTCCATCCAGCCAAGGTTGACTTTGCCTTCTTGGAATATCCAGTCCGTCTTGAGAGTGATTTGTCCGTCATTTTCAGGATTAACGGCCCCGGTTTTCTCTTCCTCTGCACTCATGGCCTCAGCAGTAAAGCTGGTGGGAAACCCCACTCCTGTTTCCCTGGGGAAACCATGCTTTCCGGCTCACTATGACAATCCCCAAATATGTAGCTTTATTTTGGAACACAACAGAACACGCTCCTCATGGACCTGCTTCTAGCAACGTCTGTTTCTTTTCATTTCCCCTGAAAATACCAAACCCTGGTTGTAACAGAGGACCAAGGCTGAAATACTGCAAAGCAGTGCCTCACTTGTCCTTTCTCCCAGGCTCTTTTCTCTGCTGCCTTCCTTCTATTCTCCCTCTCTTTCCATTTGTAGAGACAAAAGAGAAAACTCTATAACCATTGGCCTCTGCCCAGGAACCTGGAAGAAAATGAAGCAAGACAAACAACAGAGAAATGTGAACAGCAGAAGAGCGAACTCAGATGAAATGGCTTAAGTCTTGTGCTACAGCCCCAGCAGGTGAGTGTGTTGACTTCTTTTCCTCTTCTCCTTAAACGTCCAGCTCTTGGTCCAAATTCTTAGAATGAAATCAAGGGTTGACAGAAGAGCCCTAAAACCCCTCTATGGAAATGACTTGCCTATCAGTATGTATCCCGAATCTTTAGGGCTCAATTCGGCAGCACCTATACTATCCTGAATCTTTAAAGAAGTCCTTTGATTTGGCTCAATAGTTTCGCTTCTAAAACTCCACCCAAAGTTAATGACTTAGTTTGGAGTCTCCCAGAAGCAGAGCCTGAGACAAGGATTTGGTGCAGGTGAGCAGTTTCTTTGGGAGGTGACTCCAGGAAGCGTGATGAGGGAGCGGGTGAATGTGGGAAACAGGAATGAGAGAAGAGCCAATACGATAGATAACACCAACGAGTCAGACAAGGTAGGTAGCTGGAGCTCACTCTGGTGAGGACCGTCTGACGTCTGACAGTGTGGAGAACACACCCTGTCAGTTGTGTCATTTGTCATCCTGCAGAACAGGGAAGCTGGAATTCCCATCCTCAATTGGTTGAGGTTTGCTCAGAGACAGTAGTGCTGGCCCATGCCTGTAGTCCAAGGCCGTTTCCATGGCCAGGGAACAAGTCCAGGCAGGTGGCATAGGGAACCAAGAGACCATCCAGAGACAGTCTTCAGGCACCCCTGGGAAAGGCCTAGGGGTGGATGGATGTTGACAGTGTCTGCTGTAGATAATAATCCAAAAAAAAAAAAAAAAAAGCCTAACAGAATGTCAGCACTACCTGTAACAGTGAAAAATTGGAAGCAATTTTAATGTCCACATTAGAGGGAGGCTTACACATGTTCTGGTGTAGCTACTCAATGAAATATTGCCCATTGTAATTTTTTTCAATACCATTACTGTTGCCGGGCTCTGTGCTAGCTCCCAGAATGACTACGATAAAAAAGACCCAGTCCTTGCCCTCCAAGAGTGTATGGTCTCATTTGTTTTTGCAGGATTAAACACACACACACACACACACACACACACACACACACACACAAAACACATAGGCATATGCCTAGATTGTACTATAATACCCCCGAATCAGGACTGTGTATATTTCATCATCTTAATTCCATTTTCAAAAATGCATAGAAAAAGGACGGGAGGGAAGTATGCCAAATTGCTAATAGTGATTCTCTTGGGAAAATGGGAGTTGCTTCGCTTCTTACGTTTCTATTTTCGCCAAATTTTCTACGGTAAGAATGTATAAGGGAGAAAATGATAAGCTTTACTTGAAAATAAGAGACAACGGCGTCACCTGCCAAGCAGAGGGGCACTCAAAACTGGCCCTTCTCACCATCTCCCCGTGCTGAACTTTAATCTGCGTCTCACATTTCTGGTTCCCTGCTGAATCTGCAGCCAGCATCTAATGCGAAGTAATTTGGGGCACTTCTCAGGCATCGCTGGGGCTTGGAGGGAGCAAGCATGTCCTGATTAAATGTGAAGTTCTTAGGGCACCACAAAGAGGACAAGAAATTTCTATCCTGTTTATTTTTCTTACGTTAATTCACAGAAATATGAAGCCCACGGTCATGTTGCCCAGCCTGGTTTCTCTGTGGGCTGATAAGCTCTGATACTGTCTTGATATCAGACAGCATACTGGTAGTTAGCCAGTGACCTCCTGTCTGCAAATTTCCTACTTCTGTTGGCAAGTTACCATCCCACCAGGGGGAGGGGACCTCCACGTTGGGAATTTTCTTGCCAGTTCTGTCTCTAGTAGATTCTTGAAGCTTGGGGATGAAAGATGTTACCTAAATACAAAGTATTCTTGTCAAATGCTTTGAAAATGTACGACAACCTAGGCTTAAAGGAGCAGAAATATGACCGTATTCAATGCCATTTCATCTGCCAGAAGACTTATACTTGGCAAAGTTCATCCTGAAATGTTTTCATGCAGTTTGAGAGTTAAATATCTTTAAAATCCTTTTCCTAGACTCCTCCAAACACCTCAATTCTAAGTGATTTCTGGTAGATGGAAACATTTTAGTCCTCTAAGACTATTGTTAATTCACTATTTGGCTAGGGTCCAGGCTGCACCTTGCCCAAGCCAGGGGACCCACCCCCCTCGCTCGCCTAGCTGTCCCCTGGAGTTTTGCAACATAGTGTCTGTATGTGGACCCAAAGTTGGTTTTCAAAACAATTCTTCTTGATGTGCCTGAATGTCTGATTGGGCTTTGGGATGCTTCATTCTGATAAACATGCTCAAAGTGGGCGTCCTATATACAGTTTGGGATCATGAGAATCAACTCTTCCCAAAGTGTATTATTCATGACTAGTTCCTCAGGATATCAACAGGTATTTTGCGAAAGACAAGCTCCGTGCTTTAAATTAAAATGAATTTAAGAAAAGGGGTGCCTGGCTGGCTCAGTCGGTGGAGCGTGTGATTCGTGATCTCAGGGTTGTGAGTTCAAGCCCCCGCTGGGTGTAGAGATTACTTAAAAATAAAAATATGTTGGAGCGCTTGGGTGGCTCAGTCAGTTGGGCGTCCGACTTCGGCTCAGGTCACGATCTCGCGGTCTGTGAGTTCGAGCCCCGCATCGGGCTCTGGGCTGACAGCTCAGAGCCTGGAGCCTGTTTCAGATTCTGTGTCTCCCTCTCTCTCTGCCCCTCCCCTGTTCATGCTCTGTCTCTCTCTGTCTGAAAAATAAATAAACGTTAAAATAATAAATAAATAAAAAATTAAAATATGTTAAAAAAAATTCAGGAATGGCCGCTTAAGAAAACGGCATCAGAGTTGCCCGGAGAACCTGTTAAAACGTGATTCCTGAGCCTGTCCTGAGAGGTTCTGAAAACGTGATTCCTGAGCCTGTCCTGAGAGGTTCTGATTCGGTAGGCCAAGGTGGGGCCCGAGACCATGCATTTCTGGGTTCCTAGGTGATGCCGTGGCTGCTCGTGCAGGGACCGTATTTTGCGAGCTACTGGCTTTGAGATATTGATTGAGCGATTCCCCGGGAATCCACCACAACCTGGAGGAACAGGAGGGGTTTTCTAGTATAGCTAGTCCTTTGAGATATGAAGGTCCCACTTCCCCCACGAAACGCATGATAGTGAAGAGATACTTGGTTTGAAAGACCAGGGTTGGATGCCTAACGGTGCAGATGAGATCTCTCTGGAAACGCACCTGAATGCAGTCACAGAAGCTGCCGTGTGAGGTAGGAGCTCATCGGGGACAGGGCTGAGGAGCGGTGGCTTTGGTGTCAGACAAGCTGGCGTCAAAGCCCGGGCAAAATAATCTCTTTTGAGCCTCAGCTTCCTCATCTGTCAGATGAGCGTCATGGTCTTTGCCTGCCAGAGTTTTGGGAAGTGCAAACCGGACAGCAGGTGTAAAACACTTTGCACCACTACATGGCAGGCAGTCAAAACATAGGAGGAAGAGAACTTGCTTGCTGGGAATAAGACAAGGATCGGATATGGGAGGCGGGCCATCAAGACCACACAATAAGTCTGATTTCCTGAGCCGCGGGTCCATGTTCCCTTAAAATACTTTCGTCTGGGATCACTTTCTTGGCAGAGCTGGGATTGGGACCGAGAAGCCCCTCAGGGTGAGACCTGTGGACACCAGGAGCGGGACAACCGTCTCAGAAACCTCCGGGCCTCAGGCTGCTCCCAAAGCCTCTCAGTGCCCACCGCGACCCACAGAGGATGCTCATTACGTATCTGTTGATGCGTCAATGCATTTGATAGAGGAATGCGACCCACTTGGCCCCAGGAAGCAGTGAACGATACACCAAGATTTCGCTTCAGTTGCTCAAGCTTTTTCTTCTCAGAACAAGCAAACACACACAAAAAAAACAAAACAAAACAAAAAATAAAACCAGACAAGCCTTTGGTTCTGAAAGACACTGAGCAAATACACTTGAGCTATTATCTCAAGAAAAATCAATGACGTTGCCACCCACCAGCGTATGAGCCTTCGGCGTTGACTTGGAAACGCTCAAGTCCGCCCGGCCCCCAGCTCTCCTGAGTCCACAGGCCGAGCGCACAGGCTTCCCTGCTGGCCAGTCCAGTGTGAAATCGTTTCCTTCCTGGAGCGCGGAACCACGGCTGCAGGAATTAACGTGCCCGCGGAGCCCTCTGCCTTTTGGCTAACTTAGCGAGAGCACAGAGAAAAGAGGAAATCAGGCAGCTGTAGGGCTCGGGGTTTGGGAGAGTGGGGTTTTGGAACATCGAGGGGGAATTAACCACAGCCGGGAGAATGGCCAAGAGCTAAGAAGA
The DNA here is from genome assembly GCF_046562875.1 of Panthera onca. Lineage (NCBI taxonomy): Eukaryota > Metazoa > Chordata > Mammalia > Carnivora > Felidae > Panthera > Panthera onca. Next base: position 17,376,523 of record NC_138349.1, read on the forward strand.
TACTCAGCTGAGCGGCAGACGCACCGGGGGACCTTTTACTGAAAGTATTATCATGATCCTCATTAACAGGATTCTTTAATGACAGATTCCTAGGTCCCACCCTAGAGGAGACTCGGAATCTCCCTCGCATCATCCTCTTTTGGAGATTTCCGTGATGGAAGAAAGTGCAGGAATCGGTTCTGTTTCGGTCCCGGAGATGCCATCTTTCCGAGCTACGTCCAACCTTTTGCAGCCCATCCAGGGGTCTCAGGCTCAAGAGAACTCCTCTCCAAGTGCTCTCCTGGAGGACCAAGCTGACGACACTGACGAGGAGGGATGTGCTTTTAAGAACGTGCAATATGGAAAGGAAGAGCTGGAAAGGTCTCAAAGACTCTTCTCACGGCGACAGCTGCGTGTCTCTAAGGACATCTTAGAGAGCATTCATCTTCAAAAATGATCACAAAGAGTGACTAATGCAGGGGAGAAGTATGCCATGATGTCTGTTTAGAAGAATGTCAAGATGCCTCCTTTCAGCACTTCGGCTCTCAGGAAGAAAAAGTTGATGAAGACAATGCTTTCAGTATCTTGCTAAGAAATGAGGGGCCAGATCTCAAAGCTGAGAAGCTGTGAAGCCGTCTCCCAGCTGCTCTCGCCGGCCCTCCCTGCTGCACAGGGGAGTGGCCGTCATTACGGAGGGGCCTGTGACAAGTCCTTTGCACGCACTAGGCTCACTTCATTCTCGTAACGGTCCTATGAAATGGGACTGTATTTGTATTTTTGCAAAGACGGTATTATTAGAACAGAGCCACTGCCATCCACATCCATATCATCTGTGACTGCTTTTACTCCACAACAGCAGAGTGGGGCGGTTGTGACGAAAACCCTACGCCCTGTATCACAGAGATCTCCACACCCACGTTCCCTGCAGCGTTAGTCACAATAGCCAAGATACGGAAACAACCCAAGTGCCCGTCATCAGATACCTGGATAAAGAAAACGGGGTAGATATACACACACAATGGAATATTATTTAGGCATGAGATAGAGAAGGAAAACTTGACGTTCAGAGCAGCACGTATGGACCTTGAGGACATTATGCTCAGTGAGACAAATCAGACAAAAAAAAAAAAAAAAAGACAAATACTGTATGATATTACTTTTGCGTGAAATCTATGAGAGCCAAAGCCATGAAAATGAACAGTGAAGGGGTGATTCCCAGAGGCTTGGCGGGGGGGGGGGACTAGGGGAAACGCTTAAGGGTACGAACTTGCAGCCGGTGGACAAATAACCCTGGAGATCTAACGCACAGTATAGGGAATATAGACAACAATGTCCTATTGTAATAACCAGGTTTGCTGAGAGACCAGATCTTAATTATTCCTGCCACAAACATGAAAGGATAATTATGTGAAGTGATAGACTGTGATGAAAGCCTATTATAATATATAAACGCATCACCTCCGCACGATCAACATACTCTACACTTGAAGCTTACACAATGTTATCTGACAAACGTAAAGCGATTCAAAAAATAAAAGAAATTAGGCCATAAATAAGAAGGAAATCCTACCAGTTGTGACATGGATAGACCTTGAGGACATTAGGCTAAACGAAGCAAGCTCACCGAGAAAGACAAAGACTGTATGATTTCACCAAGGTGTGGACTCTGAAGAGGCTGAACTCAGAAGCAGAGGGTAGAATGGTATTTGCCAGGGGCCAAGGATTGGGGCAAGTGGGGAACTGCTAGTTAAAGGGTACAAACTTCCAGTTATAAGATGAATATATTCTGTGACTATTAGGGAAAGCGCGGTGACTATAGTTAACGACACTGTATTAAATACCTTAAAGTTTCAACGAAGAGAAGGTTGGAAATGTTATTAAAAACCAAAAACTCATAATAACAAAACCAAACAAAACCCTCTGCTCTGCCAAGTCTAAACTGTGTGACCCTTGACAGAAAGAGTGTGTTGATCCCTAAAACTGTAGGACCCCCAAGGGTCCCACTTTGCAGATGGGGAAACAGAGGCACAGAATGGCTGTGTGTTACTTAAGATCATTTCGGTTTTGAACGACAGGGTCAGAGATGCCTTTGGCTCCCAGGGATAACTAGTCCTGCGTTTCTCCTACCCTTTACTGTAGGGATACACAGACTAGGAAAGAACCAGAGAAGGGCCAGATAGCTCCAAGCACAAGGGCAGCTGCTTTTGGCTGAACCACACCCCCCATGGGGCTTATCTCTAGTCCCATCTCGGAGGACCGGCCTGTTTGCCTGGCCTGCTGTTCTGCCCTTACCGATGGCTTTCTATCCAGCCTTAGCTTGGTCTGCCTGTCGATACTGCTTACCATTTACTTCTGTCTGGTTGGCTTTGGCTCAGGCTTAAACCCTGTGGGTAACGGGCCACCACTGGGGTCTGCAGCCCTAAGGAGTGTCTAAACTCAGGCTCCACATCTTGGGCAGTACATCCTAAGTTTCCATGCATATCCTGAGACCAAACCAACCCCAAGATCAGTAAAACTGATGGAAGGGACTGCTGAGTAAAAACCACCAAAATTTCCAAGAATACAGGAATAATTATATAAATGATGATGACTCCACGCAGTGGAGTACTATGCAGCCACTTAAAATGAGATTAACAAAGATTTTTAAATAATGTGATAGAGGGGCGCCTGGGTGGCTCAGTCGGTTAAGTGGCCGGCCGACTTTGGCTCGGGTCACGATCTCGAGGTCCGTGGGTTCGAGCCCCGCGTCGGGCTCCGTGCTGACAGCTCGGAGCCTAGAGCCTGCTTCTGTTTCTGTGTCTGCCTCTCTCTCTGCCCCTCCCCCATTCACGCTCTGTCTCTCTCTCTGCCTTTCAAAATGAATAAATGTTTAAAAAAATGTAAATAATGTGATAGAGCAGAAACAGGGCCAGCTTCATGGGTGTGGTACCTGCACAATTAAATAGGGTCCTGTCTTTGGTGCCCACACTGGGTTTAATCTCTATAGCTACTATCCAGAAATTCTTAATAATTTTTGAACAAGGGGACTCAACACTTTCATTTTGCATTGAGCCCAGAAATTATGTAGCTGGTCCTGAGCAAAAAGATACCTTCCAGAATACCTTCATTCTTTCCTGTCTTTTAGTAATAGAATTACCCCCCACCCCCAACTCTCCCATACTTTCACCCTGACTAAGGTTTCCATGTGAGGATTCCTTTCTAGTATTTCTTGGGAAGTTTTTATGTTTTTCCAAATCCTGAAAGAAAAATTAGTGAGGAAACTGGGACCGTGAAAAAGAGTAATGTAATTTTCCTGCAAGAATCAAAGCTTAATAGGGGCACCCGGGTGGCTCAGTTGGTTAAGCGTCCGACTTGGGCTCAGGTCATGATCTCGTGGTTTGTGAGTTCAAACCCCACGTTGGGCTCTGTGCTGACAGCTCAGAGCCTGGAGCCTGCCTCGGATTCTGTGTCTCCCTCTCTCTCTGCCCCTCTCCCGCTTGTGCTCTGTTTCTCTCTCTCTGTCTCAAAAAATGAATAAATGTAAAAAAAAAATTTTTTTTTAAAGAATCAAAGCTTAATAATTAATACAGAGACATTACTGGTTTGAATCCATCAATGTCAACTGAAAAGCAAGAGCAGGAAACATGGGCAGATTAAGATCGACATTTTCAGGAACCAGGATGGGAGCACATGGGAAGTGGAGTGGTCATGATCTACTCAGCCAGTCTTTTTTTTTTTTTTTTTAATTTTTTTAATGTTTATTTATTTTTGAGAGAGAGAGATAGAGTATGAGCGGGGGAAGGGAAGAGAGATAGAGACACAGAATCCAAAGCAGGCTCCAGGCACTGAACTGTCAGCACAGAGCCTGACGTGGGACTTGAACCCACAAACCGTGAGATCATGACCTGAGCTAAAGTCAGACACTTGACTGACTGAACTACCCAGGTACCCCTACTCAGTCGGTCTTGTTTGTAGCTCTTAGCTTGTTGCAAGTATGTGTTCATAGGGGTGCCTAGGTGGCTCAGTTGGTTGAGCATCTGACTTCAGCTCAGGTCATGATCTCACAGTCTGTGAGTTCAAGCCCCGCCATCGGGCTCTGTGCCGACAGCTCAGAGCCTGGAGCGTGCTTCGGTTTCTGTGTCTCCCTCTCTTTCTTCCCCTCCTGCACTTGCTCTCTCTCTCTTTCAAAAATAAATAAACATTTAAAAAAATTAGACAAACAAACAAAAACCAACTATGTGTTCATGACCCTGACTGCTTTGAATGGAAAGTCATTCTTGCAAATAAAACAAATATCATTACATTTATATGTGTTATACTTTGTATATACCCTGTAAATGATCGTCTCAGAAATAACAAGTTTGGGGAGCAAAGTAAGTCCTTAAATTGGCGATTTTGACATGTAATTCTGTAGAGCGCTTTAACTTTGCTAGATCTAAATGTTACATTATCTGAATATTACCTGATACTGTTCACTGGTATTTTCTAATATCTGATTATTTACTACAAGCTGTCATTGTTGTAAATTCACTAAGCTTAGTACGTCTTATTTATTGGACCAATATTGTTAGATATCCATAGAATGAGAAAAGAGTATGAAAAGTGTGGGAATTCTTTTAAGACTAATTTAGGAAGTTCCAAGAATTCCCAGGAATTCCGACTTCTCATTTATAAACACCGAAGATTAATATCCATTGGGAAGCACTAATGTGCCATGATTGTCCAGCTGGAGACTACAATTTCCAGCCTCCCTTGCAGCTAGCTACAGCCATGTTCTAGGTTTTGGCCAATAAGATGCAAGCTCACATGAAGCCTGAACCTTCTGGATTAGGTTTCTATGAGGAAGCTGTCTGTCCTTCCCTCTCCCTTTCCCTCTGCTCTCTGGCTTAGAAGTGATGAAAACCAGAAGAGCCACTTGGGGTCAAGATAAGGAGAACACGTATTAGAGAGAGTGTTCCCCCAGCCTGTTCCCTGGATTGCCTGGTGGATCAGAGCTGTCCACCCGCCCTAGCTTATCTTTAGACCATTACATGAGAGATAAATAAATTCTATTTTATTTTAGCCTCTGTATTTTGGGGTCTCTTTATTACAGCAGCTCAACCTATATGAACACATGTAGGAACATGTTTATGCTCTCACGTTACTTGAGAAAGCATTGTACACAATTACATTTCCCATTCAATTACATGACATCGTATATTACATTATGCACAGTTACGTATATGTGCAATCTAATCTCAATCACTAAAAACATACAGGGACGCCTGGGTGGCTCAGTCGGTTAAGTGTCTGACTTTGGCTCAGGTCATGATCTCACGGTTTGTGGGTTCGAGCCCTGCATTGCGCTCTGTGCTGACAGCTCAGAACCCGGAGGCTGCTTCTGATTCTGTGTCTCCCTCTCTCTCTCTGCACCTCCTCTGCTCACACTCTGTCTCTCGCTTTCTCTCTCTCTCAAACATAAATAAACATTTTTTAAAGAATTAAAAAAAAAAAAAAACTTAAAACATACAAAGAAAACGTCCAGGAGAAAACGTGTCAAAAGCCTGGCAACAAAGGGGATTGGAGAAGCCAAGTCTCAATTTATTGAGCACTATTTATGTCCTGGGGAAAAAAGCGAATAGAGAACAAGAAAGACTTATTCCCTGTTTTATGGAGTTGGCAGTGAAACTAGAAAGGAAGATGTTTGTAAGTAATGACCAGTATGAACGATATGAAGAATTTATTTCCTCTTTTCGATGAGCCCTTTTTCAAATATTGGCATATGGGTGAGATGTGGGATTTTGGACAATCTCAAGCTCCTTCAAGGACTGGCAATTTCTACCATGCCTCCAAGACGCAGACGGTTTCACCACGAGGTGGTCCATCCCTTCAGCGATCCTCCAAGGCTAACAATGGGCAGAACTCCAAAAGCTTCCATTTCACATTCTTGCCTCCCTCTTCAAAAACCTTAATCCAGTTTCCCAAGCCCTGGGCTAAAAAAACCTGGAAAACATCCAGTCCCATTATGCTCTCTGTATCAAGGGAGCCCTTACCTGGGAACACATGGTTGGCCGTTGGGTTGCCATCTTGGGAAAACCAAGAGCTTCTATTTGGCTTTCATTTGGGGGGAAAGCTAAGAAAGCTGAACAAACACACGAGTGGAAAGTTGGCACTCGTCTTATACAGTAGCTTTAATTTTTGTAGCCTTAAAAAAAGTGAGAAACTCTAGTATTCTGTTTAGCAGAAGTCATTAAATAGCCTGTAAGAGCCTGTACAAGTCAGTGAGAGGCAGTAAGTTTGCTATTAAGTAATAGTTGGTATTTACTAAAGACTTTATCTGCCTATCTGTCCATCTACCTACCTGGCTAACATGCCCAGCTCTGTCAGCCACTGCAGGGCATTTCTGTCCACATACCTGTCAGATTCCATTTTTCACCAGAACCTTCATTAGGAAATAGAGCCTGAGCAGTCTTAGAGGCACTTTACACAGCTGAAAATAATGAAGGAGAAGTCAATGCAATTAACTAAGCCCTTAACAGTAGGATTTGAATCGTGAAGGAACTAATTATGTGCCCCAGGCACCCACATATTGTATTTGCCACATCATCAGGCAGCCGTAAAGAATGTCTCGAAGCTGTGCATCTCACAGGACAGGAGGGAGACCGGAGTTACCTTCGTGAATTCCTTTCTTGCTTGCTCTCCATAAAGAAGGCTGACTCTCTCAAGGCCGAGTCCGCAGTCATCATCTACCCACTATCCACTCTTCCCTTCTTCTTTACTAACAGAAGCAATATTTTACTCAGATTGACAACGTGCCCAGATAAAAAAAGAACATATTTCCTGGTCTCCTTTGCCATTGTAAGTGGCCAACGAAATGTCAGTGTCAACTGAGGCTTCTGAGAAGGCTGCCCTTCTCTCCTTCCTCCTTCTTCAGCCTGAAACATGGACGTGATAAATGGAGTTCCAGCAGCCATATTGGTACCATGAGGCCATCTTACGAGTGGAATTCACGAACTTAAGATAGAAGAACAGAAAGATTGAAGGATGTTGAGTCCCTGGTGGCCGTGAAGCTGCCATACTGCCATGGGACTTTCAACCTCTACACTTCACGTCACACGAAAGAAAAATAAACCTCGAATTTTCATCACAACTGTTAATTCAAGTGTCAGCAAGTCTAATTTTGACAGATACACCTTACAGTCACTTTCTACCTTTTCTACAAATATTTCCAAGAGCCCTAGAAAAATTCAATCGTTGATTGAAGCAGTCACTCATCAACAGACATTTGCTTAATGCCCCACTTTTGGGTCCACACTGGGCAATGGAAGGGTGAGTAGGCAGGCTCTCTGCCCCGTCACACACTTTCCCATTTCCCCGTTAGAATGAGTTGCTCTGTTCCACTGAGCTTTGAATCTCTTCTAGAGCTGCCTTGCAACAGAGGAATTATTTAAGCTGCTAGAAGGCAGAGAATCTCCCTTGTTCTTCTTAATATCACCCACAGTCCCAATGCCTCTGCCTCAGGTGCTCAAGGTCTCTGGGCAGGGGCACGTGAAAGCTGAGTTTTCAGCCCAGATCAGCCTGTTGAAGCATCTGCCCATATCTGAAAATCATCACATGAAGAGCTACCCACTTTGGACTCTAGGTTCACTGATGATCCTTGGTCTCTTTTCTAGCCACGTGCTTCGAAGCTCAGGCTCCCATCCCATCCTCAACGCTGTCTTCAGATACGACGCACAGGAAGATGGAACTTTCTCCCAGTTTCCACTCTGCCTCTCCATTCTGTCCTTGCTTCAGGCATCGCCTCATAGGGACAACGAACACACTTTGCATCCTCCAGAATATATGCCGGGTGAGGAAACCATGGAATCTGCCAGGAAGTGGCCCATTCTGTCAATTTTTCCAGAGTGGGATAATCTCTGAAGATCAAGGTTTTCACCAGAGAGGGGCCTCCCGTGGTACATCCCTGGGGGTCATTTTTAGCAAAGGAATTGTGGGCCAAATACGCCATCCGTCTCTCTCCAGCCTTCTTGGCCTCACCCAAGTGCCAGCTCCCAAGCCACTCATGACTGAGGCCGGCCACCTGGCAGATCCTTTACTCTGGCCAGCTGGTGAGGGGGGCGTCAGTCTTGCTGTCCAGGCCCACGTTATGCTGGAGAGCAGCATGGTTTGAGCACCAGCTCTGTCCCTCTGCACCTCTGGGCCTCTGGGCAAATTACTTAACCACGGTTTTCTTGCCTGCAAAATGGGGATAACATATCAACCTTACTGAGTTATTGTAAGGATTAAAGGAATAAGTGTGTACTAACCCTCAGCCCTGTTTTTAGACCATCGTGAGCCCTCAGTGAATGCTAACCGTCAGTATTATTAACACCTGGCCTCACCTGTTGTTTTAACCCTTTTGTCACTTGGTGGACAATTAAGCACGTTTAAGGCTCTGATGTTGATAAAGAATCCCAGTTAAATGTGGGGTGGGAGGTAGTCTTTCTTTTTTCTTTTTAAACAAATTTTTATTTATTTATTTTGCAAGACAGAGAGAGGGCGTGCACAAGTGGAGGAGGGGCAGAGAGAGAGAGAGAGAGAGAGGGAGAGAGAGAACCCCAAGCAGCCTCTGTGCTATCAGCACAGAGCCCAACCCAGGGCTCCCTCTCACCGACCGTGAGATCATGACCTGAGCCAAAATCAATCGTCGGATGCTTAACCCCCTGAGCCACCTTTTTTTAAAGGTGTTTAAAAGGTGTTCCACCTTTTTTAAAATGCTTATTTATTTATGGATGAAAAGTGACTTTACTTATTTTTCTCAACTCTCTACTTTATTTCCCCTCCTTCTTCCTGGTGATATTACTTGTCTTTTCAGTTGTAAGGAAACAACCAAATTCGACTCAAAGCCCTCCTTCTAACACCTTTGCACTGAAGGTGCAAAGGTCTTTATCGCTCACCATCTGATTGGGTCAACTTGCAGGGTTTTTTGTTTTGTTTTGTTTTGTTTTTTTGGTGAAGTTTACAGCAGAGGGTCAAGTTACCTGCCCGTGTTCTTCCCAGGACTCTTCCCAGGACGCTCCCACCCACGGCCACGTCTGAGGGGTGGTGAGACAGTCAGAAACATAAAGACACATGTGGGAATAAATGTGTAAATGTACTTAGGCTGTATTTGGGCAAACTGGGCTTTCACCACCATCTAAATTCAACAGAGATGACTATGCAGACCAAACAGTGGTTAGCCGTTGACAACAAAAACCATTTGCAGCCCAAATTAGACACAACAAATCTGGGAGAGAATTTTTAAGAATCCAAACCTTGCAACCCACCCCTCACCCCAGACTCCTTTCGGCCTCGGCAGCGAAGGGAAACGTGCAAGTCAAGAGGAGGCGGGAGGCCCGAGCAGACTCCTTGGGGCTGTAGCAGGTGACAAACACACTTGCCAAAGCAGAGCATGTTTGGGGATGGGGATGAAAAGGTGGGGGGTGTTTGTAAGTCAAGGCTCTCGGTCCTGCTTCTCCTGGACGGCCACCAGGAAAAGCTGGCAGAGCTCAGCGGGGGTGGGGTTAGCCTCACGCCGATGTGGCTGGTAACAAAGTAGGAAAACTCGGGGTTTCAGAGCAGGAAGACTCGCCAAGGCTGAGGCTGCAAAAGCCAGACAGGAACATCCATACGTGGAGTGGGTGGGTTTGGGGGACCTGGGTGGGCCAGAGAGGGCGGTCTGCGGCAGGACCCGAGAGCCTCCGCCACCCCTAGGGGGCGCGGTCTCCGGGCTCCTAGTTAGCAACGGAGGCCTACTGTGGCCCCATCTTCAGAGGTTTTAAAAATTGCTGTAAAAGCTCCTGGTTTTCAAATGTTGGCAACTGCTGGAACAGACTGTACATCACTGTGTAGAGGCTGAAGCAAACTACCCATTCTGCTGGCTGCAGCGTTCCCGGGCAGCTTCTGAAATTCCAGGTGGGGGCTGACTTCGATCTTACCTCGGACGCTCGGGGGTGTCAGGGGTGGGTTCAGAGCCTGCGTGCATCCACGTTCAGGCCTCTGCCCGAATCTTCCTGACGCTAAATTAGCCTAGCCTAAGAACTCCTTTGCAGCTTTGAGAAAAGGGAAGCTCAAAAATCAAAGTACAAACCCAGACAAAAACCTTCCAGGTAGAAGCCTCAAAGATTGAGCTTTACTTTTATTTTTTTGGGTATTCTGTCATGTCCCAGAATGGTTGGTCATGTTAAACTCACAGGTGTAATAATAGTCACTGATGCTCAGTAGATGCTCCCAGGACAGCACAGGCTTGGGCAGGAAAGGAGAAACGGAGGGGGGACCAGTGACACACCCGAGACCACCCAGGAGGCTGAGGATGCCCAGTCCGAGGTCAAATTTATGTCCACCCTCCCCCCACCACCAACTTTTAGTCTGGGGCCTGTATTCCCAATCTGCCCCTGGAATTTGGAACATCCAGACAATGGCTCCGTGGGGCTCCCTGGGGAGCAAGGTTTGCAGAGAAAAGCATCCTGCGTGCGTGCGTGCGTGCATGCGTGGGAGGGAAGCTTGAAGTCAGAGGACACCGTGTTGGTCCCCAGCAGCAGATCACGGTGGCACCTCTGAGTTTTCACACTTGACCAAGCAAGGGCTGTGAGTGGGAGCCCAAATGCACCAGAGAACAGCATGCCTCGGAGTGAGGTCCGGCATCGAAAAACACACGCGGCACAAAAATCTCAAATTCCAGGCAAGTGCTGTAGCCACCCCCCATCCGTCAGGGCTTCTAAAGGTTGGCGCTCTCCTCTCCCTAGCACAGCGTGGCTTCCCCATCTCGGCAGATCTGGGCAAAGGGAAGAAGAGGAAGGCAAAAACAAACAAACAAAAAATCCAAAAAAACAAAAGACAAAAGGCAAGGTAGAGCTCCCAAGCCTGAGATTAAGCCCTAAGGGGCTGGTTGATAATCACCCTGGTGGGAGCAGTTCTCCCCCCACACCCGCCTTGCTTCTCCTGCGGATACCAAAGTACCTCTCTCACCCACAAGCACACATGCGAACCTTTCACTTTGTTCCCTAGAGCTCAGACACTGGGGCTGCGTGGAAAGATCTGGGAACTTGCAGAGCATTGTGGGTACTGACATGCAAATGAGGAGCGCAACCAAGCATGTCCCACATTGCTTCAGAGGACCTGAATTTTTTATGGCTTGTATGTGCTTTTTGATGTTTTCATTGTCTCCAGCATAACTGATATGCATTCCGATTCTGACAACTAGAAGTTTCTGGGTTGTTGGTTTTGTTTTTTTTTTTTTTCCCCTGGAGCTGGTCTTCGCTACCTCAAAACAAAACAAAACAAAAACAAGGAGGGGGAAAGAAACAAAACAAGACACAAAAAAATCTGGCGTAACAAACTGAGGTTACTTTAAGAAGTGAAATATTTTGAGCAATCCAACCACAGATGCAACCAGGAAAGGAAAACATGTTGATTCCCTTAAATTCCTTGGAGGAAAACAGCTCCAACTTTCCTACCTCACTTAAAGGGGCAACTTCCAAAAGTGGGGGGGGGGGGGGGGGGGGAGGGCAGTGCTTTTTTTTTTTTCATGGTGGTCAGTGGTGTAGAAGCCTTTTCTATTATGAAATACACCCTCCCCATCTGTTAGCACTTGCTCTTAATTAAGTCGGGGAAGTTCATTTGGAAAAAGGTCATTTGGAAAAAAATGAGGGACCTCCTCCCCGACATACACACACAGACGCACACTTCAAGCGTGTGCTTTTAAGGGAACCATTTTCATTTTACAGCCATTTGCCCTTAAAGGATCCAGAACACCATCCACCCACGCCAAATACCTCAGATTCAGTGGTTTTTCTGGTTTGGCCGAAGGAAGAAATTGCCGGACAAATCACAAGAAAGTCATTTCTGAGAGAATCCTGCCAATTCCCCGCCACCGCCCCCCCTCCCCGCACTCAGGTGACTAAGATTGTCAGGTAACGGGCTGAGTCTGACAGGACCTGTCTGAACCTGGACATGGGACCTTCCAAGCATTCCAGTTTCGTTCCAGCCTTAACCACACGAACAGAAAACGGGGCATATCCTGGGAGCGTGAACACGATGGCAATAGCCCCCAAATTCCTAATGAAACTTGCATTCTGCTTGCCGTCCTGTTCATCCAGGGACATGCAACGCAATGCTCCAGCCTCCATGTGCCTCCTTTGTCCAAATTCAGCATCATTCTTTTCTTTGAGCCCCACGCTGTGGTTCTGTCGGCCTTGGACGACTCCCCCCCACCCCCAGTGCCCCCACTGCCCCCCCTCCATCTCCTGGATGGGTGAGACCCAGCTGCCCTTTCACCGGGCCTTTTTAACTTCCTCCCACATCCCTTACCTTCCATGAAATTCCCGCCCCCCACCCCCACCCCCTCTGCCCCAGGCTCCAAGTGCCTCCAGGTTCCCAGGCCAGAGTTTCAGGGCGGCACCATCAGGCCCAGAACTGCTTCTCTGGCACCTTCTGTCTCCCTCCTCAGCTCCCAGCAGCTTCCCTGGCTCCCGGTTAGTGGTCCAGAGTATTGCTGAGTGAAAGAAGGCTGCCCTCCCTTGTTTACCAAATAGCTTCAGACACTTGGCATCGAATTTCCACTACAGGCCTAAGAGGTAGGTATTAGGATTTTCACTTCACAGGTGATAAATCTGAGGCCCAGAGAGGGTACATGACTTGCCCAAAGCCCCCAGCTGCCAAGTGTCCAAAGTTCGGAGATCTCCCAGTGGCACCCCCTTCCTCCAGAAGGGACACCTTTTAGTCCTTCTCCATTTTCAAACCACTCCCTCAGATAACATTTCTGGGACCTCCGCAGGGACCCCCGTCGGGCGGAGATTAATAATGACCCTGTTTTACAAACGCACGACCGAGTAGCATAAATCCCTGTATTCCTACTGTAGGTCTGCTCTCTCCTTTTTTTTTTTTTCCAGAACCTTCTTTGAAAGACCACAACAACTGCAGTGATTAAAAAGGAGCCTGATTCTCCCAGAGCGTAAGCTCCCGGGAGGGGGAGGAAGGTCAAGTGAGGAATTTGAAGAAGCCATGTTAACCTTTTCAATTACAAAATGCCTGCAGGGACTTGATTCACGAAACCAGGCTGAAGACCACAAGCATTTATGATCCTTCTAAATATACCCAATGAGCCTCCGGAAGTATCTCAGGTAGTCAGAACCCAGCTCTGTAAAACACATAAATACATTTAAAATAGCAGTAACTGTTTCCACCCTTCTATTTTTTTTTTTTTTTTTTAATGAGTGAATGTGCTCCAAATAGAAATGTTGGCGGTCACCCCTTTCGTACCACTATTTATATTGAACTTATCAGCATATAAATGGAAGCACGGGTAGGTTCACAGAGCAGGTCTTGGGTTATTTGCTTTCAACTTCAGAGCCAGACAGTCCTGAGTTCCTAGTGACAGTGAAAAGAGAGACACAAGTAAGCGTTCTCGCCTCCTCTGCGGCTTTCAGCTATGGAGCCCTTCAGTATATCCAGTTTTCTCCCACCGGAGCATCTGAGAGGTCTCCCGTGGGGAAAGGAGGGAGATGCAAATGGGCTCAGCTTTTCAGATAATGAAAGGGAAGAGGATTTGGGGAGAGAGGCTCTGTGTTGGTGGCTACAGTAGGGCTCTAGGAAAACACAACTGGAGCAAATCAGGGCGATCGCAAAAAGAAACAATATTCCTAACTTCAAGTAAAGCTGTCCAAACTCCCCCCCCCCGCCCCCGCCCAACCCCTCCCCAGCACCCTCACGTTGTTTGGATTTCAGGCTCTTGAAGAAAACGTATTTCTTTTGACATTTAATAATGTCTGTTGACATGTAACATCCCTGCTAGGGCTTTTCATTTAGTTTTATTTTTTATTTTTTTTTTATTAAATGATGTAAGTTCTGTAACTGATACCGGTTGTCATCAAACATCATAAAGCCAATCATGCCTCAAGTGATCAATATTTATTGTCCCCGGTGGGGGAGAGGCTGTTTTCAGTTTGGGGCAGATGGGTTTAATTTTTCAGTGGGGATAGTTAAAGCAGACGCACCTAGGAGCAAATGTCAGGCCAGCAAGGATCTGCCGACAGGGTACAATTGAGATGTTCACGCAGCTGGAGGGAAGGGGATGGGGGAGAGAAGGAGCAGGAAAGGGGAGAGGAGGCATAGACTGGAGAGGGGGGAAGAAAAGGAAATGGGAAAAAGAGGAAAAAAAAAGAAAAGAGTGTATACTCCTGGACGCGTAGCATTTACAGTAACAGATACCTCGACTAAAGGGTGTCCAGAAGGACTCGGGGAGGGAGGGCAGGCTGAGGGGAAGGGAGGCTGAGCGCTGCAGAGAAAGGTCAAGGGGAGAAAGTGCAAGGGAAGTGCAAGAGAAGGAGAAAAAGCGAAAGAGACCCTGAAAGAGAAGGCAAAAGGAATCAAGTGAGGTAAGATGTGAGAGAAAGTGAAAGCCGAACCATAAGAAAGGAAAAGAAAAAAATGATAGTAACATGGCAAGTGAAAAGAGAAGAGGAAAAGGGATGGGAGGAGAGCCTTAGAGAGAGACAGTAAGGCAGGGAGGGCGTGGGAGGCAGGGGCAGGAGGTCCAGCCTGGGTGACAGGCCCCAGGGGATGGGGGTGGGGAAGTCTTTGGGCAGGCCAGTCCCAACCAGGGTCAGTCAGGAGTGGGTGGGGTTTGTCTTTGGCACCCACCTATCTTGCCTGTGCCCCCTCCCCTCTTAGAAGTTCTCCTATGACAGGCAGTCTTCTGGAAGCTTCTAGAATTTTCTCACACTCGACCCTCAGGAAAGGCTCGGAGTATCTCATTCACACCGAGGCAGAAATGACTAATAAGCCTCAGTGGGATACTTCTGGCTGGGCTCAAGTTCTCCTTGTTCAGTTTTAGTTCCAATGGCAAATTCTGAGACGTTTGTCAGCCAGGTAGGGAAATTTTTAGGGGATGTGAAGCTGGTGGCCAGAGTCTCATCCCATAATCAAGTCTGTCCTGCTTCCTGACTGTTCCCTGAGGGATACAGTTTGCAGACCCAAAGTTCCTTTTTGGAATGATAGATGTGGGACGTGTGACAAAGCCTTGGGCCTAGGAGGCCCGGGATAAACCTTGGGTCCGGAGGCTTCTGCTTGGGACCCCTCCTGGGCTTCTCAACAGAGGAACCAGCAGGTGGACCTCTGGGGGACAGGGGATGAGAAGCCTTGTCCTTGGGGTTCAGTGGAACTCTTGCAGAGCCCAGGGCCTGGGAGGGAGGAAGGGCCGGGAATGGATTGTTCTGCAGTGTCCTTAAACACCCAAATTCTGCCCACGCCGGCTTTTGCGCTGACGTCAAAGTCAGAGGGAAGAAAGCAGGAAGGAAGGAAAAACCTTAATAAAGAGAATTTCCAAAAAAACTCCTGGAGAAAAATAAATAGGTCAGACCTCAAAGCAGCCAAGCAAACAGTCCTTAATGGTCCAGCCCACCGCTTGCGTTTTTGGAATTATAGGCCTTCATATTTACGTAACCTGGCCCGAGAGGTAGGCTGGGGCCAGGACCCCTTCCCTCAGCGTGGATGAGGGTTCTGAGGCACAGAGGGCCCCTGCACAGGGTCTCAGAGCATGCCAGAAGGACCAGGGGAGCCAAGCCTGAGGACCTCACCCAGGTCCAACACCTTCTTTCCCTCCTGGGAAGAATGAGAGACGAGGGGCCGGTGTTAGTGTTCCAACGCCCCGTGACGGGCCTCTATTTCTCCCACCTTGTCTTTGGGCTTTCCTGAGTGGAAAGAAATTGCATTCTGTAGCCCTCCCACCCCACTTCCTGAATTTTCCAATCCGATCTGGACAAGTGTCTGGACATGTTCTCTCACGTTGGCCCGCATTCGGGCAGCCCTGGGAGCTCATTAACAGCCCCACCTTGCGACACCTGAAATGGCTCTAGGCCACTCCTGCCCAGGCACCCAGCTAGCAGCCCAGACCTCACTGTGGACACTGGGTGCCTGTATTTCTGGAGAACGATGCTCTGTGCATCGTTGGTCATTTCCTCACTAACATTTTGTCTTTTCTTTCTGACTTTTCAAATTCTTGCCAGTGAGTATCTCGTTGCTATTTTATTTTGTTTTATTTTTGATTTTTTAATGTTTATTTATTTTTGAGAGAGACAGACAGATGGCGAGCAGAGGAGGGACAGAGAGAGAGGGAGACATAGCATCCAAAGCCGTTCCAGGCTCTGAGCTGTCGGCACCGAGCCTGACTCGAGGCTTGAACTCACGGACCGTGAGATCGTGACCTGAGCTGAAGTTGGATGCTTAACCAACTGAGCCACCCAGGCGCCCCGATTCCTCTTTTCATTTCAACAGTGTTCCTCATCTCCTCCCCGTCGGCCTCCTATCAGTTAGCTGTGGTTCCAGTGGCCATGTTTGAACAGCTCTTTTTAATTTCGATATAGTCGAGGTCACCAATCTTTGCCAGGTGGTTTATGTTTTGGTGTCTAATTGAAGAAATCCTTACCACTCTAATGTCAAAAAGACATTCTTTTACATAGTCTTCTATTGAAGACATAGCATTTTTGCTTCAAATTTTGGCCTTTTTGAGTTCATTTTTGAATGTGGTTTGAATTAGAGCCACGATTTTATTCATCCAGTGAGCCAGTTACCCCAACAAAATATACTAAATAATTCACTTTTTTCCCCTCCACTGAATCCCAGGGCCCCCTGTTAAAAATCATGTATCATGGGTCTCTTTCTATGTTTTTTTTCTTCATTCCATTTGTCTATTTGTCTATTTCTGCATTAGTACCCCACTATTTTTATTAACATGCCATTGTAGAATGTCTTGTTTTTATGCTTTTTTTTAAGTGTTAAACTTTTACTCTGGGTTGCTTTAGTCTTACTACTATGGTGTGACTTTTTTTTTTTTTTAAATGTTTTTATTCACTTTTTGAGAGACAGAGAGAGACATACTATGAGCAGGGGAGGGGCAGAGAGAGAGGGAGACACAGAATCCGAAGCAGGCTCTGGGCTCTGAGCTGCCTGCACAGACGCAGGGCTCGTACCCATGAACCTCGAGATCATGACCTGAGCCGTGTCGGCCGCTCAACCGACTGAGCCAGCCAGGTGCCCCACTATGGTGTGACTTTTTCAGTGACTCTGCTGAAAATCCCAAATGTTCAAGGACTATCCTTTAGTTGGTCAGTTCAAGTGTCTCCCAGCCTTGGGTGAACTCTGAAAATTGTTTGCCTCACAGTAGAAACTTATAGGAAAATTCTTTTCCTGGTCTCATGATTTTCACTTGACATGTGCTCAAATGACCTTCTTCCCCTCTGGTTCTCTGCCCACAGGATCCAGTCTCCTCCGCCTCTCCAAAGCCTCTGTTCTCTGTCTCCTCAATTCAGTGGGGCAGCTATGAACTGCTTGAGACTCTCCTGCTTGTGGATTGTATTCTAGAATGTTCCTCCAGGAAGAAGGGCAGGGATCATAGGGTTTACCTCATTTGTTTGCCTTTTCTCAGAGACCACAGTCCTGTGCTGCCTGCTGCCAGTTGTTCGATGCCTAAAAACAGCTGCTTCCTGTATTTTATCCTGTTTTCTAGTTGTTTATGGTAGGATGGTAAGTCCTAGTCCAGTAACTTCAACAGGGCCATTAGGTAGAAGTCAGAGATGACTTTTTCATTGACATAAATTACTCTTGCATCTGGCAATCTTGTGAACACTTCTGAGCATTAAGCTTTTCCATTGATCATTACCATTTAAAAAAAAAAATTCTTTTTAACGTTTATTTATTTTTGAGAGAGAGAGAGACCGAGTGTGAGCAGGGGAGAGGCAGAGAGAGAGGGAGACACAGAATCCCAAGCAGGCTCCAGGCTCCGAGCTGTCAGCACAGAGCCCAATGCGGGGGCTCAAACCCACGAACCATGAGGTCGTGACCTGAGCCGAAGTTGGATGCTTAACCGTCTGAGCTACCCAGGTGCCCCTGATCATTACCATTTGTAAAGAAAGACAGTTTTTCTTTAATTGTTACAATTTCCATGTTTCGTTTCTTTTCCTTCTGTTACATTGAATGGAATATCTTCTAACTTTAGCGTATATGTATATATAGCACATAAATTTATTATGTATATTATATGTTTTTAAAAAGTAACCTTACCTGTTTTTCTGAGTTAAAAAATCACAATTAGATGTTGAACGTTATTGAAATCATATCCTGGATATATTGAGATAACCATGTAATTTTTCTTTTTAGTACATGAATACAGTGAACAACATTACTAGATTCTCTGAAGTGAAACTATCTTTCCACGCTGAAATACGGCTTACTTTCCTATTTATTTCAGCTACAGTGTTGAATTTGGTTGGCTAATCTTTCCCGAGCTATTATCTTTTTACTGTCTTATCTAAGTGTTCAGAAGAGGCCTCAGCCTTCCACAAAATAATGTTTGACAACTTTCTCTCCTTCTGATTTCTGAAACAATTTGTATAAAGTAGGGATTATCTCTTAATTTGACTATTTAATAGAACTTCCAGAATTTTTTGATACGGGGGTTTAACATTACTTTATTAGTTATTTCTATTCATGACTTCTATTTTTTCTTACCCCAATGTTTTGGCTTTCATATTTTTCTGGTAATTTTTCCATTTTGCTTAAGTTTTCTGAGTTTTTGGTACACAGTTGTTCATAATACTCTTTTATGACTCTCTACTGCATCTATAAGTATTTATCTGCTTTCCTCATGTATCAGATATTTATATCTTCACTCCCTTTTTTAAAACTAGATTTTTCATGAGAGGTCTTTATGGTGAAGGAACTGGTCAGTGTCTCGACCAGGGTAGTGGACACATGAATCTAAGTGTGACAAAATTACACAGAACTAAGTACACACGCATGCACACACACAAATGTGTAGAAGTAAAACTGAGAAATTCTAAATAAAATCAGTATACTGTATGCGTGTCAAGATCCTGGTTGTGCTTTGTGCTCTGGTTTTGCAAAATGTTACCTTTGGGAGAAACTGAGGAAAGCAGACGTGAGACTCTTTCTACATCATTTCTTCTGATTGCGTGTAAATCCACAATTCTCTCCACCAAAATTTCAGTGAAAAAAATCAATTTTGCCAGATGTTTGTCTCTCCTTGTTAACTTTTCAAAATGCTAGCTTTTGGGGGCGCCTGGGTGGCTCAGTTGGTTAAGCGTCCAACTTCAGCTCAGGTCATGATCTCACCGGTTCGTGGGTTCGAGCCCCGGGTCGGGCTCTGTGCTGACAGCTCAGAACCTGGAGCCTGCTTCAGAGTCTGTGTCTCCTTCTCTCGGACCCTCCCCTGCTTGTGCTCTCTCTGTCTCTCAAAAATAAATAAACATTTTTTAAAAAATGTTTTTTAAATGCTACCTTTCAGTCTTGTTAGTCTTATCTGGTTTTTCTTTCTGTCCTCTGTTCCATTAATTTCACTCTTGTATTTATTTTTTCTTCCCATCATGCCTTTCTGAGATTTCTTTTTTGCTACTTAAAAAGTGTAAAAGCTTAAATATCAAAGCTTAGATGATTTATTTTCAGGGTCTTTTTTTCTTTTTTGACAAATGGATTTAATGCCATATGTCCCCTCTTTTATCTGTTGCACAAATTTTACATATAGTGTTTTCATTTGCTTTCAGCTTTAAGTATTTTAGAACTTCCTTTATGATTTTCTCTCTGACTCAAGAGTAATTAAACAGCCCACTTTTTAGTTACCTAACAGATGTAGTTTTGTGTTTTTTTTTAACGAATAATTAGATATTGGTTTCCTATTTTCCAAACACAATGAGAAAACATTGTCTGGCTTCTTTCTTTTGAATTTATTGGGGCTTCTTTTGTGGCTAAATCTAGACCAGTTATTGTTTAGGTTCTGTGTGTGCTCAAAACATGATGTATTGTCTGTGTTAAACGCATTGTTCTGTAAACACAGAATTTGAGTTTACTATGTATATTTCGATAGCTTGGTTTTTATTCATGTGTTTGGTTTTTACTTTTTTTTTTTTTTAATTTTTTTTTTTCAACGTTTTTTTTAAATTTATTTTTGGGACAGAGAGAGACAGAGCATGAATGGGGGAGGGGCAGAGAGAGAGGGAGACACAGAATCGGAAACAGGCTCCAGGCTCCGAGCCATCAGTCCAGAGCCTGACGCGGGGCTCGAACTCACGGACCGCGAGATCGTGACCTGGCTGAAGTCGGACGCTTAACCGACTGCGCCACCCAGGCGCCCCTGGTTTTTACTTTTGATCCAATCTGAAATCTGTTTATTTTTGAATCCTGAATTTTTCCTATTTACAATTACTAATACATTCGGACTCATTTCTGTCACCTTATTCATGTATTTCCATTTACCTTACTGGCCTAGGTCAAGTTCTCTAGAAGTAGAGCCTAAGACAGGAAGTCTTGTCCGAGTGATGTATTAGAGGAGGGGCCTCAGGGGAGGGAGGATCCGGGACGCAGAACAGGGCAGGGGAAAACTGAGTTACATGGTGCTTCCACCCGGAGGCTGGGGCTCGCCCTGATGCTTCCCTGCCACCCCCAGGAGCCACTGGCCAGGCACTGCTGTGCGTCCCACGGGAGATAAAGTGATCAGCGATCTGCCCTGGCAACGTGAGAAAGAGAAAAGAGCAAACGTTAAAAACGCTCCCATGCCCTGGGAACCGACCCTCTTGCACCAGGGGTACTCCCACTCCCCAACCGGAAGACCCCGTCATCTTCCGCCTCCTTCGGAGTTCCACACCACGTGCACCCTCGCTTTGTGTGTTCCATCCACCTTGCTCTGGCCTCTAGGGCATCTGCAGGGCTGGGGTCAGGGAAGGGAACAGCAACCTCTGCCAGCTTGCCATCTCATCCTACCCTTTCTTATTTATTTGTTTATTAGTTTTTAGAGAGAACGAGTTGGGGAAAGGGGCAGAAGGAGAGAGAGAGAGAGACAGAGAGAATCTTAAGCAGGCTCTGCACTGAGCGCAGAGCCCGACCCAGGGCTCGATCCTGCGATCCTGGGATCGTGACCTGAGCAGAAACTGGCTTGGAAGTTCAGGGATGTCCAGGGTGGCTCAATCAGTTAAGCATCCAACTCTCGATTTCCGCTGAGGTCATAATTTCATGCTTCATGAGATCGAGCCCCAGGTGGGGCTCTGTGCTGACAATAGAGAGCCTGCTTGGGATTCTCTCTCTCTCTCTCTCTCTGCCCTCCCCCCACTCTCTCTCTTAAAATAAATAAGCTGGAAAAAAAGAGTTGGGAGCTCAACCGACTGAGCCACCCACGTACCCCACATCCTACCCTTTCAATTTCTACTCACCATCTAATGTTGTGGACCCTTCTCCGAGGACTCAGGCCCAGCTCTGGTGGGTGGATGGGAGGTTAACCTGACTGACTGCCTACACCTGGAGGACCAACCCCCCCCCCCCCCCAATCTTTTCCAGCACTATCCATTCTCCCTTCCCCTAGGATGAGTCCTATCCCAGGAGGCTCCCCCATCTCTCGGGTAGGTCGACTCTTGCTGGGTGGGCCCCTGGTCCTTCAGACCCGACCCCACGTGACTGCCTCTTTGGCGGATGGCAGTTCAGACTTGAGCTACGATCCTGCCCCTACCTCCACTGTGTTATGTGTATCCTAAGCTGACAGAAACTCTTCGAGGTGGCTCATAATAAAGAAGGAACATGTAAAGTTAGAAACAAAAACACATACAAATAAAGTTTGAGAGACTCTAAGTCACATGCACATGCATGGGGAGGTAGGAGAATTCTTTCAGGAAAACACTGTTGGATTTCAGTCCCAACTTTTCCTGGCAGCTAAGGTAAACTGAGAGGCACCAGGCCCCCTTCAATTGGGGATTATCACTGAATGTGTTTACTTGGAAAATCAACATCAAACATTTCTCATTTTAAAGATTTATTTTTGGGAAAGAGAGGGGCGGGGGTGGGAAGGGAGAGAGTGCAAGCGGGAAAGGGCAGAGAGAGAGGGGGTCAGAGCATCTGAAGCAGGCTCTGTGCTGACAGCAGTGAGCCCGACGTGGGGCTCGAACCCATGAACCACGAGATCATGACCTGAGCTGAAGTCCGACGCTCACCTTGTTGATCCACCCAGGCATCTCAAGCATTTCTTTTATTATTATTATTATTATTATGAATTTTGGTTTTTTAATTTACATCCAAATTAGCATATAGTGCCACAATGATTTCAGGAGTGGATTCCTTAATGCCCCTGACCCATTTAGCCCATCCCCCCTCCCACAAGCCCTCCAGCCACCCTCTGTTTGTTCTCCATATTTAAGAGTCTCTTCTGTTTTGTCCCCCTCCCTGTTTTTATATTATTTTTGCTTCCCTTCCCTTATGTTCATCTGTTTTGTATCTTAAAGTCCACATAAGACGAATTTCGCTCAAACATTTCTAATTTTTAAATTCCTCTTTGTCAAAGGCCATCTCTAAACAGTTTGGTTCAACTCCTCCTCTTTTCTTTTAGCTCGACAATTTTTCCTTCAAACCCACTTGACAAGTGAAAGAATATTCCCTGATGTTCTCTTTGCATCTGCTTTCGGCTGACAATGACTGCTCCTTGAGGGAACCTTGAGGGTCTGTGATGCTGGAAGGGGACCAAGAGCCACAAGACAAGGAGGTAAGCGCCCCGGAGGAGCATGTTGCGGGTACACGTGGAGACTCTGGGCTCTGTGTCCCCAGCTTCCTGTCCCCGTTCGGCCTCGGCAAAGCTAGGTGACCCTACCAAAGATATTTAACGCCGTCTGACCCTACTACACCTGTTGTCCAACCTCTAGGCGTCAACTTCCTCATTTGGAAAATCCGAATAAGCCCAGCGCTCCCCCCTCCTGGGTTTGTTGTGAGAGCGAAATAAGATGATGCACAGCACACAGCCAGGGATAAAGCAGGATAAGGTGAGTTACAACATCACATCACGACGGGAGCCGTATTGGCTGACGCATGCGTCCTAGTGCCAGACCAGGTGCCTAGGACTTTTCACTCACTCAAGCTCTGAGCTCTCCGGGAGCCCTGGGAGTAGGGGTGGGAGGAGCCCAGGGGTAAGCTCCTCCCCTTCTCGTCTGCTAGCCGTGGAAGCTGACGTCCAGAGGGAGGGGATAACTTGCTCAAGGTCTTTCTTGGTTTTTTTGTTAATTTTTAAAAATGTATGTTTATTTTTGAGACAGAGACGGAGTGCAAGTGGGGGAGGGGCAGAGAGCGAGGGAGACACAGAATCCGAAGCAGGCTCCAGGCTCTGAGCAGTCCGCACAGAGCCCAACCCGGGGCTCAAACCCGCAAACCACGGGATCATGACCTGAGCTGAAGTCAGAGGCTTAACGGACCGAGCCCGCCAGGCGCCCCTCGAGGTCTCTCTAATGAACACAGAACCAGTACCGTTTCAGACAGAGTCCACAGCTAGCTTCGCTTTGCCTTTCTGCGTCCACTGCAGTGTGGGTTGAACAAAACTTTTTGAAAAATGTGTCGTCACCATCCCCTGACCTGTAGAAGCCTCTGTGGGTTCTGAGAAGGAGGTGCAGCATTGGGCTCAAATGGTGTGTGTGTGTGTATGTGTGTGTGCGCACTTCTTGTCCCCACTCCCAGAGCAATTCATTTCCTACCTTGAATCCTTGTGCTGGGATTTTTTTGTTGCAAACTATCCCCACTTCACAAGTAGCCTCAAGCAACAATTAGTCCTGCATGTAATTTCTGAACCAAATGGTGGCTTTGGGTAAGAACCACGCAAGCGGTTTGCAAGCAGATGTAGCCCGAGGTGTTGTCACTCCCGGTGTGGAGGGGAGGCCGGAAGGGGTGGGAGGGAAAAGGGCGGACGCACCTTCGGGTGTGGGCCTGGCGCTCGGCATGAGGAGGCAAAAGAGTGGAGGCCGCGTGGTGGGCAGAGTAATGGTCCCCAAAGATGCCCACACTCTAATCTCCTGGAACCTGTGAATACGTTACCCGACGATGTCAGAAGGGACTTTTGCAGATGTGATTAAAGCTCAGTGGACACGGGGACATGATCCATGTGGGTACAAAGTAATCCCGTGAGTCCTCAAAAGCAGAGAAACTTCCCTAACCGTATACAGGGGGAGGGGTGTTGGCCGAAGGGGCGGGGAGATGCCCTGCTAGGGACTTTGAGGATGGAGGCAGGAGCCACGAGCCAAGGAATGCCAGGGCTTCTGGAAGCTGGAAAGGGCAAGGAAATGAATTCTCCCCTGGAGCCTCCAGAAGGATTTTTAGCCAGTGAGACCTGTGTCGGACTCCTTAAGATACTAAGGGTGTTTTTGTCTTTTAATTTTTTTTTATGTTGATTATTTTTGAGAAAGAGAGAGAGAGACAGAGCGTGAGTGGGGGAGGGGCAGAGAGAGAGGGAGACCGAATCAGAAGCAGGCCCCAGGCTCCGAGCTGTCAGCACAGAGCCCGACGTGGAGCTGGAACTCGTGAACCTCGAGATCAGGACCTGAGCCGAAATCGGATGCTTAACTGACTGAGCCACCCAGGCGCCCCAAGGGTGTGTTGTTTTAAGCCACTACATTAGTGTCATTTCTTACAGCAAACGAATGCAGCCTGGCCCCAGCTCCTCCTTTTCCTCACGCTTCAGCCATGCCAAGAGCTCTCTGCGAGCCTCCGTGTCCTGATCAGTAAGGCAGAGCCATAGTCACTTCTTGGAATCCCAAACACTCCAGGCCCGGCCAGTCCCAGTCTGAAGTCAGTTCGACAATAACATAAAACTGTGAGGCTCGGCCCCATACGTGCTGAGTCTGTGGGCACCTGGAGAGCCTCCTCCAGGCAGCCCCCTAGAGGACAAGCCTCCCTGAGCTCCAGCAAGCTTCCTGGAGCTTCCTTGCCAGGCCCCGCTGTGGCCTCACGAAAGGATCCCGCTGTCAATTTCACAGTCCCTACTGCAGGCCCGCTTCCATGGGGCCCAACCCCGGCTGCCTCTTGGACCACCCCCCCCCCCCCCAACCCTTTAAAACCACAGGATCCCAAGGCCCCACCCCCGACGGACTGCCCAGAATCCCCGTGAGGCCGTGCAAATTGTCACTTCACAAAAGAACACGAGGAAATTTGGGAGACTGAGGATTTGGTCTGTCTTCTTCCAATAATTCTATCATTCCTCTATCATCCGGGGCCAGTCATTTGATCTTCCTGGGTCTCATTTTTCTCATTGTATCACCTGACAATGCTGGACTCGCGATCCCTAAGCCTCCTTCCACAACTGAGGATCTCTCACGCACAACGGTATCTTCCTTTCATTTCCTGAAGACACCTTAGGATTGTGTCCCATCTCGGGGCCGTTGTGACAAGCATCCGTTTTCTCTCCACAGGAGCGTCATTGTAGATTTGAGCCCCTGGGGTGGATCGAAACCCAGGCCGTGGCATAGTCCGGAACTTGTTTCAAAACATACAAATAAATTGTTATAATTCTTAGAGAAGTAAAATAAAAGAAGCTCCGCCAGACATTCTGATGAACACCCAGAGACGGAAACCAGCGCCTGAATACACGGAGGTCACTGTGCAAGCATGGGAGAGGATGGGGGGGAGGGGGAGGGGGAGCAGAGGTGTGGGGGAAACCAGAAAGGCAGAAAACCCAACCTCCCCCATCTTCAACACGTACACAAAGTACCTGCTCTGCCTACCTCCTTAGGTTAGTGGGAGAAGCGACAGGATGGTCTATTTGGACCATTCTCTAAACGGCTTAGTGCTACTCGCGACTAAAAGATTCTCCCTTCTGGAGCATGGACCTTAGCAGCCAGACTTCTGAGACGATGTCGTCACGTGGAGAGAAAAATGAAGCCTCTGGGGCACCTGCGTGGCTCAGTCGGTTAAGCGTCTGACTCCTGATTGCAGCTCAGGTCATGATCTCATGGTTTGTGAGATCGAGCCCCACGTGGGGCTCCATACGGACACTGTGGAGCCTGCTTGGGATTTCTCTCTCCCTCCCCTTCTGCCTGAAGGAGCAAAAATGTAAAAGGGGAAAATGAAGCTCAGAAAAGGCAAGTGACTGGTTCAAAGTCACACCCTCTTCCCTGATAACGAATCATCGATCTAAGTCAAGCCCACTCTACCAGTGAGGAGAGGCTGGGTGTACGACCATGGCAAACAACCCCCCAAATAACAAGCTTTATCTGCCCTTCATTCTACACGTCCATCATGGGGCGGCAGGGGTTCTGATTGTTGGAATCGTGGAGGGACCTAGGCTGATGGAGCGGCCGTCGTTTCAAATCCCATGCGTCACTGTGCCAGAAAGAACGAGAGAGAGTTCTGGAAGGTCTAGCACTCTGGCCTGAAGTGACACACTTCTGTTCACACTCATTGGTAGGAACCAGTCATGTGGCTCCAACCCACTACCTGGGGCCACGAGTGAAAGGAAACGCAAACCCATCAGGTTTCCCCGCGGGGCAGGAGCTGGAAATGCTTGGCCAACAGCACTACTTGCCCATCACGCCCATGTTGCCACCCCGGTCCCCTCCACGCTGCTTCCTCTACCAAACCTTTCCTCGTCCCATAAACTGTATTCCCGAAAGTTCTATGTGACCAAAACTTCGGGGTGCCTTCAACTCTGGTCCTTCGGCGTTTCGTACACGCCAGGACGGGTGCTTCGTCCCTGCACCTCTGACACCCAGCGCAGGGCCTCGGCGTGGGAAAAATTGATGCTGCTTCCAAAGACCCGTGACGTTTTATTTCATTTTTGTTTACCAGTTATAAATCAGCAGCACTATTTGAGTGACTTAAAATTATTTAATCCGTCAAAAACGCTTTGTGGCCATAACTATTATTTCCCCCATTAACCACTCAGCCCAGGGCTCAGCAGGCTCCATTAGGGCCCCCCCTCTCCTTCTGGGGAGCCTCCTAGATCCAGCTCCCTTTTCTATCAAAACGTGCCGGTCCTGCGTCCTATCCCCTTCCCTCAGGGGCTTGCCCTCTGTGGATCTGATAAGTTCCAGGAGAGCTGGGAGGTGCAAAAGATCATTATTTTCCCCTTGACAGTTTTGCGGAAGGCTGGCCCCGGGGCAGATAATCCACCCTGGGCAGAAGCAGGTTGCTGGTGCTGGCGGTTCGGGGCTTTGTGATGCAAACGTGCACCTTCTGCGTGGCCTACTTGGAGCGCTGTCTTCTAGCAATCAGCCTCTAAGCACCTGGTCCAGGCTCTGCTTCTTCATTTCAGAGGAGATCCTCAGATGAGGAGCCCAGGACGCGGCAGGATTCTGGGAGGGACGAGAGACTGCGAACATTCTGCTGACTCGGTGCCCTCGCCCTGGAATCGGCAAGTGGCTTTTCTCCCAGGAGCCCTTGTGTGTGTGTGTGTGGGGGGGGGGGGGGTGGGGGGGGTCTTTTGCCGGTGCCCTCGCCTTGCAATCGGCAAATGGCTTTTCTCCCAGGAGCCCTTGTGTGTGTGTGTGTGGGGGGGGGGGGGGGGTCTTTTGCCGGTGCCCTCGCCTTGCAATCGGCAAATGGCTTTTCTCCCAGGAGCCCTTGTGTGTGTGTGGCGGGGGGGGGGGGGGGGGGGTCTTTTGCTGGTGTCCCTGATCAACAGATTCTTTTAACTCAGGCTGAATCTTTCAGTGGAACACCATAGAGTTGGCAAAGGAGCTTTCGGAAGCTGAGGGTAAAACTCACGTTGACCACAGGGTTTCTGCGGCCAGCAGGAGATGCTCTGGTCCACGCAAGGGGAGCCAACATGTCTAGCCTTCATGGCCTGCGCGCTAAGCAGGGAGGATGCCGCACACACTGGGGGCTCTCCTCGTGGACTCCCGAAGAAGTGCTCTCTCCGAAGAAAGAATTCCAAAAAGCTCCTAAGAATTTAAAAGTGCATTTGAAAGTTGTGCTCTTTTCAGAAAGAAAAATTCCAAATTCCCCAACGATATTCAAACAGGAATTTGTTGCCACTCTGGAGCAGGGCGGGGTGGGGGGAGGGAGGGGGGAGGGTATTGGCAAGGTGGAAAAAGATGAGGAAAAGGGAAATGTGAATTGGGGAGGAGCTCTCCAGGCGCTGGTTTGTTGGAGACGTTGGCCCGAGTACCTTGCTCTGGCCTGAAGGCACCACAAGATGGCAGCATTTCTGAAAGTTCCAGCACCCCCCCCCCCCCCCGCCCCCTAAAGGCTGCCTCTGGGCGTTGGGGCGCCTTGGCGTCCAGTCAGGAGCACATCCTCCTTCATGTTTAGAAGGATTAAGAGTCCCGACCTGAGATGCTCTTGTCCTCAGCCAGAGAGAAGAGGGCCAGGGCCGAAAGGCTGGATCTCTCCGGTGCACGTTCAGCTGTTTAAACAAAATCAGCGTTGAACCCAAGTGCCTGTTGGCCAGTGACCACTTTGGACGTTGGGCTGGGTTGTCTTAGGTTGTCTGAGAAACAGAAAGCTTGTTTGGCCAGATGTTGTGTGGGGGCCAAGGAACTTTGTGGTGCTTTAGAGAGTATGTCCCCGCCAGCTAACCTCGGTTTGGATGCACTGGGGGACTTTGCACCCCTGGTAGAGCCTGGCACCAGCACCTGCATTCAGGTTCCCAGCCCCCCTTACCACCACCCTGGATGCCCACACTGGTCATCCGGTGTGAAACAGTGGACAGTTGTTGCTATTAAAACTCTTCCTGCCGTTTTATATGCTCTGTTCACTCATTGATTCGTTCTTCGATACACCTACTCTGAGCCAGGAGTCCCGTGGTGTCCCGGGGATACAAGAATGACCGTTCTGCCATCATGAAGTTGCATCTAGTTGGGGGATGGAGGGGAGACTGAATTATTTATAATCGTAAGGGGCGCCTGGGTGGCTCAGTCAATTAAGCATCCGACTTCAGCTCAGGTCATGATCTCAAGGTTCTTGGGTTCGAGCCCTGCATCGAGTTCTGTGCTGACAGCTCAGAGCCTGGAGCCTGCTTCGGATTCTGTGTCTCCCCCACTCTTTCTGCCCCTCCTCCGCTCATGCTCTCTCTCTCTCTCTCAAAAATAAATAAACGTAAAAATTTTTGTTTAATTGTAATTATAAAATTATATTCCTACTATGCAGGAAAAGTGCAGGATGTTGTGACAGGGATTCTGGAAGCCTCTGCCATTTATTAGCTGATATCTTGGGCAAGTTACTTAGCTAGGGGCACTGCGTATGGTTTCTTCGATTTTGCACGGGACGGCCGTGAGGACTAACGAATTAAACAGGTGTAACCGTGTCTGACATATGGTAAATGCAAACAAATGCTGCCTGCAACCCCTAATACTGTTAGGCACCTCACAACCCCGGGAGGGGCGATATGCACACAGACCA
This sequence comes from Panthera onca, assembly GCF_046562875.1. NCBI lineage: Eukaryota > Metazoa > Chordata > Mammalia > Carnivora > Felidae > Panthera > Panthera onca. Next base: position 17,405,620 of record NC_138349.1, read on the forward strand.
CACGTGCAACTGATCGCGGCAGCTTTGCACTGTTCCGAGACTCAGTTTCCTTATCTGTAAACAGAGTAATAATAGTGATATCATGGGACTGTTGTGAGCATAAAATGAGATATGGAAAGAGTGTTAGGCTCCAGCTCCATGCCTGCTGTCTGTTATTATTATTAGAACTCGAAGCCATGATATCAAAGCTCAATATAAAGGCTTAAATCTGCATTTTGGAGCCGTATGTGAAGCCCCAGGTGACACATTAAGGTGTGTGTTTGGCTAATTAATGGCCTATTTTCAGCTACGAACTGCTTCCTCTTCCTACCACCTGACGGGGGCGTGTCTGAGCTTTCAAGATCAGGTCAGTGCCCATCTTTAGGGGACCCGAAGAAGATCTAACATCTGGTCAGTAGGGTCAGCAAAGAGTCGGCTGAGGAAGAGAAACGGGAAGGCCTCTCCCTTTGCGGAGTGACTCCCACAGCGGCAGCTACCGGACCTCGTATTTGTTATCCCATGTCACCCTGAGGGCAGCCCTGTGCCATAGGCCCTGTGTGAGCGTCCTTACAGATTCGGAAATGGAGGCCAAAGGTCACTCAGAAAACACTTGCTGAAGCTAGGTGTGAACGCGGGTGGGTCAGACTCCAAACCCTGAAGGCTGTCTTGAGAGGTTTGATGGAATTGACTAGAATGTTACACGTGGCTTGTCCGCAGGCCTAAAGAGGCACTTAAATGCTTGTTGGATTGGTCCATTGGACCAATTCTGTCCTAACCAGACTATCTATTGGCTCCACGTGTGGACAAACGTGTCTTTAATCTGGGCAGATTAAAGCGTTTCTCAGATAAAGAAAAAAATGTTGTTACCAGAAAGTTGGAGGATTAGCGTTTTGGGGTTTTTTCTCAACGCGTGTTTGGCAAGTGGGAGTGGACATCTGAGGAGGTTTCCACTGGCTGGGGTCAATTCCCTTTCTTCTCATACCAGCATCCTGGGGGTTCCTGTGCGAGGGCTCCCCTTCCCCACTCCCGGTCTTCTGGTTTGAATGAGGCTGACCTTCTTTACTTGCTCTGGGGATGGGCACCTGACCAGCTCTGGCCAATCTTCGCGCTCTGGAGGCAGGATTATTTCAGAGGTGGGTATGAATCCTCAGCCAAACCGAAAGAGAGTCAGTCCTGAGGTGTTGCTGGGGTCTGGGGACACCACCACCCTCTTTCTGAAGGGGTCGCTAAGCTGGAAGCCCATTGGCCTGGAGTTGCCAGTGGCTATGTTTGCCCCTACGTGAGACTGAGGACAGACCACAGAAAAGAGGAGAAAGGAGACGCTGAGATTTCTGGTGGCATCTTTTGAGTGGCTGGATTCAACTGTGAATTTTCCTAGTCACGCGAGTTAATGTATTTCGTTCGATGTGTTTGCAAATTTGAGTACAGTTACTGTCTCTTAGTCCTGAGAGCATCCTGTCTAATATAGAAACGTTCTCAAAATACATCAGTAAACTGGGTGCTGGAAATACAATGGAAATTTCCTTTGAAATGTTATTTGGTACTCGATATCAATCCTAATTGTTTTTGCGTTGTTGATATTAAAGATGTAAGAGAAATTGTGCTATGCCCGTATCATGGAAAACATAAACAAAAATAAACAAATATACTTCATACTATTATCCGGTAAATCCCAGAGACCTGCTTCTCGGGAGTCAGAAAGATCTGAGTTTGAATTCTAGCCCTCCCAGTTACCTTGGACAACTGTCACAACTGTAATGGGCCTCAGTTTACTCACCTGCAGTTCGGAGGTAACTGGAGTAGCTACATCATTGGGACATTAGAAAGGATTGTCTGAAATAATAAGAACACCCAGCCTTATAACGGAATAGTACTATGAGATAGGAACTTAAGGAAAGAAAGACTAAGTAACTTGTTCAAGGTCAGCTAACTCGCTGGTGGCAGAGCTGGGATTTGAACCTGGGTAACGTGGCTCAGAGCTTCCACTCCTGAACACCATGTTTACCATCTCCTGAACCTGAAAGAGGTTGAATAACTTGCCCAAGTTTGCACCTCGTAATATTGTACACAAAGTGCTTATCGGGGGGTCCGATACCAACAGACGTTAAGGAGAACAGAGAGCAACGGGTGTGTTAACCAGCTCGTTACGTTTCAGGGCAGGGCCATGTATGCGATAATAGGGGGATGCGGGAGTGGGATTTAGGAGGCCCGGTTTTGACTTTCCTCTGTCACTAACGTGACGTGTGACCTTAGGCAAGTCACTTGCTTCTCTGATCTTTGGTTTCTCGTCTGTACATCAAGAGGATCGAGATTGTTCTGCACCCATTGTAACCATCTACTGGTCCGGGGTTTGGAGCCATTCAACAACCAATGAGACTGAGGCCACATGAACGGGACTTGGCAAGGAGTTTGGGGCAAGGTGGCTGGATTAGAGACCCCATCTCCCTGCCAGTCAGTCTGAAGCTGTGGGTCCAGGGCTGCATCCCCCATGCTCTACACGGCTTGCAGTTTGGGGCTTCTCTCCAGTTTTCCATATTTCTCTACCCTCGTCTATTTCTAGATCAAGGAAGAAAAATGTGGCCGAAATTGGCCGTCTCTGACCCACAGCAAAGAAAGCCCAAGACTGGACCTCAGCCTTCTCACATGTCAAATCAATGGCCGACTTCCAGCCTCTTCCCTGATCATTTTAAAGGCTTTTAGCACATCTGAAAATGCTCCCCAAATGGCAACAAACTCTCCCAGGAAAAAGTAAGTGTTTTGATGAGTTAAGTGTAAATGAATCAAAACCACATGGATTAAATTTCCCCTGAAATACACTCAAGATTGACCATTAAGGACAAATGCTTTGGGACAATATGGGCTGCGGGAGAGAGGGCTGGAGAGTCTGGGATCTGACTTGAAACTTCCCCTCTGCTCCTTAACACCGAGGCCATTTGCTCCACAGTGTGCACAACCCCAAAGGCTCAGACCCCCTAACTCGCGCTGTCTTTAACAAATGACCAGATAATCTTCGCTTGGGACTTAATAAGACCTTGGGGTAAAAGTTCAACTAACCAAGGGCATCTTGGTTAGTGATAAACTCATTCAAGGTGGTAGACAGCCTTGAAAAGCGAAACTGTTCATTTATTCAAAGAACGCTCATTGAGTCCCTGATTTGTGCCAAAAACCTGCGATGTAATGAGAAGCAAAGAAGAATGACATGAGGTCCCGGCTTCTCTGTCCCATCCCCCTCTGCCAGGACGTCATTGCCCTGCTGCTACTTCTCGTGGGTCTCTGTTGCTTTCAGTGACACGAAGCTCTCTGTTGACGGGCTTTCAAGCCAGTTTGGGAGTATTTTCTCAAGATTTTGGTTGAGTTTGGAACATACCGAGTGGCAGTTTCTCTGCTCTTACCCCCACTCGCGTACTGCTTATTCATCAGACCTCATCGTCTCCTCCCAGAACACCAAAGCAGACTCCTAACTGGCAGCATGTCTGTCCCCTACGAATCCACCCTCCACCCAACTACCAGAACAATCTGCCTCGACCTCAAATCGGACCACATCATTTGACTCTTGAGAGTCAGAACTCCCAAGTGTCTACTCAGTTAAGGGTGATCTCCAAGCATGGTAGACAAGGCCTGCTACAGGACTTGGCCCTTACTTGACTCTCAAGCGTCTTTGGAAAGACATATCTTATATTCTTGGTCCGGGAGAATTAATGTTATTAAAGTGTGCACACAATCCCAAGTGATCTACAGATTCAGTGCAATCCACATCAAAATTCCAGTGGCGTTTTTTACAGAAAATAGAAAAACTATCCTAAAATTCACATGGAATCAAAAAGCACCTGAAAGAGTCAGATCTTGAGGAAGAACAAAGCTGGAGGCATTACACTTCCCGATTTCAAACTATATTACTAAGCTGTAGTCATCAAAACAGTATGGTACTGGGCATAAAAACAAGCATGAAGACCAGTGGAACAGAACACAACCCAGAAATAAACCCAGGCCTGCATAATCCAGTAATCTTTGATAAGGGAGCCAGGAACACACAACAGGGAAAGAATTGTCTCCTTAGTAAATGGTGCTGGAAAATTAGATATCCACTTGCAAAAAAGTGAAATTGGACCTCTATCATATACTACTCACAAAAGTTAATTCAGGGGTGCCTGGGTGGTTCAGTCGGTTAAGCGTTCAACTTCGGCTCAGGTCATGCTCTCGTGGTCTGGGAGTTCAAGCCCCACATCAGGCTCTGTGCTAACAGCTCAGAACCTGGAGCCTGCTTCAGATCCTGTGTCTCTGTCCCTCTCTGTCCCTCTCCTGCGTGTGCTCTGTCTCCCTCTCTCTGTCTCTCTCTCTCAAAAATAAATAAACATTAAAAAAGTTAATTCAAAATGACTAAAGACTCAAATGTAAGACCTGAAATTATAAAACTCCTAGAAGACAAATTAAAAAAAAAAAAAAAAAAAAAAAAAAAAAAAAAAAAAAACTCCTGGAAGAAAACAGTGGGAAAAATCTCCTTGATGTTGGTCTTGGCAATGACTTTTTGGATAAGACATTAAAAGGATAGGCAACAAAAGTTAAAAGAAGCAAGTGGAACTATTTCAAACCAAAAAAACCACAAAAAACAAAAAACAAAAAAAACTACACAGCAAAGGAAACGATCAACGAATTGAAAAAGCAAGCTACAGAATGGGAAACAAAATATTTGCAAACCACTTATCTAATAATATATCCAAAATGCATAATTTCCAAAATATGTAAGGAGCCTACACACCTCAATAGTAAAAACTCAAATAGTAAAAAAAACAAAACAAAACAAAACCCAAAAACTAAAAGACAAAAAGACCCAAAACTTAGAACTGAACAAAGAACCCGAACAGACATTTTGCTAAAGGAGACAAACAAGTGACCCATGGGTACATGAAGAGATGCTTAACGTCACTAACCAGGTGTGACCAAATGCAAATCAAAATCACAATGAACTGTCACCTCATCCCTATCATCAAAAAGGCAAGAGATGACAAAAGTTGGCAAGGACATGGAGAAAAGGGGACACTTATACACTGTTGGCGAGAACGTAAGTTGTTGTTCCTCAAAAAATTAAAAATAGAACCGCCAGGTGATTCAGCAACCCCACTCCTGGGCACGTATCCAAAGGAAACAAAAGCAGTATCACAAGGAGATACCTGCACCCCCTTGTTCATTGTAGCATTATTCACAATAGCCAGGATCTAGAAAGAACCTAAACATTCTTTGACAGATGAATGGATAAAGACAACGTGAGATAATGTATATCTACATATCCCTCTATGTATATCTATATATACCTATGCAACGGAATGTAGAAGAAGGAAATTCTGACATTTACAACAACATGAATGAACCTGGAGGGCATGATGCTATGTGAAATAAGCCAGACAGAGAAGAAGACTGTATTTATCACTTACATGTGGAACCGGAGGTGGGGGGGGGGGGAGATCAATTTCATAGTTCATAGACACAGAGACTAGAGCAGTGATTGCCAGGGGCCGGGCAGAGGGGGAAATGGGGAGATGTAGGTCAAAGTGGACCAAATTTCAGTTATAAGATGAGGAAGTTCCGAGGATCTGATGTGCAGCACAGTAACTATATAGTTAATAATATGGTATTGAATACCTGAAATTTGCTGAGTAGATCTCAAGTGTTCTCACCGCCAAAAAGAAAAAAAGAGTTAAACTCTGTGAGGTGATAAATGTGTTAATTATCTTGATCTCCGTAATCATTCCACAACGTATATGCATATCAAATCCTCATGTTGTACACTTCAAATGGATACAGTTACATTTGTCAGTTATTCCTCCATAAAGCTGGGCAGGGGTAAAAGATACAGGAAATGTCTCCGTCTTAGCTGTTTAATTTAAACATTTACTGTCACAAACCAAACAACTTCTGCTACCTTTTATATCATCTTCTAAAGACACTGCTATGTTTGCTCTTATGAAAGTCTCTGGGGCACTTTTTTTTTTTTTTTTTTTTTTTTGAGTTTATTTATTTATTTTGAGAGAGAGAGGGGGGCAGAGCGAAAAGGAGAGAGAGAATCCCGAGCAGGCTCTGCAACTGCCAGCACGGAGCCAGACGCTGGGCTCCAACCCTCGAACTGCGAGATCGTGACCCGACCCGAGACCAAGAGTGGGATGCTTAGCCAGTTAAGCCGCCCAGGCACCCCTGGGCACCTTTTCATCACACACACTTTGTTCTTACTCTTAGGGTTCACAGGACGTCTCATATGTCAATATAAGTTCTATAAATCATGATGATGAAATATACACATGTGCATACGTATGTGTGCACACGCATGTTACCCCATGGCGGGCGATATTAGCACGCGGCGTTAGACCCAAGACCGTAAGAAGCACAACACACATCCAAAAACAGAATGGCGTCTTCCCTGGACCTGACTGTGAATCTGCTTGATTGTGTGGGAGCTGGGGCGGAAGAAGGTGGGTGTGAGACTCCCAGAGGTGGCTCTTAGGGACGGAGCTCACAAAGCAGCATGGTGTTTCCCCCATGAAGCAGCCAGTTTCACCTTTCGGTTGTAGCAGCGTTTCTGGTGGGGGAGCACTCCACCCGCAATCTGTGAGGAGTGGGTTGTGGTTGTAGGGGAGGCACCTCTAAGCACATCGGTGCAATTCCTTCTATTTTTCCCCAAGGAGAAGCGTGGTGGGAAAGAAACGACTGAACCAAGCTGGAAGCAACCTGAGGGCCTATGAAGTCTAGCCTCAACTTTGGGCCTCATCCTCTTGAGGGACTGAAAATGCAGAGGCACTGTGGGCTGACCGCTTGTAAAACCAGGACTTGGACCCACAGGCCAGAGCGCCTCATCTGCAATGACCAGCCCAGGAGGCCAGGCGGCTGTCTCTAGTGACAATCCAGGAGGCTGAACCGTCACGTCTGTGACAGTCAGCCCCAAACAGCCAGGACTCGATTAATAACTGACGGCCTCCCTGGTTGTCGTCCCTGCTTCTCACTTAGGACCAACCAGAGAGAGCCACGTATGTCCCCTGGACCCCTAACCAACCACTCAGGCCACTCCACTTCTACGTAGCTTCCCCGGGCCAACAGCCTCCAGTCAGGCCACACCTGAAGCTTCCCTTTTTCACTCTAAAGCTTCCCCTCTCCTGCCTGCCTTTGAGTCTCTCTCAAAACACAAGTGATGGGGGCTGACTTCCTTGCTATGGCAAAAGCTCTGATTACGTAGCCTTTGCCTTTTTCATTTTATTTCCACACACCTTTCTAGATATTTGTGGGATAGGTGATTCCAAGCCACCAACGGTATCACCCTCTTCCCTAATTCTGTCTCCTGCAGCCCCAGCTGGCCAAGAGATGGCTGTCGCTGCTCTCTCCTCGTTGCCGTGCGGCCGGAGGTTCCTTCACTGACTCCACCTCTGATGTGCGCCATGACAGTTTCCTGGGGTCTAGAGCAGGCCTGACCGTCAGCTCTAAGACGCACTGGGAAGGCATGAGTGGTTGTTTATGGCTGGTGTCCATTCTGTTGGCTCTATGCTCTTGCCCCGATTCAGCACCGTTCTTCCTTCCTCGAAACTACCGCAGAGGATAAAAAGGTGTAGGTTGGCTTCTAATCCCAGAACTAACAAGCAGAGAAAGGCACATTCCCTTCATGGTCCTATCTCTGCTGCTGTAATGTGAGGACAGGAGTCAATAGTATTTTAAGTCCCTTCTGTATCTTACCCAGCTGAATCTTCTCCCCATTGGCTTCCGGCCCTCACATGTGTTGGTCATTATAAAAATCTCCAAAGGACCACCCCCGATGGGCTCAACCTTTACAGAAGGAGGGTTCATTGAACCGGGGGCATTTGCCCTGCCTGGCCAAAGAGAGGCAAATCCAGGGTGGAATCAAGTCCCTCTTTTCCTACACCAGATTCGTGGTTCCAAATGGTGCCATTTAGGCAACGCCGACTCTTGAGCTGCCACGCCCTTTGTTACAATTCACACGCGTACACTTGATTCCCCTGGGAACACGTTTTTAAAATTGAATGAATCCAGAGTTCACATATGTTGCCTGAATGCGACATTGTGTAATACCTTTTTTCCCCCTGACTATCCGTACCGTCTCCCCCTTTCAAAACCCCCTCTCATTGAGTGGCATTAAAAACAAAACAAAACAAAACCTTCGCTCCCACTTAGAGGCCTAAGTCCTGGGGAGCCAGAGCAGAGGAGAGGTTGTCACCTCTCACGTTCAGCAATAAAAATGACTTCCTCCTTTCAGCCGCTGTTCCCTGATGTGACTCTGTGATCAGTATCAAATGCTTGGCAGCAAGGATTTCTGTAGAGCCTTCCCAGCTAAAATAGATTTAACCTGCCCGCTGCTCTTTGTGCGGGAACAATGGGCGTAACAATAAGGAGCTGCTATATTGTTCATGCATGAATAGTTCTGATTCTAGATATTTGCTGTTGGGCCCTGTAGATTACCTGCAAAGAATGTCCAGCTCCCTCTGTTGAGAAAGGTTATGCTACAGGCAAGCAGTCCAGGCTGTTTCATGGTAATGAATCAATAGGGGCCTGCAATTAATGAAGCCTTATTTCAAAATGGTAGGGAGTCACCTTTTGAAATAGGGTCTGTTTTCTTCTCCGGCCTAATTGCACAGCCTGGGGTGTCTCCAGTTTGAATGGGTCAACTTTGTGTGTGAGCCGGGGTTGAGGGCTGGCGGGAAGGGGCAGAGGGTGACAAGCAAGGTGGCTTTGGGGGCTTACTTGGGCCAGCTCTGGGGGAAATGAAACCCATATGTGCGGTTATTAGCATGTGGCTCGGAACCAGGCAAACCACAGAGGCAGGCTGCAAGGCCGAGAGCACCTTCTGAGTTTTCCAGTCCCAGTTTTCCAACTGGGCAAAATCTTCATCAGCAGGGGTTTTTGCTGTGTGGCTATGATTGAGTCTTTGAGAACCCGTGGCTGGTGCCTGGCGGTTAATGGCGGGCTTTGGATCCAACACATCTAAATCTCAGTTGTTGCACTGTCATTTACCAGCGGTGTGATCTGAGGCAAACTACTTAACCTCTCTGAGCGTCCTTTGTCTGATCCGTCAAACAGGGAGAGAGCATCACCAACAAACGGGGATCTCGCAAAGAAAACATGCCCCCCCTAATAGGGATCCGATACATGGTTGTAGCAAATGCTGCGAGTTTACCAATATCTATCCTTCCTTCCTTCCTTCCTTACCAACAGAATCTCAATTTTGTTCAGGGCAGCAATGTATCCAGCCAAGAAAATCCTGATATCTCAGGGTCCCTTATAGTTGAAGTGTCCCTATGACATAGTTCTGGTCAATCAAAAGGGAACGTCTGCTGGATAGAGCTGCCTGGAAAACGATGGTTTTCTTGATTTAAAAAACAATAACAGTAACAACAGACTTTGCAAGGCTTTAGCCTTTTTCCCTGCCCTCCTCTCTTCCTTCCTGGAACGCAGTTCCAATGCCCAGAAGCATGGGAGCCGCCATCTTGAAACCATGAGGACAAACAACCATGAGGACATAAGCTGAGAGAGTGGGACAAAAGGGTAGAGGATGGGGGAAGGTTCATGGAGCTGTGGAGTGGCTGTACCAGTCCCTGAGTGCCTCCCTCAGGCCTCTTGACAGGTAAGAACTATAAATCCCCATGCATTTAAGTCATGGTTCCTTGAGCTTTCTCTTATATGTGTCCAAGCGCGATCTCTGATACCTTCTGAGTATTATTTCTTCAGGCTGCCGCAAAGAGCCTTGGGAACTTCCCCCAAGACTGGCTAAAGTAAGGAAGAGGAATACACTGGGAGAAAACCACCTAGGCTCTGATATTTCAGGACCTCCCCTTTGTCTGTCAACTCATGCACCTGAGCTTTTTATTTACAGAGGCTTCCTTGCTTGTTATTAAATCGAGGCTTCCAGGGAAGTAGAGTGAAATTAAGGGAGATCAGAGGCAAAGATAGCCATGGCTACTATATAAACACCTGTCTGCATCATATAAGATACTGGAGTTAATCAACTCCAAGAACAGAGGCGGTGCCCAAATGAACAAACCGCCTCCTGGAGCTGGCCATGGCAAGCCTGCTGAGTGCAGGAAGTAAATATGGGAGCCAAGAGGCCAAAAATAATAACGGCAATGAGATTTTTTAAATTCATCCCTAATAAAGACACCTTTGCTGAATTCTCATGTCCTGGAGAAATAGCCAAGGGTATTTAGGTTTATCCAAAAGAACTTAGCAGGAACTTGGGAAAAGTGTAGGCATGCCTTAGCCGAGGTTGGGATGGGGCCCCTTGACCCAGTGAAAGAGCTAGGAGGGAGTCTTCCCTTGACCTTTGAAAGTCAAGCTACCGGCCCATAGCTCTGGACAGTGTGGCTTAGAGGCTGCCTCTCCAGGAGGATAGTGGAGTAAAGTGAGTCGCAAATGAGCTAATCACCATTAATGTTTCGGCTGAAACTGCCAGTCTGACATCCTTCCTAATGGCTGACAAATGTCAGGGTGACTTGTGTGCTTTTTTTGTTAATTGAATTGGTTAATTGGGTCCCAGAGGCCTAGCTGCTAATTACGAGCTACAGCCGAATAGGAGCTTTAAAAAAAAAAAAAAAAGAAAGAAAAGAAAAGAAAAAAAAGATGCAAGGAAGTTAAAACAAAAGAGAAAATACACACACGCGCGCACACACACACACACACACACATACTCCAACCCCTTTGTGTTCTTTACAATCTGTACTGTTACCTTCTCTTAATTTTTGACCTGCCACATGTTACTACCTTCTTGATGTGTTCAAAAAAAGAGGGCAAGAAAAACTCCAATTCTGCCTTTTTCCATGAGGAGCATCTGTTCAATCAGTGCCTCGTTCATTAATTTTCTGCCAATTAGCAAGAAAAAAAGGTAGACCGGGAAGGGGGAGAAAAAAGTCCAGATTTACTGCTTAATGCCTTACCTTGTGAAGATGGTGTTTTCAAAAGCTACACGTTGCCTCTCGTTTGGGTAAAGACGCATTAACAGTCTAGGAGACCCAGTAGTGACTTGTTGATGTTAAACAAAACTTTTCCAGAGTTTCCTAGAACAGGTCCCAGGCACAGACCATCGACAGTGTCCGTTGAGGAATAACCTTTCTCAAAGGTAAGTAAAATAACTTCCAGTGCACAGAGGACTCTAGGAATTTAGTGCTAAAGGTGTCTCCAGGGAAGTATCTCCCAACTGTCAACCGCGTGTTCCCAGTGTTGTCTTTGGTTTTTGCTTCCAAGTAAGGGACAACAATGAAGGCGGCTGGACACTCCAGATTCATGCCTCCAGTTCACCCTGCTTCTGGGAGCTGGCAGACCCAAAGTATCTGATAACACGGGTGACATTCTTTGGTTGGTGGGGAAGGAACCCGAGGTAGAGAGGAGAGAAAGAAGAGGCACTCAAAGGAATTTTGTGGCAGAATCAGATTTTTCCAGCCCCTAAAGTTCTGGCAGACATAATTGGATAGGGGTAAGCTGCCCAGGACAGCACTTCCTTACTCGCAGAGTCTTGGGCTAGCAGAGTCTGGGATTTTGAAAACATGTGGCCAGAAGTTTGGGGACTTGAAGAATGTGTGTGGCCCAGATACCGCTTGGAGCCACCTTGCCCGGGCAGATCAGGTGAACTTGACTCACATTCCCGATTCCAGTCTGCCTCCCAGCTCAGCCACTAAGGCCTCCTCCCAGTTTCTTCCAGGTCCCAGCCTCCCTCGCCCTCCATGAATTCCTGTGCACGTGTTCCTGGGGGTGATGCCTCAGGTTGGCCACAAGCTAGATTTTGGTCCCTTGCTGTTTCCAAGGCTCCCAATCATAAAAGTTTTAAGGGGGCAGGGTCATGGGCTACAAAGAGCCTTCTACGTTCCAGTAACTCTCCCTCCACTGCTCCGGCATTTTCCTCTCCCGCCCCCACCCCCTTCGTATCCCTGAGAATTTAGATTGTTACACCTGATGCCTGGCTGACAGTCCCTGAGACACACGCATGGAAAGCTCAACGTTAAAAGAAAAGCTGCGTGTTTTTCAACGATTCCATTTGTGTCTCTGTATTTTTACCGGCAGGTGTGCATGTGTGTGTGAGTGCCTGCATGAGCCCGCCAGCATTAAAATAGCATGGATGAACTTGGGTTCATCTTGAGCACAGCATCTCTGAAGAGTTGTCAGGAAACATGTTAAAGATCTACGGGGACGATGGCGAGGTTGAATATATGGGGAAGACAGTGATAGCCAGTGGAGCTCACTAGTCAAGATCATAGCTCTGTGCCCTGAAGACCAAAGTCCAAATCCTGGCCTTGACCCTTCCTAGCTGTGCAAACTTAGACCAGTTACTTCAACATCTTTGAAACTCATGCTTTCAACTCCAAAATGTAAATAATAATAGCATCTGTCTTCTAGGCTGGCTTCTGGAAATAGATGAGACAAGGCATGTAAACAGCACAGTGCTTGGCATGTAGCACATTCCCAGGAAACATTCGTTCCTATATTTGCTTTCCTCTCTTAACTTCCTTTCTTTAAAATCTGAAGTCCGCAGGAACATCGGCTATACCAGGAATGTAACAGTATCGTTAGCCTGGTTTGTTTTGCTTATGCTTAAATGAATTCTCAAGTTTCTTTGACCTGTCTGGTAGTGTGGCTTCTGCTGCTCTTTCTTGAAGAGAATAGAGTTTTTATGACCTTTCAACCCGGAGAAATACCAATATTTTCTTCAGATTTAGTTTGGGCATTGCTTTACCCCCAGGGGTCTTACATAAGGCTCAGAGGAGAGGTAGAGAGTGGAGAAAACGGATGGTCCTGTTTCATAGGAAGTAAATGGTGTGTCCCATCGTCCATATCATCTAGTCCTTTCCACAGAACCTCTTCTAGGAAAGACCTGCCTCGTATGCTCTCTGCGGGAAGAGGAGACACTGAAGTCTCAGTCCTCGGAGCCCAGGTTTCTTTGGGTGTCCCCATTCCTTTCTGCTGGAGATACCCCACTATTGGTCCCAAGATTTTTGGTTTCATCGTTAGCTTAGAGGGCAGATCATTTGGCCACCTGGAGAGGTAGGGTGACAAATGTGGTAGGGTGCCCAGGGTGGAGTGGCTTCTTGGGACATGGATCTTTCAGTACTCAGAGGAGGAAAATCCAGGCAAATTAGGATGAGTTGGCCATCCTCCTGGAAGGCCGCTATTTAAATAGTTTGTTTGGAGAGTCATTGCAGTTGGGGGAGGTGCCAATCCCAAAGATCCCAGTCAGTTAATAAACTCAGTAAAAATCGGGGCCTCTCAGAGCATCGTCCGATGCTAAATATGTATATGTGGCTTGGGCAGCTCTGATGACGAAAGTCATAGAAACACGTGATTTCTCAGTCACACAGCACGTGAGCCGTGGGGACTCATCCCCTTGGAAGTTGGAGTCCCACGTAGGAACTCGTCAAAACGAAGTCCTGAATTAGCCACCCACAGATTGCATTATGCAGAGAGGAGGAGGAAGGGGTTAAGTGACAAAAGACAAAAACCGTAAAATCCGGAGGCCTTGTGGGCATTCCGTACCCGAGTCACCACCTGAGGGAAGCCAACATTGTTGTCATGTCCCTATGCCAGCACCTAGAAACCTTGCCCTTCCTCGCCCTGGCTCGAAACAAAATGGCTAAGCACGCTTCCCTCAGATTTGCAAAGAATACTGCAAAGAGAAAGGAGGTTGACATCTCCTCACAGAAGGAAAGAGGGAAAATAACAATTAGGGGATGACGCATTGAGAGAACTCAAATACACCAGTCCGTGGGTTACACAATATTCTCACTTAAGTCGCAGAGAATCTTGAGAGCTTGGCGTCATGATTCCTATTCGATAACTGAAGAAACCAGGGCTCGGGCAAAAAGTAAGTTTTCTGAGTTCACTCAGCGAAGGAGCAGCTGACCTGGGAATTGAAATAATAATAATAATAGCAATGATGATAATAATGATAATAATTTAATCAAATAGCCATCATAATAGAGCAACAGCATTTCTTAGGTCTTAGGTACTAGGCTACATACACTCTTTATATTTAACCTCATCTTGTCCTGAAAACAGTCTTTCAGAATGGTACCACTCTTAAGCCCATTTAACATATGGGTAAATTGAGAATTAGAGACATTGTGGAAAGCACTGGAGGACACCCAGACAGTGAGTTGCAGAATGGAAGTTTGAACCCATGTCTCCCTGGCTCCTTAAACCATTGCACAACCCACGTGATCTGGCATCGTGTTACAAAAACACTTTTGTGCGTGTTACCACATTCAACCATCGAGACATATTTTCTAGGCTTAAAAAGGGAAGCCAAGAGAGCTTCTGACTTGTCCCAAAGCATGGGAGCCTGGCGGAAAACTGACTCCGATTCCGGCACCCCGGAATGGAGAACCATGGACCTCTGGGTCCGTTGGGAAAAAAAAGATATTCTCCCCAAATGGTGGGTTTCTTCTCTTGCTGCAACAGCGAGCTTCTTCAACAGCCCAACCAGCCCCAGAGGCGATCGGTGACTCGGAATGGGAAAGAAGATGGTGATACTCGAAGGCAAAGACAAGTGGCATGGGGTTTCTGCCTCCCCCAGACCATGCAGAAAGGCCCGGATCTTGCCTGTGCATGCAATATTGACCTGGCGGTATTGACGCACCACCTACGGGCCTGCCTTTCCTTATCGATAACCAATGGCAGAGCCTAAAGTTCAAACACCGCTGGGCGGCTTTCATGTTTGTAAACAGTATTGATGTGCATAAATAAAGGCCCATCAGACTGCAGGATTAAACAAGGACGGAGGCAGAACACTGGGGAGATTAAATCCGGAAGCAGCTCATTAAAATAAGCTGGGAATGAAGGCATAAATGGTGGCCAGTTAATGAAATGCCTTGCCAGCCTGGACACCCCAGTACCCCCAACCCAGGCTTTCCCAAGCTGGTGCCCAATGACGCTGCCTCTTCCTCCCTAGGATAAAACTGGCCCAACTCTGCCTATGAGTTACTTCCCGACCACAGAGCCTCCTAAGCCAGCGACCCACAGCAAGCGCCAGGAAAGGAGCACTGTCTGAGAAGACTGGGTGGTCTGTGGGAGAAGACAGACATCTGACATCAGCACTTGGACCCAGGATGCTCGGGATGTGGTGTGGAAAACAAATGCTTCATCTTTCCGTTAAAGAAACAGAAAGAAAAAAAACCAAAACACATTAACAAGAATTGTGGAAATAGCAACACTTCCTCTTCGATTCCAGTAGGGTTCGTTTCAAGGACAAAATCGGACTCAGGGAAGGAGGGAGGTTCAAGACTCAAGGCCACTTGTCCTCACTACTTCTTAATTTTTCTGAGTCTTCTTTGCATTATGATGGCTCAGCATCAAAAGGGCCATATTGAAATGTCCCTTGACTCACAACGGCCTTGTCCAAAGGTCCTGCTTTGCTGTTGGGGCAAATGAGAAGAGTCAGGGCAGCAGCCAGTTGAAGCTGGGATAGAGAACCTCTTGCCCAATGGATTGCTCAGGGAAATAGCGTGACAGCTGTGCTCATAGGGAAGTAATTCATGCTTTTGCTGGTGACACACTTTCTCCTTTCCGCCATCTTTCGTGTGACTTTATTCAAAGCCAGTGAAAACGATGGCCAACATTTACTCCATACTCTGTGCCAGGCATGATCTTAAGCATGTTACATGCATGAGCTCATTTAGTTTTCTTAAAAAGCCCAAGAGAGGAAGCCAAGGCACAAACGGATAACATAGTGACTTTGTTTCCCCAAGCAATCTCAGAGGTAGGGCATGTTAGTCTGATTTTTGACATGAAGGCTGAGGGGTAAAATGATTTGCTCACAGTCAGAGGTGGGCTTCTCGCAGGGAGCCCTTTGGGGGCGCCTAGATGCCTGAATTTGAGGAGGTGGGATGCCCAAGTTTTGTCCCAGACTCTATTTACCATCACCATTTTTTTCTATGGTCAGACATGGCCCAGCATGCTTCCAGAAGCATCTTTATTGGACTGAGGAGAGGAGGAAATGCCTCCTAACATTGGGCTTTCATGAAGAACAACAAAATCAAGTATTTGAAAGAGCAAAATGCTTTAAAAATGCATCAGGCTGTTATTCTGATTGAAGGAGCTGTCCCCAGGACAGACCCAAAGTTGCTTTCTCCGAGCTGGTCGCGACAAAGGACCCCTCCACTGGCTCGAGTGGCAAGAAGGCTGCATTGTAGGAATGCACCTAAGATTTCTGGGACCGGGGGAGTGAGGGAACGAGCCGGCGTGCGAGGAGGGAGTGGTATCATGTTCCTGGTTTTCGGGTTAGCTCCAGGACTGGAATGCTTAACTCATGTGGTTTTTCAAGATTAATCATAAGTTACAACAAGCTACTCCCCCTTGGGGTATTTCATTTGCATCATTCTCTCTCCCAGAGGGTTGAAGGAAGAAAAAATATCCGCTGCACAGCTTTGGAAATTAGTTGCTTGTCACTCACTTGCTTGGAATGGGATTTGAATCTCATGGCCTTTGCTCCAGAGCTCTGGACGGGCTCCCCATTAAGTAAGAGATGTACAGCTGGAAAAGACACTGTTGCCAAGGTACTTAGAGTGAGGAAAGCCAGTTGTGGGCAGCTCAACGGTAACATGAGGCCCTGGCTTCTGAGTGCCATCATTTATCTACAGGTCCCCAGGCACCTTCAAAACGAGGCATTTAGCCCTCCATATGCATTTGAGGATCAGAAGTAACAAGCACGCCCCATTCTCCACGGAAATGAAAGTCTGTGGTTCTATCTTGGGGGAGGGGGCTTTACGTGAGGTATTCAGGGTCTTTGGCAATCCAGTTGGGCGGCCTCCTGATTACCGACCTGGCTGGAAGGTTGCTGACTACCTTTCAGAAGGGTGACCCATCGTCCGGTTTTATATTACACAAACTACACAGTAAATGCAGACTGGATGGAGTCAGTGTCCATGGGAGACAGATCTGAGGAGTGGGGCATGTTGCCATGGTTCTCCGGGCATGACGTCCATGTCACCGGAAGGGGCACCTTTGCCAGAACCTCAAGATGGTGAGTCATCGAGGCCCAAGGCACTAGGCGCTCAGTGCTCTGAATTCGGAGAGGTGAGAAAACTGGAATTGAAAACCAGGAAGGCAGACAGAGGCCGTGCCACATGGACACGAATGGGGCGAACACGGTGAGATCAGGTCAAGGCCGGGCTCCTCTATGGCAGATGTAGGGCAGCACTCTTCATTGCAGACGCAACTCTGGCCAGTCAGAGGTTGCAATATTCTGCCTGCCGTGGGTAGACTGCCTCAGGTATGGGGGCTGATGCCAGGAACTGGGGAAAACAGGCCTGTGGAGACTCAGTATGCCATCTCCTTGGGTGCCGACTGAGGTGTCCCTGCTAAGTGAGGAGACATATCAGGGGTTTGACCAACAAAGTAGCTTCTGCAGGAAGCAATACGTGCAACCATGTAGCCAGAGGGAGATGTATTTACTTCACCAAAGCCAACTAGTCTAGAAAACCATTCATTACTTCATTCCTTGTTGTCCCAACTCGATGATTTCCTTTGCTCACATCGACTTGGTCCTGATTAAATTTTGACCATCTAAAAACCCCCAAACCACTAGAAAGTCCCTCAGAAAGCTGTAACAGTTTCTGATTGTCAAAAGTGAAAGCATGCAGAGTTAACCTATCAATCAAGACCAAGGCTTGCTCCCATGACCTGGTCCCAACCTACCTCCTGCAGCATCTCTCAGCCTACACCTGAGCGGGACCAGTGTACTTTCCAGGCCTCAAGCACCCAAGGTGGATTCCCCACTCTGCGCCTTGCTGATACCATGCCCTTGTCTGGAGGATCTCTGCCTCCCCATCCCTACTATTTATTTACCAAATTCCTTCTCATCCTGCCCTAATTTGCTACCGCTGATTTGTTACCATCTCCGTGATCTTAAGAAATTGAGAGATATATTAGGTATAATTGTTAGGGTTGCCATAACCAACTATCACAAAGCGGCTGGCTTAAACAACAAAAAATATATTGGCTTACGTGTATGGAGGCTGGGAGTCTCAAATCAAGTAGCTGGCAGGATCAGTTCCCTTTCAGGGCTTTGAGAAAAAAAATCTGTTCCAAGCCTGTCTCCTTGGCTTATCGATGGTTGTCTCCATGTTCACAGGGCATTCTTACTGATTGCATGTCTCTGTGTCCAAATTTCCCCTTTTCTTTTTTTTTAACGTGTATTTTTGATAAAGAGAGAGAGAGAAAGCATGAGTAGGTGGAGGGGCAGAGGGAAAAGGAGAGACAGATAATTTGAGGCAGGCTCTGTGCTGTCAGTGCAAAGCCCAACACGGGCTCGAACCCGTGAACCATGAGATCATGACCCGAGCCGAAGTCAGACGCCCGATGGACTGTGCCACCCAGGTGCCCCCAAATGTCTCCTTTTCATAAGCACACCAGTCATATTGGGTTAGGGCCCACCCTAATGATCTCATTTTTACTTGATCACCTCTGTAAAGACCCTATCTCCAAATAAGGTCACATTTTGAGTTAAAGTTTGAGGAAATATTTGATTTTTGTGCCAAGAGAGCTAATCAGGACTGTATGAAGAAGAGAGGTATGTGCAAAGATAGGAAGCGAAGGCCACCATTATCAGGCCACATGAACTATCTTCTAAGACAGCAAATGTTTGTAAAGGTAGAGGGAGGTACAAGTTATGCTAGATCTTGTACACGGAGGGTATGTTTTCTAAAACACACTGTATCTGTGAGAAGAGGCTGGGTCTTGCTGTGGTGACCTACAACCCCACAATCTCAAGGGCTTACAGCCACAAAGGTTCGCTCCTCGCTCATGTGACATGTCCACTGTATGCCATCTGCAACTCTGTTTCACACTGTCCTTACCAGGGGACCCAGCGATAAAGCAGCCTGTGACTGGAACTTTGCCAACTTTGTGGCAGGAGGAAAAGACATATGGCAAAATCAAGCACAGCTCTTAGAGGTTCTTCTTGGACAGAGCTCACATTTCACTGGCCAAAGGAAGTCACCTGGCCAAGTCTGATGTCAGCAGACAGGAGTGTATAATCCTTCTGCAGGAAGGGTCACTGCAGGGAGGGGCATCGAATACAGGCAAGCGGAAGCCCAATGAACCACCAAGTATAAACGCCATGATGTACGTCTAAGAGAAGGAGCTTCATGTGACTTTGGGTGACACTTCACTTCTCTGGCCCTCGGTCTCCTCGTTTAGTAATTGGGAATCAATAGTACTATCTTCCCTTCCCTCCGGGGCCATTGAGAAAAGTAACCATGAGGCTAAATATGAAACTTCTTGGCGAATGATTCTGAAAGCATCCCTGGGACAAAGGCGTACATCTACTATATTTGGAACATAAAGACGATTGCGGTTCACATCGACTGCAAAGACAGGTGGCCAATGACAAACTAGATCTTTCCCCGGAAGCCCTGGAAAAGAGGGCAGGGAGCCTGTTATGGCCAGTGGGTTCAGCAAGGCAGTGCCCAAAGATGCAGCTCGGACAACTGGGAGGGCCAGGGAAAGAAGGGTCGTCTTGCTGGCTCGTGAGTCCACTCGCCATAGTGGATTCTTTCCTTCAACCAGTTCCCCTTCTCTACCCATTTTCCTGCAGGTCCAAACACTGGTCCACATTAAAGGGAAGTAAATAGAACAGCACAGAACAGCATTGCTACCTGCATTTGGTAACTGAGGAAACAGGCACAGAGATATTAAGCAACATGTTTAAGGTCACACAGTTAAGTAAATTCTTACATAACATCTCCCTGAAGCACTTTATATCCATTAGTATTTAATCCTCGCAGCAATGTTAGGAGTTGTGTGCTCTCACTATTCCCGTTTTACAGATGAGGAAATTGAGGTGCAAGGTGTTAAATAACTTGTCCACTGTCACACAAGTCATAAGTGGCCAGTCCTGGGAGATCCCCGGGGCTGAACATCCTGAGATGTATATTTGTGTCCCCATATTTTCACATCTCTGAAATTGGGATGTGTCTTTTAATGGGTGGCATATCGTAACTAAAGAATCAGCATTTTTTTTTTCTTGGTGGTATATAAAATAATAATGCATCTTAAAATTGATGACCCCCTACTTAGCATCAATGAAATATGAGACATGATTTCTTCTCGACCTGCCCCTCCCACTTCCCCTCACCAATTTTGAGATTTAAAAATGAGTCTCCCTTCTGGATGGAGGGGAACCTAGCCCGGGATTCTATCAATATTCCTTCCCCATCTCTCCAGCCCTCTGGGCAAAAATGCAAGAGATAAAGTGACCTAGTGAGGGTTCAAGACAGCAAGAATGGCTGTGGGCTGTGTGCAAGATGGGGTGTTAGGGAGAGAGTGGAGCTGTGCCAGCCAGCGTTTCGTGGAACCAGAGTCCTGGCTGGAGGTCCCTGCACACGGTGCCATTTGGGTCCTTGTGCTGAGAGCAGACCAGTCTCCAGTGTGCAGACACGCAACCGGGAAACGCAAATAGGAATTCGGGGGCAGCTGCAGAAGGCGTGTCTAAGGCTCTGCACTTACTGAACAAGACACGAATCTGTGTCCATTTCTTGGGGGGTAAATACTACCACATGTGCCTAAAACTCTCACATCATTTAGTCTGCGCTGACATGAATCCCCTTGGAAGAGTTAGCATTTGGTTAGGTAAACGTTTCCCCTCTCCCTCCCCTCTTCACCTCCCTCATTCTCCACCAATATCTTGCAGATGTTGGAACAAGCCGATGACTGTCTCAGTTCCCACACTGGAATGCCGGCCAGGGGAGAATGCAGGCGAGCTTTCTGGCCGCCTGCGACCCTCGGCTACGATGGGCCTCCTACATTCTCTTGCTTGTGCATCAAGCCTTCGGCCGCTCACTGCCAAGTATTAAGTGCTTGTTCCACAAACCTGGTGTAGATTATCACTTTGCTGTATAGATGTATCTAATAGAATTAAATAGTTGGCTCCTGACCAGTAACAGATGTGCTACGTATAATGCAACAATAATGAGATTGAAACCACCATGTAATATCGAGGGAAGAGTGGAGGGCGACTTGCATTTCTCCAGTTTGGAAGCCGGCTTGAAGGAAAAAGAAACTAGAAGGAATGGCCATTTATTTGCACTGAGTGAGCCATCTCTGTGTGTTTCAGATTCCCCAAGGGGTGTCTTTCACGGCCCGGTCCGTGTCCGTGACAGGGGGGCAAGAAGATAAACACAGTGGAAACGGGACTGGTTTGTGCTGGAGGTGGACTGATCCACCTTGTTGACATCCTACCTATCCCCCCCCCCCCCTCCAACCTGGTGCTGTCTGGTTTGGGGACCCAGTAATGAGACCATAATGAAATACAGTCATGCAGGCTGCTCCGAATGAGAAGTAACCAATGAAACCGGAGCTCAGGAGGCCAGCCACGTAGGTAGGGAGAAGACAGAAGTGTAGACAAGGACAAAAGAGCCCTCAGTGATCCCAGGTGGGGTCTCCAGTGCCCTCTCCTGACGGTTGTGCAGTTCTAGAGCCCCAGAATCAGGATAGGCTGGTCCCTGGGGATATCTCCAAGCGTGGACAATCCTGGTTCCTGGGACTGCTAATCAGAAGACCCAGAAGGGAGTATGCCTCCACAGCAAGGGTAGCCAAGCTCAACCCTGGAGGTCAAAGGGTAATCACAGGGGTGGGATTCCTGCTATACAGTGGTGCTTAATGTGAATTCAGAGCTGGGGCTTTTCTGAGTGTTTTGGTCTGTCGCGGTGCCTTCTGCTCGCCTTTTCCCCCCACTGCCCCCCTTTCTCTACTCTTCAATATTAATGTCTCTATCAGTTAGTTATTGCTGAGTAACAACAACAATAACAAAAAAACCCCAAGGCTTAATATATGGTTTGTTTTTTTCCCCTCAGGGTCTAAGGGTCAGTTCAGCTGACCTAAGCAGCCTCCACTGAGCCTGGCTGGGCTTGCTCATGTGTCGGCAGTCAGTGGCAGATTGGCAGCGGACTGGCTGACCTAGGATGGCTTTAGTTTCTCACAGCTCTTATAGTCCTTCGATAGGCTAGCCTCACCATGCTCTTACGACAGAGTTGCAATGGAGAGGGAGCCCCATTATGCAAGACGGTTGTGGATGTAGATCTGTGCTTTCAAACCTCTATTTGTACCACATCACTAGGATCCCATTAGACAAGTAAGTCTTATGGCTAAGCCATAATCTGAGTGAGAAGGGACTACAGAGTTACAGGGCAAAGCACACAGTGAGGGAAGCCATGATCTGGGGCCATCAATGCAACCCACCTACTCTAGTATCCTTGGAATTTCCCAGAGGTTGCCTACAGATTAGGAACAGTTAACGGAACAGGTCAACGACATGCCCTAGAA
This sequence comes from Panthera onca, assembly GCF_046562875.1. Classification (NCBI taxonomy): domain Eukaryota; kingdom Metazoa; phylum Chordata; class Mammalia; order Carnivora; family Felidae; genus Panthera; species Panthera onca. Next base: position 17,427,889 of record NC_138349.1, read on the forward strand.
ACCCAAGTCCTCCTTCAGTCCATCCCAAGAAATGGTTGAGAGGGAGGTGGGCCAGTTTCCAGTTGTCCCCACGTAGATTTTCATCTTCTATCTTACTGCACGCTGACTTTGGGATTGCCTGCTTCTCCCTTTCTCTTTTGCCCTCCAAAGTACACATATACTCCCATGGGGAGACCCCGGTCCAATTTCTGGGGACCCTTCCTGCCATAGTCCTCAGCCCCTAAAAGAATGGTAAGGCACAGAAAGGCTGGGTGTGAGAGCCCAGCACACAACCTCAGAGTTGGAGTAACAACAGAAGAAAGATCGAGATGGAACAGACTCGATACAGAGAGGCGTTCACATAAGAGCGGGTTTCCCTCATGCCCTGGGCCCAAAGGCACAACTGAGGCCAACACACATGGGGGTAAAGAGGCCCACTTTGTCAGGTGAACGAAACCGAGTGTAGCATGGCTGAGAATTCCTAACAGTACCAAACCATCAGGCTAGAAAAGCAAAAGAAAGTCTGCTGGGCACGTAATAATTGCTCAATGGATATCTGAGGACTGACTGGCTAGGAAACTATTCTAAGAAACCAACAGAATCTCAAACAAAGATTTAGGAACAAGGAGAATCACTGAGGCATATTTGTAAGAGTGGAAACAAACCAAATGTTCAACAATAGGGAGATGATTAAATAATTTATGGCACATCTATATAATGGCATAGGATGCAGTCATTTAAAATGTTTTAAATTAAATATTTATGACCGGAGGAGAGGTTCACCATGTAATTTGAAGTGAAAAAGCAGGTTGCAAAACTCTATGCAATATGATCCCAAGTAGGCATAAAGTAAGTGTGGTTTTAACAGTGGTTTATGGGAGATTTTTGTATCTTTACGCTTTCTATGTTTTCCAGGTTTTCCATAATGAGTCTGCATTCCCTTTTTGACTCTTAGTACAACTGAAGTTCTGAAAAGAATGCAGATCTTAATTTTGAAACGGGGACCAAAATGTTAACTTCCTGTTCATTTTCAGGCATCCCTTATATTCTCTCATATATGCTTCCGTATTTTCACTGGTAGCATTTACCACATGTTATATGTACTTGGCGGTCTTTCACTTCTCTTCCCCCACAAAACGTAGACTACTGGAGGACAGGAACTTTGACGGCTTGTTCACTGATGTGGCCCTAGCAGTCACCACAGCTTTATAGACACCAGGCCCTCAAGAAATATTTGTGGAATGAACGAATGAACAAACGAACGAACGAATGAACGAAAACACTCAAAGGAATTTCCATTCCCTTTTACTAAGTTAACTAAAATGTCCTGCAGCATCAGTATCAGGAGCAACTTGACTGATCCACAGAGAGAAATGTTCAGAGTAACTTTGAGCTGCAAGTATTCCCTGCCTCCCATGGCTATAGATTGCCTACTGGGGACTTAACACGGTCCCAACTATGATGGTGGACAAGAAGGCAATACTTACCTAGACAGAGCATATTGCAGGACAGGGCATTCATCATATCAAAGCAGGGGACTTGAGCACAAAACACAAAGAAAGGCTCCGTTGAACATGGCTGCCATTTTCCCCCTTGAGATGTACCTTCCCGGAGATCTTCAAGAACCAATACAACTGTACTTGGTCTCCTCCACCATTTGGGGGTCGGCACCAGCAACCACACCCGTGTCCTCCCCACCCATCCCCTTGAAGGGAATGATGCATGTTCCAGAACCCCACTCTGTCTTCCACCACATGGAACTCATGTTGCATCTCAGCCAGTGTCTTGTCTCACATACAGGTCTGAGCAGTAACGATGCTATTAGTTAACAGTTATTCCTTTGTATTCTTCATCTCTGTCGGTGGCACTCCCTTCAGACACATCAAGATAAACCTTTTTGGCTGCATCTTTCTTCTTGTCTCTTCTCTGTTTTCTCCTAGGTCCTATTTTGAGTCCACCCCTCCCCCTTAAAAAGTCTCAGAAACCACCTCAAGCAAATGAGTATTGTCAGCAAGAGGTGAGTGGAGGTGGTGGGGGAGAAGCGACCAGCAAAATTAGCCATAAAGAGGACATTCCTGCGTAAGGTCCTTGAAACTGTTCCCAAGACTACATTGGAATATTTTCACCCTTCTTTAATTAAACCTACCCTTCTGCACCTGCCAGTGCTTGAGATAAAGAAAAACAGTGTTTTCATCACTTATTGATCTTATTGGTTTCCTGTTTCACTAAAAGTGAAGCTTGCCACTATTTTTTAAGACACAAACATGCAGTATTTCACTTTCCACTAGCAATGGCTACTGTTTATTGAACTTACTGTTACCCAGCCAGTGAGCTAAGGACTGAATCTACCCGAATTATTTAATAACCTCAACAAACATGAACTAGCCCCATTATTATTCATTTTACCCATTATTACTCAGTATTACTCATTATTCATTTTCCAGACAGGGAAACTGAGGGTCAGAGAGCTAAGTAACTTGCCCATGGTCATCCAGTTAACCTCTTCTTAGATGGATCTGGAAGAATAACCATTACTCATAACATTATTTCTATAAGGAAATATCTATTCCAGTTCCCAAGGACCAACCCAGACACACACACACACACACACACACACACACACACACCAGGAACACAACCTGCTTCTGCTCTTTAGAGGAGGGAAGGGTCATTGTGCGCAAAACTTTTGTCATTGTGGAAGATTCCAATTCAAGTGGCTTCTGGCGATACAGCAATAGATACTTCTGGATAAATGCAAGTTCTTGTCCCTTCCCAGCCAGAATGATTGGTCCACAAGCTGAACCCGTCATTTAAGCTGGACCAATCAGGTCTTCTCCTAGAATTTAAAAATTGTCACTGCGGGAGGGGGTGCTGGATGGCTCAGTCAGTTAAGCCTCCTACTCTTGATTTCAGCTCAGGTCATGACCTCACGGTTCCTGAGTTCGAGCCCCGTGTCCAGTTTCAGGCTGACAGTGTGGAGACTGCTTGGGATTCTCTCTCTCTCTCTCTCTCTCTCTCTCTCCCTCTCTCTCTGCCCCCCCCCCCCCCAAATAAATAAGTAAACTTAAAAAATTGTAACTGGGAGGAAGCCCTACTTGGCCTCCTATGCCATCGCTGAAAGGCTATGGATATGGGGTGGCTGAAGACTGCCTATTTGTAGAACAGCCTATTTACAGGAGGATAGAAGGAGGCTAAGAAGAGAGAAGCAGAAACTCGCAGTGTTGGAGAGGCAGGAGAGAATGAGACTGAACCCAGCTGTCCCCAAGCTCTTCCAGTTTCGTGAGCTGCCCCCTTAACCGCTTCCTTCTCCTTACAATTGAAAAAGCAGGGCAGGGACAGGGCAGATGCTCACAGGAGGTTATGCACTGAGCTAGCTCCAGAGCCTGGAGCACAAGTCCCCGGCTCCCAGACCAGTCGGTGCACCTGAGGACACCCGTGCGAATGGGGGACTGAGGGCAGGAACAAGCCGAGGGTTAGGAAGAGACGAGGGGAGATTGCTCCGTGCTTTTGGCCATGCCCACGGCCTAGTCATCCAGGGTAAGCGCATGCCCCAGCTCCGTGCCTCCGTGCCTGGCTGGTTCAATGGCAACCCAGTTGATGGCCTCATTAACTGGATCCACCTGTGGGCACTTTATTTAATTATCTCAACTGGAACAGAGTCAAGACGCTGGAGCTAATGTCCTTCCGCTTTCTGAGAGCTAATTATCACCTGTGGCTTGGCCCCAGGCACAGGCGCAAGGGGTTACCAATAGCACCGTAACTGTGTTGACGGGAGTCCAGAGCATTCCCTCTCATTTTGGTGGGAAAGGGGAGTTAAACGTGACAGAAGGTCAGAAAGCATCTGGTCCGCTGCCCGCCTCCAGAGATTAGAGCCCTGTGCCCTGGGTCGTCTATTTCCATCACCAGCCCGGGCCTAAGGAAGTGTCCAGGATCCTGGCACCAGAACACAATAGCTACATCTTATGGAGCACTGATAAGATTGCAAGCGTTCCCAACAGCTTTGAGGGTATTTTCACCTGCACCTCTGCGTGGGGTGGGTCTGTTGGCACAGAGGTTATGTGACTCGCCTGGTGCTTCTCAGGTAGGCAGCTGGGCTAGGATTCAAACTGCAGTCCAGTCGGTGGTGTAGCCAGAACGTTCCCTTGTCCCCTCTGGGGTCCAAGCTGGGTAACTGGTTACCTACTGTGTGCCAAGCACCGTGATCCGTTTGGGAAATAGAAAGATATTTACCTTCTATATATATCCATTTCCTTCCAGGAGTTCACCTCAGGCCTTTTTGGTATTGAAATATTTACACTATCCTGACACCGTAAGAGGAAGGTGCCACAAAAGCATGTCGAATGTGGAATCAAAAGTTACAGATTGGGGGCGCCTGGGTGGCTCGCTCGGTTAAGAGCCCGACTTTGGTTCAGGTCATGATCTCGCGGTCTGTGAGTTCTAGCCCCGCATCAGGTTCTGTGCTGACAGCTAGGAGCCTGGAGCCTGCTTCCTTTCTGTGTCTCCCTCTCTCTGTGCCCCTCCCCCCCCCCATCTCAAAAATAAATAAACATCAAAAAAAATTTTTTTTAAGGCAAAGATTTGATTTTCTGCTCCACCCCTCCCTAAATGTATGATTTTCCATACGTTTCTTATCCTTTTCTCACCCTGGCCTCCCCATCACAGAACACGGAGCACAGAACTTGTCTTTTCCACCCTGTTTCACAGGGTTGCCAGGAGCGCAAGTCGGATGACACATGTAAAAACTGTTTACAAACGCACGGCTTTGTTTGTTGTAGAAACTATTATTATTGGATGGACTCCAAGATTGACTTTACTCCTCAAGGAGACGGAGGCTTGATTATAGCATCATTCGCAAGTGAGAGGTCTCGGCTCGTGAAGTGGGGCCCCGAAATTGGAATGAGGTCCCTGCTCCAGAATTCTTCCTTCTGCCTCACACGGATCCAGCGGTAAGCAGAAAAGGGTACCTCTGTGCCTTTAAATTGACCCGCCGGTTAAAAGTAATAAACCAAAATCATGATTTGCTTACAGACACTCTGGAACTGGAATGGAAGACGATTTCTTCCCGTCTTGGCCTAGGAGATTGTTTTAGGGGAAATTTTGGTCTTGTTAAACAGTAGCATGTGTCATTGTTGTTATTTGCTTCTTCCTTTGTCATAAATCAGGAGGGTATGGGGGAGGGGCTGCCCTATAGGCAAAAAAGTACGATGGCCTTTACTAGGCCGACTTGCCAGGTGACCTCAGACAGACAGAGCTACGAGCATCGAGTGCCTGTTTTTCTGAAAACGTTCTTGATGTAAACGCCTAAGGAGGTTCCTCAGCGTCAGACCATCCACACTCATAGGATGACCAACGCCTCCCAGTTTGACTGGACAGCCCTGGTTTTAGCTTTGGAAAGTCCCGCTCCCCAGGACCGCCCTTCGATCCTGGGCACCCTGGGACAGGTGGCCACTGTACCTACACTTCACATTCAACCGTCTGGGGCAGACAGCACACGGTGGGACCCAGTTGGCTCGGGTACCCAACAAGGGCCGCGCCTCTTCTCCATCCTGTGGGGCAAGTGGTATAACTTCTCCGAGTTCTCGACTCTCCATCTACAGAAGGGGACAGCGGCAGAACCTGCCTCCTAGATCACTGTAGGGGAAAAAAACGAACACACATGGCAAGTGCTCCATAGAGCACAGGCGCACGGAACAGTTGTCCCTGGTTCTTATTACTGCCTGGGGCCGGCCAGAAGAAACTTCCGGTCAAGTCCAGGGGACAGGACAAATATCCTAACAGGTAGCTGGATTTCTTCCTCCTCTTCCCTTTGTACCTCCCTTTCTGGTTTTACGTCCCCATCTACCCCCCGACTCTGCCCCTCTGTTACTTGTTGCCTCAATAGAGATTCGTGGTGCTGGGTCTCTCGCAGCACGTTATTCACGTCTTGGCAGGGCATGCCGCGCTCATAAGAATTAACATTTGGGTTTTATTTACTGGCTTACAAAGTGCCAGAATTGCATCGGGGATTCAGTTGCACAAACTCTCTTGATGGGAAATCAGTGACAAATTGAGAAGAAGGGGGTCTCGAGGATCAAACAGCAAACCCTTCCCAATCCTTGTTTGAAAACTCAGTCCGGGCTGATTTATTGCCGTTCCCAAAGAGGTGTGGGGGAGGGACGAAGTCTCTCTCTGGAGTCTTCTTGAACAGTTAGGCCCGTTCCCGGTCTTACATGAGATTAGTCACAGGATATTTCATTTTAAATCCAATGGAATGTTTTCCTAAATCAGACAAGACTCTTTCAGTGTTTATGGCTGTTTCGCTGGAATTCTCTTTGGCTCCAGGAGGGATTTGAAAATTAGATACATTTCCTTTTGGTGACCTGGGGCTGAGCTGGAGGGAGATCAGGCCTTAGGCTGGGGCCAGCAGTGACTTGTCAGTCTTGTTCCAAGAGGTCTCTCCCATTGGCCAGCCTTCCCAAGCACCTGCGGCCCACCGTATGGCCAAGCCAGGCGCCTCATCCCTACAGGCCCTCTTTCCCCTACCGGGCCCCCTGGTATACCATGGAGACATAACACAAATGTTTTGCAAAATTAAAAAAGGTGGGGTGAGCTCGATCCATTTGGCGGTGAGAAGGCTCGCATGGGACTTCTTTTCGTTTCAGAACTTTCTTTTTGCCTGCATGGTAGGGAAAAATATAGAATTCTTATCAAAGTAACTACGGTCAGACGCTGCAGAATTAGTCTGATAGGGTAGGTTGCTATTTCGCTTGTTCTGAACACACATGAAGAGATGAAAAGAACAACAGTCACAGAGAAATGATGGAGACGAGATTATGAAGAAATAGCAAGAAACAGGGGTAATTGCTTCAAACTAACGCTCTGTTCTCCAAAGGCTGCAGTGGCTTCCCTGGAGACTGATGAAAGTCTAAAGGTGTGTTTTTCCCATTTTATAATTTCAAGTGAGTTCTATTTTAATTGATCACTTCTGCCTCTTCCCTTACGCACTTTTATCTGTGGATCATAGAACCACCTCGAATGAGAAACAATTCAGCTAGCGGCACAGAATCTGAAGCCAGACGACTTGAATCTGAATCTAGCTTCAGCCACTTAGCTGAAGTTATGTGTCTCTGGACACATTACTCAGTTTCTCTACATTTCTGCTTCCCTGGCCACAAAATGTATATAATGCTGGGACCCACCTCCCAGGGCTGTTGAGAAGAGTAAATAAAGTATACAAACGTCTCAGACGTGGCCCTGATGTACAGCAAGCTCTGGAATAGTGCTTGCTCTTATCAAACCTGACTTAATCCAGAAGCCTGGTATCGCCACAACTTGTGTCTCCCACAGGGCTCCATCCACACGAGAACCGGAATCCCTACGAGCACTGCCCAGGCTGTAAGGTAGGCAGGGATTGGGTCGAGCCGAGTATTTTTCCTTTGGGAAGGACCCAAGCCCCGATGAAGCCAACTGGAGGTACGAGCGCAGAAATAAATTTCTGGTTCTGCTTTATCAAGTATGTCCATTAGGACATGCTAGAGCATCAATAACAGAAAACTCCACATACACAGACCTACACACTGAGGAGTATAGTCATATCCCAAGTGCAGAAAGTCCAGAGGGAGATGAGCTTCCAAGTTGGTTCTGGCTGATCAGCTGGATCAAGGACCCAGTGTCCTTCCTTTCCTTCCACGTGGCATCTCTGGAGTTGGCATCATCCTGAGGCAGGCTTCCCTTGTGGTTATAACATGGCTGGTCATGGCGTCAGGGCAGTGGAGTGTTTCTCTGCTGTGTCCATCAGGAGATAACATAGGGAGATGTTCTCTGGATGCTCTCCATTAAGAAACAAGACAGACTTTCTCAGAAGCCTCCAGTCTACCTCTTCTCACATTGTGTTATCCTCCATTGAGTCCCATGCTTGTTCCTGAACCTCTCATCGGCTAGAAGGATGGGCTTACCCCTACAGCTGTAGTAAAATCAAAAAGAGCACTTCTATGACTCAATTAGGGGAGAAGCAGAAAGGCACTGACGAGGTGGCCCAATTGTCCACCATTCTGTAGTTTAGGTGCCCTTCACATTATATTAGATGGTAATGTTCAGGCACGTATGACTTTCTAGGAGTTCCAGAAAGTTCCATGATGTCAGTTAATTCCATAAACCACACTGCATGGTGAAATTGCTATGAAGGAATTCTGAAGATGAGATTTTCAAAGGTACGTGATGGTGAGCATTGGGTCCGTTGTCTGTCCTATCCATACCAAAGCCCTCAGCTTTGACTTAACTATTGTTTTGGATCAGACAGAATATTCCAATGCCTTCCCCCAATTCTTCCTTCACAATGACCAGTGAGAACAGTAATCACTTCTGCCTACTTCTCCACTGTATTCCATGTTGCCTGGCCAATAGTAACTTAATATTTATTGGATGCGTGAACCCTGCCTGCCAAAAAAATACTGGAGTTAGTCCTTTTTATTAACTTGTATTCATATTCTTTGCTCCTGTTGCTCTAAATGTTCTCTCTTTCTCTCTGCTCCCTGTGAGGCCTTGGTGACCTTGAAATGACCACTTCCTCCAGAAACAATAATAGCTTTCATTTGTTTACTGAGCACTTAAACTATGCACCCTGCCCCGTGCTAAGAACTTGATGGATATTACCTCACTGAATGTTCACAAAATTCAGTAAGGTGGGTTTATAGGTGAAGAAAATACCTTACCAAAGGCCACATAGTCCAGAAACAGAAACAGAATGGAGAGTCAAGCCCAGAGGGGCACCAGAGCCTGGCATGCCAAGCACTCTGTGCATACCTTCCCATACGTCTGCAGCCCTGGGGACACCCTTCCAGGGCCGGTCTCTTGGCTGTTCTCTCCTGTTGCTTTCCAGTGTCCGTGTGTAAATCTCACTTCCCCCATGCCACGTTATTCCCTGAAGCCCAGAGGGCTGTGTTTATCCTGCTGAGCCCCCAAAACTCATCCTAGCAGAGATATCTTGAGTAGATATCATTTGAATTGAATTGCATCTAGGGCCCTGGCCTCGGGATGGCCCAACTGCATTCTATATGTGGAGACTGCTGAGTGCCACCCCCCCCCCCCCCACCCCCGGCTTAGCCTGTGTGTGTTCTATGTCTAGGCCAAGCCAGCTTACAGCAGGCCACTGCCTCAGAAAATCACTGTAGAGCAAAACTCAGTGTCCATCTGGATAAAGCATGAAGTCAGCCAGTCCAGTCAGACTGGCTTGACTTGGTTTTCTTCCGTATAAGCAAGCTCAGCGACCCTGGCCTCCTGGCCTTGCTATAAACCTCTCTGCCTCATACGGTCCATTAAAGTATTTGTCTATGTGTGCATAGCTCGTCCAGGCCAGGGAGGGGCACCCAGGCTAGTGGGGAGCACCAAGGCACCGGACTCTTCCCCCTCCATTAAAAGACTACAGCAACTCTCGACCTCTGGAGACGTAAGGATAGAGCAATTTACAAGTGCTTGTTATGGGTCGTGTCTTTCGGGGCATGCTTTAAGAGCTTTCGGCTGGGCCACACATACACACATAATCTGCTCAACACAGCCCTGACCACTTGTTCCTAGAGCCCGGCCAAATTTAGGGCAAGTGTGTGGCCACTGGTCTATTGGGCCAGCTATTGGAGATGCTGGCAGAGCTGGGGGCTGGCTGAGTCTTCGGGAAACCAAAAGCAATTGCTGACATCTGGATGCCGTGGGAGTGGGTTCTAAGTGCTGGATAATTAGTCACAGTCATGGGAGTAAAAAGCTGATAATGAGGGCAGGAGCAGAGAGAAAGCCTACCCGATTCCTACCAGTCCTAAAGACTCAGAAGGCTGAAATCCCTCTGCCACCAAGGCAGAGTCCACAAGTTGTTGTGAATCAAGTTCTACCATTGAGATTGTGACGCTTTCCCTGGCTCTGTCTGGTAGCTCTCTATGCCACCTGCTGTCACCTCCTCTGCTGCTCTCTCTGATCTCATTCTTTGTCTTTTTCCCCTATTATTACGTGGGCAAAAGACCAAGGGAGCAACACCCCATTCTCTGCTGGCTCTGCACCCAGTTTTTTTCCTTCCTACACTAGATCTCTAGGCCCCGGGGAAATAAAGAGATAGGGAGACTCAGGACACAAAGGATAGAATCTCCTAAGGAGGTCAGGGAATCGCTCATATGTAGTCTTTGTTTGAGATAAAAAGGAAACAGAATGTTTTCTCTCATCACTAAGTTCAATACAAAGCAAGTTGGGAAGACAGGAAGATTTGATAAATGAAAAAACACAAAAGAAAACAGTTTGAATAAACCCAAGCTGCTGAGTGATCACAATAAATGTGAATGGATCAAAGCCATCATATTTAAGAATGAAGACTTCCAGACTGGATAATAAAAATACCCCAAACCGGCTCTTTAATACTTAGGAGCGGTACCTAAAATAAAATAACACAAGAAGAAGGTTTGGAAATTAAGGGGTGATAGAATAGGCTCCTAAACAATGGGGAAGTGTGGATGGAAAACAGAGAGACAGTGGCCACCAGACCTCTCCCTGCTCTCTGAGAAACAATATATTTAGAAAAAAAATACGCTGCCTGATTCTATCCTCAAAGTGAGCTTGAAGAAAAGCCTTTAGGGAAAATGGGTCCTACTGGCATCTCCAGGGCGGGCTCAACATTAACGTTTCTCCTCCATTTATCTCCCATCCCCTCCAATTTTAGAAGTCGGGAGAAGGACAGAGTCTCTTGAATGGGCCATTCAATCTGTCTGTCTCCTCTCTGTTTCCAAAGAAAGGCAAAGATGTTAAATTAAAATCATGTTTAGAGAGGGAGGCCTGGGTGGCTCAGTCAGTTAAGTGTCCGACTTCGGCTCAGGTCATGATCTCACGCTTCATGAGTTTGAGCCCTGCATCAGGCTCTCTGCTGTCAGCGTAGAGCCCATTTCAGATCCTCTGTCCCCCTCTCTCCCTGCTCCTCCCCAGCTCGTTCACTCTCTCTCTCTCACTCAAAAATAAATAAAAATAAACATTAAAAAATTTTTTTAGAGGTCTCCCCATGCTTCTTCCCAGTACTATCCCAGAAAATAGCTTCTGGCTGGTCAGTGTAGATAATTCCCCAGGCAAAGAAGTCACATAAAGGCCATAGAGCCAATTTTGTGAGAGGACTAATAGGGCCACATATTGAAGCATCCAAGTGGTACCAGCACAAAGGAAAATGGTGACAACCCAACAAGCCAATGTGTGTACGTACAGATATTCCATAGATGGGTCTCAAGGAGTTCAGAAAATCCCTTCCTATTATATGAAAATTATGAATCTAGGAGCCCTCCCCACCCCACGACACAGGAACAGAATTCATAGCTTCCAGCACATTTCCAAATGGATTCATGTCTCCAAGTGTTTTAGAACCACGGACTTTCCCAGTAATTTCAAAACATGTCAGGGCTTGAGGTCTCACTGCATTTTACAGAGCGGAGATGTCCCCAAAGTTGGTAAAACTAAGCACAGAACCAGCTCTCAAGGAGTAGGGGTTGAGGGGAAGTACAGTAGTGGGTTTGAGGAGGGTAGGGGTTCATGTAGGCCTCATAGGGAACTAAGAGTAAAATTCGTTTCTCACTGGTTCCCTTCCCCAATCACTTCCTAATTCATGTATATGGGAAAGCATTTTCTAGAGCTAATCTCATAAACCTCACCTCACTTCCTAATTCATGTATATGGGAAAGCATTTTCTAGAGCTAATCTCATAAACCTCACCTCAAAAAAAATGGATTCATCGGTGGAATAAATTTGGGAAATGCTACATAGGCTATCCTCCCCCCATGAAGATTTGCAGTGCTTATCTTTATAATAAAGTTTCTGATATATCCTGTAGTAAAGAGAAACAATTTAATTTAATTTAAACAGTGTTTCCAGAAGTTGTTTGAGCAGACTTTTCTCCTCCCCGGAACCCCTCTTAGCATAATGCCACTCATGCAGGATTCCACTGCTCACACGTTGGGAAGTACAAGGAAAGTCAAGTCCAATGAGCCTCTTGGCACTCTGGGCTTACGCTCTGGCCCTTCCCCTTCCAGCCAAATGTGGTGCCCACTCTCATGCCATCCCACCTTGACCTTTCCCACCTCTTGCTTCCACTGGCATTATACTTTCAGTATGCATAATACTTCTTTTAATTAAAAAAATTGTTCTTGTTTGTTTTTATTTATTTCTGAGAGAGAGACAGATGGCAAGTGGGGGTTGGGGGGGTGCAGAGAGAGGGAGACACGGAATCCAAAGCAGGCTCCAGGCTCTAAGCTATCAGCACCAAGCCCAACATGGGGCTTGAACTTAGCGGGGTCATGACCTGAGCTGAAGTCGGACACTTAACTGCCTGAGCCACCCAGGCGCCCCAACACTCGTAATACTTTTAGCACCCCTTTTAGGATTCTTCCCTGACCCTCTGGAAGGCCGCAGCTCTTACCCATCGGCAGCCCTAGCCCGCATCTCTCCTTTTTTTTCACAAAGACTTTCCAGCAAAGAGCGGATGCAAAATAAAGTATGCTAGAATGGGAGGGAACAATACAACAGGGAGGGTAGCCCTCTGTGGCCACCCCCTGCTATCTTCCAGGCCCTCCGGGACAGACTGTGTTCTTGGATGTGAACATCTAACTTTTACTTTAACTCACGGAGCTGTCACCAGCTTTCTCTCTGCATTTCTAGGCTGGAGGTGAACAGGAGGAGGGGGAAGAAAGAGAAAATAAAGCAAATTTAAGCAATGGATGTATCAAGTTCAGGCACAAAGCACACTTGACCCAATCCTGTCTTACTCTTGATAGGGATTAGCCTTTGCCTTCAGGATGAGGCTCCTCTATACCCAATCCCACCACTCAGACCAGCTCCTGCAATGCACCCGTAGTCTGGGCCACAGGGCAGTTAGTGTTCAGCGCAGGCTGGACTCCAGTCATCCTCAGACAGCCAACAAAAGGGTGCACCGGGTACTGAACTTAGTAAAGTACTGGTGCCCTTGAAAAATTGCCTAGATCCCCAGCCAAACTCAGAATGAGTACTGAATATAGCGGACAGGTCTGTGGTTGACCAGATCTCCAAGTTCAGAAGCGCCCTTTGCTGCAGAAACCATAGCCACGTCTTCTTCCATGCTCTATGGCACAAAATTTTGTTCCTTAATCTCAGGATGGGAGGGTAGGCACTGACCCACACTCGAGTCCGTGGGAGTTTATCGTCTTGAGAAGACCCAGAGCAGCAGAGACCGGTCCTCATGCCTAGCCTGGCAGCAGCAGAGAGCAAGAGGAGTGATGTGCACTCGGGTTGGTGCCCTTCCTTTACCACTTGCAGGCTGTGCAACTTTAGGCAGGGTACTCAGCCTCTCTGTGCTTTAGCTGGTTCATCTGTGAAATGAAGATAGGAACTGCATCTATATCACAGGTTTATTGTAAGGACTACATGAAATGTAAAACCCTTCATACAGACCACTTGTGAGTAGCCATTGTCGTGATCATGGCCATCACTATTAACTGTATCATGCCCTGGACTTGGGAGTCAGTGCGCCCGAGTTCTTGGCCCAGGTCTAAAACTAATGTACATCTTGGGCTTGGGACATTCTGGGCCTGTTTTTCCATTTGGCAAATGAGAGTTCCATACTCCCTCCTCAGGAGAGTGCCCCAGGGCCCAAACGAAACAAGAAGTGTTGAGGTAGTTTGAACAACGAGAGACTCTTAAGAGGTTGGGAGCAAGCAGGCAGTCACCGCACGCAGCTTGGGTCATCCTTTATTCACCCTTTATTCATCCTCCGCAGCACCCCGGGACTTGACTGGCAACTCTTCCTTCTTGCCGGGACTCTCGACTCCGATCACTCGCACTAAAGTACCCAGTGTCGCTGCCAGGACTTTCTTTGCTGTGGCCCCAGCCTTTTAGGAATCCTCAGGAGACTCAAGAGTTGAAAACCAGGGGCACCGAGTGGCTCAGTCGCTTAAGCGTCCGACTCTTGGTTTTGGCTCAGATGGTCTCATGGTTTCGTGAGCACATCACGCTCTATGCTGGCAGCATGGAGCCTGCTTGGGAGTCCCTCTCTCCCTCTCTCTCTGCCCCTCCCCCACTTGCACTGTCTCTGTCTCTCTCAAAAATAAATAAACTTAAAAAAAAAAAAAAAAAGAAAGAAAGGGTTGACAACATTCTTCCAGAATCTCGGAAGACCTCACTGACTTTGTTGACTTCCCGTCTGGCTGGACACCAAGGTCTTTTGAGTAACTCCCAAAATGGACCTTTGGAGCAAGGCTTACGCAAGAAGGAAAAAAATGCTTCCTCTGACAAGACTTATTACTATTGTCATTCCTATTATTCTTAGCCAGTATTATTGTGGTTATGGTCCTGATGGCAAGCATTTACTGGAAGCCAGGCACTGTACTGAGAGCAGAGCAGTTAGACATTCATTCCTGACAGACGCCTATGAGGGACGTGCTGGCATTACCCCATTTTACAGATGGTGAAGATAAAGGCCAACCTACTCCTGGCCCCACGACAACTCACATCACAAGGCAGGGGAAAAGTGGCCAGAGTCAGGGAAGGAGAAAATAGCCCCCTCTGACACTGACATCTTCCTCTGGAAGGTGCTCGCCCTGGGAGCATGTCTCCTGTCTTCTGCTGTGTCCTTTGCATCTGGGTCTGAAGCCCATGGAAGGATTTGGGCTGAGCTGGTCATCTTGGCCTCATGGCACCACTTGGGCACTGGTCTCAGGTCTAACGTTAGAAGACCGTCAAAATTACATTGCTTTTCATTATTTTCACTACCCTTAGGATGCAGTATTGAGTTAATCATACTCGAGCTCATGACGCCTCATCATCATTGATAGATTGATTCATTCATTCATTTTACTTCTTTTTTAAAGAAAAAATGTTTAAGTTTCTTTATATATTTTGAGAGAGCAAGCATGCAAGTGAAGGAGGGACAGAGAGAGAAGGAGAGCGAATCACAAACAGGCTCTGCACTGTCAGCACGGAGCCTGAGGTGAGGCTCGAACCCGTGAACCGTGAGATCATGACCTGAGCCGAAATCAAGCGTCGGATGCCCAACCGACTGAGCTACCCGGGTTCCCCCTTACTTCTTCCTCTTGATCCCTAGATTCCATTTCGTTCCTCTCCTCTGTAGGCGCTCTTCTAATGTGTTTAGTGAAATCTTTTTGTTTTACATGTACGGCTGCTTTATGTGCATCTACTTTAATTTATGTAAATCATAGTGTCTTATCTACTTCCTTCTACTCCTCTTTTTTTTTTAAACCCAGGATTGTGTTTTTAAGATCCACACACATCAATAGATGCATACGCACACTGACTCCACTCATTCCAACAACCGGGTAGCTTTCCAAGGGAAGGATGAGGCAAGTAAGACAAAGGGCACGTAGGCTGTTTCAACGAGTCAGTGCCAAGTCTGAGGGAACAAACCAGAAGGTTCTACCAAGAGAAGAAGCTCCGTGCTCCCTCCGGCCAACACACTAAAGTCCAGAAGGGACTCCCCCAGACCCCATGTTCAACAGCGTCAACCAGAAAAGGGAAAGGAGAAGAGGGAGGGGTGGAAGTCAAGCACAGTGGATGCTGACCCAGTCACTTCCTCTCTGACAAACCCGCGTTTTCTAGAAGTCGTCAGATGTGACCCAGCCTTTTGGCAGTTCTCCTTGCCCTCTCTCCATCCACACAGAACCAGAGGAATGGGCTGGCTGTTTAATAAATCAAAACCAGTTTCATTCTTTAAAATTGAAATTTCACAGGTCATCAGCCTAGCCTATGGCCCGCTGCCCTTGGAGAGGATGGAAAAATAATTGGAATCATATGAGCCAGTTTGATTAGAAAAGTGAACGTGGTTTGGAGCGAAGGCCTGGATTCCCTGTCCTCGGTGACTAACGTGACCTCCCCTTCCCTCAGCAGAAATTCTTTAGAGATAAAGCTGCTTCTTGCTCAGGGACATTATCCCCACTTGAGAAGCGAGAGGTCACCTACCACTCCAGAGGTCAAGATGGTTCAGCACCAGAACAGACAAAATTGAAAAGTGAGAAAGTCAACCCTATGACGGAGTGTTTCCAAACCTTTGCCAGATGGCTGCCCCCTACCCTCTACCCTCTTCTCGCCCCACAGAAGTGGCCAGTTGTTGGGCTGTAGACACCAATGTAAAAACACAACGTCATCGATGACCCCAAGGATTGGATTCTGCCGTGACAAGCTACTTCATGTTTACAAAGCAGCTCCAGAAATGATAATATAGGAAAAGAGGGAGAGACTGCGTCCAAGGTTCCTTGTTAGGCCTCTCTGACATTTTCTGGGAGATCTGACGCGTGGTTCTTAATTTCACGGCGACTACATCCAGTCAGGTTTGGCTGGAGGAAGCAATTAGTTTGCCATGTCCCACTTAACACATCAAGGAGTTAGGCGAACTCCCAGAAATCCAGATCCTACACTCTCTTTGGATATCTTAAGCTAACACGCAAAGCAGTACGTTTCAGTAGTTAACGGATGAACATGGGTCTCCTCAATGGTATTGCCATCCAGAAGTTTTGGAAGTTACGCTTCAGGAGTTGAGTGACCCTTTAACTTCAGTGGTCTCTCCTAAGTTCTAAGACATCTTCCTCTCAGCTAGTCTCAAATCCCCAACGCCCCCATCCACCCTCCCTCTAAACCCAGGAATACGTCCATGTATTAGGACTCAGGTCTTGAGTGGCAATCTTCCTTCACTGACAAGAAAAGGCTCTCCAGTGAGGCTCTGCATTCGGTCACACACAAAAAAACAACCTCCCTTCGAAACAAAGAATCAAGTCAAGTGTCTTCTGTGAGCACCTTGGAAGCCTAAAATCTTCCCGGTTCCAAAACTCAAGAGTGGGGAATTGGTGAGTGGCCACAGAATTGCCTCAAGCTGCCTGAGCTTTCCTGATAACCTGTTCTGACCCACAGACCAGTCCCACAGCCATATGGAATGCAGACCAGCAATGACCTCTAAGGACGTGGACTTTCACAGCCAGGTGTCTCAGAGCCAGGAGTGGCTTAAGCCAGATGTGCATGCAAAATAGAGCTGGTAAAATACTGAAGGTTTTTTTTTTTTTTTTTTAATGCCTCTTGTTAAACATGTTTTCTCCAAGACCTCCAGCTATCTATTGCTTTTTTTTAGGCTTAGTGAGGTGAACTACCTTTCCCCCATAGACCTCCCCTGCAAATTGCTTTTCAATAATCCCAGCACAACCTGCTGGCAGCCGCATTCTACATAACAATGCGACTTGCAAATGCATCACCTGCAATTATAACTCCAGCTTTGATGTAAGACCAATTTAAAGATAGAGAATCTGGGTCTAATTAAGGCAGCTCAAGCTCAGGCTGATAAGGGCCACCTTCATTACAGCTCAAGTGAGCTGAAAGCAGTCCCAAAGACTCAGGAATTGGTTGGGAATATGTTCCTAGCATTTCAAAGCACATTTTATTGTAAATCAGGGTGCCTCCCCCACTTACTTCCGTGTACCGTGTACTCCTTGGCGGGGGGTTTTTCCCTCCCTACTTTGGTCTACACCTGCAAAACCATTTCTTAACATTTGAAAGAGCCCGTGACAAAGGGTGGTCCTGTATTCAAATGTGTTCACGCTGGGTCAATATCCATGGAGTCACCCTTACTTAAAACCCTCCAGTGGCTTCCCACTGCTTCCGAACAAAACCCCACGTCTTTGCCACGGTCCCCAAGGCCCTGCGGGGACCGGCCCCATCTGCAGGTCCAGCCTTATCGTATTGCCCCCTCCCCTTGGAGCAGGATTCAGCCCCCAAGTCTTATTTCTGTCCCTTGACCCCATGGAACTATTCCCACCCCACGGTATTTGCACTGGCTGTTCCTTCTGCTTGGGATCTTCATCTTTCTGCTGTTTGCAGAACTGGCTCGGCTCAGTGTCTCAGACCCAATTCCACCTCCAGGAGAGATCTTCCTTGCCCACTCTACTTACAGTAACCCGTCCCCTTCCCCAGGTCTTCCTCTTCCATTCATTCACGTATATTTTCATTCCAGTGCTGATGGCTCCTCTCTCTGAGTCAAGTTCCATGAGAAGCTCCTGGGGACCTGGTACAGCACTAGTAGAAACTCAATTAAAAAAAAAAAAATCTAAAATGACAAAATTGACAAAAGGCCAGTGGCCCCTGGTCAATGGGCTAGTACGTAATGCTACGGTCTCCATGGCTGCACGGATCCTGGGGTTTTGAAGGGAGGGGGCTCAGATGTCCCTTGCCAGGTAAAAACTCCCTCTCCAAGGTCATAAATGAGGGTCCCCAGCCTCTGCGGGGACACCTCTGATGACATGGTAGTCTCATTGTGGGCCATAGGAGCCCGCTTTCTACAAAGCTGTTCTGAATCTCCGTGAAAAATACCCTGTAGAATGGACCTTGCTCATAAGCACTTATTACAGTGATAACTTGCCTTCACCAAAACCTCCTGGCAGTAAGCAGGATGCGGGGGGGGGGGGGGGGGGAGGGCTGTGGGTGGTGTGGGGGTGTCATCATTTTGGTTCCCGGCTCTTTCCACGCAAAGAACCTTAAGGCCAAATTTAGAACCGTAAATGAAGAACTTGGTGCTGGCGATCTCGAACATTTACTGAACACATAGCAGGTGCCACGTTCTATGCTTAGTGCTATAAGCATTTGTATCACTTAATCCTCACGCCCACCCTAGGAGGTGGGTGCTAGTATTGTTCCCATTTTATTGGTAGGGAAATGGCACTCAGAGAGGTGAGGTAACTTGCCCCAGGTCACACAGCTAGCCCAGAAGTAGTCCAAGCCCAGTTCTGCCTCGATTTCCCAACCCACCCATCCCATTTTGCCCCATTTTCATTCTAAAGACCTTGGAAGCTAGGCCTCGCTCTCCCTCCGTGTCAGAAGGAAGCTTCCAGAGCCAAAGCAGAGGTTTCTGCAAAGTTGTGGACATGCAATTAATTTGCAGGCATGAGGCAGTTCAGTGCCCTCCTACCGGCGCTGTGAGCACTAATGAAGGAAGTCGGAGAGGGGAGGCAATGGTCAGGAAGAGCCAGCTGGGCCTGGGCTCCGCCTGGGAGCTCGGTGCCTGCCCCCGCCCGGCGTGCAGCGTAAATGATTTCACACTTCGGCGGTCCAATTGGGCGTTTCTCTGCTTAAAAATCACTGGGATAAAATGTTTCCTTCTCTATAGTCAGGGCATGTTCTTGGCCCTTCAGGGGGCCTTTGAAAAGGGCCGGTTTTGTATTTAAGAGTAAAGCATCGCTATCAAGAATTTTTAATATATTTGCCGGCAACTGAGAGATGACACCCGCCTCAGAACCTCCAGAAAGAGATGCCTCTGAGGGGATTTGGAGGCATCCTAGGGAGGGGGAAGGTCCGGTTCAGGCTCTTGGTGGAGGAGGGGCCACTCTGGGGCGGGGAGGGACGTCAGAGGTGGGGGAGGGAGGCCTAACGTTCAGAAAAGTAGGAGGAGGGCAGGGCCCTGGGCAGCAGGGCTCCAAGGGGTCCTCATGGGGTCCCTGTGCAACGGGAAGCCAAGCGGGGGAAGGCCGCGTGGCCCACTGTCTAGAGGGCCTCCGGGGTCCACGTAGTGCCCTGAGCAGAGACGGTGCTTCTCTTCAGCTCTAGCACCTAAGCACCCTCAGGGCTCCCTACCTGCCTTAGAAAATGTCTCTGCAGGTTCTGACGCAAGAAAACAGTATGGACTCCAAGGCAACACCAGAATTTCTACATAGTAGGGCTTAGGGGTAGTTAGATACGACTGCAGGGGGTGGGAGGCATTGTTTGGGGGTAGGGTAGAAAGGCCCATGTGTTGGGGGTAGGGTAGAGAGGCTGGAATTAGGCTTGGCTTCTCCAGGGCCACACGGGGTCGGGCTCCTCCCTGAAGCATTTTCTTCATGGCCCTTGATAGGAAGGGGCCAGTGTGGCTATTCCGGTGAGGTGAAGTCGTTGCCTCCTGGTGAGGGGAGCAGGGAAGGGAGAGAGGGAGGGAGAAAGGGAGGAGAGGGAGAGAAGAGATCTAGAGAAATCCATGGCATTATCCTTCAGGGAACTCAGACACTAACCTACCTGTCTATAGCTAGAATAGACAATTCAGGCAAATAGCTGATCAATTAATGGAGAAGCCCAGACCTAGTCAAAATACTTGTTTTCCTGGAGAATCTAATCAATTCAATCAAGGAGATTGATTCTTTGTCCCTCAAGGGCCATGGAAAGTAGCTTCCTATGTGTATCTGTTTCCGGAAGTACCCCCACCCCCGCCCCAACCATTGTCAGCGAAAGAAGCACACCATTTCCCTCACATTGAAAGTAAGGGCAGTTATTTTTTCTTTTTTTAAGGGTAAGACTTAGAAAAGAGAGAGATAAAGTCCACTAGAGTGCCACTGACCACCTCTGCTCCTTAAATTCTTTCTAGGCCAGGAAAGAAACCTCTGGAACCCAGTCCTCTGCATGCTCAGAGGAGTTAATTTCCTGATTACAGGTCTCACGCAGTGATCTGAACCTAAAATAGTAATTGCTGATCTTGAAGTCAACCACTGAATTGACTGTCATCTTTATTAAGAAGAAAACAGTGGTAATTTCAGATTTCAATAGAGTTTTTGAAGATGAAAATAGGACTTATAGTAGTTTAGAAAGATGGCAAAGTCTAAGAAAAGGCAAACATTCAACTACTTAGTGAATTTTTCAAATGAATGGCTCATGCATTTGTATAAAAAGCAACAACTTAATAATACAGGTGAATAATTATAAGTAAATAAATAAGACAGGAAGTAGAGGAAATCGTCCATTTCCCAAAGATGCCAGACATGATGTGGGCATGGGGTGGGGTTGTACCTACACCTACAAAGTAAAACCAAGGAGATAACTATCTGTGTGGCCAGATCCCATTCCCCCCAATATTTAGATAATTGGAGCTACGTTTCCTAAACAGGGTGGGGTGGGGAGAGGCGGCCTCAGAGGGTTATTGACAAAGGCCTTCCATGCACTGGAAGATCACTTCAAGATTTCTAATGCCTCCTTCCGGAAGATCATTAGTGAGCCTTCAGTATATTCAGTATTCTCAAAGTAGGAGAGAGAGAGGGGAGCCAAGTCGATACCATGGTGCCCACTTATTTCCACATGGAAACTTTTCAAATACCAACCACGTTGGACACTATTGCACTCCAGTCAAGGCCTTCTTCCCACATGAAGAATGGAGCCCACAAAGCCTGTCTGACATTCGGAATCTGCACGGAAGCCAATCTTCCTGAGCAGGAAGCAGAACACAGCTTTCCTTAAGGTCTAGTGATGTCTGCCCAAGAAGGGGACCCACTCCCACAGGGCTGAAGCACTCTTACCAGACGTGTGGTGTCATGGAGCCAAACCCCTCACTGGGCAGAAGGTTCACTCTGTTTGGTGACATTGGGCACTGTCTATGTTCACTGAGAATTTGAAAACACCCGGTTGTCCTCTATCCTGACGCTGAGGTGGCCCTCCACGGTGTGATTGCTGATTTGCCCTAAGCTCACTGCCCTGCACACGAGTCTGGGCCTCAATTTCCCTGTCTCTCAGGTACATTTAGATGAAAGTTTCCAAGGTATCCCCAGAATTTCCCTTCTAGCAAACCGTATTCGATCTGTAGGGTTTTTCTAATAAATTATCACAAATTGGGTGGTTTAAGACAACAGAGGGGTGCCCGGGAGGCTCAGTTGATTAAGTGTCGGAGTTCAGCTCAGGTCATGAACTCACGGTTCATGAGTTCAGGCCCCCTGTCAGGCTCTGTGCTGGCAGCTCAGAGCCTGGAGCCTGCTTCGGATTCTGTGTCTCCCTCTCTCTCTGCCCCTCCCCCACTCGGTCTCTCAAAAATGAATAAACATTAAAAAAATGTTTTTAAAAAACAACAGAAATGTTATTTGCTCACAATTCTGGAGACCACAAGTCCAAAATCAAAGTGTGGGCAAGGCCATGCTTTCTCTGAAGGCTTCAGGGGAGAATCTTTGCTTGCCACTTCCTAGCTTCTGGTGATTGCGGGAACCCTCGGCATTCCTTGGCTTATGCATCTCTCCAGCCTCTGCTTCTGTCCTCACACATCCTTCTTCCCTTGTCTGTCCGTGTCGGTCCAAATTTTCCTCTTCTTGTGAGGACACCAGTGATTGGAACAGGGTCACCCTAATCTTATGTTGATGGTATCTGGAAAGACCCTACTTCCAAATAAGGTGACCTTCAGGGTGGTACTGCATCTTTTGGGGGGATCCCCAATCCACACCAGAGACCATACATTTTCTTTCCATTCTGTTGCACTGGGGATTAACTTGGCATTTATGTTGGCTCCCAGGTGACCACGAGGAATGTTAAGCTCACGCATTCTGTCTTCTAGGCCAAGGGAAAAGTTAAGCCACTTCCGCGGGGATTCAGGACAGCTACCAAGATCGGAAGGTAACTCGAGACAAAATTCCCCCTCGCCACCTTTCTGGAATCTTCTTCAGCCCTCTACTTTACGAGATGAGCAGTGACTCGAGTTTGCACGGATAGCTACCACTGAAGAGGCAGCAGAGCCCCAGTGGCTCAGGACGCTGTGCTTTCCAGCGCTGGCTTCGCCTCCTTCTGGCAGCGTGACTTTCAGCACAGGACGCCATCCCCCAACGCAGGGGATGACAAAGACAGAACAGGACTTGACTCAGCGGGTTAGAGTGAAGGCCAGATAAGCTCATCAACAATAAATGCCGTTGTTGATGCCCCTACAAGTCAGTAAGGGTCGGATCAAGTTTAGTGACCGTCATTGGCAGACCTCTGCTTGTCTGGGAGGGCACACTGTTGGATCTGGGAGCGTGGGTCAGCAGATTTGCCCAAAGTTGCCAGGCTGGACTAATGTTATGACCCAAAGATCCACCTGAGTAGGATCTGTTACCAGTAAGAATTCTGAATGCTTAACGACAGTTAATGAACCCCGGTCACAGCTGTTGCCGAATGCTTTACGCTCCTTCTCTTCATACACAACGAGCCTAAAAGGCAGGGCCTCGTGTTTATCCCCATTCTACAGATGAGGAAACTGAGGCCCAAGCATTTTGGCAATTTGCGCAGGTCACACGGCCAGCCCCACAGCACCAGGCTTCAAACCCGGACAACGTGAACTCTTAATCCCTAAATTCTGCCCCTGTGCGACTCCCACCCCAGGACTGTCTTCTGGAGAAGAACTGGGTCTGGAACGGAGCAATCCTGCCTCAGGCTTCAGGAGACAAGCAGACCAAGCTTAGAGCGCGAACCCCCGGCGGGACCCAGCCCCATACACACGCCGGGGGGGGGTGGAGAAAAACCCTCACGCACGGCCTGGTGAGCTCCGCTCTGTTCACTCCTAGCTGGCAGCTTCCTCTCCAGCCTCTGGGTCCACGGACCTCCCTCCCTGATTCCTCTTTCTCACAGTTCTCTGCCGGGGAGAAGCCGCGATCACTCCCGGACACCCTCACGCCACAGGCCGGGGAGCACCTGGGAGCAAAGAGAAACACAGGAGTGCCAGCTCCCACCCTGGAGGCCGGATTTCTCCCCATTCCCAGGCAGAAACACCGGGGGTGTAAGCGGAGCCTTCTGGGGTCCCCCAGAAGCACAACCTCTGGCACCACTGTGTGGTCACCCTTCTCCATGAGGCAGCCGCACAGCCGAGGTGGGGAGGAGGGTGCTGGGGGAAGGGGGTCACCAGGTTGCAGCCCAGAGCCACCGCCGCCCCTGACTGCCCACCCTCCCCGGCCCCAGCGTCCTCGCGCATCCGTTTCCTTCCTGCCTGGCTGAAAGCTCTGACTTACCTCCACCCAAGCGCCCAAGGTGACGTGAGGCAGGAAATCTGTTACCAGGGCAGCGGGGAGGAGCACCTCGTCCATCAAGAAGCTGGCCTTTTGCCCAGAATGGTGACTGTTATCCTGCTGCCTGGGCGAGTTGGCAAGCCTTCCTCGAGTGTCAGTTTCTTCATCTGTTAAATGGGTAGAACACCATCCTCGCTGTGCGAGAAGCAAAAAGATTCGAAGAACGCCCCTAAAGCACGCAGGGCAAAGCCTGCCACGAGCACTGGATGCTGTTCGCATCCTCCTCATCAGAAAAGGAATGTGCGTGAATCCGGAAAGGGCACTTCACTGCTGCAATTTTGGGAAAAGGGGTGGGAAACAGGGGAGAAGGATGCTTTCCCATGACTCACGCCTTCCTGGTCTGGACTCTGCCAGAACGGGAAGGGAAGAGCGGAGGGTCTGGATGGGGAACAGAAGCTGGCGATGGCGAGCGTTAGTAAAAAAGAGAAACCAACCTTCCCCGAGGCCTGGCTAGTGCTGGGCTGGACACTGAAGTGTCCCCTACTGTTCCCCAGTAGGGCAGGGAAGGTTTCTCTCACTTTGCAGGAGAGAAAGCTGAGGTTTGGTGATAGCGAGAGACGTGCCCCAAGCCCCTCACCTGTCCAGGCGGTTGCCTTGAGATCTGAATGCCCCTCTGACCGGCCTCCTCCCTGTGAATAGGCGTTTCACACCACGAGGTGGACACAAGGCTCATCGGGCGAATAGCTACCTCCTTGACATAAGCATCAATAGAGGCAAGAACTGGAAAGCGCCTCCATCACTTAGCCCAAGGCCCCTGTTGTAGCCGAAGACACCAAGCTCAGAGAGGTTAAGTAACCTGCCCAAAGACACACAGAGAGAGCTGGTGCCTGGATGAGGACATCATGCTGAGTCTCTTCAGAATGGCCTCTGGACTCTTCCTGCTCGGAAATACAGACCTGGATTTGGAAGGAAAAGAGGTCTTTAAAATGTGCAGGAAGAAAGTTCCAAGGGTCTCTTGGTGAGAAGTTTGGGTGAGCTGTCCCTTCCAGACTCGTTTTTCATGGCACATCGGGGAGCACGCCCACCCACAGAGCGCCTTCCTCCCGCTGCTCCCCAGGGATCACACAGCCCACTCTGACAGTGAATTTTATTTCCTCATCTCGATCCTTTCTGAGAAGGATCAGACACCTCACTTTCAGGATGCGTGGACCATTGCTGAAAGGGTAATAGAGACCCCTGAAAATGTAATTTTTAAAGAATCATTTGTATCTTGAAAATACACTTTGTGTCAAGAGGCTGCGTCATTTGAAAGAACATTCTTGCCAATCTTTGAAAGGATTTTGGTACCTGTCGTTGAGAGCCGTGTCCAGTGAGAGGGGCTGGGTTAAATGCTCCTTATTAAGCTAACCCTAAGATCCCAGCCCTGGTCTGCATAGGTGCCTTCAACATGAGTCATTATTACCACAATGACAATGGTATTATTCATAACAATAACTAGTTATCGGGGCGCCTGGGTGGCTCAGTCGGTTGAGCGACCGACTTCGGCTCAGGTCATGATCTCGCGGTTTGCGAGTTCGAGCCCCGCATCGGGCTCTGTGCTGATGGCTCAGAGCCTGGAGCCTGCTTTAGATTCTGTGTCTCCCTCTCTCTCTGCCCCTCCCCCGCTCATACTCTGTCTCTCTGTCTCAGAAAGAAATAAACATTAAAGAAATTAAAAAATAATAATAACTATTTATTGAGGGCTAATTTATGTGTCAGGAATGGTATGAAGTATGTCACACAATTTCCTCTCTGTCTCCCATGCACTGGCAGACTCCCAACCACCTGATAGTGTAGTTAACATCACCACCTGACAAGTGAGAAAACTGAGGATCAGGGAGGTCAAGTAATTTGCCCAAGGACACAGAAGTTTAGGAGCTAGGTTTTGAACCTGTGGCATCTGGCACCAAGCTGCACCCTTACCCATGAAGGCATTGATTAGAAGACCCCATAGTTCCATAGGAGCATCAGAGGCAGACATATCTGCCTATTTCCTATCTCTCACTGGCCACTCCTTTCTACCCGGTGTGGCCAGCTGTCTGCTCTTACCTGTGAGCTCAGGCCTATCACAAAGCCTTCCTGTATTCAGTCAACAGACATCACCACGTGCTGACTATCTAACAAGGAGATGGGCACCATCCAATGCTTTACAGACCCATGGATGAAGAAGGTGATGCTCTGCCTTCAGGGGTCCCAATGTCTACCGGGTGACCCAGGTCAGAAACAGGCAAATGATGGTCCCGAATGACCGTAGAACAAATGGGGCCAAGTAGGGAGCAGCTCGCTGAGAGTAGAGCATTGAAACCCAAGCTCTAGGAGCTGTGGAGGGTAGAAGGGAGTTTACCGGACACAGAGGGGAGAGCATTTCATGCAGAAGAAGGTACAATGGCACAGGGGCACAAAAAGGACCGGGTAGGACTGAAAACTGAGAAGAGTGGCTTGGATTTCAGGCGTGACCTGACTTTGGTACATTCAGGGCTCGCAGCCCCATGGCCATGCTGTCCCCTTGGCTGGGATCTCTTTTGGACAGGGAGCCGGCTCTTCCATAGATTCAAGTGTGTCTGTTTGCTTGACTATTGCCCAGGCACCAAGATTCTGAGCCACAGCATCTCTTGACTGTTATACGACCAGGCTCCAAAGCTTGGAGGGCCGAGATGGCTTGGGATCCACCTTAGGATCCCTATACCCCAGCACCAGGCTGGACACACAATAGGTGCTTATAAATAATGGCAATAAAGAAGTCCTATCCCGTCTGGTTTCTACTGGGTCCTCTGAGGACAGTGCCCCTGTGTCTGGAGCATCCTCAGGACCACTCCCCAGACTAAGGGCTCCGGAGCTCCACCTCTAGCTAGAGTCCACTTCTCGCAAAGTTCTTCTCTTGCGGCCCTCCATCACCTGCCCTGGCCTCCTGCTCACAGCTGTCCAGGTTCACTGTCCCTACAGCCCTGGATTTCTGAGTCAATGCCCCCTGGATGGGAAGGGAAGGCCACTCTTATCACCTAATATTTCATAGTGGGCTTCAAGGGTTCCAGACACCCTTGGCATTGCATACAATTTTTTGGTGCATGTGTGTATGTGTGTTTTTATGGAACTAGTTCAGTATGGTGGTTGAGGGGTCAGGCTTTGGAGCCAGACCACCTGTCTAAATCCTGACTTTACTACTCACTAAATGTGATGGGTTGGTTGCGTTTGGGGTGGGGGGAGAAACCATGTAGAAGTCCTAACCCCAGGACCTCAAAATGTGACCTTATTTGGAAACAGAGCCCTTGCAGTTGTAATAGTTAAGATGATGTCATTACGTGGGCCCTAGCCCAGTATGACTGGCATCCTTGTAAGTAGGGGAAGAGACGCACAGAATGACACACACACACAGAGAAGAATGCCACGTGACAACAGGGGCAGAAGCTGAAGTAATTCAGCCGGGAACCAAGAAAAGCCAAGAATTGCCAGCAACACCAGAAGCTAAGAGCAAGCCATGGAACAGATTCTCCCTTAGAGCCTCTGAGAGAGCATGGCCCCGCCATGGACGCTTTGATCTCAGACTTCCAGCCTCCAGAGCCGTGAGAGAACAAATTTCTGTTGTTTTACGTCACTCAGTTACATGTTGTTATGGCAGCGCAAGAAATTAATGCACTAAGTATAGCTGTGGCCAAGTTCACTGAACTTCCTGTGCCTCAGTATTTGCACTTGGCAATAGTAAGTAGTATCTGCCTTCTAGGGTTGTTCAGAGATCAGATAGTCCATGGAGGCACTTAGCATAGTGCTTGGCACATAAGAAGTGCTCGGGAAAGGTTGCCAGCATTCCTACTTTTTTCTTTCTTTTTTTTTTTTTTTTTTTTAATATGGAGAGAAACCATGGATTTCATTTGATTCTCTCACTCTCTTTTTTTAAGTTTATTTCTTTATTTTGAGAGAAACAGAGAAGAGGAGGGGCAGAGAGAGAAGGGGACAGAGGATCCAAAGCAGGCTCTGTGCTGACAGCAGACAGCCTGATGCGGGGCTCGAACTCACGAACCATGAGATCATGGCCTGAGCTGAAGTCAGATGCTCAACCGACTGAGCCACTCAGGTGCCCCTCAATAGATTCTCAAAGGGGTTATGTCACAAAGAAAGAGTTAAGAAGCACTTTCCATCTACAGGTGACTGCAGCTGAGGATGGGGCCCCTCCACCTTCTTCCAACACCCTCGCCCCGTCATATGTGTGTGGGGTCCTGCCCCGCCACAGGAGAAAGGTGCTGAAATCCCTGTGCACCTGCTCTCTGCTGGAGCGACACTGCTCCTCGTGATTCACACATACCGTCTCATTGTGTGCTTACAGCCGCTCCAAGTGGCAAGAAAGATCATCCCCATTTTACACACGAAGAAACCAAAGAATCGATTACTCTTGCCCCCTCTTGTTAGAAATATCACGTATCACTGGCCCAGCTAGGGACACATCTCAGGAGACCACAACCCTTGGCTGATCTGACCCAGGGGGTGGACAGTATTGGGGATCTCAGAATCACAAAATCTTGGGAACGAGTCCTCAGCAAAGGTCAGAGCTTGGCCAAAAAGAGGTGCTAATTTGGTGTCCAATAGAGAGTCAAAGAGGCTTAGGAGATAGAGGTAGAATGGAATTATCCTCTGGCTTTTCGAGTGATAATGGAAAATTATGTCACAGCCCACCAAGTTAAAGACTGCTCCTACTAATTCTGCTGTGCTTGTGGGCTTCTCCATTTCCATCTGCAGCCACTCGGCCGATGGTACTAATGAGTGGGTAGGTTCCATGCTATGTATGAGGAGGCAGACACCGTGTCGCCCAGGCATTTCCTTTTTGGCTTCTGCTGCTAAAAACGTCCAGCCCAGGTCATTGCTCAAATCCAAAAATCTACTCAGCCATGTTCCTCAAAGCCACGACTCTTTTTTCTACCTCCATGAAATGATCTTGGCTTCCTTTTATTTGGCTGAGCACAGCGCTTTCTTGCCTGAACTTCCTAGAGCCATCTAGGGAATAGCTGGGAGTAAACTCTAAATGCACAGTGACAATGAGACAGATCATTTGCTTAAAGTCTCCAAGAGATTGGCAGGAAAATGGGTTTTCCTGGATGGCAGAGACATACCTGGAGGAGACAGAGCACAGGAAGCATGATAGGATAGAAGGCATCTGGCCAAGTGGCGTTTCCTCCACCCCCACCCCATAGATAGGTGGGTGTGCCAAGATTGGTGGCCTGGTATGCTTGGAGCTTGGCAAGAATCACTGATTCTTTCTCTAAGTTGGTTCAATCCTTCTGACTGATCTTGTGGGGTTGGTTCAGTGCCCCCAAAGTCAAAACTTATTTTCAACTTTTCATTAAAAACGGCCACAACCACTTTCCTCTCTAATGTCTTAATTATCTGCGCAAGGGAATAACCACACCTGTGGGGGGTATACTTATGCACATGGGCAGCACCCTCGTGTGTAGATTCGAGTGGATCACAACGGAGACATGACTGAATTTTTTTTAAACATGGCGGGAAATACGGTCTTGTTCTTGGGATGGAAGAATGAATTTAAATATGAATCATCCAAACTGGGTCTCGAACTGGGTTGAGGTCACAACATGGGTGCCTCCCCTTGTCCCTATACCTGCCCCACCTGTGTTGATTTGGGCCCCGATCTTGAACTGCCTACGGTTTGGATTCTGATAGTTTGGGGGCACGTTTTCTAGGGGAAAAAAAAAAATCTTGAGAAGAAATGCTCTGGGAGATGGTATTTGGGCTCCCTCCCAGATGTGTCTGTCCTGAGTTCGTTCAGCCCTTCCTTCCTGCATGTGCGGTAAGACACCAGATGTGAGTGGAGACCCGGTCCCCATCCGGAAAGCACGCTGACATCAGTGATCTCCTCAGTGGTGGTAGAAGAGGGTCACAGAGAGCTCACCCAGCTTCCCCAGATAGCCCAGCATCCCCGCGCAGCCAAGCCCAATGCAGGCCAAGCAGTGAGCCAAGAGCAAGGCCTGCCAGGCCCCAACACCTCCGAATGGTGATCGCCAGAGTACCCTGAGACTCAGCTTGGCAGAGAGAGAGGTGCGAAGCCATATTCTCTGAGCTGGATATTTTATTTTATTTTATTTTATTTTATTATTTTAATTTTATTTTTTTAACATTTATTTATTATTGAGAGACGGAGAGAGACAGAGCATGAGCAGGGGAGGGACAGAGGAGGGGGAGACACAGAATCTGAAGCCGGCTGAGCTGTCAGCACAGAGCCGGATGCAGGGCTCGAACTCATAAGCCACGAGATCATGACCTGAACCGAAGTCGGACCTTTAACCGACTGAGCCACCCAGAGGCCCCTCACCTGGATATTTTAAAACCAAGAAAATTCTCCGGACGCTTTGGACCCCTTTCTAGTGTGGCTCATATCTCAGGTTGCGGGTCTCTCTTCACAGCTGTAGTTTGAATGTTTCTGTGTCCCTATAATTCATTATGTCAAAGCCCTAACCCCCAAGGTGATGGTATTAGGGGTATGGTATTAGGGCGGAGCCTCGTGAATGGGATTAGTGCCCTTATAAAAGAGGCTCCAGAGAGTTCCCCCAGCCTCTTCCCTGCACGGTGAGAAGTCTGCGGTCTGGGAGAGGGCCCTCACCTGACCATCCTGGCACCCTGGTCTCAGACTTCCAGCCTCCAGAAGGTGAGAAATAAATTTCCGTTGTTTATAAGCCACCCAGCCCGTGGTATCTTGTAATAGCCCAAATGGACTGAGACGTTTATCATTGGCCCACCGAGTTATCACTTCCCACCGTGAGCTGGTCACCAAGCCAGGGAGTGGATTTGCCTCGCCATCTTCTCATGCACATGCA
The DNA here is from genome assembly GCF_046562875.1 of Panthera onca. Taxonomy (NCBI): domain Eukaryota; kingdom Metazoa; phylum Chordata; class Mammalia; order Carnivora; family Felidae; genus Panthera; species Panthera onca. The sequence continues at coordinate 17,458,424 of NC_138349.1, forward strand.
ACTTAAAAAAAAAAAAAAAGCCAACAGCATCTATAATAAACTTTAAGAGGCTAAAAGACATAGATCCATTGACCAGATCTCCCATCTCTGATGGACTCAAGAGCTGTGCCGAGAAGCACCAGCTCCCCACAAGTCCGGTACCCACACACGAAAAGTGAGCTTCCGAGTGCCAAAGTAAGAAAGGGCCTGAGCACCAATCTTTCCCCAAACGAGATGTCTTCATTCTAGACATTTGGAAATAGAATGACGATGATCTTTTTTCTTCTTTACAACCAAGCGGCCACAACCACTTCCCCACAGCCCCCTAGCCATCTATCCAAAACGCACCGTCTAAATATTTACCATAGCGTAACACGGGGTCGGCTTGAGTTCATTCGTGTTTCTGATTATCCCCGGCATGTGATGTGAGGAATGCCCCAGATACTGTAAATATTTACAGACTGCTCAGATCGGTGAGTCTGGCCATGGCTCCAAATGGCTCACCCTTACTCTCTCCCACAGGCAGGACTGGCACCAGGGCACATACGTCGAGTGAAAACCCGCAGGAACATGCGAAAGCTGAGGCTGCGGGTTGGGAAAGCCGCTCACAGAAGGCACAGCTAAACAGAGGTGCCCTGAGCTTTGTGTTTCTATAATGGAAGCACCTTTAATTATTCATAAACACGAGGGTTTAACACTATTTATAGTATTAAAGTTAATCATTTATTTAGTATAGTTTCTCCAAAAGAGTTCAAGATAACCTTTATCATGCTCATTAAGCAGCAACTTATAATAATTAGTACTTGTTCCTTTTCTGTCTTCCTGGCTGGACCACAGATGTCCCAAGGGCAGAGCCAGTATCTGACTGGTTTGCTGCTTCGTCGGTGCTTAGAACACAGTCTCTTACATAGTAGGTGCTTAATCCATATTTATAGATTGAACACATCAATTGAGACCTTTGCTTTTCATTTGACTTTCAGAGATGTACAGGCAAGATATTATTTTGAGGTTTGAGCTCAACTAGGTTAAGCTCCTAAATTTGAGCTATTACCTTAAGTTTCTCTGAATCGTAGACTTTGGGGTCCTCTAATGAGCCCTGAGCAGAGAATTAGGGCGGCCTGGTGCCCTTTCTGCCACTAACCAGCTGTGTGCTTTGAACAAGCACTTACTGAGAGCATTGATCAAGAGTTCTTTGCCTGGGGGGGGCGTCTTTGAATCCCCTAGAGGTCCATGGCTGGACTTCAGGGGCTATAAAACCCCTGAAATCGTATTCACAAATGTGCATGACCCAAATGTACACTTCTGTTTAATGAGAAAGAGTCCGTAGCTTCAACCAGATTCTCTAAGGGCGCCATACTTAAAGTTAAGAACCTCTCTCTTTGTTTCTTTAATAATTGAGGATGGTGGTGGGACAGATCAAATCAAGCCTGCCTGACCCATAAATTGGGGTTACCTGCATCATGCTCTCCTACTCCTAGGCCTGGACATCCCCTCTAGGGGTTCTGCTGGCCAGGACGGAGGACCCACCAACTGACTCATCACCATGGGCCCATCCAGCTCCATGTACAAGCTAGTGCTGGGCCCTTCCCTTCTCATCTTAAATAGAGTTCCCAACATTGAATAACCCCTGTTTGTTAGATGAGAAAATAGCAAGTCTCTTCTCTCCACACCTGCCTACAATGCTGTGGGATGTTTTTGAGAAAAGAAACATGGGTATCTTTCTAGGATGATGAAGCTGGTGAGTCCAGAGTCTACTATTTCATTCTGTGGAGAGCAGCAGTGAGTGGAGTGGAGCCTTGGATCCTTGCAGCCCAGAATCCCAGCCAGGAATTAGGTGTTGGGGGTGAGAGGCTGGGAGGAACTAATTAGCCCCACTAATATTCAGTCATTCACACATCTGCCCTTGAAGTCCACACTTCCCCATTTCGAAGATGCATTTAAAAATGCAATGATATTGAGGCACCCAGGTGGCTCAGTCAGGTGAGTGTCCAACTCTTGATTTTGGCTCAGGTCATGATCCCAGGGTCGTGGGACGGAGGCTCTGGTGCCGAGCATGGACCCTGCTTGGGACTCTCACACTCTCTCTCTCTCTCTCTCCATCTGTCCCTCTCCCTCACTTGCATGCACACACACACTCTCTCTCTACAACAAAAATAAAAAATAAAAACATATAAAAATGCAGTGATATTACTAGGGATAGTGGAGTTTGGGACTGGTGATGCATTTTGAAGGCTATCAGCTAACACTCTAAGTAAGTTGCCACTTGGGCAAGCCCAGGAAAATCTAGTACTTTTAGGAGGGTCAGTCACTTGACTTCTGTGGGCTTGCGTTTTCTCATCTGAAAAATGATATGGTTGGGCCATATCAAACACACAGGCCTCAACCCCAATGTAATTCTAGTTGCCTAGACCTGTGTTTCTGAAACTATTCTGTATACAGGTCATCTAGGGATCTCTGTTAAATTCAGATGCTGGGGTGGGGCGTGAGGTTCCAAATTTCTGTCACATTCCCAGGTGAGGCCAATGCTACTGGTCCACGGAGCACTTTGGGGAGCAAGGTTCTAAGTCGCTCTACTGGAAAGATTTTTGAGGTTAGCCAGGTCCCATGAGGAAAGAAAAGCATGACTGATTAGTGATGCCTGCCCAGGAAATGAAGGAGGCAGAACATGGCTCTGGAATTACCATCTTGATTAGATGCTTCTTAAGGGAACTTCAAAACCTAACGCCGTCATTGCCAAAGTTGAGCTCTTGACCAACAGCAAGTGTATCACCTAGGAACTTGAGAGAGGGCCACATTCTTGGGCCACAAATTCTTGTCTACTGCATCAGAAGCAGGCTCCAATCGTCTGGAGTTTGGCATGCCCTCCAGGTGATTCTGGCACACCAAGTATGAGAACCAGTGATCCAATATGTAAGTCTTCTACAGAATCAGTGGCTATCCACCAAGGTCAGGAATGAGCACAAGTTCAGCGTGAGAGGTAGGGTGTCCCAAGGGAGGAAACAAGTCCAGATCGTAGATCCAGATAACACCCCTCCCAACGTACCCTCTTTTTCAAGTGTAGACTTCTTATGAAACATCATTACATCAAATACACTTCAGACTGCTTTGGTCTCCTCCAATTAAATGTATCATCCCACCCACAAAATGTACATCTGGTTCATGTCTTTAAAAACTGATCATAATGTAACAAAGCAGTGTGATCTACCTGTCGCTTCCACAGCTTTGAGATTCAAGGCCAGATGAGCCTTGAATGAGATTCCATTTTGTTCACAGCTGGTACATGAACTGAGTCTCAAGCTTGACCAACGGTTTTTTCCTGATTGGACTATTTCTGTATTGCTTAGCCATTTTAAACAGCAGGCCCTAGAGAGAGTTAGATGCTGGGACGTCCAGGTCAAAGTAGAATCTTGGCCCAAGGGAAGTTAACAATGACAGTTCAACTGCCAGTGACTCCTTCAAATAAAGGAAAAATCATCTACACACTGGAAAGTGGGCACGGGCTCTCTCCTTCTACTCCATCTCCACAACTCTGGGGAAAGTCCTAAAACTCAAGTAAAACAACACTCAGGTGTGAAACAGATTATGGTTCACAGCTGGAGGCAAAGAAGTTGCAATTCCATCCAATTACACCAGTTTAATTGGGTGTGAAAAACATCTTAGGTCCCAACAGTAGTCCTCTGGCCAGACAGCAGTCTGTAATGAAGAGAAGTGGCACCTCCATTTGTTAGGACTTGTGATTCGGGGCCGAGGAGAGAAAGCCCGACACATTGTTTGGCGTGCCCCAAGGTGGGCACCATCTTGACTTTGGCGATGAACTTGATGTCTGGCTTGAATGTTGAGGCTCTTCTCTAAGGCCTGCAAGAGCACAGTGTGAGGGTGGGGTCTGCACATGCTTTCAGTCCATGGGCTAGTAGGAAAAGCCCTGTATTTGGACTCTCCCTTTCACTTCTTACGAATCTAAAAACAAACGCCAAATGCATGAAAAATTTGGCAGAAGCTGAACGTCCAACTCTTGGAGGAAGTTTGAGATACTTATAACACTATCATGGCAACAACCGCAACCTGTATAAATTTTCATGAAGAATTTCTGGTGACGCGGTGAAATGGTTATGATATAAAGTTATGTTCTCAATAACGGTCCAAAAGGCATGAAAAGCAGTCAACATTTAAAAGTGATTTTGAATGCTTTTTATCTTGCTTTATTGTACTTACTAAAACTCCCACAACGTCATACATTATTTTGATACACATAAATGAAAACAATTCAATAAAAAATTTTGCTTTTACTCAGAAGTGCTGCCTTAATCTGACTGCTCTGTTTTCTGTCACTGGCTTGCACATTTTTTCTACTCGTTTGCTCCAAGCCATTTTTCGTCCCCTGGAAAACTCTGCTTGCTCCTCTCTCTTTATCCAAACCTTCACCCTGTTGGGTTCCCTCTTCATCCAGGGAACTGACTGGGGCCATTCCACTCATAGAATATTCCCTCTTCTGAATACCTATACCACTGTTTCATATACACCAGTTGTGAAGGCTTGGAATGTGAGAGATCTTCATTGTCAGCATGTTATCTCCATGCCTAGGCCACACCCCAGACTAATGATTTCAGAATCTCTGAGGTAGAGCCCAACCATTGGTATTTTTTTTAATGTTTTATTTTGTATTTGAGAGAGAGAGAGGCAGACAGAGGTGGAGCATGAGCAGGGGAAGGGCAGAGAGATGGAGACAAAATCTGAAGCAGGTTCCAGGCTCTGAGCTGTCAGCACAGAGCCTGACGCAGGGCTCAAACCCATGAGCAGTGAGACCATGGCCTGAGCTGAAGTCGGACGCTCAACCGACTGAGCCACCCAGGCGCCCCAACCGTTGGTATTTTTTAAAGCTTACAAGACAGAGATGATTCCTATGTGTCGCCAAGGACTGGAAATCACTGGTCAGAAGTCAAAAACCACCTCCTATATATACAGCAACAATTTGGCCAATTCTAATTCAAGTTTCTGTCCAGTTGATCCTACGTAAACCATTCAAGCTTCACAGAAATACTGGTGTTCCGGTGTTGAGCTAATATTATTATTACCATATTAATTGTGTGTCAGAGAGGCACTTGGATGCCAGAGTCACATCACATTTTTGTTTGTTTGCTTGTTCAGATACGTTTGTTTTGAGTTCCAAAAGGATTGTCAGATTTCATAAACAAAAGTACGGGATGCCTAATTAAATTCGCATTTCAGATAAACAATGAATTGTTTTTGAAGGATAAGTATATCCCAAATATATCATGGGGCATATTCATCTTAAAATTGTATTCACTGTTTATCCAAAATACAGATTTAACTGGGTATCTGTATTTTATCAGGCAATCTCTGGTTCAAGAAATAAGAGTTTTTGTACCTGAGGACTTTGATTTCCTGTAGTGTTAGCATCATGGAACCTTCAGAGAATTCAAGCTGAACCCACCATGTGACTGAATTACTGACTGCAGAATAGACTCATCCCAGATTCAACTGGGAGAAAGGCCCTACCTTCCAGGCTTTGTCACCGAGGGCACTTACTCATTAGTAACATTTTACTTGCAGAAGTATAGATGATACCAAAGTACAAATTTTGCTTCCAATTCGCACCTGGAGTTTGAGAATCACTGGTCTACACTGGGTGGCAGCTCAAAGTACAAGGTTCTGAAATGAGAGTTCTGGGTGTGGCTGTCACCTCTCCCCGCTGATGTATATATTTTGAGGCAAATTAATGAACTTCCGTGAGCCTCAGCTTTCTCATCTGTAAAATGGGGCAAGTAACATACTTTAACCTAACTGATTAGTTTTAAGATTAAATGAGATCATGTTTCAAAGCTGTTGGCATAGTGCTTGAGTCGTTATTATCATTAATATAAAAGGAACATTCTGTTCCACTTCAGCCAATAAAAATACTGACGGGCTTACTGCTGCCCTAGCCCAGCTACCCTTCTGGTCCTGATCCTGCCACTCATGATATAAACAGACAGTCGTGACTGGGAAGGAGCAGGAGAAAAGCCTGCTGCACGAACAGAGGGCAAGATAATTCTAGAATTTAAGACTGAAGATTGCTTAAATAAGGCAGATCTCAGTTGGTGGAATTTTATGCAAATTACAACCAAGTAGCTGGCCTTTGTAGGTTTGTGCCCCTGAGTGTGGTCACCAGCACATCCGAATGGGAACGAGTGGCCAAGGTCACGGCTAACACTGGGGTCTTTGATCGGCCCTGAGTGCGGAAACCAAGGGCCAACGCATCTCCTGTGTGTCACTCCTTCAAATTCCTGCAGGTCAAAAACCATGTTTCTCTCTCAGCGATTGTTTCTACCCTGGGGCAATTCAGGATCACCTCGTCTGATGCTACCCACAGCCACCCCTTCCGGAAGAGCGAGACACTAACCAGATTTGATTTTTCGGGTTTTCAAAAACAAGTTTGAAAAATATCACCTGGGACAGCCTGAAAAAGAACGCCTGCCTGCCTGCTCCCCAGTAGTCCACAAAGAAGACACGTCAGCCGCCAATCACTGTCAACTTTCTGCTTAGACCGTGACAAGTGTCTGAGTGGGGAGGAGATGAAGACCATGTGACTAGCACATCCTTCCCGCACACATCCCAAGAGGGGACTGAAAACGGGGCCCAAAGGGAAGAGGGGACAGGAAGGAGTCAGGAGCCCAGCATCTGGCAGTCATTCGTCCAAGACCAGGCTCTGCCCCATTAACGTCAGGTTATTGGGAGCTCTCTGGACATGTCTGGGGGAGAGAGTAGAGCGAAGGAAGGCTAGCTCCATCCAACGTGAGCAAACCACTCAACCTTCCCGAGTCCCAAGATCCTCTTTTGTGAAATACGAGTGGTATCCTTGCTCTCCTTACAGCAGATAAGAGGTTAAGAGGAGGTCACTAACGTGCAAGGTCTTGGCAAATTGTAAAGGTCTGAAGATGTTCTGTGTGTTACTATTAGTACGTCCCTTTGTCCACTGGGACAATGAATCCACCCAGATGTTGAAACAGCCAAAGCTATGAGGAGCACCATGATCTCTGCTCTCCTCACTCGGCCCAAACCAGGAAAGCAGCTCATGAGCCCATGATAAACAGTTGTTTCCAACCTGTTCTGTTTCCCCACCGTGTACCTGAGTTCTTTTCCAGCGTCTGTCCTGTATCGGGGAAGGTTAAGCTGGTGAACCAGTGGCTCGCAGGTGGTCAGGCTAAGGACAAACTGGGCTAGAGACTCACGACAAGCTAAGTGTGGAAAGCCATTGTGTTAGTTAAGCCCAGCTCAGAAACGGAGTTGACCTCACTGGGCTTCTCACTCGATGCACACCCAAACGAGGTGACAACACACTGCAGAGGACAGGGGACTGGCCTTGTGGTTTCCCATCTGGTCTCGTTTGGCTTTGGGGGCTCGGTGCCTCTGACAGACACATGGGGAACAGCCCTGTCATCTTGAATCAGACAGCCGGCCTCTGTGCACGAATACGTGTGAGATTTCACACATGTTTGCTGGGGGACAGAGGCCACGGAGCAGGAGAGGAGGTATATTTACGTTCTCTGCGAGTGTTTAGACTTTTAGAGAAAAAAAAAATAGACATTTCACAGGGAATGTTATAAACCAAGGTCAGCTCTCCCCCTGCGTGGTATTGAAGAAACGTGAACAATCTGAAGCAGGAGAAAAATCTGCTTCTGACCTGCTGGGATTGGGACTACCCACCTGATTCATTCAGGAGATTCACTTTCCTTATTCACTCTGCCTGCTATCATCTCACGACAAGACTCAAGGGCAGGATGATATTCGTAGGTTTTAACAAGAATCTGTTTGGGGTGATTTGGAGTCTAAACCCCACATGCAAAGGACCAAAAAGTGACTGACTTTGAAAACCAGAGGTGAGTGTTAAAAAAATATGGGCAATTTTACTTTCTTGTGTTATTTGACTTTTCACAATAAGCATGAATAACGTAGCAAAGGCAAATAACATAATGGCTAAAAAAGGAGCCATCATAAGGACGGCCATGGGCACAGAGCCTCACTGCTAATGCAGCTGGAGATGGGGCATGCGGATGAGAGCCAGCGTAGGTAGCTTGGTGGGAAGAACCGCCACCATCCCCCACCCACCCCCAACTCTGATGGGAATGACTCCTCTCATTTAGCATGATTCTTCTCAGACGACCCAGCCAAGCATGGCCATCTTTATGATGCTGTGAAATTAGCTAAGTAAGAGGCACTTGTGAAAATGCTAGAACGCGCTAGAGTTGACCAGACAGTTCCGTGTACAGTTCCATTTAGTCACCACAACAACCCTGTGGGATGACAATTATTATCCCCCTTTATAAGGGTTGAAACTGAGACTCGGAGAAATTCAAGTGTTTCCTGTTCCCAAAGCTGAGAGGGGAGGAGCCGGGACTCCTGAGTCCACATCTCCCCTTCTTAGACTTGGCCAGAGGCCAGAAGAACCGAGTGATGAGGCTGGCAGGTGCGGGTGCCAGCTGTCTCGGTCCAAGTCCCAGCTCCCACACTCACTTGCTTTGCTGACTTGGGAGCGAGATATTTCACTTCTCCGACTCTCAGTTTTCTCATCTGTAAAATGGAGGTGATAACAGTAGGACCCACTTTGCAAGGTTGCCATGGAGACTGAATGGACAACACATGTAAAGCACTTAGCTCCGTGCGGGTCATGCAACATATAGCAGCTACCTGAACTTGGGAATCGGTGAGAATCAACACCTTCACATTATGTTTTCCATTCTATTGACATTTCCTGGTATGTCTTGTCTTCCAACCATCTTCATGACCCAACAGTCACCACACCAATGGAAAGTTCTCTCCAGACTGAAACCCATTTCCCAGGGCTTAGAAGTTGTGGCCAGACCTGTTTTATTGCGACAAAGTAAAAAAATCTCTTCTAATGCATCTTCTGGGTTTCTTGGGAAGTAAACAATGGCCTATGAACTCCTTCAGACCTGCCCAAGGTTCCCACTGAAGTGAATGAAGGAGTCGGCCTCTTCCTTGGGGCAATGTAGATATATATTTTTGGGTGGAATAAAACATTACTTAAAATAATTTAATCCCTGGGGGAAAGGTATACAAAAACCCTACCAGGGGACACTCTCCGTGACCAGGGTTTATGCCTACAGGGTGGGAGTAAGGCTGGTAACCTGTAGCGCTTGGGCATTTCAGCAACGTTTGAACTTCTTACCACAGATATGTAATCAGAAATTACAAGATGGCGCCCTACCAAGGCTGGCGAGGGGGTGCACCTTGTAGAAACTCCCCCCGGGCCCATCTCAATAGGGAAACTCTGGCTTTTTCCTTAAAATCCAGCTACATGACCACTTCTGCTAGAAAACACTTCCAGTGGAATCCATTGCCTCTTTGTTGACTCAACCGCGTCTGCACGTACCCGCGTTGCAGGACTTCCTTAATTCAGTCTTCCATTTGTTCATCCACTCGGCACATGCACTATGGACAAGGCCCTGAGGGAGGCTCTGGGAGGCAAAGGCCAACCAGACAGGGGAGGTACCTGTTTACACGGAGCACGTTCTGGAAGGGGTGAGGGACAGGAACCTCCCCAGCCCTGGACTCGTTAGCTGTCTGCAGGGCTCTGATGGAGACAGGACACTCTCGAGAGACCTGATGTAGGCCCAGAGGCCCGGGAGGCTTTCTCTGTGCTCGTGACCTTTCAGCTGGAAGCTGAGAGATAGGAAGAAGCATTAACTAGGTGAAGGAGTTGAGGAAGACCAGTGGGCTTTGGGCTGAGCGCCCGGAAGGGCATTGATATGAGAAGGAACAGAGCTCACCAGGGAGATGAGAGTAGATCCAAGCTCGCTCATGCCTCAGAGACCGGAGGAAGGATGGAGACGAGATCAAAGAAGCAGGCAGGGGCCGGATCACAGGATGCTTTGCAGAATATGGGATGTTCAACTGTACCCTAAAAATAGCCAAAAAGCCACTGAGAGATTTATCCCAGGGACCCCATTGGTTTTCTTGTCTGTCTTCGCCCAATTCCACTTTGACACCCCAGCTCCCTGCTCAGTGCCCAGCACTTAAGGGGAGCCTGATAATTACCGGTTGGATGGCTGAACCCAGACACCCTAAGGAGCAGCAATCTTCAGGCGAAGAACATGACCGCACATCCTACCTCTCTCCTGCTCTCTTGGTCTCCCCCGGTCGGGGCCAGCAGGTTGCTAAGTGTGAAATCCATACAAAGAAGGAGCCATTAGCAATGAGATGCAGAGCGAAGCCACTTCTCCCACCTCCCAGCCCATCCAAAATGTTCACAACTGGCATCGGGTATCATCATCCTGACCAACGAGACCAACAAACCCGAACTGGAGAATCGGGAGGGGCAAAGCATTTCTCGAAGGCCGTACTGCAAAGCCGTCGTTGCTCTGAGAGTCACGTCGCGGCCAGTTGGCAAGGACCAACTACTCCATCCTCTGGCCTAAAATACGTATTTAGAGGCTTAATTATGTGAATTTGCTTTCCTTTGGCTCAAAGAGAGTAGGCGTGGGGACATTTTTTAATGTGGCACTAAAATGAAAGTATACTGAAACCATCCTGACCTCAAACTGGATGTTAAAGCAGTTGGATTCCTCAGCGGCAACTGAACACTTTTTATAGAACGGGAAGTCAATTGAGAAATCATAAAAAATTGGAGTTGGACAGGACCTCTGCGCTCACGGGGGCCAGGTCCCAGGAGCTGCTGCAGAATTGTTCCCTGCGGTGAAGGGTCTAATGTTTTGTCCACTCAAGTTTTAAATATCTCTCCAATAGCTCGCCCCCGGGGGACGCCTCTCCACAGGGCAATAGATCTTGCTGTCAGGACTTTTTTCCTGCTATTCAACCTCACTTTTCCTTTCCTCCACTTCATCCCATTTGTCTTTGGCAATGATTTAGACGAGAAGTGTGCTGACGGTTTGAAAACAAAAAGCCCTGTCTTTGCCTTCAGTTGCATTTTTCCCAGACCCCTCTCCCTATGGAAACTTCGAGATCTGGGAGGAGGGAGGAAAGCAAACAAGCTGAGATTCGTTCTGGAAGAAGCCATTTCAAAGGGCCAAACCCAAAGCGGACAGGCCTCCAGGCGGACGTGAAGAGAGAGGCAAGAATGCCTCGGGAGGGCACAGGTCACCCAGGGCCTGACCCTCAAAGGCAGAGGGGACAGTCACCGAGTTTTCTGGACAGCCCAGAGTTGAACAGCCTCTCGGCGTCAAGGCTGGGACAGAAGGTGGCAGCAGAGTATCAGGCTCTGTGGGGCTGAGTGGTCCCGGCGACTGCCGTGAAGTCCCAACTACTCCGCATCCAAACTCTGGAGAGCGTGTTTCACGGGGCCAGCACGGCCACGCGTCCGGAGGCCGGGAGTGAGCTTCGAATCAGGGCTCTGGCCGGTCTTCTAAGACAAATCCCAAACAGTCAGGAGTCTGCGAGGACAGTCCGTTTTCTTCCGAAGAACGTCCTGCAACCAGAGCTGACTCCAAAGAGTCACTTCTGCCCTAAACAGGCATGTTGATCCAGGCCGCTCTAAACGCAACAATTTACTGCCTGGTCTGTGCATATGTTGGTGTGTTGGCTAAAGAAGTTTGGGGTTAATGCATTTTTTGTTCTTTATTCTTCCTGGCCCTGAGCTGTTTCTTTTCTGCATTTGTCTCTGGTTTTCCGGTTTCCCTTCACTCAGTTTCTTACTGACTTGGTCATGTTTGCATGCGGTCCTTTGGAAGCAGAGATCTAGAGAGTGAGCCTTTCTGACTTCAGGCTGGACTCCTGCTGGGGAACCAATTAAATGTACTACCCACCAGGGAGAGTGTGATATTTTTTATTACTTTCTAATTTCGGGCCCTGAAATGGCTTCAGTGATCAGAACATTCTTCTGCTTAAGAACCTAAAGAAGCCAGTGGAATGATGCTTTTGATTTGTATTTTATTTATAACAGTCCATACTGGCCATGAGTACTCCAAGGGTTTCCATGGGGCCTCAGATCCTTGAAGTGGGGAAAAGGCAGGACAGAGCAAACAGCAACAAAAATGTCCCCCTCCCTCGCCTTATCGTACTGGAAACTGCCAGCTACTTTGGAAAGTCTTTCTTTGAGAAGTCAGTGAACTGAGAAAAAAAGGATAGAATTAGAACAAAACCATTTCACTGGATTCCAAATCTATTTAAACTACAATAGTGAAGCAAAGCCATGCCTCTCTCTCATTACCGATGGCCTGATCGCAGGGCCTCCTAAATGCTCGTTAAGGCAAAAAGGAAGAGTTGTGTTTTATTTCGAAAAACATTCGCAGGAACCCCCACCCAAGGTTCTCTTGCTGTTTGTTTTGTGCCTCTTTCTTTTCTTTAAAGAGTTAACATGAAACAGAAAGGCTTGAAAAAGAGGTGGGGATAGGGGTCTAAATACGTTCTAATGAGGAAGAAGGAAATAAAAGTCCAATTCTCCCTGAAAGTCTGAATTTCTATTTATTTATCTTTGCAACAAGGAAGGATGCCTTAAAATCCAGAATTGCTCTTGGATAAAACCAAATACTAACAACCCAGCAAAACAGCTGAAAGCCCAAATTATGAGCTCTTCCAAATCCTTTCCACTTGCCACGGGGGTCTTGGGTGAGATTTTTTTTTTCTTTTTTCTTGTTCTTTCCTTTTTTCTTTTTTCTTTTTTCCCCGCTTGCTTGCTTAGCCAGGAGGTAATTCTGAATGTTTATCTGAAGTATCTCCCTGATATTCTGAGGGGACTTCTCTCAAGCAAAACCTGCCCTGAATGGTCTTGTTTTATTCCCATTAAATAATGCTCAGTGTTGAGTCTTTCACTAGTGAATGGTTTCTTTGGGTGAGACTGACGACAGAAACTGACATATATAACCGTGCCCGGCGTCCACGTCTGCAAAATGTGATTCAAAAATTAACATTTATAATTTTATAATCAGCTGGCTACCATGCTCGCCATTATATGATGCTCTGTTAAAATTATCTTTCCTACTTTTAAATAGAAGTCCCACAAGAGCAGAAATGTTTATCTTTATTGTTTATAGTCCTGTTAAGTACCACTTTATCACAGGATTTAAAATTCAACAATGTAATTTAGCAGACAGTATTTATTTATTTAAAGAAAGAGTATGTTTCTTCAGTTTGTCTAAATTTAAAATCACAAACCAAACCACCTCTCTTCCTTTCTTTCTCCCTTACGTACATTCATTTTAAAACACAGCAACTTATATGTTGTTGGGTTTTAAAAGTCCAAAAAATCAATTCCCTTTCAGGAATAAATATTTATAGATTATTTAGGATGACCAACTTCCTTGACATGCCTTTAGGAAAAATACTCTGTATAACTTTGACTAAAAAGGCAATGTTCCAGGGGCACCTGGGTGGCTCAGTTGGTTAAGCGTCCGACTTCAGCTCAGGTCATGATCTCACAGTTCACGCGTTCGAGTCCCGCATCAGGCTCTGTGCTGACAGCTCAGATCCTGGAGCCTGCTTTGGTTTCTGTGTCTCCCTCGATCTCTGCCCCATTCGCTGTTTGAGCTCTGTCTCTGTCTCTCTCTCTCAAAAATAAATAGACATTAAAAAAAAAAAAAAAAAAAAGGCAATGTTCCAGATCAAAATAGAGTGAAGGTCTATACTGGCAGAGGGAATCGAACCAATTACACAATAAATAGATGCATGAATCGAGGGATACACAGACGGACATAAAGCAGAATCAAAATACTCCAAGCATCCAGTTCACCGAGGCAGTGAATTACCCGGACAACTGTCTCTATTCTCCATGAGACTCTTGCCTGCAACTAAGTCAACACTCATCGGGTAACCTCTTGCCTCCTGCAAGAAACAACAGATTGTCAGCCTCTGGGAAGTAGCATTATTTCAATCAACCAATTTGGCATGTGGTGTTTTACAGTTTCTAAAATTAACATAGAATCCAAACAAACACACGGCTGGTGTGGAACCATATGCAAAGGACGCTGTCGCCTGTTTGCCTCGAATCTGTTCATTATCAAAATTAGCTGCCTTGTTTGTCCTACTCCCGTTTTTGAAGGCACACTATCAATTAGCCAACCTGTCATTACGTGCTGGCAATGACCAACTTTTCCAGGATTCTCGTTTTAAATACAGGATTTGACAGGAGTCCCAACACTGGGGGAAGAAGAGGCAGGGGAGGAGGCAGAAGTGTTGGCGAAGGTCAAGGAGATCCACAGGTAGGTAGGTCCAGAGTTACTCATGGCCACTCTTGATTGCTGAAGCAAGAGCTGCGCCTGGAAACAGGGCCTGTCTGTTGCCTTGCACCGAACAAAGCTAAGATTTTCCAGGCTTCGGCAAGGAATTGTCCTCACAATATCTGCATGAATGACAAAGCTGATTACCAAGCAGGTGTCGGCCGCTCTTTCCCTCCTGTTTGCTCAGGGCGCATCGATGTTTAAGTCATCAGGCCCATGGTGTTTGACTCCTTTTCCAACCCATCTCATTTGGAGGCTAAAAAGGAACGGGGGTTTCTTTGTTAGTCACTTTGATTTTACACCGTTTCAGCGAACAGATCCATGGAATCCCGAAGAGAATGTTGACAGAACTGACGTGGGGAAGGAAGGAAAGAGGAAGAAGGCAGAAGGCAAGACAGATGATAAAAACAAACAAATAAACAAACGAACAAAAAAATACACGAGCCAACGAATAGTTAACAATGCATTTTTCCCCAAAAGACTTCTGTCCACCTAAACTGAAACTGTTTCCTGGGGGTGAACTATCTTCGGGAAACACATCCCGGAAGGCCTTCGCAGGAAGCGAGTTCAATGTCCAAAGGAGCCAGAGCAGATTCTTAAAATTCCGTCTTTTGCGCCCTGATTTTCCACTTGAACACACTTATTAAAAATTTCCTCTATCACCCTTACCATACACAATTTTCCAAGGCAAAGAATGACTTTTTAGAGTCTCTGTGCGCCCATAAAATTCTGTCTCAGAGATTTTATTAATAATCATAAAAACATCAGTATCCATCAGGATCACTTGGGAAAGGGAGAGCAATTTTTCCTAAAAGCATGTTCAAATCGTCTGAGTCCCGTGTTAAAATAAAAAGGGGGTTAACTCGTGACTGATGATGGATTGACCTTCCTGCTTCCCTACTGTTCTGCGTCGGGGACACACCGGCCGGAAGCTAACGCGAGCTGCTTGGAAGCAGCTTCACGTAGGGGGGAAGGGTTCCCCACGTCACGGCTGCAGGTTGTGCATTTATCCATGACATGGGGGGCAAGGGAGGGACTAGGGGTTCAGCACTACATATTTTTTAATGGCATGAGGATATGTTTCTCAGGACTCTGGGAAGTCAGTTAAGAGCAACCAAAATAGCAAACGGTGAAATGATCCCTGCAAAGGGATATGTAGGGTGGTCTCCTTGGCTCGCCTTTCAGAGGAGGCTGGTCGTGTGATCGTGAACCTTCTTCCCCAAAGGCCCTCTCTTTTTCCTTTTCTTTTTCTTTTTTTCCACAACATACCCTAAGCCCTGCAGTCAGGCAAAATTCTGATCAGAGGAATTCAAAACTTTAAGAACCAAAAATTTGTGAGGGGTTGTGAGCGATGGGGCATATAGCTTGATGCAATGGTCCCACCAATAGGGCAGCTACTGGGAAGCCATCAAATGATCCAGTAATCCACCAACACGCAGGCAGTGTCGGGTGGCTTTGAGGGCATGAGCTCTGGAGGGGACAGCTCGAACTCTCCATCAGTTCTGCGACTGGCAGACCTCAACCTCTCTGCACCTCAGTTTCCTCGTGCACAAAAAGTAGGGTGATAATATTTACTCCAGCAGACTGTCAGGCTTTCGGGAACCCATGCGTAGAAAGCACTCGACACAGTGCCTGGTGTCTAGGAGGCCCTCAGCTTATGCTCGTGTCTTCTCTCAATCACAACCAAGAAGTGTTTGGTAATTACTTCCTGTAACAAAAAAGGTTCGCTAAACTGGCTGGACAGCAACATCGACTGAAGAGACACATATTCCCACGTACTTTCAGGGATGAGACCCAGAAGTCTCCCACAGGTGGGTCTAACTGCAGCCCTATACTCCGTCCCATCACTACCACAGATGATGAAGAAGCATTAAGGGCAGCCCCGTCTCCAAGGGGGTTACGGTCTGGTTGTGAAGGCCAATGCATCGGACGTATCAGCACAATCTCTTCATGAGTAATACGAGACAGCAGAACTGAGGAGTACCTCGTGTGGCATTATCGAGAGGCTCTGAAAGTCTTCAGAGAAAGGAAAATCCCAATAATCGGAGTACACCAGAACGACTCGTGGATATTGTGAGTTCTGTGGCGGTTGGGATTCACAAAAATTGCGAAATTCGGCACGCGTGTGCATGACTGTCCCAAACACTTCACTTACAGTATCTCGTGAAGTCCTCACCACCCCCCTTGAGGTACCATCTTCATTTTGTAGATGGAGGAGGAAACAGAAGTCCAGAGACATTAAACCCCTTGCCCTTGGTTACCCAGTGTTGTAGACTGAATGTTTGTGTCCCCAGATCCCCAAAGTTCGTATACTGAAACCCAAGCCCCAGTGTGATGATATTTTGGAGACGGAGTCTTTGGAAGGTAATTAGGTTTAAATGAGGTCTTGAGGGAGGTGCTCATGACAGGATTAGTGCCTTCATAAAAAGAGGAAGATCTCCCTCCCTCCCTCCCCCCCACTCTACACACACACACACACACACACACACACACGAAAGATTACGTGAGGACACAGCAAAATGGCAGCCCCCTGCAAGCCAAGCTCTCACCAGAACCTGAATCTTCATGCACCTTAACCTCAAACTCTCCGCCTCCAGAACTGTGAGAAGTATGTTTGTTGTTTAAGCCGCCCAGTCTGTGGTATTTTGTTATAGCAGCCTGAGCTGACTGAGACACCCAGCTAGTGAGTGACAGACAGCTGATTCAGCCCCTGGCTCCAGGGCTCATGTTCTTACAGATGCTATTTTAATTCATCATGCTTTGGTTTGACACTTGCTCCATTTCTAGAACCATCTGGATCTTATGGCTCAGACTTGGGAGAGAAAAGTAGGAAGGACCAAGAACCACTCCTACCTTTTGAAAACCAACCCTCCCTGAGTAAACAAGCATTCTGGATTCCCTCATTTACTCATGTACAGAGAGACCGGGGGAGGGGGGGGGGCAGATATGAGAGAAGGAAGAAAAGAGGAGAGCAGAAGAGAAGAGTTGATTTTCACAGCCCAGCTTCCAGAAGAAGAGGAAACACAGAACCTGAAGACGAGAAGGGGTGGGGCTGAGGATGCTTAGGAAGCAGACATTCCTTGTTTTGCCAATCATTGTCCTGGATTCTGGTTAAGCCAATTGTCATCAACTCAGTTTAAGCCAGGGTTCTCAGTCTTGACACTATAGACATTTGGGGACTGATAACTCTTTGCTACGGAGGTCTCCCGTGTAATGCAGATGCTTAACAACACCCCTGGCTTCTACCCACCGGATGCCAGGGGTACCCTTCTCCCAGATGTGACAACCAAAAATGTCTCCAGGGACTGCCAAATGTCCCCTGGGGGGGGGGGGGGCAAAATTGCCCCTATTTGAGAACCATGGCTTAAGATAAATGAAATATGTTCTTAAAAATTATGCAATACTTTTCCCAGGAAAAGCTTCCACATTTCCCTGTGTCCCTTGAGCCACGATCACAAGGTGAGCTAAGCTAAGTATATTCATTTGACAAGCAACTACCATACAAGCCTGATTATAAGGCAACGTGTTTCCCTGACAACTGTTCCATAGAACAGAAGCTCTTGCAAAGTTCCCTCATTCTTGACACTTTCTCAATTACTTTTTTTTGAACATCAAGGAAGCATTTGGAGGAAGACATCAGCCTGAAGTGACCTCAGCTGGTGCTGGTTGGTGAGGGAGAGAAGACTGGAGGCCTACAGATGTCACCTGATAACATCAGGGGGAAAAGAGAGGTAAAAATATTTAACACAGATTTTGTTGTTATTTCTGAAGATATGACTTCATCATTAAAAATACTGAAGATATTTTAAGCAAGCCTTTTAAAATTCACTTTTAAAAAAAAAGCACATTGCCAGTGGTGACCTTGTGGAGATCATAAATATCCACCCACAAGACAAACGTAAAAACCTCTTGAGGCTTGGAATAAAATTTTCAGTTGCAGCATCTTACCTGGATTCAAAGTGCTGTATCTTGAACAATTTAGAAGTGGGGGTGATACGCAGTGTTAGATTATTCAAAAACGGCCTTAGTGATGACAAAGGCAAATGATAAAGGTGCCTGGGAAGAGGCTGAATGCAATTATTTTATGACCTGAACTTCAAAAAAAAAAAAAAAAAAAAAAAAAAAAGGTTGGGGAGAATGATATTTCTAAATATAACTATTACTACTTTATATAAGATGCAAGTAAATTGATCCATTCAGAATGGAAGTAAACGTTGTACTATTTCATAAAAGGGCCTATATTCAAGTAGGCTTTCTCTGTGGAAAGTGAGACATTGCCTTCCACTTGGCTTTGCCTTATTATAGTCAGGTATGTGCTCCCTCAAAGCGCCTACTGTTTTCAAGACTGTGCGTCACTGTGGGTAGTGCAAGGAGCACACATCTCTGGCCCTTGGAGGGTCTGTGATCTCTGCGGGAAGATCAGAAGCAATGGAAGTGGCTTCCACATAATTCACTGTAATCTGGCTGTGAGTGGTTGGGAGGATGAACTGAGAGGAGGAGGCAGAACGACATTTGAGGCCTGCCTCCATAGGACCTTCTTGAAACTCAAATCAGATGTAGCACCCCCTGCTGGAGGAGTAAAGATCAACATCCTTAATGTGGGTTCCGGGGCCACCATAGTCTGGACGTCTCCCTCCTGCCGTTCCTCTCTCCATCTTCAACCTTCCTGTTGCCGACCCCTACCCTGGCCACGACTCAGAGGCCCTCACCCCCATCTCCAGCTTCAGCCGACCACCTGCTACCCACCCCTCCCCGGGCCGGCAACTTGCCTTCGCTCCTGCCCTTCTCTTTGTCTTTGCGACACGTTCTCTCCTCTCCCCTTCCCTCACAAGCTTCCACCCAATCCTTAGCCTTCAGCTCGGTCTGCACATCCCCTGGGAAGCCTTCCTGGATGCCCAGTTTGGGTCAGCTTCCTTTGCTTTGCTCTCACCGAACCGTGATCCCTCCTTTGAAAGTATGTCTCTCCATTTATGCTCACGGATCCACAGTGTCAGTGTTGATTGATATATATCTCTCCTTTTATGCTAGAAGCCCAGAGAGAGCAGAACCTTCATTCTTTTCCACTCTGTCAATGCATCCCCAGGGCTGGCCCAAAGTGGATACTCAGTAAACAGTTGTAAATGAGTAACTAAGTATGTATCTGCTACAGCCTTTAACCCTAGGCCTATTATCACTACCCATATACAATAACTAAGATCTATGGGCATTACTATAAGTCAACCATTTTATGTGTGTTATCTCATCTAATCCTCACAAAATCCTGTAACATAGGTCCTGTTGTTATTATCGGTCCTGTTTTCCATGTGAGGAAGCTGGGGCTTCAAAGAGAAGTTCAGTAATTTGGACAAGGTTGCAGGCACAGCTACTGTGTGAAGATGGGATTTGATCCCTGGTCTGTCTGACTCCAGAGCACTACCAACATTGTATTATATCGTATTGTATTATATTGTACTGTGTTGTATTATATTACGTTATGCATCATATAGCGTATCATGTTATAATCTCATCTCTGATACTCATTTGGAATCTACCCATATGATCTGCCGAGAGATCTAATGCCTTTAAGGAGCCCTCGGCCATGCCTTTCATCTTGGCCCCTGAAATTATTTTTAGCTGGTCCCCATCATGTGGTGATAGATATCCCGACTGATTGAGTCATTCTTACTATTTATAAATGTATCAGTCTATCGTGGTTATATCACTCCCTCCTTGAGACTGAATTCGAAGGTCCCTTCAGGGGGTCAGAAAATGCATCTTTTCTTACGATCTGATTCATGACGTCTGGCAAATGTCGGACATACTGGGTTTTCACCTATCACTCCTTTGTTGGCTGATGGCATTATGAGGATTTCCTTAGAAGCAACAACACAGAATGGAAGCATAAACTAGATATTCTATACCTTTGATGTTATTGCCTTCCCTAGCATTTTACCAACATGTTGTCTCTAGTGGATACTGTTTATTTTAATATCCCACGCACGTCAACCCTTTAGCAGATATTTGTTGGGGGAGGGGGACCAGTTGCTGGCCAGATCCCCCACGTCCCTCCAACCCACCTTCTGGTTATGGAAAGAGACACTCGTACAGATGGTCCTCATTCCTGCCCTCTGTCTCAGGTATCTGAGTGACTTCCTTAACTTTCTCAGACCACCGGGTGACTCTGTATGAAGCCTTTCTTTCATTAACACGACTAAAACCACCAAGTTACCAGAACACATTAGCCTTTCAACCCTACTCTCAGATGTCTCCCCAAGACATAAGGGACGCCCAGGAACAGGCATCTGTG
Organism: Panthera onca; assembly: GCF_046562875.1. Taxonomy (NCBI): domain Eukaryota; kingdom Metazoa; phylum Chordata; class Mammalia; order Carnivora; family Felidae; genus Panthera; species Panthera onca. Next base: position 17,478,878 of record NC_138349.1, read on the forward strand.
GAACTACAGAGGTTTTATGTGAGATCAAAATAGCAGCGGAACTTCTTAATTGTGAAACGATGGATCAAGAGAGGAAGATTCAGATAGGAAATGGTAAATATTCAATAAAGAGCATGATTAGAGTTCTCCGGCAGGGAATACCCACAGCTATCTTTATACTAACTTAAATTAAGCAGAAGCTCTAACGACAAGGATAAAATGAAATAATGGATGCATTATTTCTAGTGGGACTTGCATTGCTATTTGGCATAATTATTTGTGATATTGCACCCATCGGATAAGAAGCTTCTTCAGAGGGGAAAAAAAAAATAACAGTTTGTCTCCTTGAGAACAGAGAACAAAGGGCTTCTGTGGTCTCCAGAAGCTCACCCATCATTAGGAGGAGAAAGAATCTGTCCATTAGCAAGAAATCGTCCTAGAAGTCTTGAATATCTCCCCAGATAATCCCTCAGTGGACTTCAAATGCCTGCAAGGAGGAAGATACAGAAGCCACAGGCCTTGCAGCAGATGTAAGAAAGAAGATGTAGTTTAGAGATGATGCAAGCCAAAGAAAGGCTCTCTCCACCTTTGCTCTATGGTGACTATGTGTGTGTGTGTGTGTGTGTGTGTGTGTGTGTGTGTGTGTGTGTGTATGTGTACATGAGCACGCATGTGCACCGGAACTATAAAATACGGAAAGGCAGCGTATTCCCAAGTTTGCTACCTTGTATGCCCTCTAGTTTAAAGGACCAGGTTTGGCTGAGAGTGATAGGAAACCCAAACAAGACAGATGTTTGTCTCTCTGCCTCAAGGAAGTCCCTGAGCAGTCCTGGCTGGCACAGCTGCCTACAGTCAGCAGAGTCTCAGACTCCATCGTAACCTCCGCTCTGCCATCATGAACGTGTGGTTTGTACTGGTTCAGGATGGTTATTTCATCTCTAAACATCATGTCCAATCTGCCATGAAAGGGAGGGAGATAGCATCGCTCCTCCTGGTAAAGACCCCTCCCTGGAATTCGTACACACCACCTCTGTTTATATCCCATTGGCTGGAGCTGAGTCACATGGGCTTAGCTGGGAAGTCACAAGGGAAGCTGGGAAATAGGGTCTTTATTCTGGAAGAGCATATCCCCCAGGAAGCATCAAAGGGCTCTACTGCTGTCGAAAAAAGGGAACAGAAAGACTGGGGAGCAGCCAGCAGTCTCTGAAACATTCTCCAAGGTATCACAGCTTTGGGGATTTCTTTCCAGGCCACCCCGCTCCCTTCCACCCGCAGGAGTTGACCCATGCAGCTGTGGTCGTAGTGGGGATCCAGATTGCCTGGCGGCAGGGGATGGGACCAAGAGTTTATAGGAAACTGAAGCTGGATAAATTATATGTTCTCTCTCAGGAAATGGCAATTAGGACGCAGCAATTGTCATTAGTCTTTCAAACTGGACTCCTTGTGGTACCATCTGGTGTGGTTATCCTCTGCCAAGTTTGTCCAGAAGCAGAGAACTGGTCTGCAGAACCTCAGAGAGAAGCAGAGACAAGATACCATGCAAGCCTGGACCAGAGAAAGTCTGAAAGAGTAGTGTCCCTGATACCTGATGTCATTCTGGTTCTGGGGCTCAGCTGCCTTGCCTTCTCTGGGGTTGCATAAGAAACTCCCATGTCCTTATTGAAGCCCTCCACTTAGGGCTTGGCGTAGTTTGAGCGGGTTTCTCTCCCTTGCAGCCAGAACAACCTTGACAATGACAATGTCTCTATGTGGCTGTGGGTCTGACCAGGGGACACCAGTCAGCTGAATGGTCCCCTCCCTCTGGCTTCCTGGACAGGGACAAAGCACATCCCTCTCCCTAAGAACTGTGACCTCTGGGACCAGAAACCCATTAAGTTGATTCACTTTTAGAGTCTAAACTGTTCTCCTTCCTTTGCAACACATTTTCATTAGACCTTGGACGACCTGGAGACACCACACTGTAAAAGGAAGGACTATTGTTGGAAATATCGGGTAGCAAGGCAGGGGTTGGGAAACACATTTTAGGCCTTGTGGGCCATCCGCTGGCCTTCAGATCTCCACTAGATGTAATGTTATCCATTTGGCTTAGGTAGAAGACCAGACCTGGGAACTCCCAATATTATCACAAGCCTGGTGGTAAACAAATCTCACCCTTCTGACTGTATCTCATATAAACAATTCTCATCCAAAGAGCAAGGGACAGGAACGGGAATACTAGACATTACAGCCATAACCAAGGGTTTTCTCCTTTGCGTATTTCCAATTACTAACACTTGGAAAAGCTACCAGATGAATGCTGCTGATTAATAGCTTGTCTGTCTAAACAAGCCTCCCAAACATACCCATCTAGCTTGATCTCTCACCTCTCTGGGCCTCAGTTTCCTCTTTTGTGAAACGAACGGTTGGTATTAGAACCCTGTTCCGACTCAGAGGTTGTAGGAGTCTCCACTCACAGAGAAAGTGGGATCAGAAACCCAGTGGTTTCTGAAGATAGAAGGAGAGAGTTCAAATGTTGGCTCTGCTACTTACTAGCTATTGGCACCTGGGAAATATACCACTAACCCTAAATCTCACTTTCTAATCTGTAAATGAGGAATGGGGACAGAGCGCCTACGTGCTGGGGTCTCCTGGGGCTAAATGGTCATATTAAGCGCTTAGCACAGTGTGCTTGACACATGGGGTATGTGCAATGGGTATGAGTCATCGCAGCCCTGATGACCTCCAGTCTCCCTGAAATGCATCCATCCTGCAGATTATCACCTCCCCCCAACCCCACGTGACACGTACATAGACTGACTTGTCATATTTGATAAATGTTGTTTTTATTAATTAACTCTGTGAGGGAAAAGCTAAAGGGAAGGGAGGCAGGGTGTAGAAGGGAGGGTGCTTGAGCTGTGAAAAATTCCTGACTTATTTTCCAAATAATCTGGCTTAGCAAAAAAAAAAAAAAAAAAAAAAGAAGAAGAAGAAAGAAAAGAAAAGAAAAGAAAAGTGGGGGGAATCCCTTCCCAAGCACACATTCTGTTAATTTTCAAACCCAAATGTGCATTTCAATGGAGATTTAATCCATATGTTTCCGATTCTTTTGTGCTTAACCTATCAAAGCACTGTTTGAAAATAATTATTTGATGTCCAATAAACAGCCTTTCCTGTTGATTTTCCCATGCAACCACCTGGGTGATAGTTACCTGAAAGCCAAATGGCCCCAGATGAGACTCAAGGTACGTTCTGCACAGTGTGAGCTGCGGACGGAGCAACCGACCTTGTGACTCTCCCCTCCTGCTAGAGATGACAGGATCGGGGGTGTTAGCCGACGGGGGTGGCTATCCATGGCGTCCCGGCCATCTCTCAATGCAGCCTGACTTAAAAGGATGAGCTTAACTCTCACTAAAAAAGGGGGTCAGTCTCTCTCGTTGGAATTTGCACGAGGTGAGACAGAATGAAGGTGCCAGTGGGCTGGGGGTCCTCAAACTGCATGGTCATGTAAGCCCTGGGGTAGGGCCATTATGGGCTGTTTTAAGGTATTCCCGCAGAGGTAGACCCTTGAGTTTACTCGAGAGGCAATCCCAACAAGCACTGGTCAGGGAACGGGGAAGAGAAGGGGAGGGAGCCAGTCAAACACATTTCCAGAGGGGGCAATTGGAGTTCCATCTTGCTGGGGAACTCAGCTGTGTGCCTTGGAGTCATCTTGGCCAAGAAGAGAGGGAGCCGACTCCTGGTCATTGGTTGAGGATGGCTCCCTGCTCCCAGGGGCGTGGACTCCCTAGTACCGTTGATCTGCCCTGCAACAAAGGGTTGTAGGTGCTGGCGGTGAAGACGTGTCCTGCTGTGCCCAGAGGTGAGGAGCGCCGAGGGCATTCATGCGGGGCAGGCGGCGTCACTGCACGGGCCTCCGTGCGAGCTGAAGCAATGACAGTGAGGCAGACAGATGGGTCGGCAATAGAACAGAACAGGTGCAGCGAGAGTGAGCCAGAGCAAGAGCACTTACCTCCCCGACTTGCCTCAGTTCCTTTCCACTTGAGACGTGGCCGTTCCACCTTTCCTAGATTCCCACAAGGGCCATATCTTTTCAACGACCCGCCCCATTTCCTTGAGCTGCTTTGAGTGAGTTGTTGTTTCCTGTCCAAGAAAGAAAGGACCCTCCCGTTCTTCCAGCACTGCAACTACAGAGACATGGTGTCTTCGAGAATCTCTCTCAGCTTTCTCCTCATCTCCTTACAGCAGCCAAGGGTTATTTTGGTGGCAAGCAACAGAAACTCACACCGATGAACTTAACGACAAAAGACTGAATCTACCGGAAAGATTTGAGACACTGGGGGTGGAAAGGAAAGCCACAGCATCCGGCCAGGGACGGACAGGAACTAGGTATTAGGTCTCTGTGGAGGGAGCCCCTGGATCATCTCACGTGGGGATTGGCACCGTGCAGGAGTGCTAGCCTTTTCTTTCATCCTTGCCATCCAGACAAAATTCAGAGGTGATGGGGCCAGCTTAGCCAAACTTAGGTCATACAACCTCTACTTGGCTGTATTGGGCAATGAGAGAAAATGCCTACAGAGGACTCTGCGGAGTGAGAATTCTTAGAAGACAATGTTGTTGTGAAGGAGGAATGAGTGCAGGCTAGGGGGGAGCATGCACATGCACACACACACACACACACACACACACACACACACTATACCTATGGGTTCAGGAAGACTACTTACTATTCAATGAGGGGACAGGAGATTATAATGCAAGGTAGGGAGTGCTACAGTAGAGGTCTCTACATTCAAGGAACGCTGGGAGGCCAAAGGAAGGAGTAGCTGGGGCCAGAGGAAAGGCAGAAAGGTTTTGCTGAGACCCGTCTTCAATATTCAATGGGTGACTGTTATATGAGGCGTTGTGTCCACTGTGACATTTAAGCAGAGTCTGGAAAGAGAAGCAAGAGTTCTACAGTGGAACCGAAGTGTGGAAGGAAGCGTTGCAGGTAGGAAGAATGGGTGTAAAAACGTGGAGGTGTGAGACAGCAAAAGCAGGGAGCCAGGCTGTGGGAGAGGCTGGTGGAAACAGTGGGGGAAGCAGACAGATCTTAGGGATCTCAGGCCAGGACATCACAACAAGCTTTCCATGCCAAATTTACGAAACCGGATCTATCCAAAGGCAGTTGGTCAGACAAAAATGATCTGTGATGCATCATAAGACCGAACTCTATTGTGGTAAAGCATATTGTGGGAGGGGCAGTACAACTGTGGCCAGAAGGTCAGTTAGATGCCTCATGCACTGCCTCAGGGCTTAGAGAGGGAGAGGTGACAATTATGAGAGACATTTGGAGGGTAGAATTGCAGAACCTGGTCGTCAGCTTCTAGGGGTGGGCAGACAAAAGAGTATAAACAGAGAAAGCTCATACAGTGACCATATTCAGCAGTAATTACAAGGCTTTTCCTCTCCTCCCATCATGGAAATGGGAAGGTCTAGTCCATTCTTTCTTCCAGAGATGCAGTGGTCATCCATAGAACCCCAACCTGGTTTTCAGACCTCAGCTAGGGAGTAAAGCAAGCCAGGAGGGCGTCAGGGAGAGGAAGGAGGGGAGCAGGGTCCAGACGGGCTGACAGTCCAGATGGGCTGACGGTTTATCCCCTCCGTGCCTGCTTTCCGAACTCCCTGACTTTCCATTCAGGACCTTTCAAAGACTGATGCCAACCTGATGCGTCAGCCTTACCTCCTACCCCTGTCCTATACACGCACTGTACTGAAAACTAGATTCATTGCTTTCCACCTCCACACCTTTGTTCAGGCCATCCAGAAAGCCTTCCATGGCTTCCAAGTTCCAACACCACCTGCCTCTCCCATGAAGCCAGGCAGATAGCCCCCAGGAAACAAAAGGCCTCTCGGAAACACGATCTTGGCTCTTTTTCTGAGCAGCCTGGGAGCGAGGGTGAAACAGGAAGAGGTCTCTGCTTCCCGGGCCATCTCCCACTTGCAGAGGCCTAGGAAGCAGGAAGCTGGAGACACAGTAGGAGACACATGCTGGGAAAGCCTCCATTCAAAGTGCCAGGAGAGAAAATCTGATCGCCCTCTACCTGGCCCTGCTTGGACAAAGAGGCATCTAGAGGGAGGAGCCCATGCCCTCAGCTTCCACATGACAAGTGGGCACCTGGACTTTCACCTTTGCCTAGATTTCACATAATGGCAGATGGAGAAAGGGGGTAATTCCCCATAAGAAACTCAAGGTGCTGTAGGCAACCAGAAAGCAAATGTCTCCTGCAGTGGGGAACGAGCCAGAGGTTAGGTCTGACCAGAGGGCTTCAGGGGGCCAGTGAAACCACTTCCTGGCCACATCTCACTAAGAAGCCAGGCACGATGGCTGCATTGCAGGAGGCTCTGAGGCCCCCTTCAGGGCTGGAGTGGAGCTGGGAAGCAGGTTTTTCTTGTAAGTTTCCAGTCTTGCTGCGGGCAATAGATGTGAATGGCTTATACTGATTGGGATCTTTCCTTGGGAGATCACACAGATGGCTTTTTCTTTCTCAGTATAGGATATTCAGAGTAAGAGGGAAGCAGAATTGAATGCAGAAGCAAAGGTCGCAGAGTGCAGACTCCTAGTCTTGTCTTTCACCCTCCGGTTCTGTGGCTTAAGGCAAATCTCTCAGTTTCCTCCTGTGTAAAATGGGCAATGCCAAATCCCTCACCTGATTCATCAGTTGGCAAGGAGAGAAACAAGTCACAGCTGTAAATGTGGCTGAAAACACAGCATGGCAATCGATCTGGCTATCACTATCAGAGGCACCCCATGAACAACGATCCAAATTTGCGTGTGGTCGTAGCCAACCTCTCCCTGCAATTCGCTTGCAAAAATGACGCGTGTATATGCATGCCTATATACTCGCACATACAGACACACATGCATATGTCATGGAGACTTTTGCACAACCCCTGACATTCTTGGGTTTCATCTGAAAAGAATCCAGCCCTCTAAATATCTCCCTGGTGACATGATCCGTTCAGGAGTAGGGCTGAGAGTTTTATCACTCTTCCTGTAGCAACGTAAGTTTCTCTGGGCCTCTCCCAAGTCAAGTAAAACAGTCAGAGTTAAACGCTGGCTCAGCATTTCAGTTTTTGCGAGGACATGTGCCAGCGTGATATGGATCAAGAACCCAGGGGAGTTTTCAAACCAATAATGCAAATGAAAATAAAATAAGTTTGGGCAAGCAGCCTGCAATGTTCATACTACATTCAGGGTTATGAGCTACCTTTCCCTGAAAATTATTGCCCCTAGAGGTACTTGCTGGAAAACCAAAAATTGCTCCCTTAACTTGGAGGTTTTAATCCTTGAGCTTGAAATCTACCAGATGCCAACATATTCAGTGGGTTTCTTCCAACCTTTATTTGGATGTTAATTGCAACCCTCCTTGTTTTTATCACACATTCCCTTCCATATTTCCACGACTCCACTACTCTGCTTCCCTGGCATAGATTCGAACGTCCTGGGTAGAAACAGTTGTTCTCTGTCAGTCGTTGCTAAACATGTTGGAACTCCTTCCAGATTGTAAAATCTCATCTTGCTCCCAACTCTGGCCCACCCTTCTGGTTGCGGCAGTTATAAAGCAGGTTTTGTGAAGGCCAGTGGGCAAAGATGAGTAATTAGGCCCTAAATCTATTGAATTTAAAAGTTCTCTTGGCCTGAAAAGTGAAAAATAATTAATTTTGTGTTGTAAAAGAGGAGGGGATGCCATGTGTCGCCGTGAGGCCCCCCGAGCGGGCTCATCCCCTTTAGATGGAGATCACTGTCTGATTATTATTCCCTTATAAGTGGGGTGGGGGTGGGGGTATACACCCTGGGGCTCAGGGAACCGGTCAGGTAGGGTCTAGACAAAGAAAGAGATTGGGGTGCTTGGCATGGTCCAAGGGGGTACCGGGCAGAAAAGTGGACTCCAGTGGAGATGGGAGGAGAGGGTCCACTTCTCCTCTGCTGGGGGAGCACACGGGTGACTTTACAAGGAGCCTGCATGAAGGAGGTCAGAGTACCTGATTGCCTTCCCCCAGATGAATTTCTTTTTCTTGGTTCTACCTGAGAGCCCAGGATGCTATCAGGAAGAACCACAGTCTGAAGGGAGGAGCTTCGGAAGCTGTTCGGCAGATTGGAGGAAAACCAACGTACTGATTGGACCAAACTGGCCTGTCAACAGGAGTCGAGTTCTCAGGGGAGCCTAGGGGCTACCCGTCCTCAGAGTCCAGGGGTGGCACACCGGTCTCCCACCGAGGCGAGAAAATTGTGCCAACCCCATGCGAGTTCCCTGAAATGAGCCACAGGCATTGTGCCCCATGCGACACCGCTGTGGTATAGAGTTGGGGATAGCTGCCTTTTCTGGCGTCACTGGTACCCGCATCTCCTACCTACTGCATCAGCTCTGGCACGTTCCTCCATCCTCCACTTTACAATGGGGTTGATGATGGCACCTACTGCAAAGGATGGTTTAAGGACCAAATGATATATGTGAAATGCTTAGGACAACACCTGATCTCACAGCTCCAAGGTGCAAAACTTGATTCCTGAGAGAAAGCCGAAACAGAGGATGGACAGGGGTCCCGTCCTCTGATGAGACCCACCAGCACCACATCCTGTTTATCTGTTGTTCCCTCCTGTCCCCTACTTACCTTCGTTCTTGTTCTAGACCTCTTACTAGTTGTACGAGAAGAGTTGTTGTGTCGGCTTTTCCTGCGAGGTGACTCGTCCAAAAAGCGTAAGGGGAAGATGATGTATGACAACAGCTCATGGATATATTAAGCATAAACAAAGCAATTTCCTTATGGAATCCACACCGTTTAACGTGAGCTAACATGTGTCCAGCACTTTCCAGATATCACTTCGTTTTATCCTTTAAAAACTTTGCAGGGTAAATATTATTCCTGCTTGTCACAGAGAGAATCCCTTGAGCGTGGACTGGATTTACTGACTTATCTCTAGCAAATGGAGTATAGCGGGAATGATGAGAAGCCCCTGCCAACATTAGGTTATAAAAAGGCTCTTGCATATGCCCTCTCCCACGTCCACACTGCTAGCTCTAAGAGGAGTCAGCCGCCAGACTGGAAAGCGTCCTGCGGAAAGATCTGCATGGTAAAAAACTGAGAGGGGCTTCTGCAGTCCGCAGGGAATCCAGACTCTCAGCCCAACAGCCCATGAGAAACCGAACACAGTCAAGTCCACACAAATGAGGTTAGAAGCGGATCCTCCCCTGATCCTCAGGCCTTCGGGGGAGAGTGCAGTCCTGGGTGACAGCTTGGCTTCCAACTTCGTGACAGATCATAATTCAGGGGCTTCTAGCTCAGCTGCACTGAGATTCCTGACCCACAGAAATTGTAAGGTGATAAATGTTTGCTGTTTAAGGCTGCTGGGTTTTGAGGTTGTTTGTTGTGCAGTGTTAGAGAACTGAAACAGCCATTAAAAAAAATTTTTTTAATGTTTATTTATTTTTGACAGAGAGAGAGACAGAACATGAGCAGGGGAGGGGCACAGAGAGGGAGACACAGAATCCGAAGCAGGCTCCAGGCTCTGAGCTGTCAGCACAGAGCTCAACGCGGGGCTCGAACTCACGAACCACGAGATGATGACCTGAGCCGAAGTCGGACGCTCAACCGACTGAGCCACCCAGGCGCCCCACGAGGATTTCTAAAGTTCAAAACTCTAATTAGAGTCCTTTCTTATGACAGGCATAATTTCATTGCGTTCTGGGCCTCACCCTCACCCTCACCGCTGGTTCAGGAGAATAACGAAAGTGCTACGGAGTCTGGCTTAACCTTGAGGGGTATACACCTGTCACGGGTCAACGTCCCTTCAGAACACCAGCTGGCCAGCTGGTATGTCCCCACTTGTATGCTCTCTGGCCGCACAGATACAACTGCTAAGAGCACTGATGAGTATTACCGCCTGAAATTAACCATGGCTCTTGGGTAAAACTGGGAAGACAGATTGTGGCCGCGTTCGCCATCATGCCCCTCAGCGGCACTGAGGTCCCGCTGGCACCTGCTGCTGATGCAAGCATTTGGCCCTGCTGAAAATTTCAGTTCCCTGAGATTCTCTCAGGCCGGGCCATACGATACTGTTTTCTGGGCCCGCCAGACTCTTCTACCGAGTCACGTTTCTTCATGCTCTTTATCTTTCACCTTTAGATGCCACTGCCTCTGGGACATGCTTCCTGACCACTGAGCCCAGGTCTGAATTGGGTGCTCATCCAAGATTCTCCCAACGGCGCCCTGACCTTCCGCAACCACAACACTTCTCACGTGGCATGATATTGTCCGGTTATGAACCTCTTTCCCTCGCTAGACATACACTGCAAGATAAGCCATCTGGTCTCTTTGGCCACTGTTGCATCTTCAGCGCTTAGCACCGTGTCTAGCACCTCATAATTGAATAATAAATATCTGTTAAGTGAATGAACGCTTTGGACTCTTCAAGGCAAAAATCTGCGTCCAGAATTTACCGAGCGTCTGACTCTCAAAACCTCAGAAAACGGCAACCTGGATGAAGAATGTAGGCACTAAAAGGAAGGTGGAATGCCAAAGAACATACATATTCCAAGGAAAGTGGAAGAATGAGACAGCTGTCCAGATAATGGAAGCCATCAGACGCACTTGGGCTACAAGTCTCTGATTAATTTGGCCAAGAGTGTTCAGTTGGTCTAAATTATCTGGAAGATTCTTCCTTTTGCTTTGGTCCAGAAACGCTTTTCTCTCCTTTACACCTGGATAGTTGGCAAAGCTTGTCACTACCCCCCAGAGACTGTGGATGGCTTCCAAAGCACTGACCTACCTACCTCTTACCCGGTTTTGTCTCTTAGTTCCGGTAGGGTCCTGGGTTCAGGGTTTCAGAACTGTTTAAGAGTGACTTTCTGTTTTGACTCATCTTGCCACTGAACTTCAGTGAGCTTCAGTGTTTGGTATTTTCTTTTGCACGTTATTCTGGCTTTGAGAATGTTGATGGCAAACTTTAGAAATACGGTGGAAGGAAAACCTTTAACACATCTTCAGAAAAAGATCTCATTGAAGTTTTATATCTCGGCTTTTGCAGTTATCTTAAACTACTAAACTGTTCACAAGAGCTGCCGGAGATGTTGCTATTCCCCAGTCCATCTCCACAGAAAGAAAATCTTCTGAACAAAAAGGCGTTAAAAACTCAAATTGAAAAACTGGTTGATCTAATCAACAAGGCGAATAATAGGATGGATGCCACCTGTATCGATTAGCTTTTGCTGTAGAACAAGCCACCCACGACTAGTGGCTCACATCAACAACCACGTTTTATTTAGGTTCCAATTCTATGGGTTGGCTGGGTGGTCTTCTGCTCCCGGCTGCTGGGCACTCCCCTGTATCATGATAGGTCAGCTAGTGGTTGAGACGATCTAGACTGGCTTCCCTTACATGTCCGACAGTCTACAAGCTGTCCGCTGGGTCACTGTGATTCTCCATGTGGCCTCACGGTCCAACAGGCTGGTTCGGATTCAGCTGCAAAGCAGTCCCTGGGATCCAAGCCCGGCGAGAGAAAGAAAACCCTGGTGGACAATTTTCAAGTCTCCGCTTGCTTCGTTCACATTTGCCATTGTCCCAAGCCACACAGCCAACCAAAACTCAAGGGGTGGCCAAAGAGACTCTACCTCTTAATGGGATGCCTGCAACACCACAAGAGTGGATGCAGAGAGGGGAAGGCTTTGTGGCCACTCTGACGCTCTTTCATCGTAGCGTTTCCACGCGACTTACCCAGTCAGGTCCTCGTGGTGGCTCACCGAGGGAGCATCCATTTCCATTTGATGGATGAAGCCACTGAGGCACAGGGAGGTAAAGCAGCAGGGTCACGGTTCTACCACGAACAGAGGGGGGACTTGTACTTGGTTCTGCATTGCTCTGAAGACTGCATTCCTAACCATTGTGCTTTGCACCTAACATGGTACCCGCTGTTAACAGGTTGCGAATCTGAATGTGAGGCTATTTTCTTTCCGGGTGTTTAGGTGGCAGCTTCAGTCTGTGTTTATCAAATGTTTTCAAGATATTTTGCAAAGATTATTTTCATTACCGGTTCAATAAAACCTCAAGTCCCAGATGCGGTTAGTCAAGCTCTCTTCTCCTGAACTTTCAAACCCTGAGGCACTTTATGGTCAGGCAGCCTCAACCCCCGCCCACCCCCACCCCCAACTCCTTAGTGACATTCCTTCCTGCTTATAAACAAAAAATATCCTCTTTTTGGAAGCCATGAAATTCTGCTGCAGGTTCCACCCTTGAAAGAGACGAGGCTCAGAACCTCTGGGCTCATTCCCAGCCCAGGCCTCCTCTCAAGACCAAGGGGGGAGTTCAGGGCCACATCCGGGGATGTTGCCTCAGTGCATAGATAAGAGGTGGTCATGAGAGGCTTTCACGTTTCGGACAAATTATGAGCCAGAAAGAAATGAAACCGGAGCCACAGTGAGCCGTGCCTCCAGCGCTGCTCTCTGGCCAGTCTCTACAACGTCGGATTTTCTCCATTTCTCACTTCTTCTCCTCCGGCCTCGTCCATGCCCTTGCTTCCCACCCCTTCCACTTCCATTTCTTAGGATCCAAACATCCTTTCCTCTCCTCTCCATACCCTTCTTTGGCTGAGGAATGCCATTTAGCAGTAGAAACGAGCCCAAAAGATGCCTTCAGCCGCACTTTGAGAAGACAGACGACCCAGGAGGTGAATTACAGCCACGTGATGAATCTGGTACCCGTTTATTTTGAGGGGAAAGCAGCACATTATTTTTTTTTTTACTTACATCTGTTCTAATTCTCCTCTGAAGTTTCCCATCGAGTAGGAATGAATTTATCTTCATTTGACAATTTTATGACCCAAATCAGCCAGTTCTGTCCATTTATCTGATTTAAAACGCAACCAAAGGACTGGGCTGCTTTCACAGAAATCCAAGCATGACCAGCAGTGTTCATTATCAACACAGATTTTTCATAACTTGTGAGTTTCCCAGCGTGGCTATTGGGGCCTGCTGGTTAAGCTTACCTCTTGAATGACCATTATTCAGCAATAGCAAATGATTCAGTAATGAAAACAGGGGCCTGATTTTTTTTTTTTCTTTTTAAAGATTTATTAAAGCACCCACCTCAGAGGCTGTTTTTCATAAAAAACTCAGCCCTTAGAGTGGCTGACCTTAAAAATCTGTTTATCTAAGCTATATTCCCCCCAAACGCTGACCAACATGATAAATAATTTATTTAATGTTTCCTTAAATATTATTTTGTTTGGTTTAAACCCAAAGTAGAAACTCCTTCTCCCCGAAAGGAACACTGTCTCATTTTTGTATACAATGGAAACATTTGGGGACAAATAAAAGAAATAAAATATTTTTCACAAAATTTGGCTTACTGAGCGAATGCTGGCTAATCTAGGGGCTGTGGAATAAATGTGGTGATGTTAGGGAAGTTAAATTAGAAGCTGGGACTTTGAGTGAAGGTTATATACTTATTTTGAGCATTTCCTTATGCCCATAAGAAAATAAACATCCACAAATAAACACAGCCAGTAGGGCACAAAGGGGTAATCAATAGAAAAATGGTCCCCACCCAAGCCACAAGCAACACAGGGGCTGTGTTCATCTTGACAAGAATTCTTTCCCGGAGCTTTCGGTAAATCTAGAGCTCTGCCATATTGTAACCGTCCTTGAGGAGAATCTGTTAAAGGTTCCCATTTCCCTTGCACAATTGTCCCTCAATCCACGGGACCAGTAATCCCAGAATTCCTACCCCCGGGCTATAGAAGCTGGCCCTGACGCAGGCTAGACAATCAGATTCTACTCCCTGAAACTCTGTGACTGGTTACATCACACATGGGCTCAACCTGAGCTGATTATAATCTGTGGCGTTTTTTTTTTTAATTTAAAAAAAAAAAAAAAAAAAAAAACAGGAGAAGAAGGGGCCTCCCCCTCTTTGAGTCATGGAACTGGAAGCAAAGCAGAGGCTGCCCAAGAAGAAGAGGGAAAGGAGGCCATGGGAAAAGCAGAGCTAGGCGGTGGGAACGGTGATTTCTGATGACGACGCTACGTAAGTTTCCAAAGCCTGACCCTAAATTCCCCTCTCGCTCTCGGAGGCTGGCTGGAATCAGGACTGCCATGCTACTTCTAATACCCAAGAGTCTCGAATAATCCAGTGAATCAAGGATGAGACACAAGGGGCCCTCGGGGGATGTTTGTTTATTTGTTTGTTTGGCCTTAGTTTTCTCTTAGTAACTTAGATTTAGGTCTATCTGCAATCCCAGCATATCATTCTGCTCATCTTTTTTTTTCTTCTTTTTTTGATGGAGAGTTCCCTATAGAAACAGGATGGCAGGATGCCTAGTCAGATGCTTGCAGGGAAGAGTATGATGAATACATCCTAAACAAGCGAGTCCCTAAAAATACTCTTGCTGATTTTAGAACGTATCTTCAGATTACCATTAAACACGAGCGTGTTGCTCAATGACCTGGGAATCCTTACACTTTAAATATAATTATGAAACACGTCTGTGAGGGCTTATCTCCGGGCCAGCTAAAGACATCCTTGTCACCTTAAAACAGTCACCCTTTGAGTGATTGCTAGGTGCCACGTATTGTGTGGAGTGCTTTACATGTACGGCCTTATTATAACCACCCACAATCCTGTCTGGCCGCTACCCCCTAGGGTACCGTCCAACTTCACAGATGGAGAAAAGACACTCAGAGTGGTCCAGACACTTGTTCAAGGTCACACGGTTTATGAGCTGTAGAGGCTGGATGAGGTTCTGGGTCTAAGGAGCCCCAGCCTTCCTAAACCCTGGCCACTGTGATGAGAAAGTAAACAGCAGAGGGAGAGCCACCGAAGAGACCAGCTCTGTCACACGAGATTCAGGAGGGGCTATTACGAAGAGTCATCAGTGAGCAACAAACACCGAACGTGAGGTTAGACTATTCCAGGCTGCTACCCTGGTTCTGCCGTTTTCTTCCCACGTACTTTCAGATGCATCTTTTCATCTCACCACGCCTCAGTGTCCACGGCTGTGAAGCAGGCTGATAATACCGTAACAGAGAGCCTCCGGATACGATCCCGTCATCTGCAGAGGCAAATGCCACTCCTGGCGTCAAGAGGGAGGGTCCATTCGCCTCTCCTCGAATACCGGCTGGCCTCAGCACTTGTTGGGGCCGACGGGATGGGAAGGAAGTGATGTTGTGGAACTTCTGAGCCCAGGCCCGTAAGCTTCTGCTGCTTCCCTCTGGGGGCCCAGACCCCATGCTGTAAGGAAGTCGAGGCTCGACTGGCACACAATTAGGGGGCCTGGAGGATGAGCAGACATCTTGAATGTTCAAGCCCTGACCAAGCTCCCAGGGACATGCAGCCTCGTGAAAAGCTCTAAGCAAGACCGGAAGAAAAATCGGCTCAGCCCAGGCACAAAACCGTGAGAGATAATGAATATTGTCATCTTAAGCCATGACCCTGCAAGCTGATAACTTATGCAGCAACAGATACCTAACATGCTTATTTCACTGGGGGGTTGGGGGGATTAAATGGGCTCATATATTTATTTTTTTAAAGTTTATTTATTTTGAGAGAGAGAGAGAGGGCAGGGGCGGAGCACAGAACGAGGGAGAGAGGGAGAACCCCAAGCAGGTCCTGCACCGTCAGAACTCATGAACCATGAGATCGTGACCTGAGTCGAAGTCAAAGGTCAGACGCTCAACTGACTGAGCCACCCAGGCGCCCCTGGGCTCGTGCATTTAAGGGCAAGAACACGAAGAACAGTGCTTGGCATTCATGCATTTCCCGGGCAAGGACTTTGTGCCAACACTGTTCTAGGCAACTGGGATACTGAGGAGAGCCAGACAGAGCCCCGCCCTCTCGGAGCTCACATTGTAGGAGGAGGAACAGTAAACGGCAACAAGAAAACGATCCCAGTGCTGATTGCTACTCTACAGAGTTGCCTGTAGCAACTGTCTGTGCCTGCCGCTGATGACCCTCGGGTCGGGTGACCCTCAGGTCAGGCCTCCAGACGTCAGATGGCCGTGAAGCAGGGGAGGAGGCAGAGCCCGAGAGGCAGAAGACCTGTATCGCACGGTGGGGTGGGAGGCCTGCACCGACAGCTGTCCGAATGACGTGAGGAAGTGAGCCACGCCCTCGTGGTTCGCCCACGATCCCTACAGCACCCACCCCTCCGTGGATTTTAATCGCTTGTCATCTGCCTACCCTCACCCACCGCAAGCTCTCGGGGGCACCCAGAGGTGTTTCTCACTCCGGTTCTCTGCGGTTGGGGCAGTGGCTGGCACCCAGCAGGTGTCCAGGGAGCATTCTTGGAAACTGCGTGAATTCAGGTCCTGACCACACACTGCCCAACAGTGGGGCAAAAGTCACCGAGCTAAGAAGCGGCCCCCAAACACAGCAGCCACCCTCTGCAGGAGTCACCCACAACACAGTCCGGCTCCTCGCTTCGCAGATAAGCCTGTGGGCCCCTCGGCTGTCGCGTGACCCCCACACGCAGCCTGAGGAAGCCCTGCGTTACTGGCGCCCGGATGCTGGGGACAGCCCCGGTCCCCATTCCCAGGAGGAAAACGCTTACCTACACCTCCCTTGAACTGATCCCCTGCAGAAACTGCTGAAGTACAGAGGGCCCCCTAGACCATCTCCTCCTTCACCCAGCAGCCACACTGAAAGTTCCAGAGAGGACTCGTCGGGAAGGAAGGTTGATGGAGGGGAGGTTTCTGCCCGGCACCCCCCACCCCACCTCATCTGCCCCTGGAAACCGTGCTGCGGTGCAGCGGGCCTCCTCAAAAACACCAAGTTCAGTTTCAAAGACAACACCTTGGTTGTGCACCCCCCACAGGCCCGTGGGCTGTGCCTCATCCCCCCCCCCTTCCCCCCACCCTCCTCTTTATCCTCCCAGGACCTGATAGCAGGAGGGTACCTCGTCCTCGGAGCGGCCCCACATTCCACAAAGGGGGCCTTGCTGTTTGGCACTCTGGGAGAGAAAGCCCATCACAGGCCTTCCCGATGGAGCGCGCTCTCTCTCTCTCTCTCTCTCTCTCTCTCTCTCTCCGCCTCTCCTCCAGCTGCTCCTGGTTCAAGCCGCTGCCTGCCCTGCCTAATAATGCCTTGTCACGCAGCGACAGAATTATGGTCTCACACTGGCTTCACATGTCACAAATAATTGTGCTCCTTGCACATCATATTGAAGTTGTCAGGACTCTCTTACGCCTATAATTTGTGTGAGTTGATCATACTTTGGTAAATCAGCAGGTCATGACCTGTGCCCTTTAGCCCCAGTGGCTGGCTGAGAGCGACCTACAAATCTCGTGACAGGGACAACAGAGAGGGTATGAACTGTTCAATTGCTCGTGTCTATCACCCGCCATGGAGAAGTGCTCTCGCCTTTTGCCGTCGCTTTAAATGGACCAGCGCGGCACCCCATGACATCCTGCCTTCGTTTCTTCACATCTGTTTCTCCCCCTTAGATTATTTTGAGCACTTTTGGATATTCCTTTTTTTTTTTCTTTACCACAAGACCTTCTGGTGCCAAACCCAACTGTCTTTTCTTCCATGTGTTTTAAATAAATAATAATAATAATAAAAAACCTCTGGCATTTGTGATAAAGTCAGCAGACCTCACTCTGTGTCCAGCCCAACTGAATAGTGTTTCCCTCTCGTTCTAGCAATGGTTAAATCCCTCTGGCAGCTTTATGGGCTCCTTTGCTAACACTTTATTGGGTAACACGTTCACAAATAGTGTTCCTGAGCCTTTGTTTTCATTAAGGTACAACATGTACCATCAAGTTGCATTTAATTCACTGCTTCTATATTTTATACACTGTATCGCTGACCGAGACCTTCTGTATCTAATACTGAAAAGAGAGTAATAAAGTTTAAAATGCTTTTACTACCCAATATCTTCAATAATTGACTTCTAAAAAAAAAAAAAACAGTGAAAAAGAAGTAAGATGACCAAGTCCTGGCCAGACTGATGTTCTGCAGATACACTGGAGTGAGGTCAAGAATAAAGTGGTTTTATGTGCGTCTGTTTCCAGGAAAGCTGTGGTATGTAAGTTAGGTGCTTAGAGAGCTGCTAACTCTCTCCTTGGGTTCAAGACAGAGAAGATGATGGGAGTGTGCATGTGGATATCCACTCCAGTTGCTTCTTTGGCCATTCTTTGGCAAAGCTACCCCACCCCCGCAGAAAAGTACACTAATCCGGCAGGTCCAGAGGCAGATGGCAACATCCAACGTCCCATCCTTCGATGCCAGAGTGTGTGGACCATGCCATCTGTTGGTACAACAGCAGGTGTAGGGCGATGGGTAAAATGGAAACCAAATGAGCCAAGCCCTCACTCCACCCCGTACAAGGCACGTGCATTTAATTTCTAAAGGCATCAACCGAGGGGACGTGAACCAAGAAGGGTAATCAGCAGCACACACAACCAACACCAAGTTCGATGAGGGACACGAAGCCAAGTCGTTCCACTGTTTTGGAACAAGTGGCTGTCTGATTCCTAGGCACAGACCGGGACTGATTCTAGGCACTAAAAGATATTTCACTTTTGACTCAATTTACAGACTGCTAGTCACCAGTGTAGGGCAGGGAGTGGGGCAAGAAGAGGGGTGGAGGAAGGAAATGTAGACGCCAGGTCACAACTGTAAACCTGCAAAAAAAAAAAAAACCCATCTTCAAAGCTAATTCAGTGCAAATGTAGACGGTCATGGGTTCTACATTTACCTTTTAGCTCTGTTCGCTGAAAGAATTCAGTGGAAAGGCGGACAGGGTTTCAAACCACTGCACCACCTCTGACCGGCCTGGTGACCTTGACAAATGACCGCCACTCTCTGGGTCTCAGTCTCCTCATCTATACGGGATTTGGCATGTAGTGGGCAGTGAGCATATCTTGATTTTGTCTCAGTCTGGATTCTCATTTGTGAGCAAAGTAGCCCAATGGCTAACTGAAGCAGAAAAGGAATTTAAAAGGATGATGTCGGGGCGCCTGGGTGGCGCAGTCGGTTAAGCGGCCGACTTCAGCCAGGTCACGATCTCGCGGTCCGTGAGTTCGAGCCCCGCGTCAGGCTCTGGGCTGATGGCTCGGAGCCTGGAGCCTGTTTCCGATTCTGTGTCTCCCTCTCTCTCTGCCCCTCCCCCGTTCATGCTCTGTCTCTCTCTGTCCCAAAAATAAATAAAAAATGTTGAAGAAAAAAAAAAAATTAAAAAAAAAAAAAAAAAAAAAGGAAGATGTCACATGGCTTACAGGGTCTACAGGAAGCCTGGAGAGCTGAGATGGAAAATGACCCCGAACCAAGAGAGCTGCAGAGCAGCGAACACAGTTGAGGTCATGCCTTGGGCGTTGTCTGGTTACAATGCTATCCTCGGCACCACGACCACCGGCCATTTGGTGCCACCACCCGACTCCAGACTTCTCTATGAGCCTCTGCTTTGTCCCTTCCAGATTCAAAGTCCCTGGCAGCATCTTTGAATGGCCAACCCCAACATGGCCATGCCTAAGCTGTTAGAAGTCAGAAGGAGAAAATAGACTTAGAAACTTGAAAGATGTTCACCATAGCTCCGGAAAATCCTTGACCAAGTATTCTCTTCATTCTTGTTCGCTACACAGAGCTCGGGGAGAGCGGCGTTCAGGTTCCAGGTTTTCCTCACAACCACTTTAATATAGTATATTTTTTGTAACCCCTTCAGCTTGTCCAAAGCCACATAAAGAAAAAGTGACAATGTTTGGAAGGAAAACCCACACATCTCTGATTCCTGTTGTGTCCACACTAGCGCACGTGGAGTGACTATGGAAAAATTCCAGAGGAAAGTGTGGGACGATGGGTCCCCGCTGGAGCTGCAAACGCTGGCTACCAAGTGCAAAGTCACTTTTGACTTCCGAACCCATCGCCGGTGAGACAGAGTTTTACAGAAGTGCCTCAGCTGGAGAAGCAAAATGGCGCCTTGGCCAAGTCTACGGATAAGAAGAGGATGCCAAAAGTACCCTCAAAAAACTGGAAGATTCAGTTATATATTCCATTTTGAGCAGTTATGTTCTAGGCATTAGGCTAAGTGCTTTTGTGGCATTATTCTACTTAACGGTCAAAATACATCAGCAAGGTATTTATTATTATCCTTATTTGACAGATCAGGAAATCAAGGTTCAGAGGCTAAGAGCATGCGGAATAACACAGACATGGCACAAAACCTGGGCCTCAGAGCTTTGGCTTCAAAGCGGCACATGCCCACAGATGTCGCTGAGTAGTGGCAGGGGGTAAGAAGGACACCGGAATCTCAGGGTGCGACAGCACGGGGACTTAAGAAATTCCTGACGATCTCCTAATCTCAAAACCAGTATTGTTTGGACTGAGCGATCAAGGGACAAAAAGCCAAGGAAGATTTCATGATCTGGAAACTCTCAGTCCCTTTAATATGAAAATGCTCGACATAAAGTATTAAAGATGTAAGGATTCCGAGGTTGCAGGTGGCCAAGGGAGATTAAGAGCTTCTTTCCCCAAATGAAGTGCACAGTGTATCCATTACGGGGCATGGAGATTTCTCCTCCCTCCCCCCCCCCCCACCCTCTCCACTTAATAGGCAAAATGCTAGAAACTTTGAAGAAATGTTTTCTTTGTTCTTCAAGTTCCATGATTAATTAGGTATAAGCCATGTTTCAAAATGTTTCGTCATTTATTTGTAATTCTCCCCAGAGCATGTATAGTAACTTGGCTCAGAACGCATAGATCACATTGCAAATACTACTCACAGGCTGAAACTTTTTGTTTCCTTCTCTTCCCCTCTCTGCTTTCCCCTATGACACTGGAGTTGAAGAACAAAGCCGGATTTCAATCCGAGAGCACGCCCCGCTCTGTATGGATCTCCCTGGCCCGTCTGTAACCTCCGGAAGAGGAACTGCAACTGGAAATGGCCAAGGGGGGGCAGCCTGGGACCCACACGTGGATGGAGGCTTTGGGGTTGCTTCAGTCCCTGGTCAAGTAAAGATGGGCATTTGCTTCTAGACCACCTTTATCTCTCTATCTCCATCCACGCCACCCCACCCCCCTTCCCGGGAGTAGCTCCCAAGTATAAACTAGCGAGCAGTGTTAGTACAGTGGTAAATTGTGAGGGCCTGA
Organism: Panthera onca; assembly: GCF_046562875.1. NCBI lineage: Eukaryota > Metazoa > Chordata > Mammalia > Carnivora > Felidae > Panthera > Panthera onca. Next base: position 17,499,947 of record NC_138349.1, read on the forward strand.
CTCAGCTCTTGGAGCTTCGTTTCTCTTATCTGTAAAATGGGGACAATAATAGCCTGCGAGATGCGTTAGGGCAATCCTGGGATTGAATACGGCTTCGTGCGGTACTCCATTTAGAGCGCGCTTTCTTTGAATATTTCCTGTTGCTTTTATTACTGTCCGTTTGGCTCAACTCCCCACGCCAAACATGCACACGTGCCCACACACCCCCCCCCTCGCCCCCAGGGCTGTTCCTTCCTCCTCCTGTCAGGATCCCTCACCTGCAGCCTCTCACTTTGAGGCAGCCCCTCACTTTGGAGTACCTAAGTTGCCACATTTTTTGCTTCCCTTCACTCTTATCGAAGCAAATACTCCTCTTCCAAAGCTCAGATCCAAAGTCGTCGCCTCCTCCTAGAAGCCTGCACTAGTAGTCCCAAGGAGTACCAATGATTTGCCCTGTGCTCACTGTCCTCACTTTGCAGACTATTAGAACTAGTTGAACAGATTGGTCGCCCTTATGGGCAGGGTGCGGCCAAGGGTGACGCATGGGCTGGATAAACTTCACCTGCCTGGAGTTTTGAAGTATGTTACACTTGGGGCACCCGGGTGGCTCTGTTGGTTAAGCGTCCGAATTCAGCTCAGGTCACGATCTTGCGGTTCATGGGTGTGAGCCATCGCCCTACCCGTTGAAAAAATGGAGGGGCGCCTGGGTGGCTCAGTCGGTTGAGCGTCCGACTCCGGCTCAGGTCGTGATCTCACGGTTCGCGGGTTCGAGCCCCGCGTCAGGCTCTGGGCTGACAGCTCGGATTCTGTGTCTCCCTCTCTCTCTGCCTCTTGCCCGCTCATGCTCTGTCTCTTTCTGTCTCTCTCCCAAAAATAAACATTTAAAAAAAATTTTTTTAAGTATGTTGCACTGACCCACTCGGTGCATTAGTTTCCTAGGACTGACATACAAAAAGTGCCACAATCTGAGTGGCTTACACCACAGACATTTATTGCCTCACAGTCCTGGAGGTCTGAAGTCCGAGATCAAGGTCTCAGCCGGGTGGGCTCCTTCAGGGCTCCGAGAAAATCTGTTTCCGGCTTTGCCGCTAGCTTCAGATGCTCTGTTGCCAATCTTTGGCGTTCCTTGATTTGTGGAGCATCACCCTGATTTCTGCCTTCATCCTCACATGGCGTTCTCCCTGTGCGTGTCTGTCTCCATGTCCAGATTTGCTCTTTTTATAAGGACACGTTATATTGGTTTAGGGCCCACCCCAATGACTTCATTTTTTTAAATGTTTATTTTATTTTGAGAGAGAAAGACTGCACACATGAACAGGATAGGGGCACAGAGAGAGAGAGAGAGAGAGAGAGAGAGAGAGAGACAGAGGGAGATGGGGAGAGACAGAATCCCAAGCAGGCTCTGCATTGTCAGCGCAGAGCCCGACACGGGGCTTGATCTCATGGACCACGTGATCATGACCTGAGCCGAAATCAAGAGTCAGACGTTTAACCAACTCAGCCCCCCAGGCTCCCATTTTAAAAAAAAAAAGTCGTTTAAATTTATTTTACCTAATGACTTCATCTTAACTTAATCTATAAAGACCCTCTTTCCAAATAAGGTCACATTCACAAGTGCTGGGGGGGGTCAGGACCTCAACATCTTTGGGTAGACACAACTCAACCTATAGCACGGCAAGGTTAACAGCTCTGAGGCTATGTTTGAAGTCAGAGGATAAGTCAGGGCCGCATGGGTTTATTCCGCGCCTAATTATAGCAAGGGCAGGGTGCTGAGAAGTCTGAGCGGGTCTCACCATAGTAACACCTGAACCTGTATTTCTCCTCAGACTCAGGCTGGTGGTTCTCACCCTGCCTGCCTCAATAGAATTACCTGGGAATCCTAAGGACAAGACAAATAAAACAAGACAAAAACTACCACTTCTGGAGGTGGGGGAAGACAGAGTCGATCTGTCTTCAAGCATCATCGTTTCAGGTACAGCCAGGGCTGGGAACCTCTGTACTAGACTAAACATACGAGCAACCCATGTGGTTTTTCCCTGGTCCAGCCTGAGAGGCATTTCTTGCTTGGGGGCTGACAACGTACTCAGGATGTTTAAATGACTCTTAAAAAATTAAACTGACCTCTTACGTAGAATTTTATGAAGAATATAGAACGTTAAACTTCTCCAGATGGTTGACATTAAGGAGGAAAGACTCTCCTTTGAAACAGGCAGCCACTGCCTTATTGTTAGACTAGTTCTGATGGTACCGACTCCTGCCCAAGGGGAGAAGTGTAGGCTAAGTTTTTAGTCGCACACAGTAAGTACTTTGAGATCCAGGAGGGAAAGGTTTTGTAAGTGAAGACACCATTGTTGGCTACTCCCGTGGTGGCCGGAATGATATTCCAGATTAATACTCGATCTGGCTGGCTGGTTCACCAGGGACGTGGTAGAATCGGTGCCTGGCCTTTCCACTGGAGAAACGAGCTGGTGTATGAGGGTATGCAGACAGCTGGAGAAAAATGAACAATTTGCTGGCCAGGCTTTTGGTAGAAAAGATAGCAAGAGCACTGATAGTGATAATAATATCACTAATAATAGCTAACACTGATATGAGTACATTTGCCCCTGATGGTTATAGTACGAACGCCTGTATCGTTAACTTTTCAGGCCGATTTTCTAACGGCCAAAATTCCGTTTTGAATATCCGGCTACTCGAATGCCTACCTTCTTCCCTGTGTCTTACAAATACGAACACAAGGAAGATTCTTTGGAAGTTGAAGGCATCTTTATTTGGCACAGGTCATTGAAGAGTCTAGCAGGACAAAAGATGCCCAAATGGGTGTGTCAGTCTTTGGTGAACTGAGGGCCAGACGCCTGAGCACAAGTTGCAAGAAACAGCAAAATAACGGGTGTGTAGGCCTATAAAAGGACTGGGAAATTACTCATTCTGATCCAATTCCTTTTTCTTGTTTCAGAGGCAATTGCGGGAGGAGGAGGAGAGGAAAATGGTATAGTCCGTGAGGACTGGCTGCGTGGTTAGTTGCAGAAGGTACAAATCCCAGAGATAGAAACGATGCCTGGGGTAGTGCTGTCTTCACCAGAATGCATAGAATAGCACAAATGATCTTTCATCATTTCCACAAGGTTGCCCTCAATTTGATTACACGGGTCCCAGCAGATCGCGTCCAGCAGAAAGGGGAGGAAGGTACAAACTTTGCCTGGGTCACGTGAGTGACGGTCAGGTTAGGGACAGAGGAGCCCTCTTCTGCCAAGAAGTTGATCTCCAGTATTTATTTGGGTGCAAACCAAAGTAGAATAATGGGGAAGGAGGTCCTTCATGTAAAAGAAACTCAAAAGCTTTACAGACTGAATTAGGTGTAATCCTTATGGGATCCCTAACAGCTCATAAATAACTTTTAATGAGATTTCCAGCAAGTCAAATAGCACGTGGGGGAAAAAGTATTCTTTTTTATTTTTGTTATTTTGTTTTCAATAAAGCACATACTTCATATCGTTGTTTTCCCAACCCGTAACCGAAAGAAGGGAAACCATTTCAATAAGAAGAGATTAGTACTGAAAATATTTAATTAACTGATAGGGACAGGAAACGCTTGAATATGTCATTGAAAACTCTTGACATTGACCACTAATCTATGGAAACTTATAGAGCGGAGTCTAAAGCATGTTCCGGAGTTAAGCAGAGAAATAAATCAAGGTTTGCAAATGTCATTTAAGTTTTCACCTGTCCCACGATTCAAAATTATTGGCTTCCCAATGAAAAGCATATGTTGTGTCCCTTGCCTGGGGAGTAGTAATGAAGTGAGGCAGACACTCTCCAGCTCTCCCTCCCATCGTGCCCCTCTTGATTTCCCATCGAGTGAAAATAATTACTGTATCCTTAAGGGAGCGCTTCCCTGGCTTCCCTGCGTCTGGTCTCCCGATAAGCACTGCCATGCTGGCTCCTCTAGCCCTGCCCCTCTTCCTTGAGGGACCATGGTTTGATTTATGAGAAAATAGTTGGCAAATTGCAGTGTCCATCTTGATGGATGACATCATTTGGACCATTTTGCTGATCACGTATGACTACCTTTTTTTGTTCAGCCTCGTCGCAATTGATCCGCAGCTCCAACAGCCGAAGACGGGGGGAAAATAGCAATTGCCTTTTTCTTGGAGAGGCCACCAAGCAGAAAGGGCTCTGGCCTTTTGTTCCCTTGAAACCCACAAGTGGTGTCTGGACCCTTTACAAAGAGCGCTCACGGATGGTATCTTCGATGATCCGAAGACTTAGAGGAAGGCAACACAGGCAGAGTTCCCCTCATTCAGAAGAAGGAAGAAAAGTGAAATTCCGGAGAGACGGAGTGCTTTGCCCAAGGTCACACAGTCAGTCAACCGTGGGGTTCAAATCTTGGTCTCTGGACTCCAGAGCAAGTGCCCATTTCTCTTTCTGTTGCCTCTAGGTGGAGGGGAATGTACATTTCATGACAGAATCGAACTTCCTCTGTACTAGTCGCTTCTATTCCACCTTCTCCGGCACAGTTACCGCTGTGGCCCTGACTCATCCCCACACCTCTGATGTCTCCTCCCCATCTCTCCTCCTGGCTACCACCAGCCTTAGAGTTCTCCAGACCAAATCTGGTGTCTGGCCGCACGACTTAACAATGTTACATGTCTCCCCTGCCCCACTGCTTGTCTCTCCAAACTTTCCATTTTATCCCCTCTAACAGGAAAGTTATGGCGGTGTGGGGTGGAGTCCAAACTTCTGTGAGATACCGAGCTTCATCTTAAACTTTAATGTGGATTTTTTACTCTACTCAATATATATTCTTAGCTGTTTGTTTGGTTTTGTTTTCATTTAGAAACGGAGTATTTCTCTAAACTTCTTCGAGTACAATCAATGCCCAGGAAAGCTACCCCATCTTTAGCCTGCAACTTTGTGCACTCCCCAGTGCGCCCCCTAGTTTCAGGAGCTAGGTCCCAGGGGATCAAGTCCAGAGCTTGGCGTAGACTAACAGGTTCTTGTAGAGCTGGTCCTCCCTCCTCTGCCTCATATCTACCACTCACCCCCCAACTCCCTCCCACTAAAGGCACCCCAAGCCTCCAAACATCAGGGACTCTGCACATACTGTTCCCTCAGCCTGCAAGTCTCTTGTCCCTTCACCTCCAGCATGCATGGTTTGCATCCCTGGGACGTGGCTGTGGTTCTATCCCCTGCACCCCATTCGTGGTAGCAATTAATCCTGTGGGTGCTAATCACTTAATGGGCATGTCTGTCTTTGCCACCAAACTAAGCTGCCCGTTATCTTCACCGTCGCATACCAGTGCCCTATAGACCTGGCACAGATGAGGCAGTAAGTAAATACCGGTAAAAGGTAGTAACACATTTTCACTAGGAAATTTGTTTTCTGATACAAGCCTAATCGCTTGTATCGTATAGCTTCTAAGAGCTTCCATGCATTCAAAAAAAATAAAACTCCAGGGAGCATCTCTTCTGTATGCCAGGCGTACGATCTAATTTAATGTTTCATGCCACGAAGCACACACAGTCGCTCCGACTTCCCTCAGCCCCTTGACATGACTTAAAGGTAAAGTCCAGGCACTGGACTTGGACTTCTGGGCTCCACGGCCCCCTCCCTGCCAGCTCTGTATGACATCAGCTTCTTCATCTGTAGAAGGGGATGATAAGGGTACAAATGGGAGGCAGCATCCCTCGGTGGTGACGAGCAGGGGCTCCAGGAATAACAGCCTAGGTCACGGATCAGCGAACTACAGCACATGAGCCAAATCCAGCCCCCCGTATCATTTTGTGTGGCAGAGAGTGATGTTTATCATTTTAAACGCGCCAAAAAACCAAAAGAGTAATGATACGCTGCGACCCATGAACATTAAATAAAATCCCAATGTAAATGTTGAGCAGTAAAGTTTTATTGGAACACAGCCCTGCTCGTACGTTTCTATGTTGTCTGTCATTGCTTTTGTACGACACCGGCAGTGTTGAGCAGCTGTTCACAGAGACTGGTCAGCCCGCCAACCCCCAAAATACTGGCTTTCTGACCCTCTACAGAAGTGGGCTAATCCCTGACCTGGGTTCAAATCCCAGCTCTGCCCATTACCAGCTCTGCGACCAGTTTTCTCTATTGCAAAATGGAGATCATTTTCAAAAAGTGGAGATAATAATTCTGTCTGTTTCCCAGGGCCTTAGGAGATTAATAAAGTGCTTGGTAAGGGCCCAGTAAATGTTAGCTAATATTACTAAGCTACCTTCCCCGAGGACTGGAATTTGCCAAGTGGCAGAGCGGGGGGAGAAGGGCGTGCTAGTGCCAGCTGTGTGTGGAGCTCCAACTTGACCGATTCAGAGAGGCTGAGGTGAGATGTAAGCCAAGCTGAGTAGAAGGAAGAAGCCAAGGGCCTAGGTACAGGCGCCCAGGGGATCCCCCGTGAGCACCCTTCCAAACAGCCTGCACACAACCAAGGCCGGATCACAACGTGAAGAGTTCCACATTGGGTTTAGATGGGACCAACTCAGAAGCCGGTGAAGAGCAAGCAAGGGGTAGAAGTAAAGGGTTCTGGAAGATTCCTCAGGTCTCAGACAGCACTCCACTCAAGGGCTGGCTTAAAGGGATAGGCGTGCCATTCCCCTCTACTGATGAGGAGACAGAAGCTCCAGGTGGGCCAAGGGCTTGCCCAAGACAATACAATTTGGAAATGACTATATCCAAAATGCCCTATGCCCAGCCCAGGGCTTTTCCCTCTGCTTCACTCTGCCAACTTTCCTACTCAACGTCTCAGTTTCAATCCTTCGGTGGCCCTTCTGAACACCATCAGTACTAAGGGAAACGAGCTGGTCTCTGTTGTGTTGTTTTGTCTTTTCCAAGAACAGAGAAGAGTGATTTTTTTTTTAAACCATCAAGCAAGAATTAAGGGTGTTTTCTCCCTCCCTGCAGTTAGATTCCTTGTTGCTAGATGCAGTGGGCACCTGTTCTGCCGACTCAGCTATGCAGCCAGGCCTCTGATGGGAGCTCTCGCCTACGTCTCCCTCACACAGTTCAATGACAATGACAACCCTGCAAATGGCAAATTGTTCATGACATTAGAGCAGTAAGGATCCAAGACGCATTGAAAGAAGTTAGGGGTGGAGCACCTGGGGGGCTCAGTCGGTTACGCACCTAACTTCGGCTCAGGTCATGATCTCACAGTTCATAGGTTCAAGTCCCGCTTCAGGCTCTGCACTGACAGCTCAGATCCTGGAGCCTGATTCGGATTCTGTGTCTCCCTCTCTCTCTGCCCCTCCCCTACTCGTACTCTCTCTCTCAAAAATAAACATTAAAAACATTAAAAAAAAAAAAAAGAAGAAGAAGAAGGAGTTAGGGGAAAAGAAGGCTAAGAAAAGCAACAAGTAATTCAAGGATCTAGGCTAAACATAAACCTATAAATCTCAACAGACGCTTGAGAAAAAATGTCTTTACAATGTCTACATGTCTTTGAAAGAAAGTTCCAGATCCGAAGCTCCTCTTATTTATTATTCCTAACAAATGTGACTGCCGAAGAAGCCTAGGTTCAGAAAGGCATCCTCCAAGGGCAGGGCGGAGACAATTATGCTTCAGAGCCTGGAGACCCAGAATGTTTTGCTGCTCAGTCGAAAGTGGGGATTCTTGTTTATTTGACAATTTTTCTTCCTTGGACATTGTATTTAAACAAGTGTCTCCTTTTGGTCCAGTGTTTCTTCAAATTTATTTATAGAAGAACTTTTCCTTCCCCCCGTCTAATCTGTTTTTCATATTTTGGTGAAAGGGATAATATATAAAATTTTACAAGGGTTTAGCTTTCTTTATATTTCCTAAATGTCAGCATCTGCTGTTCCCATTAAGCAAGTGATGTCCATTCATAGACTGGCTCCATCTTTAATTCATGCTAAAGAGCAGTGCAGAAATTTAAAGAATACACTGCCTTCCTATGTCTTTGGGGAAGCTTCTTTTTTAAAAAAATCTATCTAGCATTCTTTGGTTAGTTTCATTCTGCTCATATCTTTAATTTTCAAGGTTTCCCCTTTAAATCTCTTTTCCCAAATGACAAAATACGGAGCATTATTATTTTCTGATTTCTGCCAAAAGCATGCTTTTTTATGCTGTAAGTTTCTCACTAGAACGCATTGAAATTTTAGGCTTTAGGGCTGAGGAAAGAGGGAGAGCTAGCAAGCAGAATGCACACAGTTTCTCATTACGCATTACAATGACCCTCGAAATACTATACTCCTGCTGAGACCGCCTAAGATTTGGTAAGACTTTAGAAAGCTCCAATTTGAGTTTATAATCTCCTAAAAGTGATATAAATCCAAAGGTTTGCTTGGTTCCTGTGATGTCACCAATACATTTAATTATGTGAGAGAAACGTTTGGATAGCATCATGGAAAACATACACACACAAGTGCACACACACATACGCAAGATGCGATAGTTCAACCGTGGGCCAACGGATTAATGCCAATTTCAGAATCGTCACCTAAAAAAGTCTTGTCTCCAAATCTTTTATAACGTTGGGGTGCCTGGGAAGCTCAGTCGGTTGAGTGTCTGACTTCGGCTCAGGTCACGACCCTATGGTTTGTGAGTTCTAGCCCCGCATTGGGCTCACTGCTGTCGGCACAGAGCCCGCTTTGGATCCTCTGTCCCTGACTCTCTCTGCCCCTTCCCTGCTCATGCTCCCTTTCTCTCTCTCAAAAATAAATAAACATTTAAAAAATCCTTTATAATGCTTTCATTACTGTTGTTGGTAATAATAATAATGGCTTGAAATAGAATTAGAGTTCGGGCAAAAAATAGTGTTGTTCCTCATTTGCCGAGACGGTCCCCTCGAACAAGGCTTTGTTGGGCAGTTTGCATTTTTTTAATATGTGGGCACAACAAATTTCTCCTTAAAGTCCTCTGCACATTACAATCACTTATATATAGAAATCCATTTAAATTGACAAGCTGATGAATGGCCTGTCCGGGTAATATAGATGACGGTGGGTAAACATATTGGGTGCAATGTATTTTAATGATGTCTAAACAGTCAGATGTTAGTACACCTAGCTGGGAAAGGTCTGTTGAAATTGAACCTGCTTGTTTTCTTCAAGTTTGTTCCCAGTAATTTATGAGTTTGAATGTGGTCTGCAAGTTTGTGTTTCCTCTGGTTTGCCCTCCTTTGGAGTTGAGTTGGGGCTCTGCTCCATTAGGCTGGCAAATGAGTTGCCTTGAATTTAAGTAGTTCCTGGGAGTGGAGTTGCTTACACACAATTAGTTCCCAAAATCAGAGTGAATCACTCATTCCTCTGCCACCTCACACGGCCCTGGGGGTTCTGGTTCTAGAAAGGGTCTAGAGCAGTGCGTGGGTTGGTAGATGGGCTGGAAATCACGTGAGGTAACATCAAATACGTAGCATCATTTATGTTGTATCTTAGCCCAAAGTGTGTAATTGAGCCCATCAGGTTTTTTTTTTTTTTTTAATGTTTATTTATTTTTGAGAGAGACAGAGTGTGAATGGGGGAGGGGCAGAGAGAGAGAGAGAGAGAGAGAGGGAGACACGGAATCCGAAACAGGCTCCGGGCTCTGAGCTGTCAGCACAGAGCCTGACGCGGGGCTCGAACTCAACGAGTGTGAGATCATGACCTGAGCCGAAGTTGAACGCTCAACTGACTGAGCCACCCAGGCGCCCCAAGAGCCCATCAGGTTTTAGATAGTGGATCCAGCTTATCAGAAATAGGGGCGGTACAGCAGCAACGGAAACACCACTCCAAGGAAACAACCAGACAAACCAAGACAGCAGGGCATGTCCCAGAGCCTCTGGCCTGACCTCTCCACCAAGTCGGTGGCATAGAGAAGAGATCCGAAGGCCATCGCAAGTGCATGCAACGTGCGGTACTGGTTTATACTGCAGTTTGGACAGGCACCTGTAATGGATATTCTGGCTCCAGTTGGGGGAAATTAAATATGGTCTGGCTTTTAGGAGAGATAAGATTTTACTAAAGTGGAAGGGTAGAGTTGACCAAAAAAGTAAGTTACAAAAGAGGATGTGCAGTATGATCTCATGTTGGTTAAAATTTTAAAAATAAAAATAAAAATGTATGTGTGTGTGTGTGCAGGCGTGCATGTGTGTGTGTGCGTAAAGATCTGGAAGGATATGCACACATATACTAAATTACACTGGTGACAGTACACATGGCCTGGTTCTTTAATATTAATTTTACTTTGTGTGCGTAAAGATCTGGAAGGATATGCACACATATACTAAATTACACTGGTGTGTGTGTATTAGTTTTCTGTCACTGCTGTAACAAATTACCACAAACTTAGTGGCTTAAAACAACACAAATGTATTATAGTTCTGGAAGTCAGAAGTGTGAAAACAGGTGTGTGAAAACAAGAAGCCAGAGGGTGAAGACAGGTGGTTCGGTGGGTTAAACGTCCGACTCCTGATTTTGCCTTAGGTCATGATCTCACAGTTCGTGAGTTCGAGCCCCACATCGGGCTCTACTCTGACAGTGCAGAGCTTGCTTGGGATTCTTTCTCTCCTTCTCTCTCTCTGCCCCTCCCCACTCATGCTCTCTCTCTCTAAATAAATAAACTCTAAGGAAAAAAAATAGTGTGAAAACAGTCTTACTGGGCTAAAATCAAAGTCTCCTTCTGGAAGTTCTGGGGAAGAATCCATCGTCTTGCTTTTTCCAGCTTCGAAGGGTGGCCCGCATTCCTTGGTTCTTGGCCCCACATCGCTCCAGCCTCTGCTTCCTTGTCACAGTGCCCTCTCTGATTCTGGCCATTCTGCGTCCCTCTTAAAGTGACCCTCGTGACGATATCTACTCCACCAGATGATCCAGGATAACGTCCCGTCTCAAGATCTTTAACTTAACTGTATTTGCCAAGTCCCTCTTACTGTGGAAGGCAACACACCCACAGCTTCCGGGAAACAGGACGTAGATATCTTTGGGGAAGAGGAAAGAACTGTTCGGCTTATCACAGGGGGTGACTTCTTCATCTCTTTGTTTTTATGTGTAATTTCCAATTTTATACAGTACACATGGCCTGGTTCTTTAATATTAACATCAAAACGGTATCTAATTTTTCTTGCTTGGGAGCCCTACGGTCCAGTTCTTGGTGAACCTCCCCTTGCAGAGGACAAAGAGATGATGACGAGCCAACTCCACGGAAGACGAGCCAACTCCACGGGGCTGGGGCGGGATGGCAGAAGTACTGCCGATTCCTTCCAGATCCAGGATCGGACATCAGCACAGCTCGCTCCACACTGAAAGGGTCCCATTCCACGCCAGCATCCCCAATGGCAGGCACCATCATCGCTCGAGGTCCCCACGTGTGCCACACCCTGTGCTCAGAGAAGGACCTCAAACCCCGAAGTACACATCTGGCCCCTATTTCACAGAAGAGGACAACGGAGCTCAGAAAGGCTAAGGAACTTGCCCAAGGCCACAGTTTGTTACGCAGTGAAGTCCTAAACCCAGCGCCTGGGCTCTTAACCCCCACGCATATTTTCTCGCTGAAAAGACCTGAAAGGGTCAATTCGTTTCTCTGTAACCATGAGCAGGGAAAGTGCCTGTCTTGGAGTTAAAACTGAAGAGAGTGCATACTGGGAGAGGCCTTCTCTGTCGCCAGGTAGAAGCTTCCCATTGTACAGAGGAGCAAACTGGGGCCCAAGTCAGTGCGGCCAGTCAGTGCGAGGGCCAGGAAAGAATTCAAGGATCCTGGCTTCCTGCCTGCCTGGGGCTCTTTCTACTAAACTCTAGGCCTCCATTTTTGCCCATGTAACTTCACTTTTATACTTACCTGCCTTTAAAAAATAATCTTTTGTCCCAAAAGTAAGAGATAAAGAGAAGTGAGATAGCTGGGATTGTAGCAGTGCTCGCAACTGGGGTGTTAAGCTCCTCGCTCCAGGAAAGTCAGCTCAGATGAAGTCGATCCTGTGCTCACCTCCGTTTAGTGGGTGAACCCAGTTGAAAAGAAGACAACATTTACATGGGAGCCGGATCCCTGGATGCCATACCGGTTCTGACACCTTCTACCCCAAAGAAGGCCCCAGTGATTTCCCAGGAGACCACACTGCACCAAGGTCCTTCATCACAGGCCATTTCTGCCCCATCTTTCACTCCTTCTAATCTGGAGAAGTCCCGGAGGGCAGGCAGTTTGGCACATAGGTCAGGGGAAAGGCCTGGGTTTGGAGCAGTTTGCTTAGTTCCTTGATGACTGTCTAGTCGCTTCTGGTTTATCTCACTGGATTACTGCCCCAAACTCTGACAGCATGAGCCCTGTGACTCATTTGGTATAAAGATGCCCTTTGGAGATCAGATGAGACATCCCTTCAGCGGGACATGGTATCTGCTCAAGTTTTCACATGGGCCCCTCTACTCCTCAGCCTAGCTTGGGCCTTCAGTATGAATCTCTAAAATACACTATAGCAAAACAACAACAAAACCCGATTTGTCTCCCTGCCTCCAGCCTCCTCTCACCCTCCATTTGACCTGTCCATAATGGGCCAGAACATCATCCAGAAGACCAATCTCGACCAAGAGTCCCTCCTTCCAAAGCTCTCAATGGCTCCCTCTTGCCCGCAGGATAAACTAACTGCATTTCTGTGCCCCCAGCCCAGGCCACATCATGGTGGGTCAGCTCATTTCCTCTGCAGGGACATCATCAGTGTGGCTTCTGATGGTCAGGGTCCTGAGATGGTATTGTAGATCCTGATGGCAACTGACTTGAAGGTCTCAGTGCCACTGAAAATAGCCCGAGTCTGCACCTATTGTCCTGATGGAGGTGAGTTCAATGACTCATTCTCCTGAGGTTGCTAACACCCTTAGCACAAAGACACCAAGGCCTTGGCTGTTTGGTGCCTTCTCCAGCTTCTCCAGAGCCCGTGTGCCTGGGAACTTCAGGACAAGATTTTGGAAGTGGAGTGATAAGACTAAATGAGACTCCCATGCCTTCCCCAGAGCTGGCCCATCGGCCCTTGCTCCCGGCTCGCACTCTCTCTTTCTTGGGACACATTGTAACCAGGCTGCTCCCGGATTCCTCAGAAAACAGATCATGGGGGGAACAGTGCACAGCCTCTTCCACAAGCCCAGATGTGCCTGAATCTTAGAGCAAATACATTCTGATGTATTCCATTCCACGGTGTGAGGAAAGTAGGAGGAGATAGTTCCAGGAGCGATTTCGCTGACAATAATATGACTAAACGACATGCCTTCAGGACACCCTGGGAAAGTAAATCCTTTCTTCCAGGCCACACTTCAGTGTTGCAAGCATTTTTGATGCTTGCCCATTTGTAGCGGGTAAGCAGGTGTTAAAGGTATGAGACAGATGTGTGGGCAGAAGCTTGAGGTTGAGAAGCTTCTTTCAAATAACGTCATGATACTTTGCAAATCTGGAAAAGCCATCCCCTGTGCCATTTTCAGGAAAGAGCTGCAGGGTTCGGCAAAGATGTGGCTTAGCAAATGCTCTCCCGCATTTTGCACACGAGGGAGAATAAGCAATCTTCCAAGGTGTCCTAGAACCCAGGTCCCTCACCTCCCTTGCCACCACACCTCCTCTCTGCCCTCACGGTCTGTTCCCAGCGAGCAAGTCCACGCGGCCCGTTTTGTCACGTAGCATGCTTTACAGATGAGGCTACAGAAATCAGCGCTTGGCGAAAAGTCCTTCTTTTCCGATATTTTATGTGGAAAAAGAAAAAAAAAAAAAAGGAGAAAAACATATCCAGATCTTTTTTTTTTTTTTTTTTTTGAAAATCACTTACAATCAGCTGGAAGGTATTCGGTGAACTTTGTTTTACAGCGTTTTGTGGCCAGTTACAAATTTGGGTCATGCCCTGCAATCAATCTCTGCCGGGAACTTTCACTGCGGCCATCAGGGGAATTAGAAATAAAATGTTAGAGGCAGCATCAGGAATGCGCAGATGAACCGAGGAAACTTGTGACCGGCTTTCTGGATGCAGGATAAAAGAACAGCTGGACAATTCCAGCACAAGCCCAGGACCAGGTTCCCATCCAGTGTCGCTCACAATTCAACCCGGAGTGCGTTTCCCTACATCACTGACGGCACGGAGGTTTACCTGACTTAAGGACCGAGACCCAATCATCTCGCCACAATTATTTTCTTGGCGGCAAGGTGCATGAAAAATGGTTACAACACGAAACTGTACTGTGACTAAGAAAACGGGGGGGGGGAACGGCCAAGTCTCGAAAACGTCCTCTGTCTTATGAGCAAGCGCACGCCCTCTTTGCCTGGGACGCTGAGCAAATTTCGAAAGGAATTCATGCAATCCCCACCCACCCCACCCCACCCCCACCCCCACGCACACACTCAAAATCTGGTGAAGGAAAGTGTCTCTCTTTAATAAACATTCCTTTTTGTAAGGAACCTGACTTTCATCTCCAAACACCAAGCGGGGGGAGAGACTGGGAGTGTTGTTTTTGTCTTCTTTGGAGGACCACAGAGATCTTTCCAGCTGTTCCCAGAAGCAAGCTAGAAAGGCTGGAGAGCCTTCCCTCCTCTACAGTGTCTCTTTGAGAGGATCGCACAGCAACAAAACCGGAGATTGCATTCAAGCAACTGCTAAGATTTCCTCAGGACCTAAATGGAGAGGCTCAGCCCCCACCCCAAGCCCCCAAATCCCAAGGAAGAAATTTTGACTCTAAGTACGGAAATCCTTAACACCATCCCATTTAGGAAGCAAGCTCTCTGATTTTTTTTTTATTTTTTAGAGAGAAATTAAACTATAAAACTAGTGGAAATCCTGATCTGGACTCCTATCTTTGATCCCCCCCCCCCCCAGAGGTGCTGGTTAGACAATAATGTAATAGCCCCCTAACCACAAGAAATAGTTACCATTTATTCAGCACTTATATCTGCTAGGCTATGAGCTAAGTGCTTTGCATTAAATACCTCACTTAGTCTTTACAAGAACTTTAGTCTTTACAAGAAACTAAAGCTCAGAGAGGTTAAGGAACTTGCCAAGGTCACACAGCAGTTAAGTCATAGAGGATAGAAGTGTTCATGAGGGACTGTACTCACTTCTCAGTTCCATCCCGGAATAACTTCATCTTGGAAGTTATATATGAATATTCTTCATCCTGGAAGAATAGTCACGTTCTTCCAAGGAGATTCCTGCCTGCAGCCTCTAGAAACGCCATCTCTCTTCCCTCTCTCCCTCCTCCTCCCCATTCCCACACAGCCAAGTGCAGGGAGCCGGGCTGGGTTACACGATGCTCCTTCAGAGCCCAGGTAGAGAAATCAATCCACCTTTTGCTTGACCCAAGCCTTCTGATTAGAAAGTCAAGCCATCCTCCTTCTGGAGCAAAGATTCCTCTTCTAAACCTAAGTGGAACTCACTCAGTCTTTCTGAAATAAGACTAGCTTCTGAACAAAAAATGGTTTTGATTAGAAAATGAAGGCTGTTAGCCAGTGAGATGTGGGATTTGAGGCTCCACCGAAAGGGTACAGGAGGTCTGAGGCCACCATACTGATTAGCAGGGCTAAAGAAAATAGAGTGTCACGCTCTGTTGATGCCCCTGGGCAATGCCATTCCTGCCCTCCCTGGCGACCGTTTCATTTAATTATTTTAAAGCAGAGTTTTATGGACTATTTGCCAGACGTCATGTTTGCTGGGGGCACCTCAAGTTTCAGACATTTATAGGAGTTGACCCTAGTTAAGATTCTGTTTCTTGCAAACGCCTTCAGTTGGGGGACGAAGGTGTGGGATAGGAGAACGGAGCAGCCCCCAAGAGAGGGGCACTGAACACATCCTTCTTCTAGAAGACGTTGAGAACATCTTAGAAAACCTTCAAAAAGGGGAGAGACATCTGCAAACAGAGACTTTCTAGTACTGGCAGATGCTGTCACTGAAATGTAGCAGTCCCTCTAGACAGCACCTGCAAGATAAACATTCAGGGAAATTATAGAAAAGTTCCTCCATCAGAGAGCCTGGCATTGCCTTCCTGTCCTCAACTGAGAAGGAGCCCAATTTTCTGGCATTTGAGAAGAAGTAATATTTAAAGATTTAGGGAAAATTAGTGAAATGCACCTTGATTATAAACACATGTACCCGTTTCATTTGGCTATTTTAAAATGTGGGTTTTTAACCAGCTGCCATTAATAGCAAATACACCGCTTGTCTGTTTCTCCCTCTCCTTGTTATAGACACGGACGAGGGAACGAAATATTTAGCCATTTTGAATTTCTTTCCAGAGCAGGAAGAATTACTGACTATAAATTGTATCTTCCTATCTCACGAAACAAATGAAACCTTCTAAATTAAATAAAAGGAAAATTAACAATCAGGATTAGGTAAAAAGCATTACATTTCCTTGGGGCTCGAGTTACAAAGATATGTTTTTGTAAAAGAAAGCAAGGTCAGTTAGCACTATTAAACTTGTATATTGTTTTATACTAAAGTCCTTTCAGTGGCCTCTCTGAGGGACCCTTTAGTTTGTATTACACGCTAATAAACTCCAGGTGCACAGGACAAACTGAATAATCAGAACCCGATGGCCCAAACTAGTTAAAAAATAATGTGGTACATTCCTGGTTCTCTGCATTTAATTTATTGTTAATCATTGTTATTACTTACATTTATTGGGTAGTTTTTCCAGATTTATTAGGCACTACATTTAACAGTGTTATCGCTTGTAACTGACCATCAGTGGAATCGAAAACATATTTTTGTAAAGACTCTTAGCCTAATTAGTAAGTTGTTTCCCTTTGAGACTAAACAGACCCCCAAAATGACTGCGTTATGTTCCCCTTGAGTCCGAGGGAAACTCTGGTACAAAAACCCATTTTTGCTAAAACCACCTGTTGGCTGATAAGGGAAGGGGTATCATCCTGGGGATGCTGAGGTGACCTTTCCATTCAAAGCAGGAAAACGTTGGGATTCTATTCTACAGGCCAGAGGCAGTCTCCTGTCTCAGGGGAGTGAGCGGCCTCCTGTAGGCATGACTTCTAGGATGCCAAGGAAGGACAGGTGGGGAACCTGGGATTCCACTACCCAGAAGCCAACCTTTGAGTAAACGGGTGAAGTGATCCTTTGACTAAAATTCACACTCAGGTACAAGTGATTGACCAGTCTCCCAGCCGGTCTTAAGAGTTGTTTTGAAAAGGGGGTGGGAGAGGAAGCAGAACAGCAGAAGGAAAAAGAGTAGGAAGAGGAAGAACCGAAGAGGAGCCTTCTTGTCCCTTCTTGTCCAGTTTTCGCTGGTCCTGGTCTTGCCAGGGAGCAAGGGCTCTCACTTGGAATGGGGCGAAGCAATGGCCCGCGGGGCATCGGGTCATCCCGTTGGCTCCATATGCTGCATGAAGGCGAACTTGAGTGAGGCCCAGCCTTGGAGATCGGGAGGTGGCCCCAGCACTCGCTCCAGCCCTTAGTGAGCCCTAAATGCTTAACGTGTGGCACACTCCTTCCTTGCTGAATTGCCCGCCGAATGAATGCTGGTTCCTATCACATCTCGTGGCTTTCAGTTGGAGCCCACAGGATCAAAGGAAAGGCCACAAGAGTGGGAGGCACGAGTCTTAGGCTGTAGTGCGCTTTCTGCTGAGTGACCTTGGGCACGTCTCTGTTCCTCCCGTGACATGTGGTATGCTCCTCTGTTAGGGGAGATGGCACGGAGGTTGACTGTTTGCACTAAGGGCCCCAATTCCTCACCACCATCACCCCGAATCCGTCTTCTTTGCCAAGTGACTTTGCAATTTCTTTCACCAAAGAGACCAGAGTCCGTGTCCCCGCTCCCTGAATCTGGGCCAGTCTTATGACTCGCCTAACCGGTAGAATGCCCCAGAAGTGACAACGCGCCAGCTCCAAGTGGAGCCTTGGGAGGCTCTCGGGTTTCCTTGTGCTCTCTAACCCAGCATCTTGGGGGACGAGAGACACATGGAGCAAGGCCAAGTCCCCGTGGGCTCCCTAGTCAACTACCAGCCAACCCTTAGACGTGTGGTAAGTCCAGCCAAGATCGGCAGTGCTGCAGAGCCCAGACGTGAGAGCGGTAAATGCTCGGTACTGTGTGCTGCTAAAGGTCCTAACTATTTGTCATTCAGCATTATTGTGACAATACGTGCCTAAAAGATGGCGCTGCTAGAGGCTTCCTAAGGTCCGGTCCAGTCCAAACTCTACCAGCTACTTAGAACCTAATCCAGCCCTAATTGTACCCCCACCCCTGCCATGAGACACTGGTGACTCTTTTTACAGCCCCGGGCCTATTTTAAATAGAGAATGATAATCCTCATCCCTCCGTATCTCATAGGGTGGGCCCCTCACAGGGTATTTTCAAGGACAGATTTAATATTCAATATGGAATCACTTTGAACCATTCAAAAGGCAGACACTTAGTTAATTCTCAGCCATAATAATGCTACGTCTTCTTCGGGACCTCATTAGAAAGCCCCCTAAGGGGACATCACTTAGAAGATAAGCAAAAAAATCAAGTCGATGTTGTTTAAAAACCCATTTGGCTCTCTTACAAGGTATTCACATTAAATGCCCTAAATTAATATTTTTGTTTCGAGCCACGGTATTGCAGCCCCTTTTGATGCCTCTGCAGGTACTTCCTCGCTAATTTTATGTTTTTGATCCAAGTAATTTTGACCCACAGTGTAACTACATGCAGCTACAGGAGGATTGAAGACAAATTGCAGGGGCAGTGAAATGGAAGAGGCAGAAAAGAAAAGAGGTCATTCTATTCGTTCATCTGTCCTTTCAATGAATACCTAACAAGTGTCGATGACATCACGGGGCCATATTTGACCCAGGGGGTTCGTGGTAACAAAAAATGGTCCAGGCTTTGCCCTCATAAGGGTTGGGGATACATGTTAGAGGAGAGAAAAACATTAAGCAATTAATTACAAAAATGTTAGCCTAGCTATTCATTTGAAACCTGACAAATGCATCCAGCATTTATCCTCCCTTTCCAATACAAACTGTGCCTTGGAGTAACTAAACAGAAGTTGAAGGCAAGTCTCCCATTTTAGAAATATTCTCACTAGTAAATGAAGAAAGAAAAACAGAGTGTCACCATTTCACCAACCTTGCAATAAATGAATAGAGCTAGATGTTGAGCGTCAAAGAACCAACACAAAAGACAGAGACAACCAGACATTATATGCCTCCTGATGGAAGAAGATATCACCTCTTATATAGTCTTGCCGGTCCCCTCACCCTGGGGGGAAAAAAAATTGACCCTTAATCCAATCAAGCCTTAAAAGCCAACTCTCAGTTACAGGAGATTCAGGGGACAGAGGAACATGTTCAACGGCACCAAGGGGATGCAGTCAGCAAAATCTAGACTGTGGGAAACTCACAGAACTCAGTTTGTTCACAAATAAACGACAAGGAGGAAAAAGACACAGAGGACGAAGCTGTTGATAAACAAAAACTTAAAAGACATATCAAAACGAGACAAAAAGGAGGTTCTGGGGATGCACGCTCCGGTATTAAAACAAAGGAGGAAGCTCATAAAACAAAGTAGAGATGAACATAAATGCCAGGAGAGTGGCGACTTTTGGAGGGGGGCACCCTCTGGACAGCTTCAGGGCCTATTGGCAAAATTCTATTTCTCGAGCTGAAGAGTGGTGTCAATGTTATTTGCTTTATAATAAGCCATGAAGCCACACTTTTTAATGTAGTTTTCTGTTATCTGTTAGATTTCACAGGAAAAAAAGTTTTAACATACTTCACTGCATACATTTTAAAATACCACAATTGATATAAATGCTTCTAAGGAGAAGTTTCAGGCACTGAAAGGGTTTAAGAAAGGCTTTCCTGAGTCTGGGGGAGACGGCTAACTAAGGAGATGAAATAAGAGCTCCAGGCAGAGGGAATGGCATGAGCAAAGGCCCTGCGGTGGGAAGAGGCGCTGATAATCACAGCGTCTGCCATAGAACCTGGAGATGAATGGTAGGTCTTCCAATAAATCCTTATCACATATAGGTGGATAAACGGGACTGGGGTTCACTCACTGGGTGCACTCATTGCCATTGCTGTCGTAACAGTTTACCACAAACTTAATTGCTTAAAACAACACACATGTATTATCTTACAGTTCTGGAGATTAGAAGTTCAACACAGGCTGGGGCGACTGAGTAGCTCAGTTAGTTATGCGTCCGACTTCGGCTCAGGTCATGATCTCATGGGTTTGAGCCCCGCATCAGGCTCTGTGCCGACAGCTCGGAGCCTGGAGCCTGCTTTGGATTCTGTCTCTCTCTCTGTCTGCCCCTTCCCCGCTCACACCCTGTCTCTGTCTCTCTCTCTCTCTCTCTCTCTCAAAAATAAATAAACTTTAATTAAAACAATTTTTAAAAACAGGTTCAGCATGGGTTTCATGGAGCTAAAAGTCAAGATGTTGGCAGCACTGAATTCTCTGGAAGCTCTAGGGAAGAATCCATTTCCTTGCCTTTTCAGCTTCTAGAGGCTGCTCACAGTCCTTGGCCTTGACCCTCTTCCTCCGTCTTCAAAACCAACAAAGAAGGATTGAGTTCTTCTCAGACCACGTTGGAGGAGAGGACCTTCTCTGCCTTCCTCTTCTACTTTTAACAGCATTTCTGATTACATTGGGTCCACCCAGATAACTCAGGATAATCTCCTTTAACATCAGCCAGATTAGCAAACGTAATTCCATCTGGAACTTCAAGTCCTTGCGGTCATGGAGCATAACATAACCACAGATCCTGGGGATTAGGACTTGGACCTAATTTCGGGGCCCGTTATTCAGCCTACCACAATGAGCAAACATTTACTGGGCAACTACCATGTGCCGGACCCTGTCTGGGTGCTAAGGATATAGGACAGGATGAACAGATGATGTTCTTGAGCTTAGAGAGCTTGCAACCCACAGGGGGCAAACAAATATAAACAGGCAAACAAATATACAAATAGTCCTAGTTGCCTTGAAATGAAAATGGGAAGGAGAGGGAGAAACCTAGTAATGCTGCTGCCTTCAAAGATACTACTGGTTAATTTTTCTACTTCCCAACAGCTAGAATTCAAGCTCAGCATCTCCATTTCTCTGACCCACAACTTTACTCTATTTTGAATTGGTTTCCGTATTTCAAAAAAAACCACCTAAGAATTGAGTTAGTTGTTTTTTGGGGTTTGTTTTTTTTTTTTTTAAGTCTCCCTGTACTTATCTCTGGAATCCAATTTGGACTGATTTTTTAAAAAATATTCTAAAGCATTCCCAATATAAAACTTCTCTGCTTCTGGTTTCCAAGGGAAATTTATTATTTGAGGGCAGACTTTGAAACATGTCACTCTTTGCCAGCGCGCCTCAGGGTACAAGTACAATAAATAAAGGGTATATTGAAATAGAATATTTCAAATAACTAGCAGCATCATTAAAATATCAAATTAAATGAACAGAAAACAAACAGATTCTAGTTTCCTCGTATAATCAGATATTCCTCGTTAAGGACTCTCGCGTGGATTGTAATACCCACAATGCCAGCTGTAGCTCCCCGGTTAAGTACTTGCCTTATGCCCCCCCCAAAAAAACCAATGGAGGAAAAGAGAGCATATACCTCAGCCCCACCAGACACCCCAAAGTTACCTTGGTTTGTCCAAGGCTTTATAAGATCTCTGAAGGCAGAGGTAGGTCATCAGTCCAAATCCAAAATCAGGGCTCTGTTAGCATAGCCAACAACCATCAGTATTTTCTGGCCTCTTTGAAGAAGAGAAATGCCTCCCACATAGTGCCTAGAGTTCAGAGACTCAGTGGTGCTCTTGGCATTTGGGGCGGGACGGTTCATCTATGCACGCCAACCCTCTCCCCACATACACACATGACACGTTGTCGCTGGGTCAAGCAAAAATGCCTCCAAACATCTCCAAATTCTCTCCTGGGGTGGGAGATGCTAACCCATTTCCAACAAAAGGCCCTCCCAGTAGCCACA
Source organism: Panthera onca (assembly GCF_046562875.1). Classification (NCBI taxonomy): domain Eukaryota; kingdom Metazoa; phylum Chordata; class Mammalia; order Carnivora; family Felidae; genus Panthera; species Panthera onca. The sequence continues at coordinate 17,521,812 of NC_138349.1, forward strand.
GTCCAAGGTGAATTCTCCTTGCCTCTAGAATAGCTGTAGTATGTTCTGCTCATGAGAGACCGGGCATTATCACCACCGCAGGCTGTCGGCATGGTGTGGATGCACCCAAGCTGCCTGGAGTCTGTCCAGCTGCGATGATACCTCTATCCCAGCCTTGAGGATAGGCAAGGGATCTCAGCCAATAGCCCAAGGGGAACCAGATGTGAGATGCATAGGAGCACAGGCCAGGGGTCAAAGACCTGGGTTTCAATCCGGGTTCTGCCACTCCCTTGCTGTGTGACCTTGAACGGTTACTTTACCTCTCTAAGCCTCAGTTTTGTCCTCTAAAAGTGGAGTAAAATCTTCATTGGACCTCGTAGGTCATGAAAAGACTAAATGAAATAATATATGTAAAGCACCTAGAGCCATTCCTGATACTTGGCATTCACTCACTGAAAACTGGCGATCCTTGCTGCTTTCATTGTCCGTGATAATGAAAATGAAATAGTTCTTCAAAAAATGACATCTTAGGCAATTTTCTGTTTATTTTATACACATGAGATGCTCAAAATGGGTGTGTGTGTATGTGTGTGTGTTTTTCTCTGTCTTCCTGTCTTCCTGGGAAGGAAATCATATCTGTGTCTCAATTCACTGCTTCTTATAGTTTACTGGAAATTTATTCTCCTGCTGATAGAACAAGACACCAAAAGGATCGTGTATCATGGGCTCAAGGAAAGCAGTGTCCCAAAGGTGGCGGCAGTGCCTGGAGACCCGATCCACACTCGAGATTCCATGTGGTCCCTCGAATCTCTGTTAATGGGGACACCATCCTCCCTCTTGCTCAAGCCAGAAGCATGGATCTCATTCTTGATTTTTCTTTTGCCCTTTCTCCCCCTCCACACCCCAAATCCAACCCATCACCAGTTGCTATCTCCCAAATAGATCTTGAATCACTCAACTGTTCTCCCATTCCATGGCCACTACCCTGTTCCAAACTGCCACCATTTCTCACCTAGAATTTTGCAGTTGTTTTTTTTTTTTTTATTGATCCACTCTTGCTCTCTAACCCATTCTCCCATAAAGCACCCAGAATACTCCTTTTTAAAATCAGATCAGGCCCTTCATTCTCCTACTTAAAAATCCTCCATGGGGCGGCAGGGTGGCTCAATTGGTTAAGCGTTCTACTTTGGGTCAGGTCATGATCTCACAGTCCATGAGTTCAAGCCCCGCTTGGGGCTCTGTGCTGATGGCTCAGAGCCTGGAGCCTGCTTCGGATTCTGTGTCTGCCTCTCTCTCTGCCCCTTCCCTGCTCTCTCTCTCTCTCTCTCAAAAATAAATAAACATTAAAAAAAAAAAATCTTCCAGTGCCTTGTCACTGCCCTTAGAATAAAATCTCTAGTCCCAGTGTCCTCTAGATCGTGTCCACCTGTCTGGACCCCATCATCATATACCATGCCCCTGCCATGCTTACCCTGTTCCAGCCACTCTTTCCTTTTTGATCCTTGAACAAACTAAGCTCTTTCTCTCCTTTTGGGCCAATGCTTGCTATTCCGAATGCCTGGAATACATTCTGCACCCATATCTTTACATGCCTGGCTCCTTTGTGTCACTGGGATCTCAACTCGGATGTCACCTCCTCAGAATGGCTTGTTCTCTGCTGTCTTCCCAGCACCCAAAAGGATGTCTGGCACGCAGTAAGCCCTCCATGAATGTTTATGGAAGAGTGAATGAGTAAAAAGCCAAAACAACTGGACACAGTTTTATACGGGCTGACAACCACACCCTCAGTAAAGGGTGACAACAATCCTTCTTTCTATGAGGCTCTTCGTGCAGTTTAAGGAGAGATCAATCCACCCCCCGCCCCCGCCAAAAAAAACACAACACCCAGCCCACAATGCCAGCGAAAACCAGAAAACATGACTCCTCAGAAAAACAATGAGTGGAGAGTCATACTTCTTCAAGCAGATGAGGATCCGTGCCAAATGCCTTAGATAGCTTTCAGAGTTAAGCAACCACACTGTTGACAACAGCCAAAGAAAATGCTGCAGCTCATACCGAAAGAGTATCTGCAGCTTGGGCTGACATTTCAGCACAAATTGGATTACTTTGCCCTTCCTGGAAATGCATGATCTGGTCACATAATGGGACACTATTCAATTAGCAAGGTTCCTGGTTGTTCCGAAAAGTATAGGACAAGTGGTTGCCTTTTAGAGGGAGCTTTGTGACACAAAGGAATCGGGCTCCTGCTGCCCACATTCACCCTAAGCTCTTCTGTCCCAGAAAAGCAATCAAATGACATTCTTGACAAGTGGACAGAAACTCTTATCTCTTGGTCGGCGTATCATCTCCCCCAGGAGGGATTTCCTGGGAGGTCTATTTGAGACCAGAGTGTTTCTCACCAGAAGTACACAATAGGCATTTAATCAATTTTGTTATTTTAATCTCAATCTTAATAAATGGCATCCACATAGAGGTAACCATTGAAAACATGGGACAGGATCAGGTGGTGGTAGGAGGGAGAAACGTCAGGGGAGGTGGAGGGTACATGGGGTGGGAGGGCTGGTGGGCAGGAGGCAGCAAAGAAGACAAAAGAGGCAAAAATAAAAGTGTGGAGGGAGGGCTCCTGGGTGGCTCAGTCGGTTAAGCGTCCGACTCTTGGTTTCAGCTTAAGTCATGATCTCACAGTTTCGGGAGTTTGAGCCCCAAGTCAGGCGGTGTACTCTACAGAGTCTGTTTGGGATGCTTTCTCTCTCTCTCTCTCTCTCTCTCTCTCTGCCCCTCCCCTGCTCGCACTCTCTTTGTGTCTCTCAAAATAAATAAACTTAAAAAAAAAAAAGCAAAAAAAAAAAAAAAAAGAATGGGGCAAAAGACTTTAAAGACTTGACCCCAAACCCCAGCAGGTCATGGTTGTCCTAGTGTCCCCCTTTCCCCCACCAGCACTAAGCCATAAGCTCTTTAAAAGCCAGACGATACATAATTCACCTGTCTTTTCCTTATGCAGGGTCTAGCTCTAGCCCTGACGAATGAATTCAAAATCTGAAGAATGGAGACAAGAATGTAACACTCTCTGAACTTCGGATCGCACTGACTCAGTCCCACAGCCAGCAGAATATCAAAAGCATGAAAACAACCAGCACGGAGGGGCCGTGTGCTGGCACCGTTTCCATCCTGTTCGTCCTGGGGTGGGGGGTGGGGGGGAGGGGAGGTCTGAGGCCTGGAATGCTCAGCGTGTCCCAGTTTGCCCGAGACTGTCCTGGTTTTAAAAGTAAAAGCCCCATGTCCCAGGAACCCCCTCGGTCGCCCTAAACAGAGCTTTCAGCAAGTATTTGTTGAATGATTGAAAGATGTGACTACCTCACAGAGCTGTTGGAGGATCAAAGAAATTATGTCTATAAAAACGCCGTAAGAATTCTAAACTGCGTCCAATTGGAAAGTATCACCCCGTGTCAAGTGCGATTAGTGTGGGGTTTTGTGCTGATTGACAAGAAGCAGCAGCTTCTGCATCTGACTTTGAGTGCCGGGTGCACCTGTGCCCTGGTCCTCGGCTTCTCTTCCTGGCAGAGTTGGGCAGAAGGTGGGAAGGTGGGAGGTTGCAGGTTGCGGTCCTGGGACCGCACGTCAAACCCCGCCCACGTCAAACTTTCTTTTCTGATCCACAGAGCAGGTGCCAACAGTTCCATCCACTGGGAAGTGGGGTGAGGAGCGGAGCTGACCGGTAAATCAAAGACCTCCTGCCAACATCCTCAGACCTCAGTCCCCTCCACTGCCACCACCATGAGGCGAATCTCTACAGACGCCCGTTTCCTTGTCTAGATAATAGGCATTATGCAGGTAGGAGAAGCCCCAAGGTGAATGAGAGTTTTTCACACAATAGAGACGGGTGGGTGGGAGAGAAGTGATACAGGTCAGGGAGAAGCCACCGATGCAAGGATGGGGTGCCATACAGGAGCAGAGACCATTTTCATGAAGATTTAATGTGGGTACGATGCCTTCATTTACCCCCTCGCTGTCCCTTCACAAAGGCCCTTCTGCAAAGATTTTACTCTGTGAGGTCTTTGGATTCAAAATCATGCTCCTTTTGAATATGCCTAACCAACATTAAGTACAGCAAAATGGGGCTCAATTTGACTTGAGAGACACTTCCCTTATACCTGGCCAGTGAGAGACAGAGCTGGGATTTGTCCTCGAATAGATGACAAGGTTGTGGCTGAAAGGGGGGAGAGAAAGAGAAAGAGAGAGAGAGAGAGAGAAAGAGAGAGACAGGAAGACAGAAAGAGAGAGAAAGAGAGAGAGAGAGAGAGAGAAACCCCAAGGATTGGGTCTGCGTGTGCCCATAGTGGGAACTGAGAAAGGTCAAAGCTTTCCGGTGGAACCAGAGCATTACACCTTGAGCTTGGCCAGCTTGCCGTTGGCATGTGTCTGTCCACCAAATCTAATCCCCAAGTGTTGTTTTCTTGCCCCCCATAAACCATCTGAGCACCCTCATGTAGACACAGAAACTGCCTGAGAGCCATCCACATGCCTAATAGCAGGGCCTTTCAATAGCATAGTAGCTGAAATTCTGAGTGCCTTTGTGTTCCATAACATTCCAAAGGCTCCAAGAACATTATCTTACTGTTTGTGACCATAACCCAACAAAGGAGGCTGATAGGATCATCCCCATTCAGCTGATGAAGAACGTGAACCAAGAAGAAATCAGTCTGCAGTGACCCAGCTGGCCTGAGCAAAGCTGATACGAAATCCTAGCCTCCTGGTGGCCCCTTTCTGCAAACCAATGCCTCTTACTTCCAGATAGACGAAACAGAGGCAAAGGGCACAGCCACAGAGCCTGGGAATTTGGCTGTGCACTCAGAGCCGACCTCAGTTTAAGACTGACACAGATTCTGGATCTGAGTAAGGTCTGCTCCAAGCAGGCCCTGTGGGCTTGTGCATATGGCCTCGGGGCTTGATTTCTCCCACGAGTTTAATCAGAGATTTCCTTCAATTCTTTCTACTGCAGCCTTTGAGTGTGAAGATAAGAATCTAGACATTTCAGAGGGTTACTTGTGAACTGTCAGCAGGGTCCTTTAGACCGTTCTGTGAAAAGGCCCAAAATACCTTACCAAAATACCCAAAGTTCCTCAGGGACAGGAGAATCAAAAGAGTGACAACCAGCCCACTGAGAAGTCCTGATGAAAACCGCTAGGTCATATTTTTCTATAAGCATTGTCACCTACTTGAAAGTCTGAGTCATTTTGCCGGTCCCAGGGAGGGTGGATGAGTCACATTGATGAGAAGGATACTTTTTTCTTTAACCTAGTTCTCGAACCTTTTACATGAGCACTCTTGGTCTGCCCTGCTCCTAAAATATCCAGATGGGTTGTATAAGATCCAGTATCATGACTGTTTGTGCAAGGTCACTCCTTGTATTTGTGAATTTGAGTCTTTTATTGCTCAGAAAGAATGTTCTCATTTATATATATAAAAAAAATTCAACCCAAGTTATAATAGCAAAAATAATTTTATATCCTCCCACGGAGCTGGAAACTTAAACTCAGTTATGGAGGAATGGGGCCTCAGGATCAGAACTGAAAATGACTAGTTTAGTTTCCCAGCCCAAATTAAGTAAAGAGCTGGAGGAAGAAATAGGAAAAAATGAATGGGATTTAAGACTTTCTATCGTTTCCAGAAAACAAGTTACCCAAGTGATTTAGGCTAGGGTTGTGCTTTCTCAAATTTTATTTCTTATTGAAGATGGCTTTTGGAATTTGTTGACACAGTTAAGAAGAGAAGCCCCAAATTCCTTTCCTTTTTATTAAACTCAAACGCCAACAGAAGGAGGAGTGACAAAGCACAAGGGGTAGTAGAATCTGCCTTGTGAAGGTCATCCTGGGTTGCCTGGTGCTTTGACATTAGGGTGATTCAATCTGAGATGCTGACTGGGGAATATTTAGCAGCTTGATAGCCACTGACAGTCATCATTCCTTCTACACTGAAATCCTTAAGCCATCCATGTTGAACTCTCAGAGTTTACCAAGGTGTCCAAAATTCTGTAAGAAGAATATATTTTAAGGCTTTAATATGTCTTTAAAATAGCTTTGTTCTTTTAATAAGGACAAAATAGGGTGAGGAATTGGGGTAGTATCTGTATAATTCTTAAAGTCTTCCCATTTGGAATGGAGGGTTGGACCACCTGATCTGGATTACCCAAATCAGTGAGCTACACTGATTGTATGTGTCAGCTTTTGCTGCAGTAACAAATATCCCTAATGTCTCAGTGATTTCAATAACTTTTATTTCCTGCTCAGGGACAGTGAGAGCTTTGGGTCAGCTGTGGCTTTGCTGACGTCTGCTGGGCTTTGCTGTGAAGAGCTTAACTCAGCAATTTGTGCCTTCTCATTCAAGTCCTTATGGTGAAAAACAAATTCTCAAAAGGACAAGTTTCTGTCTCTGTCTCTATGTTGTATATAAATACATATTATATTTAAAAATTCTATATGTTATATAATAATTACATATGTTATATATTTTTTAAATATTTATAATACTTAATATCTCCTGGTGTGTAATATATATATATATATATATATATATATATATATACATATATATATATATATATATATTATAGAAGAGAAAAAGAGATTATCTATTTATCTATCCAACTATCATCTATCTATCATCTATCTGTCTGTCTGTCTGTCTATCTATCTATCTATCTATCTATCTATCTCCTGTTGATTCTGTTTCTTTGGAGAACCTTAACAAATAGTGGTTCACTGCAATTCTGAAATCTCTCTTGGCAAATCTGAGAAGCCCTACAGGGAGGGTCAGGAACGCTCTTCCATTAGACCTTGGTCATGACTCCTGGAAGAAGTTCCATAGCCTATTGTTCTCCATGGCTTCTGACCACACTCTCCAGGAAGCCCTTCCTTTTCCATTACCCTTCCTTTTCCATTGCATTGGAAAATATGCCCATCCTGATGGTTGAACAACTTTCTCTGCATGCTTTTCTAGCCCATAACCAGTGAAGACCCAAGGTTTATTTTACATCTTGAACAATCACTGTCTCTTTGTTCAGTGTGGTGGCACTTTTGGAAATAGAGCTCTCTCAGAAACTCTGTTAGGGTGTGTGTGTGTGTGTGTGTGTGTGTGTGTGTGTGTGTGTGTGTGTGTGTTTAATCAATCCGATTTCTGGAAGCTCCATCGGCCAATAGCAGCATCCACAATCTTTTTCCAGACCTGCCTCATTCTATAGACTTAATTACAGGTGCTCTAAACTCATCAGGCCTTTGTGGGAGTACCTTAGGACACTTGAACCCAAAATATTTCCACGTACACAAGGTCTTAAAGGGGTGGCATACACCATTCGGAGGTCATAGCAAATGCATGATGGCCAAGCTCCCGTTTTGGTGTTTGTCCTAGGGCTGTGTCTTAATTCAAAAATACTTTGCTGTCTGGGGCTACAACCTTTAGTTCTGCAGGTCTGCGAATATCTGGATTCTCTCTTGTTCCTTTTATCCCTGCAGGGAGGGAGGGCGTTGTTAGAGATGGCCTCTACGGCAGGTGACCGCCGGAAGTCGAGTCCTGCAGGGTAAGGAGTTCAGCAGCTGGAGGCAGGAGGAGGGCGGCATCTCCGCAGAGAGACTCCCTGGAGAAGGCAGGAGCAGGTGGCCAGGAGGGCAGTGCGGCTCAGGCAGGGCACACGGGAACCGAGTGGAAGGACAGAAGAGGCTGAGCATCCATCCAGAGGGTGTTCGGCAAGATCGGGGGGGACCTCATGCATCAGAGTGTGAACTCTATGCAGAGAGCACGTAAGGCTCACTTTCCTCATCTGTGTTGCACAGTCAGACCTGACTCAGCGCGGGCTGCCTTTCCCTTGCACAGGGCGCACACACAGGCTAGAGCCACGCCTCATCACAGCTGCACAAGGCCTTACCATTCTCTTTGCAAACCCTGAAAACAAAGCACGTGAAGCTGGCTGGACAGGACAGTCTGCTGTGGCAGGCAGTAAGAAAGGACCATCTTTCCTGTAAGGACAAGCAAACCAAGGCCCCCAAGGTGGCTTGCTGCTCATTCTTATGTTTTCCCAAAACTGCACTTTGCTCTAAAAACTTCCCTCTTCCTTAGGCACTTCCAAGAGCCCAGAATTCAGACCAGCAGGCGCAGGCAGGCTGCCCATCAGCTCACGGAATGATAAACCGCGAGACGGCATCTGTAAGCAATCGGCCCAGCTTCTCAGTTCTGACTTGAGTGTCAGGGACGGGCTGTTTCTAATGCATCCTGGGGGTCAGGAGCTGCGTGAGGCGGTCGTGTCTTGTTCCTTTCTTCATTTCTTTGTGTTTCTTCTTCCACTTCATGCCTGCCGGCCTCGGGGGACAATGTCCAGCCCTGCTTCCCGGTCCCGGTCTCAGCGAGACAGACCCAAACACAGAACTGAGTACGAGGGCAAGGTCAGCTCCTGGGTCCTACCGGGGTACTGGTCTCAGCTCTGCTGTGTCCTCGAGGTGCTTCCCAAGGAAACCCACTTAAACCTCTCATGAGAAAACTGACGGGTGTAGCCTTCACACCCCCCAGAAACGCCAAGATGTATAAGTCTGTTTCTTTCATCATGTTTCTGCTGATGTCCACTCGGCATTTTTAAGAATGGCCCAGAACCACCTGTAGCGTTGGAGAAGATAAATATACTCAAGTCCGCCCCTCGTCCCAGGTTCTGTCTTGTATTTAGAAAGAGCAGCTCTTGAGTCGTGGGGATGTCAGCACAGAGCAACGGCACGGAGGTACCAGAACGCTGGCATGGTGGGCATGCACTTAGACTGGCAAGAACCCTCATAGGGCAACCCTAATATGTCATCCAGAGAACCTCATAAAATAAAAGCGTTTAGTAACTTTCTTTGTCAGATACAACCATACATGCATCTGGAAACTCTCACGGAGACAAAAATGTGTATCACAGAGCATAAATATCTCTACCAAAAACAACAACGACGACAACAACAAAAAAACCCTGAAAACATGAGTTCAAAATAACGAAGCCTCTGCCAGATTTTCTGGAGACATGCTATCAGCTTGTTTGTAGCAGCTAGGGTCGGTTCAACATTTAACATAATGTGAATGATTGTCACAACTAAAGTAAAACTTTAAGTCTCTATCCTCTTCCCCTGGAATGACACCTGCAAATGTTACAAGAGGCAGCCTCTGTCTGAAAACAGCACTATGGCAGAAATGGGATTCTAGGGTCCCCACTTGTGCAAGTGAAGGCGATTTCAGACCTGGTTTTCAGGATGCTGTCTTTTAGGAGAAGGTGTCAAAACACAAACTGCTAATTCAATTCGATTTTATTGACAGATAAATAATTCGGTCTTCGGAGTTTTTCTTGACTTTAGCAAAGTAATTGCGGAATGTTTGTGTCATTAATATATTTTCCCTTAATCGTTGCCTTCCTTTTACATCATCAGGTGAAAAAATAAAAACCGTTTACACCCTCGTGGGAAGGGAAACTTTTGGTGGAATCGGGGAGCTGTCTACATTTCCTCTCATTACCACCCGCTCCCTGACACCCTGGGAGGACGGACAGTGAAAACTAGTAATAACTCAGCGTCTCAGGTTCCACCTAGAAGCGTCCAGGGAGCAAGGATGCTGAGTGAGATTGAGTGGCAATTGTCACTGATTTAATTTCACTTTCTTAACTTGCTGTTTTGAAAAACATCTTCGTGTGTGACCTGGGGGAGGGAAAGGCGAAATGAAAACAGATAGTCACAGAGAAGCCGCTGTGAGTTTTTAAAATACACACACTCGCAGTTGGTGGTAAGGAACCTCTGGCTTTCACGGAGGGGAGGAAAATTTGGCATTGCTGGATACCATCCGTCTTGATACAAGTGTTCCACTTCTGCGTCTTCCACCAACGAACCACGCGGCTGTGGCTGGGGGTACGAGTAAAACAAACCCATCGACGACCTCGTGAGGGACAAGCAGGCTGGCACAAAGTAATCTTTGGCTGCCGTGAAGCTACCCCGAGCCCGTGGCACCTCCACAGCTCTCCTGAATGCACCAGAAGACGTCCTGCAAATGGCATGTGCCACGCCCCCTGCCGTGGGTTAAAATGGGTCCACACAGTCTTTGAGAGGTGCAGTCTGGTGCCCCTCCCCCTAAATAAGGCCTGGCTTCGGTGATGCCGTGACTTCCAAGGCTAGATCATAAGAAGGTATGCAGTTTCTGCAGGCTGCCTTTCAAGATGTTTGTTTTTGGAGCCCAGCTACCATGCGGTGAGGAAGCCTGGGCCATCTGGGGAGGCCACGTGTGGCTGTTCCAGCTGACCTCCCCAGATGAGGTTCCAGCTGGCTGTCAGAATGCCCCACTAGATGCCTATGGGGGTGGGGGCGGGGAAGCCTTCCTTTCTGGATGACTCCAGCCCAGCCACTGGAAAGGCATGAAGACCTCAAGTGAGAATGTCTTAACTGAGCCATGTCAGCCCTCAGAACATTTAGGGATAATCAGACTAAAAGAATTGTCGTTTTCAGCCACTGAGTCCCGGGATGGTTTGCTACATGGCAATAGAAAGTTATAATCTAGAACGCCAGACTGCCTTCTCCAACAGTATCTCCCATCCCAAGTTGTCTTCTACGATGTGACCTTGGCGTTCTTCCCAGCAAGAGCTGGGGGTTATGTCCCCTACGCCCTCGAGCCTGGGCAGGTTGTGGCTTGCTTGTAACCTATAGAATGACGTTCTGAGCCTAGGTCAAAAAACGCAACACAGTTTCCTCTTTATTCCTTGAGGCATCCCCTTTTGGAGCCATCAAAGTCTGGCTACCTTGAGGCCACCATGCCATGAGGAAGCACCTGTCAGTGTAGGTATTTCCATCAGGGACTCTAGCTGAAGGTTCAAACAACAGCTAGATTCCAAAGTCAGAACCGTGGAGGAGCCATCTTCTAAATCCAGCCCGGTCAACGGTGGTGCTCTGAGAAACCACCTGCGGACGGGGTGCTCTGAGAAACAGACACCAAGATGGGGTCAAATGGCAAGACATTCGTTAGGGGAGCTGTCTGTGGGAGAGAATGGAAAGGAAGCCAGAAGAGACTGGGGAAGCTATCAGACCACAGTGGGAAGAAGTCAGTTGGTTGGCCAGTTGGTTAGTTAGTTAGTCGGTTAGTTAGTTGGTTAGTCAGTTGGTTAGTATGGTAGCATCTTAGACTACTGTGTAGGCTCAGGAAAACTTGGCAAGGCCAGTGAGAATCCTCCAGCCAAAGTTACCCATCACAGGAGTTCTGACCGCCCCAGGAACATTCCTGCCTTAGTGCCCCTGTTGTATCATGGGCTGGGAGTGGTCGGTCAGAATCATGCCTTCGGCACAAACACGGCAATGGATTTAAGAGCACGGCAGCTTCTGATCTCAAGTTCATTCAACTCGACTGAAGCAAGGACAAGCCTGTGTTCAGAACCAAGGTACTCTCACAACTTACGGGCTGCCCATAACTGGTGCCTGGGTGTGACTGTATGAGGTGAAAGAGGGAGCACCCAGAAGCCATTTTGAGAAGTCATCTATGACACTTCTCTTCCCAGGATGGAGATGGGTTTCTGACATCTTCCTATGTTCCATTTGTCTGAATCCTTATGCCCTTGGTGATCCAGAGGGGCGGCATCCTATTGCAGGACTGGGTTCCAAATGGCTCTCTAGCAGAGTTCCCCTTCTCAGACTGACCACAGAAGGCACCAAGATCACTCTAATCCAAGACCTGAAGGAGCATCCACGAGCGGAGACAAGAAGGCCAATCACAACTGCTGACGAGCGGAGCTGCACGTGGGAAACAGACCATGTCGTACGCTCAGGCTCAGAAAGCAAGGAGAGGCATAATCCTTACAGGAAGGACTCGGGGCTAAGCAGGAGGGGCCGGTACAATACCATGAACAGCTTGGGACATCTCTCCCACGCTTCAGTGGGAATAGGGTGAGTGGGCTTTCTGGAAAGCTTCAGTTACAGAGTCAAGAAGAACAACTTTCCTTTGCAAATGGCTTCAAGACTGGAAGCAAAATAGGCCACAGGACACAGGAAGTAGTAGCCTTTAAATGTGAACTGTATAACTCGACCAAAATGAAATGATCCTAGACTTTAAGAACAGTAGGTAAGGGGCGCCTGGGTGGCTCATTTGGTTGAGCGTCCAACTGTGGTTCAGCTCATGATCTCACGGTTCGTGAGTTCGAGCCCCACATGTAGCTCACTATCAGCACAGCCTGCTTCAGATCCTCTGTCCCCTTCTCTCTCTGCAACTCCCCCATGCACTCAAGCGTGCGCTCTCTCTCTCAAAACTAAATAAATAATTAAAAAAGAGAGAGAGAGAGAGAATAGTAGGTAATATGCTGTGGCACCTGGGTGGCTCAGTCAGTTAAGCATCTGACTTCGGCTTAAGTCATGATCTGGCAGTGTATGAGTTTGAGCCCCACATCGGACTCTCTACTGTCCGCACAGAGCCCGCTTTGGACCCTCTGTCCCCCTCTCTCTCTGCCTGTCCTCTGCTCCTTCTGTCTCTGTCTCTCTCAAAATAAATAAACTTCAAAAAAAATTTTTTTAAAGAATAATAGGTAATATCCTGACAATTTGTGAACAGCTTTAATTGTGTATGTAGACAGCTGTTTATGGTAAGCACATGTACACACACACACATACACCCCAAAAATAATATAATAATTAATCCAGAATTGTATGTTGTTAACTTTCAGGAAAGAAAGTAGGTGAGCTAGATCCTTCTACATTCTAAATTTTCAATTATGGTTGTACCACATGGCCTGAGTCGTTTCCTTTTTTGATTTGGCTGCCAGGAAACTCAGAACTAAATTGACAACTTATTACAGCAACCATATATGATCTTACAGTCTGACTTTTTAAGTTTCATTCCTTTGCTTCCTCATCCACTACCTGCTCCCACCACAGCCGACCTGTCTGGTTCTCATGTACATTTGCCTTAGTCCTCATGGCTTTTTTTCCATTCCCATCCTTCTCTCGCTGGCAATTTTTGTTTAATTACGTGTTTTGGTGCATGTACTTCTTGTAGAACATCTGAAATGCATTCTGAAACGACAGTATGAACAGTGCACCAGGAGAAACTAGACTTTGGTATTTTTGTGCGCTGCATACCAAACGCTTTATATGCATCATGAACACTGTAGAAGCAGGTGTCATCATCATCATTTTACGGATGAGGAAATTGAAGGATAAAGAGCCACTCGTGCAACATCTGGTCAAGTTTGGCTTTTGACGGCCTTGCACCTGAGCTGGTGTTGTTCCTACCCACCGGGCTGTTGGCCTTGATAGAGCAGATGGGGAGTCAGGGAGCAAAACACACACACACACACACACACACACACACACACACACACACACACAATATATATATATACTACATGCTCCTCCGATGCAGATAACTCAGGGCATGACCTCGCCTGCTATGTCTCCAGACTTGAAAACAGGCAGGGCGGCGCGTAGGATACCAGTGAAGAGCGTGATCTGTGGAAGAAAAGAAGCCCAGGGAGGCTCTTTGCAAAGGCCCAGCTGGGCCAAACGCTGTGGCCCCCCTTGACCCTGCGGGGCTTCTCTCTGTGCGTTCGTACAGCTCCCCACGCTGCAGATGAGGGCCGTGACACTGCTGCAGGGTGGAGAACAACCCGACCCTGTGCCCCCTGAAGTCGTGGCCACGAGCGAAGCCCGTTCTGCAAGGTGAAGAGCAGGGCCGGGATGGGATATGTTGATCACACCGAGCCAGTTGCAAGCTCAAAAGTCAATATCTACTTGGCATGCGGCAGTGTCCTCATGCACGCTGGGAGTTCAGCTCCTTGAGAATGTGCTTTTCCTTTTTCTTATAGATGATCAAGTCGGGAAAGGGGAGAGGAGACGCTGAGTGGACCCAACAATATTGGAAGCTCTTACTTTATTTCCAAGTAGTAGCATTTGGAACGCTTGTATAAGAATTTCAGAGACAGGGCGCCTGGGTGGCTCAGTTGGTTACGCGTCCGACTTTGGCTCAGGTCATGATTTCACCATTCGTGGGTTTGAGCCCCGCGTCAGGCTCTGTGCTGACAGCTCTTCGGATTCTGTGTCTTCCTCTCTCTCTGCCCCTCCCCCACTCGTGCTGTCTCTCTCTCAAAAATAAATAAACATTAAAAAAAAAAAGAATTTCAGAGCAGTAGTGTGTGGGCTAGAAGCTAAGATTTGTAGCGTACCTACTGTGCACTCAGTACTGTGCTGAACCCTTATCAGGTGAGTATTTGATTTGCTGCCCAAGGCCTATCAGAGGATCACTAACTTCCTCCTCGTGTTTTGGGGGGGAACCCTCAGCATAACATATCACTTCCAGCCTCCTGACGGCTCACGTCCTCTCCAAGGGAGAAGGAAGTACTTAGCGGATGGGGGCTGGGGGCGAAAGCATGTGTGGCTTCGCCCCTTCCCCTGCCTCTCTTTGGGATCCACCTGCTTGCAGAGAGCCTCGCTTCAGCTCTGCCCTTCCATCCCCTAAGTTTACCCGCTAGGCTCTGCTTTTGGGGGAACACTAAGTCAAGGTGTGCTTCGGACCTCAGGCTTGCCTGCCTGTGTCTAAGAGGTGAGTCTGTCTGCATCTGAGTTTCACCACTTACCAGCTCACTGTTGCCAGCTTACCATGGACCCAAGTCACATCCTCCAACCTCCCTATGAAGGTAATAAAGATGATGTTTTCATCTCCTTCTGCCCACTCCTGTCTCTATTTCTCAATTGGTGCCAAACTCAATTAGTGTCAAATTTCCTGTGTGGCCTTGGGCAACTTCTTAAATCTCTCTGAGCTCCTCCACTCTGCAAATACTAAGCATCTATTCTGTGCGATTTGTGGGAAATAGAGCATTCTTTAAGGACCCATCACCTAGTGGGAGAGTCACACATAGAAAACAATATACCGTGGGAGGATGAGAGTGCTGGGATGGATTAGTGATGTCTGCCCTGGGCATGGACTATGAAAGTGGTATATGTCATCCCTGCTCCATGGGATAAGAAGGTTTAAATGGAGCATCTGTTTCCTGGGTTCTATTACATCTGGTGGCAAGACCTCCCTACCTCTTGTTCAGTGTAATTTAATTCAACAGACATGTGTTTGTTACTTTCTGTGTGCCAGGCATTTACATTAAAAAATTCCTTAATGTCTATGACATGCCCATCCGCCCATTATGAACATCAATCTTGGCTCATTTGAGAGATGCTTTTTGGCAAATTCCACTATGAACTCCCTATACAGGGCAAAGGCACATGTCATATTTCAACGTCTAAAACTTCGACACAGAGACCAATGGCAGCACATGACAATACAGAACATTAATTTCTCCCTGTGACTGTTGACCTCTACGTACGAATCAGAATTAGTAAAGGTGTAGCCGAGAAGCACCCTCACAATGATCCCATGACTTCAGCCAATGCTTGCCATATATGAAGCTAAGTTTTACCACCCTGTTTTGCTGAGTCTTTACCACTACCCACGAGGCAACCTCCATTGTCATCCCCATCATTCCCATTACAAAGGTGAGGAAATTAAAACTTAGAACAGTTAGGGGTCTGCCTGATGTCCCAGGACTGCAAGTGACAGAGCTGAGCCTCGAACCTAGGTCTGTGTAACTTCAGAATCCATAACCATCCCTCTCACCCAGTCCTTCACTGGGCAACAACAACAAAAGCTTCTGGGCTAGATCTCTCCTTCTGAAAAGTTCTCAACATCATACTCACTGAATCCCAGTATCCCCAGTTTGAGTGAGGTATTACCACCGGGTGACCCTGGGCCAATCAACACCCTCATGGGCCCTGGTGGGCATGTGGAAATGTGGGCATTCAACTTGAGGATGGAGGGGTTCCTTGGCTCAAAACGAAATCCTGTGATGTATATTTCAAAATCAAGATGGTGGAGTCCTAAGAAAATTCATGTGTAATATATCTATGTCACATATTAATTTATTAACACTCCCTCATTGATAATTAGGTAATCATTTTCTCCCAGTGCCCAGTAGGGAGATGGTTCTCCTTCCAGATCATTGACAGTAAAGACTGAAGGCATCGTGTCTTCAAGCTGCCATGCCAAGCTGCTGCCTCCATCACTAACACATCCTACAAGCAGCGTTTGGCATCTGTGCGTTGAGGACCCGGGGCTGGATTACATTTCTAAGTCAAATGCAGTAAAGTTCACATTCAGAACGATTTCACCATAATCCAGTAGTACCTTAATGGGTCTTTAAGCCTCAAACCACATTTTAACCCATGAATTCTCAGGGAGAGCTTGGTCATATCATTTTTCAATAGAGACATTTCATGGTTTATTGATTTTATCCAAGAATTTTAAAAGGCACTTACAGAAAAAAGGAGTTTGGCTTAACTTGTAAAACTAAATGGATCTTGAGCCCTAGATTTAAAGGAGTCTTGGTTGCTAAACACAACAGTGAATGAAGTGCACATAAACAACTGGGCCCATGTGAACAATGAAAATTGTTTCCTTTACAGAAGATCACAATAGCTACACGTAGCTGCAGACAGGAGTATTTCTCCTTTATGCATAGCGACCCTGCAGGAGGGACCGTGACGTAGGCTTTGCAGCTTTTGGCCAAAGCGCACAAATTGATTCTGAAATGTCCAGCGCTAAGTAACAGACCACACGTGCATTAATGGACATGTTGGGTCTTGAGCTAGAAGATAGTTCTCACTGTTTTGAATTTAGAAAGAAGAAGAAAGCAAAGAGTGGGGGTTGGGATGCAAGTAAGAAAGAAAAGAAGAAATGGAAGGAAGCACTGTATTCGTGGGTGGAGATGGGTTGCTTCATGGGCTTTAGTCTGTCCAGCTTGTTTGCTTTGGGTATCTCGGCAATGGCTGCGTTTGGACGTTTCTCGATGAGCTGAAGGAAGGCAGAGCGCCCCCACCAAGGGAAGGTGGTGATAGGTTGCTGGACCATTGGCCTTGGAAGACATCTGCAGCTTGAGCCGTCTTTATTTAGAGCTGAGAAAACTAAGGCAACTGAAGACCAAGAGGCAAAGAAATTGTCTGAGCCACTCGGCTTGGGAGTAGTACATGTGGTACAGAACACTCAGCTGCCTTTTCTCAGGCTGCCCCCCGTATCATCCCCGAGGCCGTCCCACGATGCGCCCACAGCCATCTTCTCCTACGACAACCACCTCGGGTCACTGTTCACGCGTGAAAGGTCAACGTAGAGGAGACTTCAGATCCTAACGGTAAGATGAACTGAACTGAGAATAGAATCAGAACCACGTCACCCACTTACGTCCGATAGCTACCAGCTATCAGCTGGTGCCAGCAAGGTGCTCTTTATAGCAGAGTAAATGAAGGTCGGCATCACATCATGGAATCAGAATCATCAAATATTTGTGAGCACCTGCCACGTGCCATGGGAAGAGAGATAGAAAGAGGAGAAGGAAAGCAGAAGGGAGGAAAAGAAGACATATTGAAAGGTGCCAGGGCTATTTGGCCACCAGAGTTCAAACCCACAGAGGCCCACGATGAACACAGCACACAAGCGATGTATATTCCCATCTCCTAACAACTACAGAAGAAACAGCAGAGGAAAAGGCCCCAGAACCTCAGCCGATGGACGACAGTGTGCAACACTCTGTCCTCATTCAGCGATGGTTCAGAGCCCCCAGATGCTCTCCGTCCTTCTCCACTCTGGTCTACGGGAGGGCTGCTTCCCTTACCCTCGACTCCGCATTGGGTCTGGACAATGGAAGTAGGAGATTGGAGGGCATGAGAAAAGGGAGATCCTGGTGTTTATTCCTCTACTCTTTACTCATCAGCTGTGGATTGTCAGCTGATGGCTTTCTTTCCGGAGGGCCTTGGTTCCTGCCAGGCAGCCCTGTCCTACCTTCTCCTCCAAATCCTAACATCGTTCTCCCTCTACCCCTACAGGCCAAGCAGTAGTCACGACTCCCACTATTGCAAGCACTGGGCGCTTCTCCATCCCTTATTGGTGTCCTCGCCCCTGCTGGAAACTTCTATCAATAATACCTTCATTAACCTTTCCTTGCTACCCCCTTTGAATGGGCCATCTATTTCCTCCCCACAGCCTGATCCAAAGGGCAGTTATTTCGCGTCTCTGAGACTCTGTGTTCCCCACTTAGGTAGCATCACCCGTGCGAAATTCTTGCGGAAAAATAAATCCAGCAAAGTGCTTCACAAGAAAGCCCACCGTCTACTCACAATATCCAAAAAGCAGACACAATCCAAGGGTCCACCAACGGGTGATGGAGAAACAAAGTGTGGCGTGCACACACAAAGGAACATTATTCAACCGTAAACAGGGATGCAGTGCTGCAACGGCGGATAGACCGTGAAACCATCATGCTAAGTGAAAAGAGGCCAGACGCGTACGCATGTTGGGGGATTCCATTTACACGAACTACTCAGAACCGAGAAACCCATAGCGGCGGAAAGCTGACTGGTGGTCGTCAGGAGCCGGGGGAGGGAGAGATGTGGAGAAGGTGCTTAACAAATGAGGGCTTCCACTTACCAGTGTCGCGAATGTTTTGGGACCGGTTAGAAGCGGTGGTGGCACAACTGAGTGAACATACTAAACGCCATGCCCTCGTTCCCTTTAAAATGGTTACCGGTGTGGTATACGGATTTCACCCGAATACATTACGTTTTCTTAACTGGAACATACTTATCTAAAAAGAGTCTTTGCTGTTTATCTGAAATTCAAACTCCACTGGGCGTTTGTGTTTTATGGGTGTGCACACGGCGCTGCCACGCTATGAGGTATGACGTCCCCACGCGACGGGCAGAGTTGCGTATGTAGCCCTGAAAAGCCAGTAACCTTTCAATAGGGCTTAGAAAAATCTTTGCCTTCGGTCACGAAAATAAAAAGAGTCAACAAAATAGAATTTCTGGCAAAGAGAGCTACCATCCCAGAGGGGAAGACGTGTGTACAAAACGAGTGAGCCCCTTCAAAGGCTATTCATAAACTCAGATTCATCTTTCCAGCTGGTGTATTTTTTTTGTCATCGTTCCAGGGCAGATATTTGGAGGTTGATCCTAGGGGATCCCTGGGGTAGCCCACACCGTGAACCCTGAGCCTTCCTTCAGCCAGCCTCGCACACACATCCCTGCCAAGTCACCCCCAGCTACCACTTTGTAGCTGCAAGGAGGTCACGTGCTACTGGAGCCCTGCCCCTGGGGAAAGAGCCGATAGAGCAGGGCCGTCTGGCGGGCTCTGTCAGTGGAGCATGTGACTTTCAATCTCAGAGTCATGGGTTCAAGCCCCACATGGGGCATAGAGATTACCTTTAAGAAAAGATTTTTTTAAAAGAGTCAATAGAGCAAAGGCAGAAAAGATATTTAAAAACACAGCTGGCGGAGGGGGGGGGGGCTGGATTCCCAAGGGGCGCTGTGGAACAGGGTATTCCAACCTCATTCAAACCTTACTGTATTAGTTTCCTGCAGCCGCTGTAACAAATGATCACACCCTGGTAGGCTTAGAATGGCAAAATTTTTTGTCTGACAGTAAATTGAGGCTAGAAGTCCAAAATCACAGTGTAGACAAGGTCATTTGCTCTCTGATGGCTCTAGGGGGCATCCTTCCTTGCCTCTTCCTAGCTCCTGGCTCTTGCCAACAATGCTGGCCTTCCTTGTGGTGGCACCAAGCTAATCTCTGCCTCTGTCATCACATGCTGTTCTCCCTGTGTACCTTCGCATCATTTCCGTGTGTGTGTGTGTGTGTGTGTGTGTGTGTGTGTGTGTGTGTGTCTGTCTGTCTTTTTGTCTGTCTCTGTGTCCTGCCTCTTCTTACTACTCACAGTGGATTAGGGACCCACCCTACTCCAACATTGTCATCTTACCTACTTGAATGTATCGCAACTGTGTTTCCACATAAAGTCACATTCTGGGGGAGGTTACGAATTCTTGGGGGATAATCTTCAACCCAGTACAATCACTTTCAGAATAATTATAGCAGACTCCTAACAGTACTCACTCTGAGTCAGGCACTGCTTAATGTGCTGTATACACACTGAGTCATGTAATCCTTGGAGTGACTCTAAGAAGTAGGTATTACTATAATCTCCACCCAACAGATGAGGAAATTGGGCTACAGAGAGGTTAAGCAACTTGCTCAAGGTTATACAGCTAATAAGTAATAGAGCAAGGATTTGAACGCAGGTGGAAACTTCTAGAGTCTGTCCTCTCAACATTATACTGGATCGTCTCTCAGAAAGGTGGGATGGTCAACTGCTTAAAACCTACCTTCCCACAGAGACAAGGAACCTCATAATAAAAATAGTAGCAACCAAAAGTACAATAAGAAAAGCTAACCTGAGAAGTGCTTTGAGGGTATGCGGTGGACCCCATCAATACCCTCGCCTTTACAGAGGAGGGGATGGAGACCTGAAGACAGTGATTGCACATGGTAACACAGATAGCAAGCTCTAGAGCAGATTTCTCAAGGGCATGCATGATTACTATTTTCTGTTGGTGGCCAAATCCTCCCATCCACGTTGGGAATTTAGAGATATCTTAATGCGCCTCCAGAAATCCCATTTGCAATGGATCTGCCAAGGCTTCTGGGGAAACAAACACATCATCCTGATTTGTAGCATGTATTGACTTCCGTGGTATAAAAACTCTCACCATGGCCAATTTCAAGCCCCAGTATGACGTCACCAAGTTAAGAGCAGGGCAGAGGTGGGCACAATCCGTTCTTGAGAGCCTGTCGACCTAGCTCACTCACACCACCACCCCAGGGATCATGGGTAAAAGATCGATGTGGACTTTTGAAAGCAAACAAAGTTCCTGATCTCCTGGATCAAAACTCAGAAACAAAGATTCCCGTAGCTTTTAGAGGTGCAGTCCGAGTGAGTAGGGTCAGAGAGACAATCTCCTAGGCAGGCATGGGACATGCTTGGTATAGTCCCAGGAAGTCCATAACACTTATAAGAATTAACAGGTACTGGGGCACCTGGGTGGCTCAGTCAGTTGAGCGTCTGACTTTGGCTCAGGTCATGATCTCACTGTTTGTGAGTTCGAGCCCCACGTCGGGCTCTGTGCTGACAGCTCGGAGCCTGGAGCCTGCTTCGGATTCTGTGTCTCCCTCTCTCTCTGCCCCTCCCCCCCTCACAAATAAATAAACGTTAAAAAAACCTTTTTTAAATAAGAGAAAGAATTAACAGGTATTACTTGCGCTTAATATGTGAGAGATGCTTAATAATCACTATTAAATTATCATTCTGAGGTCATTAAAAGAGAACTTTGCATTTACATGAAACCTTCCCACCAACTGTAATGGTTAAGTTTTAGCATATTCCAGCCTTCCAAATTAGATAGTAAGGATTGACCCTCTCTGAACAGTTGAGGAAACCGAGGCAAAGAGACAAATGACTTGACCTAAGTTTGTGCATCAGAGCTAGCCTTGAAGCCAGGTCATCTGAACCAAAGCTTGGGATCCACAAAACCAGCTTTCTGGGCTTGAGGGTGATGCAGGTGAGGGCCCGGAGCAAATCTGGCTTGGGAGGGTGGCGTTGCTCTCTGCAGGGGTGGGGGTGGGACGGACAAGACTCCCCAGGCCGGCAGAGGGAGCCAGGTCCCCAGGCGCCCTGGAGGTGAGGCGCTCCCCAGGCACAAGGACTTCAAGGAAAGGTGTGGGTGGATGAGTCAGGCAATGGCTGATCTAAGAAGCTGAGGTCCTGAGAGGGGCTACCAGCCCAGATGTCGCCTAACATGAATCTGAAAATCTAGAAAACCAAAACTTAGGTGAAAGTCTGGAGGGAAATGAATGAGTATCTGTGTTCTGACCTCTGCCCTTTGCTGCCCATGTCACCTGGATGTGTCTCCTCATTTTGCGAGCAGAGAACAAAGGTGGGGTGACTGCACATGTCATAGAATTTAGGAAGCAAAGACCCTTTGCAGGATTATCAGAAGCTTTTTAACCCAATGTAGAGCCCCCAGTCTTTCATTTCCTCCCTCCCATTCCCCAACATAGCCAACTTGTTTTTATTTTTAATTTTTAAATGATTACAGACATACAGGAAGTCGCAAGAATGGTTGATAGGAGAGTTCTGTGAACCCTTCACCCGGCTTCCCCCAATGGCGACATCTCTGTATAACTAGTACAATATCAAAACCAGAAACTTGACATGGGTATAAACCTGTCAACTAGACCACAAACCTTGTTCAATACTGATCAGTTTTCTTATGCACTCCTGCATGTTGGGGGGAGAGGGATGTAGTTCGATACAATGTGATCCCTCATCTAGAGTCATACAGCCACCGCCAAATAGGATCCAGACTATTCCATCACCACAAAGAAACTCCCTCATGCAACCCTTTATAGACTCACCACCCCCCCCCCCACTCCTGTCCCTGTGTCCTGGCAACCATCAACCTGTTCTCCGCCTCCAGAGTTTTGTCATTTTGTGTATGTAACGTAAATGGAATCATCCAGCATGCAATCTTTTGAGATTGGCTTTTTTCACTAAGCAAAATGCCCTTATCCATGTCGTTACATGTTGAGCTGAATTGTGTCCCCGTCAAATTCACATGGCGAGGTCCTAACCCCCAACACTCCAGAATGTGACCTTATTTGGATGTAGGGTTGCTGTGGATATTAAGATTAGGTCCTACTGGAGTAGGGTGGGCCCCTCATTCAATATGACTGATGTCCTTATGAAAAGGAGAAAGTTAGACACGGATACATACATGGGGAGAACACCATAAAGGATTGGAGCCAAGCCCAGGAACTGCCAGGAAGTAGGAGACAGGTGAGAACAGTTCCTTCCTTAGCACCTTCAGAAGGAGAACGTCCCTATCAACGCCTTGATCTCAGACGTCCAGTCTCCAGAGCTGTAAGGCCCTAGATTTCTGTTGTTAAACTACTCAGTCCTGTGGTACTTTATTACAGCAACCCCAACAAGACTAATACATTGTATATCTCAAAAGTTTGTTCCTTTTCATTGCTGAGGAGCGTTCTGCTGTGTGGATGTAAGAGAGAGCATTTAACCATTGACCCATTGGAGGGCATTTGGATTGTTTCTAGTCTCAGGCGATTATTGGCTAAAAGCTGCTAAGTTCATGGACAGGTTTTTGTCTAAACCGAAGTTTTTGGTTCTCTGGGATGAATATCCAAGAGTATAACTTCTGGGTTGAGAGGCAAATGTAGGTTTACTTGATAAGAAATTGCCAATGGTCCCATATCGTTCATTTTTGTGGTGTGGTTGACTCCCTACAGCCTCTGAGAAGCACTCCTTCCGTTTTTAAAGGTTGCAATGGACTCTTGGAGGGAAGGGGGAGGAGGGGGAGGTTGGCGTCACAGCCAGAAGGCAGGCAAGCACGACAGAAACATGGCATTCTGCTAAGTTAGGCCGCTGACAATGGAGACGTGGATTAACCAAAAGAGCCATAGTCAACCTCGGTCAGCAGAATGAATTCAACAAACCAGGACTGGGATGGAGCCTCGTTCCCCAAATCCTCTCAATCTGAGCCAGACACACGTACACAAACAATCTCCATGCTACCTAGCATGACTAGGAGGGCCGGGAATCGTGAGACATGCACAATCCACAACAGCCAATAAACCCCAAATTATAAGCATTGGGCTCTGGAGTGTGTGAAATGACCGTGGTCGCTTCTTAATTTCTTCTTACTTAGGGCGTTATTGTCTGGAACATGAGTAGGCAGCTTGGAGATAGGGCTGAGATGAAAACTTAGTTCCAGGCAAACCAGAAAGTGAACACAAGACTCAGAATCACCTTTTGATGGTTTGAGCTCCTGGACATGGACTATGACAGTTGGATTAGTCACAAAAACACGAAGTGTTTTATTGGATTATCTGGATCATCTGTCTGGTTGAACCCATTCACTCAGGGATAGCCCATCTCTCACACTCCCTTCTTTGGAGGGAACACATCCACCCCCACCAGCTTTCCTTGTCAATCCATCATTTTTCTTCACCCTCGCCTTTCGAGACAACAAAGCCTGAGGAACTCAGGCCGGGCCTTGATTAAGGGCTGTGGGCAAGTCCATTGCCTTCATTGTCTCTTCTCAACAGAGAGCTTTTTAAGGCCCAAATGAGGACTGATTTTGCATTTAATCTCATCACAAAACTCCTCTAAGTGAAGTGAGTAGACCTCCCTTGCTCGACCCTTAGAGGAGAAATTTTCATTGATTTAAAACATCCAACAAATGTTTTACCCCCTGACTTGTCTATTGTAAGTTTTAGCTTGGGCACAGGATGATATTTAGCTTTCCAACATTGATGTTCTCTGCCTTTCTAGTGTCCACATGAGAGATGGGGAGCTCAGGGCTAAACCAAACAGGAATCATCACTGCAACGTTAGTCTGTGAAGACACATCTCCAAGATCACAAACTAGAAACAGAACAGAATAGAGACGGCTAGTCATCTGAAAATCCATTTACCTCTGAGCTTTCTCTGAAAATGGGAGCCACCTTGACTACATTTCCCAGACTGCCCTGCCTCTAGGGGTGGTCACATGACTGAGTGCTGACCAATGGCATGCGAGCAGAGATGATGTCTGTGACTTCCACGCCACAGCCTTAAAAGAAAAGAGTGTGTGTTCCTCTATCTTACCTCATCGAAATTTGACATGACAGAGGGCCATTTTGGAGCATGCATTCAAGAACAACTCCTCAGGGGCAGTGGAGAAACAAGAGGTCAAGATTCTGAGGCCTTACCTCTATGGAGCCATCTCATCGACCAACTGCTTGTTCTTGGGCAACCTCTTGAAAGTGAAATTCATGTCCATCTTTCTTGCTTCTTCCAATGTTATTTGTATTCCGCTAATACATGGAATAAACCCAAGGAAGGGAGCCAGTCGATGTATGAGCTGTATGAGGAAGAAGCAGGAGGACAGAGAAGTAAGGGTCTACCATTGGAAAAGCAAGTACTGGAGAGTGGCACAACCCATTCTGTGGGCTGGCTCACTATTACCGAAGCACGTAGTGGCACTCAACTAACGTTTGTTGCTAGAAAGGTCTCTCCTAGCGGTCATGCCCACCATGCAAATACAACATCCTCTTTCTTACTTCCTGACCTTTGCGCATGCTTTCCCTTCAGCCCGGAATCCCCCCTTACCCCCACCATCTCCAACACCTGGATAAATTCTACTCCTCTTTCAGATTTCTACGGGTATAATGCTTTCGCAGGGAGAGGCTTCCTCGAGGTGAGGCTCCCCTGTCTGTCCACCTGCCTGCTCATTTTTCTGGCTCTCCCTCCAACTGAGAATTGTAGGAGGGCAGGGCCCACACCTGACTGTTAGCCACTGTATCCCCAAGGCTAGCCGCCAGGCTGCCCATAGGATACCAGAGACCCTGACAGAGTCACAAGGCCAGAAGCGGGCTTTCAAGAGGTGTAGGTCAAACACCTGTCACCTGAGAACTGGGGAGGCTTCAGCTGGAATCAAACCCCCCTGGGAACCCGTGCCTCCTGAGGAGACCCAGACAAGTGCCCAAATGCCTGTCTCTGGGGGAACCAACTGGGTGAATCCCATCTTCCAGCAGGGCTTGCAGACCACTTACAATCCTACAGCCGTGTCCTCTGTCGACTCCTCCTTCATTCAGGCGGCGGTGGGTGAGTCGGGGATTTGTTTTTCTCTGTTTCTTTCTCACTTTCCACCTTGGGTTTTATGTTTCCAAGTGTTATTCCGCAGCTGGGCTCCAAGCACAGCTCTCTGGCCATCCCCCCTCCAGGTCATCTCGGCCCCACAGGCATGCCTGCTCCGGGAGCAGGCAGGACCGAGGAACACCTGCGGCGCCAAATAAAAGCTCCATATTTACCACCAGGCCTCCTTGCCTCCGATTTCTCTGTATCTTATTAAGGCTCAAGCCACTGCCTCCAAAGCCACACGAAGTGTTCGAAACAGCGACAACACGGGAGGAATGAAAGGAGCTAAACCGCAAACCTCTAGCGCACACAGCCTCTCACGCCCTCGCTTTCTTCCGGGAGCGGACCACGTGACCCCGGGAGCAGACCACGTGACCCCGGGAGCCGGTGGGGCAGGCTTGCCAGGGAGCGGCCATCCAACTTCCGCTCAGGTCATGATCTCGCGGTTCATGGGTCCGAGCTGGGCATCGGGCTCCGCGAAGACAGCTCAGAGCCCGGAGCCTGCTTTGGATTCTGTGTCTCCTTCTCTCTCTCTCTCTCTCTTTGCCCCTCCCCCATTTGCCCTCTCTCTCAAAAATAAACAGTAAACTTTAAAAAAAAAAAAAAAAAAGAAAAAGGAAAAGAAACCAGCCTGCTTTCCTCCAGCACCAGGTCACCCTGCGGCCGGTACTCCTCCCAGGAATAAGGGGACACATCCAGGCTGCCAGGTCCGCAGGCCTGTGACCTGCACGTGACCCAAGGCTCACAGGGACCTTTGCTGGGTTCAACTCTCTTGCTGTGGTGGTCTTGAATTCTTAATGACTTCTGAACAAAAGCCCACCTTTCCATTTTGCCTCGGACACTGCAAATTAGGTTGCCTGGGCTGTCCTTTAGCTTCCCCTCTTGGGGACCACAGCCCGCCTTCCCGCATGCCAGGCTCAGAGCTTCCCAGGGCCACGAGGACCGTGGATTCAGAATGTTGGAACTGGAAAGGGTCCTGGGACAGGGTGAGGTAGGACAAAAGTTCAAGCTGGGTTTGAATCCCACCCTGCAATTTATTAGCCTTAGGTTAATTATCACACACCTCTGAGCCTCAGTTTCCTCATTTGTAAAATAAGGGAAGTAATACCTTACCTCATAAAGCGGCTGGGAGCAGCAAAGAAAGTAATTTATTAGAACAAGGTGCTTGGAAGAGACTGGGGCTCTAAATATTTGGGGTTGGAAAGCGTCCATTTTGGGAATTTCAGACAGTCTCTGTAGTTTATGAAGGGGAAAAATGAATTTGTCTTTGGAACAGACAGTCCCTTTGTTTAAGGAAGGGCCACATCGCCGAGCCTGTTTGGTCCTACTGGTAAGGCCAGTTCTCATCCTAATGTATACCATTTACAAATGTCAGCTGGAGACTCTCCAGATTAATCCCAAAGTTAGAAATTCTTTTTCTGTAAAACTTGGAACTTCAGTGTCCAAGACTTGAAAAAAAATCCCTGTATATTCTTGGGAGATTAGTTTGTTTTTTTGACCAAAAATGAGCTCACAAGTGATCGAGTGCCAAGATCTACCCCCGCAAGAAGGGAGAGGCAGTCTTGGCCCCCAAAGCTGGTCCCAGGCCATTGAGTTGCTCCTGTGGGGCTGTTCATGCTGAAGAAGCCAGACTCGGTGAATCCGGAAAGGTCGGTGATGATCGTGATTGGCTCAGACAGCAACCTGACAGGTGGGAATGGGCATTTCTTCCAGAGGTGACAGCGGTTCCCACCGTCAGACTTCCTGGGAGTTGGGCTGAATCCTGGCGAAGGGTTGAGGTGCATTTCAAGCTAGAAGGGATGAAGTTCTTCCCCTCCCTGAGAGTGGCCTGAATCCCTCAGCAGAAATGTTCTCAGGATGCCTTTTGGGTCCTCTAGCCTCATGAAGTCCCAGTAGAAGGTACACCAGGCCAAGCTTTGCCTTTTTGTTAAGTTCTGTTGTCCACAAACATTCCATCAAAACAAAAATTATGTTATACAACTTAAATATATACAATTTGTGTTTGTCAGTCCTAACTCAATAAAGCTGGAGGGGGGTGCAATAAATATCATCTCCATTCTCTTTTAGCTATGCTTTGGGGACAGAAGGAAGGAATTCACATCCATGTTAGGGATAAAGATACACAAGGGTGAGTGTCAACACGATGACAAGAGATTCCCATCTGAGCTCAAAAGAAGCAATCACACAGAACAAGGAGGCTGGGAGGGATGGCAACCCACCACCTTGGATGGACTTCTAGAATGCACACACGTTCCTCAGGGTTCCCAGAAATACCCGAGAGAACTTCCTTGAAGAATGGCCTTCCTTTATCCTATGAGCTGCGGGTGGGGATTATCATATTGTGCCCCCAGAGAACTGAACAGGTACAGGAGTGGGGGTGTGGAGGTCAATTGGTTTCCATATGTAAACTGGTTACATCTGACATTTAATGACCAATATAATAACAATTAGTATTATTTCACAGTTGGGGAAAGTAAGACCCAGAAAGCTGAACCAATTTTTCCAAATATTCATGATTTCTTTACCAGCTATGTCCCCTGGCTAGAGGACATAGTCCACAGCTCCAGAAGGCACAGCTGTGACGTCTTCATGGGATCATTTCCCCTGATCACAGGGGATCGGACCAGGAGCTAACACCTGAGCCAAGTTAAACCAATCAGATTCTCTTTCCTCGGGGTTTAAACAAAGTGATCATTGGTCTCGACTGTGCCGAGGGGCTATGAGGAGCGGAGAGTGTCAAGTCTGGAATCATGACCAAGGTCAGCCAAAGCCATGGGCAAATGAAATAAGGCGGAGCAGAAAGAAGGCCAGGCAGGTCAATTCTTGTGTGGGGAGGTGAGCTGAGCAGGTGATCTGAGGAGCTGTGGGGACAGCTGTCCTAGGGGCCCGGGAGAGGGGTGACTTCCCACTTACCGTGAGGCCAGGCTGAACTTCCTGCAACTGAGTCCCAAGAGCAGCCCCTGGATACTCCTAATAGGATCCCTGCTTTTTATTTGAACTAAAGTGATTGTTTTCCCTAAAACCAGCCATCCCTGGGCCCACGTCACCAGAGAAGACCAAGCCTGGGGCTTTTTCTATGGCACCACAACACCGGCTCCCTCCCTTGGAGTAGGGCAGGTTTCTTTGGTATTGACTCAGTCCGTGGAGGTATTTTATCGTGAAAATGTGATTTTTCTTATATCCTCACAAAGTCATGGATGGGACTTGATGCCCAGAAATGGCCCAAGGCTCTATCTGAAGATCTCTAAGGAGGGATGGTCACATGACACCTGAATGCCATCGGCAGACACCCAGCCAAGACAGTGGCTAACGCCAGCTCAGAGACCAAAGGGGCCTTTGTCTGTGGCCTGGCAGGGCTCCCTGTTCTGGACCCGGCACTCAGGTTGCAGATCCTGGCATGAGGTGATTCCCAGAAAATGGTGAGACTCCAGCCTACGGTGGCCAAGCTCCACGTATTATTTCCCTGCTAGAAAACAAACAACAAATAACTGGGCAGGCAGAGACACGGGGGAACTTCCCACCATCGGCGAGAAAGCTGGGACCCATTCCGTCTGGGGCGGTCTATACGGAACAATCCACACAACCTCTCCGCGGGCCCATGGGTTTGCTGCTGTGCATTTGGGACCCTCAATCAAAGAGAAACTTCCTCAAAATAACAACAATAGTTAACGACTGAGTTTCTGTTAGTACCACACGCCCTTTGCATACATTCTCTTCTGCCTCCAGAATCCGCAGAGAAAATAGGCGGCATCCCTGCATCTTGTAGGTGAGCAAGCGGAGTCTCAGGGAGGGTAACATTTTTCACCCGATGTCACGGCGCTGGAAGGCCACTCCATGCTGCCACTACCGAAAGCTAACGTCTCTTGAGTTCATAAACTTTGCCCTGGATGCTTTGTCTCAATTTCTTCATTCCCTCTCATGAACAGCCCTATGGGAGACTTAGACTATTAAATGGATAAAGAAACAGAGAAAGTCTAAGTCATTTGCCTAAATGGGTGGTAGAGTTGAGCGCTCTCAGGTCCTGAGGAAACCAGCCCCGTTTCCGGAAACTTTGGGGACTGCGTCGTCAAATCAAGTGCCTTTGTGGTCCCACAGCAGCGGATCTGTGATGCGTTGGCTAGTTCTCACTTCCCGCCCCCTTGAAATGAAGAGGGGACATGTGGCCCGCGGGCAGTTTTCCTGGATGGACCCTGGGAGGTCTGCCTGCAGGAGGTTTCCAGGGCAGCGCTCCGATCCATGCTGGGAGGGGTGTGAGGGGGGGAGGGGGGCAGCGGGGCAGAGGGAGAGGTCGAGCTGTGGTGCCGCCACAACAGAGGCTTCTGCTGGTCCCACAGCGAGCTCTGGAGCTGGACGGCCCCCAGGGTCATTCTGAATCCAGGCAGGAGGCTGAGGTTCCTTCCCTCACCGCCCCCACCCCCCGCCCCCCGCACCATATCATGGACCAGCCATCACATGCAGGATGCCACGGGGATGGGGCACACAGTCCAACAAGGCAGCTCCCTTTGGCTGAGGGCAGTTCTCGGTTGTGAGCCTCCAACAGCCGACAGTGCCAGCCGCTAAGTGAATGGGCACCCCAGTTCTGAAGAGGGTTCCGGGGTGCACCATGACATCCACTATCAGTATCCTTTTGGGATGTGCCCGGTGCAAGTTCATGCAGGGGCGGGCCCATGAACACACATACCCCCTAGTCCTGCCCGAGCTCCTGGAGCCCCACCCCATCCCCCCCCCAAATTAAAATTTGCAAGAAAGCACTGTTAGACATCACCCTCCAAAACAAAAAGAGACAACTCCCCAAAACTCTTGCTATTCCAACAGCTAAAGTAGAAAGAATGAAAGAGCAGGAGTCCCCTGAATTTGCGATGGCTTTGGCTGCCCTCGCCACCGTGATGATGGATTACGTTGTTGTTCAATTACATAATAGATGGTTGCCTAATTCATCCAACTGTATATAGATTTTTTTTAAATCCATTTCCCCCATAAACAAGTGCATAATTTTAACCAGCAAACCACTCAAAATCTTAACCCCAAGCCACCTTATTTGCATTTTTTCCCGACAGAGCTTACATTTTTTATTTCTTTAATTGGGCAATTTTGAGCATGAAGCCTGACCACCAGCCGTGCCGGGTGATAACATCCTTACTCTATAGCCATATTCACCCCTCTCTCCCCATTTCCAGAATTAAAGGAATGTTTAATGGCCTACGGCCACTTCCAGACTTAAAAGAATGTTAAAAAAGATTTGGGGCTCTGTCTATTGGGTCCAAAGAGGATACAAATGAGAGTACAGGTCCCCTGAGCCCCTCCTCATTTTTGGCATCACAAATAGTTGCCACAAAGGTGGGGCTCTTACGCATCCCCCCCCCCAAAGGTGGGGCTTCCTTACTGGAAGTTCTGAGAGCCTCTGAAAACTCTTAAGAATCTCAAGAAAAACAAAGGACAAAGGGGAAATTCATGTATCTCCCCTCTCCTTCATGCGACTACTCATCTTACAAAAACGGGCAACCGTGACCCAACGTTTCCAGGCCCAACTTGGCCCGTTTCCACACTGACCTGGGGATAAATTAACACGGACGCCCTCGTGAGAACAAGCACAGACGGCCGATTTACAATTCGCCAGTTCGAAAACCTCCCCAAACGATTCTCTGCGTGTTCGTGTTTTTCTCAACAGCTGCTCTGTGTGTCTGTTTTTGCTTTTATGATTATTGCCGTCGTTGTTTTTCATCTTCCGTGTTCCTGAAGGGTTCCTGAAGAACCCTTCTCCTCCAGAGCAAGGTCACTGGGGTTCTTTAATGCCAGGCTAGCTTTGCCCATAACTTGCAGCCATGGTACCATTCGAGATCAAAGGGGCAAGGCGGGATTAACGGGAAAGAATTGCCGTTGCTTTGTAAGAATTTCTGGATGTTAACCATCTCTGACCGTGTCTCAACTCCTTCCAACTTCATTCATCAGTAGGCTCTCTTGAAACCTCATGGATCCCCTGGCCTATAATCTTCTTTTGTTTCTGTAATGAGATGAAGGGAAATAAAGTTCCACTGAAACAAGTTCCAATTAATTATGCCTCTGAGTAAATCTTTTGGATCACGATAAGTGGCTCACAGTAAGAAGGGCCAGCTCTCCTGGAATATATGTGTGTGCACGCTCGCTTTTGTTTCTTGTTTCTTTATAGGAAGTAGGGGAAATCAGGCGACATTTCAAAACTCAAAAATTGATTGCAGTTAAATACTTTGGGGGATGATCCATGATTTGGAAGACGAGACAGTTCTGCCTTCAAACCTTCTGGAAACATTCTTTGGCCAGGAGGAACTGGACTCGTGTTGTTCCTGTTAAATCTAAATCCTATGAAATTATCTGAACTTCTCTACCTGTAGAGATTTCTGGCAGGGAGGTGGGTTGGGGGCAGGGGATGGGAGAGTAAGTTGAAACAGCAATTGTGTTTTTTGAAGTCAAATAAAAGTTTTATTATAAGTTTGGATTTTTGCAAGGGGGAAGGTTAACAATTTGTTTTCAAAGTCATTTGATGGCTTTGGATAAAAGTTTATGTGAGTTTCTAAACTGGGATATTATTGGTCACCAAGTAATGATCTGAGGTTTACAGAAGTTTCATATACACAGATTATATTCGAAACCAGCAGTGGAAGGTGGTGCTTGGCCAGTTGAGTGGTAGTTCTCAATGAAAGGGAGGCCAGAATAAAAAGAAAAGAGGGCTCTGGGGAACACAGTTATTTAAAAGGAGATGGGGAAGAGACCCCGGGACAGGTCATCAAGACATAGTAACCATCCTGTATTGAGCATGTAGTATGTTTCAGGGATATAATTAAGAATTTCTCACGCATAGGGGTGCCCCAGTGGCTCAGTAGGCTAAGCCTCCGACTTTGGCTCAGGTCACGATCTCACGGCTCGTGAGTTCGAGCCCTGCGTCAGGCTCTGTGCTGACAGCTCAGAGCCTGGAGCCTGCTTTGGATTCTGTGTCTCCCTCTCTCTCTGGCTCTCCCCTGCTCACGCTCTGTCTCTGTCTCTCTCAAAAATAAAATTTAAAAATATTAAATAATATAATATTAATATTAAAATAAAAAAAGAACTCAAACATTGACTAGACTCATTTTTCAGACAGTGAGACCAAGGCTCAAGGTCAAATACTAGCAAACGAAGGAGCCGGGATTTAAAACCAGGCTGCACAGCACAATCTTGACCCCTGGACTGGACTGTAGGCTGGGGAGAAGGAAATTCTACAGGAACCTGGGGAAGGGGACAAAAGGCAGAAGTTTCAGTGATGTGAAAATGGCATCTGGTCTGAAATATGCAGAATAAGAGGTTTGAAGAACCAAGACTGAATTTGGCAACTAGGAGATTTTGATGGTTAATCTCATGTGTCAACTGGATTGGGTGATAGAGTGCCCAGATATTTGATCAAACATGATTCTGGGTGTTTCAGGGGTGGGGAAGGGGAGATTAACATTTACATCAGTAGCCAGAATAAGCATGTTGCCCTCCCTAAAATGGGTGGGCCTCGTTCGATCAGTTGAAGGCCTGAATAGAAGAAAACAAACTGACCCTCCTCCAAATCGGAGAGTGTTTAAAATTTATGTATGCACAGCAAGGTTCACTGAATTGAAAAGTGAAAGGGGGACCCACTTACCCTCCCTCAGGTCATTTATTCACGTATAGACTGAAGATTTTCCAAGAGATCTGTAGACTCCTGAGATCCCACGTACCTGAAAAAGCGACAAGACTTGGTATGAATGTAATTACCACACGTCAAGCACCTGCTGTGAGTCAGGCACTTCGCTGACACATAAAGGGACTAACGGAACAGAGATACAGCCTCTGCCCTCATGCAGCTCCCGATCTTGTGTGAGAAGGGAAAATGCATATGCAAATGGCTGTAATGCACGTCAGCCTTAGAGCCCCCTTTGAGAGAAGGGCCCTGTTACAGGGGAGCCGTGTTGGGTCTGAGGGGGAGGCAGAGGAACCCAGGGTCGATCAAGTTCTCACTGGGCACCAAGAACCGTATCTCATCTACCCTTCTCGACAATTCCCTGAAGATATTCTATCCACCATGCTTTGAGACAAGAAAACAGGGGTCCAGAGGAAGACCTTCTCACCCGGTCTTATCTGCTCTACTGTTCTCATTCTTTCTATATTCCGGTGCGTCACAGGGTGAGGAACAGACCACCACTCCCTGGAAATAGATGTTTCATTCTAAAAAAGGGTCCCATGATCAAAGATTTGAGGTAAGTGATAATCCTCTCTCGGAGAGTGATTCAACACATTAGCACACTGAAGGCTCTGAGAAGTCCCGCAGTAAGACCCCTGCAAAGAGCATTCTCCACATTTACCTGACCACTGAGCCGTCTTCTCACGTGCCATCTGCAGATCCTTTTGGAAGCAGGGAACCTTACGCTGTGTTACAGCGCTTCCTTCTGAGCGGCAGAGGGGGCATATGACAGCAGCACGGCGGAGGGGAGCCCAGGGAGCTTTGGCAGGTGTGGGAGAGGGAACAGGTTATCATTATCCTGAATACCTGGAGCATTCCAGCCAGCCTGCAAAGCACCCTAAGCGAAGCCCCCTCGCCCCCCACGCAAGCGCTGAGGTACCGCATCTCCCTGCGGCTGCAGTGATGCTGAAACACAGGGGGCCATGGAAAGAGCCCAAGTGACAGCCGCCAAGTCAGTGACAAGTTAATTTCCCCAGTGAGGATTTGAGCCCGTGTGGCCCAAACAGGCGCACAATTTGCCTAATTTTCCCTCAAGGGACACGTGTCCTCTCCTCAAGAAACCCGCTAAGGAGTTTGTCACTCTCACTTGTAAACAACCGTGGATAATGTCTTCCCATGATCTCTCTGCAGTGCTGGCCTTTGGATGCTCATTTAACCTAAATTGCTGACAGCTTCGCCGGGTCCCTGGAGGCCTACACCCGCTGGAGAGGCAGCCCTCCCTCAACCCCTCTACATCCTAGCTCTCCGAGGCCCTGGGCGGAGGGCAAGCGGAGGGAGCCACGGATTCGGGGACTCATCACCCCCTAGGAATCGTCCATGGATTCAGGAAAAGGCTCCTAGGAAAAAAAGGGCCGCTGGCCCAGCAAAACTAGGAGAAATCAGGTCAGCAGGTGCACGTCACACATTTATTCTTATCATTCATGCACTTGGGAGTCTGCCCTGGGTTTGAATCCCGCCCCTGACCCGTACTAGCTGCGGGACTTCTGACAAGGGACACAACCTCTCCCAGTCCGGCATCCTTAGCCACAAACAGGAATGGAGTAAAGTAAGAGGACCGTCGTGAAGTACCAGGAACACAGCCTGGGAAATGGGAGGTCTCCACCACAGTACTGCTCATGTTGATGACTGAGACACAGACCTTGATCTAAGATCCCTGTGGCTGGGAATGAAATGAAACAAACACAGCCCAGAACCTCCCAGAACCTCCAGGACTAACCGCAGAGGAGTCGTAAGAAGAAAGACCCAGGACACCAGCACAGACAAGAGGAAGCTTCCAGGGGACTTGCAGTCTTGAAATAAGAGCATGATCAAGCAGGAAGGAAGGAGAAGGGAAGAGCATGAGCAAAGGGCCAGAGGCCAGCCCGGCGACGTGCACGTCAGCTGGCCCAGAGGGGAGGACCCCCGGCCGGACATCAGAGGACCGGGGGCAGGGAGACGAGGAGGGAGCAGGGCGGGACCATCGTGAGAAGTGTGGGAAAGCTGATGCCACGAGACACGGAGCCCTCAAAGTCTCCTGAGCCCTGACAGGGGATTGGTCACCGGAAGAGAGGTCCCGGGCCTGTGTATAAATGGCATGAGTGGAGGAGGGGGGACACCTGGGGACAAGAGAGAGCAGTCACAAGGCCAAATCACAGCAGATCTCGCCTGAAATTTATGGAAGCTCTTCTGAGAAGAAGCATCAAAAACCGAACAAACACATACACAAGTCTCCAGCGCTCCTCCCCTTGACCATTGACTGTGATCCTTCCAGGCAGTGAGGGGAGGGCGCCGGGACGAGGGAAGGAGAGTGGGGAAAAAGCCACCCCGGCCTTATGCGCAATGACTGAACTGGATTAATGCATCACTTGCCCAATGAAAAATTAATTGAAAAAAAAAAAATTCCTAAGAAATCCACCTTCCCAGCATCCTAAAAAGAGGATTCTCCTTAAGGATTCGTTTTTGATTTTTGCACGGAGGTTTCCGCAAATGAGCCAAATGAAACACCAAGGTCTCTGGGAGACTTTCTTTCCGAGGCCTGAAAGCTGCCTCCGCACCTCTCCTCCGTGGCCTGGCCTAACCAGCGAGACGCCTTTCCGAATGCTTGCTGTGAGTGAACCAACAAGGGCCAAAGCCAGCGGTCTCCTCGGTCTGTTAGCTCAGGACTTATCGACTGCTTCTCTGAGGTTCGGTTCTCCCTGCCTGCCTCCTCAGAAACCACCTTGCCTTCGAGACACCGCTTTCTCTGTGCTGTGAACGCTTCCAACCGAAACTAGCACAGTGGCAAGATTCCCACTGGAGATGAAGTTTCCTGGTGCCTCTTTGGCGTCTGGTGGAGACAGGGGCGTGCCGAAGCCGGAACCTAGAAAACCAGTCGGAGTCCCATTTTACACTCTTGTCCCTCGCTGCCTTGTCAAAGGTCCCTTCTGTCCCCTACCATCGTCGGGAGAAAAAAGACAGAAGGCTGCGCTAGCTGGGCAGTGATCAGTGGCACAGAAGGCGCCAAGGGAGGGGAAAATATGCAGCATTAATATTTAATGCCCCTTTTCCATTTTCCCCTAATAAGCTGAGCGCTACGGCGGGGAAAGCTGATTTATTTTGTCAGCAGTGGAAATATTTCAAGTATGATGCATGTCACTGGGTCACACAGAACCCATCACACAAAAACACACACTGCAGAAGCATCCAAGGGAAGAATCTTCCGGACTTGATCTCCAAAGCCTTGAGGCTTCTGGAAGGCTTCAGGAAGCACTGGTTGCAGAGCCGGCCGTGGGGCAGGCGTTCGGGCCACATGTCTGCCCCCCGCTTCCCCCAGTTGATGTGAGGAACAAGGCAGAAGGAGCTAAGGCTTCGGAGGCAAAGCACACGGGCAGGCTGCCCTTGTCCCCCGGCCCTTGTCCGTATTCTTGGCACCGATGGCTTCCTCTTATGAGCACCTGCAACTTTCTGTCTGAGGGTTTCTCCCACCACCGGGGCTTGTCCTGCCCAATTACAGGGCAGGCTGGGAGAGCCAGGGGGCTAACGCTTTGGAGCTAGCCCTAGACTGGTATCAGACAGGAGTCGCTGGATGAAGGGTAGATCTTCTCCTCCCCTCCGAGATGGGCTCAACGCCCTCGCTCAGCGGCCCCCAGTCAGACCCAAGTCCGGTTGCCTGTGGCACCGCCCGCTAACACATGGTGCTGGCGCCTTCCCCTCCCGTCCCGCCTCCTCTCTCTTCCCAGGTCTTTCCAGAAGCACTTGCACGCAATTGTTGTCTTCCAGAAGCTTGCACGCAATTGTTATCTTGGGGGTCTGCCGGGCGATCGGTTCCACTCTCGATTTTCCCGTGGGTAAAACTGGTGACAGTGGCCGCCCTCCTGCTGGCGGTTTTGAGAGCCAAATGAAATAACCCGTATGATGGCACCGGCGTGGTGGGAAGTCAATAAGGAACGACTCACTTGTGTCTAAGGAGAGCGTGGGTTCTTTGTAAGCCAGGCGGCAAACCCTGATTTTATTTTTCGTTTTATTTAAGTTCTAGTTAGTCAACATCCGGTGCAATATTGGTTGCAGGAGTAGAATTCAGTGATTCGTCACTTACATAGAATGCCCAGGGCTCATCACAGGCGCCCTCCCCAATGCCCATCACCCACTCACCTCCCCTCCGGCAACCCTCAGCGTTTCTCTAGTTAAGCGTCTCTTATGGTTTGTTTCCCTCCTCTTCCCCTTCATTGGCTTGTCTGTTTGGTTTCTTAAATTCCACATATGAGTGAAATCGTATGGTATTTGTCTTTCTCTGACTGGTTTTACTTAGCATAATACACTCTAGCTGTAACCACGTCGATGCAAATGTCAAGATTTCATTCTTTTTGATGGCTGAGTAATATTCCATTGTATGTGTATGCCACGCCTTCATTACCCACCATCAGTCAGTAGACATTTGGGCTCTCTCCATAGTTTGGCTATTGTTGGTAATGCTTCTATAAACATCGGGGTGCATGTAGCCCTCCCAATCTGTATGTTCGTATCCTTTGCAAACCCTGATTTCAGACACCAAATAAGTTCTTCCTCCCCCCTGATGGGAATCTTAATTTAGTAGAACTCTGGTGGCATCCTTCATATTTTCCACACCATGTGCAGTTAGTACCCTGATGAGAAACAAGACAATCAGAGGAAGTGCTAAGGAGATGATGGTAGAAAGAACATCCGCCTGTAGGTTGAGTAATGGGCTGAGCTGTAGCCCCCCAGAAGGATGTGTCCAACTCAACCCCCCATCTCAGTGATTGTGATCTTATTTGGGAAAAGGGTCTTTGCAGATATAATTAAGTTAAAGAGTTCAGGTTGAGACCATCCTGGGTTAACTGGATGGACCTGAAGTCCAATGACAAGTATCCTTACAAAAAGGGGAGAAAATACGAAGAGAAGAAACACAGAGGAGGAGGCCAGGCCATGTGGAGATGGAAGCAGGCCAATTGGACAGATGCTACCATAAGCCAAGGGACTCCTGGAGCCACCGACAGCCAGAGGAAGCAAGGATGTCTTCCCCCTTAGAGGCTTCAGAGGGAAGAGGGTGGGCTTGGTCTCCAGAGCTGTGAACAAATTTCTGTTGTTTTAAGCCACAAAACCTGTTACAGCAGGTCTTAGAAACTAACGCAGAGTATGAGACTGGGTCCTGCCTCCACTACTGGACCTTGACCACTACTGAGTCTCAATTTCCTCATTGCTGAAGCAGGAGTTTGGGAATAGACGGCCTCCAAGATGCTTTCCTGAGCTAACGGTGAGCAGCCTTGGGCTGTCTGTAGATGTGCTTAACTTCACAGACGACTTGGGCAGACAATAAATTTCTTGGAAGAGTGTCAGATCTGCTCGTTGGTCAGGATGGGCTAACCGCTGTAACAACTCAAAATCACAGTGGCTTGGTACACACAACTTCCTCCCACGCATCACAGTTCAGTAGTCATGCAGGGATCCAGGCTCCTGCCATCTTGTGGCTCCGCCCTCCTCCAAGCCTCACAGGGTTCTCCAGCCGGCACGTGCGGGGAGGGACAGCTGGAGGATGACCTATGTGTTTTTGTTTGGTTTGTGTTGTTTATTGGGTATAGTAGGTTGAATATTGTCCCCCCACCACCACCACCACCAAAAAAAAAGAAAGAAAGAAAGGAAAGAAATGTCCAAGTCCTAACCCCTGTGAACGGGACTGTATTTGGAAATAAGGTCTCGAAGATATAATTAAGATTCCTGGAATGAGATTATCCTGGATTTAGGTAATTGATGATTGGTGTCCTTGTCTAGAAAAGAGGGAGGCTTAAGACAGAGACACAGGGGAGTCACAGAAAGATGGAAGCTATGGCTTCTAGAAGCCAAAGACCGCCAAGGATTTCTGGAGCCAGCAGGCACCAGGAAAGGAGCAGGGAACAGATTCTCCCTCAGAGGCTCCAGAAGGAACAAACTGCTGACACCTTGGTTTTAGATTTCTGGCCTCCAGAACTGTGGGAAAATTAATTGCTGTTGTTTCAGCCGCCTATTTGTGGTCATTTGTAATGGCAGTCCCAGGAAACCCACACGTAGGGGGAGGCCAGCAAGCGGTGCGTATCACTCCTGCCCACGTCCATTGGCCCGAACTCGCTCCTGTGGCCCCATGGAGCTGCGAGCCCGGGAAGCAAAGCCTGGCCGTGTGCCAGGAAAGCACGTGTATTCATGAGCCCTACTGTGTCTGCCAAATTCACAGAACCAACTGCCAAGACGCTGGGCAGCCAGAGCAAGCCAAAGTCATGCCAAGATGCGTATGGTTAGGGCACAGCTGCTACAGCCATGGACACAGATGTCCTCTCTCGACACCTCTGTCTTCAACATCAGCTGCACCCCAGAATCACCAGAAGGGGTTGCCTTTAAAAAAACCAACTATCGCTCTCTTTCCCCCGGGATTCCGATGTAATTGGTCTCAGGTGGGACCCAGACTTCAGTACTGTTTTGTTTTTTTTTTTTTTTTTTAAATTTTTTTCAACGTTTTTTATTTATTTTTGGGACAGAGAGAGACAGAGCATGAACGGGGGAGGGGCAGAGAGAGAGAGAGACACAGAATCGGAAACAGGCTCCAGGCTCCGAGCCATCAGCCCAGAGCCTGACGCGGGGCTCGAACTCACGGACCGCGAGATCGTGACCTGGCTGAAGTCGGACACTTAACCGACCGCGCCACCCAGGCGCCCCTTCAGTACTGTTTTTTAAAGCCCCCTAGGTGATTTGAAACTGAAGCCAGGATTGAGAATGACCATCCTGGGGCGCCTGGGTGGCTCAGTCGGTTGAGTGTCCGACTTCGGCTCAGGTCGTGATCTCAGGGACTGTGAGTCTGAGCCCCACATCAGGCTCCTCGCCGACGGTGCAGAGCCTGCTCGGGATTCTCTCTCTCTCTCCCTCTCTCTCTGCCCCCACCCCACACACTTGCATGTGCACTCTCTCGCTCTTGTCTCTCTCAAAATTAATAAATAAACTTAAAACAAGAATGACTGCCCTACACCATCTTAATAGCTGGTGGGTTTTTTTTCTTTTTAACATTTATTTATTTTTGAGAGACAGAGTGAGACAGAGTCTGAGCGCAGGAAGGGCAGAGAGAGAAGGAGACACAGAATCTGAAGCAGAACACTTAACCGACTGAGCCACCCAGGCGCCCCAAAAGCTGGTGTTTTTCAATACATAATTTTCTCATAGATTATCTCATTTGAAACTCCCAACAGCCTTAGGAATGATGATGGACTTCTACCATTGGCTCCATTTCACAGATGAGGAAACGAAGTCCTCCTGGAGTTCAAAGGATTCTTTCATTCTACTCAGTTGTCTAGAGCACAGCCGGGACGTGAACCCTGGGCTACATACAATGTTAAGTCTGAACCGGAACTCTTTTTACAACAAGACGGTCGGCTATAAAACTTACTACCCCTTCTTAATGAGGCCCTCACCTGATGGAGAGGCATTAGTGAGCCCTGGATTCAAAGCAAAATGACTGTGTCCTTCTTGTAACATCAAATCTCTGACATCGAGAGATTTGTCCAGCCTGACATGACACGCGCCAGCCATTTTGCCTGTGACACACTCCAGGCACTGGGCCTGGGGCCCACAGTCTTTGTTTGCCAGGGCTAACAGAGATACTTGAGATCTGAACTACCATTGGCTCCAAAACACTAAAAGCAAAGTGCAAACTAAAGACAAGTAAATGCTTAATTGATATATACAAATGTCATTGCTTGTTAACTGTAGAATGCATTTAAATTTTACAGCATTTGAATGCAATTTGTAGGTTAGATTTTCTTGCTTTGCCATGCACAATTAGCTGTGAAACCTGAAAAACCATGACTAATTACAAAATAAATGAGTTACTTGGAGCCATATCATTTCAAAAGCAGAATCACAAAGATCCTTTGAAGTTCCTTTATAGCAAAACGTAAATGGCGCTATCATGTGAGTGCTTTTAACATTTTTGACATGATATAAGGTGGGACCATCAAAATCAGAGCGTGCCGAGAGCAACAGAAGACTGAAAATGGCCCTGGTTATATGTGACGCCATGGTGGTCGTCTCCCCCATCCTGAAACACCTTGTCCAAGCCTGCTGGGGACAAGACTGGGATTGTCATGCCCATGGGCTCTGGCCTTGTCTGTCCCCAAACACCACACCCCAGGGACCACCACGGCTCTTGGTGAGACAATAGGAAGATGTAGTCAAAATAGGTCTTCTTTATCTCTTTATCCTAACGGACTAATGGAAATCCCCATTGGGCACTGATTTTTTTTTTTTTTTTTTTGAACATGCCAAGTTCTTAAAGTTTTGTTAAAACAGAACAAGGTTTAGTCTTCTCATGGACTCTTCATGCTTTCCTGAATAGCCTTCCTACAAATCCCCTTGTGTTATTCACTGCCTGTGCTCCATTAGACCAAACTGGCCTCTTCCAGCATAGTCTGGGGACCTCTTTGATAAGTTTCTCCTTTTCTGTCCTTGGATAAATACTCTCCCTCTTTCTCTTCCTTTTTCCCCCCTCTCCCTTCCTTCCTCCCTCCCTTCCTCCCTTCCTTCCTTCTTTCCTTCCTTCCTCTCTTCCTTCCTTCCTTCCTCCTTTCCTTCATTCTTTCCTTCCTCCCTTCCTTCCTTCCTCCCTTCCTCCTTTCCTTCATTCTTTCCTTCCTCCCTTCCTTCCTTCCTTCCTCCTTTCCTTCATTCTTTCCTTCCTCCCTTCCTTCCTTCCTTCCTTCCTTCCTTCCTTCCTTCCTCCTTTCCTTCCTTCTTTCGTTCTTTCTGTCCATTGCCACCACACTCACCCTCTTAGGCTGGATACAGTGATAAGATACTGGGAATACAGAATTTTAATAGGCGTGAGATCTGTCCTTAAGAAACTGAAATCTAGTAGAGAGAAGATGAGGAGAACAGATATATCAATAAATAATCAGAATTCAGAGACATGCAGATATACAAGTGGAACCACAGGTATATAGAAGAGGATATAGAAACAACAGAAAGAAGTTTTTAAAAGGCTTCCCTAAGAGAATTTTATGTCAAGGGATACGACATTATTCTGATTCCATGTTGTTTGAAGCTGATTTGTGGAGAAATTGAGGGGGACTAGGCACAAAATGCTGCTGTGTGGAATACTCGTGTAAGGCCCCTGGTCATTTTGTCAGGTTAGGAGACAAGATTTTATGATGTTACTCCAAATATTTTTATATAGGCCCTTTAATAAATTCTGCCAAGTACTGAACCCAAGGAAAGATTTGCCTTTCCACGATGAATTGGTATCAGATAATGAGAGTGAGGCAATTCAACAGATTTCCCTTATTGTCTTAGCTGCCAGGAAGCTCAGAGATAAATGCCATACCTATTAGCAGGGATTATCTCATCCTTAGTCTCTGGTGGAAGATATCCCTCGTGATAAAGACTGCTGGCCTCTAAATTCTTAGCATGGCCCAGTCCACTGGTTTTGTTTATGCCCTGCATAGTGATAAGGCTATATTACTTTTTTTTAGAAAAAAAAACAAAACAAAACACTTTTGAGAAATTTAATGACTGAACTATTAGTTCCATAAAGTCGAGGACTATATCTGTCTCATGTATCACGGTAATACCATTACGAGAGAACATTTGGCAAAAGATCAGTGCTCAACGGATATTTATTGGGAGGCTAAGTGATGAATCAGTAAATGAGAGAACCATATATCTAAATGTATATGCACCTAATGTGTCTCCTTGCCACCAGTCACCTCCTGCTCCTACCACCCAGTGATACCAGATATACCTCTCACGTTATATCTCCCTCCTCCTTTGCCAACATGTGCACACTCCTGAGTTTCCCATGGTTCCCCTTTGCCTTTGTAGTTGAAGTTGTGAACGTCTATTATTTGTGGACCCACTCAGCATCCCTTTCCTTTGGGTACTGATCCCCCTTAACCAAGCATTTTCTGGCAGGGCTCTCGGGCTTACAGTTCTATTCCCACCCCCGCACCCCCACACCCCCCCCCACCCTGTGATGGAGTGGTCCAGAACTCACACTGGTCCCTTGGTGGGCTTATAATCCAAACATGGCCCACCAAAGTCCTTTGGGAAAATTTATATGGACACTGGGAGACAGAGGGTGTCCCTCAAGGTAGGACAAGTAAGAACCATGTAAGCCTGGTTCCTGAGGGCCATTCTCTCCAAAAGAAAGAATATTCCAGGGAATAAAGCCAACAAGAGAATGTAGGGCAAGAGATGGGGAGCAGAGAGAGAGAGAGAGAGAGAGAGCCCTTGAGCAGCTGGCTGGATCTAGCTATGTCTTAATCCGTCTCAGTTTTGTCAGCTGATCTATTCCTGTTCTTGTTTAAACTACTTGAATTGGGCATCTTATCCTTGCACCTTTAATAGTCCTACCTGAGGATATTATGTATAAATTCCTAACTCTTCTTTCTAATCTCTTAAAAATCTCTTAAAAATAAATCTATAAAATCTCTTATGGATACCCAGGGTATGGATAGGGATTGTACTGAGTGTGCAGATTGCTTTGGTTAGATTTTTACCTCTTTAATTGGGTTTATTCCTAGGTATCTTAATGTTTTGGGTGCAATTATAAATGGGGATTGATTCCTTGATTTTTTTTCTGCTGCTTTGTTATTGGTGTATAGAAATGCAATAGATTTCTGCACATTGATTTTATATCTTGCAATTTGCTGAAGTCATGTACTAGTTCTAGTAATTTTTTGATGGAGTCTTTTGGGTTTTCTACATAGAATATCATATCATCTGCAAATAAAGTTTGACTTCTTTCTTGCCAATTTGTATACCCTTTATTTCTTTTTGTCGTCTGATTGCTGAGGCTAAGACTTCCAGCCCAGTGTTTATAGCAGTATTATCAACAATAGCCAAACGATGGAGGGAGCCCAAATGTCCATCAACTGATGAATGGATAAAGATGTGGTATATATATATACAATGGAATGTTACTCAGTCATCGAAAGGAATGATATCTTGCCACTTACAAAGACGTGGATAGAGCTTGAATATATTACACTAGGCAAAATAAGTCAATTAGAGAAAGACAAATACCATATGATTTCACTTATATATGGAATTTAAGAAACCAAACAAATGACATATGGGAAGAGGTGGAAAAAGAAAAGAGAGGGAAATAAATCACAAGAGACTCTTGACGATAGAGAACAATCTGAAGGTTGATGGAGGGAGGTGGGTGGGAGATGGGCTAGATGGGTGACGGGTACTAAGGAGGGCACTTGTGATGAGCACTGGGTGTTGTATGTAGGTGATGAATCACTAAATTCTACTCCTGAAACCAATATTATACTATATGTTAACTAAAATTTAAATTAAAAAATTTTTCATTAAAAAAAAAAAAAAGAAATTTGCAAGGTATTGTCATGAATAGGACCACAGGGTTAATCCTTGTGGTCTTGCTTCTCAAGTCATCTGGGTGAAGAATCTTTTTATAATTTGTAATTCCATCTAGTCCATCAATTTTTTTAGTTCCATCTGTCCAACAAAGGCATTATATACAGAATGTTGAAATGTCTCCTACTCCTCAATAAGAAAAAGATTGAAAACCCAACAAAAAACAGATAGAAAACCTGATAGAAACCCAGTAGAAAAGTGGGCAAAACACTTGAACAGCCGCTTTTAAAAACCAGGATAAACAAGAGGCCAATAAACATAAGCAAAGG
Organism: Panthera onca; assembly: GCF_046562875.1. Classification (NCBI taxonomy): domain Eukaryota; kingdom Metazoa; phylum Chordata; class Mammalia; order Carnivora; family Felidae; genus Panthera; species Panthera onca. The sequence continues at coordinate 17,566,738 of NC_138349.1, forward strand.
AACTCAACTTCAGTAGTCATCAAGGAAATGCCAAAAAACAATCACAATAAAATATACAGTCCTGTTTGAATACACTAATGGCAAAGAGCAATTGAGTTTAATCACAGACCAACATGGCGCCCTATCCCATGGCACATATCCATAGTTCATAACCACATGCAACTTTCCACTCAGGTCAACGATACCTGAATTGGTCAGTTCCTGTTCACCAAGACAAATCTTCTGATCACACACTCAGAATGAAAGCCACCTCATTGTCAGAGTGCCATAGATGTGTCTAAATATTGACTCTCAAATTCTGTATTGCAGAACAGTACAAGGTCTTGGTAAACAGTGGTCCGCAGACCACACTTTGAGTAGTGCTGACCTATAACTAACGCTGCCGGGATTCAGGCGGCCAGAGCTGGAAAAAGCTGGTAAGCAGACTCCTTTGCAGAATGAAGCCTCAGCCACGTTTAATTTAGCAAGATGGACTGCACATTAACCAAGACGTTCCCTAAACGGATAAAGAGAAGAACTTTATTCCAGTATTGCTGAGAAAACTAAATGGTGATGGCTGTGAATGTGAGCAAATGTAGGAGAAGGCTGCAGCGTATACCTGAGGATGACTTTGTACACTCATGGAAATAGGAGGTGATGTCCGGAAATAATAGCTCCGGGGGAAGTTGGCTGGAAAGAGGTCAGCTCCCGTACTGATATCTCTTCCCGCTACTCCAGATCTCTGAAAACAGCATAACTGGTCCCTAGAGAAGGGGTTTTTACACTGGGAAGATGTGTCTCCTCTCCCCAATGGTTGGGCAAATAATAATTTCCGTGCTCAGGTCACAAAGGTGTTTCTACAAAACTCAAGGGGTGCGGTCTCTGGGGGTGTTTGTCTTTTTAATTTCCAACTGCCTCCTCTGATCATCCTCCTCCCACTTCTTTCTTAGCCTAGTGATTCTCAAGCCTGGCTTCACAACAGAATCACCTAGAAAGCATCAATAAACACTAATGCCTGGACCCCATTCCCTGAGATTCTAGTTTATTTATCGACAGTGAGGCCCAGATATTCATAATTTTTTAAATTTGTTTAACGTTTTATTTATTTTTGAGAGAGAGAGAGAGCAGAGACAGAGTTGGGGAGGGGCAGAGAGAGGAGACGTGGAATCTGAAGCAGGCTCCAGGCTCCAAGCTGTCAGCACAGAGCCTGACATGGGGCTTGAACCCATGAACTGTGAGATCAGGACCTGAGCCGAAATTGGATGCTTAACTGACTGAGCCACCCGTGCATGCATCCCTTAATAATTTTTTTTAATCTCCCAGGAGAATACAATAAGTAGAATTGAGACCTCTGTCTTAGCCAAAAGAACTCACTTGTCCTTCTATGTGTAGTTGAGTGTAATCAACCCATCTGTCACCAGCATTTTCTGAACTCCTAATGTGTTCAGGGGCTGCAGGAGATGTGACAAAAACCTACTACGAGGTATTTACCCTGGATTCTCCAGAGTCATGTTCATGAAGTGCCGTCTCTGGACCTACGGCATCTCCATCAGCTGGGAGCTTGTTAGCAATGCAGATTCTCAGGCTTCGCCCCAGATGGACGGAATCTGAAATCTGGGGAATCAGGGCCAAGAATTTGGGTTTTAATTTCCTAGAGGAAATTGTGTTTCCTCTAGGAGCAGAAAAATTCATAGAGATAGAATGTAGAATGATGGTTGCCAGGAGCAAGGGAAGGAAGAAATGGGGAGTTATTGTTTAAGGGGTATTGAGTTTCAGCTTTGCAAGATGGAAAATGTTCTGTGGGTCGACGGTAACAATAACACACAACAATGTGAATGTACTTAACGCCACAGACCTGCACACTTGAATATGTTTAAAATTGTATGTTATGTATATTTTGCCCCAGTTTAAAATATGTATGTTTGTGGGGCGCCTGGGTGGCTCAGTCGGTTAAGCATCCGACTTCGGCTCAGGTCATGATCTCATGGCTCCCGAGTTTGAGCCCCGCGTCGGGCTCCGTGCTGACGGCTCAGAGTCTGGAACCTGCTTGGGATTCTGTGTCTCCCTCTTTCTCTCTCTGCCCCTCCCCCACTCACACTCTGTCTCTCTTTCCCTCTGTCTCTCTCAAAAATAAATAAAAACATTAAAAAAATTTTTTTTCAATATGTATGTTTGTATATGAATAAATATATACATATTATAAGCTATATATAATAAGTGTATTTTATTTATTTACTTATTTATCTATCTATTTATTTGTTTAAAGCCCATTAGGTGCTTCTGCTGCACACTAAAATTTGGAGAAAATTCCTCCAGACCCTGAGGGCCGACCATTCATTCGTTCATCACCCTTCGTGACCTCTGTGCGCCTAAAACTGTGCTCGGCACCAGAGGAACATCATCCCTGCTCCCTTGGGGTTCAGATTTCAATGAGGAGACAGACATTAAGCAAATAATTGCACAACTCATTATTTAATCACAATTGAGATTATACCTTGAACACGGCATGAGGAAGACAATGCTGTGAGACCACATAACCTGACTTGGCGGAGGGCATTAAAAATATTTCCTAAGAGCCAGAGGGAAGGAGAGTGGGGGGATGGGTGAGATAGATAAAGTGGATTAAGAGTACACTTACCTGGGGGCACTTGGGTGGCTCAGTTAATTATGCATCCAGCTCTTGATTTCAGCTGAGGTCATGATCTCCCTGTTGTGAGAGCAAGCCCCACATAGGGCTCTGGGCTGGGCACGGAGCCTGCTTAAGATTCTAGTTCTCCTGCTTCCTCTGCCCCTCCCCTGCTTGCACTCCCTCTCTCTCTCCCTCTCTCTCTCTCTCTCTCTCAAAAAAAAAAGTACACTTACCTTTCTTTTAATGTTTATTTATTTTTGAGAGAGAGAGAGAGAGAGAGAGACAGAGCATGAGCAGGGGAGGGGCAGAGAGAGAGGGAGACACAGAATCAGAAGCGGCTCCGGGCTCTGAGCTGTCAGCACAGAGCCCGACGTGGGGCTCGAACTCACAAACCTCGAGATCATGACCTGAGCCGAAGTCAGACACTTAACCGACGGAGCCACCCAAACGCCCCAAGAGTGCATTTACCTTGATGAGCACTGAGAAATGTATAGAATTGTTGGATTATTACATCGTACACCTGAAAAAAATATAACACTGTATGTTAACTATGCTTGAATATAAAAGCATATATTCCCCCCAAATCTAAAACCTGAAAGATGGTTAGGAGTAACCCAGGAGAAAAGCTGTGGATGTAGCATGATACGCACAGGGCACGGCTTGTGCAAATGTCCTAGGGCAGAACGAGCCTGGCGTGTGTGAGGAGCTGCGAGAGGACAGGGTGGGGGAGCAGGGAGAGAGCAGGGAGGAATGATACGGCTCAGGGGGCAGGGCAGGGTGTGCGGGACCCGGTGACCGTGTCGGGGATTGTGAAGTTTACCCCTTGCACAATGAGAGGTGAATGAAGATTTTGCAAGCAGGAGACATGGAAAGAGAGGTGCCTTGAGCTAACGCTTTGAACCTTTCCGAGGTGGGGGAGCTTCACAAGTTTGTAATTGGGTTCTGGCGACTTAAGCTACCAGTGCCAGGGTAAAAGGAATGAGTTAAATAGGCTGGTCATCCTCTATCCTCGAACCTTTTATATCCAGGTTGAGGAGACAGAGCTTGCACATGCTTCATAATGGCCTCAATACATTTGTAACATCTAATGGTTAGAATGGGCTATGGAACCTGTGGTTTAAAAAACAAAAAACAAAAATAAAATAAAATAAAATAAAATAAAATAAAATAAAATAAAATAAAATAAAATACAAACAAAAAAAAGCTCACTGGCTTAACATCAGTTTATTTCTTGCTAATGCTACGTGTCCAAAGGAAGTCAGTAGAGAACTCTGGTCCACACAGTCACTCGGGGGCCCAGGCAGAGGAGCTCCACCATCCATGTGTGTCTTTGGACACTGAAGCAGGAAAAGAGAGCGGTAGGGGTCAGATATTAGCTCTTAAATGCTTTGACCCAAAAGTGAAACACTTTTCATAATGAGAAATCACTTGGGCCCACAGTCCATTGGCCAGGCTTGGTCACCTGACCTGCTTAACTGCAAGGAAACATAGGGGAGAACGCTGTAGTTGGTGAGCAATAAAGGCTTCTATCATGCAATAAAACATGCTAACGTGTGAGGATTTTTACATAGGCACTGCTATGTTACAAACATCCCACTCGTGATCAACGCGGACGAGGGAGGAACTGAGCCTGACTTCCCCCTGGAAAGATAAGCTGTCCCAATGAGGTTCAAGTCTGAGTTCTCCGGGCAGCAGATGCCCCACGGAAGAGTGGTTGTGGAGATGTTCCCTCCGTTGTGAAGGTGCACGTTCCCTGGAGAGACCAGAGCTTCTGCTGGACCTCAACTGACCCCCAAATCACACCATGTTAACACCTGGGTGAATAAGACCTTCAGAATCATTTCACCCAACTATTTCATTGTGGCACAGACACCTGAAGCCCAAACAGGGGAAGTAACTTACCCAAAGTTGTACAACTAGTTCATGACCACACAGAATAAAGCCCTGTCTCACGGCTCCTAGTCTAGTCATTCCTATCCCCAGAAGACAAGACGTTTCTTTTTTTATTTAATTTTTTTTTAATGTTTATTTATTTTTGAGAGCAAGTCAGAGACAGAGAGTGAGCAGGGGAGGCTCAGCAGAGAGAGAGGGAGACACAGAATCTGAAGCAGCCTCCAGGCTCTGAGCTGTCAGCACAGAGCCCGACACGGGGCTCAAACTCACAAACCGTGAGATCACGACCCGAGCCAAAGTCTGATGCTTAACCGACTGAGTGACCCAGGTGCCCTGAAGATAAGACATTTCTAAACTTTAGGGGAAAAAAATAAGTTGGACCAAAACTCAAAAGTTCTATCCTAATACACAAAAAAGGAACATGATAAATATCAATATATGGAGACTAGAGAACATAAACTTAAGTGTCAGAAAGAAGTCTAAATATTCTTGATCTCAATAAATATGAACGGACAAAATTATTTTAGGGGGAGGCTAAGACTGTCAGATTTTTGAAATCCAGCTTGATGTTATTCAGAATTCAAAATGATAACAAAATGACACAGAATGTTAAAAGAATGATAAAAATACAGTAGGTGTGGTCATACTGATATGAGACAAAATAGGAAATCTAAGTTGAAAGCGTTAAGACGATCTGAGATCTGACTGGGAGGAAGCCTGGCTGTTTTCCTACCTAAAACAGTCATACGGTCATAAAAAACCAAAACATAGGTTAGCTAAGGAACACCAATATGGCAAATATGGCCAATATGGTGGAAATGTGGGTGAGGTATGTGTGTATGTGGGAGGTGGGGTGTGTGGGTAAATGTACACGTATGACTGTGTGATCAAAACGCTTCTGGGCTCTCCAAATCCATCCCACTTCCTTTTGTACACATCTGGCCATAGTACTACGTGGGGCCTTCACTATCTGTCCCCCTGGAGCTGACCATCTAAGCGGGCAACTTGGCCACAGAAGAACGCCCAACCCAACAAACTAAGGATCCTGCCAGCGAGGAAGCCGGTGCATGAGAACTCGGCATCTGAACCAGTCTTCTGGATGGGGAGATCCCCATAAATGGGGAGCAGTGCTTCCCCTCCATCAAGGGGGATAGCTCCCAGGACCAATATTTGCTCTCAATACCGCAGTCACTGCTGCAAAGCCCTCCCAGGAAACTCCGGAGCTGCAGGCTGCCCTTCGGAGCACAGCTGGCTCCCTAGACACCTGACTGGTCCCCCTGACCGCTGAGACTTTTTTCACAGACCCTGTCATGCTGCGTGTTTCCAAAGCAAATACCCGTAGGGCCCACACAGGCACCAACTGTCTCCCATTTTGAGGAGCCAGTCCTGCACACCAGTCTGTTAAGAACGTCACTGAAGGAAGAAAAGAAACAACCCCCTGAAAACTCCCGACTAGTCCTGGGCTTGCCTGTGGTTTTATTACAGAGCCCGGTGGCAGAGAGCTGCTGGCAAGAGAGCCTCGTTCTCTCGGCCACCCATCCTAGCCCCAAGCCAGAGCCTTAATGGGGGCCATGCTAGACACTGGGTGTTTACGGCTTGGGCCGCTAGCTGTTGCTGGTGCTTTATTTCTAGAAGCATCAAGGAGCCTCAGGGCTGGCTGCCCAGGGGCGGGAGGTTTGGGGGAGCAGGGAGGAGGGGCCGGAGGTGGAAGGTCATTCCCACAGTGGAACTCCGGGTCAGGTTAGAGCTGCTCCCACTGCTGGGAACTCAACTGTGTCTTTTGTTGCCTGTGACGGTCCCTCCTGCAGGCCACCGTGGGGACTGCGGAACGCCCCGCACATGGTTCTGGCAGGCTGGCCTCTGAGCTGGGCTCGCCATCATTAATCTGCCTGCCATCGAGCCCCCGTGAAAAGAGGAAATTGTTTCATGCTCACCCAGAGACCAGGGGAAAGGGCTCGGAGTGGGAAGAAGGACCAGGCCGGGGGGTGGTTGTGTGTCACTCCCTGAGCGGCCTCTTTGGGGAGCCGGCAGGCCCTTCCCCCGGAGGACCTCGGGGTTCCTGCAGCCCGGCTGGTAATTAGCAGGGTGATGAGGGCTGGCTGGGGTTGCTCCGGCTGAGGCTTTGGGCCTGAAACAATCAGGGCCTGTTTTCTGACAGAGATGACAAATGGAGGAAGTGAAGGGGGGCAGGGGGCTGTGAGCATAAAGGAAAACGTGGACAAGAGGAAATACCGAGTGCAAATTGTTGTAATGAATTGTCAAGGCAGGTTCCTGAAGGTGGGAGAAACCTGGGGTGTCGCAGAGCCCATGTTGGGACCTGCCCTTCAGTGTACTTGGAAGCGACCGGCATTGTGGCTGCGTCGGTGGGCAGATGGCTCCATATCTATAGAAGCTGTCCCCGTAGCAGGTGGAGGCCTGAGCCAGAGCTGGGTCCTCTCTGCATGCTCAGAAAGGCATGGGGTGTGCTCATCCTGGCTAATGTCCACGTCCCAAATATCAAGTTTAATAGGGAGGAGGAAGTTTTCTACTTCTAATACCATAGACATTCTTTTTTATTTTTAACGTTTTGTATTTTTGAGAGAGCGCGAGCGCACACACGAGCAGGGCAGGGGCAGAGGAAGAAGAGACCGAATCCGAAGCAGGCTCCAGACTCTGAGCTGTCAGCACAGAGCCTGACACGGGGGCTCGAACTCGTGAACCCAGAGATCATGACCTGAGCCGAAGTTGGATGCTTAACCGTCTGAGCCACCCAGGCGCCCCACCAAAGACATTGTTAATGCAAAGCAGCTCCCTTGTTCTGCTGGGTACTGGGATCATTTGGAGAAATTCTCTGGAGAGGAGTGTGGAGGCGGCGTGGGGGTGGGGGCTCAGCTCCTCCGTGTAACATAGGGAAAGAATTTGGAGCTCCCAGGAGCAAACCGGGAAGAGGGGAAGGGAGCAGAAATGGAAGGGAAGGAAGACAAGTGTGCCGGATGGATGGCGGGGACCCAGGCCCAGGCCTTCCTGTGGCCCCACTCCTTCCCTCTGTGAAGTCAGCCAAACCCTGGAGGCCTGATGTGAACGGATTCTGGGGAAACCATTGCAGGCAGATGTGGGGCAAAAAGCCCATGTGTGTGCACAAGCTGGAGGCAAAGGGGCCCGAGAGCTGACACCATCTACACGTTTTAGGGATTTGCAGGTGTGCGTCTACAAATTTTTAGGAAACCCCGCTGACCTATGGGTCACGTGAGGGTCACTGGACAGTGACAGCCCCCATTCCCTGGCCAGATATCTCTTCTCCGTGCCTGTCCAACCCCCCTGAACATCCAAGTGGTCTTTGTGTCCTTTCTCCCATTTTTTAAGTTACAATTTACACATGGTAAAAATCACCATTTTTAGAGCGCAGTTGCACAAGTTCTGATAAATGCTTACTGTTGTGTTGTCATTAGCATCATCAAGATACAGAACATTTCCACTATTCCAGAAAGTTCCCTTGGCTGCCTCTGAAAATCAAACCCTTCCCTCACTCCCAACCCCTGTTCTGTTTTGTGTCCCCACGGTTCTGCCTTTTCCGGAGTGTCGTAGAAATGAAATCATACGGTACCCAGCCTCCGAGTTGGGCCTCTTCCGCTCAGCATAATGTACTTGAGATTCAGCCAGGCTGTTGCGCAAATCGTCACCTGCCTCTTTTGATTGCTGAGTCGTAGTCCACTTGACGGGTGTATCGTAGCTCGTGGGTGTATTCCCTAGATGAGGAATGCTTGGGTTCCTTTTTCACACGTCCTTTTGATCTCATCTTTTGTGAGACATTTTACTGGTGGGAATTATACAAAGAGGAAAAAAAACAGTAATCCTGCCAGACTTTAGTAATTCTTCTCCTTCTCAAGGGACCTCAGTTAGCTTTTGAGGTCGGTTTCCTCATTTAATATCTGCCTCCCAAACTTGATGTAAATGACTGATTTTATAACTTACAAAAAGGCTTGGGTTTTGTTTTGTTTTATAGCAACTTTACTGAGATGTAGTTCATAAACCACCCAATTCATCCAGTTAATGTTTTATTTATTTGTTTAGTTAGTTAGTTAGTTTTGAGACAGAGAGACAGAGCATGAGCAGGGGGAGGGGTAGAGAGAGAGGGAGACATGGAAACTGAAGCAGGCTCCAGGCTCTGAGCTGTCAGCACAGAGCCCGACGGGGGGCTCCAACCCACGAGCTGTGACATCATGACCTGAGCCGAAACCAAGAGTCGGACGCTTAACCCACTGAGCCACGCAGGTGCCCCTAGTTCACCCATTTAAAGTGAACAACTCAGGGCACCTGGGTGGCTCAGTGGGTTAAGCGTCTGACTCGCGGTTTCGGCTCAGGGCATGATCTCACGGTTCGTGGGTTCGAGCCCCGTGTCGGGCTTTGCGCTGACAGCGCGGAGCCTGCTTGGGATCCTCTCTCTCCCTGTCTCTGCCCCTCCCCTGCTCGCTCGCTCTCTCAAAATGAGTAAATAAACTTTAAAAAAAAAAAATAAATAAATACATAAAGTGAACAGCTCAATGGCTTTTAGAATATTGACAGAATTGTGTCAACGGGAGTCGACTGGAGAATACTTTCGTTACTGCAGTTCTTAAAAGTACGCATCCTTGGGGCGCCTGGGTGGCGCAGTCGGTTAAGTGTCCGACTTCGGCCAGGTCATGATCTCGCGGTCCGTGAGTTCGAGCCCCGCGTCAGGCTCTGGGCTGATGGCTCGGAGCCTGGAGCCTGTTTCCGATTCTGTGTCTCCCTCTCTCTCTGACCCTCCCCCGTTCATGCTCTGTCTCTCTCTGTCCCAAAAATAAATAAAAAACGTTGAAAAAAAAAATTTTAAAAAGTACGCATCCTTTAGCCGCCACCTCTAGCCCCGGTCTATGTTCAGCCCCTGTGGACTTGTCTCCTTGGGACGTTTCATAAAAACGCAATGCTACAGTATGTGGTCTTTTTGTGTCTGGCTTATTTCACTGAGCATAACGTTTGCAAGGTTCGTCCGTGCTGTAGCCTGTAACATTACTTCATTCCTTTTTATTACCGAATAATAGTCCATTGTGTGTTTGTGCTGCTAGTTGAGACGTTCATCGGTTGATGGACATTTGGGTTGTTTCCATTTGAGGGCTATTATGAAGAACGCTGCTATGAACACGAGCCTACAAGTTTTTGTGGGGGCATATGTTTTCAGTATGTATCTAAGAGGCAAACTGCTGGATTATAAGGTAACATAAGCCACTTGCAAAGCTGCCAAACTGCTTTCCAAAACAGCCCCGGCATTCTTTAGTCCAAGAGATACTTTGAAAGTGTCCAAGTAGAACACAAATAGTTATAATTTAATGCTATTCGTTGAAATGACACGAACAATATTTGGTCGTGGTAACAATTTAGACAACACTGAAGTGTCTCAAGCAACACTGCCCCCCCCCCCCCCAGACCTACTCACTCCCACAGAGAATCGCTGGAACCACTTGGTGTGACTCACTCTGCCTTTTGCTCAACACGTACACAAAACTTATGTCCTTTTGTCGAAATGGAAATGCATCCTTACTATACACGTGGCTCTAACTTCCTTTTTAAAAATTGTGGTAAGACATACATAACCTAACATATGTGTGCTTTCACCATTTTTAAGTGCACAGGTCAGTGGCATTAAGTACCTTCCCATAGTGGTGCAGCCATCACCACCGTCCATCCATAGAACTTTTTACATCTTGCAAAACAAACTCTGTACCCACTAAACAACATCTCCCCAACCACCACTCTACTGTCTGTGTCTAAAAATTTGACTGCTCTCTGTACCTCCTGGGAGTGGAATCACGCAGTATTTGCCTTTTTGTGACCGTCTTGTATCACTTAACATCACGTCTTCGAGATTTATCCATGTTGTAGCAGGTGTCCAAATTGCCTTCCTTTTTAAAGCTGAGCAATTACCCATACGTCCACCATGTTGTGATGACCCATTCATCTGTGGCTAGACACCTGGGCTGCAGCCACCGTTGAGCGATTGGGAACAGTACTGCTAGGAAGACGGTTGTGCAAATGTCTCCTCACGTCCCCGCTTTCAATTATTTTGAGTACATGACCTCTAATTCCCTTTTCTAGAAATTAGACTCTTCCTCGAATTATGTCACTTAAAAAAGTCTTCACTGTACTAACGTGGTCCTCCCGGTAAATCATCGTCATGCTTTAAATTGCTTAGTTTTCCTCCTTACTATGGGTGTCTTCTAATCTATTTTACCGTTCCCCCCTCATGAGAAATTGTGCACTGGGTGATGGGATTCTCACCACACTGCAGTCGGGTGGATATAATTATTAGCCCCATCTTCAAGATGAAGAAACTGAGGGTAGAGAGCATCAGTAATCTGCCTGAGGCTGTTCTGCTGATAAGGGCTGAAGTTAGAGATCAAAGTCTGTCCAATTCCCAAGCTTACCCTCAGCATCGTAACTAAATGTCATTCATGAAGGGTCTTACTGGTCAGCCGAGGAGTGGCCTGGAGGGACCAGGGGAGGGGACATGAATGTCTGTGGACATTTGCATTCCAGGAGCCATGAGACCGACTCCCTGACGAAAGTAGGTCTTCCTTTCAACAATGAGTGTCCTTTCTCAAAGGTCAGGTCTCATGGAGTCTCGGAAAACCAGAGTAGATCCCCCCCCACCCCTTCCTAATGAGGGCCATCGGGTCACACTCTTTTCTGCTTCCTTTCCTTTTCCTCTTTGACCTCTCACTTGCTCAGTCCCACCTTCACCCCTGACCCCCACCTCTTCCAGACTGTCCAGGTTCAGGTGACAGAAACCCGGCTCAGATTAGCTCACACAAACACCAAGAATTCTTTGGCTCCTTTCACTGGGAACATAAGGGTGCATCTGGCCTCAATCGTGATTGGATCCAGGGGCCCAAGTGAAGTCATCAGGCTCTTTCTCCGTGTCCCAGTTCCGCTTCTCTCTGGATAGTGACCCAGCTCTTTCCTGTGGTGGACAGACTTTCTCCAGGAGGTAGAAAGGCTAGCCACCAGAAACTCCAAAAGTACAGCCTCCAAGCCTAGCTATCCAACCAGAAGGAGGGCTGCTTCCTTCTCCCGGTATCCATATATTCGTCTCAGAGAAGGACTCCAATTGGCCCCGCCTGAGCTGTATGTTAATTCCATAACCAATCACATGGCCAGGAAGAGGCCGTATCAGGGCTGATACTGACTCCATGACATGGGAGGCAGTCTGCGGTACCAACGAGAGGGGAGCAGAAAGCACGTGTGCTGAGCAGCAAAACCACCATCACCCTTTGTCGGCCGTGGCCAAACGGCTCCTCCGACGGGCGATAAACTCTCCACGTGTGGCTACTGCTGTTCCTGTGTTACTGACACCGCTGCCAGTGGACCACACCGCCCCCAGCTGCCACGGCCAGAGTCGACCCTGACTTCTGGTTCAGAAAGAATGCAAACCTCACACCTGTGAAGGTGTGCAACCCATCCAGCCCCGTTTCCACCATGCTGGAGGAGACACCACGCTACCCAACCATTTTCATCACCCGCTGCTCCTTCCAACTCACTCCCCAGGCTTAGGTCATCTTTCAGCGAGCCTTGTGTCTTCCCTCACTCTAAGGTACGAGAGCATGAGGCACCCAGATGTACTGGCTGTTTACACTGCACGGAGCACGGGGCCGTGTGTGTGGCTCCCAGCTCATCCCTGGGTCCTTCCTCGCTGCAGTCCTAGGCTCTGATGATGGCTACAAGCCAAATGGTCACGGACAAGCCTGGTCATTACACTGCCTCTTCCCCTTGACTCACTGCAGACCCGACCGGATGAAATATTTGGTTTCTTCATCATTAAGGAGGCCTAATGCTTTCTCACCATTTGACTGACTGTTAAATGAAAGCCGGGTCCTCTGGTGTGTGGAGTGGAGGCGGGGGAGGCGGGGAGGCGGGGGGGGGGGGTGTTTATTTGGTTTCTTCCAGCGTGTCATCAGGGATTAATTCATCCCTGGCCTAACTCTATGGACAAGGTACAATACTTAGCACTTCCCTCCTCCTCTCCTTTGTCGCCCCTTCCCTTCCTTGGTGAAAAGGTTACTTCCTCTGATGTCCCCAAATCCTCTGCCTGTATGCGAACTTGAGCCAGTATTTCAGGCTGCCAGAGAGTAGGGCTCTGAGAAACAGGAACAGAATACGTTTCAAATGGGTGGAGGTTCCTGAGCCACCTGCCCGCGTTAAGCTGAGAAATAGGTCACGAAATATAAACCACATAAACAGAGCCACAACCCCTTCCATCTCGAATGAGTTACTCACAAGCGAAAGAAACGTTAGCCGACGAAGCAACTGGCATTGCTGTTCCCCTAGGTTGGCATTAGCAACACTCTATTGTTCTGGAAACACTTTCCCTCCTACCAACTCATTTCGTTTCCCATAACCATACGCCAAGGAAGTAACTGCACGTTGTTAAAGCCTGAGGTTGAGGCCAGTGAACTCACAAGCATAGGTCGCGTGCTACATGAGGGACATGTCTTTCAGTAACACCACAGGGGACTCTGGTCCAATGGGTGGAGTTTGATAGTTCTTGCTACGAGGCATAATAAAAAATATATATAAAATAAATAAAAATCTAAAAATCTAAAAAATAAAAAGGAAGTAGTAAAGGGATTGTTCTCATTTCCACTTGGCAAGTGGAGAACTAGCAGATTCATTTCTTGAGGTGGGCCTCTGCAGACAGCCTTTGCAATGAAATCCCTACTGTAGTTTCTGAGAACCCTAGAGTCGAGAAACGGAAGATGAGGTATACAGTTGGTATCAGAGAAGACTAGAACTGAGGGCTTGCCAGCTCATCTTTCTTTGATGAGCATGTATTCCTAGTGGGCCACACGAGATCCTCTGAAACAAGGCAAAATTCTTTAAAACTCCTAACCGCGAAGCCGGCAAGGCAGAGAGGATAGCCCCGTTTTACCGCTGAATAAGCTGAAACGAGAAAGGTCGCTCCGCGGCCGGCAGAAATCGCGCCAAGAGCTGGCCAAGATGGAACTAGAAACGATTTTGCCCAAACAGCATGTTCTTCTTCTTTGTAGCTAGAGCGTAGGGTTATTTTCCATTTGCGTGCTGGACAGGAATGTAACTCCCATGAGAAGGAATGAGAATTGCCCTCGACCTGTCCCGCTGTCTGTCTGGAAAGCTGAGAATATAAATACACAGATTATGGTTCATATGCGGGGCTTGAGCTGAGAAATTCACGAACTCTATTCTCTGCGCTCTGAGCTTTGCATTCTTAACTTCTTTCACATCGGCAGGGAAGTGGATGTGGTTCTCTCGGTGGATCCTCACAGTTATATAGCTCATTCTGACGGGCACCACGGGGATAAGAAAACAGGAAGAGAAGTTGCAAAAGGACCAGGATCCTTCAGAGCAGTGAAGGCAGGGCCATGTGTACATACGAAAGAATAACTGTAAGAGAAGTACAATAAACAGTCCCCACCCATCCATCTGATGGCCAACTCAGCAGCCCTCCATGACAGTTCTCAGCTGACCTCGGCTTGAGGGACCCAGCATGAAGCCCATCACCCTGTGGGCCTGCAGTCAACACCAGGTCCATCTGTTCCCAAGGTCCCGGCTCTGTGCCACCTCAGCACAAAAACGTGAGTGGTGTGGAAGGGGGTCTTGGGCAGGAAGAATGGAAGATATGTGGTCTTGACGGTGAAGCTCGGGTGGGCAGGGCCTTCCTGCTGCACACCTTTGGAAAAGACTTCTTTGTCCAACACGGTCCTGGGCCCTGCAGACACAACCTCTTCACGTGGCCTCGCCACGTCCCCGTTGTGCAGCTGGGGTGACATTAAACGTCCTCCAAAGGACTCGCAGGTGGGCAAGGAGAAGAACCGGGAATCCAGCCTAGGTCTGTGTGAACCAAAAGGCTACTGGTGAACTCGCTGGCTAAAGAGACCAGAGGGGCCCAGCGTTGCTAACAGAACAGCCAGAGGATGGTGGGGGCAGAGAGAAGACCCTGGAAAAGGCGGCCAGACAGCCCACGTGCAGACCTTAAAGTTGGGGGGGGGGCGGTCACTGCCGCAGGGGTAAGATGCTGCCTTCTGGCCATCTCCTGCCCCACTGAGAGACCACCATCCATCAGCCCACCGTGGTCCGGGATGTCCCAAAGGGCAGGGCTTGGGACATCGGCCCCAATTTCTAAATCATAAGGATGGCCACTGTGTGCCCTTATTCAAAATGCGCCTTGTATGAACACACTCGGCCAAGAGAGGGGGTGCTTCCCCCATCAACCCATGTGCCCATAGGCCTATGTCTGCCGCCAGGGGTGACTTCCCTCATTCACGCAGATGTGCTGCAAGAGCGAGCTGTGGCCCTGCTCTGAGAAACCCCCTTTATGAGTCTCCACATTTATTTATTCCATGAACACTTGCTACATCCCGGGCCCTTCAGAGAGGAGGGAGTCAGAGCTCCCGCTGTTGAGGAGCTGAAGGTCTGGTGGGGGAGGAGGTCACAAACACAGACGATGGAAAAGCACGATTGAGGGGCACAGGGAGGCCCGGCAAGGGGCCCCAAGTCCACACTCTGGCGTGTCTCCTGGCAAATCCGCTCTCTACACTCTCCTTCTCCTCGCCCCCTCACTCGGCAAATCAGGACTGAGCGAGGCAGACCCCCGCTCCCGTCCCACCAGCTGCTCCCGCTCATCTGATCCCGGCTGAGTCTGACCTGGGCTGGTCACCCTTCACCCCCAGGTGTAGTCAAAAGGTCCTTTGTCTCCGGGGACTCTGGGAAATTCCTTCCTTCCTCCCAGCTTGGGGACCTGCCACTCTTAATAGGTTCAATATTTGATTGTCAACAGATGGAAGGGTCAGTTCTCAAAAAAAAAACAAGGGCTTTGGGTCTGAATTGTTTCTTTAAGTCTCTCCAACTCTCCACAGGATCTCAGGCCAAGATGTTAGGCTGAACCTAAAATCAATCAGGCCCCAGGCTACAGAAAAAGTGGCTCAAAAATACAAAACGTGCTCGCTAACACATGGTGCGACGCTTTCTTCTCCAGAGCACGGATGCTCTTAGTCTCTGAACGGTTTAGAGAACAGCACAGACATGAGTCTGAGGTGGCCAGATCCTTTGAAGGATACTTAAAAATGACAACAACAATAACAATAACAAAAAGGCATCTCACTTAGCATTTTCCGGCAGCCACTTATGAAATCCTGTTTCCCAGGAATCTTCCTCACTTATGAAGTGTGCTTGTGGCCACGTTGGCCTCACCCTCCCTGGCTGGCAGTCTCTTCCAGAAGCCAGAGACTTGAGAGAGACAGAGAGAGACAGAGAGAGAGAGAGATCCGGTGGCCTGTGTGAAGCGTGGAGGCAGAATTGCTTTTGATGTGGCTCTTCTAGAAAGCCACTAAGTAAAGACACTGGACCCACCTCCTTCCTGTCAAACAACAGCTGACCAAGGTTTGCCAGGACGCTGCTGGGGAGATGTTCAGTTCCCCACTGATCGGAGGCCCCGAGTGGACCAGGGACTGGAATCGAAACTCAGTCAGCAAGAGGAACTGTTTCTCACTAACAGGGGCACCTGGTACTACCTAACCTAGACCCAGAAACTTCAGCTGTAAAAATCACCCAAAGGAGCCATTCTTCCTGTGCTGCCGGAAGTGAGAGATCACTTTGGCTAAAAAGGAAACAGTCATCGAACATCCTAACAGAACATCCTAAAAGCCACGCACCTTTCTCCCTGGGAGGACGCTGGGACTCCAGCAAAGACATCTGTCCTTCCCTCCTGCTGTTCCCAGCCCCTCCCTCAGCGTCTGCGTCTGGCACAATGGCGGAGTGGCCAACAGCAGATAGCAGAGAGAAATGTCCACTTTAGGGAGGCATTCGTTAGAGAAAAGGCGAGAGTGTGGCTATAAATAGAATTCTGGGATACATGCAAATCATGGGTGAATCCACCTGAGAGTTCTTACTCTATTAAATATTTTATGAGCCCTGAACAACTGACTTGCTTCAAGAAGTAGACATATTAATAACGCGTAACATTTACTGAGCACCTACTATAGGTCTCAGCCGGAAAAGTAGAGTGCTCAGGGAGAGATGCAGGGAGGAGACTTTGCAAGAGAGCAGGAAACAGAGCGGGAATGGCATTCCTGGCGAGGAAGGTCAAATGCCAGGGCCCAGAGGTAGGAACGAAGTCGCTACAGGACCCCGACGATGCCTTTCTGGGGAAGGTGGATTCGTTGCAGGTCAAGCTTTCACCTGGAAGGCCTGCCCTTCTCTCGAGCACTTGCTCGGAGAACTTGCTTCCTCGCCCGGGGTCTCTTTATGGGGCTATTGAGCCCAGTGCTGAGCGAGGCAGAGAGGTTTTGACAGTTTCATTTTATTTTGTCCTAAACAAGAGATAATATGAAATAGGCACCTGGGAGTGGTTTGAATTAACAGCCCAAACCAAATGAACAGCTGCATCCCAGAGAGGTGGGGGGGGGGAAGTTTCCTGCTTTGGGCCATATTTCCTTTCAGCAACATTACATTAACACTTATGAAATACAGCCGAAAAGTCAGGCCGTATTGAAGGGGCAGGAGAAATGTACTTCCATACGCCGTGCAAAATGTACAGCCAATTAATTGGCCGTGTAAGCCTGGGTTTTCAACTCATCTGCAGGAGTCTCGAGGTTAATGAAACCATTACGTATGCATGGATGTTGTGGAAGGGGGAAACGGAAGGAATAATTGACAATGCCCTCCATCTAGCTTTGTGGTGTGGGCTGTTCTTATCTGACAGTCCTTATCAGAGTCAGGTATGTGGGCAGAATGGGCCTCTGAGTGCGCGTGCATGGGTATGCGTGCGTGCGTGTGTGTGTGTGTGTGTGTAACCATGTTAATGAGAACAATTATATTTCTCCATCTGGAGTCCATTAGCCGTGATTATGATGATGGACTCTCCTACCCTTATGACTATCAGGATTAGCTAACCCCATTATTACCCAGGCCACCTTTCTCAGTCCGCTGCACGGAGCAGAGGGGACGGTTTCCTGTCATCTAAGCCGGCTCCTTCTCTCCCACTCCAGAGGAGCCGGGGTAAACTCCCTCACCCCATCTCAATTACAAGAGCCCTAATAGGCCCTCCTGTCCCAAGTGACGGGCCTCTGCAGGTGTGCAGGAGGAGGGGGCGGGACGGCCAGCTGATCTGTGTGGCCAGGGGCGTGACGCTCTCTCCACTGCGTTCATGGCACCAGGCCTGCGTCCTGCAGGTGTGCGGCAATTATCTGGGCCCGGTTACCTCATCGTTTCTTAGGGTGGATGGAAAAAATAAATAAGACACACTAAAAAGCCTGTTATTACAAAATAGGAAAAGCCTGAGAGACAGGCAGGACCCCCAAATGGAATGCTTGATCCCTTCAATCAAGCCTCTGGCTTCAAGCACTTGTCCCCCAAAGACTGAAGACAGGAAGAGGATGTAGGGTTGCTTTTCGGGATGAAAGCACTGATCAAACTGGTAAGATTTGGGGGCCCTGGGTTCCCTCCTCCCGAGCAGTCTTTCCCAAGAATCTTCATTCCTGGTCACCCCACCCCACCCCCACCAACAGGCAGCAACAGCGGGCAGAGACTCGATGACAAAATCTCTGCAGGAATTTGATATTGCCCAAGAGGTCATCAAAGAAGCCACCATGAGTGAATTACGGTTGGATTATCTCACCCTCATCTCATGGTTCAGGACAGTCTCTGTTTATTTGAAGCGTAGTCCTGAGGTGTGCACCATTTTTTCAGGGCTCGGGTCCTCTGTGGTAGAGTATCCCCTTGGAGGTGCCTGAGATAGCAATGTCCTCAGCCTTCAAGACACCGGAGCCCCCAGCATGGTGCCTCCAGCTCAGACAAGCCTCCTCCATTTACCCCAGAGGGGCAGTTGGTAGTAGTATTTTCACGTGCATCAGGACATGAAAAGGGTTGGGAAGCATTGCTCTAAAGATCTCATTTCCTTTTGCTCTCCATCTTCCCTCACCGCCTTTCTTCCTGCTCAGACAGCCAAAGTTAAAAACACCCTTACCGTGGCCAACAACGTCCTCTGTTGGCCACTGAGGACGGTGAGGCCCCAAGGGTTCCATGGATTACCTGAGGTCACACAGCCCCGTGATGGCAGAGTGAGGATTCGAACTCAGACCTCCTGGCTCCCAACTGAGGTCTACTCTAACTCCTTTCTAGCTGGAAGCAGACGTTTGCCTTGCTTCCTTGCGCTCTGGAACCTTCTCCCAGCCCCTCCTTGTCTGCCTTGCTGCCCTCTGGCCTGCTGACCAGCAGGTGCCGATTTGGACGTCCAGGCTACCAATCCGAGCAACCAGAGCATCAGGAATACATCCAGTGAGAACTCACAGCTCTCATGCATCCTGACTCAGAGGGGAAGGTGGCAGTACCTCTGTGCTAATCTGTCGTTCTTGGCTTCCGTCAGAAGAGGCCAGCAAGGCATTCTCAGGAAGGCCCCAGGGCAGCTGTCTCCCACACAGATGCAGACATTTGCCGTGGCAGCAGCCTTTGGTTCCTGTCAACTCAGGGAAAGCTTGTCCTGAGTGTTTTCACAGCCCGTTGGCGCTGGGGTCACCATGGCGCCCAAGAGTCATAAATTCAGAGTGGGCTTCGGTGCAGGCAGTCTGGGGGGACCGTGTGGTGCCACAAATATCCTTTTTCCGAGCAATTCCAAAGTCCGGAAAACGGGAACTTCCGTGAAGATGAGCAAACGATACAACTCTTGTCAGACCCTACTCGATCCCACTTGAAACCCCATCTGAGCATCTGTCCCCATCTGTTTAGAGATGCGAGGGTTATTTCTGGCACCGTCTGAATGAATGTGCATCCTTCTGCAAATAAAGAGCTTCCCACCCCAGTTAGGGATGCCTTAATCTGATTAGTCTCCTGGGGGAACCAGGAGATGATTGATTTGTTCTAATTCTTTACTGGGGAAGGGGCAGGACAATTCTTACTCTAAGTGCTTATCCTCAAGGTCAAGAAAATTAGCAGTTCCCACATCTGTCCCCGTCTCAGAAAACTGGCACAACACATAATCCAAACTCTAGCTGACAACCATTTGGAGATCGGGCGGAAAATGATAAGGTAGCTATGAGTTGTCTAAAGAACTTCAAGATACATTAAAAGCAATCCATAGCGATATGTCGCGGTGACAGGGAAGCTGGGAAATGGGTGCCCTCCTAGACTTCTGGTAGAAACGAAAATTGAAACAACTTCTCTGAATAGCAATTTGACAAATATATACCAAAGACCATAAAAAAAAAATGCATATCCTTTGACTCAGCAATTCTAAGAATTTCACCCCCAAGGAAATAATCAGAAATGTGTACAAAGATCTACATATATAAATTTTCATCACCACAATTCTGTGTAGTAGGAAAAAATAAAAATAGCCCAAGTGCCTAATAATAGGGATTCATTTTTTTTTTGAAAAAAATAAATAAATAATGACACATCGCAACAGAGCCATTGAAAATAGGGAATTAAAATTTTGCATTAAAATAGGGTTTTTTCATAATTGCAAGTGAAAAAAGGAGGACTACAAACCAGTTTCTTCGAGCATTATTTCAATTTTATAAAAATCTATGTATATGACTGTATGTCAGTGTGAGTGTGTGTGTGTGTGTGTGTGTGTGTGTGTGTGTGTGAGTGTGTTGATTAGAACATATATTTGAAGGCTATTCCCAAAGTTTTCCACAAGGAGCATATATTGCTTTTATAAACAGAAATACAAATGTTAAGGAAATGAAATTGATGCCTGCAGCTATGAAATAGGACAGTGGAGTAAATTGTACCTTTTCTTATTACTGATCAGACCACCTCATCCCTACCCTCAGCTCTCAACAAAATTTTTCTCAGATGTCAGATCTTGTCCAATCAATACCCTGAATCAACTAAATTCATCCAAGACATGGACTCAGTTTTATCGCATATACATTGCACTGTGTGATTTTATAGGTAAAACTAAAGAGGCTTCACGTTCTTCACTTCGCGCTTTGCATGACTGACATTTGGGACAAATGTCTTCCTAAACATGAAGGTCTGGGACTTTCCCTGCCACATCACTGCCATCACTTCCCTTCTGCAGAGAATCTTGTCAAGAGGTCAACCGAGGCATAACTGTCCTTGTTTCCTGCGCTCTGGACCCTTCTTCCAGCCCCTCCTTGTCTGCCCTGCTGCCCTCTGCCTTGCTGACCAGTAGGTGCTGATCAGAACTCCCAGGCTACCAGTCGGGACAACCAGACCATCAGGAATACATCCGGCAAGAACTCACAGCTTCTGTGCGTCCTGACTCTGAAGGTTAGACTTGTAAATTACTTACCATTCCAAAGCCAGAGAGACCCTGGGGATTGCAGCCCCAGGACTAAGTGAGTGATACCTACAGGAAGACGGACCACAAAAGATACACCGGAACGGTAACTTTGCTTAAGAAGTCACCTTGTGTGTCTGAAAAAGCATCAAACAACCTACTTAGAGAGTGCTGTCCCTGATAGGAAATAGCCATCCACAACCAAAAGGAAGCAAAAAGATTTTCCATGGCATAAAGGCTGGTCTTTGCCGCAGAGCAAGTCGAGGGAATCACTACAAGTTAACCACGCTTTATCTATGACAACTTCCACCTCCAGGAGTGCATGTGTCTCTGCCTGCTGACGCCTCTGGCTGTCCAGCGCCCGGCATCTAGAACTGAGGTTCTCCAAGTATGTCTGGTGACCAGGATTGCTCCTTTCTCCCACCAAGCTACCAAAACTGCTATTCCTTCAAGGATGGCTGGTTCTACGCATTCATCGGAAAGCAATCTGATTGAATTATCCACAGTAAGATACACGTTGACGATAGCCCCAGCGCTCCCTGTGGGTGTCTAATTCATTTCTTTGGGAACTGTAGCCTTTGAACCCATCTGCATTAGATCACTTAGGTGCTTGTTAAAATGGGGGGTTTCCGGGTCCCACTCCTTTCAGAAAGAGAATCACTCCCAGTAGACTCCAAGGATGTGCGTTTTAAACAAGTCCCTTTGATTCGTATGCACCCTCCGGCATGGTAACTGATGGAACGTGGAAGAGAGTTGATGTCTTTGACTAGAGAAGCCTTCACAGTGAAATGACTCGCGTTCCACGGCAGGAGCACCCGCCTCAAAAAACAGGGTTTAATAATTCCCCTAACACTTAATAAATGCTTTTTATGCAGCAGGCTGTTATCATCTGCTGTTGAACAATGCGGAAACTGAGGGTCAGAGTGACTAGGTAACTTTCCCGAGGTCACACAGCTCTTAAATATCGGATCTAGCTTTCAAACCCCAGCAGCCTTAAGAAAGCCTCCTGAGGACCTGCTTCAACTATGAAGTTATAACCTGTCTCAATCGGAGCGTCTCCAGCTTAGCTAAGACAGACAGCAGTGCCCAGACTCGAAAGGCCGTGAGGACGTCCCTAAAAGGAGCGAGAGAGAAGAAAACGAAACAAAACCAAAAACACCTGGCTTAAGCGGTGCGTTACTTGAAACACTATGTTATGTATCAATTCTCATTGAACATTTCGGCCGCCAATTTAGGCTGGTTGACGTATTATAGTTTTGCCTAAGAAGGCTCAGAACTTTGAAACTGTTCCCTTTTGTGTTTGATTGCACATTCGTTCTGACTTGAAAAAGGATTATGTCGTTAGGAGCCACACGCTCCCTCTCGCCGCGGCCGGTTGTAGCTATTTCCATCTGTAATGATTGTTTAATGACTATTTAAGAAAGTGCTGAGGTTCTCTAATCGCCCAATTTTTATTAAGCGCTCAAGGAAACCACACAGGTGCAGGATTTCCTAATTGACAGGCAAGCCATGAGTCGGGCAGAGGAGGAAAAGCAATGCCGACGGCAGTGTGACCCCCACCCCACCACCGGTGGGGGAAACCTGTACAACACCGACAGAACAGCACCTTGGTTCCACCGAGGGGAGCAAAAACAGGGCTTTACGAGACAGGGTAGACAGGGGCAAGAGATGGGGACCGGAAGCAACACATATTATAAAGACAGGAGTGAGGTCTAGAAAGATCACTAAAGGAATAGGGGTCACAGACCCTCATCTCCCCTTACCCTATCAATCGCCTGGAGATCCAAGACCCTTCACCACTCGGGCTATGGAAATAGTCAACCCTAGTTAGAATGAGCTGTGGCACGGAGTACTTCGATCGTTCTTAGTGAGCCAGGCATTGTACTAGCTGCTATGGTGAATGAGGTACGTGGACGGATGAGGCACAGTTTTTGGATGGGGAGACACAGGTGCGATATTGCAACAGTACCTACCGTTTATTTAGCCCCTTGGTGCACCACACCCGACCGAGTGGTTTGCAAACCTAACTGAAGGATGCTGTTCCCTTCTACTGATGAGAAAACGGAGACAGCCAGCACTTGGGCTCCTCGCCCCAAATCATATAGCTACTAAGTGACGGAGCCAGCATTTGCACTGAAGTCTGGCTCCAAAGCCCATGCTCTTAACCACCCTCCTAGACAACGAGCTGAACGTGTGGAGAGCAACATGTGTCCGGGGCTGATGGGAGCGCCGAGGATGGATGCTTAGCCCAGACTTGGATTCAAATTCTGCATCTAGCCCTTACTAAACGTGAGACCTTGGACAAAGAACTTACTCCCTTTCGGCTTTAGGTTGTCCAGCTCTGAAGCGGGTTCAATTATATCAACCACCTAGGATCATCTTGGAATGAAAGGGGATAAAAACGGAAAGCATCCAACACAGCACCATCTAGTAGGTTACATAGTACGTGCTGAGTTAATGTTGCTTTTCCTCCCCTTTCTGGCTGTTTTTCAGCTGGGAAATAGTAGGAGCTAGCAGCCCAAAGCTGAAAGAGGCCCCCGGCGCACTGCTGGTGGTGATGTAGACAGGGGCAGCCACTGTAGGGAGCTCTCTAACATTACCTGGTGAAAATTAAGTAAGAAAATGCAACCAGGTCCATCGGGGGACAGACACAGGCTATTCATCACAACAGTGTCTTTAACAGTGGGGGGTGGGAAGCAATCTAGGTGCCCGTCACTTGGAAATGAATCAGAAGATGATGGGGGGGGGGGGGGGGTCTATTATGGAATACATTGTAGGAGTTAGGAGTAACATACTACCCATATATAAAACATGGGTAGAGGGGCGCCTGGGTGGCTCAGTCGGTTGGACGTCCGACTTCGGCTCAGGTCATGATCTCGCGGTCTGTGAGTTCGAGCCCCGCGTCGGGCTCTGTGCTGACAGCTCAGAGCCTGGAGCCTGTTTCGGATTCTGTGTCTCCCTCTCTCTCTGACCTTCCCCCGTTCATGCTCTGTCTCTCTCTGTCTCAAAAATGAATAAATGTTAAAAAAAAAAAAAAATTAAAACATGGGTAGAACCTAAAAACGTAGTTTGGGGGTAAAAAGTAAGAGTCAGAAAGAGATTGATCGTCCAATTCCATTCATATACATAAAGAATTCTTGCACACTCAAAATAACATTGTATATTTTAAATGATGCCCATGTCCCTAATGTATGTATCTGTGTGAATAACAACCCCCAAAGATGTCTACATCCAAATTTCTAGAACCTGTGACTATGTCATGTTCTGTGTCAAAAAGGGAATTAAGGTTGCCAATCAGCTGACTTGGTCATGGGCTAGCCGGGTGGTCCCAATGTAATCGCAAGGGCCCTTGCAAATGAAAGACACAGCAGGACAGTGAATGTACAAGGGATACAGGTGAGAAAGACTAGACCAGCCATTCCTGGCTTTGAGGATGGAAGAGGGCTGGGAGCCAAAGAACGCAGGCAGCTTCTAGAAGCTGGAAAAGGCAAGAAAACAGATTCTTCCCTCGAGCCTCCAGAAGGAACACAGCCCCGCCAACAAATGATTTTAGTCCAGTGAGACCCACGTTGGGATTCCGACTTCCAAAACGGTAAGATAATGGATGTGTGTTGTTTTAAGCCACCCTATTGGTGCTAATCTGTTACAGCAGCAATAGGAAAGTAACAGGATGTCAGACACATTAGCATGAGCACTGGCCGTGCGGGAGGAAGCGTGTGAAGACCGGAAAGAAAGGGGGTGCCATGATGTTATGCCCTGTGCTGAGGAGTATGCCAAACTCAACCCGTGCCCGAGGTCAAGGACGAGAGTAGGAAGGAGGAGGGAAGGGGAAGTGAGGAGGGGGGAGCAGAGGGTGGAGACCGAATGGAGCTACTTGGGTAGGTGACACCTGTCACACGGCGTGCTCACGTGCAGCACGGGCCCCAGGTGCGCCGAATGAACCACTGCATGAGTGAGGACTGAGACCCCCAAAGGGAGTGCATGGTAAAGGAGCAATCGTATTCAAGTGGGTTAGATTAAAACAGCTGGAACCGGGTTGTGGTTTTGTTCTCCCCAGGCTCAGGGTGTGATACAAAGCCATCTTCCCGATCGCAATCAAAAACGACTTCTGAGTTTAGAAGATTAACTAAAAAAAAAAAAAAAAAAAAAAAAAAAAAATCAGAATTGCCTTCATGGTGTATTAAAATGGAGTATCAGTACCAATTGTACAGAATTTCTTCTAGAAAATAGAAGAAGATGGACTATTTCCTAACTCATTTTATGAGGCTCATATTCTCCCAATACTGAAACCAGATAAAGACCGTATGAGTAAACTACAAATGTCCCTCATGCACGTAGATGCAAACACCCTCAGCCAAGTATTAGCAAATGGAATCCAGCAGAATATATGGAGAAAAAAAATTATATACCATGACCAAATGGGATTTACTCCAGGTATGTAAGGCTGGTTCAACATTCAAAAATCAATCCTGGGGCGCCTGGGCGGCTCAGTTGATAAAGTGTCCGACTTCAGGTCATGATCTCATAGTTTGAGCCCCGCGTCGGGCTCTGGGCTGATGGCTCAGAGCCTGGAGCCTACTTCGGATTCTGTGTCTCCCTCTCTTTGCCCCTTCCCCACTCGCTCTCTGTCTCTTTGCCTCTCACACCTAAACAAACATTAGAGAAATCAATCCACTACACCTACAGGCTAAAGAAGAAAAACCGTGTGATCCTATCAATTGACGCAGAAAAAAACATTTGACAAAATCCAACGCCCAATCATGATAAGAATTTCTCAGCAAACTAGGAATAGAGGGAAGCTTCTCAGCTTGGTAAAGAACATCTACAAAACACCTACACCTAACGTCATATTTAATGGTGGCAGACTGAATGCTTTCCACCCAAGATCAGGACCCAGGCAAGGATGCCTATTCTCACTACTCTTACACCCCATAATACAGGGGGAAATGGCGCACTTACGGGGCCTCCCTGGGTTTCCCAACAACAGGAGCCAAGATCTGGACCTCCAGCTCATCTCAAGGTAGGCGAGACCTCCAGGATACAGCACGCAAGCCGCCTCCCCCAACCTCGGGAGCCCAAACGGCAGCAAGTCAGTGTGAGGTACCCTCCCACTGGCCTCTCTCACAAGCTTTCAGGGATTTTTTTAAATTTCCCTTCAACATTGGTTATTTGATTCCAGCCCTTACTATATCCTTTCGTCCTTTTGAGCTTCCCAAGTTACCATCAATCCAGTCCAAGCTAAGAGAAAAGAATCCAGATTGCATGCTGTTTCGTAATACCCGAAATCAGAATAAGAGCGTACCTTTTATAACCCTCTGCACATTGCAAAATGCTTTCTTGTTCATTAGCTCATCAGCTCTGAGCCTCTTTTCTCGCCTCTGTGCCTTTCCTTGGCTCCCCCCCCCCCCCCCGGTGGAATCAATTGCTCCCTCCTCTGAGCTCCCATAGCCCTTTGTACGTGCACCTATTGCCACACCCGACACTTTCTCTTACAGCCCTCGTTCAGGTTTCTCCGTCCCCTGCTGGACCAGAAGGGACCACGCGGTGATTAATTTGGCATCTTCTCCCCAGCACCTACCATGGGCTTAATAACGGAGTTTGGGTAGAGCTCAATGGAGAGGTAGGTATTATTGGCACATGGAAGGGACCGTACCCGGTAGCTGGAGTGGAATGTCAGAAGGATGAAGAAACGAAGGCTTGGACACACGGAAGGACTCCATCAAGGTTACACAGCTAGACGGTGACAGAGCTGGGCTTTGACACAGATCTTCTGGCTTTCATTTGGATAAACAGACGCTTTTCACCCACTGATGTCCTGCCCTATAGCTCTGGAGGGACCATACCCCGGGAAAACATATGAAGGCTTAATTCCTACCTCTGCGTGGAAGCTAAAGCGAAGAAAAACAGCCTTGTTCCTGCCGTGCCGAGGCGGCACAGAAACACAAAAACTGCCGGGACTCTGAGAGCCTCTGAAAACAGAATGCAAACCACAGAGCCCGGCCTATCACAAGTTCAACAAAGTTTTTCCATGCTGAACTCTGAACTTTGAGAAGTCTGGAATCTTTAGCAATTGCTTATTGCCTGCAGGATAGATGCAGTTAGGCCCGTGCCTTCTGGGCATGCCCTTAGCTGCAATCCTCACTGAAGCTTCTATGCTGCTGCTTTCAAAACTGCTCAAATTCCTTCACTCAAGTGTTCTTAGCACTTATGTTGATAGGGAATACTTCAAAGGGTACATCTTTACTTTATCAAATCTGATCTAATTTTGCAGATGGAATCAAAGCGGTTCATTTTGAGTCTAGTCGAGTTTGCCAACCATCCCGGAGAGGAGGCGTCAATGCCTTGCCCTCTGTGTAATTAACCTAAACTACGAGGCCCCGAAGACGCCCGGGTCTTTGGCCATCCAGACCCAGAAATCCCTGGGAGGAGGCAGGGGCCTTCCTCTGAGCGAGGGGGCCACGGGGCAGGGAAGGACAGCTCTCCAACATCCTGGGACCCATAGCTGGTCCTTCTCCATGGCAATCAAAGAGAGCATGGGCGTTGCGGGGGAGTTCTATGCAGAGAGAAAATATAATGAGCTTCAGTGTGCCTGGCGGTCTTTAGAGTTGCCGTGTGGGGTAGGGGAGCCCCGGACGCGGGCAGCCAAGGCCCGGAGTATTAACCTTCACCCTCAGCGGCAGGAACAATTCTCTTCTCCCAACCTGGCACTTTTTATAAAATCCAAAACTTGATGTCGCTGCTAATTTGCCCCTGATACCTGTGTTTGAAGCTGGATCCAGGCATAGATTCAGCTGCCTAGCCAGACGGTAATTTCCAACTGAGCTATTATAATTGTCACAGTAAAATGTCTGTCTGCATACAACACCCCAGGTTGGGGGAAGGAGGGGGTAAAGTCATTGATTTTGGTGCTCAGAAAAGTTCTCTGTGGCTCAGAAGAGACAGTTCTGGCTGGTTTTGCTTTATTTGGATAAATACTTTAGCCATTTTGCATTGAAATTGAACACGAAAGCAAAAGGGGATTCGGTTTGCAACGTCCTCAACTCGGGGGTCCCCCTTTTTAAAAAGCTCTTTAGAAACTCCCACACACAACTTGCCCCCCTACCTCCTTGGCTTGGGACGTTGGAGGGAGTCACGCTCATCTACCAGCCCCCATCATGGACCCTTTGTGTCAGGCCCATGCAGATTAGCCATGAGAAGGCTCCAAGGTCAGGGCGTTTGTTCACAAATTCTGATCATCATGTGGGTGGGCATCACTCTCCCTTTCCCACCCAGGAGAAGACCTGGCCAGGCTGGGGAGGTCGAGGACCCGCCGGAGCCCTCAGGGTTAAGAGCTCACCCAGCTGACTCCCCTCTAAACGCTTCTCTACCCAGAAGTGACCCTCTGGAAACAGATCAATAGAGACAGAATCCTAAACTTGGCTTTGACGGCTCTATGACTTGCCCCAACTCCTTCCCCAGCCTTCTCTCTGGTTGGGACTGGCTTCATGGGCATGTCATGTCTGCAGCCACATAGGGCCCCACATACAATAGCAGGTACCTCTTCTCACTACCCTGAAATTCTTAACAATTTGTGATAAGGGACCCACATTTTCATTTGGCACCGGGCCCTGCAAATTATGTAGCCAGTTCTGCCTTCCACCATGTTCTATGCACCTGTTCACGCTTCCTCCTGCCAGGCGCCTCCATACTTAGATTCCCTCTGCATGGAATGTCCTTACACACCCCATCCCCACCATCGACACCACCAGCTACTTACCTCACTCCTACCCACCCCTTAGATCTCAGATGAATTGTCACTTCCTCCAGGAAGTCCTCCCTGCCTTACCCAACTGGGTCAAGTCTCCTGTTACAGGTTCGTAGAGCCCCCTGCTCCTTTCCTCCATAAACTCTTTCTATAGTTGCAATTCTACGTTTATCATATATTTGCACGCATTTGATTGCAGTCTACCTTTCTGGAATATCAGAGACCAGAAACCACATCTGATTTTTTGCTCACCATCGTAGCCTCAGTGCCCAACACAACACTAGACACGTAATAAATATTCCATAAATGTGGGTTGAACTCATGACATCGTGTAAAAAGAGAACGCGATAGAGGCAGCTTGAGCAGTCAGATTGCCTGGCTTCCCAGCTACTTGTGCCTCTGGCTGTGTGATCTCAGGTGAATTCCCTGACCTCTCTGCACTTCATTCCTCTCATCAGGGAAAAGGAGATAAAATGAGTAATTTACAAGACGGTCGCGACCTTTAGATGCGGAGGGGTTGGGACACACCTGACAGTCGGCACCCCAACTGTCCAGCACTGTGACTACAGGACGGCTGGTATGTAATGCACGTGGGCGTTCAGCGTTTCACACGTCCTTGGAACAACCCCCTGTGGCAGGAACTGGTGTGTCCAGGGTGGCACAGCTGGGAAGTGTCCGAGCAGGACAGAAATCCAGTGCAGCCCATCCCCCTGGCCTGTGGCTGTGCCAAAGATGTGATAGTTCAGAAAGGATCACAGATTGGTCCCCGGGGAGTGGCAAAACCCCGGGTTTCGGGTCTCCTTCCATTCCTCCCTGTAGATGTGATCTTGAACGCTTTTCTTAGCCTTCTTAGGTCTCAGTTTCCTCGTCTATAAAACAGGGATAACGAGAGACGCGTTTCAGAGGGTTGCTATATGAAGTGTGATAAACTGTGCGAGGCGTGTGGACGAAGGGCGTGGTTTGCAGCCAGCGTTCTGCACAGCTTAGCTCTCACCTACCACTGACCCCGCCTCCTGGAGTGGCTGTCGTTCAGGGGAAGGAGCATAGCACAGTCTCACGTCTTCGTGCTGCCCTGCTCCCATGTTTGCAGCCAGCGACGTTTCTGGAGAGGATTCAGATCGCTCGCACAAGGGAGGGCAACTGTGTCTAGAATCCCTCCAACCTCTGGCATCCCCTAGGGGCGCCGTGGTAGCAGAGGCACGATGCCTCTGCTCTCCAGAGCAAGGGACACTATTCCCCAGCGTGGAGGGTTTTCCCAAGACCAGGGGCCTGGGCCCAGACCTCCACTTGCTCCTGCTCTCCACCCACCTCCCCCTGGGGAAGACAAAGGCCTGGACAGCAAGTGGCTAAGCCTAGCAGGTGCCATCTTGTCTCCACCCATCAGCACAGGGCACGACCTCAAGCCGCCAGAATGGCTAGAATGTGCTTATCTGGGATGAGACGAAAATAAGCTGAGGCTTCAAGGAAAGGAGAGATCCCACTGAGCTCCATCCAGTCCACTGCAGACTCCTCAGAACACCGGAAAAGCACTTTCCACCTGCTGAGGATGTGAACCCCGAGGCTGTGCCTTCCTTCCTCTGCTGGGAACGAGTTCAGGCAGAAGGTAAGGGGAAGTCGGGTGCAGCTGGAGGGGTGGGCCCAAGGGCCTGGGTGGCCATGCACTTGTCACGTCCCCCCATAAGCCGGGGGCCCCAGAGGGATGCCTTGGAGAGGCTGATGGGGGCGCAGAGAGAGGTCGAGAAGGTGAACGACATGGTCCCTCCACCACTTCAATCAGAAAACTACACGTTTGTTGGTAAACGTACACGAGAGAAAGCTGAAACCTGTGCAAGGGCCGAGACGTCCCGACACAGCTCGTTAGCAGCCAAGGAGAGGCTGGAAGTCCAGCCAGCCCGCGGGCCCTCCCGCTCTACCCCAGCTCTGGGGCTGGCGAGTGCTGGATCTAGAAGCTGGGGTTGGCGCACGAAAGCGATTTTTGGAGAAGTGAGAAATCGCTGAGCCAGAGGAGCCTTGAGAAAAGGTTTCCCTTTCCTGTTGTAGGAAAGGTAAGACCAAAGCCAGCTGCGGGGCCCCTCCCCACGCCCCTCCCGCTCCTATAGCGAGGCCTTACCGGGCCCTCTGCAGGAAAGTGGGGCCGCTCCCACTCCTGGAGAACTCCCCGTAGGGTCCCTCTCACCAGGAGCCTCCTGGGCCGGCCCGGCACCGGCTGTCAGCATGGGGAGCATGTCTGCGGGTAGTTGTTAGCTCCAGAGAGCCAAAACGAGGCAGCCTCGGCTTTGGGTGGATACTGTTGGGTGCTCATCCCTAAATTCTTTTGAGTCTGGCCTCATGGCTTCAGAGCCGCAGGCTAATGAACTGGCCCTGAAGATGTTACCAACTAAAAGAACATGTCCTGGCAGAGGGCCCTGGAACCTGTTAAGTGGGGTCATGAAATCCAAAACCCTTGGAGCAGGAAGAGACATCCAAAGTTATCTAGACTGACTTTACTCCACAGATGAGGGTGCTGCAGCTCAGCAAGAAAAGGTCTCTTGCTCAAGTTAAGAAAAAGTGAAAATATGTAACAACAGATCTGTGCCTCTGGGGTAGAAGAGAGGAAAAGTTGTGTCTCGTCTCTCCCCAAAATGTAACTGCATCAACCCAGACCAAATGCACCCTCTTCCTTGACCTACAGGGCCTTCTCTACTTGGTCTCCCACCTCCCCGATGCTCCGAATCTTATTCTAAAAATTCCTGTCTCGTTGATAAGAAGGCCTAGCTTCTGGATGAGTCATGATACCCACCCATCTACCACCCCAAGTGACCGTGCCATACAGGAGACATTTTCAGGAATCATTGGTCCATAATGGAAGTTAACCCACTGAGCTGAAGTCGATGAGGTCAGAGCCTTGACACTGAGCCAACCCATATCTCATAGCCTGGGAAGGACTCCACTCAGCTTTGTCTTATCCAACCTCTCTTCCCAAGGCAGTGGATCAAATTGACGAGAACCCACCTGGAGAAAGTGGGTCACGTGAACATCACTGGAAAGGGTTTTCCACCTCATTGGGGTAACGTCAAAGTCAGGAAGCTGCTACCTTCCTCAGCTCTGAGGAGTTCACCAGGAATGGGTCCCATTTCCCAAATCACAGAGCAGATAGAAAACCAACGCGCAGGTAAGGAATACTCGCCCTGGTCAACGGAAATAGGAAAATGGTGATGAACACAAATCACTTTCCTATCTTGATGGGTGAGGCTCGTGGCCCATTAGTCTCCCTTGCTCTCCTCACCTCCATCCATTTTGTCCCCATCCTTAAAATTTTCCAAATTTTACCTTCGTTTAGTCATCCCTTAAAAAAAAAAAAAAAAAAAAGTCAAGGTCAAGATGTTGACCAAACCTTCATCACCGCTCGACACATTCTCTCTTCTCCCCGCTCCCACTCCCTCCCAGCCAGCCTCTCCTCCAAAATGAGCCCACGATGAAAGTACAGCAGACTCTGTGCATTTTAAAGAGTTGGCCTATTTTTCAACTATAAAATAATATGTGGCATAGAAAACAGCATGTAGGATGAAAAAAGATCCTGTTTAGTTTCAGTGTGACATTTGCCTGGGGGAAGAAGTGCAGAGCTCATTGGCAAGCCGATTGTTGAAGCCCTGACCAGTCAGTTACAAAGTGTCATCATTTAATATGCCAGGCAGCTCTGCCTTTTCGAGGCCAATCACTCCTTTTGTGCCGGGGACAGAGAGGGGGTGGGGTGCAGAGGAGAGACTGAGCGGAGGGCGGGTGGGAACCTCAGAATGAAGGAGGTAAGGGGCACACGTCAGCAGGAGCTTCCGGAGGGCCTCATTGCTCTGTCCCCCTCCCACGTCCACGGGAGCCTCACTGGGGCCCACTGGGGCCAGAACCCAGTGGCTCTTGGTCACGATAGCTGCCCAGGTGAGGCACCTGTAAATTAAGGACCCCAGACCTGCCCGGGCCGCAGACATGGGTATAGAGCGGGTCCAGAAGCCACAGAACTTACATATGTCCCTAGAGCTGGGGTCATCGTCTGGTCCCAGGCACTAGCTTCTAAAGTTATGGGCCAAAAGGTCAGCAGATCTGAAGCTGTTACCACCTCCTGCAAGCTCAACACATTTCCGTGTTTAGACATCAGTGCGAGATCCTGACTCCCTTTCATGACCCTGGGCTTTGTATCCACCCAACTTACCATTAACAGGGTTCGGCCCAGGCAGGGCTTTTGACTCTCTCCCTCCCCCGCCCCAACCACGGCCCCCTCTCCCAGTCTGTCAGCCTTTTCTTCATCAACTATATTTGTTACAATCAAGTTCTGTCAACTGTCACAGCTTACACACAGACTGCCAGTAAATATGTCTTTCCACTCATTAGACATTCCTCCCAGTCACCTTGGGATTTCTACCTTGTCTATCTCACTCCAAAAAACTTTTGTTCAGAAGTATGAGACACCCACTGAGCAATGTCAGCTTGCGGCCATTACCTCAGGAAGTGACAGAAAACACCCAACTGTCACTCATTAAGATCCATTTTTTCCAGAGTTGATGTAAGTCAGACTTTGCCCCCAAAACGAATCATGATTTATTTAATATATTTGCTTCTACAAGTGTCAGCTCATCAGCTTAAAATGTTCCTCCTTTAACTCTATTGAGGACTGTACAGAAAGTTTTCTTTGAAACCTAGTTTTTGCTTTAAGGCTTAATAATTAAAACAGAACCAAGAACAGTCAAGACTCTGCTCTATAGGTGCACTTTGGTGGCCCCTGGTTTTATAATTACATGTACAAAGCAGTCGTGTTGGAATTATCGCTGGACACGCTGGGAAAATTGCCTCCCACCGAGCACGCTGGCTTTTTCTGCCGGGCGCACCAGGCTGGGGCAAGATGAAATGAAAACCAGGGATGGTTTGAAAGCAGGGACAAAAATAACAATTAGGGAAGCGACGAGGAGAAAAATGCAGTTTCTTAATTGCTCGGCCTGGGTGCCAGCGGGCAGCTCCCCACCACTCCGCAGGAGTGCGGGAACCCAGAAGGACCCGCTGCTGTCCAGGGGCCGAGGGGAGGCGGGCAAAGGTGCAGCGGCCACAGCTTTTGGGGAAAGATGCCTGAGGCCTTGCTTTGACCTGGATTTCAGGAGAGATCAAAGCCTGAGCCAAAGAGGAAGGTGATTTGACGGGCTGATGACTTCCTATGGGGACCTCCAGCCCAAGGTCATTTCCAGCCATGCTCCCCTCTGCTTCAGATTTACTCTGGTCGGTCTTTTCTCCCGGGAGAACAGAAGGTCGAGCACCTTGGGAGGCACCCCTTGAAAAGCGAGAGCAATGCCCAGAAACTTGGCATCTTCCTCACCATGACAGCAGGACTCCAGATAATTCTCACCCAGTGCTGAGGCTTGCTTCCCTCCATCCCAGGGCCCAGGGACGCAGAGCGAGATCCATCCTGGGGTCAGCCCCACCAAAAGAACTTAGCTCCCAGACCCATGTATGCAGCCACATAAGGGTTGGTGTCATACCACAGGAACAGCACGGAAGAGTCAAAAAGAAAGGAGAAAATCCACGCGAGTTGCCCAAGAGGAGATCAGTGGTCTGGGGAGAAAGTGAGGCTCCTGTCGTGAAACCTGTTTACGCTCAACGGTCACTTGTCGGAGTGTGGCATGGGAGAGCCACGCCTCCCTCAGGCATCTGGTCTCAAAGACATCCAAAGCCCCTCAAAGTTGAAGAGCTTAAGATTCCAAGGGTAGGATATCTTGTCAGGTGTTACTTTCGTTTGTTTCTGTATTACCAGGACAGAGCGGGCCTCCACCCTCAAAATTCCCCCTACTACCCAGCTGAGGGCTCAAACTTGACCCCCCACCGCCACCTGTGGGTTCACTGGTAGACACGCATGCCCTCGGGCAGCAGGGGGAGCTGGGTGTCTGAAGGAAGAATCCAGAAGCAGGCCATGGAAAAAAAGCACCCAGGAGATGGAGGGGGCCACCACTCTGGTCCAGATAGGTCACTTCCAGCTTAAATCACTACCCTGGCTTTCCTGCTTCCACGGATCCATTCTCCAACAGAAACAGCCATGATCTTAAAATGCAGAGTTGATCACAAAATCTCCCAACTGCCCTCACAAATCCCTCTCGTTTAAAACCTAACGGTGGCTTCCCATTGCTGGTAGGATAGAAGTCAGACTTCATAAGAGAGAGAGCAAGGCCCTGCTGAGTCCGTTCCACACCTTGCTGGCCTCACCCTAATCCTGGCCCTGCCTGCCTTATCCCACGATCTAAGTATCTCTGGGGCTTTGTGCCAGGCTTGGGTCACCAGAGACAAGGAAGACTAGACCAGCGCTGAGCCAGGTGTGGCTGGAGGTAAGGAACGACACACAGCTGCCCAGGAGATGGGGAGGAAGGAGGGGAAGAAAAGGGAAGAATGGTGGCAGAGCTGGCTTTGTGACGCAGCACCCAGAGTTTCCGATGGGGTTCCCCGACAGGGTTTCCAATGGGGTTCCTATGGGGAGTCTGATTCACTGAGCCCAGGTCACATGTCTCAGCCTTAGCTGCCGAGAGGGCCAGAGGAGTGGGCACGGTCCCTTCTCACATCTACTCCCCTCCAAGACTCATAGGGCAAAGAGTTCCCCAAATATAAGAAGGAGTTTTGGATGCTGGCCTCCAATGAAAGAAAATGTCTTCTCTCAACTTAGCTCATTGCCAAAGTACGGCTTTCCCAGGGAAATTGGCAGAAGTCCTCCGATGAGCCTCATGGGGGCGGGGGGACATTTTCCGTCTCTCTAGCTCCCCAAATACTAGGAACAGGGCCATCCACCCCCAAGCACCAACCACATCCCTACCCTGCTCCTCGACCTGGCATGACAGGGAAACTCTGAGAGAGAAAAAAATAACCCCACATTGAAAGTCAGCCGGCAAATGGAACCCTTTCATGTTGGCCAGGATCCACAGCTCGGAAGGTAAGATCAGATATGGAAGCGTTTGATGAGGTTAAGTCCATTTCCAACCCTTCATTCTGGCGTTTAAAGCCATCATCTGTTTTAAGAAGTGAAGAGCTTTAATGTGCAGGGGGTTACAGAGGAACCGGGCTCCTGCTTCGCGTAGAGCACCAGGAGGCAGGGGCTGTGGAAAGTTGTGGAACCTTTTTTCCTGCAACCCCATAAGGGAGAGAAGCCCCTACCTGCTGATCTCTAAAAATGGCTGCTAATGACATACAGCTATGCTGAAACAGGGACCCGTGTTCATTATAAATCAGGGTGGAAGATGTTCGAGATTGATGTGTCGTCTTGGAGGCACTAAGCCCAAGGAGGATCCCTTCCCCAACAGGAACAAAAGGAAGTAGATGTGTTTTCTTCCTCTATTGGAGGGTTTGTCCCAGAGCCCCACTAAAATCTTGTTTCTTCCACAAAGCCGTCACTGATGAGTAAGCCCTTACTCCTGAACTCCTAGGGCATCTGTGGTCTAGGCCACTTGTTTCACATAATATAAGATCCTTCATTCACTTGTTCATTCATGCACCAACCCCCCCATTAAACCAACACTACGGGCTACTCAGAAGGTTTGAGGTAGAAGGCAGTTTGAAGATCTTCTCTTAAGAGACAAAGAAACTGAGACAACACTGGACGTGGGGTTCACGGTAGGCATGGGGAATGACTGACTTGCCCAAGGTCACACCTGTCTTAGTGGGGGCTCTGGGCTCTGAGAGCTCCTAACAAACTAGTCCCTGTTGATGGTTTAATGTCCTCCACCCAGGCTATATTCTTTCAAAACCAGCTATCGCCAAGCACTTCAATCTACTGAGAGGTCTCTGCACCCCATCAGACTATTAGCTCCTAGATCAGTGATTCTCAACCCTGGATGATATTGGAATCAATAAGAAGAGCTTTAAAAATGGTGATGCCTGGGTACTACCCCGGAGATTCTGATTTAATTAAGATTATAGGACGTGGCCTAGGCTTTGGGATTTTTTAACACCACCTCTACTGCCCCTGGGTGATTCAAATGAGCATTAAAAATTGAGAAGCACCATTCTACAACACTGTTTCTCAAAATTAGTGAGCATATACATCACATAGTGGTGATCTGGCTAAATTGGAAATTTCAATTCATTAAGTCTCTGCTAAGGCCCAAGGTTCTGTGTTTCTAACAAGCTCCCAGATAATACAAATGCTCTGGTCTGTGAACCATACTTTGGGTAGGAAGGCTCTAAAACAGGGTTTCCCTCGGGGTGCCCGGGTGGCTCAGTCGGTCAAGCGTCCGACTTCAGCTCAGGTCATGATCTTGCGGTTCGTGAGTTTGAGCCCCGCGTCGGGCTCTGTGCTGACAGCTCAGAGCCTGGAGCCTGCTTTTCTGATTCTGTGTCTCCCTCTCTGCCCCTCCCCCACTCACACTCTGTCTCTCTCCTTCAAAAATAAATAAACATTAAAAAAAATTTTTTTTAATAAAAAAATAAAATAAAACAGGGTTTCCCAACCTCAGAACTAATCGACACTTTGGGGCTGTATAATGCTTAGTTTGGGGTGGCAATGGCGCAGAGGGAATTTTCCCGTGCGTTACAGGATGTTTCGCAGCGTCCCTCCACCCCCTAGATGCCACATCTCCGGTTGTAACGACCAAAATATCTCCAGACAACGCCAGATGGCCTCTTGGGTGGGGGGAGCACAGTCACCCCAGTTGAGAACCACAGTTCTAGAGGACACACGTTGAAGCTAGCATCTTGAGTCCTCTAGCTCTCCATCCAAAGTCCTTTCTCTATGCCACATTGCCCTGTTAACTATCTTTTCCCACTCATCTTGCTTATGAAATTTGTAAATTAATTAAAAGTGAAGATGACATCCCGTTCATTCATTAATCAGCCAGTGATTCAGCAAATATTTGGCGAATGCCGAGCCGTTTGCTGAGCCTAGAGATGATAACAAAGGCACCCGAAGGCTACGCGTGAACTATCCCTTCCATCCTCCACACAGCCCTTGGAAGCAGGTCCTAGGGTCACCTCCATATTACACACAAGACAACCAAAGAGAAATTAGGTAACTTGCTCCAGAACACATAATAAGTTATAGAAACAAAATGCAAAGATAAGTAGGATACAGAGCTTCCTCAATGGAGCTCATGATCATGCAGTCAACACAGACAGCCATGATTCTGACTCTACCTCGATGTGGAAAATACTAGAGCCGCAGCCTGGGCAGAGGGGTCACTCGAAGAGCATGGCCAGTTCTGCTCGAGGAGCGGAAGGGAAGGAGAAGACCTCACACGGTAAGTGATAATTGAGCTAGATCTACAATGATAAGAAGAATTTCAGGAGTATCCCTTTCCTTGTCCATCCCCTGTACTCAACAGACTGTGAGCTTCTTAAGGGTACGGACAGACTCTTCCTTATTTTTCTATCTTCGGTTCCTGGCATGGGGCCGGGTGCATAACAGGTGGTCGATCAATGTTGGGTGAATAGGTGAGCAAACAAATCAGGTAGACAATAGAGACAACCCAGGGGGAGAGAACAGCATGAGAAAAAGCATGGAGGTGTGGACGGGTGCTGTGTGCCAGGAGAAGAGTAAAGAGGCCAGAGGCACGGGCATTCGGGGAGAAGGGGGCAGGAGACGAGCAGGTGTCTGACATTCTGATTCCCACATAGAACAATTTGAATCCCTTTCGCTGGGCTCTGGGGAAAGGGAAGCTTCAGAGTACCTCCCAGCTCGCTGGGTTCCTTTTCCAAAGAGCAGGAATCCATGTGTCAGGACAGGATTAGCTCTAATGAGTGCAGGGAAGTGGGATCAAGAACTGTGAATTCATTTAATACATGGGGAAGGAATCGTGCGTGCGTGTGTGTGCGTGTGTGTGTGTGTGTTTTAATTCTTACCATCCCTGATGAACTGATGGATCCAAGCCTTGGCATCAAGAGCTGTTAGAAAAGAGAGAGATAATTGGACACCTAGTATCTCTTGATGGAAGGACACAATACACCTGTGAATCTCATCACAGCCCCGGGTGGAGCCACCAACTTGCCAGCAGCACAGGGGACGGAGGGACATGTTAAATTTCACCACGGGGATCCAAACAGCAAAGTCGACTGTGGAACATCTGTAGGACAAATGACTTGGTTCTTAACTAAGAAGAGAAAAGGGGGGTGGGGTGGGGGAGGGAGAAATGGAGGGAGAACTTATGGATTAAAAGACACCTAAAGATATTTCAACCATTTTCAATGTGGAGACAATTAGAGTCAGGATTCCACAACTGGGGGAAAAAAAAAAAAAAAAAGACAAGTAGAAATCTGAACAGTGGGTTATTTGATGATATTAAGAAATTATTGATGGGGTGCTGGGGTGACTCAGTCAGTTGAGCGTCTGACTTCGGCTCGGGTCATGATCATTCAGCTTGTGAGCTCGAGCCCCGCATTGGGCTCTGTGCTGACAGCTCAGAGCCTGGAGCCTGCTTTGGATTCTGTGTCTCCCTCTCTCTCTCTCTGACCCTCCCCAGCTTGCACTCTCTCTCAAAAATAAATAGACACTAAAAAAATTTTTTTAAAGAAATTATCGTTAAATTTAAGATGTGATAATGGCTTTGGCATCATATTTTTTTAAAGTGCCCTTGTCTTTTACAGGTACAGACTGAAATACCAACAAAATGACATCACCGTGCGAGAGGAGGGGGTGAAAACGCAGGATACACAAGGTTGGCTCTAGGCTGGAATTGAAATTGAGCAAATAGCACCTGTGCTTCGCCATACTAATCTAGCTCTCGGCTTTCTTTCTTTTAAGTTTTACTGAAGTACAATTTCTGTACCATACGATTCACCCAATTAGTGCGTACAATCCAAAGACTTCTAGTAGGTTCAAAGCTGGGCATCCATCAGCACAGTCTTATATTCGTCACCTCCAAAAAGAAACCTTGTACCCCTCAGCCGTAATCCCCGAAGCCCACCTCACCCTTAGCTCTAGACAACGACTCATCTACTTTCCGTCTCCACAGGGTCTCTATTCTGGACGTTTCATGTATAAGGAGTCCCGCAATAGGAGGTCCTCTGTGACTGGCTTATCCACGGTGCAGCATGTATCAACACCTTGATTTCCTTTCATGGCCAAATACTATTCCATTACGTGGCTACAGCACATTTTATTTACCGGCGGATGGACATTTTTAAGTTGGTTCTACTTTGGGGCTAACATGTATAATGCTGTTATGACCACTTGTATACAAGCTTTTGTACGGAATCCATTTTCTTTTCTCTTGGGTGTATACCTAGGAGTGGAAATGGCTGGGTCAGATGGTGACTCTCTGTTTAGCAACTTAAGAAATTGTCAACCTGCTTCCCAAAGCCGCTGCATCATTTTACGTTCCCACCCACTGCCTTCCCTTTTTTGTAGGTGCTTGAAATTTTCCATAATAAAAAATTTTGTTTTAAACCCACCCTCAGCGGGCTAAAAACCACCAACGCATCCTCGCCACGTTGGCAACTGTGGCTTATTCCTAACATGTCTGTGTCGCCTCTACTCGCGTGGGCACTCCGGGGAAAAGATCGTGACCCCTCCCCGCTTTCAATACGTTCTTGTTTGTTAGGTTTTTGGGCACGTGCCTCCTCCCTTTCATTTTGGGGGCGCAGTCTCTAAAGAAACCAAGAAGATTAGAGTCGGGAATGACCTAAAGTGAGTCACCAGAGTGGAGGGAATCAGGCAGAAGCCCCTTCCAGCAGCGCAGCTAAGTAAACACAAATGTGATGACCGCCGCCGACATAATGACATAAAATGTGGGCCACAAAGGAAAGAATGGCTGCAGTAAGGGGAGGGGAGGGGACCCCGTCTGCGGAGCCCCAAGGTTAAATGCTGGGGTGTAAAGAGACGTAAACAAGAGAAATCTTTCAGCACAACAATTTGGGACATAATGGCGCACAGAGTCGCATTCTGCAGGTGTACGAGAGCACTCGGCTGCATTATTCCATCCCGGGTTCCCATTTTCTCTTGTCAAGAGGTCTTTGACTAAAGACACAATTGTCTTCCAAAGAAAGGCTGAAATGCCATGTCAATGACTTGAGTGATAGGCTGTAGCATCTTGGATGCTCAAGGAAAAGCAATGCTAATGGATTTGTACACTAAATAACATAAAAGGGGAGAGGGGGGATGCCCCACCAAGGCACTGCGACAGCCTTCTTCCGAGGCACTGGAGGGGAATCAAGGCTTTCGTACCCCCTTCCAGTGAGGACAAAGGATGCCTAGGTTTCAGGGAGTCCAGACCTGACTCTGCCTTCCCTTCATATTCAGCCTGGACCGAGCTCTTTTTCTTAAATCCTCAAAGAATTAGCAGATGTTCCCTCACAAATCTGGGGCATGTAGCTTCCTGCCCGGCCTCCCACAAAAACGTCCCTGACCCAGGCCCAGGACATCCCGCCCTCTCCTGCGTACCTGACAGCAAAGTCTCCTGGGAGATTTCCCAGCCTGCCCAGCAAAATAGTCCAGCCCTTCCTACAAGTTAATAAGTGCACCGGAAGGCTCACATGAGCAACGTCATGAGCTAACAAATGAGCTAGCAAAGTAAAAGAAAGAGAGGACGTGCACACGGGAAAGGACCTCAGGGTTCACGGGATCCAACCCCCTCTTTTCATGAACAAGAACGCTGAGAACCAGGGAAAGTAAGCAACGTCAGAGGGTGACATTATCAGCTCATGTCAAGACGTGTACGTCCACTCCTCTCCCCCACAGGAGGTGAAGTTCACTGGAGTAGGAAAATGAAAGAATGCCACTCAAGAATTTTATCTCTAATATGTGTAGCTCTGGGAATGAAACAGGACAGGAGACCTAAAATTTTTATATTCTAATATTTTAGGTAACCGTGACCTAGAAACCACAGCTTGGAGTTCCTTTTGAAGATGCCGATGGCCTTTAGGGCAGGTTCGGTTGTCCTCGCCTGTCCATGTCAGCAGGAGGGAATTGGAGACCCGAAGGAGGCAACTGAGGCCCTGAGAGGGGATGAGATTTCCCAAGGTCACAGGACTCATCCTCCTTTGGTGTTTCAATCTCAGTGAAGAGCACCACTCATCACCCATCATTCTTCCAGTTAAAGGAACCAGAAACCAAGGAAACCCCCTCAAGATGTGCCATCACCACACCCTCCCGATCCAATCTGCACCCAGTCTATAACCTCCCGTGTCCCCTCCATTTCCTCTGCCACGAGCCTAGAGCAGGTTGTCGTCACCTCCTGCCCAGCTCCTACCTGTTCCCGGGACCCTTAACTCCTGTCCCCAATCGTTCTCAAAACCACAGCTAAAGTGATCCTTTCAAAACTGAATCTGCTCGTGTTCTCCCCCTGTTAAAACCTTTCAGTGGTCCTAGAGATGAAACCCCAAATCTTTTTTTTTTTTTAATTTTTTAAATGTTTATTTATTTTGGAGAGACAGAGTGCAAGCAGGGGAGGGGCAGAGAGAGGGAGACACGGAATCCAAAACAGGCTCCAGGCTCCGAGCTGTCAACACAGAGCACGATGCGGCACTCGAACCCACGGGCTGCAAGATCATGACCTGAGCCGAAGTCGGACGCTTAACCGACTGAGCCACCCAGGCGCCCCTAAAACCCCCAATTTTGATGTTCACAAAGCCCTGCCTCGCCGGCCACATCCACCCCCCACCCGGGCATGCCCTTGAAGTCATCTTGAACCACTCCCCCCCACCTACTCCCCTTGCTCAAAGCCACATTGACCTTCTTTCCATCTTCCCATCCTTCCAATACACCATGTTCCCTTCCATCCCAGGACTCTTTTGAGAATACTGTCCCCTCTCTGAAAAGTTCTTGTTCCACTCCTCACTTAATTCTCCTGCAGGCGTTGGCTTATGTCCTTCCTCAGGAAAGCCTTCTCTGATCCCCAGCACTGTGTGAGGCTCCTAACTTTTGTACTTTCCTAGCAAAGCTTCTTTCCTTTAGAACATTGATCCTAGTTTATGATGATACGCTCATTAGTGCGATGAATTGAACACAATCTATTTCCCCACACAATAAGAAAGAAATCTGCTCAGTTTTACAGGTTTTTCTCCCAACACCTAGCATAGTGCCAGATACTAGACGTATATTCAGTGATCATGCACTTGTATGACCAGAAAGCTGTTAAAATATTGAAATGTTTTTATATCCATTGTTAATTAACTACTGTCCCAAACCTCCCAGGTGTCTCATGGTATTCTAGCCATATCCCCTCCCCTGGACCTTTCAGGGCACCCTCTATCCAGTAATTAAATGAGAAATGTCTAGCACAGCACTTGGACGATCAAGGCTAAATATTCTACCACTCCAGCCTGCACTGAGTAGACACTTAATAATTATGAATTGACTAAAAGAATAATCGTAGAGCTAGTGTTTCAACCCTGATTTACCAAACCCCTGTTATTTTTCCTGCTTTGTTTGCTGCTTCCTCTTTCACCCCCTGTTGGCATTAAGTGCTTGCTCTGCAAGCTCTAGAGGGTGGCATAGTCAGGTTCAC
The DNA here is from genome assembly GCF_046562875.1 of Panthera onca. Taxonomy (NCBI): domain Eukaryota; kingdom Metazoa; phylum Chordata; class Mammalia; order Carnivora; family Felidae; genus Panthera; species Panthera onca. The sequence goes on from NC_138349.1 coordinate 17,609,688, forward strand.
GTCTGGGTCCTTCTGAGCATCCCCTCTCCCTACTTTGAGGCCTCGAGAGCATGCACCAGGCACCTGACGACCTTAGCACTGAAACCCACGGCATCTGGTTGCCACCAGGAGCAAAGGCATCCAGATAAACCTTCCTCACCGTCTGTCAAAACTCTACAGGAAATCCCCACTTTGGCAGAAGCCACGTGACTCCAGGAAATCCACTCACCCTTCCAAAAGGGCGGGGAGACCACCTAGATGCGAACTCTTTACCAGCCAGCCTTCCATCTAGAGACATAAAGAGAAAAAAGGAAGACCTCTCTTCCATCAAAGAAGACATTCAATTGTAATCATTTCTTGATTCTCAGGTCAGGTCACCGTGGTGGGCTTTTTAACTTCTCTGGACGCTGAAAAGGTGGTATCTTCCTTAGCCTGGGTTTTCCCCGGAGTAGATCCAAAGGAAAATATTTGGGCATAAGCAGTTTATTTAAGGGATACGCCAAGAAAGCACTACGAGGGAGAAGGACGTGGGACCAACAAAGTGTGTGATGCTGAGCAGGGTACCTGCGTGCATGACCGGGGCTCAGTCTCACACAGAGCCCGGCAGACGGTGTAGCATCCTTCTGAATTATCCGTCAGAGAGGCAAGGAAGCTGGGGGATCAATCTACAATTCCCAACCCTCCTTGGTTGAGGATCTCTCTGGGGCATTCATTCTCTTGCAGTTCCCCTCGCCCCGTGATCCTGTCAATCAGGAGGCCAGAAAATGCCTCAGGCCAAGAGACCACAAAGCCACGACTGTGTCTGGGAACTGTCTGCAGGTGTGAGGAAGCCCCAACAGCATCTGCAAAGGCTTTCAAATGCTTACAAGAGGAAAACCATCGTATACCAGCCGCTAAAAGGAACCTGCACGTTGGGCCGTGTGGTACAACAGGCAGAGTTTGGGCTTCAGAATCCAAGTCCTGGGTTTGAATCTCTTCTCTGCCACTTGCCAGCTGGGCCAGTGGGCAAGAGAACCTCTCTGAACCTCACTCTTTGTTTAATCTGTAAAGGTTATAGTAAAGATTAAATGAAGTGCTGTATACTAAGTGTACCGTGCTGGGCACATTACTGATGCTAGTTAGTGTAATAATAATAATTACTATTCCAATAAAATGAATCGTTTGCTCTTGGGAGTTTCATGATCTAGGAAGCTAACCTGATACCATCCAGGAAGGGTGATGTCTTACTTTTAATTTGTAGTGTTGTTTAAGTCACGCGTTTGTTTGTTAACGCGTTTGTTTGCTCATCCAACAAATGTTGCAAATCCATTTCAGTTACAAAAAGGAGGGGTTGGCAGCTATTGTTACAATGGTTAGTTCTCGAATGCCTTGTAGCTTTCACCATCTTTCAGTCTGCAGCTGTTCTCTGCAGGAAGACAGGGAAAAAAGATCGTCGTAATGATATAATGGTGTCAGCTATCGATACTTAGAGCTACATGACTTTGAATACATTTGAATAACGCTTCTATACTCCTCCATCTGTGAAATGGGCATAATAACACCCACCTCGCAGGGCTGCCGCAAAACTTAAAAGAGATGACATTGCACACACCTCCTACAGCGTCAGTGACCCCGCGGGCTCCTTCTCATCATGTCATCTCTGGGGTATGCATGGTTTCATAGCTAAATGTTAAGGGGTATTGAGAGGATGAGCACTTCAGATCCTTGGGCAAATGTGAGAACAACCCAGCAGCCCTAAGTGAGCAGAGCACGTCAGCAGCACTCCGCGAAACGTGAGAGTCTAGCCCTCCTCCGCTGTGACTCGCAACACTGTCTTATTCCTCTGGTCATTCCCCCACTCCCAGCTCAGTGCCTATAAATAGGAGGGATGCGTTGATATTTGCTGATAAACAAATGAAACAAATCGAGCCTGCTTTTCCAAACAACAGCACAAGAAAAAAAAAAAATGCTTCAAAGAAGACACCGTGAACAAAAACTAAGATCCTTGAGGACAAGAAAGGTGGCATTCCTTGGTACCCAGTGACAAATCAGTGTACTTAGTTGACTAACATTCTATCTAAATGGAATAAAATGTCTCAGAGGACCAGGATCCACCTGCACTCTAAATACAGACCACTGTGCTACAAGGCCCTGTTCTAAAGAGACCCGCTTAGGATCCTGATCCCTTAAAATATATATTGTTTAGTCTAACAGGCAGAAATAGAAGCAACCGCAAGTGGAAAACTGCAGTCTTCTGGCTCAAAGCGTGGCCCACCCAGCAGCGTGAAGCGCGGGCTCTCCTCGGGCGCCGTCCCCACACCTGCCGGAGCAGAATCTGCATTGCACACACTGCCCACGTGATTCTCAGGTAGGAGCCGGGCTGGCACTGCTCTTCGAGATTGGCTACTCCTCGTCGGGGGAGTTTTAAGAAAATACCGATGCCTGGGTTCCCACCGCCAACAGGGTCATCGGCCTGGAATGCAGCTTGGGCAAAGTGATTGGAAATAAGAAGAAGAATGAGAATTAGAATTCCCCGGGGAGAGCGCTGCACAGACCCGCACGGGGCAGCTCACACAGCAAAAGGGCTCATTTTGCCTCATGGAGGATTATTTCCCTGAGCCCTTCAGGGTGCCTCCTATCTGGCCGTTGGGAAGAAGGCTTGAATGTTATCTGGGAGCCAGGCCCGCACCAGACCAGGCCTCCACCTACCGAGAGAAGAAAGAGTTAACCCCAAAGCCAGCCTTCCCTCTCCTGCTTCTATGGGCCCAGCCGCCGCTGAGCCTCAATCACCTTCACCGCAGCGTGTACATCTGGTTCCGTTCCTTGGAAATGTCTCCCCTTCTCATTGCTTCCCTCCCCTCGGGGACAGCTTTCCCCAGTCCTGCCCAGGAGAATGACCTGAGGCCAGGGGATCTAGCCTGGGAATGTCCCCACTGCCTGCTCCACAGTCCAGACCTCCAGGTGGGGTTTTGAAGTGATGACATCAGCCATGGCCGGGGTAGCAAGTTACATCAGAAACACTCCAATCCTCCCGGGAACCTTCCTGGGAACAAGCACGAGGCTCTGGCTAATTTTAAATGTAATTAAAAGATTTTCTTCCTTTCTTTCTTTCAAGGCATGATCAATTTCCACAGCTCCCCCCTCTCAGAATACTGTTCCTCTGAGGTCTTCTTTTTTTAATTTCCAGATTTTTCCCCCCAAATGAGAACACTTACAACAGATGCAAGTCCTTTGCTTATTTGGCCTATGTATCAGCAGACAGTCTTTTTACAATGCAGAAAGTTTTTTAATGGGATGTGGAAAAGGTCTTCTCTCCCAAAACGCTAATAATAAAAAAAAAAAAAATTTTTTTTATTTTCTTCAAATTGCTTTTTATAACCCATTCAGCATTTTCAGGGACATAATTAAAACATCAAACAGTTTTCCTGCCGGTTATGCTAAAATTTGAATACTTGAGGCAGCCACTATTATTAGATATTAAAATGGACTTGAGTATTTATTTAAAAGATCCTCTTAAGTAACTATTCATTTGGGTTTGCTCTGTTTAATAAAAAGACAAGCCCCATAATGTGAAAATACCTGTTTCTAATAAAGACCGTAATTGGTAGCAGGAGGATTTTTTTTAATATAAAATATGTATTTTGTTCACTATTTTTCCAGCTTAATGCGACTAATTTCCCCATTCAACTTTATCCCTAAGGAAAACTAGGGAAAGAAAGGCCATCAGCAATACACGAAGCTCAGTAGTTTGCTTTCGTAGGGTGTAATTGCTATCGAGAAGGCTAGTAGCCGGGTAATTTTGGATTAAATGAGTACATAGCCTGAAAAAGGATAAATTAACCTCTGTAGAACTGAAATTAGATTCCAGTGAGTGACTGTTCTAGCTCAACACACACGGAGTCCAAGGCTGGGGACTATGTCGCCCAGGAGGAAAAGCCAGTTGAAATGCTGACTGCCCGTTCGCGGGTGCAGGGAGGGCAGGGAAGCCAACTCGGGAAGGAACGGATGGGGCAGAAATGGAAACTGAGAGCATTTGTTTCTCTTGCTGTTCCAGGGGTTTGTGGACGCTTTCCAGATAAATAAGAGGTTTCCCTCTTCACAAGACCCCAGCAGGCTTCTCAGAGACGAAAGCAGATCGGGTCAGTTCACTGGACACACGGTTACTGACGGCAGAGGACATGATAAAGCCGTGCCGGACACACAGAGAAGAAGGTCGGAACAAGTGTGTGAATACCACGTGAGAAACAATTCTAATCTCCCTGGGGCTTTTTAACGGCAGTGAGATGGGCGAGTAAATCTAGAATACAAAATTGTGTGCACTGGGGCACCTGGGTGGCTCAGTCCGCTAAGCGTCCGACTCTTGATTTCGGCTCACGTCACGAACCCACGGCTCGTGGATTCGAGCCCTGCATCGGGCTCTGCACAGCCTGCCTGGGATTCTCTCTCTCCCTCTCTCTCTCTGTTCCTCCCCCGCTTGTGTTCTCTTTCTCTCTCTCAAAATAAATAAACTTTTTTTAGAAAGATACAAAAAATTGTGTGGGCCAACTGCCTTTTGAATGGCACAGATATTACAAGCTTAGAGCGGGGTCGTCGCTCTGGTTCAGAACAAGACGGAGGGCTTCTCACGGAGGTGGCAGTGGCTGGACCGTGAAAAACACGCTGGCTGGGGAAATCACGTCCTGGTCAATCCTGCCCTTCTCGAAATACCTGCAACACTAGAGTGCGTTGAAACTTCTAGAATTAATTGCATACCTGTGACTCTGCCTACGTGAACTCATATCGGTGGGTTCAGTCCTCACCTTCTTTGTGAGATGGAGAAACAATGGCCACGGGACCTGCCCACATGAACTGGATATCAACCCCCTGCAAGGAACTGTTAGATGCTGCTGAGGAACAAAGAGAAAAGAGGTGGAGAAATCAACATTGTCCTCTGGCAATCTACTTAAAGATCAGGAGGTAAACCATCACCGCCAGACAAACCGAACAACTGTAGGAAGGATACAGCAGGTACCAGATGAGAGTCATGGCTGTCCATGCGGTGGGAGGGAAGGATAGATAGTAGTGACCCCTCAGGCCGAGGCAGCTGGGAAGCCTAGCTTAAGAACCTAAGACTTGAACTTAATACGCCGAGTAAAGAACTCTGACCGTAGAACACGGGAGGCAGGGAGGAAAGGAAAATGCATTCCTTGGCTGAGACGTTACTGGCATTTTCAAACCAGAGAACGGATAGTTTCAATAAGGAGGGAGAGATTCCCCCAAGAGAATCTTCCTTCTCCCTCTCTCTGCTTCCTCTGTCCTTTCGAAGCACATCCCAGTCCCCAGCCCTTATCTAATTTGATGGAGCTGGCCAGTGTTATTTGGGGAGGAACAAGGGCTCGGAAAGACACCGTTGCCAAATTCTCCTTGATGAAAGGCTTTTGTGCTCTCGGCTCCATAACCCCCACCCACTCAGAGGGCTGGCCCAGATCTTCGGGCCCCAAGGTTAAGGACCCTGCTCCGCAGGTGGGGAGCACACCTGGGAATGCCACAGCCCTTCCCGTGGCCTCCCAAATGGAGTCGTTGGTCGTTGATGGATGGTAAACACACAAGAAGGGAGAGAACTCTGTGGAGCCGGTGCCGAGCACATATCTAAAGCCAAAGAATTTTGTTTCACTACCCTCTGTTGAAGTAAAAACAGCTCCAAGAGTATTCCCTGGAGTGTGAAACGGTTCTCTCATCATCCAGGGTTCAAAGACACTGTGAGGCGTGTAGCGTAGCTGAAAGTGTCTGTGTGTAATAATGCCTTTATGATGTTGTTTTGTTTCTGGCTTGCCTTTACCTGAATTATCTGAAGACATTGTTTGAGGCTATAAAAAATATGAATAATATTAGGCCTTGAGATCAAAAATCATTTTTTATTTCCACGGTTGTTAGCCGCCAATATCCCACGCACGGCTCTCAATTTCCAAAGCGGCAGTGAAATGCTGGGGAGATCAGGTGAGCTTTTTTTTTTTTTCTCTTCTTCTTTTTCTTTCTCTTCTTCTTATTTTTATTTTTGTTATTAGGCACTGGTCTTGATTTCTGAAGCTGCCGAAAGCCGTTGGATACGGCAAAATTAATCAGAGGGAAAACTACCATTTAAACATGAGATAAAAGGGCACTTGGCACCGAAGCATAACGAGATGTCCACCCAATGGGATGAGTGACGCACACCTTCCCGGGTGGCCCCGGGGTCTCCAGGAAGCCAGCGTGGCTTGAGAGGCGATGCTACCAATTTTGAGGACCAGCAGGGGCTGCACATTCAGAGAGGGCCTCCCACGTGAGGAGAGAACTCTCTGGCCCGCCCTCTGAAGCCACAAACATGCCTCTCTTGCCTCTTTGTCTTACTCTGCTGGCGAAGAACGAAGTCTGAAAAAAACGAAGTAAGAAGTTCCTTTTTGTTTTTTTGGTTTTTGTGGGTGGCGGTTTTTTTTTTTTTTTTTTTTTTTGGCACCTGTTACCTAATCACTGGACAGTCCCCAATACGCGTCCCACCAAGCAAATGAGGTCCAACGCCACGCTGACAGACGTTCACCTCAGGCTGACCTGCTCTCAGGCACGGGCTCCAGGCCCCACCATGTCTAACAGCTAACGCTGGGTGGCTCACATTCCCCATGTTGACACGCGAAGGCAGGGCATCTGGTTTCTGGCATCGCCTAACCCCTAACAAGGTCACAAATTTGGACAAGTCACTACCCCTGCCAGCCTTCAATTTCTTCAGGCTTTCTCCACTCTCCCAAGTTATTAAACCTCAAAATCATCGGTCCGTTGACGCCTCAGTCCTCGCTGGCCGCATTCCCAATGAACTTCTGAGTCACAGAGTCACGGCCTCCAACCACTCGCTCCTTCTCATCCGAGCTGTGCTGCCCTAGTTCCTAACCCATCTCCCTTCACCCTCCCTGCACTCCACCCTGACTCGACTTTCAGACTCACCCCCTTAAACGCTTCAGATTCAGTCTTGACCTTTTCGAAAGCTGTCAGCGGTTCCCCATCGCCTCTCGGCCAATGTCTGCCGGTCACAGTTCTCTACAACCTGCCAGACCTACCTTATTGCCCACTGCTTTCCTAAAGGCACCTGCCCTCCAGCCAAATGGCACATCTTGCTCTTTCCACGCATCTCTATGCTTTGCCCCTCCAGACACCTGCTCGCGCCCGCTCCGCTTCCCGGGATGCCCTCTACCCACTCCACCTCTACCCTCACGCCTGATCTCTGCCTATCAAAACTTTGTCCACTGGATTCGTGTGGAAGAAGATGCAGCAAAACTTGATTGGGAGAAAAATGGAAACAATCTGAATGTCTAATTGGACTAAAATGGCCAAATCAATTATGGAACAAGTATGTAATGACTTTGTAAACCATGGCTTTAAAGAATATTTAATGATATGTGAAAACTCGTTATTCTGTTGAGTAGGACCTCAGAAGCATTTATTCAGCAAAAGCCCAATTTTGTGAACTCTGTCTGTGTGTGTGCCTGTGTGCCTGTGTGTGTGTGTGTGTGTGTGTGTGTGTGTGTGTGTGAATATGTAGACATGTATACGTAGAGAAAAGTCTAGAAGGAATACACCAAAATGTTACTTCTGTTTTCTTCCAGGTGCTGAGATTATGAGCATGTTCATTTTCTTCTATATGCTTTTTAATATTTTCTCATAAATATGTATTGTTTTTAAACTTTAAAGTATAGTAAATAAGCATTAGCCATAAAACAGTAACAAAAGAAATTCTGCCTCGAGTGTCCTCTCACATGTTATTCTGTCCTCAAAGTTCTTTTTTTTTTTTAAAGATGTATTCATTTTTGAGAGACAGAGAGAGACAGCATGAGTGGGGGAGGGGCAGAGAGAGGAAGATACAGAATCTGAAGCAGGCGCCAGGCTCTGAGCCATAGAGCCTGGTGCAGGGCTCGAACCCACAAACGGTGAGATCATGACCTCCTCTGAAGTCAGACGCTTAACCAACTGAGCCACCCAGGTGCCCCATGTCCTCAAAGGTCTTCTTTCTTTATTTTTGAGAGAGAGACAGAAAGAGACAGAGCATGAGCAGGGGAGGGGCAGAGAGAGAGGGGGACACAGAATCCGAAGCAGGTTCCAGGCTCTGAGCTGTCAGCACAGAGCCCGACGCGGGGCTTGAACTCACTGACTGTAAGATCATGACCTGAGCCAACGTCGGACGCCCAACTGACGGAGCCACCCAGGTGCCCCTCAAAGATCATGACGGTGTGCTTCATCCCCCCGAACCACGGACCTCCACCAATCGGATGTAACTTTTTCTGCATGTGAGCCCCTGACATGCACACGGCCTATTCGGCTTCGTGTCGGAGTTACTGTGTGTATCCTGCATCCCTCCCCTTTGGCTGTAAACTGCCTGGGAGTAAGGACTCTGTCACGTTGGGCTCCTCTCTCAGTCCAGATACACGGCGGAGCCTCCATGAGTGCTTTCCACTTGAATTGGCCACACTCGGGCTCTGGGTCCAAAAGGGTCACTGACAGGGTAGTCTACACTTCGACATCAGCCACCCTGGACATTTCAGCACATCTTTTCTGTAGCTCTGCGGGGAACTGGTTTGAAGAAAAGTAGCTCAAAAACAAAACAAACAAAACAAAACAAAAAGCAAACCCTTATGTATTCATTTCTTCAGAAAAGAAAAGGACACCAACTCCAGCTCACCTCTGGTCTCGTTAACTAGCTCAAGAGACACTCGGTAGCACTGACCCTGGAATACAAAGGCCACGTTCAAGGTTTCCTAGTGACTGTCCCTAAAAACACAGAGCATTCTCATTCCTGAAAACCTAGTTACTAGATGTGCAGTCTTTACTCAAATTTTTTACTTCTTGGTTCCTGAGCTAGGAAGTGTTAGCTACTATAGATTGAAACCCATATGGCCAGTAATTTCACACTGATCTCTAGTAAGAGGCTTTCCCAAGAGTTGTCATCAACCTGGACCTCAATCCATGATTCCACAGAGGCACAGAGCCTCAACTACAAAGACTTCCTCTTCTGGCCCCTGGAAGGTCTTGCCAACAGGAGTTATTTGCAGCCGCCATCATTTTGCTCTCCCTCACCAAGCCAGAGAAACGCAATTCTCCGATCTAGGTACAAGGGATGGATGGAAATTACCCAGTTAGGCAGTGGAAACTGGGAGAGTGGGATGTATTCATTGCTTTTGAGGAGAATCAATATATGAAGGAATGATTCAAAAGTTACCACAAACCAACCCTCAAGTGTATCCCACTTCTCTGAGTTCTCTTCATCCTTCAAATCCTGCTCAATACCAGCCCTAAAGGAGACCATCTGAGACTATCCATCCACAATCGTTTCCTTGTCTGAACCCCCACAGCCTACTGAATACCCACCTCATGAAGTTTGAGGAAAATCATCGACAAGGTAAATAGAGCATCCAACACAGAGATGAATACCTATGTAGTAGCCGTTTGATCATTATCATCAATGAGCCATCATAGAGTTTTTATTAATGTTCCTCTGTTCAATTTCACGTCAGCTCCTTGAAGATGGGAATCGTGTCTTCGGACGTAAAGCTTTAACCGTTCATCTTTGCTGGGAAATGGATTATTCCAGATCTCAGGAATTTCCTGGATAGCTGAGAGCTCAGCTCTTTGAGTATGACACGGAGATATTCTTAGAGGCTACCATTCAGACCACTGTCCTACAACCCCCCCTTGAACCCTCACGCAGAGCAGAGTCCAAGGGGTTGCAGTCAGCGTCTTGGGGGACCGCTAAGGTGGGCAAGGTTCTCCGTATTCCTTACCACAGGACAATCCCATGTCTCCCCCTTCTTCGCTGGCTTCTGCCTCTGCTTTCTACTTCGCTCTGCCCTCATTCTTTTCCCTTTTGCCTCCTCTCAACCATCTTGGCTCTTGTGTGGAAATGGGTGGCCTCCCTAGGCATTGCCCAATGCTCCTCTCAGGCCCCAGCATCTGGGGCCCTCCCTGCCTGGGTCCAGACTTTACCACTGCCACTTTCACTCCCTAAGGAGGCTCCCTTTCTCATTACATCCAGGCCAGCTATCATTCTGGATGATGAAAATGAACCCTAAGATCACAGAGGCTTTTACCCTCCTTCTAAACGACCTCGTGTTTCTGATAGAGAGTTAAAGATGTTCGCTTGTCAATAAAAACTGGTTGAGTCATGAAGTAGTCCCTGAACAAGAAGCTACAGGCTCGGGGCTGTGTTCAGCCTCAGCCGAGAAAAGGACGAGTGGGAGCCACAGAAACTTCCCAAAGCCATCCAAGTGTCTGCTGAGTTTTGAGAGGAATAGAAAGTTTTAGGTGAGTTAGTTTTGATTTTTGTAATTTCCTAAAGACATTTGACATCAGAAGCTTCTAGGGGCTCCAGACATCCTGGTCTCTGTGGCATGACCCAGCGTGTGGCAAGCCGCGGGGAGAAGAGACACCGCCTCGTTCCGCAGCCCTCTGCAGATAATTAGCACGGCTGAGGAGCAAACAAATTCATGCCTCCTGCTCTGTCTACGCAGCTCTCGTTGAGGTCTGGAAGAGAGGGACTTTTCTCTCCTCATCCAAGGCACGTGGAGGTGACTGGGGAGAGCCGCGCGGAAGATGAAAACGCTGTCGCGCGAAGCAACACGGCGACACAGTCTGTGAACTTCTTCTGATTTGCAAATGAAATTTTTCCCACAGACAATGCAGGCAGCACCAAGCTCTGATTGAAGACACAACTCATGAAAGTCTCCAAGTCAGAGTCGGAAAAACCTCCAGCCACTGAAGGCAGAAGGCAGCGCTGGAAATAACGAACAACATTAACTAAGAAGTCGCAAGAACCATCTCTATTAGACAGCTGCGTGGGTCACAAGGAAACCAGACAGGAGACATCAAGAGGAAACTCAGGCTCCCCGGGATAATTGCAGTGCAATTAATGCAGGGTGAGTCACTGCCCTTGGTGCAAGTGGGATCCTGCTGCTGCAAAGACCAGAGGCTCGCAGACCAGCCATTCCCCTTCCTCACCATCTGTGGAGCCTGAGGAAACCTCCTCGGGAAACCGGTCAATAAGATGACATCGTCATTTAAAAACTCAACGGCACGGGGCACCCGAGTGGCTCAGTCGGTTAAGCGTCCGACTTCGGCTCGGGTCATGATCTCGCGGCTCGTGAGTTGGAGCCCCGCGTCGGGCTCTGTGCTGACAGCTCAGAGCCTGGAGCCCGCTTTGGATTCTGTGTCTCCCTCTGTCTGCCCCTCGGCCGCTTGCACTCTGTCTCTTGCATTGTCTCAAAAATAAACAAACATTAAAAAAATTTTTTTCTTTTAAATCAACTGCAGAATCCACAAATATCAACACAGAAAGTGCATCCTCTAGAAACCTGGAAATGGGTTTAAAAAGACACCTGTCTCAGTTTGTAGGTCCATCAGATCTCTTACAGTAACTCAAGGGGACAGCCAGTTACCAAGAGAGAAGAAAAAGGGAGGATAAGGTGACGCTGAGAGGCACTGAGCAGCTACCAGGTACTGGGTGCTGGGTGTGACAGTTTCCTCCTCTTTACCCTATGGGCTAATTCTTAAGTTTATTTATTTATTGGGGGGGGGGGGGAGTGGAGGGGCAGAGAGAGAGAGGGAGAGAAAAAAATCCCAAGCAGGCTCCGCCCTGTCAGTGCAGAGCCCAACGCAGGGCTCGAACTCATGAACCCGTGAGATCATGAGCGGAGCCAAAATCAAGAGCTGGATGCCTAACCCAATGAACCAGCCAGATGCCCCATGGGCTCATCTTTCTATCCCCATTTCATGGATCTGGAAATTGAGTGGCAGAGAGTAAAGAAAAGAGAATTAAGGGGAAAATACAAGAAAGCAGAGGTAGAGGTTGAGAGTGGAGAGTGAGAGGAGAAAGAACATGAGTTTATCAGTGAACAATCCCCCACATTCTCCTCTCATCTCCCTGCCCCTTGGCCCTTTCCCTCTTGAAATACTAGATCTCACGCAAGACAGAGATGACCGTGTTATAAAAATACCAAAGGGCTCTTTCGAGAGGCACATGCAAGACACATGCGGGACTGAGCAACATGTCAGGCCTACGTGAGCACACAGCACATGCACCAAACCAGAGGGAGAATAGCAGTGCTCATGCTCAGGGCGTGGGGTACATCTATCAACTGGGGAACGTGTTACAAATGCAGACTCAGATCAGTAGGTGATTCCGATGAGGGGGGTGGCCGTAAACTACGCTTTCAAAAAATACAATGGCGGAAGTTTAAGTTTTTGAATTAAAAGTCTGCCAGGTGGTGCTATGGGGAGCATTTCTCCACCCACCCCCCCACCCCCATCTAGGAGTGCCTGTAGAATCTGAGAACTTTCTGGGGTGCAGAAGGGCAGAAGCAGCTTGGTCAAGTGCCCTGACTGCCTCCCCTGTCATCTCAACAGCCCTGCGGGAAAGCAAATTAGCAGGGACTTTTTTAGTTGCACCCAGTGCTCTCTTGGTGCTGGCTGGTACCTGCTCACAAAAGCCAATTGTGAACCATTCAGAAACTGGCAAGCTGCTGGCTAGACCCCGGCAGCTTAAAATCTGCCACCACGGGAGCATTTACACCACGGAATTGGCCAACAGTAAAAATCAATTTTCTTTTTCTCTTTTCTCCATAGACAGCCAGATTACCAGCACACCACTGGGTGCAAGTGACAGAAAGGCTACTCAGACCAGTTTAAGTAAGAAGGGATGTTTCTTTGTTGTTATTACAAGGAAGTCCGGAGGGTAGAATTGCCTTTAGAGCTAGCTGGATCTGAAAGCTTAAAAGATACTGTTAAATCTTTGTGTCCCCATCTTTTGGCTGTTTTTCTCTGGGTTGGTTTTGATGTACAGACTTCCTTCAGGTGGCAAGGAACATGACAGCTACCGGCCTCGGATTCGCCTCCACCCAATTTACAAAACCCGAAGGAAAGAGATTATCCTCCTACCGGCTCTACAGAGAAGTCCTGAAAGGATCCTGATCGGCTTTGGGTCACATGGCCATCACTGAACCAATCACTGAGACGAGGGAGAAGGAGGACTCCAACCGACCAGCAAGGATCATGTGACCTGCCCAGAGCTGGGGATGTAGCCACCTACCATGGTTGACGTTCGGAGTTTGTTTTAAAACCTAGGTGAGGCAATGGACAAGGCCTTCTGAAATTAAAGATTTTGCTCGGCCTATCAGTGCATTGGATAGCAGGAAGGATTTCGGAAGTCAGTGGAAATCAGGCGGTGAGGAAATCTCACGTGAAAAGACTCAATAATTGTCAAAGTGATCGGATAGGGAAATGGTAAGCTAGGGTGTCAGAGACAGAAAGCCCCATGAGTTGTTGTCAGCACTAGGTGGGATCTATGTAAACAGAGACAGGCAGATGCAGGGCATGTTGCAAATGCTCCCTAAATGGAAGTCGCCATTTATTATTATTATCTCTATATATGTAGCTTCAGGTTCCTCACCTATAAATAGTAACGATAGGGGCGCCTGGGTGGCTCAGTCGGTTAAGCCTCCGACTTCCACCCAGGTGACGATCTCGCGGTTCGTGAGTTCGAGCCCCCTGTCGGGCTCTGTGTTGACAGCTCGGAGCCTGGAGCCCGCTTTGGATTCTGTGTCTCCCTCTCTCTCTGTCCCTCCCCTGCTCGTGTGCTCTCGCTCTCTCTCTCTCTCTCAAAAATAAATAAACATTAAAAAAAATTAAATAGTAACGATAATAAGATCCACTTTGTGGGGTTGCTATGAGGTTAGGAGATTCTGTAGTACAGGCCTGACTTAGCATGGCTACTCCATATAAATTGCAACTGTCCCTATCAGGTGGAAACATTATTTTCCAAGACTCCCTTGCTCGTGTTCCAGCTCCTTCTTTGAATCATCAGAATAAACACTTGACATCCTTCCTTTCCTCTGAGCACATTAAGAAATAGTCAGGGAAATAAGACAACCATTTTGTCTCCAAAAAGAACATTCTGGAAATGTGTTTCTCTGGCAGTTTTTCCAGAGCAGGTCGATTTGGTTGAAGGGAAGTCAGATGTTAGCAAATATTTTCTCTCATGCTGATTTCCTGAGAAAATTGTACAAGTTACTGAAAGGTTAAAAAAAAATCCTCCAACCTCAAAAAAGACATGGGAGGGGGTATCACTGAAGTACACAAGATCTTTAGCAGAGTGGATAATATCAATGCATGTTGCTACTTTTGATACTGCCTCTATGACAGGAGTGGGGGCAGAAGAGGAAGTTCAAAAAAAACAAATTCAGAAGAGATAGATGGGAAGAGCTTTGTCACTCAAAGAATAATAAATGTTTGCAATGGCCTACTGGGCAAGGCTGTTGAGGTAAAGACAGTGGGTTTGTTCAAGTAGCAATTAGATGCTATCCTGGGGGAAAGACCGTATTACAAGAGAGAAGCATCAATGTGCTGAATGGCTTTTCACGCTCCTAACACTGCCTATGTTCTTTTCGTACTCTTAAGGGTCTGCAGTCCCAGCAGAATATGTGAGCACAGAAATTAGGCCCAGCGGTATGCCCTGGGAAACTGGGCCAAGAGAAATAATGCTGTTCAGGCAGGACCACGATTTGCAATGTTCGGCTATAGCATTCATTTCATTTCCATTGTTTCTTAGGTCTTGGGAAACACAGATGATGTGAGGGCAGAGAGTGGGAGACAGTCGGGTCCTCCGGTCCCCACTAGTTATACTCTGCTGGGCCCAATTATGCCACACGAAGCCTGCTCCCTTCCTGCGTTGCGGAATTCAATGTCATCTACAAATGGCACGTTAAAGTACATGATGCTTCTAAATAAGAAGGGCCCTTCGCCAAAGCACAGAGCTTTTCTTCTTGGAAGTCCATCGTCACCTTTGCCTTTCTCGCTCTCTGGAAACTTTATTCCTGCACCATGTTCCCAACGTGGGGAAAAGTCAGCATTTTCAGATATTTCTCGAGGTACAATGTCTGCACTCTGCTGGACGGTAGTATTGCACATTTCTCCTTTTAAGTTCTCTTAAGTTTTGTGTCAAAGACGTAATTTAAGTTTGTGGTCTAATTTCTTTACTTCACCATAAAGATAAAGTATTTGCAGACTGGCCTCCCAACTCTCGCTCCCAAGTCCCATTTAAAAGGAACAGGCAGACACACATAGAATCTTGAACATAAAAGGAAAGGGGCCATTGAGAAGGAACAAACATTTGAGAGGTGCTCATCTTAAGCACGAGGGCTAAAACTAAAGGAACCAACTCAGGCACCAGAAAAAGATTTTAGACTTGGTCCAGTTAAGATCTCAAAAAAAAAAAAAAAAAAAAAAAAAAGAATCCCATAAAAGTCTTGGAAATTAAAATTTTGGCCACAAAAACATTACGAGGTGGGCTTGGAAAACAGCATGAAATAGCTGAAGAGCAATTTAATCATGTAGAAAACTGAGTTGAGGCATTTGTGCAAAATATAATTTAAAACAACAGTAAGATTAAAATAGAACAAAAACAGTTGAGATGTGGAGTCTAGATTCTGTTTTTCCAACATTCAACTAAAAGAATTTTTAGTTGGGGGCGCCAGGGTGGTTCAGTCAGTTAAGCATTTGACTTCAGCTCAGGTCATGCTTTCACCGTTTGTGGGTTCAAGCCCCGCTTTGGGCTCTGTGCTGACAGCTAGGAGCCTGGAGCCTGTTTCAGTTTCTGTGTCTCCCTCTCACTCTCTGCCCCTCCCCTACTCACTCTCTGTCTTTCTCTCTCAAAAATAAAATAAAAACATTAAAGTTGTGTGTGTGTTTTTTTTTTAATTTCTAGTTGGAGGACACCTGAGTGGCTCAGTCAGTTGAGTATCCCACTTCAGCTCAGGTCATGAGCTCACAATTGGCAAGTTCAAGTCCTGCAACTGGGCTCTCTCTTGTCAGCGTGGAGCCTGCTTTGGATCCTCTGTCCCCCCTCTCTCTGCCCCTCCCTCCCCTCTCAAAAATAAGTAAACATTTAAAAAATTTTTTCTAGTTGGAAAGAATGAAGGAAACAGAGCAGAAAAACAAATTGTTTTCTTTTAATAGAAAAAATAATTTTATAGAGCTGATCATTCATAGTGATGGAACCACTAAGTTCCTAGAAAAGTAAGATGACTTTGAGCTAAACATACCATGTAAAACTTCATAAAACTGAGGCTAGAGTGGGGACGGGGGAATTCTATAAGGTTTGCAGGCAGAAAATAATCATTCATTTACAAAAAATCATAATAAAATTGGAATCAGACTTCTCGATAGCATACTGATAGAAAAACAGTAAAGCAATATGTTCAAAAGTGTGAGAAAGTAATTTTTCACCTGTAAAATCATATCCATTCAAATTACATTCAAATGGGAGGACAAAATAAATATTATTTTGACAATCAGAAAATCACAAACTTTACCATGTTTATATTCTCTGAAATAATTACTTAGAAAAAGCAAAACAAGAAAGGAGTGGATGAGGAATTCAAGACAGAGTTTTACTTAATGTATACTTAAATGCAAATAATTTTGACGCATAAATAAATGTATAAAATTAATATTCGGAAAATTTCAAATGATGTCAACATGAGAACATGAGAAGATGGGGAGGCAGGAAAGTAAAAGCAAGCTAGAATTTAGTGTGTGTGTGTGTGTGTGTGTGTGTGTGTGTGTGTGCACGCACGTGCATGTAATCTAGACATTAACAGAAAAGTAAAAGAAAAAGTATGTGTTGAAAGTGTATGGGGAAAACCTCTGGTAATGGCAGAGTACCTCCTATTAGTACAAACCTCCTTCAGGTACCAACTATAATATATATATATTAAAGGACATGAAGAATAACCAAAACCAGGCAGGAATTGGAAGAGAGTCAATTCTTGGAAGAAGGAAGCAGCAATGAGTGAATTTCTCATTTTTAGAGCTTTTCACCTGAGGACAGATGGTAAGGCAACTAACTAAATCTTGGATAGAAACCCACAGTCTCGCAGGCTTGAGGATCCACAAGACAGAATTTGTGATGACCACAGGAACTAAAGAGTGAGAGAAAAAGTCAGAAAGGAGAGAATCAGAGAAGGGGAGCCTCCATTTCATAAATGAATTGTGCTAACTCCTGAATTATGCTGGTGTGAGGCCAACTTCAAGAGGTCCAGCTAAGCCAACAACCATAGACTTAGAATGTGAAGTTTGAGTCTGATTGAGTTAAATGACAGCTAAAGCAAAAATATCTATACTCTTCAGAAGATTGTAACAGAATCTTTTAAGTTCTTTAAGATGTATCATTCAAAATGTCCAGGATACTATCCAAAATTACTAGTCATGAGAAGAAGCAGGAAATTATGACTCATCCCCAAAAGAGAAGGCAATCATTGGAGACTTCTTGCAAGATGAACCAGATGTAGAAATTAGCAGGCAAAGATATTAAAGTAACTAATGCAAGTAGGAATATGAAGCTCATATGAATACGAACAAGCAAAAGGAAGAAATCTCAGCAGAGAAATAAAAACTATTTTAAAAAAAGAATAAAAATTCTGTAACTAAAAAAACAATCTAAAATATTTAAAAATAGATTTAATGGCAGGTTGGATATTTGGATATTTTAATAAGTAAACTAAAGATAGAGCAAAGAAATGATCCAATAAAAAGCAAAGAATTATTTTTTATTTTTTAATTAAAAAAATTTTTTTTTTGCCATTTATTTATTTTTGAGAGACAGAGCATGAGCAGGGGAGGAAGAGAGAGAGGGAGACACAGAATCCGAAGCAGGTTCCGGGCTCTGAGCTGTCAGCACAGAGCCTGATGTGGGGCTCAGACCCACGAATCATGAGATCATGACCCAAGCTGAAGTTGGATGCTTAACTGACTGAGCCACCCAGGTGCTCCCAGAATAATTTTGTAAATGAAAAGAACTACAGTGATCTGTGAGAGAATATCAAATATCATGTAATTGAAATCTAAGAAGGAATAACTACACAGAGGATCCTGGGAAAATGGCAGAGGAGGAAACACAAAAATCTTCCTACTAGACAACAATCACAGTGGCAGAATCTATCTGATGTAACTATTTTGTTTGTTAATTTTTAAAATATTTTTTAATGTTTATTTTTGAGAGAGAGACAGAGCACAAGCAGGGGAGGGGCAGACAGAGAGGAAGACACAGAATTTGAAGCAGGCTTCAGGCTCCGAGCTGTCAGCACAGAGCCTGACGAGGGGCTCAAACCCACAAACCATGAGATCATTACCTGAGCCCAAGTCAGATGCTTAACCAACTGAGCAACCAAGTGCCCCTGATGTAACTATTTTGTAACTCTGGAGTCTATTGAAGCCTTGCACAATAAATTTGGTTAATTTCAGCCAATTCAGCTCTTGGCACAGCAGCAGCTACCCATTCCCCATCCCCAGCCAGGTGGAAGGCAGATGTGCACATATTCCTAGAGCAGCTTGCACACAGCTTGCAGAAGCCAGGGTGGGTAAAAAGGACCCTGTTTTCAGAATATCAGATCTGTGTTCTGATTGCTGATTGCTGCTTTTGATCTCTGAGGTGCACAAAATTGGACAGCAATTGTTGTTGAACTTCTCTTCATTGTTGCAAGCCCCCCTTTGATGGAAGTGACTTTCAGAGGATTTAAAGGCCCAGCAACCTGACTGGCATCATATTTCTCATCAGCACACTAGATACCAGGAGATGATGCCTTTGAAATTATTTTGTTCATATCATTTTATACCCAGCCAAACTGTCATTAAAGTGTTGAGTGGTAGAATAAAGCCATTTTCAAATAAACAAGGACTTGAAATTTTCACCTCTTACAGTAATTCTTTGAAACTACTTGAGGTTGCACCCCAATAAACAACAGAATAAACCAAAAAAGAGGAAAATATAGAATCCAGGAAGGGTGGAACCAACCTAAAATGGCAATGTTTACTTGTTTATTTTTTCAAAGAGAGAGAGAGAGAGAGAGAGAACTAGTGAGAGAGGGGCAGAGAAAGTGGGAGAGAGAAAATCCCAAGCAGGCTCCACACTATTAGTGCAGAGCCCAATGTGAGGCTTGATCCCATGAACTGTGAGATCATGATCTGAGCCAAAATCAGAAGTCAGATTCTTAAACAACAGAGCCACTCAAGCGCCCCAGTTATACTTCAATCTTATAGAGCTATAAGCTTATGTTAGTAGACTCACAGAGGATTCAGGAAGGATATATTTGAGAAGAGAAAGAGGAAGGAAGAAAATATGGAAGAGTTTAAGAATGTGATTTTAAAAACAATTCATGAAAAAGAGAAATGTTATTAGAAATGACTCAATGTGAACACAAAATTCACCATAGATACAAAAATGGTGAAACAAAACATATTTTTTAAAAATACTCAATTTCGCCATTATTAAATTATTACTTTATGAATTTTGGCCAATCAGCTTAATAAAAATTATATATTGATCATATTGGTGCTAGTGAGAATGCAATTAAATGGGCACTCTCATGAGCTATTTGTGTCTTTTTTATCCCCCAGTTTTAGTGTCTTTTGTTTTTTAATATTTATTTTTATTGTTTTATTTTTGAGAGAGACAGACAGAGCGTGAATGGGGGAAGGGCAGAGAGAGGGGACACAGAATCCAAAGTAGGCTCCAGGCCCTGAGCTGTCAGCACAGAGCCTGACACGGGGTTTGAACCCACACACCGCAAGATCATGACTTGAGCCAAAGTTGGTCGCTTAACCGACTAAACCACCCAAGTGCCCCTTGGTGTCTTTTTGAAAGGCAATTTGGCAATAGTGATGAAAAAGTTTTAAATGCACTCAAGTAGCCACTTCTGCAAATCTAGGATAAGGAACCATTTGAATGTATGTCAGGGCATGAAGGTGTTCATCAGAGCATGGTTTGCTATAGCAAACATATAAAATGGTAACAACTTCAACGTCAATGTATGGCACTCCATGAATAAATCATAGCATGTCCACATTGAGGAGTACCATGAAGCCACTTAAAAAAATATATGTACACACGTGAAAAATTTCAAGCAATACTGTTAAATGAAAAACAGACAGGGGCGCCTGGGTGGCTCAGTTGGTTGAGCGTCTGACTTCAGCTCAGGCCATGATCTCACAGTCCGTGGGTTCGAGCCCCACGTCGGCCTCTGTGCTGACTGCTCAGAGCCTGGAGCCTGCTTCGGATTCTGTGTCTCCCCCCCTCTCTCTGCCCCTCCCCTGCTCATGCTCTGTCTCCGTCTCAAAAATAAAACATTAAAAAGAAAAAAAAGAATTAAATGAAAAACAGCAAAACAAGAGGAATATATAAAAATATGTTTATCTGAAACAAAAGCCTATATATATGTTTAAATACATACAAATGAAGAAAAGTGGCCTCTAGGGAGGGGAATACGATTGGGAATGGGTGGGGGGTGCCTGGGTGACTCAGTCTATTAAACGTCTGATTTTTGATTTTGGCTCAGGTAGTGATCTCACAGTTGTGAGATCGAGCCCCGCCTCCAAATCTGTGCTGGGCTTGGAATCTGCTTAAGATTCTCTCTCTCCCTTTTCCTTCTCCCCTCCCCCCACCTCCACTTATGCTCTCACTCTCTCAGAAAGGGGGGGAAAAAAAGGATTGGGAATGAAGGGAAGGTAATGAGAAGTTTAATACATTGTTATATATTCTTTGATTAATTGACTTTTAGAAGATAAAATATTCATGTATAATTTTTAAATGAATAAATTCCCCCCAAATAAAATCAACATATTCTTAGGCTAAAAAATAGAGACCTAAGACAAAGAAGGTGATTGTCCTACTCTATCCTCTAGGCTGTGTATGTCAGCATAGTCTAACAATAAATGCTGAGGACCAACCATAATTGAAGAGGGCCACGCACAAATTGAATCAAATCCAGAAGATGATAATTAGCATGGTAAAAGATCTGGAATATCATAATAGCTCAAGATCAAGATCTAAACAATGAGAATGCTTAAGGAGGGGCGCCTGGGTGGTTCAGTCGGTTAAACGTCCGACTTCGGCTGGGGTCATGATCCCTTGGTACGTGGGTTCGAGCCCCGCAGTGGGCTCTGTGCTGACAGCTTAGAGCCTGAAGCCTGCTTCGAATTCTGTGTCTCCCTCTCTCTGCTCCTTCCCTGCTCATGCTCTCTCTCTCTCCTTCAAAAATAAATAAAAATATTAAAAAAAAAATTTTTTTTAACAATGAGAATGCTTAGCCAGGAAAAAACAACATGGTTGTAAAGAACATGATTTTTTTTTTTAAACAAAAGACATGATAGCTCTTTTGAAATATGGAATTTATTCTGTGTGCAATTAGACCAATGGGTGGAAGCTATAAAAAGAAAATTTTAAATTCACTAGGAAAAAAAAAAGCCTTTATTTATAAAAATTTAAAGATTTAAAAGCAAGATACATCCTAATATCTGGAAAATTAGCACACTTTTTTAAATTCAAAGAATACGTAGTTGATAAAAATGCCGGGAAACAACCAGGTTCCTTAAGGCGGATTATGGTGAATCAGCCTTCAGAAAGGCTGTTCCCAATTATGCTTTTTAAAGTATATGCACACTCATGAGAATGTTCACACAATAATACAACTTTCTTCACTCAGCAAATATGTATCGAGGATCTCCTATGTGCCAGGCATTGTGTTACGTGCTGGAATACTGTGTGCCAGGCACTGAACAAGGCAGCTGGCAGGTCCCTGCCCTTAAGATGCTTGGAAGTCAAAACACTGCTCTCCCTACTCAAGTCATTTGCCTGCCCCACTGAGCCTTTGATGTTGCTAAAGTATGCAGTTTTAATTTTGTTTATCACTATCTGCGAAAACAAACTTTATTTTCTAGAACTTAAAACACACATATTTACATTTACATATAAATGTATATATTTATATATATATAATAGCTTATTATATATAGTTTAATATATATATAATAGTTTATTATGCACAGTTAATTCCACTGGTTTGGGTACAATAAAATTGATTTTGAATTTTTTTTTAAATCTGCAAATGCAGACTCCTCAATTATTCCCCTTGCACAGATATCTTTTCCTTAACAAATATGTTTAGCATCCTTTAAGGAACAGAAGGTAATTCAAATGGATTCTTACTTAAAAGATCGTTTGAGACTAATAAATGAATTCAGTAAGTTTTCAGGGTATAAAACTAATATACATAAATCTGTTGCATGTATATATAGTAATAATGACCTATCAGAAAGAGAAATTAAGAAAATGATCCCGTTTACAGTTGCATTAAAAAGAATAAAATACCCAGAAATAAATTTAACCGAGGAGTGAAAGACTTACTCTCTGAAAACGATAAGACAGTGATGAAAGAAGATGACTAATGAACAGAAAAATATATCATGCATGTGAATTGGGACAATTAATATTGTTAGAAAGTTCATAATACCCAATGTGCCTACCTGGCTCAGTCAGAAGAGCATATGATTCTTGATCTTAGGATCACGGATGCAAGCCCCATGTTGGGTGTAGATATAACTAAAAATAAGTAAATAACTGAAAAAAAAATGGTCATAGTACCCAAAGCTCTCTAGAGACTCAACGCAATCACTATCAAACTAATGGCATTTTTCACAGAATTAGAACAAATAATATTATATTTGTATAGAACCACAAAAGACCCCACAGAGCCAAAGCAATCTTGAGAAAGAACAAATCTGGAGATGTCACACTCCCTGATTTCAAATGATATTACAAAGCTAAAATAATATGGTACTAGGACACAAACAGACACATAGATCAATGAAATAGAGTAGAGGTTTCCAAAAATAATCCCATGCTTATGGGGCCAACGAATCTGCAACAAAGGAGGCAAGAATATACCATGGGGAAAGACAGTCCCTTCAGTAAAAGGTGTTGAGAAAACTGGACCACTACATGCCAAAGAATTAAAGTGGACCACTTTCTTATACTAGATACAAAAATAAACTTGAAATGGATTAAAGACTTAAATGTCAGACCTGAAACCATAAAACTCTTAGAAGAAAACATGGGCAGTATGCTCTTTGACACCGGTGTTGGCATACTTTTTTGGACCTATCTCCTCAGGCAAGGAAGCCAAAGCAAAAATAAACAAATGAGACTACATTAAACTAAAAAGCTTTCGCACAGTGAGGGAAACTATCCATGAAATGAAAAGGCAGCCTACTGCATGGGAGAAGATATTTACAAATGATATAACCGATAATGGGTTAATATCCAAAACATATAAAGAACTTATGTAATGAGTATCAAACAAAACAAAACCAACAATCCAATTAAAAAGTAGACAGAGGACCTGAATAGACATTTCTCTAAAGAAGACATACAGATAGACAACAGACACATGAAAAGATGATCAACAACACTAATCATCAGAAATGCAAATCAAAACCCCAATGGGATATCACCTCCCACTTGTCAGAATGGCTAGTATCTAAAAGACAAGAAATAACAAGTGTTGGCAAGGATGCAGAGAAAGGGCACCCTCATGCACTATTGATAGGAATACAAAATGGTGCAACCACGATGGAAAACAGTATAAAGGTTCCTCAGAAAATTAAAAATAGAGCTATCACACAATCTAGCCATTCCACTTCTGGGTATTTATGCGAAAAAAATGAAAACACTAATTCAAAATGATGCATGCACCCGTATGTTCATGGCAGCATTGTGTAGAATAGTCAAGGTATGGAAGTAGCCTAAGGGTCCACTGATTGATGAATGGATTAAGAAGATATGGTATATAAATACAATGCAATTTTACCCAGCCATAATAAAGAATTAATTCTTGCCTTGTGACAACATGAATGGGCCCAAAGTGTATTATGCTCCGTGTAATAAGTCAGACAGAGAAAGATAAATTCTGTATGACTCCTCTTACGAGTAGAATCTTAAAACAAACAAACAACAACAAGAAAAAACAAAGGAACAAACAAAACAGAAACAGAGTCATAGATGCTGAGAAAAATATGGTGGTTGCCAGAGGGGAGGGTGTAAGGAGATGGTAAAATAGGGGAAGGGGATTCAAAGGTAAAAACTTCCAGCTATAAAATAATAAGTCAGAGGATGTAATGTACAGCATAGGGAACAGAGCTCCTAATATCATAACAACTTTGTATGGTGACAGATGGCAGCTAGACTTATGGTGTTGATCACTTCATAACGTATATAAATGTTGAAACATTGTATTGTACACATGAAACGAATCCAATATTGCATGTCAACTACACTTCAATTTAAAAAGATTATTTGGTACAGTCTTTGTCCAGAATTGGGAACCCTCTAGGGGCGCCTGGGTGGCGCAGTCGGTTAAGCGTCCGACTTCGGCCAGGTCACGATCTCGCGGTCCGTGGGTTCGAGCCCCGCGTCAGGCTCTGGGCTGATGGCTCGGAGCCTGGAGCCTGCTTCCGATTCTGTGTCTCCCTCTCTCTCTGCCCCTCCCCCGTTCATGCTCTGTCTCTCTCTGTCCCAAAACTAAATAAAAAACGTTGAAAAAAGAAAATTAAAAAAAAAAAAAAAAAGAATTGGGAACCCTCTACATAGTGGTACCAATAGGCACCCTCCTGTTCTCACTTTCACGTTAATGGCAGTCATAAGGATTCCAAAAAATGGATGCTCTTACAGAGAAAACTACAGGGAGAGTGCTCTCAGCCCAGCCCCAGTGGAAGCAGCTCACTCCACCATCATAAGGCTCTTACAGAGGAAAAACCTTCTCTGCTCTGACCCTTGTGTCCCCCAGAGCCTCGAGAACAGCCTGAGCCTTCTCTCCTCCATCTCTACTTTTCCAGATGCTTGAAGTCAGCAGCCTGGCCCTGAGTCTTCCCTCTACACAAACACTTCTGAAAACGCTCTTCCTTTGTGTTCCATGTTTCCAACCCTTAATCTCAATGTTGCTTCTTTGAGACTGCTTATGCACTCAAAGTAGACTTTCTGGGTCTTTCCCAAAGTCCCTCTTCAACCTAGTGTCCCTTTTAACCATCCTCACCCTACGTAATAAATGGCTGCTCCCAGTAAGTAAATATATAATCAGTTTTCTTAACCTATATGGGAAGTCCAACAGTGCTGCCATGTTGGAGGGTTAATGCAGAAGCATCATAGGAATTGCCCCACAGGCAAACAGCATGGCCCTGGCTTTTCCAGAGAAATTGAGGAGGAATCATGCTGACGTCTGGGGCTGCTCATGTGCATTACACAAAACAACACCCATGAAGCACAGTGCCTGGCACCACAGCCCCTAATGACATTGGCCCTCAAAATTGTTATTAAAGGCTCACATGAAGGTTCTCATTGCTGAGGACAATGAAAGCTGTCTTGCTGACCCGGTGCTCAGTGAGTCATTGTGTCTTCAAGACACTAAGGCAAGGGCCAAGAAACATCCAGGCCACCCTACATGCCACTTGACCAATCATCGCAACTGCCTCTGATTGACCAGCACTTTTCACTTCTCCCACTTATCTCGCAGTGACTCCTAGGTACTCTGTGAAGCAGGTAGTGTTGTCTCCACGTGACACAGGAGGCCCAACAGAACAGAGAAATCTGCCCAAGGATATGCAATGATTCGGAGAGCCAGGAGAGGATGGACCCCTCCTTGGCTCCGTTCATCCCTTGCTAGTATGTCATGAATATAACACCATTCACCAGGGACTTGGGAAGAAATGGGGCAGCTGCCTAATTCCAGGGCTGGGAAGGCCTTCTTAATAAAGGGGACCCACTTCTGGGTCTCCTCAACAGCCCAGGCATCACCACAGGCCAAGTCCATCGCCAGCCTGGTTCGGCCAAAAAATATGCAGCTCAACTACACTTGACTCTCAAAATAAATACTTTAAGTAAGAACAGATGCCGTCAGCTTGGCCCAGAGCCATCAATGGCACCAATGGCTTGTACAAAGCTCTTGGAGCACAGGGAACACAGCAGGAGGCCCTTGGAAAGTGCCAGGTCAGGCTTTCAGTTCCTTCATAGCACACTCCCTGGGTGGAGGCGAAGATTCTGCCCAAGAAGACATATTTCAGGAGAAAAGAGGTTGTAGCACAGCATGGAGAGCTCCAGCGAAGGGCCAAAAAGCTGGTTCTCGTTCCAGCTCTGTAGCTCCAAGCAAATCCCTCTGGCTCTGGGACTCAGTTTTCTGTAAATGAAGGTTGTATTGAGATTCAAGGAGCCTATTGAATTGTAAAGAACTGTCCAGATGAGTGGGGGATTAGAGTAGACTGAGACCACCCTGGAGTGTCCTATGTTGCTATCATCAGGCATAGGGGAGAACCAAAAGGGGACTGTCCAAGTAGCTAGGGCTGGAGGACTGGGACAAGAGAAGGCCAAGGACAGGATCCGGACTTCTTCCCTCCTGATTTCCAAATAGAAGCCTCCAGAAGACAAGGTTCAAATTTTCCCTGCCTGCTTTACTTTCTCCTTTCTTCCTTTCCTCCATCCTTCTTACTTCCTTCTTTGATTCTTTCTACTATATGTTTCCAGCCATTGACAATTCCTCTCCATTCCTGGAACAAAATATGCTTTCTCTCTCTCTCATCTCAGGAAATTGTACCTGCTCTTCCCTCTCTCCAGACCATTCTTGCAATACCTCCTAGTCTTCGAGGACTCAATTTAGATATCACTTCCTCTGGGCTGGTTCCGGGGTCCCTCTGTTAACTTCTCATGGCAGGGACTTCTTATCCATCGGCCTCTCTTACAGCAGGGTCTTGGAAAGTGTGCAGAGTTAATGAATAATAATATATTTCTCAAGGACACAGGGCAGATGGATGGGGCCCGGGTTCTCAGTCTACAAATCCAGTGCTCACTCATTCATTCATTCATTCATTCAATTATTTGTTCACATAACAAATATTTGTTGAACACCTTCAATAAACCAGATACTCTGCCAACCAGTGGGAAAAAGACAAACCCTCTATTCTCAGGGAGTTTGGGTTGTAGAAGGAAAGGACAGGAAATATGAGAGCAAGAAAAATAATCTGAGTGATGAGTGTTACGTGCAAAGTAAAAATAAACTAATGTGATAGAGCTCGATCAGGTAGATAGTTGAGATTGAGACTGATAGACGAGGAAGTCTTCTCTAGAGATGGAACTGAGACCAAATGACAAAAGAAAAAAAGAAAGCCAGTCTCGTGTCAGTGGGAAGAGTATTCCAAGAACGGGACGGCTTGTCCAAGGGCCTTACATGGGAGGTTACAAGAGAAGAAAGGTTAATGGGATGGAATGTTTGTGAGAAGGCTGGTGAAATAGTAAAGGGTTGGTTTGTGTAGGGCCCCGCAGACCATGATCAGGAGATTCTATTTTAGTCGAGGGGGGTGGCGTCCATTGGAGAGTTTTATATTGAGAGTGGTGTGATAGAATTCACGTCTTTAAAAGATTAGCCCAACCACCTGTAGAGATGGTTGGAGGGGGTGGGGACAAGAGGAGAAGTGGAGCATCCAGTTAGGAGGCTGTTGTGTTAGCCCAAGAGGTAATGTGGGCCTGAGCCAAGCTGGTCATAGGGATAATGGAGACAAGTAGATGGGCCCATGTTGGAAGGTAGAATTGTTTGGACTTGCCCATGTTTAGAGAGTAGAACTGAGAGAAAGTGCTCATGGATTGGATACGGAGATGGGATGAAGAAAAGGGATCTCAAGGAAACTGGGTGGATGGAAGTGTCCTTTCCTATGAGGGGGGACAGGAGGCTGGAGAAGGCTTAGGACAGATGATCAGGATTTACTAGGCCCTATTCATTTTTAGGTGCCTATTAGATACCCACAGGGAAGTGTCACCTGGTAGGATAGCTTCACAAGATTGAGCTCTGGGGAGAGAACATACTTGGGCATACAGATTTGGGCATCATCTGCTTTAGGTGACATTTCACGTTATGGGTCTGGATGAGATTTCTTGGCGAGAGAGAACATGTAGGGAGAGGACAGAGCACAGAGCCCTGGATACACCAACATCGGTGGGGGGGGGGGGGGGGGGGGGGGCGGGGGGTATGAAAGAGGAGGAGCCATCCAGCAAAGACACATAAAGGAATGACTAGAGAGAGGTAGAAGAACGAAGACAGTGTGGGCCCCAGAAGCCAAGAGAAGGGAGGTTCAAGTTGTCTTCCTTTTGTAATTCTGCTTTGCATTCTGGCACTAAATGACTCCATGGCCCTTACCAGGTCCTTGCCCCTGCCGTTCTCAGTTCCTCCTTGGACAAAGGAGGAGGCTGGAGGTGTCAGTCTCCTGCTGACAGCCATCCCTGTGCCATCATGACTTCAGGATCTGCCTCTCCCTCCCCATGCTGAGGGCTCTCCAAGACTAGGCTTTGCTTTGGCTATTAGCTCAAGCTCCCTTGTTGGTAGGCCTTTCTTTCTTCCCCCAGAAACTGTAGAGCCATGATGTCTGAAGACAATCCCAGTGACCCAGGAGGGCCTGCTCAGAGCTTAACTCATAGGTGGGGCACATCTGATGGCCATGAAAAGCCACTTGGAAAGAAACCCAGAGGAGCATTAGGGGAACAAGTGCCCTTGGACCCAGGGCTGCCGTGGATGTTGGCCATGACGTGTCCTGCCAAAGAATATCCAGCCACGGGGATGCTCTGCTCCCCAAAGTAGGGCACCCACAGGACCATATTTGTGTTTGCCCAGAGGGGGGTGACTTTTTCTCATTCACACAAAAGTGCCATATAAGCAATGCCACGTGATGCCACTTTGGACTTGTCCCTTGTATTCCTTCTTCCTAACATGAGTTCTCGAGCTCAGCGCCTGGTTTCTTTAGGCCCACTGCCTCGTGTCTTTGAGCCTGTCACCCATTATCTACAAGCCATTTGCATTATTTAGGCACATTGCCTAACACCCGGGCTGAACTCCCGATATCTTTGCGTCTGCCCCACATTTCTTTAGGTTTGCTGTCTGGATTACTTAAGCCCGTTGTGTCGTATCTCTAGGCCTGCCTCCAGATTGCCCAAAGCCCTGGGAACTTGGGCTGCTGCTGAATATCAGGGCTACCTGGCACATTAACACTTTTCCACGGGGCTGCTGTCAGGAAAGGGAATGAACGCCCTCGTCTCCGGCCTCCACGATGACCACTGTGATTAGGCCAAGGGCTCAGCCACGCTTTGAAAGGAGTGTTTGTACAGTTTGTTTCCCTCCATGATACCTCCCAGGCCAAATCCCCCAGAGACTGATTCACAAACCCGTTTTGCCTTTTTTTTTTTTTTTTTTTTTTTTTTTGTTAAGCCATATTTAATAGGGAGCCGAGCGTGGAGAGCCCTGTGCCTCCGGCCGGGAGCTGAGGGCTGGCAGGGCAAGCAGGCAAGGAATGGCCAGCAGCAGGGGTGAGAGCAGGCCAAGAAAAACCCCCAGGCCTCAGGCGGTGGCAGGAGGGTTGCCCAGACGGCCTGCTCACCGAAGTCTGGCCTCGGAGCGCCCGGGGACTGGCCTGGCTTGGAGCCGGCAGCTGTTGCGTGGTCCCTTTGCACAGAGCCAGGGAGACAAAACAGAGCCTGGTTTTAAAGAGACACAAAGTGGTCTCTTCAAAGAGCCCTGCAGCAATCGGACCAACATAGGCCGATGTTCTCACGCAGGGAAGGGGCCTCGAGAAGCATAATGTACAATATCCATCACATGCAAGAACGTGGGGCTTGGACAGAAGAGTAAGTAATGCAACTTGCATTTAGCAACCCCCTTACCTGCCAGGCACTGTGCTAGGCTAAGTGCTTTACATAGCCCACAACAACTAACATGCACAAAAATACCATGAAGGCACAGCTATGGTCTGCATTTTACAGATTAGAAACCAAGGTTCACACCTATTAGAATAGCTAACGGTTTAAAAGCTGATAATATTTTTTTTTATTTTTTTAAAAATGTTTTTGCTTATTTTTGAGACAGAGCACGAGCAGGGGAGGGGCAGAGAGAGAGAGGGAGACACAGAATCCGAAGCAGGCTCCAGGCTCCGAGCTGTCAGCACAGAGCCGGACGCGGGGCTTGAACTCACAGACTGTGAGATCGTGACCTGAGCTGAAGTCGGACGCTCAGCCGACTGAGCCACCCAGGCGCCCCTAAAAGCTGATACTATTAAGCACCGGCGAGGACGCAGAGCCGCTGGGATTCTCATCCATCGCCGGTGGGAATACAAAGTGGTACAGCCACTTTGGAAAACAAGTTGGCAGTTTCCTATAAAGTGAAACATACACCAACCATATGGCCCAGCAAGCACGCTCCTGGGTATTTACCGGCGGGAAATGAAACCTGTATGTAAATGTTTACAGCAGTTTCATTCACAATCGCCTCAAACTGGAAACAATTCAAATGTCCTTCAACTGAAGAATGGAGAAACAAACAGTTTCTTCAAAACCATAGAATATTACTCGGCAATACAGGGAGAAAACATGGCTGAATCTCAAATGCAGTTTGCCAAGTGAAAGAAAACTGGAGTTATATGGTCACATATTGTGTATTCCATTTATGTGACATTCGCGTGAAGGAAAAATGATAGGGACGGAAAACAGATCAGTGGCTGCAGGGGGTGTTGGGGTGGGGGTGGGGGGGTAGAAGGGATTGAATACAAAGAGTGCATTTTTGGAGGGTTTTAGAAATATTCTCTACATGGTTTTTTGATCGTGGTGGTGGGTCCACAATTGCATACGTTCGTAAAAATTATAGAACTGGGACACTAAAAGGGGTGAATATTACTGTATGCAAATTGAACGTTTATTTATTTATTTTTTAATGGGGAAAAAACCAACAACAGAGGCTGAAGGAGATAAAGTAGGTTTCCTAAATGCAACCAGCCAGGGAGTGGCAGACTCAAGATTCAAACCCGGCTTTTAACCACCACGCTGGAGACCATCTGATCCGAGCCTCGTTCTCCAAGTTATTTAGGGAACGGCAGCTTCTGGGGACTCGGCTTTTTGTAATTAATTGAAGGGTGATCTCCAACTTGTTTATCTTTCAGCTCCTCTTGTTGCAAAGGTTTTTGTTGTCTGAAAATACTATCACACCTTACTACTCTAGCCACTAACTCTGATCACGCGTGAGTACCACTAACGCGCAACGCTTACTGAGTACTTCCAAGGTGCTACGCAATTTATAGGCATCTCATCCTCCTGTCAAGCCCTGAGGCGGTATCATCATCTCATAGTGGAAGAGGAAACTGAGGCACTTGGAGATGAAGTAAGTGACCAGGACCCCACAACAGAAGGTGGTACAGCCAGGATTCAGCCCCGGGCACCCCCATCCCAACTTCCCACCTGCCACCTTGTCCCTTGTGAAAGTTTAGCACCCTCTACGGAGCTTTCCCCCGAGGGACTTCAGGTGCCAGAATGGACTTTTGTCCAATCCGGAAGAGCCAACCAAGCCACAGAGGTCAGCTGTCCTCCTGTCGGACACCTGACCTTTCCACCGTTCTACTGGGCGAGGGTGCGGGAGGACACTGGTGAGCGGCCGAGGGTCATTCGGCACCGGGAGGGAGAGAAGAAAACGAGGAGAGAGAGAAGCCACTTTTGTGGGATGAACAAGTGTCAATGCTCGCTCTACTCAATCCCGGAGGCTTCATTCCTGCTCATTGTTCCTCATTATCAGAGCTAACTATGTTCAGGCGAAGGGCGAACATGTTCCTAAATTTATGTCTCTGTGTGCGACCACGACAATGTGTGTTTTGTGTGCTTCTCCCTGAAAAACTCCTCTTGTGACACAGGCGACCCAGCTTGGACTTGGCCTTTCATGTGCATTACCCACTCCGACTGGCCCCTGCTGGCAGATTTTTCTTAAAGTCTAAAATGAGGGGCTAACCTTCTCTTCTCAGCTTTTTCTTCTCCGCTACCTATAATCTTGATTTGACTCACACAAAAGTGACTCAGTGGGAAACCCACTCAAGAAGGCTTTGACAGGGAACAATGGATGGGCACCTCTACAGAGGCCGGCCCGCCGCGTTGAGAGAGGGAAAATGGATTAAAGTTTAAAGATGTCATGTATGTTAACCGATCAGTATCGGTTTTATGTATTTTGTCAAAGAGACAGCAGTGAAGCTGGGCCTATGAGGGCAAGGGGGTGCAAAGGAGGGAGAAGTGGCCCCCATACACTTTGGCCAAAGGCCTCACCAGAGATAACGAGCCCAAGAAGCTGGAGTGTTTGAAAGGTAATAATAACAATAATAAAGAAGAAAGGGCTGAGAGGAGATTGTCGTGGGATTGTTGTGTGTCAGCTTTGTCCTTCCACAATGGCCCAGGGCCAGGAGCCAGGCAGTCATTGGGGCAGCAGAGCGGCTCCTTCAGAAAGCAGACACTGCTCATTCAGCCCTAATGGCTTTCTTCCAGGATAATGCTCCATGGGCTCCCCTGGAGCAGGCAGAAGCCCAAGGGAGTCATGGGTGAGGCGGGAGAGAGGCGGCTGAAAGGAAGGGCTCCCTGCCGGCTCTCTCGACGGCCAGGCCCAGCACAGAGCACAGGAGCAAGCAGGCCTCAAGCCTGCATGGGGCCTCGGCCCTGACCTCGCTTCTTGTTCTGGGAGGAGGTTACCCACAATGCCCTTCTCCCCTGACAGGAAGTCAAGAGAATAGATTTGGCCTCTGGAACTTCTGTCTTCAATATCCCTGAAGGAAAGTGGAATTCCCCACTCTGATTTCTTTGGACCCCTAAGCACTTTTCCTTTCACACAAACCTCCCTTTGTGAGAGTTGCTAGAATTTTCTCAAGCAGTGAACAGGCTGAAAATTGAGTGCCTTTGACTCCTCTTCCTGAAGCAGTCCCGACTCAGGCAGGACAAGCCCAACTTCCTTGGAAGAGGTGGCGCACGGCAAAGGATGCATTCGTAGCCTGGCCACTTCCCCTTCACGCCCAGGACTCAACGGACGGGCAGTGAGGGCAGCCATCTTGGCCGGGCCTGCGGTGTGTGTCCTCTAACTGGACTACTTCAGAGATGGGCAAGGGGGGAGGCTTGGTTTGAGGAACGTCCATGGACTCCCACTGGCCCATGGTTTGGAGGCAGCAGAATACCGAATCCAGCTCCGACCGGCTTGTGAGAGCTGATTGTTGAATTTCCAGTAATTTTGCGAGCCAGTTTTTCGTTCCTCCCACTTGAACCACGTGAATTTATTTTCTCATGGTTCTGGAGGCTGGAAATGCAAGATCAGGCTCCCAGCAGGATTAGTTTCCCCTGAGGCTTCTCTTCTTAGCTGGCTCTCCTCATGTGGTCATCTTTCCGTGTGCCTCGAGCAGGTTTTTAAGAATTATGTGCATTTACCACCCAATAAATTATATTAACAGTAAAGGTGATAACCACTCAAAACGCACTGCTGATTTTTACTATTATCTACGCTTCTGAGGCCACGCATATCTATTGTATCTATGTGGTGGAAATACCATATTAATGGCATGCTTATGATCATCTCTTCCCAACCCCCATACAATGGGGTCACACGGATAGATTGACATTGGCCATGGTAGAAGATTTACACCATAGCAATTGGAACATGTTACAAGTCAGGGCTTTCCCCGACAAAGTGCTAGTTGTTAAACATTTATCAGTGCACTGGCTAGGGAACTGGTCTGGTCCAGCCCCTTGGTCACCGGACCGAGTCACTTTCTCTCTCAAACAAGACGACAAGACATGGGATGGCAAGTTGCTTTAAAGACAAACAATATAAAAGTATGAGAGCTTCCGAGGTTCCCGACCCCATATTCATGCACACATTTATCCGTCCACTCACCCTCTTTTCTCTTTCTTTCTAGAAGAAAATATTGTGTTAGGGGGGAAAAAAAATCATCTCCAACTCTAAGACCCTTTATGAACAACCTGATCTGATGTCTGCCTTTAATCAGGATAATTCAAGGCCAGACAGTTGACCCTCGTGCTTGCTCAGGAGCGGGGGGCCAGGACGGACAAGTTCCTGGCTCTGGGACATCACCTCCCTTTGGGCCTCACACACCCTCTCCGTCTCTGAACCTCCGCTGAGAGGGTGGCGCCATAAACCCTCCTGTGGGGTATCTGCGTCTGAATAGGAACCTGAGAGGTGGAGCGGCTTTCGGGACCCTCATGGGTTCTCGGGGGCGGGATTTCAGGTGACGAGAGTGTTCTGCAAGTTTGAGACTGGTGGCCTTCCAAAAATACATCATGGAGGCAACTGCGTCTCTCTCCTCCACTTGGCCAGGCCTTACTCTCTCCTGCTCCAGACAGCAGTGATAATAACTAAAGTTCGCGGAGTAGTCAAACACTGGCTCAAGCATTTGAATCTCATCTGGGCCTCCCAGAAGTAGGCAGTGTCTTAGTTCCACTTCGCAGCCAAGAAAACCAACACTCAGAGAGGTTCCTCTACTTGGCCACCCTGCCCTGCCTGGAAGCCGCCAGCTAGAACCCAGACCCAGGCCGGCTGGCATCAGAATTCTTCCTCCTAATCGCGATGCTCGGTGGCTGCCAGGAAGGGGTCCTTTCTGACCCAACAGTCCCCGCCCTACCTGCCCCTACTCCTTAGGTCTGGTCCGTGGAAAACAAGAAAACGGCAGGGAAGAGAGGGAGGGGCAAGGGGAGAGGCCGAGGAGGCCGGGAGCGGGTGAAAGCATGTGCAGGGGACACAACTGTCACAGGTCTGCCTCTACTGGGCATTCCCTTGGCCCTCACTGCCTAGGAGTTTATAAGGGCAGAAACTGTCTCAGGGTGGGGCTCACTCAGGCCAGTTCCACGGTGTCCCTCTTCCCCTGCCACACTGGGCCCAGTACCCACATCAAATTCTTACAGATCTTAAGGGAAAGAGGCAGGAGCCTGAGACTGTCCAGTGTTCTGTGGTCACACCTGCCCCTCCTCCCCTCCCCTCCCCTCCCCACCCATCCCCCAAACAGGAGAGCATCACCAGGCAGGCCCCCACACAACAGTGGGGATACATTCTATCCATCTTTTTCTAAGGGCCTCACCATCTGATACAAGAGACACTTTTTTTTTAGTTGTTGTTGTTGTTGTTGTTAACCTGTATTCATTTTAGAAGACAGAGCGGGAGAGGGAGAGGCAGAGAGTGAGGGAGACACGGGATCCAAAGCGGGCTCCGGGCTCTGAGCTGTCAGCACAGAGCCAGACGCGGGGCCTGAACCCACGAACCACAAGATCGTGACCTGAGCCCAAAGTCCCGGACTCTTAACAGACTGAGCCACCCAGGTGCCCCTACAAGACACTTTCAAAGGCAATTTCTCATGGCCTCTTTGAGGACAGCATGCACGAAGAGGATGCCCTTTGCCAAAAGAAAAAGTTAATTCAAATGCCTCCGGGGTTTGGCCCCAGAGGCCACTCAGCCCAGCTGGGTACGAGGCCTGGTCTCTGGACTCGCTGCCCAGTGCTCCTTTTGCTGCAACAGGGCCATGTGATCTCCCCACCCAGCCCCATTCCCCAGGAGGCCTAGTTTCTAAGCGGCAGATGATATCAATTGGTCCCTGGAAATGTATCAACCAGAGACCAGAAGAAGAGCGCCAAGAGGAGAGAAATACTTGAGATTCCTGTTAAGGAACAATGTTGGGTTTGACCTGAATAACACCAGCGAGAAAGGAGAAAATAATCATGTCAGACATTACATAATCTGAGAAGACACAGATTGAAGCTGGAGCTGGGAGGAAGGCCACGGGTGAGGTTTCAGAGGGGGCACCTTTCCCCGCAGGAAGAACGAGGGGTGGGGAGGGCCCCTGACACACACTGGCTGAGCTGTTGCCATCTGCCGGGCACCGGGCGGATAGGACGTGCAGATCTTTGCCTCCACAGCCCCATGGCCTGAAGGTTATTCCCCGCAGTCTACAGACACGGGAACTGAGGACGATTTCATCCTCGGGAAGCAGTGCTGAGAGGCCCCGCAGGCTTTTCCTCCAATGGGGAGAAGGCAGCCAGTCAGTGTGGCGTTCAAGGGTAAAAACCCCGACGGCCCAAAAGTGGAAGCAACCCGAAAGTCCATTAACTGGTGAACGGAGGGAAAAGACGCCGTGGATCTCTGCCACGGACCACCACCACCTAACAGCCAAAAGGACCTGACTTCTGACACGCACCGCTACGACACGGACGGGCCCCAGAAATCGCACGCGAAGTCTCGCATTCTCCACAGGATGGCATAAGCCCCAGAGGGAGAACATGGGTTCTCGGGGGCAAAAGTATTCCTAGGTGCATCACCCTAGCTGGTGGCCGCTCAACTCTCCCCAACAACATCGTATTCCTTGGTTTCTAATTCCGTCTTTGGGGAGACTTTTCCCTAAATCGAATCCCCCCCCCCCCCACCGAGACCCTGAAGGAGAGCGGACCCCCCCCAGTGGGAGAAGTCTGACGCAAAAGACGGTGCCAGGAAGAAAGGGGAGTCTACACAGAGAGAAAGGCGACTCGTGGTGGCCCCGGGGCTGGGCCCGGGGCTGGGCGTGGGAGCGGGGCGTGACTGCACAAGACAAAGAGGGACTTCTGCGGGGTGATGAAAATGTTCTAAAATTGAATTGTGGTAATCGTTGCACAACTCGGTAAATTTCCTCAAAGACACTGACTCGTACACTTAAAACAAGAAGAGTTCTCCGGTACGTACATTGTATTTCAGTAGAGCTATTTTTATAAAAAGGAAGAACACAGGCTTGGGGATCGGAGAGGCTCCAGTTCCTGGTCCCCCCCACCCCCCTCAGGGCCCCCCCAGCCTCAGTGTTCCGGTCTGTGAAATGGAGTGGCTGCCAGAGCTTTGAGACGCCTGAGCGCTGGTGACGTGAGCTGGTTTCACGCCTTACATTGGAGACAGACCCAAAAGTCCCTCTCACCTTTCCAGCCCCAGGTGAAATAACACCTCCTTGAGGGTCAGGCCTTCCCTGACCCTCCCGAGTTATGACCCAGCCTGTCACTGTGTTTATTTCCCCTGCAGCTCTGACTTGTGAATCTCAAGTGGCCCTTTTGTTTACTTGCTCATTGTCTGTCTCCCCACCCTCCCCTGGAATGTTAGCTCTGGGCAAATCTACACCCGCCCCGCCTAGAAGGGCGCCTTGCCCTGGCACAGAAAGGGATGTAAACCTGTTAGCTATGCTCATCATCACTGGTGGTGGAACACAGACACGTGAGCTAAGTTTGCTCATCGGAAAGTGACACATTTCTGGAGACTTCTTCCCCTCAGAAAGACTTCTATATTAGGGGTGTGAAGGGGTGAAGGGTTCTGGAAAAATTTTGCTTTAAATTGTATCGATTCATCGGCCCTGCACGCCTGCTGGGATGATTCTCACCGTGGGGATCATGGGGGCCCATGGAACCGCTGAGAACGCATGGCGGTATGTTGTCCACAGTCAAGCGCTTCCTTACCTTTTCTTTGAGGTGACGGTCCTTAGCACGCGCCAGCATCACAGCGGGGCTCGCGACCGAAATGGGGGCCAGGATTCTCTCCGGGTGCTCCTTGTGAGATGAATACTCCTGAGTATGGAGACCATGCCCCCTCCCATCCCCCCTCCCCCCTCCCCGCCCCAAACTAACGCCCCTCTGAAAGCTCCAGCCTTAATGGAGAACTTAAGGCTGGGAGGCGATAGGGAATCTTCAGGAAACTGAAAACAGACCAGCTGAGACAGGAGCCGGGGAGGTGGAAGCAGGAAGGCATCAGGCCTCACTCAACATCTGTTCCTGGAATAGCAAACTGTGAAATCAGAAGCTGGGCTGGGGTACACATAGAGCAAGCGGCAAAGAAAATAAATAAATAGAATAGAATAGAATAGAATAGAATAGAATAGAATAAGATAAGATAAAATAAAATAGAATAGAATAAGAGAAAATAAGAGAAAATAAAATAAAATAAAATAAAATAAAATAAAATAAAATAAAATAAAATAAAATAAAATAAAATAAAAAAGACAAAGCCTTGCTTGGCTCCCCGCCCACCCCACTCCCACCCTCCAGCCAGGGGCACCATCTACTTGGAGCACCTGTGAAGGTGAGGGCCAGGTGAAGGGTAGGGGCCAGGGAAGCCTGAACTAGGGCTTTGAGGGTGGCCTACGGGTGATTTTTCAGAGAGAGAGAGAGAGAGAGAGAGTGTGTGTGTGTGTGTGTGTGTGTGTGTACTGGAGAGAAAGAGAGAGGAGAGAGAAAAACCAGCTATCTACCATTCACATCCACCCCGTAAGACTGGGTGTCAGCCAGCCAGGGGGGGCCCAGGAAACCAGCTCCTATTCTCTGGATATTGTGGCCCTTCAAGAATAAAAACCAAGAAGAGAGAGGCCCAGGGAGCGAGCTAATTACACCTACCAAGTGACAAATCACTTGGAAAACATAAATACGTTTTCAAGGACACTCCTCCACTAACGAAGCTAAAGTGTTTTTCTTTCAAACCCCAGCAAGAAAATCCAAGGGATGAAACAAACTTCGCTTATTTTCGTTTCTACTCAATTACCTGCTAATGGAAAAAATCTGGCACCAAGCGTAATGAGGCGGGCATGAGCTCACTGGCGCGGGGGTCAGCGCTGTCAGGAGGCTACAACAAGCCGGGCATTTATCTGCCTCTCTATAACCCTTTTCAAACTCGCTGTCAGGGAGCCCACGCTGAGCAGGCCGGAGAGGAAGGCCTTGGAAGCTGCTCCAGGCCTCCGAGGCCCTCTGGGAAAAGGAAAATTGTTGTTGGCAAGTCCGCCTGGCTCCAGAAATTGATCCAGAGCCCCCCACTTGTCCGAGCAGCAGCAGACAGAGCTAAGAATTTTGTTATAATTAAATAGAGTGCTGATTGGTTGCTGGAGGTGGTCTTGAAACTGGTGTTTAAAAAGCAGAGGAGAACAACGGTTACTATTCATAGGAAAAGCCCAGAGTCTTAAAAATCCATCTGTTTCATTCCCAAATTTAGGCCAAAAAAATGCTCACTTGCTGTCTTTAAAAATACCACCTGCTTTGCGATGTTGTATAATGTGCCATTATATAAGGTGGAGGGGGGCGTGGGGGAGGGCGGGGTGGGAGGATGCGGCGGGGTGGGCCCAGCCCCTTTCTGAGAACGGAGGCCCGTCTGCAGAGGCCAGGCAGGCTCCTCCCAAGTCCCGTGCCCTCCTCCTCAGAGACCCGACTGGGCCTTGAGGCACGAGGAGTGAGACTTACCCAGCATCACCTCAGCAAGCTGCACTCAGGAGCCCCCCAATGCCAGGCCCCGGCAGTTACAGACCTCTGTCCTCCACCCACCTGGCCTCCGGGGCTGAACATCTGGGGGCCGCGTCTAGGCCTGGCTGGGGCTGTGATCTCACGCCACCGCTCACCACAGCTGCGGTACCAGGTGAGGTCACAGCTCCTGGACCCAAGGAAGGAGAAGCATCCAGGCCCCCTCAGCCCCGGTGACAGAGTCCCTTAGTGCCCGCTTGCCACGCACCCCCCTAACCCCAGGGGCTGGCAGCCACGGGACACAAGGGTCCCAACGGAACAGGTGGGCAGATGTCTCAGTCCAGCCTAGTCCTAACAACTTCTCCCCAACCTCAAGGAAATGTCAGGGCTCGGTTCCTCCTGAAGACTCTTCTTCACAGGTTAACTGAAGAGAATTGGCTCTGTAGTCGTAGGTCGCATTTGAGCCACTTTTCGGCTGACCGATGCTACATGTGTCACTTAGCTCCTTCCCGTGACAATGGACAGGGGATAGCTTCCGTCATAGCATTTGGGGCCAGAACAAATAGCACATGCTGTCCTAGACGCCAGGGAGCCGAGTCTGGTGCCTGGCAAGCTGGAGGTGCCCACATACAGCTGGAGAGCCCGGATCTGGTCCTCTGTCACCGTGGAGTCACAAACCCAGACACGGACCCAAGATTGGGAACAAACCTCAGAGCTGGCCGCAGAATGAAAATTCCCCACATCAAAGCCAAAGTAGAGAATTCAGGCAGCAGGTAGTCACTAGAAAGATCTTGGTCTAGATTGGGAGGAATCATGGCATCTAACCCAGCCTCTGCCAGCACCCAGCTGTGTGGCTTCGGGTAAGAAGACGCTCTTGGGGCCCCTTGTCTTCACTTTCTTTGGTCCGGTCCTTCTTCCAGCTCTTAGAGATGAAACAGTCTGACTCTATTGCCTGCCAAGCCCTCCTGGAGTTCCTACCCAGAAGGATAGAACTTACCTGTTTACATGCCTTCCTCTTGGGAGTTGGGATGCCCCAGGGAGGATGGGGCTAAACAAGAAACCCTTCCACTACCTTTGACTGACACCAAAAGTAGCCTCTAATGTCACTAACATGCCCACGATTTCCTACTTACACCCCCACCCCCCTGGTCAATTCTTGCGCCCTGGAAAGCACGTATAGATACCAGAGTGGTTTCTAGGAGGGTATTCTCTGAACAGTTGTTAACAGGATTTTAATCGGGTTTTAGTATCATTTATCCTTAGAGGCCATTCCAGAAGCCCCACTCCATCCACTCTTTTCACTGTCAACTTCCTTCCATACTTGATCTCATAAAGCTAACAGGAATCTGGGGGAGGGGGTAGGCAGCGCAGGGTTCATTGGAAGTAGCAGCCATCACTGCTACCTTTAGAATCCAGAGGAAGTTAGCATTGCTTAACCTGAATTCTTCATAATCCCATAAATCAAGTGAATAGGGGGCACTAACATTTTTTTCAAAAGGCTTGTTTCAGGACTTTTAGCCATGGTGACTCCCTCCTCAGGCTCCATGCTGTAGACCATATATGGTAATCCTAGCTACAGTCTTTTATTACCTGTTCCATGCAAGACACACAACCGAGAGGCCCTTTGTCCCCCTCACCCATCCTGTGTTATCGTCACTATTTCAGTGCAACGGAGAATATACCGTCTCTGAGAAAAATCCAGAGGAGTTAACGGCATTGCATGAGAACGACCCTTCCGTGGTATGAAAACCACAGTTTCTTCATTCTACTATTGACAGGCTGTATCCAGTTGTTGGCCATTAGGAATGAAACTGCTACTGTCCTCTACCAGAGTTAAACATAGACTATTTGGATATCCCTTTTTGTCAATTACCTAGTCCTGTCTGGTTTCGTTTTGCTTTGCTTTCTTTTGCTTTGTGTTCGCCCACTTTCAATTCATTAAGCTTCCTTCTCTTGTGATGTTTAGGAATGTTTCTTTTAGTTCTGGGGTATTAGTCCTTTGTCAGATAAATGTGCTACAAGTATAATCTAACCGTGGCCCGTCTTTTCAGCCTTGAAATGAGTTCATAAGAAACGCTCTCAAAAAATTAAGACTAGAAAAGGATTTTCTTAATTTGCTCTACAAAACAGGAATCTACAAAAACTTACAGCTGATACTATGCTTAATGGTAAAATTAGTGAATGTGTTTCCTTGAGTTCAGAAGAAAGACAAGGACGCCTGATACCAGCCCTCTTATTCAACTTTCTATTGGAGGCTCTTGCCAGCACAATAAAGAAAAAAAAAAAAGCAAGGAGGAGAGTATACGGATCAGGAAGGAAAAAATAAAATGGACGGTATTTGCAGATAAAATAATGGTGGGAGTAGAAAAATCCAAAAGAAGCTAGAGCTAATCTGCTAGAATTTACGTGCGAATTTAGCAAGGCTGTTGGATGAAAAGGTCAGTATACAAAAGTCAAATAGAATTCTACACACTAGCAACAATCAGTGAGGACACAGAAATTTAAAAAGAGTTACGGTAACTGCAAAACACATCAAATATCTAGGAGCAAATTTAATTCAAGACATGCAAAACCTCTTTCCGTAGAAGTATAAAACATTCGTTATGGGCTGAAATGCATCTACCTCCATCCCCACCCCCAAATAGGTAAAGAAAGTAAAAGAAGGTCATGTGGGTGGGTCTTAAGCCTATAGGTGTGGTGTTCTTATCAGAAAAGAACTGGAGGTGCCTGAGTGGCTCAGTTGGTTAAGCATCTGATTTGGCTCAGGTAATGATCTCACGGGTTCATGAGTTTGAGCCCCGTGCGGGCTCGACGCTGACAGCTTGGAGCCTGCTTGGGATTCTCTGTCTCCCACTCTCTCTCTGACCTCCCCCCACGCCCCCCCACATTCATGCATAGGTTCTCTCTCTCTCTTTCAAAAATAAATAAACATTAAAAAAGGAGAATTGGATACAGACACACACAGAAAAAAAGACCATGTTAGGACTCAGCAAGAAGGCAGCCATTGGCAAGCCAAGGAGAAAGGTTTTGGAAGAAACCAAAACTGCCAACGACTTGATCTTAGACTTCTAGGCCCCAGAACTGTGAGAAAATTAACTTCTGCTGTTTAAACCATCTCATCTGTGGTATTTTGTTATGGCAGATCTGGCAAATTTATACAATCTTGCTGATGGAAATCAAGAAATACACAAGTAAATGGATAGGCCATTCATGGATTAGAGGACCCAATATTGTGAAGATGTCAGCTCTCCCCCAATTATTACAACAGATTCATCGCGATCATAATAAAAAATGCAGCAGGTTGTGTGTTTGTTGTGTGCGTGTGTGGAAATTCACAAGCCAATACTAAAATGTATACGGAAATACGAAGGGCCAGGAAGTCATGATAATCTTGATGGGGAACAAAACTGATCTGATCTCATCAGATAGTAAGACTTATTACGAAGACACAGTAATTAAAACATGTGGTATTGGCACCCAGGCAGAAAAGATTGGTGGCATCGTGTCAAGAAACAGATCCACAATCATACCGCCATATGGATTATGCGAGGTCAACCAGATGTATGTTTACAGAAAAATAACTCTGGGGCAGTTGGCTGGCTCAGACGGTAGAGCGAGTGACTCTTCATCCTGGGGTTGTAAGTTCGAGCACCGTGTTGGGTGTGGAGATTACTTAAACATAAAAATTAAAAAGGATTAGGAAAAAAACCACTCTGACCCCCACCTCATATCATACATACACCAAAATCAATTCTGGGCGGATCATAGGACCTCAATGTGAAAGGTAAAACAATAACGCCTCTGCAAGAGAGGAGAGTGTGCTCGTAAGTTTGGAGTGATACAATATTTAAGTCGGATTTAAACACACTAACCATAAAATAAAAGATTTTGATAAAGTAGACTTCACGGACATGAAAAACGTACACTCATCAAATGACACCCTTAAAAAAAAAAGTGTCATTTACTCATTAACAATATTTACTGAGCACTTACCAGGTATCAGACTCTGCTCTGAGCTCTGTGGACAGAGGGGGAAGCAAAGAGACACCATCCCTACCTTCCAGAAGCTTAACTCCTAGAGCAGGAGTTGGCAGACTTTTTCTGTGAAAGCCAAATAGTAAATAGTTGGGGGTTTACAGGCCACAAGCCATCTCTGTTAAAGTAATTCTCCTTCTTTTGCAACTGTTGAACAAATGTCAAATTGCCCCTCACGGCTCTACAGAAACAGGTCCCAGGCCTGGTTTAGCCTGCCGGCTATAATTTGACGATCCCTGGTCCAGAGAGAAAGGAAGAATGACCATTTGCAGAAAAACAGATAAATAACTGATTAAAAAAAAAAAAAAACAGATAAAAAAGCAAATAACTTCACAGCTGTGTGTGTGACATGTGGAAGGAAGTGTTAGGAGGGCAAGAGAGGGGTGCTCTGATAAAGAAAAAAAGGGACAGGAAGGAGGGCACGCATTCACACCTGTGTGCTTCTCGACATTTCCCAGCCTCCTTTGGACTTAGGTTGACCTCGCAACTGAATTCTATTCCATAGAATACAGGTAGAAGTGATGCTCGTCACTTACGTGTCTATAAAACGTCCTGGTGATCTTGCTTTTTCTCCCTCTTCCACAGGACCGGGAGATGTCTCTGAGACGGCTGAGAAGTAAACCCTTACTGTATAAAGCTACTGATATTTTAGGGTTGGTTTGTTATTACAGCACAGTGTAGCCTAATCTGACTAATATAGATTTCATTTAAGCTGAGATGTAAGAAGGGGCAAAGCTTCTGCTTTGTTTTTAATGTTTATTTTTGAGAGTGAGAGACAGAGCACACGCGGCGGGGGGGGGGGGGGGGGGGGGGGGGGGGAGAGACAGAGGGAGACACTGAATCCGAAGCAGCCTGCGGGCTCTGAGCTGTCAGCACAGAGCCTGACACGAGGCTTGAACTCACTGACAGCGAGATCATGACCTGAGCCAACGTCGGTCGCCCAACGGACTGAGCCACCCGGGTGCCCTGACTTCTGGGTTTTTTTTTTTAATTCAGTTTCATTTTATGTCTTTAAAATGGTGGCCTCGATCCACTAAATTGATTTCCTAACCTATCACAAGGGGTTGCAACCCACAAGCCCAGAAACAGATATAATACGTATATCCGACATTATAATACGTATACTTCTAATTTTCTTACAATTCTAGGAACCTACATATTTTGGCACT
The DNA here is from genome assembly GCF_046562875.1 of Panthera onca. NCBI lineage: Eukaryota > Metazoa > Chordata > Mammalia > Carnivora > Felidae > Panthera > Panthera onca. Next base: position 17,653,773 of record NC_138349.1, read on the forward strand.
GAGTCCAAAATAGCTCAATCCATGTAATTATCGACTGTCTTTATTGTTATTACATGCACAGAAACCAGACTGAGGAAAAACAAAAAACAAAAAACTCCTGCAAAGACAGGGAGAGAAAACACATGTTGCCTCCCAGCGAAAGCCTTTCACAAGGTCCATGAACGAGATGAACGCCACCCTCTGTCTCTCTTCAGCGACTCAGATGGTCTGTGTCTTTGTGAGGAGCGGTATAGCATCGTATTCAGCGATGCTAGCTCCTGGGGTAGGCTGCCGGGGTTCCGATCCTAGGCTCACCATTTCCCAGATCCACGGCCTTCGGGAAACCACTTAACCTCCGTAGGCCTCACTCTCTACCCTTGTCAAATGAACATAAGAGCGGTTTCTATCCCACGGGGGTTAAATGAAAAACACAGGTGGAGTTTCTAGCACACCCTCTTGCCCTCATCCTTGTATAAAGCCACTTTCCAGATGAGCAGCTTGTCCAGGCCTTGGGGATGTTGGTGGCCTTTGTCCCGTAAGAGGGTGCAGAACTCAGCTCAGAGGGAAAAACCAAGCCCAGAACAGCATCTGGTGCAAACAGGTGCTCGAGGATTAGTCGTTGAATGAACCAGTGAATCAATGGGCTTACAGCTCAACTAAGGGCACTCACAAAATGCCACCTTAAAAAAAATCCCCAAACTCCAGAGTCGGAATCGGCCGGTGCCCATCAGACCACACCGGGCCTCTGCCGCTGCCCCATGCCTGGGAACGCTGGGCCACATCTGAAACGGAAAATGAAGACGCCAACCACAGATGGGAATTCTTGAGAAAGTCAAATCTATGCCCTGTTTTTCAGTGATTCCCAGCCCGGGCTTCTGGCATTTGCTCGAGCCACCATTCACAAGAGATTCCTCAGCTATTCCCTCGTTTCTTTCCAAAGGGCTTTAATTAAAAACACATTTCCATACCACAAAAAGCACTCCAGCTAGTGCTGTGGCCTCCCAAAGAGAAGAAGCCATTTTTACGGAGCCATCGAGTTTCGGGCGAGATGGCGAACTGTTGGTGAGTCACAGCGTCCCGGGGGCCCTCAACCCGCGATGAGTCTTCCACATCAAAGTGTCCCACTCTCCAACCTGGGTTTGGAGGGCAGGACTCACAGAATCCCGAAGAGAAATAATGGGGGGAAAAATAGCTCTGACTGGCCTTGTACTTTGATAATAACCATAAACACTATGGTTTCCCACTCCAGGTGCTGAATTACGGCCTCACAAGAATCTGTCAGAACGAGTTCGGTTGTCGCCACCTGTGAGCTTGAGGAACCGCCCAAGGACACACAGGGCGGGAGTCCGGTGTTAAGCGTCTCCAAGCTCAGGTTCTCTCCACTGCTCCTTGGTCTGTCCTCTCTTCACATCCTAGATCCGGATGAAAGGCACCTACCTGACCCTCCACGCATCCACATCATCGGAACAAACAACGAAACCTCCCATTACCGAGAACGGAAAACCACTTTCTACACGGATCTGTCCCAAACCACCACCAGTTAGCAGTACCACTGCCCATTCTGGAGGCTTCCGTGCTAAGACTCTGTAGTCTCCCAGAATCAGCAAATGCCTCCGTAGTGGGCTGAATGGTGCCCCCCGCCCCGCCCCCCCAAATACAGGCCGTGTCCAAATCCTAGAACCTGTATCGTTTTATCTGGCACAAGGTGTGATTAAGTGAAGGATCTAGAAGGAAGTGGCTCAGCCAGGATGATCCAGGTGGGCCCGAGATCCATCACGTGCATCCTTACAAGGGGAGAGGCGCAGGAAGTTTCCAGACAGACACACAGGAGGTAGCGGTGTGAAGATGGAGGCGGAGAGTTGAGTGATTTGGCTACGAGCCCAGCGACACCCAGGACTATAGGCAGCCGCCGGGAGAGCCTCCAGAATCTCCGACGGGAACATGCCCGGCCAACAGCTGGGTTCCGGACTTCCAGCCTCCAGCGCTGGGAGAGCTGTCGTTGGAAGCCACTAAGTTTGTGTTAATTTGTTACAGCAGCCACAGGAAACTATATGCTCTCCTGACAGACAAACTTCTTTGGTCGGGTCTCATCCGAGGGCAGAGGTGATGTGGCTCAGAGATCAGAGGGCTATGAGCTCCTAAAAGTGGTCTCGGGGTCTCTGAGGAACAACACGCCCACAGATGGGTGAAATCAGAAGATGCTCGGGTGAAAAATGAACTTCCGAGGTCAGAAGAAACCCAACAGATGGAGAGAGAGTGTTAAAGGTCAGGGAGTTGGCCTGGCCTCTGGGAGCCCGGAACCTAAACTGTGGAGAAAGACAGGCTTGGGGCAAAGGAAGTTCCCTGTCAGGGTGGGGAGGGCCCCAGGATATTACTGTTCAAAGCTGTAAGGCAGTCAACATGAGGCTGGGTGACCTATCTTTGAATTTTTTTGTTTATTTTGAGAGAGAGAGAGAGCGTGAGAGAGAGCAGGGGAGGGGCAGAGGAAGAGAAAGAGAGAAAGAGAGAGAATCTCAAGTAGGCTCTGCACGGTTAGTGCAGAGCCCGATGCGGGGCTTGAACTCACGAACTGTGAGATCATGCCCTGAGCCAAAATCCAGAGTCCAGAATCCAGAGTCAGACGCTTAACTGATTGAGCCACCCAGGTGCCCCTACACTTTGAATTTTAAAAAGTGATCTTCACTCAGGCTGGCTCAAGACAGAGGGATCATCCCCTCCCCGCTCCACGCAATTTTTTTTTTTTTTTTTTTTTGCCTTTGTAACAAGGGCACTGAGCTTCATTCCCGCATGGCTGAAAGGATTAGGAAGGATTAGGAAGATTGAAGAACACAAAATTCGGAAGCACTCTGTTAAGGTGCCATTCCCTGGTTCTCAAGATACACACGTTGAGCTAACCACACTTCTTCCTTCCTTCAACAAATATGTGGCAAAGCACCCTCTATGTGCCGGGCACCGAACCAGGACCTTAGTATAGAGCAGTGAACCTAAAAGCCACGTTTCCTCCTCTTGGAGGGCTCTCTAGAGCCACGGTTCTCAACGGGGCACGGTTTTGCCCCCCCCAGGGGATATTTGGCAGAGCCTGAAGACATTTTCTGGACGTCTTAGTGCCGGGGGTGCTGCTGGCATCTAGGGGGAAGAGGCCAGGAATGCTAACATCCGACAATGCACAGGACAGTCCCCCACGACAAAAGATGTCAGTGGTGCTAAGTGGCACTATTAGTGGCCTAGACAACATCCACTGACACCACGGTGGGCGAGGGGATCAAAGGGAGGGAAAAACAGGAAGCCGGAAGAGCACATAGGAGGGAGACATCGCTCACTATTGTCTACGCTCAGACCTGAAAGATGAGGAGTTATCCAGGCAGGAAGTGGGGTTGCAGGAGCGGAGCAGAACCTTCCAGGAGAGGGGACAAAGGGTGTGGGTGAGTGTGTGGGGCAGTGGACGAAGTGGGGGCAAACAAGGACACCCTTCAAAAGGACTGTCCCATCACTCTGGGAGGAGGACCAGCCTTACGACACAAGGAGGCCTAAGTGAAGAACGCCAGTTTGCGGTCAGATCTGAATTTAAATCCCAGCCCCTCCACCCTACTAGCTGCGTGGCCTTGGACAAGACACAAACTCAGAGTTTCTAAACCCGGTTTTAGAAAATAAAGCGCGGGGTGGGGGGGGCGGGGGGGGGCAGGGGAAATAATATCGAGCACAGGTGGTACTGTTCAGGATTAAAGGAGAAAAGGCACATAAAGACTTGGCACGTGGCCGCAAAGGACAGATATTGTTCCGATTTGTGTTTTCAAAGGTCACTCTGGGCCCAGTGTGCAAAATAAAATGGGGAAGGGCGACCAGAATCACTTCGCTCTGGGAATACAAAGCAAAACGAAAACAAAATCACTGAGAGGCGACAGAACAAAAACCAGCTCGAGCAAAGCGCAGGAGCTTTAAAGCCCTCGATGACAACACCGCGTGGCCTCGAGGAGCAACGGCAGCAACACGCACAGCTTCCAGGCCCATTGAAATCATGTCCCCGGAAGGTACAGTTGTCCTAGATGAGTGGAATACACAGGTTTCCCCCACTGTCCGGAGTAGCACAGTCTTAGGGAACCTCGGGTAAAAGTTGAAGCCAGGTGTCAAGCGAAGCAGCAATTACCACGAATTTATAGGGGAAAATTTCGAGCATTCCCAGACCCCCCAATGACCTCCCTGAGCCTCGTCTGATACCTTAGGACACATCCTCGTTCCGGACGCACAGAATAAACGGAGGGGCGCACAGGTGCTCACAGACACAGTTCAGAGTGGCGGCAGCTTGACGCCGAGATGCTGACTGTCGTTCCCGGGGCCACTCTCGCTGCCTCTGCAACGCCTCACGGCCAGACAAATACTGGTCGCTATTTTCACTTTTTGCCTTTTTCTCGCGAAAGCCAAAGTCCTCTTCGGGTTTCTTTCAGTGAGTGAAAACAGGTGCTAACATAGTGCTTTCGTGAGAGCGAAGAGGCCTAACACGAACTTTCCAGTAGCGGGGGCGTACCTGTGCGTCCATCCATCCTACCCGGCGGGAGAAATGACTGCCAGGTCTTCACTGTGGCCCCCGGTTCGTGATGATGATGAACCTGCACCCTCGCCAGGGCACAGCCACAGAACGTGAGTCCCACGGACCGCAAGACCCTTCCATACAAGCCTCTGAGTGACTCGTCTTGATCCAGTTTTCTGAAAACCCTTCCTGCTCGACAAGGCTCGCTGCCAGACAAGGGGTTTCCATCCGACACCCTGCCATCTCTCCCCGCATGCAACTCGCAGAAAGAAGTTAGAACACTTTCACATCAGTGGTAATGATGTGGTGTCTCAAACCGATTCCTGGTGAACTAACTACGTGTCATTATCCCAAATTAAATCCCTTCTGCGGGATACCGTGAGAAGGACATCTAAGATATACCAGGACGGCTGTTTAAAAATCTTTTTTTTTTTTTTTTCAACGTTTTTTATTTATTTTTGGGACAGAGAGAGACAGAGCATGAACGGGGGAGGGGCAGAGAGAGAGGGAGACACAGAATCGGAAACAGGCTCCAGGCTCCGAGCCATCAGCCCAGAGCCTGACGCGGGGCTCGAACTCACGGACCGCGAGATCGTGACCTGGCTGAAGTCGGACGCTTAACCGACTGCGCCACCCAGGCGCCCCAAAATCTTTTTTTTTTTAAGTTTGTTTATTTTGAGAGAAAGAGAGAGAGCGCACAAGAGGGGGAGGAACAGAAAGAGAGGGAGAGAGAGAATCCCAAGCAGGCTCCTGTCAGCGCACAGCCCGATCCCAAGCAGGCACAGCCCAATGCGAGGCTCGAACTCCCGACTTGAGCCGAAATCAAGTCAGTCGCTCAACCGACTGAGCCACCCAGGTGTCCCCAGAATGGCCGTTTTAGAGCCAGAAGAGCGCCATGTACTCTGGGACTGTGCTTGGCTTTCAGAAAGGAACCAACTAGGGACACTGGTATGGCACAGAGGCACTGGGAATGAGTGGGGGAAGGAAACCATCCCGACCCATCAGAGGAGTGCAAGGCCACTTTTTGAGACCCGAGTCCCAACCCACCACCCACACCAACCATGCGGTCCGGTGTCACGGTCTGGCTTGGGAAGACAGTAGTCCCGGTGAAGGTAGATTCAGCCTCCCCAGAGGCAAAATCCAAATCACAGAAACAAGTGACCAGCCTTCATCTGCACATACTAAGTTGCTTTTATTAATCCAGAACGGCATGCTACAGATATTGTACAGCATGAACATTTATTCATTACAAAAATGGCTTCCAAACCATTAAAAATGAAATTGGAATAAGAGCATAAAACGGAACGGTAACATCACAACTGTTAGGAAACATTCAAAGTATTCACAAAAAATGTTATAGTTAGCATTTTAATAAACCAGAGAAAAATCGGAGACAGTCTTACAATCGCTTCATGTCAACTACAATGGCACTGAGTGAACAGGTGTCAGCTTTATACAGCATTTTGCAACATCAACATGCCTAGGGTTTTTCTTATTTTTAAAGTTTGCCACCTACTCGTACGGGATACGTGTACATAAAAGCGGCAGCTGGTTTTTCCTTTAAGAGTAATCTAATATACAGAATTTTGGCCCCTAAGGGTTTGATACCTCTTCATTTAAAATGCTTTCTGGACAATCTGCTACCAAACACGTCTTGTTATAGGTGACATTAAAACTACATACAAATCTACCTATGTAACATCACAGCAAAACATGATGAACAAAAATTACAGCATCGAAAAGAGGGAGAAAGCTAAAGTCACTGAGAATTTTGGCACATAAACTTTTGCACACAGTCGGGCCACGCCCTAAGGGCACAGGGCTGGCGACTGTGAGTTCAAAGGACAAACAGGGTGGTTCCCGCTGCTGCTCAGACAGCGTCCGCTAAAATTCCCTCACTAATTTTCAAGTCTTGTTTTACATAATGGCTTTTAAAGCAACTTCCGTTAATGCTACTGATCCTTAAATGCAACTATTAATGTCCGTTTGGCGGCATCTGGGTTTCATACAGCCAAAAAAAAAAAAAAAAAAAAAAAAAAAAAAAAGTCAAAAAGAGAAACAAAAAAATATATATACACATTTTATATATAAACTTAAAAACCTTGTACAAATGAGTTGTTATATATAAGATGCTTATGCTAAGGGGAAAAAAACTTTATACAGTTTCAAGAAAAAGGAAAACATATTTTAAAAGGGACGACATACAGGTTCGACAAGCAATCTCTAAAGCAATAAATACTACTGGTCCAACAGCGTTGTGATTCCATTAATGGTTGAGTAGCATCCCCCTCCCCCCAAAAGAACAACACCATGGAACAAGGTATATTAACACATTTAACCCTTTGTTTCTGTACATTTAAACAATAACAAGTAACATCACAATTAAAGTTGTTTCACACAGAGAAAAAAAAAAGAGTAACGGCACTGCATTCCTCGTGCCCTTATGGTTTAAAAACCAGATGTAAAATGATTGGTTCGCAAGCTCGTATTTAATACAAATAATACAGAACCAACTCCTTCTGGAGGGCTGCTTCAAAATTGCTTCTTTTTTTTTTTCCTTTTTGTTTTTTAATCAGTCTTTTAAAACTAAGCTATCCGAACTACATAACAGTTATGTATATATATATATTTTTTAAACGCTACAAAGACTTTAAACAGCTGTTGATAAAAATTTTGGTAGAATCATGAGGTTCTTCTCTCATCTACATATTTAAAAGGAGGAATTGAAATAAGAATGGGTCAAATATTGACCAATGAACTCCATAAACATCAACTAATGTAGCCACGTGGCACAAAATTAAAAGAGTACAAAACGAAACCTTTCGGGGGGGGGGAGGGAGGTGCTGGGGGGGTGCTGGGGGGCGGGGGGGGGGGGGTGGACAGAAGCGGAACGCAACACTACGCAAACCAACCGGGGCTGACGAGGCTAAAGCTATTCTAAAGACTTGGTCACGAGGGACAGCGGCTGGGGCTGCGTCCCGGCCACGGCCACGGCCACGGCGCTGTGGGAATGTAAGGAAGATGTCGACGGCTGCGCCAGAGACGAGGCGGACAGGACGGGCGGCTGCAGGGCGGCGGGGGGCAGGTCCAGGGCCCCGTTGGGACAGAGGGCGGGGGCCTTGCCGTGGGCGGCCTCGGCAAGCAGGAGGGCGGGCGGCGGCGGCATCATGGGCAGGTGGGCCAGGGGGTCGGGCTTCAGGGACAGCGAGAGAGGCTGGGTCTGCTCAGTCTGTGACTTGGCGTCTTGGGGAGGGGAGCCTAGCAGGTTGGGGGAGGGAGGAGGCGAGTCTAGTAAGCTTCCATCTGAAGAGGGTGGACTGAGGCAGCTGCCTTCACCTTGTATGTAGCGAACGCACTTTTTTTTTCTCCTAGAAACAGGGGGGAGAGAGTTCTCCGTGAATAGGGGGCAAAGATGCCAAGGGAGAGCGTTATCTACTGCTCAGAGCCGAGTTCGAGTCACCTGTGCCCCAAGAGCCAGCAAGCCCCGTGGCCGGGGGGTGGGGGGGGGGGGGTGCCACGCTCGCTTCACTGCCGCCCCCGTCTGAGCCTGCTCCGGCAAACAGCATTTTACTGGTGGAGCGCCACCCCGCCCCCCCCCCCCCCCCCCCGCTACCTACCTGCTCCCCTCGCCCCCCACTAACGCCCCCCCCGCCGCCGCGACCCGACCCGACCCCACCCGGGCCCAGATACCACTGAGCAGACTAGACTGGATTGATGATGCAGCGCCCGTGTGCCAGAAGAGCGGCTGCATCCGCGCTGCGATTCCCCTGACAAGTGTGTGCTTTCTCTTTCGGCTTGGACGTCCCCTGGCTGGCCCATCGCATCTCCCCCTCGGTTCCCACCCCCGGTGCTCTGAGTGTGTGCGTGTGTGCGTGTGTGTGTGTGCAAAAGAGAAAGAGAGCTCCTTCCCCAGGCGCCTCCTATCAATATGCAACTCTGACTGTTGAGCCCACAGAGTTGAAGGCAGTGCTAGGCAAGAGGCTTAGACGTTTTTACACCACTGCCGCCACCACCGCCACCACCACCGCCACCACCACGGCCACCACCGCCAGGCTGCCGGCGCCCAGAGAGCTTTTGGGCTTGTCTGTTAAGAACCACACCAAATCAAGAGAGGTCAGAATCAGGTGAGAGGAGGGGGAGGGGGGGGGAACAAAAATAAAACAAAATAAATTAAAAAACAAAAACAAAAAAATAAAAACCAAAACAAAACCACCAAAAACAGGTAGAAGAGGATAAACAAAGGTGGGGGAGGGGGAAGAATAAGAAAAACAGAAAATGATCCAAAGGAACAAGAATAACTGGTTGTATGGCCTGCAGGTTGTGGATTAAATTATGATTCAAAGTTGATTTTTGGGTTTGTTTGGTTTTTTTTTTTTTTTTGGTTTGTTCTTTAAAGATTTGGGGTCTTCCCCTCCCCCAACCCAGAGTGAGAAGGCTGGAAGGAGAGACAGTGAGGATGGGACGGAGGGGCATCCTGCCCTTGTCAATATGCCGAGGCCAGTGGACGGAGGGCGCAGCGTGTCGTAAGGAAGTGACGACGAAGAAGAAGTACCAGGGAATCAGCATGGAACGTCTGGGGTTTGGGGGTCATCGGGATTAGCGTTTAAGCCGGAAAGCCTAGTTTTGCCCTGCACCAAAACCAGAATCTCCCCTCTACTCTTCTCGTTTACATAAGAAACAGGAATGAGAATGTCAGAGCCTCTCTTGCTTATCATCAAAAGGTTGGGGAAATCGATTCAAGAAATTGAGCATGTGACCTCAAAGCTTTTCCTACTATTAATCCCAGTCCGATGGGATGATATTTGGTAGGAAACGTGATCCCGGGCATCAGTCCCACTCATGCTATAAAAATAACGCAGATACAGGGAATGTGCTGACCTAAGGAGCCCTTGAACACAGTTAAAACAGTGGCTGATAACACTCTAACGACAAGTGTGTGAGCGCCGGCCGGCTTCCCATCCCAGGAAAGCGGGAAGACGCTGCCTGGCTGAAGGCAGCCGCTGTCAGATGTCACTGGCCTTTGAAAGGAAGGGGGTGTAATGAGTTCCTCCTCGGGTCTGTGCCCCCAGAGGTGTCTGCTCATGCCCCTCAGTGCGTGGGGTGTGGACTCAGCGAGATGGCGGGAGGGTGGGGAGGAAGGGAGGGTGGGAGGGAGCATGCTTGGCCTTCCCTGCCTCCCGGAGGCCGGAGGCCGGAGGCCGAGGCCCACTGGGTGGAGGCCTCAGGGTCTACCTGATCCCCCACTGGGTGGGAAGGAACTCTAGGGGTGCGAGGGCAGCCCCCCTCACCTTCAGTTTGGAAAGGTTCCTTTTCTCCTCTGGGATAGACGGAAACAGACTGTGGGTTCTGCTCCCATCCCAGAAACCGAGATAAATAATTAAGCCTCTCAGAGTTTTTAAACCACCTTAGCCTGCAGATCAAAACATGCTTAAAAAACTAAGATGTCCATGCATTTTAAAAAATGGGAGGACGGCGGGGTGGGGATGGGGGGCGGGTCATAAGCAAAAGTGAGAGAGAACAAGGACAAAGGGGAGGGAGGAGGGGGAAGAGAAAAGGAGAAACAGGAAACAAGGGAGTGACGTCAAGCAGCATTCCATGCTATATTAGGGCAGAGTAAAAAGATGGGAAAGCAACTTGGTGGGCTCAAAACAGAATCTTGTTAAAATGTCCTCAAATGTCAAATAAAATTAGAAACCCTGTGTAGCGAGCAGAGCCCTGATTGGCTGGGAGCGTTTCTGGCACTCCCCTCACCCTCCCGCCCTCCTTCTGACACGGAGGTTTACATCGAGGGGATGAGTGGAAGCATTTTGAACATGGGACATGAAGACCACGAAGGACAGCGAGACACTCCTTCTAACAGGTGGCCGAGCAAAAGGCAGTTGGAACACACACATGTTTCTGACGGGCCAGAAAACGCCTCATTTTGTAAACTGCTTTTCTTTCTTGAAAGCACATTTTGTCCTACTGATTGAGCATCGGGCCAGATCCTGGCAAAGAGGAAAAGTTGAGGGGAACAGGGGGCAAAACCCATCCGCCTGCCCTCCCCCACGCGGGCTCCGTCTCCAGTCGAGGGGGTGGCCTTTTAAAATTCCACTTCTAGCTTCTCATGGAATTACTCGGAAAGGAAGCTAAGGGTTCTTCCTTATCCTGTTTTGGAATTACGCCCTTTCAACCGGCTAAAACGCATCTGCTAATGCTTTTAGGGAAAACATCGCCACCAGAAGTAAAGTGGCCAGCAGGAAAGTTCTAACGGTGTGCCTAGGGGGGAAAGAACCCCGAGGAATGAGGAGGGACAGCGGCCTGCGTACCGACAGCCGGCCCCTCAGAGCTGCACTTTTGAAAATCGTGTTTATGGGGCAGCCACAAAGATTTTGGGTTTTGCCTGTTTTCTGTAAAAAGGTCAACGAAACTTCTGGCCTCTGAGGAAGATAACCACACCCTGGCTTTAAACAAGGTGCAGGCTGTGTCTGAGGAGGGGATGTCCGTCCGGGCCACTGCTAGTAATGGTAACTTTTGGGGGCGGGGGGATGTCACCTCTAACTTGAAGCAAGTGCTTTTGAAACCGAAAAGGGCTTCTCCGTCTTCATAAACCACCACTCACCCCCCTCCACCCCCAAATTAGGCAACACACCATATTGCGAGGTGGGCACGATGGCCTCAGCCATAGGTTTCTACAGATCGTGAGAAACCCTCTCAGGAGTGAGCCCCGCGATTAGCTAATCCTTCACCATGACAGGGCGTCTCAGAACAGGATTCCGCAGCTAATTATCTTCCTACTCGGCACAAATAAAATTCTGCCACAGATTCGCTGCCTAGATAGGGTAAGCAGAGGCCCTGTCTTCCCTGGGTAGGCCTAATTTAAATACCTAACTCTCTTCATCTACTTCATCACGAATCTCTTTTCTGTTGCCCACAGAAGACCCCAGGACTGCGTGGGACTGGTATCTGTCACCTCCAGGAACACTGCCATGTCACAGCACGGGTGACTGCAGAATCTCTCTCAAGGCCTGGAGTCCTCACTCAGTGGGCACAGGGCTGTCTGTGGAGTTCTGACTCAATAAAGATGCTCGGGGCCCTCTCTCCCCTACACGTTTGGCCGACTCCGGGCACTTCGCCGGTCCCTCGTAAGGCATCGGGGGAGGGGAAGAGACACGGGAGACTTGTGGGCATGCACGTTAATGGGATGGACATCTGATCTAATGTCTAAACACGGAACACATGGCAGAGGCATGGAGGAGAGGGACACGTGACAAGGAGGCACTACAAACAGGGAAGCGTGTTCGGGGAGTTGAGATACCTACCATCATAATATTCCAAATTCAAAGACTGCTTGTATCAGAACAAAGAAACAACAAATTTAACCAAAGGTGGTCAGTAAAGGAAAGGAAATGAGACAGGAACGAGTTGGTATCCCTCCACCAAGAAGGAAGTACCTACACCTTCCCTGAAAATTACAGCTTGGGTGGAAACCTGCAGGTGCAACACGGTGTTTAATTTGCACTCTTCTAATTCATTTTGGAAGCAATATATTCTCTCTCTCTCTCTCTCTCTCTCTCTCTCTCAGTATATACAATATATATTTTAATTCTGCAGGCTAGCAACGCTGCAGCATGGGACTGCATGACTCGTCGCTTGCAGCCCTTCAGCTGGTGCACGCCGTTCAATGCCACGCTTCTTTTCAGCACTGTAAAACAATGTCAAGCTAACCAGACTCCTCTGTACAGAGACATGTGGTTTTGAAACGTAAAAGAAAAACGAAACAAAACAAAACCAAAAAACGCCTGCCCCGGAGCCCTTGTCCAAGGGTCTCGACTCCCAAGTGCACGGGGATGCTACTGCTGCCAGGTGTGAGCTCATTCAAACCTCTGGAAATGGTGGCTCTCTACGCTCAGCACGCATGCCACGGACCGGGCCGGTTCCAGGATGCTGGCTTTCAAAGCAAAAGGGTAAGTGCCCGTCCTGGTCTGTTAAGGTTGTGGTCTCAGTCCTACCGGGGATCCGGATATGGGATTTGCAAGAGCAAGGTGGGGGGAAAAGAGAAAGAGGAAGTGGGGAGAGGATACGGCATAAAATTAGCAAGGAAATTTTGAAGGATGAGGATCATTAGTCATTGATGCCGGGGGGGGGGGGGGGGGGGGGGGGAAAGTAGATGGGAATGAGGTCAAAATACATTGACACACTAAGGTATCAGAAGGACAGAATGCTTTGATTTTCCCAAAGGCCTCACAGTGGTAATATACCTGCATGGTTTGCACCATAAAGTCTGTCGGTCAAGCCCGAACAGTGCCCGACACTTCTTTGGAGTATTTGCATCTGTTAGCATAAGGTAAACACAAAAAATACAACACAATGGTGGGTCATGCTCGGTTGGATGTGTCATCTCAGCTACAGCTGACTCGTCTTCTCTAGCACCTCGGTTCTATTTGATTCTTTCCTCACCAAGGACATGAAAGAAAAAGACTTCTATGAGTCAAAAGGAAAAAAAAAAAATAAATAAAACGAAACGATAAAACACACACACGGAAAAAAAAAAAAAAAAAGAAAACAACAACCAGAAACCAAAAAACAACAAGGAGAAATAAATAAAAATAGAGAGAGAAGGAGGGGAAAAGGTGACGTTGTTGGCTTCTACCTAGGCCAGGATTACGATGGATGTCACTGAGCCCCATCCTGGACTGTCAGGAGGAAGGGGGCTGGCAGGCAACAGTCCCTGGGAGGGGGCGCGCTGGGGCTGGCTGTCGCTGACCCGAGGAGGCACAAATGATGCTGTTTTACAGTGGCATTTTGGCTAGCAGCAGCGGGGAGAAAAAGCACATCCCTCACAGAGCAGTGTCCCGCACCCTCGTGTCTCCTAAGACCAACACACAGAGCTACAAAGCAACAGGCCAGAGAAGGGGGGAGAAAAGGACCGAATAGACCAGCTGCAAACCAGCACAGCGAATCTGGGAAATCTATACACACCTGCAAGGGCCGCACCAGTTATTCTGTTGATCAAGGCCAAAGCGCGCTCGGCATTTCTTAGGAGCGCTCAGGTCTGAATGAGTTCAAGAGAGAAGCGAGCAGAGGAGGAGGACGTGGGAGAGAGAGAGGGAGAGAGAGAGGGGGAAAGAGGGGGGGGGGGAGAGAAAGATACAAATAAGAAAAAAATAAAAATAAAAAAGGGAATAAATCAATGACCTGGTTACTAATTACAAAATATCGACTTTCGATTTTTAACTTTCTTTAATTAGAAAAAAAAAAAAAAAAAAGGTAAAAATCACATTCTTATTCAACTGGTGACATTAGCTGTTGCAAATAAAGCTGCAGTATCCCTTCTTTAAGGACTGTCTCTCCGATTCGTTTTGAACGGATAAAGGGAAGTTAGATACTGAAAAACTGAATTTTAAATAATAGTTTTCCTCTTTTGGTTCTGCTTTCCTTTTTTTTCTCTTTTTTTCTTTTTCTTTTGGTTCTAGCTCTCTCTCAATTTGTTTTTCTTAAAGAAGAAAATAAAGCGAAGGAGGGAATTAAGTTTGTAACATGCTTTTCTCTTCTCAGAGTACAACAGTTTAAAAGAAAAAAAAAACAACTACAAATAAAAACAGAACAAAACGAAACAAAACAGAAAGAAATAAAGAAAGAAAAGGGTTGTGGTACTGGGATATTGCAGCTTTTGAAATGGTTTTTTATTCTTTTCTTTTTTTTTTTTTTTAAACCGATTTTCATTACTATTAACAGAAGAACAAATGATGGTGAACAGGCAGTGTGAATGAGCTGTTCAGGGTTAGTCAGAAGCTCATAGCAGCTTTTAAGCAGGTACAGTCAGTAAAATGCTAGTGGGTTTGCAAATTATGAGCAGAAAAGCAAAAGGAAGAAAAAAACTAAAATAAAAAAAAAGCGAAGGAGAAAATAATCATACTGCGAATGCATGCTTGCGTGAGAAAACTTAGTGGGAGCAACGGAAAATGCCATTAGATTAAGGAGGTTTATTACTGAATTCCTTCCATTTTGGTTGGTTTTTGTTTTTGTTTTTGTTTTAACCAGTCTCTTTTAAAGAAATACTGCATATTCAATTTGCACAGTTAGTTCAACACTAAGTCACTGTCATCACTGCTTAAACAACTGTTATGGGGAAAATAAATAAATAAACAAAGCAAAAGTTAAATTAAATTAAAAAAAAAAAAAAACCAAAAAAAAAAAAAACCAAAAAAAAAAACAACAAAAGCAACTGAAAAAAAAAAAAAAATCTACCGAAACATACGAAACCGTGTAGATGGTCATTTTAAAGGATGTTCAAATGTCATACGTGTTTAATGTTAATAAAACTATAATGGCAAGAAAAATTAAAAAACAGTTTATCGACTATTTTAATGACTCAAAATGACATTAGCACCTGTAATCGGAGGAAGTGAAAGGCAAGGATTTAGGAAACATTCGCTGTGTTCTGAAAAAAAAGAACAAATTATACAAAGCCTTCAAAATTGTTGTTGTTGTTTGTAAAAGCCTGGCCTTCTCCAAGGGGACCTTCTGAGATTGCCTATGCAGTATTTCTAATTTCTTCTAGAGAATGACAAACCTCCTTAATTTAAATCGGGTGCAATTTACCACTGTAAAGGCATGCATCAGAACATTCAGGAACAGCCCAGTTAATATCAAACACTCACACACACCCCTTCCTCCTCCCGCGGCCCCTTCCTCATCCCTACACACAGACACACACAAAATAAGCAGACTGCATACGTCCCGCACAGGCATGCCTACCTCCCTCCTGTTACAGGCTCTGCAATTACTTTAAAACACATTCCACTAGAATTACAATGTGCTTTTCATGCAACAATGAATGCTACTAGCTTTAAAAGGGCAGTCATGAAGCAATTAATTAAAATGCATAAACAAAAAAGGCTGGCTAAGATGGGTTCCCCCACATCTTCCTGGCCTTGAGTCTCTCCTGTCCCCCAGAGAGAAACCTAACGTTAAAGAGTGGTCCTCGTAAGTACCGCTCCTTCCTCCTTCCTCCTCGTTCTAACTTACCATTGGTCTCTCCTGGCTGCTTGTCCCTTTTCCTCTTCTTCTTCTTCCCCTGGATGAAGAGATGAAATGCAAGCAATTATTTCAGGAAACAGACGGGAGAGGGCATCTGGGCTCCCCTGGAAGGCAGGCAGAAAGAGGGGAGCACAGCGCTGTCTCCATCCACACCCACAGCTCCCAGAGGGCTTCTGACCCCCTAGAGGGACACACACGCCCCGGAAGGGGAAGAGGAGGGGTCAGCAGAGGGTGAGGGAAAGACCTCTTTCCCCACCTACCTATGTGCATCCTCAAACCTGACCCAGAGCATCTGATTCCACAGCAGGGGAGAAAAGAGCGGATTAAGGAAGATTCAGGGAGGTGTGGAGGGACAGGGTTGGGAGTGGCCCAAGAGCGCACAGCCAAGGGACAGATGAATGTGGAGATGGCCATGTGGGCTAAGAAAGCCCCCTTGCCCCACGCAGATCTCCTCCTTATTAAAGCCAAGAGGTCCTCATAATCAACAAAAAGCTTTCATTGGGGCTTTACTAGTAATAGCAGCTAACATTTACTGAGCACATACTATGTGCCGGGCATGATTCTAAATGCGCTATGCATATCGACTCATTTTTCCCTCATGCCATCCTATACAACAGGTACTACAGCACCATCCCAATTTTAATTCTTTAAAATTTTTTTTTTAATGTTTATTTTCCAGAGAGAGCGAGAGAGACAGAGCATGAGCATGAGCATGAGCTGGGGAGGGGCAGAGAGAGAGGGAGACACAGAATCTGAAGCAGGCTCCAGGCTCTGAGCTGTCAACACAGAGCCTGACACGGGGCTCGAACCCATAAACTGTGAGATCACGACCCGAGCCGAAGTCCGTCGCTTAACTGACTGAGCCATCCGAGTGCCCCAATTCTTTTTCTTCTTCTTTTTTTAATGCTTATTTATTTTTGAGAGAGAGAATGCAAGCAGGAGAAGGGCAGAAAAACGCTTATTTGAGAGAGAGAGAGAGAGAGAGAGAGCGCGCGCAAGCAGGGGAGGGGCAGAGAGAGAGAGAGAGAGAGAGAGAGAGAGGAGAGGGAGAGAGAGAGAGAGGAGAGAGAGAGAGAGAGAGGGGAGGAATGGGGATCCGAAGCAGGCTCCAGGCTCTGTGCTGACAGTGCAGAGCCCGATGCGAGGCCCAAACCCACGAACCGTGAGATCATGACTGGAGTTGAAGTCGGATGCTCAACCGACTGAGCCGCCCAGGCGCCCCCCTTCCAATTTCATAGGTAAGGAAACTCAGGCACAGAGGGGTTATGTGAATTTCCTGAGCTCACACGACTAGCCGAGGCCGGTGCCAGGGTGGGAACTTCAGGCAGCCTGGGTTCCACAGCGCTTACCTACGGGGCTGTGCTGCCTTCGTATTTAATCCCGTGCCCTCTGGGGAAGGGTTTTCATTGATTACAGGGGATCAGTTACATGGGATCATTCACAGTCTCCAGCCTGGGACCTTTACTGCCTGCTGGTGGCTGTGGCTGTGGCTGTGGCACGGGAACGGGGAGGAATTAAGTAGATCTGGAATCAGATCTATCTGTTGGAGTCAGAGGCCCGGTACGTCTGAAACGTCACCAGTAAAAGGACCGGCCCACACTTCCGTCTGTTTCAGAATATCTAAATGTTGCCTCTGCCCAAAAGTGCTCAAGGGGTGTAGATGGCAAGTCCGGAAGAGAAAAGACGAGTCACAGGGGTAAACCTGGCAACCCGGGAGGCCCTAGAACCTCAGGGTGCAGACGCCGTGGTTTTTGCTTCATCCACGGGCTCAGGGCCACAGTGTCTCTCTCAGAGAAAGCCCCTCTGTTCTCTCAGATCTCCGGGCACGTACCATTCGGGAAGTCTGTCTTGGCCTGGAGTTTGAAACACTGTGACACATTTCATGTTCCTTGATGAGCAGCTTAAATATTAAAAAAAAATTAAAAAAAAAGAGGAGTTCACGGGGCCTTCTCACGAGCCTCGACAGCCCATCTTCGTGTCTGGGCCCCTCCCAGGGGAGCAGCAAAGTGCCGCCTGGCTATCTAGGAACGGGCAGGAGGGGCGAGTTCCAGTGTATTTAGGAGCCGGGAGTGAACAGCAGGCACAGGAAAGCATTGCAACTCCGGGCGGTGCTGGCACCCACACACCCAAGGGCTTCGCGGTCACCTCTGTTAATACAGCGCTCACCCGTTTCCAATATCCCGGATATATTCTGAAAGGTGGTCGGAGGCTCTAGTGCCCATGGAAAGCTGTCAGTTTAGGTTACACATTAGAGAGCACTACGGGACCACGCTGTTTTCTCTTGTGCCCCAGAACGTGCCCAGTCCCACGACCCACGTGGGACTGTCTTCCTCAATCCTGTTTTTGCTAAGGAGTGATATAAAGCTTTCTGTTACCACTTGACTGGACAAGCAGGAACGTGAAAGAGGCTCAGGAAACTTTCCAGGACTTTCTGGACTTTACAATGACCAGAGTAACGTATAGAAACTTCTATGTCAAGTCAGTTAAGGACAACTCCCCAGGTTAACAAGTTCCACCACAGTCAAACCCATAAAACCTTTGACTCTGACCTCTGTTCCAGACTGTTTCCTGGGGCACAGGAGGGAGGGAGGAGGGCGTGTGTGTGTTTGTGTGTGTGTGCGCGCGCGCGTGTGTGTGTGTTCACAGCCATGTGTAAGGAGCCATTGTTGACAGGAGTCTCACAGTACCCCATTCAAGAAATAAAGCTCTTTCAGCCCCAAATCGACATCTACCTTTAAACTTTCTCTCAAGTCTGGGGCGCCTGGGTGGCTCAGTCGGTTGAGTGTCCAGCTCAGGTCATGATCCCAGTTTGTGAGTTTGAGCCCCACATCGGGCTCTGAGCTCCCAGCTGAAAGAGATTCTCTCTCTCTCTCCCTCTCTCTCTGCCCCTCCCCAACTTGCACGCACACTCTCTCAAAATAAATAAATAAACAAACAAAGCTTTAAAAATGAAACGGTCTCTCAAGTCCTGTCAGAGGCTTCCCTCATTACACTAAACCTCTTCTGAATACGGAGCTGAGCTGAAGTCACTGGCAGTGCCTGATGGACCTTCTAAAACCTAGAAAGCACTTCAAGAAAAGCCCGGGGCAATACCTGTCTAACTGACTCCCAGGGAGGTCAACAGCAGCATTCTTTGGGAGCTATCCCAAAGTTGGCCTTGTATCTCTGTGGAGGTGGCCCCCTGCCCAACTCCAGGGGGCACCATGCACGTAGACCAGAGTGCACACGGCACTCTGCAGGGTTGTGCAGTGCGCGTTCTGCAAAGCTGTACGTGAAGGCCCTACCCTGACCCCCATCTCTGCTGGGGAAGCGATATCGACAGCAGAACAGAATCTGTCTCTGTGCCAACATCCTAGATCACTCAAAGAACTGGGTCTGTAGCAGGTAGAAGCTGGAGGTGAAATCTTAAGAGCTTCTGCCCCGGAAGAAACCAGGAGAACTGGGGTCCTGGAACGAGACGGCCGCTCATGTGGAGGCTGCGGCTGTAAATCTCCACCTCGAGGTCAGGTGGGGGTGAGCAGCAAGCCTGTGGGTGAGCACGAACCTTCTCCTCCTCTTCCTTTCCGCTCCAGAAGAAAGGCTTCCCCACGGCACACAGGCTGAGGACAAATGTAAAGGGTCCCAAGCAGTTAAGACCCCGTGTGTGACCATCTGTGAATGACGAGGGCCCTGACCACGGCCGACATTCCAGGGAGAGGCATCGGCACGGATTCGGCTCCCAGGGGGAGCGGTCTTGGGCTGCCAGCCAAGGGCAGGGGGGCTCAGAGGGAGGTGGGTGGGGGGCAGTGATGAAGACGTGGGGGTCAAGCCCAACATTCAGTGTTCTCCACACCCCCTTCGAAGAGCAGGCAGCGAGCACGTGTCAAAAGGTAGGAGAAACAGCTAAAGCAAGCAGAAAATAGCGGCCACTCGGGGCCCACGTAGTCACGTGGATGTCTGTGGCTTCCTGATGGCAGGTAGGCTTTGAGAGTACACGCGTCCGATTTAACTCCGAGTCCCCAGATGCTGTGTGCGCAGTTACCTTCACAACCCACACCGACTGAACTGATCTCAACCCACATACGGAGAGCGTCTTCACCACGGACGTCGTCCGTGGGAGAGCTAGGTCGGGAGCGCTGACCAGTGAAAGAATCCTCCGTGGCTCCACGCCACTGACAAGAAATCGGAGGAGGGACCACTGCTCGCATTCGGGCAAGTCTTGTCTTTCCCATCCCAAAGAGTGGACGGTTCAAGACCACGTTGTAAAACCTGATGCCGTGGAGTTAACGTCTGGGGCGAAATAAGAGACATCTCCTCCACTGAGAGAGGAGAGCCCACCCAGGACGCTACTGGGGAAACTGCGGATCAAGAGATAACAGGGAGAGGGGACAGAGGTCTCCAGAGGAGAGCCAGTTTCTGAGAGAACAGGAATCACAGGTATGACAACCCCGGTGATAAGTAGAAACAATCCTACAGTGTTTTCCAAAACCCAAGAGGGGAAACTGGGCAAATCCTGCAGATGGCACTGAGCCCAGGAAGACACGTCACTCGGCACAGCCCCCCTTCCTACCTTTCCTGGGCCCTGAGGCGTTTCATCTACCCCTCCAGAGGGTGACGACCCTTGGCTGCTTTCAGGGATCCTCCCATCATGCTCCTCTCAGGACAAACTAGGTTTTCAACTTGTACCGCACCACGGCATCGGACAACTTTTGCTTTTCCCTCTTAAAGGCCAAGGGACTGTTGGAAGACGTGTGGGGAACCAAGCCCTCTCTCTCCACCCCTACCTCCTGGTCTTCCCTGTAAGGCCCCCGGGGTGCTGAGAAGCACAGAAGCCCCAGTCAGGAAGATCCTAGGGCTACGTCTCTTCAAAGACCTGGGCAAGAAGGTGTGGACAGCCCCGAGTCAGCCCCGTGGGTCCCACGCTAGAACAACGGAACCCTGGTCTCCTCCCTCCTCCTTTAAGAACTATGGCACGCTGATGGAGCCACACTGGGAGCCAAGACAACACCCCACCCCCCCTGCCCCCCGCTCTGGCGCTTGGGCAAGATGCTACTGGTCCCAGGAGTGGGCAGACTGGAGGGCTCTGAGGCCTGATTCAAGTTGGCAGGGAGCGTTCCCTTTGGGCAGATGAACACTCGACCCGTCTCCACAGACTCTAGTTCCGAGAAAAACGAACACCTACATAGTTATCCCGTGCAGACCAGCCGGGGTACAGCTGCATGTGAAGCTGTCGCTCCTTCCGGGCCAGTTCGTAGTATTTTGCTTGCTCTTCTCTGGACAGCGCGTGCCACTGGAGGGGACACAGAGGCGGGGAGAGGCATGCAAAACATCACAAACTACACCGCGGCCGGGGATGAGAAACGGGTCTGATCTGCAGGGTCCTGGCACTAAAGGGAGCGCTGAAACGAAACCCGATGGGTCATCTCTCTCGTTCTCTCGTTTGCGCTCTCTCTGGGGCTGGGGGAGGATGAAGGCGGAGGGCGTTCAGAAGATCCTTCGAATGTGGGTTTCTGGTCCTGACTCCATGAAGACCACTGAAGGAGTCAGAACGTGACTGAAGGGACGGGGACACTGTGTCATGCTACCCACCAGGCCCCGGTCCGTTCGTCCCCCTCTGCCCAGGGAGGGAACCACCTACCCTTCGCCCCAGGATCTGGTTGATGGCGGCACTTTCTTTCAACGTGCACTCGGCCACGACCTTGGCCCTCATTTCCTTCATATACAACATGAACGCGTTAAGAGGTTTCTTTATGTGGGGCTTCTTCTTTTCTTCTTCCTTTTTGGAGTCCTGATGCTTTCTGGATACAGACAGAATAGACAGACACAACCCAATAAACGATCGCAAGGCCCAACTTCCTCCACAGCAGAGAACCCGTCTCCCTGTCTGCTCAACGCCCAAACCCAGCAGTCCTGAACGAGAAGCACGCTTCCACTTTTAGTCTTCTCCACCCTGGAAAACGGAACGAAAACATCCTAGCGAGGGTGTCGGGGGAAGAGAGAGATTTCGTAATTACTTCCTCAAGTGTCTCAGACACACAATTTTCCCAAGGCAGAGGGGAAGGCACGGCGTGGCCGATTCACTCCCGACGGGGGTTTCTCGTGCTCTCAGGCCAGGCCTCTCAGCGTTCCGTGGTGGGTGAGAGACGGGGACGTGGTTGCGAACCCCAGGCCGCCCAAGCACGCAAGCACACCCACATTGGTGCCAACCGTGAGCGCTGCGCTCTCTCAGAGTCCAGAGGCCACCCAAGTCGGGTGCTTCCCAGGGGCACACGCCCCATTGGCTAACCATGGGCCGGGCTACCACCCAATGGCCACCGCATCAACAAATGGGCTAGACAAGATGGGGAAGGAAAGAGCGGCCGAAAGATCAACAACACTCACGAGCTATGGAGTGAGCCGACGTCACTCTGGGAGGATTCCTGTTTGACGGTTGGCGTTACTATGGCCGGGTGGGGGATGCCGGTCGTGTGTAGAGTGTGATGTGGTGGGACCATATGGGGAGGGAACCTGGAAGACAGGAAGCTGTGTAAATCGTCAGAATCAAAATGAATGAATGGGGAGGGATGTGTACACATAATTAAAAAAAAACAAAAAAAAACCCAGCACGTAACACTCACATGAAAGCAACCCAAGGCATATGAAACCTGTCAGCATTAATTAGCGATAAATTAAACATAATGATTCTCATAATGTCATTAAAGCCAATCTTCCCCTTCATTATTGCTACTGACAAGAGACATTATGATTTTTAACATCTTTAGCGAAAGACAAATATAACGGATGTACTTGGGCGGAAAAGGAGGCTTAGACTACCTATTGGAAATCACACGTGTACTTGTTTTTTGAGGCATTATTAGTGGCATCTAAGAAGACAATCTCCTAAGTCCTAATCAGCTCTAGAATGAAAGGTGAAATCTATTGTTGAATATTGACAGCTAAATAAAATATTAACGTGGTCGAAGTATACACACATTTTTGACAATGCTGCGCAGGCCTCATTAGGGCCTCGTTCTGTGGATGGAGTGCAGTAAAATTTTTCTTTTTCTTTTGCCGATGCGCCTCCATCGTTTTGACAGGAGTGAGAGAAAGTGAGGCAGAGAGACGGGGAAAATCCAAATATTTCCCATCTGGTTCTCATCGTAAGTCACAGACATTTTATTTATTTATTTATTTTTTATTTTAATTTTTTTTTTTTAACGTTTATTTATTTTTGAGACAGAGAGAGACACAGCATGAACGGGGGAGGGGCAGAGAGAGAGGGAGACACAGAATCGGAAGCAAGCTCCAGGCTCTGAGCCATCAGCCCAGAGCCCGACGCGGGGCTCGAACTCGTGGACAGTGAGATCGTGACCTGAGCTGAAGTCGGACGCTTAACCGACTGAGCCACCCAGGTGCCCCAAGTCACAGACATCTTAAATAATTAGCTTGTATCCTCTTAGGGAAAGATGCAAAACAAACAAACAAAAAAAAAAGAAAGAAAAATCTGTATTTTATACACACATACAAATGAAGCTTTGAATTCTGATTTGTATACCCTTTCCCGCACTAAAATTCTAGGATTCCTAAATTACTTTTACTTAATAGACTGCCTATGCATTCAAAGCCCTTCCAAATGACTATCAAAATTGTAAATATATGCGTAAAGGTTGTTTTCTCCTCTAAAACTGTCCATTTTTAAGAAAGTTCTTTGAAATCCCCACTAGGCCCTGAACTGGCATTTCCCTACAGTATAGACTAGCCAGAACATAAAGAGCTAATTAAAAAAATTTTTTTTTCAATGTTTATTTACTTTTGAGACAGAGGGAGACAGAGCATGAACGGGGGAGGGTCAGAGACAGAGGGAGACACAGAATCCGAAACAGGCTCCAGGCTCCGAGCCGTCAGCACAGAGCCCTACGTGGGGCTCGAACTCACGGACCGCGAGATCGTGACCTGAGCCGAAGTCGGACGCTTAACCGACTGAGCCTCCCAGGCGCCCCACGTGCTAACTGTAAAATGTTCATCTTGGCCCATCTGTGAACTAACAACTAGATCAAACAGCTTTCACATTTTCTGATATGCTTGGGTTACAAGAACCACCCTTTTTAAAAGAATACTACCACAGAGAATAGTAGGGTGAGGGGCAAAGGGGTAGAACCCTGAACGAAAACAAAATGGCTGCCTCCAGGCTCCAATCCAGGCAGATTACACACGTGAGCCAGCCGGGTGCTATTCAGGTGAAGGAGAACCCGGGTCAAGCAGTTGATGCTTTCTTAACAAATCCAAGCCAGAACAGTTCACGCACCGTCCGGAGAACGGACACCTGCTCTCTAGGCAGCCAATGGCGGTGGCAACTGGGAGTGCTCACAAGGGTTTATCAAGATGGGATTTCAAGAGGACCCTATATTCACAAGGGGCTTTTCATATGTGGACTGGAGATGAACACAGTTTCTGTTTAATCCAAATAATGCAGCAAATGTTAATCTGCAAAAGGGTAAAACAAAAAAATTAAAGTACTAACTGAATCTTCGTCGATCAATAGAGAAGATGCCAGTGAATGATGTAGATTTTTGAAGGGGCTCAGAATCACAGAGGACATTTGACTCAGAAATTCCATCCTGATGTGGCCCTCTCCTGCCACTGCCTTTACAAATTGAAGCCAGTGTCAGAGTTTGGTAACAATGACATGATTTTTTAATAAGAACCATGTAGATCCTTTAGGGTATAAAAAGGGGGGGGGGGGAGAAAAACTCTGAGAGAGAGAGAGAGAGAGAGAGAGAGAGAGAGAGAGAGAGAGAAACAAAAAAGCCAAACAATCTCCATTCCCTTTCTGTGAAAAAATGAAAAGCAAACCCTCGGGAGGCACTTGGGCTCCTATGTTACACCCTGTTCCTTCCCACTACGCAAGGGCCTCTGAGGAAACATAAGTTAAGAACATGTGTTCTTGGAAGCCCTTGGGTGAAGCGGTGGGTAGAGTGGCAGCTTTTACTGTGAATTTTAAAGGCTTGACATTCCTCAAATACATATGTTCTCTTCTTGCTGAATGAGAATATGTGTACAGACATATGAGAGAGAGAGAGAGAAAAGAGGAGGTGGGGAGAGAGGGAGAGAGAGAGAAACAGAGGAGGTGGGGAGAGAGGGAGAGAGACAGAGAAGGGGGAGGGTGGGGAGAGAGATAGAAAGGGTGAGAGAAGGGAGAGAGAGAAAATACTGTGTGTGTGCGCGCGTGTGCGCGTGTGCGTGTGTATCCACAGCAAACACCACAGGCAGATACCGCAGTTCGAGCACATTCTAGGGTGGGGCAAAATTTCCGACGCGGCCATGAGGAACGAATGCTTCCAAGTTCACATGCCTACACACATACTCACATATCTGAAAAATGCATAGCGGAGAAAGAAACGGGGCGGTGGGGTAGCGGGGTGGGGGGGATCTATATGCATACCTTTGCTTAAGAAATTCCTTTCTGCAGACAACTATTTCATGAAATGCAATAAACACCCTAAAAATTCTAAGCAGCTCATTATATACCCCCGTCTGCTTTTATGGCTCCAAGCCAGAATATAATGATGAACCTTAACTTGTTAAGGACAACTAATTTTTGTTTCTGGCTGTCTCAGGGGCTCCTCTCTTGCTCGCGCTCACTTCACTTCACTGTTGACACGTTTCTGTTAACTGGATGTCATCTGCCGGCCTTGATTTTATGCACAAGCAGTGGGATGCATTTTCCTGTGCAACAATCCTGCTTTGAGTTGCATTAGGTTTGTCATTATTCTCTCATTTTCCCCCTTGCACTTGTAACATTTCATCTCTTCCTGCCTTATTTTTTGTGAGCCACGGTGCACCCACATTATGGTTTATACATGATCTCTCTCCCTTTGAAGCCGGCAGATTTCAGAGCCCGCTCTCGTCAGGAGAAGAGCCTTGCACCAATTTAGCGGGCTGAGGGCCCGGAGCTCCAACATCTCAATCTAAAGGGGGTCACAGGGTGGCACAAGTGAGTGTCAGCAAGAGCTGTTTAATTGCCAATCTAGGCTTCTCCATGGTGTTTAAAGTATAATGACCCATCACTTAATTCTGAGAAGTCCTGGCCCCGCTGCTGAATAGAATGAATATCAAAGGGTGTTCTGGAACAGGGCAAGCTGCCTACATTTCCTATAACTGCCATAAGTATAATAGACCTATACTTCTGTCGCCCCATTACCACAATAATGTATTTAATTTGCTGTATACGCTTTTTAACTAGCTACCTTTCATAAGGCCTACCTGGGGAATCGGCGGCCTCCCCCCTGCACCTTGAGCCCCTAACCTTTCCTCCCACTGTTTCCTTCCTTTCCTCCACCCCCCTGCCCACCTCTAAATCATCGACTAACCTCCTAATGATAATTCAATCGATAAGCTTAACCCCAATCCCTATCCTCCGATTATTTCGCTGCTTTTAGCCTCTAGAACGCACCGAATAAACAAACATGAAAAACAATCAGGTGCGCGGTGTAAATGCTGGTTTGCCGGGAAGATGAGCTGTGGATTAGGGGCCGCTCAGAAGCAGTTCTCCTCCTGGGAGACTCCCTATTCGTTCCCATGCTTTTTGCAAGGTTGTGATGACATTATTTAATGAATATAACCTTCCTCCTCTCGCTGGAGAAGAGAACACACAAGCATTTTCCCGCCTAACCAATGCTGGTGTGGATTTTGAAACGGAGATCGTTTATCACACTTGGGAAGTGGGATCTTTAAAATTACGTGATCTCCGTGGTGTAATGACACATGTTAGGTGGGCTCTATGGCCTGTTTTTCTTAAACGAAAGTGATCCTTACTCTCCCTCCCCCCCCCACCCCCACCGGAAATCACGGTCTTGTAAGCAGGAAAAGGAGCTGTCTTGTCCTGTCTCCCCAGTCCCTTCCTCTGGCCTTGGGTTTCCATGCTGACTCCAGAGACTGGGGGAAGACGCTAGGGCAGCATCCTTGCCATGCAATGCATGCTAATTTAATTATGGGCCATCATCAAAATGGATTACTTGTTGCAGCCCATCAGGAAAGTCTAAACCTCCACCGATTTAATTAACTTGACTGAAAATCAGATGAACAGAAAATAAAACTATCATTAGGAGCAATTAGTGACTACTTAAACATACTGCTGCCAACCGGTTTGTAAATAAACTCGCACTCACTGAAAAATTAGCCAGAATTAATTAGAGGGAGGAAAAGGAGAACAGGGGATCAGAAAGATCTAGGTACACATGTGTGGGTATATGTGTGTTACACACATATGGATAGCCTTAAAGAGATACAAATGCACACACACACACACACACGACTTTTCTTTTTTTTTTAACAGAAGAATTCACCATTTATATCCAAGTAAACGTGGCAAAACATCTCATACCAAGTATGGGAAGTCGGTGTGGAGGTTGTTAAGCCACAATATTTGAATTAGAAGTTGAAGATGGTCCCTTCTTAAGGAGAGTAAACATCGTTCTGTCCTTTGTCAGGGTGTAGGAATTCTTTGCTGGTTATTTGATGGGTTCTCTTCAAATTCTTGCTCTGCACACACGTGATTTTTTTTTTTTTTTTTTTTAACTTTCCAAAATTTAGAGCTACGCAGGCCAATATGGTAGGCACCAGCCACACGTGGCTTTTGAGTACTTGAAACGTGGCCGGTCCAAATTGAGTTGTGCTGTTCAGTGTAAACCACGTATCAGATTTCAAACACGAAGTACAAACCAGAATGTAACATCTCTTTAGTAGCTCCTTTACGGTGATAACATGTCCAAATGATAATGTTTTGACAATATTAGGCTGAACAAAATACATCATTAGAAAGAATTTCACCTGGGGTTTTTTTAATCCCCCCCCCCCCTTCAACCTTTTAAAAACTGTGGCTACTAAAATCTTAAAATTCCATACGGGACTCACCTTACAATTCTACACGACAGTGTTGCTTTAGAGAGGGCTGTGTTTGGGCAGGGGTGTCCCTGCTTGTGGACAGTGAAGAGTCTGGATTTTGAAAAGGGCACACCCTTCCTCAAACTGTCCTTTACACAATAGTAAAATTACCCTCACCCTTCCCTTTCTTACCCAGCATGGGGCAACAGAGGAACGACACTTTCGTAAGTTCTGCCAGGTCCTATCTATGTCTTCTGGCCTTCTTAAATTCTTATGGAAAAACTGCTCAATTGATGGAGTCCGAGATTCGACCTCGAAGCTTCAACATCACCTACCTTACAAGTCCAGATTAATTTCTCAGTATTTTCTAGGAATAAAGCCTAACGCGCCCTTTGCGTCTTACACCACTGGAACTACACAAAGGAGCCGCCCCCGGATGGCCTGGTGGTTAGCTAGAGAACTTTCCGAGAAGTCACCCATGGTCGACTTGGTTGGAGGCGCCCGTTCTTGGAACTCACCTAGACATGGAGGCGTTGACAGTCAGAGCTGTGGGGTAGGGGTGACGGAATCCTCCTGTCGTGATTGGGTACACGGGCTGACCTTGCCT
Source organism: Panthera onca (assembly GCF_046562875.1). Lineage (NCBI taxonomy): Eukaryota > Metazoa > Chordata > Mammalia > Carnivora > Felidae > Panthera > Panthera onca. The sequence continues at coordinate 17,681,747 of NC_138349.1, forward strand.
GTAAAGAGGGGGGTACAAAGTAAGAGAGTGCAAGCAAGGGGGGGAGGGGGGAAAGAAAAAGAAGAAAAAGGGAAAGTTCTCTCTGCACAGTAAGCTTTATTCTCATTTGATCAGAACAAAAATCTTGGGGATTGTACAGGAAGGATCAAAGGGAAGAAACACAGAACAATTTGAATGCCATAAATCTGATAGGAATGGCTAATTAAATTTTATAACCTCTGCTTATGTCAATAGAGACCCTCTCCCCAAGCTGAAACTAGGTGTTTTGTTGTAATAATTAAAGGCGAAGTCTCGCTTGCTTTAATGGAGCCATCACACTAATTGAGGGCTACACATCCAAAGGAAAACAATAATGAATGTAAATTTATACCAAAATAAAGTACAGTGAATCAAAGGACTTCAGTTGCGCTTTGGGCCTCTTTCGGTATTTAGATCTCGGTGAGAAAACATTAAATTAACAGAGCTTAATTTGTAGCCTTTTGTCAAATTAACAAGTGTTGACAAGAGTTACCGGGGGGGAGAGTCCCCAAGAAGAATTGTGGGTAACCAATAGACAATCACACCTCATTACAATAATTAAAAAATACAGCAACATGCAAAATAGCATCCTCATGAAAGACACACAACTTTTTCTGACAGAGGGTTGTCTGAGTTGGCTATTCCTTTTTATCTAGCCTTCAAATATCTCCCCATCAGCGGAACGGGGCAACTGATGACAGAGAACTATTGGAGGAATGGCCCCATCTTCCGGGACACAAACTCACGTCCGCGTCTACCCTACCAAACAAAATGAAGGAGAAAGAAATAACCAGGAAGTACAGCCATGGTTGGTATTTCGTATGGCTACCACCTCATACAAGCTACTTTTCACACAGCAGGGCAGGGTCTGTTCAACTAGAGAAAAAAGGGTAGACTGGGGCGGGGGGGCAGGAGGGGGGGAGGTAACTACACCAGAACTTCGAAAGGGCATCTTCCCCAAGACCCAAAGTTCAGAGTTTTACCAGGAGGTGTTCTGGTTAAGACAACAAATTGTCCTTGCTTTCTAGAGTAGAGATCACTGAGAAACATGGAGAAACACATACACAAAAACACAATCACGAAACAGATATCACGTGCACACACACACACACACACACACGCCCAGTATGCTTACGCATTAAAGGCCTTTCTACTCTGGTTTTGAAACACACATTTTTAAAAGTTGTCTAAGGAAGGTTAATGGATGGTACTATAAAAGCAAGACTGGGTGATAGGAAGACCAATCGTAAAAGGCAGTTTGCAGACCTGCACGCCGCCAGGAACCCCGGCTGACACTCAGGAAGGCCCCACATGCTGGAGTGGGGATTCCAGACCCTCCCCCCCCACCCCAGCCCCTCATAATCAGGTGAACCAAGAACCCCAGGGAGACCCTAGCTGGATACTGGAACTTCTCAACAGACACACCTTTCCACTCCTATTGCCAGCCTTGGGAGTAAAGGTCGGGATGGTGTTGGGGTTTAGGGGTTTCTGAGAGGATAACCCCCCACTCTCACCCCTGGATTCCAAAATCACGCTATGCCTGTTCCCATTCTCGTGCCGCCTCAAACCAATGAATGACAGGACTCCACTGTGGGCTGCCACCGGTAGAAGTGCCATGATCAGCTTCCTTTGATAGAAGCCCTCAGAGCCTTTTGCAATTCCCCAAGTACCTTAAGGGCACCTTTGTTCACAGAGAGAAGCCTAGAGTCTTTGGGGGACTGTGGGTTCAGAATGCTAAGTATCAATGACCTTTCTCCTACAAAACCCATCTGAATGGCTACTGACTCACCTGCTTCCCCACAGGGCACCTCAAGGAGCATCTTTGAGACATATCCCACCGCGGCCCTCCCTCACCAACCCGTCTTCTGAAACACACGCACACACATACACACGCACGGAATAAATAATAAGCATGCCCATGTAAGAAACAAAAAGGGAATTAAAAAAATGGAACTCCTTACTGTGGTACTAACCATCCTAGCGGATGGGGGATTTGTCCTACGGTGCCGGGCGATAGTGGGTAATACGGAGATATATCTGGAGGGTGCGGAGGCCGTGGGATTCCTGAGAGAAGAAGCAGCATTTTAGGTATAGAGGAGAAGAGAAGGAAAAAGAAACTGTCAGGGGATGGGAACAGGGAAGGGACGACGGACACATCTCTTCCGTAACGCTAGCATGAGTCTTTTCGGGACTGTGATTGTTAAGAGTTGTGGCTAACTTTCATTCATTATCTTTCCCCGCCCGACTTTGAAAACTTGGTTTATCTCATTCTAGGTGGATGGGTACGCTGGGTAAATGCAGACTCAGAAAATGCCATCTTGCATATTTCTGCCTTATGTGATCAGTGTTGATTACTGAAACTAAAAAAACAAATCTGACGGGCTTGGCACATAGTAGGTGATCAAGTCATATAAGTTCTCTTTGCCCTCCCAACTTGTGCCTTCACTCCTTTTAATTCTAATGACTTGCCTGCACGAGAGTTACTCCCCTAGGTTTCTAACATACCTTTTAAGTTACGGCTTTTGGAAAGGTTACTCTTGTCTTCTTTCAAAAAAGTTAACTCCCCTAGATTGTCTCCGACCTCAGCTTAGAGGATGAGCTCTGGGAGAAACTCACCACGAGCCACGGCCTCTTCTTCAGGGTAGCATCTGAACTGAAAGGACCAGCGGATGCTGGAGACCTGGCAGGCTCGACTCTAGAACCTAATTCTCTCGAGGGCAGAGGCACCTGGGAGAATCGGCCCTGCCTGACCAGGTGCTGCTGCATCGTGAGCGCTAACAAGGCTCTCGAGGCACATCTGGGCACATCCCGAGGCCCATGACCCCACTGCACGCTTACAAACGCCGCAGGTGCACATCCTGCCGTCGATTCGGGGGAAAGCTAGAGCACTAGAAGCCATTACGACAGAGGAACATGATCTATGCAGCAGAAGTGGGAAGAAAACGAACAATGCTATTGAAGGTAGTAAGCTGCATGTCCGTGGATGAAAACTATTCCATTTTTTTTTTTTTAATTCATTCAGGAAGCTTTTAATCTGTAAGTTAAGTCTCCCTGGGTGACATTTTCATGCAGACATTGCTTTCTCTCTATTACAAAAACCAAACAGATTAGCTGGTCTTGGACCCTACACCAAGCCATTTGCACACTTGAAAGAATGTTCGCAGAGGAAAAGTAAACAGTCTGCAGACGTTAATCATATGTTTTACGATAACCATTTAAAAGCTATTCCCTGTACTACCATTATTTAAATGAGACGTTGATGCTGCTATTCACTCACAGAGCCTGGGGCCGGCTGGCGGCCTCCTCCAGCCATCCAAGCACTAGGCGAGGTCCCCCATGAGCACAAAGGGGGCTCAGAGGCTGGCGAACACCAGCTAACGTGTGGCTTCGTTCGGGGGCGGCAAAGGCAGCATGAATGGGCAATCCACCTCAGCTCAACACCGAACAATCCCCCCTGACCAGATGACACGGGACAACAGCCATTTAAAATTCATCCTTCTAATTAACTAGCTGGTTAGAAGAACCCTACCCAGTGCACCGCCCAGCCTGTCCTGGCCTCAGCTGTTCTCCCATGGCTACGAGCTGTGGCCGGCTGCTGGTTTCAAATCTTGTTACAGGGAGGGTGGCCAGTGACCCTGCCCTCTCTGTTTCCCTCTTTGGGGAAAAAGCAGCCCATGCGTATGTGGGATGGAAAGGAGGGGAAAAGCGCCAAGGCTGACGGATGACGTGACACCTTCTGCCTGAGACTGTGCGGGTTGTTCCACGCTGCAATGAGGAAAAACACGGACTCCAGTTTTCACGTCTGTATAATGGGCTCGATGATACCCAGGATATCGCAGGGGACGAAGAACCCAAATAAACCAGCAAAGAGAATGTGGGATCCAGTGATGTGGTCTCCTCCGGCTGCAGCAATAAGTCATTGTCAGGTGACTGCAGTCCCTTGACCGCCAAGGGAACTAGGGCTTTGGGGAGCCATGCTGCTGGGGCTCCTGTGCTCTCAAGAAGCTGAGAAGGAGGCCATGGGATGCCTCCACAACTACTCCCGCCTCCAAGACTGTTTGAGGCTCTCGGAGTTCGTTACAAGCTACTCCTGGAAAACACTGCATGATTCATAGCCAGCCCTTCCTGGGGCATTCTGGGCTCTAGAAAGACTGTTAGCACTCCACATAAGAGAGGCTACTCCCTCACCAGGCTCTGGTCTCCCCAAAGAGCTTCTTTTCCGCACCCCAGGAAGGGAAATGAGGAGCCCCTCCGCCGTGGCCCACAGCCCATCCCGAACTCCCCCGTCCCTTCCCAGCAGGCCGGGCGGCCCCGGACCCCGCACACCCTGTTGGCATCACACACACCGCCTACCTGTTTTGGGGTCTACGTCGGCTGGTAAGTGTGGAGGTGGGTTTCCCGGGGTGAAGTGTTCGTTGCTGTACGTGATGAGCGGCGTGAGAGGGTGGACATGGTGAGGGTGTTGCACAACCGGTACTTTGTTCGACTGTGGGGAGGAGAACAGGAGGCCAACGTTACGCTGGTTCCTGGCGGCTCGACACTGGGGGACACAGGACCCGTGGGCTCCCTGGACCCCGCCCTCCCTCCTGGACTTTGTAAGATGCACTCAATTCCGCCCGCAGCCCTGGCCCCAATCCATGCATTAAAAATAACAGATATTTGTAAAGACAGCTCTCTGGGCAGGCGTGCTTCCGTTTTTACCTCCCTACGGAGCCTGGCTTTTAAAATGCCTCCTCCACAGCCACCCCGTCACGGACCCCAAGTGTGCACCTTCCCAGTCGGCAGGTAAATCGGAAATGGGGGTTTAATCTCCCAGGCCTACTGGGTTCCCACAGGGGGGGGGGGATCTCTGACCCCAGGACCCCACCGGAGGGACCTTCAGGAGGCAGGCAAGGCTTCCCAGGGGACCAGCTAGGAAAACCTTCCGTTACAAGAAACGTGGCAGGGCCCAGTTCCCACCCACTCGGCCTCCCCTATCCACCACCCCCCCGCCGCCCCCCCGCTCCTAACTTCCCCCTGCCCTTGGGAGCCAGCGGGCATGCTACAATCCTTTACAGACAGCATGGATGAAAAGCCCCACTCCTGGTCCGGTTGGGAGTGTGAACTCTACCAGAAAGCCCTACACTGGCAGGCGAGCACCTGCATATTTTATGCAGATTACAGCAGCCCTGATTCATTAGGAATTTCATTAGGAAGTCATTGGGGAACGCTAATAAATTAACTGGATGATGATAAATTGGGCTAATAAAAGGTGTGAAGATTAGAAACGGGCAGTTCTAGAAAACAAAGTACAGGCATCTTTATGTTCAAGAAGGGTGGACAGGTGGACAGAAGCAGGAAAAAAAGAAAAGCATTTGCTAAGATCTTTCCAGTTGCCATGACCAGACCTTCCTGAATTCTTCTCCTCTTTCCCCCCAGCCCCTCTCTCAGTCCGCCCCACCCCCTCCGCTCTGCTGTGCTATAACTTAGCCCAGCAAGATCACAAAGAAAAAATTAAGCTGAAACAAGCGAACTACTGGGCCATTTACTGAGAGTAATCCAATTGCAAAAAAACCCTATTCCCCATAGAGGATTTTCACTAAAATCCTACAACAGGGACATTTAACCAGATTAGGTACCAGCGAAGATAAAGAGGCGAGTATTAGATGATGAATGGATTAGAGTCAAGTTTCATTTCAGAACGTGTCTTCATTTCCTTTTATTACTTTTAGGAAGGCACAACTTGCATTAACATCAAGGAAAAGGAATTGCATTAAAAGAAAAGAAGTAAGGTTCCAGTGCTGCCCACTAGTGCCTCTTGAGTTCAGGGACCACGGAGCAGTTCGTTCGCTGTGCATTTTTCTTCTTGTCCCTTTTTTTTTTTTTTTTTTTTTAATGAATAAGGAAGGGGTATACTATAGAAAGAGTATTTCTCACAATTAATTGCGGCGAAGGCGTTGGTAAAAGGTACTCCTAACTTTTTCAGGAGCATATTTGGAAAGGAAAATATGGCCTTCTCAGATGCTCCAGAAAAAACTACAGAGAAAGAAGTCAACACTTAAAACAGCTTGGTTTAACGATTCCCATAAACAAGTGGACACATTCAGAGGAGGTTAGCTGGTTGCTCAAAGACCCTTATGTTGTGAATTACCAGTTCGCAATCAAAGCACTGAAATTAAAAAGCACCAAAGCAGAGGGAGTTTTGGTTAACACGTCCCTAGCAGCCATGAAGGTCTCAACAAAGCCACAGCCAGAAGCGTGAGGGGCTGCTGCCCCAAGGCCAAAGCCAGCATCTTATGAACACGCACTGAGGATTATTTGGGGGGAACATTTCTGTTCAGGACAGATTGAAAGGTAACCAGCAAATGAACTCTCACTGTGGGCTGGGGTGGAGAGGGGAAAGAGGAAAGGAGAGGGAGGGAGAAGACGGGGCAGACACAGCTGGAGGGAGTGAAGACCAATTTCCTTTGAAAGTGACTATTGCCACCTTCCAAAAGTTTTTTGTTTGGTGGGAAAGATACACACCTGCTGCAATGAAAGAAGGCAGATCGATCCCAGACAGTTTAAAGTAAGTGTGGGTAAAACTAAGAGATAGGTAGGAAGAACCACAGATAACCCAAAGCGGGGAAGATGGTCACTTGGAGGTTGAATGACTTCTGGGCAGAGGGACTACCATAAGCAATGGAAGGAAGCACGGGATGGGGGTAGAAGGGCTGGTGGTGGACAGTGGAACCTACAGTTCTCAGCTCTGGTTGAGTCAAGCATCTCTCAGGACACTTGTCACAAATCTGGATGGCCAATCTTAGGAAATCTCTCAGCAGGAACCGAATTCAGTAGATCTGGGCTCAGGACCCAGGCATCCAGTCGGCCTCCTGAGGACCTCACGTGGCAGCTCTACCTGTTCAGCCATGAACCCCTAGACCAGAGAACCACGTGGCCACAGACAAGTGCCAGGGTTAAGAGACCTGGGGTCCTAATCACCAACCAAGTCCTAGTTCTTACGAAAGTCCACAGGAAGAGCTTACCACAGAACCTACCACACGGTGAGCACAGGAATGGTGGTTTATTATTGTTACTTATTAGTTTATTGTTAGGGAGAAGTGGCCCATGGCACGCGTCTGTCTACAGCTCAGAAGCACCAATTCCATGGCTGCCTTCCAAGAAGGACTAACAGGAAATGCAGAGAAAACCTTTCTCTACTTGTCTAGCAAAAGACGAAGACAGAATCTGGGTGACAGGAGAGCTCACTGAGTGTAGGACGTGAAAGTTCATTTTCCCTCTTCCTCTTAGAAATATGTATGAAGGTTGGACACCTTCAAACCTGACAAAAGTTGGACACCATCGCCTTCATGTTATTTTGCACCCTTGAGCTTGGCCAACGGGTTAGTTTCCTGTCAAGATTCGCTAGCACGGAAGGGGGTGGACCCCGAGCTGCTGCTACCCAGCCTTAGGAGGGGAAGGCAAATGGGAGCCCTAGCACGACGTGGTTCTCTCTTCTCATCGTGACTGTATGCCAGGTTGGTCCCTAGGAAACCACACATCTCTGCAGGTTGACCAGCTCCCAAGCAAGCAGGGGAAGGAATAAAGTCATACGTACAGAAACCAGGGTCTACTCACCATTCTCATATGACCTGCCTACACCTGGACTGCTGTTGTGAATGGAAGTATGTTCTTCTTGAAGATGCCCTGTCTCTCCAGTCTCAGAACCCCACAGCCCTTTCTTTCTATGTCACATCATGCCCATGCCGGAGCCACATATGTACCTCTCTTGGTCCCGCTGTAGCTACGTTCCTTAATGACAAAGACTGTGCCTTCTAGAACTCTGTGTCTCCTGTCACGCCCAGCCTGTGGAGTGGCGAGACTCCTAAGTTGCAGAAGAAAAACTGAGTTGCAACCGTAAATATCAGAAGAAGAGAAGGCCAGGACCAATTTCACAGATTCAGTCACTAAAATGGCGTCTACTCAGAATCATAGAACTAAGCTAGACAGGCCTTCAGAAACAGGCTAGTCTTATACTTTGTAAGAAGAGTGCCTTAAAAATGGTTTTAGAGCCCCCTGGCATGCACACGGTGACCAAGAGTGAAGGCTATGAATTCAAGCAAGACCCAGGTCGAAATTCTACTTGGCCCCTCCAGCTGTACAACCTCTCTTAGGCCGTTGTCCTGTCTCTCCAAACTCTAGATGGGAACGGGCTCGACCTCAGAGTGTGTTGTGAAAATTAAGGCCCATGGCTATACAGCGACCAACACCAGGCCTGGCATAGAGCTATACATGCAATACAAAAAGCTTTGGGAAAATACTGTCCAGCGAGTACTACTGACGAGGGCACACTGAAGGTGGTGGTGGCTACCCTTCCAGTGTCTTCTAATCGGATTCCCAGAGGGGAAATGCATCCACAGACTGCGCTCCTTATTTCAAAGGCAAGATGTTCATTACGAGGCAAGAGCGTATGGGTGTTTTCTGGCCACCGCTCCGTCAGGCGAAACGCCCTTCTTAAAAATGTGGTATTTAATTAATAAACATATTTTTTTAAATTTTTGTTTAAGTTTTTTTTTTTTTTAACGTTTATTTATTTTTGAGACAGGGAGAGACGGAGCATGAACGGGGGAGGGTCAGAGAGAGAGGGAGACACAGAATCCGAAACAGGCTCCAGGCTCTGAGTTGTCAGCACAGAGCCCGACGCGGGGCTCGAACTCACAGACCGCGAGATCATGACCTGAGCCGAAGTCGGCCGCTTAACCGACTGAGCCACCCAGGCGCCCCAATTAATAAACATATTTGTTATCTCTTTTGAGAAAAACCATTACTCTATCATGCTAATAAATAAGAATGCCTACAGAAGGGCTGAAAGTTAAATAAAAATAGCTGGAGATGACCAAGGGCATTCCAGAATCAGGGTGAGGGCCTTGAAGTCAGAGTTCATATCAATCAAACACCAACCGACCCAAATAGAAAATGTCCCTTAGACTTTCCCCTCCCCTGTGATCAGAGCTCACTTTAAAAAAAAAAAAATTTTTTTTTAAGTTTATTTATTTATTTTGAGAGAGACAGAGATAGCATGCGTGGGGGAGGGGCTGCGAGAGCCGGAGAGAGAGAGAATCCCAAGCAGGTTCTGTGCTGCCAGCACAGAGCCCGATGCAGGGCTCGAACCCACAGAGCTGTGAGATCGTGACCTGAGCCAAAACCAAAAGTTGGACGCCTGATCGACTCAGACACCCGGGCGCTACAGCTCCCGCTTCCATAAAGAGGTCTTTAAGGATTGTGCTCAAAAATGTCACCACCCTAAGAAAATTCAAACGTGAAAAGTACCTTTCTTAGGGGAAGGACACAGACAACCTTCCCGAAATGCAACAACCTATGCTGGGGGTGTTAGTGGATAAAGAGCCCACGAAATATGTGTCTGTCCCCCTTTTATCTCTTTATAGACTGAGTCCACTATTCAACGCAAACCACTGCAACATGAAATCAGGTACTTTTTAGGTAGCTACTTTATCTAAATATGAGGTATGTCTTCAAAACTACCTCGAGGGGTGGGGTGCCTGGGTGGCTCAGTCAACTGAGCGTCCAACTCATGATTTTGGCTCAGGTCATGATCCCAGGGTCATGGGATCAAGCCCCACATAGGACTCTTAAGATTCTCTCTCTCTCTCTCTCTCTCTCTCTCTCTCTCTCTCTCTCTCCCTCCCTCCCTCCCTCCCTCCCTTTCTTCCTCCCTGCCACCCCCCACCCCCCCATCCCGGACTCATGTTCTCTCTAAAATAAATAAAATGAAAAAAGAAAACCAACTACCTAAGGGGTGCAAAAAAAGTCATTACCTCCAGGGACAGCTAACATACACTCAAGGTCGGGATGGTGGCAGTCATCGAAAGCTGCCGGACGAGCCTAGTTACTAGCATCCAACCCGCTAAGAATATGATGAAAACTAGGCAACTCTGGGCCACGTGAAAGGCCAACATTAATAAAACGTTCCGCATAAGGTCCGGGAGTCATATGCTGCGGTCGCCCATACACCCCCACACCGCGAGCACCTGGAACTCAGAGCCACCCAGACCCCTTCGATCAGACGATCTGAGGGGAGGACGGGAGAGAGGAGCCCCGACCAGCTGCTGAAGCTCTACGGTCAACCCCAGCACAGCTCCTCCTTGCTGCTGAATGCGGCCCTGGTGCCAGACCCGCCTCGGTGCTGAGTAGGACGGATTTCATCAAGTCCTCATCAACACACCCATCACGCGGTTGGCAGCTCTTATCAGTTCCATACGGGAGGTGTCCCAGGTCACAGGCTCCAGGGGGGTAGTGCTTCCGGGTCTTGCACGCTCACCGACCTGACCCCCCCCCCCCGAGACTGGCGCCGGGGTGGGGCTCACCACCGTGCACGCTGCACCCCATGAGCGTAGGCCCGGCCGACCTTCCCAACCGGACAGAGAGGCTTCAGGACTCACAAAGGGATCTGTTCCTCACACTGCCACCTACCAGTTTCTGGAACCTAGACCCAGTGTCAGCAAACAGTGCTCCCTGCTGTCCTCCCTGCCTCCCCCAGACCCCAAGTTAAGAGTAGCTCGGGGCTACCTGCCTCGGTGAGAACACCTTTGCCACAGGGCACCAGGGATTTTTATCAGGGTTTTTTTTACAACACGTGGCCGATTACAGGAGGTGGGGGATGAGGGCATTTAATGGGATATTTCTGCACCTCAAACAGAGAGACAGAAGCAGTAGCAGGGTCCCGCAGGGATCTGGTGATCAACACTTCGCACACACCGTCAGTTCCGGCCGACAAGAAACTAAAGAAAAAGTCAACTAAAAAACCTCGAACCCACGAAATGAAGTCAACAGTACCTACTTAAAGGGAACAAAAATCCTCATCTGGCTATAAGTCATTAGGGCTTGGTTTTCTACCTGGAGAAATGGCTGCTGCCCAAAGCAAAGCCTTCCCCAGTTCTGTTCATTATCCTTTATGGGTTTTGAGCACTGAATAGTTAAAATTATTAAAAAAAAAAAAAAAAAAAAAAAAGGTCCTTTACCAGCCCTCAAAGCGCACAAAGCCTTTCGACCCGAAGTATTCATCCAACTACAGTGGGGGGAGGCGGGGTGGGGAGGGGGCGCCCCTGTGGCTGACCTCTGACCTCTGGAGAACCCTTATTAAGCCCAGCGTTCTGCAACTCGGCCGTGCCACCCTCATCGCCCAGCGCCCACACACCCGTCCAAACGGGGCTGGCCATGTGGAACCTGGCGGATGAAAGACTGGTTCAGGCACTTCTAGATCTCCCTGCTACCCTCCCCTAACCCCAGCCCCGCAACCTTCTGTAACTGTGGGGAACCCAAAGGGAATGAAAGCTGGCCATTCACCTCGCAACCTATTAATCAGCAGACGTTGAAAACAAATAGAGCCATTGCTGGCCCGGCCTCTCTGCCGGCCCTCCTCCTCAATACTCCCCTATTGCTCTCCTTTTCTGCAGAAGAAAAATGGGGCCAGAAAGTGCCTTGAGGAGCCCAGCACAATAAAACAAAAGCGGCACAGAGGGGCATTTGTCCGCCTTCTCCCCCCCCCCACCCCCCAGCATGGAAGGTCTTCAGTGGTCTTTGGTTACCCAGCCCTCCCAGGGTCTGAAATCAGCCTCAGGAAGGGACACTGTTCATTCCAGGTTTACGTGAAAAAAATGGGTTTATAGCTCATCCCCGTGCATTTTGCCAGATGCCGCTTACTACAGCTGTACCAAGGCCAATGGCGACTAGCAAAACATTAATGATGTCGCTCGCACGTCACTGGAGCCACGGCTGAAGAGGAGGGGCTGGAGCTGAAGGAGGGGCTGTTTCTTACTCGTCAACAACCCTTTGTGACTCAACTAGTCCTATTCTTTCAGGCTACGGACCAGAGAGCGGTGGAACGTCAGCAAAAGTAAGCCTCCGGCCTCAACCACCCATTCCCGACCATTAGCGCCCACTTCCGCTTCTGGAATGACGTCAAGGAGGCCCTCACGGCAAGCTGGATCCGGGCACGCACAGACCCATCCCTGCTTACCTACTGAACATCTCCCTACCGCATCCTGCAAAGCTCCTACACACACAGACGGAAAGGGTGACAGCGGCCTTCCACGCTTGGCCAGATGGGCTTCTGGAAACATTTTGCCCTGCCCCTCTCTCCTCCCAGCTATGGAGGCCCAGCCAGCTAGGCCCCGCCTAGTGCAGCGCACAGGGCCCACTCGTGGTCAAATGCTGCTGCTCCCGAAGGCCCTGCTCCCCGCTGATGGCACACTTTCCCTGGACGAGATGTACGTGGCTACTGAAAATAATAAATAAGAGAGAAGGCTTCGCGGGGTCCAAGTTTTGCTCGGAGAAATGAGGTGGTTAAGAGGAAGGAGGTCTGCCTGTGACCTGCAGCAAATGCCCACCCTGCAACTCCACTGTACAGCTCACCTCACCTGGCCGCGCTGCTGGGGGTCTCTGGCACAGACCCACCAGGCTGCAAAACGACAGCTTCTGCAACCCAAGGTGGCCTGACGAGACACAGGGTGCTGCTGCTTTGTTTTGCCAACTGTGGATGGCTGGACCCTCCCCCAACCCCAGAATCAACTCCATTTAGACAGCAAGGAGAGGAAGAGAGATTCTCCGGCTCTCTACAAAATTCTGCCGACTCACAGTTTCTCATATACTCACACAAGCAGTAAAATTCTTCGTGCGGGGAAATGATTGAACAGGGCAGGCAGAGAGAGAATAAATGTGCGGTCAATTTTCATCCAAATTCTCTCACACACATGCATATACATAGAACTAACTCAAACCATCCTAAGCCCTTGGCCTTCTTCTCCCCCCCACCCCCCCCCCCCCCCGGTCCCTTCCATAATCTAACAATCCAGCTGGTAACACACAAAACAGATTGCCAAGCATTCAGGGTCTAGGGGGCCAAACTCTGCTCTTAATGATCTTTCCTTAATCCCCAAAAAGGAGGAGGGGAAGGCTGGGAGTCAGGAGGAGGTGTCAGGGTGGGGGAGTGGGCACCCGAAGGGGAACATTCTAACCTGGAAAATAAAGATGTGCTCCAGCTGCTTGGCTTTGTGAGAGCCGCAGCCGAGGGCCGACCCAGCAAAGCTGTGCTTTCACAGGCTCTTGTACAATTACTTCCAGTTAAGTTCATTAAACATAATTTATTTCCACTCATTCTCATTTATTTCCCAATAAAAAGAAAGCATCCCATTGTGTTTCCCCCAGCTAACCTTTAAAGCACGTGCAAGCTTCAGTCTTGGCCGGCCCGGTCCAGGCTGGCCCCTGACCAGTGAGGTCCCAGGGTTTTCTTCCTGCCCGCGTCCCTCCAGGAACATGCCACAGCATGGTGGAGGTCAGTGAGGGGGTACGGCAGGCACAACAGGGTCCTCTGACTGTCCTAATCCTCCACACAAGGTCGCCAAGATGAGGAACCAGCCACTTCACCCCTAAGTAATTTCCCGGTGGTTTGCAACCTCCAACCTCCCGCAAGATATTTCTCTACTACTTGGGTATTAAATGATTAGTGTTAGCATAATCAATCTTGTTGAGTGTCCAAGTTTACAGAGAATGTTTGAGAATTGGGTAAGAGGGTACAGCTGTTCCTAGGAGAGCAGATTTGCAAAACAGAGCCAAGAATAAAACTAACCTATTCCAAATGAGGAAATCCAAAAGCTCAAATTCAAAACAACTTAAAAAAAATAATAATGATGATTTCCAGGCTACCCACCCCCCTCCAAAAAAAAAACCCCAACAATCCCAAATCTAGGGATTCCTGAATATAATGGAAAGGAAATCACCAATTTTGATTTAGAGTAAATTTTAAGTACATAATGGTTATTACATCCTGGGGATTTCGAGAAAGTAGTGAACAAAACCTGATACAGCTCTTCTAATTTATTTACAATGACCAGCTGTATAAAAATGTCTTTTGTTTTTTTAATACACCCTGTGCCCAACTTTTGAATTTAGACAGTACTGCATTTGAAATTCATGCCTGCTACATGGGAGCCTAAGAGCTCTTTCAAACAGCTGTTTCCTTCAGAGAGCAGGTGAATTTCTCCCTAGAAAGGAGCAGGTAAACAGAAGAGGAGGGATGAACGTGTTCCTGTGGCCCATAGGACAGCAATGACTCAAACCCCTGGATTCAGCAGGATGTCAGCAATGATGGGTGCAAAGGGGGTGCTGCATTGTTCTCTATCTTGTCAAGTTAGTGTCCCTCCCACCCATGGGCACCCTTTAGTGGGCATCTACAGTCTCGATAAATGATACACGTGAAAAGGACATGACCCTCTCTGAAAGCAAGCTGAGTTGGAAGTAATGACCCAGGCAAAGTCCAATTAAAAAAAATTTTTTTTCGAATGTGTGCAGAAGTATGTAATCTGGAGGGCATGGCAAGATTTCATCACATTCCAAAATGTTGCAGAAGGAAAGAATTCCATTACATAGCTCAGCCAGGCCCCCCACCGACCCCAAACCACAAAAGGGAGGTTTCCCTGAGAATATAAGCTTGCAGGCTCTGCTGCTTCTAGAAAATGCCGAAGCAGGAGCCTGTTGTGACAATACAAAGATCATAATATCTGTATCATTGGAGTCGGGAATTCACCCTTTCAAACAACTCCTTTCTCATGAGAAATCAAGAATGGAGGTTTAGCGGCCACCGAAACAGCAGGACTGCTATTAAGTAACCCGAGTAATTTGAGTAAACAAAGGTCTGGAACCTTTCAGGAATCTCAGAAAGGGAGACTGCGCTGGGTTGGGAAATTTACAGCAACACAACTTCCACATTTGCGGTGCCAGCTTGCACTGTCTTCCCCACGCTTCTGGACAGTTTACACGATCGTAGACTGAACTAGAAAAGTTGCACACAACCAGAGAGGAAAACCAAGGCAAGTATCTGTCATTCCTTCATGCTTGACTCACAGAAGTATTTACCACTTTGTGTTTTAATAGGCTGTTTAGGGTTGAATTCCTGATCTTGAAAACACAAGGACTCTTAGAGTCTGTTGCAGATTTCATTTTTTTTTTCCTTCCCCTCCCCCCAGATCGGATCTAAGAGCGGACTGACCACTGCAAACGTTTCTGTGTTTGGCCACTCAACAGCAAAAAATAGTAATGAAAGTAATCATAGGAATCGCCTCCAAATTCGAGGATGCCCTTACAGCTGTGGCAAAGGATCTGACCCAACAGTTGAGCGGAATACAGTGTAACCTAAGCCCCAAACTGGTATTGCAAAGGGACCTTCTTCCTAATCATTAACACCACAATGGTCTCCTGCTCAGGGTTCCGAAACACATTTCCTATGAAGTTTAGAAAACACAGACACCACAAGCAAGACTGTAGCCCTAAAAGGCCGGCATCTACATTTGGAGATTGAAAATAAATACAACTATAAAGACAGAGCAACAGAAAGTTAGCATTAAATATGAAACCAAAATACACAGTTTACACAAGCCCTGCTACTGTGAAAGCCTGAACGCTCCAAGACCTTTCAAGCTTTGAAAGCATGCTCCTCTCTGAGGCCACGTCATGTTCCCTTCTCTGTCTTCCAGTGGAGCCCACCCTGGTGGGTGAAGGAGAGAAATTTATTTGTTAAAAGAAATCCTAAACCCCACCACCCCTTTCCGGATCCCAGTTTACTCCTTCCTCGTACTTGGGGAGCCGGCTTCGCGGGCGCTCTGCATGGCTGTGTAGCAGGAAGGACTGTGATGAGAGTCACGATTTCTCTCCGCATCTTTTTTTTTTTTTTTTTTTAACCCTTTCTCCCCACTCCCCCAAAAACTGCTATGGAAAAGTATAGCGTGAAAGGGCACAGCTTTGAGTTGAACATTTATTCTTGCTTTGTTTTTTCCTTCCCATCGTCTGAATTTGAAACAAGAAAAGAAAAAAAGGAACTGAGGTTTAATGGTCAAGACCATAAGCAAGGATACAAACACACACACACACACACACACACACACACACGCACGCACGCACACCCCACTACTCACCCAGCAATTCAAATGGAGGTGCCAACCGCCCAACTGCTGGAAGAGAGAGAGCCCGGAGGCCACTGTGCCTCCCTTCCCACTCAAATCTTCCATGCCCACTAAAATTGTATCCCTAGGGTACATAATAGCTTTGGTTTTCTTTCTCTCCACCTCAAAAAAAAAAAACTTTCTCTGTACCTTCAAGATGGGACTGGGCCAGCTTTTTTTTCCTCCTCCCTTACTGCTTTTCTCACTTTTCTTCTTCCTCCCAGCTTCCCCTCCCTTTATGCCTTTCCCTGAAAGAGCTGGAAAAAAGCATCTTTAGAGAAGGCTCCAAATTTCTGCCCTGGTTCACTCAAAATGCTCCCAAGGTCTCACTCCCGGTGCCTATCGTTACTTTGTTAATTAGCCCCCTTCCACACGCAGCAGCCCTCAAAAACCAAACGAAAAAATTAAACAAAACAAAGCCAAAAGAAACCTCGCCATCCAGTTCAACTGGTGGCAGACTGAATTTTTTTTTTTTTTTAATTCTTAATTAGAAAAAACTCCTTCTAGTTTCTAATCTTTACCACTACAGAATCCGTGAAGGAAGGGGGAAGGCCCATGTTCCCCAGCCAGCTCAGGGCACCTAAGCCAAGTCCCCCTCCCTCACCCGTTACCTTGGGCGGCAGGGACACAGCTACCGCTAAGAGTAGCTAAGAAATTACGGTCAGCCATGAGGGAAAATGATCAACCGAGTGCAGTAGGCAGGCACTTTATCTGCAAGATTGTCAAATCCCTCAAAACAAATTTCTTAGAGAGGGCTGCAATGCGAGAGGAGGGGGGGGGGGAAGCATATTTTCTTGTCACAGTGACACGGGAGTGACATTTGGTAGGACCTTGTCTGCCAAACACACACGCACGCACACACACACCCTCTTTTCCTTCTAGAGTAAAAGACTGTGCTGGAAAGATTTTCAACTGACCTCTGTGGAAGGAGAACGCAAGCTTCCTGTGCTCCCTGGCATTCTAGCACTCAGACCGTTAACTTGCTTTTAGACTGTTGAGTTTTGTGAGCTTTCCCCAGAATGAGAGAGAGAGAGAGAGAGAGAGAGAGAGAGATACAGAGACAGGCAGAGAGACAAGAGAAGGCAGAGGAATGCAAAAGGCTAGCCCTAAATCCCACAAACCCGACTTACTTTTCCTGGGGCTCTCATAGGATCCAGGGCCGGGTACATTTGTGTGGGTTTAACTTAATTGGAGTTGAGAGACTCAGACATCACAGGCCTGAAATCATCCTCTTTTACATGAAGGAGGGGAGAGAGGGAGGGTGGCTCCAGGAGGGGTTAAAGACAGAAGAAACTTGCAGAGGACAAAATGAGCCTTTCGGGTCCTCTCCCACCCCAAGTGTTAAATCGTTCCACCCTGTTCAAAAGCAAACACACAACTCCGATTTGCATGCAGGTAAGAGAACACCCCTGCC